>NC_090927.1:942235329-943505709 GCF_040938575.1 Ambystoma mexicanum
ATGCCCAATGAGGCCAAAACATGTCTGGGGATGTTTGTTGTCTGATGCAGAAGGGATGTGACCTAACAGTTCAGGACTGCAACTTTGGGGTGGGACCAAGCTTGATTTGCATATGGACTTTCTCCTTCTGTAATGGCTTGGCAGGCTGAAGAAGGGTGGTCTGGAGGGTTGCCAAGAGCAATGACACTTGTCAGGATTAATTCCAACCTTCCAGCCATCACCTCTTTCGATTTGCATTAAAGACATTATAGATACATGAAAAACTTCAATTGTAGCTTCACCCAATGCATTCAATATCCCACCAACCCTACTTTGAAAATGTCTGCATGTATGGCATTTCATCCACATTGTTTGCATTATTTTGTGCTATATTCAGCTGTTAGGTTGATTGTAACATTGAGGGACAGTGGGCACCAGTCACAGCATGGTCACATCAAGGAATTCAGACCTGTGGTGTAAGACTTAGCCTAATCGTGAGAATGAGATTAAAAGAACATGTTATGGGGCTAGCAGAAGTGGAGATGTTGAGAATCAAGACCTCTCTGACCCACTGGAGCATGTAAGGGATTTAGTTATAATATTTCTAAGGTAAAGACACCCACCGAGGCAAGAAAATAAGGTAAATCATTCCATTGAAATAGTGGGCATGAGACTATTTTAGCTACAGGAAGTTCAATAGGCGACATGTAAATGGGACAAGACAACATATGGTACTAGTGACACTCTTTCCACTATTCCTCCTAGTGAGATTTCAATACGAGTCAAACAATTGGGATGCCAAAACCAAGTTCTTTATGACCCATTACAAGTGCATTGAAGAGGAGGCTATTTAATTACCTTCAGTGCATTAGATGACATACACATGTATAGTGTTTAATTCTTTTTGAGAGCACACGCATAGAACGTACTCCAGTCTGGTGATATTTGTTCATTATATATCCAACAACCCCTACCACAATAAGATATTCCTCTTGACTTGTGAAAGGTGCATCACATTTCTAAATGCTTGTAAAATTTTAACTATTTCTGAAGTGGCTAAAATAATACTCCAACTCCCAGAGATACTTCAAGGGTTATTATAGAACTTTGTATAAGGGTCTAGGGCAGACCCTCTATTCTCATCCAAAAGCACAAATCCCTCCCTAATACAGGTGTCTCTACTCCCCAGGTTAATATATACTGCTGGGTTATCTCAATTGTAAAGGTACTGACTTTGCTTAGAGGGAAACCTAAAGGCAATTGCCTTATCTCTCGAAACTAAACTGAGGACTTCCTAGACTGACCCTACACAATCATTGTTGTTGGTTGTGCCATTCAGAAATGCTGCCTGACTTGGCTCCTACTTGTCAGGGCTACATATTAATTTCCTTCTATCTGATATTCTCCTCTAACTGCTCTTATGCCCCAAACTCTACTCACCATCACTCATTCTACTCTCTGCATCTTTTCCCCATGTCAATCCAATCTCTCTCACTCCTTCTATGACTTGCCTGCACCCATCTGCATTACTTCTCCCTCCTCCCCACTACTACTGCCTCATCTGCATTTCTACTCCCTCCTCCCCACTACTACTCCTTCCTCTGCACTGGTACTACTCCAAATTAGTACTCCCTCTTTGACACTACTACTATCACTCCACTCTGTCGTGTCCTACTTCTGACTCACTCCCTGCACTACCTCTAAACATCGTGTTAACTAGCCATGCATGTACACTCACCACTCAGTGCAACTGGCTTTCACCAACCAATACCTCAACGTTTCAAAACAATTCTGTCCACAATCCAGTCCAACATACTTCTTCCAGATGGCCTTTTGGTCTGCTACTTCCCCCTCTTCTGACATCACCCTAATAACCCACACATTCATGTTTCCTGTTGCTTCTCTTATCCTCCTCCCTATCCTCTGATTGGTTTTCTGATCATGACAATTCTGACCCTGTCTACCGACCCAGGAGGGATCACAATTGTAGGACATTACAAAATAGCAGGTTAACATCTGCCATTTTTCTCTGCATGGGCTGCCATAATGCAACAATGGCAGCTCATTCTGAGAAGTATCTGAGATCATGTCAGGAGAGCATGACGTGTTTACCCTCATGGTAGCTTTAGTTCTGTTGAGCAGTTGCCACTCTAATTTCACTCTCTGATGGGCTAGGATGGTTCCAGTGGTTTTGCTTCTGTGCATGCTGAGGCTGGGAAGTGATACACATAAAATGTAAAAAAAAATATCCATTCTTGCTCCTCTTTCGGTGGTTTTATCTTTCCTGGTTCCATCTTTAAGAGGACCATGTAGGGCCAGAAAAAGCCACATAGGAATTCCCGCTCACCCCCCTGTGTTATCTATAGGTTGGTTCTTTAAATGGATCATCTGGGGTGCTGATGGGTTGCTGCTCTGCGGGTGGTCTCTTTAACTGGTTGTTTCTTCTCTGACAGTTGTAGCAATGAAAGAGAGAAATTGGCAAGCATTTTTCTCACAAGCAATGGGGTGATGCAAACTGGTACTGCATAAGTAAAGACAGGCACTTGGGATGGGCACAGGAACTGGGGCCCGCTCAACTGCCATGCTCCCCATCTCCGGCAGCACTTGCTCTGGCTTTAACCCTCATATGCCTCACGTCCCATGCTGGGAGTGGGCCTATCCCCTCGTTGCAACGTCAGGTGATTGACCTTGTCAGTGTAAGCAGCAGTAAAATCATTGTTGGGCATCTGCCGTAAGGTGGACCATTAAGTATTGGACAGGGAACTCTCCCCTATAGTAGCTCTCCAAAAATGGGTTGCATTCACCTCTTCCTTAAAATTAGACCTCTACCCCTTCTGGTGGGTATAAGACTACCAATTATTGATAAATATGATTGAATATTTGCTTTCAGATCTCCTGTAAAATATATGTTAGGGCACATACTTACAACATGAAAGCACAATTAACAATTGCTACTGGGTGCATGTTTTGAAGATAAACCAGAAGAAAGTGTATATGTCACTCAGAGTGCCCAATTGAGGAGTCAGTGAAAATACCTCATATGGTCCTTGTAGGTTTTAAAAAGTCAGATGGTTAAGACAAAATGTAGCATCCTCTTGGATTTAGTAACCTTTCAATTATGGACATCAATTCTTTTTTTCTCTGATACACTTAGCGTTATTGTGCTTATTTCTCTGGCTGACATATGAGTAAGTGTGAAATCATCAGTCCTGTGCATGGCTACTCTAAAGTCCTAGATGACCTGCTTTGCACTAGTAAAGTATCATTTTCCTGACTGAGGTGTTGACACTCAAAATCTGATCTCAAAATATGGTGCACATTCATGTTTGTGAAGGTCAGTGGTTCTTCAAGATGCAATGCCACTAGCAGCACCAAATGCTTGTTTTGATTGCACCTAGTAGGCTACAGGTTGGGAAATTAATGACCACTGAGGCAAATAGTACCAACTGTTAGGAATGTTTTTCTTTTTACTGCTTTCCTCCCATAGACTTCTAAGGAACAAACTTTATTTTTGCTATTGCTTGCTTGCTGAACTGACTTTTTTTTTAAAAACTCTCAGATTTACTTTCCTTACTTATGTTTCCATTCTTATAGGAACACTGCTCAGTCCCTAAGACAATCCGTACTGCGAGACTGTCTTCCTCAGTGAATTTCTTGTACTTTGTACACTTAGGATACTTTGTATCCTTATAACTTTTCTTTTGTAACATTACAAATAACATTTCCAGGAAGGGCTGGTGGCATTGGATATTTGCATTTTGTCACATATTGCCATAAAGGGTACCATATACTGTAAAACTACCATGATACAAGATGTTTTATCTGGCCATTCTCCATTTAGTTCTTTGGCCTTCTTCCTGCCCACTCAAGTCTGGAATTGCCATATATGGAAAACCCTTTTCGAAGGAACGCTTCTGCTTTTCCGGGCAAAGTGTGCATGACCGGATCTGGGGGCTGGGACTGTCTAGTCCTAGTTCACATCTGAGGTACAGAGTGTCTGTTGCCGGGCAGAATGTTTGTCTATGTTTTGTCCATGATTGAACAGCCACTGCCAGTTTGAATGATGCTGATCCTTATGAATGGTGGATATGGTGGAGATTCCAGTCCAAATTGATGACCACTGCAGTCATTCGACAGACCATCATTGGAGCCAAGATCATATGAAGACGTGCAGCAAACTGAAGACCCATGGGCAAGCGTTCCATCTAACTCAAGCCCAGTCCCGATGAAGCCCTGCTCCTCTGTCCTGATCTCAAGAAGTCCTTTCTTGTTGCTTCAACAACTGGGCTAGTGAAAACAACCTGTCCCAATGACTGCTTGCATATCAATGCCAGCTGAGCCTTCAGACATGTCTCTGGAGCTGAAAGGATCATCTGGTGGACTATCAAGCTCTTTCCTGAGCTACCTCACTTCAGCCATCACCATTCTTGGTGCATCTGTGGAACTTGGAGAATTTTTCGAAAAATACAAGATGCTCACTCCTGCAGTTTCATCCTCCTGACTTGAAGAGAAGCTATGCAGAGCCTTCTACTTTATTTATCTTAAGAAGATAAAAAGATTGTTTGTTACCGCCTGACCATGGTGACTCCTCCCAAAACCCATCTTCTTTGTGTCCTGGAGGTTTCCGGGGGTTGCCTCTGCCCTGGAGGCCTGCATCTCTTCATGACAAGGGTGTCCAGCTTTAGAACCATGATACCAGAGCCTGAACCATTTACTAATCAAGCCCAACCTTGATGTTGAAATTGACCTAAGCACCCACAGCCACTATACCTCCCCGATGTGACGCAAGTAAGATGGCCCAATGGATTTATGAACCACAGAAGTAGTGCCTGGAAAATGTTGAGTAAGGGGGTCAAATATACTACCTAATCATGGCCTCAATAATAGGGTTGCTAGGTGTAAAGTCATCACCCTACCTTTAAATAACCTGACTTACATTGGTGGTGGTCTGGCCATGGATCACACTTGGGCTTTCCCATGAGTATTGGTCCTGGAAGAAAAAACGTTCTGAATTGTCCTTAACTTTGGAACACTTACCTGAAGATTGTTGGTCTCTACTGTCACAATCCAATAGTAAACCCACTTGAGCAGTATATTCTTTGTAAATGGTGACTGTTGGCCACTAGACCTCATTCCCTATCAGGGATGAACCTACCAAGTGCTAAGAACCCTGTATTAGGGTATTCTATAAGTGTTCTCGCCAAATTGTGTAGCTGTGTTTACTGGTACTGAAATTGACTGTTTTCTTATTTCTCATTTGTTTTACTATACATAGGTAGAATTCAATAACTGTTTTTAAAAGTGTAGTGCTAGTGTTCTATTAGTAAAATCCCAAAGGTGAATGGATATAAGTGTTTATTTTATTTTATTTCTTTTATTTATTTATTACACGCCCAGACCCTCGGGTAGCACGGCGTGGTTACAAGACAATTTAGGAATTGGTCATACATTGTATTTATTTTATTTATTTATTTATTACATGCTCAGACCCTCGGGTAGCACGTTTGATAATAGTTTAGTAATAATACTTACTTGAAGTTTTCTTTTGCTTAGGATATATCTTAAAGCCCTAATAAATAATGTGTATGTTTGTGCACTTCTATCTAACTGGAATTATTGGAGTGTTCTGTGTGTGTATGTGTGTGTAACCCTAGACAACTCTCGCACCTCTCCTAAGTCTAACCTGTACTGCTGTCCTATCTGCCTTAGCTGGGTTTTGCTAGACATCAGTATCTTTCCTGTTCACCATAATAGGTTGGCCTCTCAGAAACCACCCACAGGGTTGATTCTGAAAATCCGTCTTAACATAGACAGTTTTGTCTAAATGAAGAACCTCTTTTGCAGTGGATCAGAATATTTTCCTTTCTGATATTTGTATGGAAATAGGCCAAGCCTGTCCAGATTCAGGTGACTACACCTGCAATAATCTCAGATTCAGACACATAGAGCAGGAGAGATACGGGTTGTAGTCCAACATAGTCCAACACATGAAATGTGTTAAAGCAATACGTATCACCTGAATTATATCAATTTTTGACACTTTGTTTATACTGCTGAGTAGGCCTGGATGCACTTTCCTTCAGCATTCACCCAAACAAATCAACCAACATTCCAAGAATGAAAGTCATACAACATTTTTGGAAAGTTAATCAGAATTTCTACCACATTTTTTAAATTGGGATACATAATTGAAGATCCTAATAAGGTTAGGCAGCTTTACAGAGAGGCAGGAGGTCATACCTGGAGACAGAATTAGGGAATAATACAGCCTTAAAGACCGAGGGAGAGTGTAATTATCACGTGTTAATGAACCGCTACCAAGTTATGGCGCAATGCGAAGCAGAGGGCCATAAATTGGGGAAGGGTCATTATCGCAAACGATAAAGACCACTGCTGAGGTCTTTAATGGTATTATCACATAATAGTAGTAGTGGCAATACATGTTTTAGAGCTGTGGTGCTGAAGGTAAACATTTTAGTTTAATAATGAGAAAGTAAATCGACAAACTACGTTAATCAAATGTGGTTTTATTTTGTAGAAATAAATAGGAAATTTGTTTTCATATGTTAGGCATTTCAATTGCAAACTTTGTTACACTGGAGCGGGATTCCGTTGAGCATGTATATGGGATCATGTAAATAGTTTTGGTAAACTGCCTTCTTGAGCATGTGATCTGTGAAGATCTTAAAAGTGCTGCTGAGGGAGAACCTGTGCCAAAACCAATTGTCGCACATAGACCAGCTTAAAGTGCAAAGGACAACGGAAATGCACATAATTCACTGGAACTTGTCATAGGGGTGGAAGTTCAATGCCTCTCGTGAGAATCAGCAGACAGGAAGTCGCAATGTGACATCATAACCAGAAACAAACACTATAGAAGGACTATGTGGGTATGAATACGTTTATTGTTTTGGCAGGAGGTGGGATAAGTGTGCTGGAAGGCTTAGTGATCTGTTCTTGTTCTGAGGTTTCAATTCTTCAGGTGATCAGAGACCTATGAATGTAAGGGTTCTAGAGACCAGATTGGGTTAAAGCCATCGGTACCCACAAGGTATACACTATTGTTTTTCTTTGGCATGGAAGTCAACAAATAAAATATGCCTCCGTTTGTCATCACCTTAAATTGATGTGGGAGCATGGCTTTCCGACATACCTGCTTGAGCTCAACCTGACCAACTTGGGGAGGGACTGTGCCTTGGCAGCAGATGCAGATGTGGCATGGCTGTGGAGAGACATGCATTCAACCTGAAGTTATTTTTAAAGGCAACAATGAGCAGCAGCTGGCTTCCATTGAGGAAAGTTAAATTGACCAGCACAGCAAGGAGTCGTCAATGGGCAAATGTTCAAGGATGTTTTGCTGCAATACAAGCAACATCTATTGAGAAAGAACACAGGAAGCAGAAAAAACAGCAATCCGCACAATAATTGCCAACTAAACTGAGCATGACAAACTCCCGAATGAATGCAGAATCAATAGGCAATGCATCACTAACACCTGTGGAAATCTTTGTGCAAGCATTGCCTATTGGGAGGAGAATCTGTGGGGCACTCGCCTGAGTAATTGAGACATCCTAATTACATAGAGCCATCATTAGGAATGGACATTGGCTCAGCACACACACATATGCTTGATACCTAACTACTGGGCACTTCACCAATGGGAATGAATGATGACATGATGTTACATTATTGGTAAATGAAGCTTTCCCTCTGGCCATTGGCATTTGTAAGAATGGCTGTTGAATTACCAAGCTGCCACCCACAATTATGCAATTAGAGGAAGAGGTTTGAGTGACTGGAGCTATTGTTGCTAACTTCTATTTCTCCCCTCTCTTCTTGCTTCACTCTATCTTCTCCTTTACTCTCCATTCTCTCATACATTTCTCACTAGCCACCTTTTGGCGCTGTTCATACCAATTGACTAATCATCCCACAATGCTATCAACTCTACTTCTCACTATCATAATTATCCAGATCTGATTGATGTCCCTGTCTACTCTCCTGCCCACTTTTCTATCTCTATCCATAGGTGGAAGGCTCGCTCTCTCTGTAACAAGGGCCACTCTTTTCTAGACCTATTCTCCTACTTCCAACTACTATTCCTTTGTATTTCTGAAACCTGGTGTACCCCTCACAAAACTAAAACTCCAGAAGTTTTCTCCTCCACTCATGCACATTTCATACATACCCTCCACCGACACTCCAGAAGCGGTGGAAGTGACATGCTTTACTACTCAGCCTGGTCTCTCACTGCTTCTCCTGTTCAGCTTCTCTTGTTGCCTACTTTTGAATATCACTTCTCTTCCTTTTTACAACTTGTTCCCATTTCCCATGTTATGTATCGTCTATCTCCCGCCTGGTTCTCTTCTCTCATTTCTCAATGACCTTGACTGTCTCTTATCAACTACGCTCCCTACTACCGTTCACCTTTTTCTACTTGGTAATTTAAACATCCACCTCCCTCCTTCTACATTATGTCCCTTTCACTCTCTTTTTGATTTGTATCATCTTACTCAAATCACTACCACTCCTTCCCATGGTTTCGGATCCTTCCTCGACCTTCCTTTTTCTTCTTTTTCCACAGAAGCTAGTCTCTTCTTATCCTCTCTTTCTTTGTGACAATGTCCTGCTCTTCTCGTCAACTAGCATTTCTGCTATTAAACTCTGGATGCATACCCATTTACTTCAATGAAACCCAGAAATAAAAGACCATGGAGGTCATTACAACTTTGCAGGTAGCCATACCGCTATTTGCGGCATGGCTACCCCCATTCCGGGTACCGGGTTCCTGGAATGGGGAAATACTGGGCCATTCCAACCTTGGAGGGCCCGGTATTCCCCCAATCCAGGAACCCATCCTCACATTCCCACTTGACCCCCCATAGGGCTCAATGGTAATGGGGAGCATGCTAACAACGGGCCCGTTAATGACGGGCCCATTGTTAGCATACTGGACCGCTCGCGGGAACCGCTAAGGACGCCTGGTAAAACCAGGCGTCCTTAGCGGGTCCCGCAAGCGGACCTCGTAATGAGGCATTAGGGGGTAAACGGGGCCGGCTCATCTACCGGCCCCGTTAACCCTCTATCGCCAGTGTCGGAATGACCCCCCTTCTCTTATTTACTGCACCCACTCTATCTCCTTCTGCTTACCATTTGGATATTTCTTTTCCAACTGCTTTTCATCCCTTTTCCTCTTCTGCATGTAATCTTGATGCCGCCTTTGAGTCCTCATTCCCCTTTTCTTTTTGTATTACCATAACTGTCCCCCCCTGTTTCTATCACCTATACGAGTTCCCCCCTCCATTTCTGTCTGCTAGAGCTACTAAACTCCTTGTATTTTCTCTTGTCTTTTCCCCATTAGACTATTGCTTCCTTATTTTGGTTGACCTCCTGGCTCCCATCTGCCCCCCCCTCAGTTCAGTGTTCAATTCTTCAATTTGTCTTATGTTTTCTCTTCCCACTCATGCCTCCATTTCGTCTTGTCTATGTTCTGCTCTCCTTCTCTACTTATCGACTTCTATTTATATTTCTTTGTATGCTCTAAAAAGGCCTTCATGGCCTTGCTGATTTCTATTGTGCCTCTCTTTTCTCTTTATATTCCTCTAATTGCTCTCTTCTCTCTGAACATGTTTACCTTCTCTCTGTTCCCAAACCACTCTGTGCCACATCCAGTTGTTGCTTCTACTCATTACCTGCTCCAAGATTCTGGAAGTCCCTCTCTTTTCTATTTGCTCTACTGCTTCTTTTCATTAATTCCATATTGTTTTGAATAATAATTTTCTTTCACTATCTTAAAATGTATCCTGCTGATGTTTTATTTGTCATCTCAATTTTGCCATGTACATTTTATGTATTTTCAGCACTTTGGCAAAAGCGCTATATACACTCAATAAAATGCAAATACAAATAAAAGAGAAGCACCAGAGTGCCACATGTTGAATAATTGACATATATAGTAATTCAAGTGTGCTTCATTTTGTAACACTAAGGAACAACATCTATGAAGAGTTGGAAGGAACTCATAGTGGCAACAGCAGACACAAGTGATCAAAGTTCATGGGTGTTTATTAAAATATATGCAGGTTGGAAAAAACCCTAATCTAAACCTAAACCTAAATCTAAAATGGGAACAAGCATCGACCATCAAATGAAAATAAGGCAGTTCTTGTGGAGTCGTGTCAAATAAAAGGGCCTATACTAAGAAACCTGTTGCCAAACCTTAGAACTAATACAAAAAGGGTGTGGGATAGATCTTAAGAGAAGAAAAAAGTGTTCACAAATAATATGTCAGGATGAGTTAGCCTGGGTCTTCCTTCCCCCCGTTTTGAGCACGGGTTAAGCTTACAGTACACACTCAAGCTTTCCCCGCACAAGTCGACATTTCCACTTGCAGCAATCAGGATCATTGATGGCCAAGTCTCCTTTCTCTTGAAAGTCCCTTGCCTTCGAGGGCCTGATGTATTCAACAACAAAACAAAAGTTATTTCAACAACAAAAAATGTTTGTTTCCTGGTTTTGCTTAGGGCGAGAATTTTCCACACCTGAGTCTCCCCCTTCTGAGTGCTGAACCCTTGTTCCTGGTGTCTCGGGTGACTGGTTGTCACCTCTCAAATCTCCCTCTTCTGGGTTTAGATCCTATTACAATTCTTATCAATGTCAAGGCCTTTGGGGTTGTGGTTTCCTGGTCCCACAGGCCTGATAGGTTTCTCAAGAAAAACAACAAACACAACGTTCTGTTTAACATATTTCTCAGGTGATGGATTCACCCCTGGGTCCCCCTCTTCTGGGTGCTGACCCTGCACAATATGTACTTCGCAAATCAAATAACGGTTCCTTCTCTTAATGGATTTTGGGTAATGGCTTCACCCCTGGATCTCCCTCATTCAGGCTTGTGCCCTTCTCATTCAATGAACTATTGAGTGATAGCTTCACCCATGGATATCCCTCATTTGGGCTTGTGCCCCTCTCAATCAATGAACTATTGAGTGATAGCTTCACCCCTGGATCTCCCTCGTTTGGGCTTGTACCCTTCTCAATCAATGTCCTTTTAAATAGTCCAGTGGACATCCCTCAGCCGGGTACAACTTTGTCAACACACTGTTTCTTGGGACTTTAGACTTTGCCCCTTATCGTCAGCATCCCTCTTATGGGTTCACACCTGCCAACCTCACCTTTACATTTACTTTCAATGTATTCGGGATACACTTCCCTTGCTTTGTCATGTAGCGGGATTCACTTCCCTTGCTTTCCTTATAGTTCCTATGTCAAAGGCGGTTGACCATACAGAGATTTTGCTTGACCTTTTGTATGACCATTTTGACCTATCTTGGTGGCTCTCCTACCACCTTCTGGTTTCTGTAGTTTTACTCAGATGAGGATCGACCAGAGTCTCTGGAGTTAGCACCCATGTGGTGTCGGTTCCCTCTACATCTGGTCTCCCCTCAACACTTTTACAGTTCTTTGAACTTGATTCAACTTGCCACTTTATGTCTTTCATTCACCACAGCACGGCTCTTATCGGCTCTCCCCTCGGCTCACCCGCTGTGATGAACGGAAGTAATGAAAAAAGGAAAGCGGAATGGTAATACCGGCATCGTTAAAGGGTCCGGGGCATTACGACCCGACAACCCGCCAATACCGGCACCTCCCTTACCGTGCCCCCTCATACCGGCATGGGCGCGTACACGTGCCCCTTCGGGGAGTAAATACCGGAATGCCGGTAATAGGAGGACATCACAACCCACGTGGGCTTGCAAATACCGGAATCCAGAAGGCGGTAATCAGGTACTGCACGATGGCGGCCATACAGGCATCGCGGACAACCCGTAAACAGCAATCAGCAATCAAGCGAATTGCCTCAGGTGCACAAAATCACCACAGGTGGACTCAATGGAGACTGGCCCAGTATACAAGGAGTACACCCACACACCACACCCATTCCTACACCAAAATGATACCACTAGCTGTTGCAATCAGGTCACTGTAGGACATGCCTATACTGCTACAACTACAGAAACAACATCAACTACAACAACAACTACAGCAGCAGCAACAGGCAGCACAGAGGAGACACAGGAGGAGAAGGAGGGCGAGACAGGCCCAGCAATTACCGCCAGTGCAGCCAGTAATACCTCGTAGGCTGCCACCAATCCCTCACATCAGACCCAGTCCATTCAGGGATGCATACTCCACCTGGGTGGGAAAGGGGGGATGCATACTCCACCTGGGTGGGAAAGGGGGGGTGCATACACCACCTGGGTGGGAAAGGGGGGGATGCATACTCCACCTGGGTGGAAATTGACAGTGAGTGGAGAATGCACACAGAGCTAAACACTCCTGACCTGAACCTCCCAACCCCAACATTACACATCACTTGCACACATTTGACCAATTACACATATCAATGACAACATGTAAGACGCACAACCTGGCCACCATCGGTATGTCAAGCAATGCATGACTGAACAGGATTGCAACTGTGCCAATGTGGCTAGTGTGACCATGCCCAGTGTAGTATACACAGCAGAAATGGGAGTCAAAACTAAGTCCTACAACCACAGTACATCCGCATCAGCATGCATGATTTCACCCTGCATCATATGTACAACGCCACACCATATTGCAGGATAGAATGCATCTAAACAATATTTGTGCATACCTACAGGTACATGTGCAGATCGAAAGCAAATAGCTCATAGTGACTCACCTAGACCTATCTGTATTCGCTTGCAGGTGATGGAGGATATCCCTTGAAACGGTGGCTACTTACCCCTGTGCGGAACCCGCAGATCAGCCATGAGGAGGAGTACAATCGGGTACATACCTGTACCCGTGTAGTGATTGAGTAGACCTTTGGCCTGTTGAAGGCACAATTCCGCTGCCTAAGCAGGTCTGGTGGAGCACTCCTCTATGCGCCTGAGAAGGTGGCAAAGATCACCATGGCCTGTGTCATGCTGCACAACATGTGTGTCCGGAGAAATGTACCACTGCCACCTGACATTGAATGTAAGGTTTCTAGATGCCAGGTTGGGTTAAAGCCATCGGTACCCACAAGGTATACAATATTGTTTTTCTTTGGCATGAAAGTCAATAAATAAAATAGGCCTCTGTTTGTCATCACCTTAAATTGATGTGGGAGCATGGCTTCCCGACATACCTGCTTGAGCTCAACCTGACCAACTTGGGGAGGGACTATGCCTTGGCAGCAGATGCAGATGTGGCATGGCTGTGGAGAGACATGCATTCAACCTGAAGTTATTTTTAAAGGCAACAATGAGCAGAGGCTAGCTTCCATTGAGGAACGCCTTTCGATGTTTACTGCCTTTCTCCTCCTCTTGAACCACCAGGTCCGGTTAGTTGTCTCGTTGTGCAGTCGGCCTTGCTTGTACTGTGCTCTCTTGCTCCACCTTTTATCCCTGTGGGGAAGGAAAAGGGCAATCAGGTGTGTGTGATTCTGATCAATTGCTTGACTTTGTCTGACCCTTGTATTGGGGACATGTCAGGTAAACAGCTCTGGTGTTAGTCCATTCTCTGGTGTGTTGTGCGAAAGTGTTCATGTCGGAAGGGGGGGGGGGCAGTAGTTTTAAATGTCCTATGTGGAAGAATGGGGAAAAGGTGTTGAAAGAAGGGGGATACCACGTCTCCCCCGTCTGTGCCCCACCCCCAGGAACTAGATCCAATAGCAAGGACTGTGTCCTGGCCACCTGGATGACAGATCCCTGGGGTTTTGCCAGGGAAACACCTTCAGGTTTCTCACAGAGTCAACAAACCAGCTTGGATGAGGATGATGACTGTGATTCTTTACCCATGTCAGAATCTGAAAAGTAGATAGGGGTTATTTCATTGTGTTTGTGGCTTGGCAATGGTTAGCTCTAGTAGGAAATGTAACCGCAATACCTTTCCCAGTTGCTGCATTACATATGCTATTCTGTTGATTGCAGTGCATGTCATGTTTTTAAATCCTTATCACACACTTGACAACAAAGTGCGTGTTTTCTCAAAGGGTGCCACAACCAATTAAAGCTTGTGAGCTTTTTCACAGTGCAAAACAGCCTGCTATATTTCTCAGGCTCTCTCACAGGATGTAGCCTCCTGGTAATTTTCTGTGGTTTTTGACAGTGTGCAGTCACTCTCTAAGCTTCATAGGCTCTATAACCTGGTGCAGGTGCCCACTAAAGTTCCCATGTTCTATCAGAGAGCAGAGCAACCGACTAAAGTCCTCAAGTTCTCAATCTTCTTCACAGGCCACAGCCATGTGTTAAGGTTGTCAGGCTCATTCCTAGGACACAACCCACTAAGGGTTTTGATCTCTTTCACAGGGTGCTCCAACACTCCAAGATTCTGCAACTCTTTTGCAAGATGCCACAATACTCCAAAGTTTTGTTCTCCACCCCTCCATTAAACTTCTGTCACTTTTGCCAGTGGGGCAGTCTGACTGTCAGGCCAGACCCTCCGTGATGACTGCCTCATCCTTCACCTTGCACTGTACCCTATGTGAGAGAGGTTTGTTGGAGCTCCCATGTCAGATTTTCTGCCACCAATATTGATCATACTGCAAGCAATCATTAAATCAAGTACCCCTGGATTCTAAGGTTACCCTTTCTAGCCCACTCTGCTCACACAAATGTGTCCATGCATCTGTCTAGACATCATGGTCCATGACCTTGGTATGGGATTGGTTGGTAGGAAAACAATATTGTGTCAACTAAAGACCCAGGAAAGCATCCTCTTTGTTGTTTTCACAGCTTCGAACCACTGAGAATACTCCAAACATTAATATATAATTCATAGTTTTGACCAATGGACCATGAAACCAAAATCAAACATAGAACATGGAACAACTATTAGCTAAGATTGTGTGATATATGCAAAATTCATTCTGTCTTTCATGAGTCTGCATTATTACCACTCTGCTAGCTAGCTGGCATTGGGACGCTCTTGCCCTTATGTGCCTGAGCCATATATGTGTCCCCCTGGGCTAGGAGGCTAGGCCCGGAGATTACATTTCAATTGTGTGCTCTGTGCATGAGGAGATGAAGTTATACAAAGCATCACAGAATTGGGCCTCCTGGTCCCTTGCCCTATATATAACCTTTTCATAAGATGCTAAATTTAACATTTCCTTTGACCAGCCACCAATCTTGGGGAATTATGCACTTCTTCAGAGAGATAGGATCGCTACGTTGGTCGTTCTAAGTGATGCAAGGAGGCATTGGAGCATTTGATGGTCTGGGGGATCCATCTCTGAGAAGTCATGTATTGGATATTCAGGCATGCATTGCCCTCCATTTTTCACTATGCCTGGGACAAGAAGTGGGATATCCAGGGACATCCACATAATATGTGTCAACCAGCCTATTGTGCCCCTTAATGTCTGCCTAGTCTGATAGCATCTTGATAATATATGTTCTTAATATTTCTGATAAGGATTGGGCGTTCACTCCTTCCAGGTCGGTGTCCTTTTCTTTTGACTGCTCATTTTCCCCCATCAGTGGGCATCTTGATTATCAGGTGGATGAAGATCTTGAAGGGCAATAATTCCCTTTAAGTAATGCAGGCACTGCCCTTAAATGCTTTTGTCCTTTAGGGGTTCCTCCCATAATCCAGGTCATGTTGTTTTTAACTTCCATATCCTTCTGCCAAAGGACCTTCTAACATAGATGCTGCAGTGGAGAACCTCAGTTTCTTAACTTTGAACTGTATAGTCCTATATTAGTGTTTACTGGTGCTCTTCTATTGATGTTTTTGTAAGCCTCTGAGGGCGCACAGACTGGTCCTGGTGTTCTCTGGCACTCCGCTATGCTGGAACTTTTTGCGTCGACTATGCTGAGCCAGTCACGCTTCCGGCTTCCACTCAGCCACTTTTTGCTCTCCGGATCCTTTCGTGCATGCCCGGCTGTGTGATCAACCTGCCGGATAGTTCTCCTCTACCTCAGTTGAGGTTAATGGATGCATCCACCTTAGGTTTGCTTCCTTCTCCGGGGCTCGGTGCACCGCTTTCACCACGGGATGGGCAAACTTCATACCTGCTTCTGACACTGAACCAGCCATTTTATCTGGTGGGTTTGATCTGAGCCAATCTTTGTCCGCAACAAGTGACCGGTGGGTTGTGGGGCTGGAGGCTAATTTCCTGCCCTCCAGCACTGTCTTATTGTCTTGGCGAACAGCTGCATGAATCCACTATTTTCAGGGTTGCCCTGCCTTCCGATGCCTGTTTTTCATATTCATGAGGAGATTTGAGAGAGGAGCTCCCAATGTATTTGTTCTGTTTGAATAATAGACAAGTCCATTTTGTTTAGAAATGACAAACAATAATTCATTAATAGATGGCCTCAGCATTGCCCAGAGGTGTGCCTGTACAATCGCATGAATATGATAACAAGTGATTAACCTGTTTAGGAGTATGTGAACAAAGTGGACATAGACCAGGGACAAACAAACACCGAACATCACAGGTGACGTGGAGAGGTACTATTAACCTAGGGGACATGTGCTGCAAACTGAGGAGTACAGAACAAATATGTAAACTAACATTAAAATGTCACATTAGAGGGACTGGCGGGTTCGAGGAAGGAGGGTGGAGGGTAGAGGGAGCATCCCCTTTTGCTAGTAGGTGAAGTTTAAGCCAAGATTTGAAAAGATCCACAGTCTGGCTGTGTTTTATTGTGGCTGGAAGCAGTTTCCAATGGAGTGGGGCAAATGGGGAGAAAGAGCTGAAGCGAGAGAGGAGTCCCATGAGGGGCATGTAACAATGAGGTTGTGTGCAGAGCAAGAGATGAGCAGCGGGAACATGTTGGTGAGTATACAGGGATACAGTCATCCAGGTATTGAGGTGCAAGACGATTGATAACTTTGTAGATTAGGAGAAGGAACTTAAAAAAAAGGGAATGGCTGTGCATGGAACGTAAATGACGTGAAAGTAGGTAAACATGGGGGGGGGGGCTCTGGGTAGATTGCAGCGTGCCTGAGTAGCAAAGGTAAGGAAATCATCTAGAGGGAGGAAAGAGTTTAGAGGAAGGCCATTGAGCAATAGTCAAATGCTAAGAATGAAGGTGGAGAGTAGAGTTTTCATAGAGTGATGAGCAAGAAATTGACACATTGGGCCTCATTACGAAAATGGAGGTAATGAACAAAGGAAGGCAGAATGGTAATACCGGCATCGTTAACGGGTCCGGGGCATTACGACCCGACAACCCGCCAATACCGGCACCTCCCGTACCGTGCCCCCTCATACCGGCATGGGCACGTACACGTGCCCCTACGGGGAGTAAATACCGGCATGCTGCCAATAGGAGGACATCACAACCCACATGGGCATGCAAATACAGGCATCCCGAAGGCGGTAATCAGGGCCTGCACGATGGCAGCCATACAGGCATTGCGGACCACCCGTAAACAGCAATCAGCAATCAAGCCAACTGCCACAGGTGCACACAATCACCACAGGTGGACTCAATGGAGCATGGCCCAGTATAAAGGAGTACACCCACACACCTTCCTACACCAAAATGATACCACTAGCTGTTGCAATCAAGGCACTGGAGGACATGCCTATACTGCTACAACTACAGCAACAACAGCAACTACAACAACAACTACAGCAGCAGCAACAGGCAGCACAGAGGAGACGCAGGAGGAGAAGGAGGGCGAGACAGGCCCAGAAATTACCACCAGTGCAGCCAGTAGTAACTCGTAGGCAGCCACCAATCCCTCGCATCAGACCCAGTCCATTCAATCTAACCCCTGACCAGATCCATACCCTGTACCGGTTGGACCGAGACACCATCAACACCATAGTAGACAAGATAGGCAACGACATTGCCAGACTCATAGAAATACACACTGCCATCCTCCCGCTACTAAAGGTGGTGTCTGTGCTCCACTTCCTGGCCACAGTCACCTACCAGCACAAAGTGGGGAGCTGCATGGCATTTCGCAACCACTATTTTCATGCATGCTGAACCAAGTGCTGGATGCCCTCCTGAAGCACGCTACAACCCACATATCCCTACCACCTACTGCCCAGGAGATAGCCGACAGCAAAGTAGGCTTCCATGCACTGGCAGGCATGCGCAATTGTGTTGGTGCCCTGGACTGCACCCATGTGGATTTGGTAGTCCCCCATTCCATAGAGGCGGTGTACCGCAATCACAAGCAATTCCACTCCATCAATGTGCAGATGGTATGTGACTCCAGCAAGATCATCACACATTGCTGCGCCAAATTTCCCGGATCAACACATGATGCCATGGTGCTGCGCAACTCTCCGCTAACCCCGTCACATGGAGCGACATGCTGGACCACGTGCCTGGCTGCTTGGTGAGTTGCCTAACTGGCCCATGTCAGTGCTTTGGGGTAGTTATGTGTTGGGATGCATACTCCACCTGGGTGGGAAAGTGGGGGGGATGCATACTCCACCTGGGTGGGAAAGGGGGGGATGCATACTCCACCTGGTTGGGAAAGGGGGGATGCATACTCCACCTGGGTGGGAAAGGTGGGGATGCAAACTCCACCTGGGTGGGAAAGGGGGGTGCATACTCCACCTGGGTGGGAAAGGGGGTGATGCATACTCCACCTGGGTGGAAAATGCCGGTGAATAGAGAATACACACAGAGCTGAACACTCCTGACCTGAACCTCCCAACCCCAACATTACACATCACTTGCACACATTTGACCAATTACGCATATCAATGACAACATGTAAGACACACAACCTGGCCACCATCGGTATGTCAAGCAATGCATGAATGAACAGGATTGCAACTGTGCCAATGTGGCTAGTGTGACCATGCACAGTGTAGTATACACAGCAGAAATGGGAGGCAAACCTAAGTCCTACAACCACAGTACATCCGCATCAGCATGCATGATTTCACCCTGCATCATCTATACAACGCCATCCAGACTACCACACCATATTGCAGTATAGAATGCATCTAAAGAATATTTGTGCTTACCTACAGGTACATGTGCAGGTCGACAGCAAATAGCTCAGAGTGACTCACCTAGACATATCTGTATTCACTTGCAGGTGATGGAGGATATCCCTTGAAGCGGTGGCTACTTACCTTGTGCGAAACCTGCGGAACAGCCATGAGGAGGAGTACAATCGGGTACATACCCGTACCTGTGTAGTGATTGAGTAGACCTTTGGCCTGTTGAAGGTGCGGTTCCGCTGCCTAAGTAGGTCTGGTGGAGCACTCCTCTATGCGCCTGAGAAGGTGGCAAAGATCACCATGGCCTGTGTCATGCTGCACAACATGTGCGTCCGGAGAAATGTACCACTGCTACCTGACATTGACATGCATGCACCGGGTGAGGATAATGAGGATGAAGATGGGGGGGAAGCAGCACCCCGGCCAGTACGTGATGCACAGGATGGCCGTGCAGTACGCCAATCACTGATTGATGAATACTTCTGACCCACAGGGACCTTGATAGATATGTGTCAGTGACACCTTGTACATTGTGTCCATGTGGACATGCACACAGGGAATGTGGGGAGTTGGCCACTGTACACCGTCATACATTAAGTTGATACACACGAAAAGAAGAATGCCCAGCCATTTTTTTTTTTTAACACAACAGGTTTATTGTTATCAACTGAAGAAAGTGCAACCTCCCAACCCCCAACCCCCCAGTGAACTCCCAGAACCCCAATGTACTCCCAAAACCCCCCAGTGAACTCCCAGAACACCCCAATGTACTCCCAAAACCCCCCAGTGAACTCCCAGAACCCCCAATGTACTCCCAAAATCCCCCAGTGAACTTCCAGAACCCCCAATGTACTCCCCCTAATACTCCCATTCACCGCCAACACCATCTGACCCACTCCCATAGTTCACCCACACTATTTCCGTGACTTCTTGCTGTCCGGGGGTGGCATTTGAGTGTGCCTCGCACTCCGACGTGTTTGACGCACAGGGCTGGAGGGTCCAGTGGAAGTGGGGGCAGAGGAAGCAGGTGTGGTGGATGGGGAGGAAGCTGTGGTCATTTGCACGCCTGGTGCGGGTTGTGGCTGCTGCATGTGCAGCAGGATGGATGTGAGGACCTGCATGATGGCCCCCAGACAGTCTCTCATCAACAATGCCGAGGTATTGGCGGCAGCTGTGTTGGCGGCTATGGCGGCTGTGTTCGCTTCTATGGCGGCTGTGGTCCCCGCTATGGCCTGGGCTATCCCACTCCTCATGTCCTCCCCATCTGCGATATATTGCCAGAGCAGGTCCAACATAGAGTCCTGTCTGGCCTCCACCCTCGCCAGCCGTGCCTCAAGGCTGATGGTGGGAGCAGCAGTGTTCGAGGGTGCTCTGACAGGGCCTGCAATGGCAGTGCTGTTCTAGTGGATGCTGCTTAGGTCTGAATCGTGCAGGCAGGCATCTGCACTGCTGCAGGTGGGTGAGGGCTGAATGTGGGGTGGGGTGGTGGTCACGGGGCTTGAGGAGTGTGGACATGCCACATGCGTCAGTCCTTCCTGGTCCACATACATTTTGGCGTTAGCTGCATGGCAGGTGGCATGCCGTTGTATTGGGGTTTGTGTGATGTATTACATGGACACGGTCTGTGTGTGTTGGCTGTGTGTTGGTAATGGGATTGGCACTCAGCATGCATTTCAGTGTGGCAGGGTTTGGCCCTCCATCTGGACAAGAATATGTTAATGTGTGTTGGGACATGCATTGCCTTGCCTAGACTCTCTTCCACATCACTTGTGCTACTTCATGGTTTCCCCTACAGGGATCTGCAGGGTCACTCACCTCCATCTGCAGATGTTGCCGCACCCGTCTCCATCTCCCCAAATCCCTCGATGGACTCCATCTGGATGAACGTGCTTGCCGTCTCCTCCCAGCTGGTCAGTTTGGCAGGAGAGTGGGGCCCCCGCCTGTAGCCATGGCCTCCCTCCTGTTGCTTGCCAGGATATTACGAACCCTGAGGCGGAGGTCATCGCACCTCTTTTTGCAATTCTTCACTGTCCGTGGGGTGGTTCCGACAGCCGAGACCTTGCGGGCTACCTCCTCCCAGATCTCCTTTTTGCGCTGCTGCACCTCAAGCTTCAGGTTCTGCTGATTTATCTCGTCAGCATGTGCGGCAAGGGTGTCTGCCCGCATATTAAGTTCTGGGTCTGAGAAACGCTTTTTTGTGCAGGCCGGAGGTTGTTTTACGGGTAGCTTTCGACATGGTAAAGGGATTGCCACTGGTCTCTCCTGAATGCAACTGGTGGTTTGGGAGGGTGGCAATGGATTGTGTTTTTAAAGATGGCCGCCACAGCATTTCCCATTCCAACACGATGACGTTACTTCCGGGTCTGGTATTACGAGCCCAGTATTAGCATGTTGTTATTACCAGGTCGCTATTAAGGGGTGCCTCCTAGGCAGAGGCGGTATCGGCGGGTCCCGTGATGGCGCTATCGGGGGGTTGGAGGGCCTTTAGTGGCATGCCGGTATGGCCATTACTGGCATGGGGGATCACGCGTACTTGCACACTCGTAATCACCCGCTATTAGCGGCGCCATACGAGCACGGACCCGCTAGTACCTCCATGCCGGTAATGACCCCGTTTTTACTGCGCTCCTCATAATGAGGCCCATTCTCTCTAAGTTAGGCAAGTTCATTTGAGTAGCAGGGGCAGTGGTAGGGATGAAATGTTGCAGTTGGCGATTACAAAAAAAGAGGACCTCAGGGATGAATCTCTTGGGCATGGGACCAAGAATGTCAGGAGTGAGGAAGATGAAAGAGGGTACAGGAAGTTTGTCATTAGAAGTTGGGAGAAAGATGACTTTCATTTCTGAAGAATTCAACAGGATACAGGTGAGCTCCATCGAGTGATGGATTGCAGTGAAGCAGTTGCTAATCTCTTTTGAGATGACCATGGTGTACGAAGGAAAGGAGAAAAATATTTGAGTGTCATCAGCAAAGAAGTGATAATGAAAGCCAAAGGACAAAATAAGACTACCTAAGGCCAACGTACAGAATGTGAAGAGCAGAGATCAAGGGGCAGATCCTTGAGGGAGGCTGATGGGGAGAACTGTAGGGTTGGTGGTTGCAGGAGATGTAAAGAAAGTGACCTTGTAGGTAGGAGGCAAGCTAGACTAGAACAGGTTTGTGGAGCATGAGGAGGCGAGAAGAGTGGTCAACATTGCCAAAGGCAGAAGAGAGATCCAAAAGCACACATTCTAAGGAGAGTTTGGCATGCATAAAGCTAACATTGAAGACATGTATGAGTGCAGTCTAGGTGGAGTGTTGACTCCAGAAACAAGACTGATGTGGACCTCCAAGACCATTATCCCCAAGGCACTTAGGGCTCTGGTAGAAGACCACCCGTTCAAGGACCTTTCTGTGATGGGCAAGCAAGAAATCAGACACATTTTTCCTGGGACAGTTGGGCCAGCAGATGCTTTCTCCAAAAGGGAAAGGACGGTTGAGTGAGCCAAGGAAAACAAGGAGATTGAAGTTGTTTTGTTTTGTTTCATCAGTCTAAAAGAGAAAGAAGAGCCAAGTGAATGGTGTGGAAGCCTACAAGAATACAATTCGTACCAAAAACCAATTAAGTTCAATTAACTGTGAATTGTGTTGAACTTGGGGAAGGGAACCCCAACGTTGTTTGGAACTTTGCTGAACTGTGGGACGGGAGCTCCAAGACCTTTTGTTTGGGTCTGTTTTGAGTCTAAGGAAGAAGAAGTTGAAAACATACTAGGAGCTGGGAGAAGCTCAAAACGTTACTTTGAAAACTGTTTCTTTGCTTGCTGACATCCCTACACATTGTAAAGATTTAGTTGTGAGTGAAAGCATATGTTTTGGACACAGATGGACATTTAAGATGAACCTTATGACACAGACTATACTTAGTTACTTTAGGTAGGGAAATCCCACCTTAGCAAAGGGAAAGTTAAGCCCTACTCCATCCTGACATTTTGAGTAATAAAAAGCTCTATTTTAGAAAAGTTAATCTGTTGTCTGTCTTACTTCATGATGCCTTCACAGGAGGTGCGCTCATTCAAGAAGAATTTGATTCACAAGGCCGTGTCGAGGATGAAGTGCAAGTTAGAAAAAAAGGTGTCAGCTGAGTATGTCAAGATCAACAAGGTCAAATGCTGCCAAGAGGACAAGGAGGAGCAGGATAGCAATGTTGCTAGAGTCTCAGAATTTGTCAAGTTGGATATTGAGGTCCAAAGGTGTTGATTCTGTGTTTTGCTTGGGCTTGAATCCAGATGGTCTGGACCCAATGAGTTTGTACTGTAATAGGCAATGCGATCAAGGATAGTTTGTGGGGATAGTGGGGTCCAATAACGGTTTCTTGATGAGAGGGGAGACCGCGATTGATTGCCACTCTTTTGCACATATCAACATTGAAATTGGGTCTTTCTCAAGTCAAGTCAAACCATTTGGTTGACACATAGCCGATTTGACCCTATTTTCCCCCATGCATTTGAATTTTGATTATGATAAGGATAGATTAGAGCACTACTGAACACTTCGAGCAAATTAGGGATAGCACCACCATTGTTGGACTTCGAAAACACAGTCAATGAACTAGTGCTGTCTTTACGTGTGCCTCAGAGAAATAAGATAATCTAAAAAGGATGTCCTCATGAGTTTATACTTTTTGCCTTTTGGTACATGTTAAACATTTTCAGCTGACTTGTTATGCACTAATTGCTAGATCTTTTCCCATGGATAGGTGCACTATGCATGTACCCAATCTCAACATCAACATCATCATTATTATGAATATAAATGAAAAAGGAGCATTGACATGCTATAAAGAAAGGTTATAAAATAAATTGATATAACCCATATATTTTGTCAGAACATTCAGCCATGAAAACAAGGTTAATTCATCAGTGTGTGTCCGAGGTCTTGTACACAGAAAAATAGCATAATGGTAGAATAATAAATGGACTCCTTAAAAAGTGGTGTTTGTTCTCAAAATGAATATGTTGGCATAATTTGCAAAAAAAGTGATAAGTCTATGCTAAGTAGTTAGCGTGAGCTATTCTTTTGTGCAGATCAAATTTTATGTCCTGGGAGCAAATTCACAGAATGAAAAGTACCCAGCAGCATAAATAGTACAAGGCACACCCTCTACACCCCCACGGTAAACAGAACTTAACGCTGATGAAAACCTGGGTGCGGATGCAATGAGAAAACAGTAATAGCAGATTACTAACCAGCAATCACCATCACTTTCACACCTCTCCTGCGACCAACAAGTCTTCATCCCAGTAGCCCCACTAATCTAAATCAAGGCAGGACTCACGTATTAGGGATATTTATAATTTTTATGCTTCATCATTTCTCCTAGCGAGACCCCCAGCACTTTTTGCTGGACCTCTGGACCTTTTTCTTTCAATCCTGAATGAGTGGAGCCTTTTTCCACTAATTCATTCTTGTGGGATCTGTTTTTTGGAACTATACTCTTTGTATTCTGCCTGTACTATGGAGCCTGTTTGCTCCATAGCTCTTAAAGACATCTGTGTTTTTAATACTGCAGCACACAGCTCCTTATGGCCAGTGTTGCTCGGCAAACATTAGGGTCCGCCTTTAAGATTCCTTTTCTCTACCCTCACGTACCTACAGTTCTTAACGATAGAGAGATACGTAGTACCTCTCCCAAAACTCTATAGTCTGAGAGATTGGCACACACCACCTTCAGTATAGAACCAAAGGGATACCTAGTATCCCCCTTCTCTCTACTACTGTGACTTATTTGTTACATAGACAATCTGCTAGTTATGGCTGATGGCAGTGGATGTGTTCGACCAACTATTGTGTAGTTTGTATACCGCAGGCTATATCCATAACCTCAATAGTGCACAATAGGGGCACCCAAGTACCAACCTGGGGCTACCCTTCTTTTTTTGCCATTAATAGCATGGCTGTTCTTTGTTACCCCTTCTTCTACCATTCTGGGAGTGTGTGTTTTTTCTTTGGCAGGAACACTTGGGTATCCTCGCCTATGCTCTAGAGTGTCTGGGCAGGCAGGAGAGGGGGAGTCTTCCACCCCCCTGTCCATTGTATGCCATAATGCCTGAATAGGACCATCTCCACACAGGGTATGGCTGTCCTGATTGGAGAACCACATTCCCCATATTGTAAAATACTTAGAGAGATTGCAGAGGAGTGTGTGCTGGAACTGCATACAAAGTGAGGCTTCTGGAGTGAAAAGCAAGATGACCACTGGATGCTGAAGTAATCGAAGAAGAAGAAGATGACCAGAGATGCCTGCAGACACTTTGTAACACGGGGAATTGTCCACTGCTGTCCTGACCCTGTATTCTCTTTGACAGAGGAACTCCGAAGAGGATGACTCCTTCCCTTTAGCTAGTGGGAACAACCAGACACAATACGAACTTTGAATTGAGGCATTTACCGATGTCAACAAAGTTTCCATAGCTGCAGAACCCCAATAACAGGAGACCTGCTGCCCATTTGGAGTGCCGAATCCATCCAAATCCTTGCTGAACCTGTAAGAACACTCCATAGATTTGATCCCACTGACCCAGTCCCCCTCATCAGAGCTTGGAAATGCAGGAAGTGAAGAAGATTGACCGGGCAATCTGTGTCCTTTGTTGGTGCTGAAAAAAAGGCACAAAAACCACAGAGTGAACCCAGAAGTTACTGAAAGTTGTGCCAAAGGTCCTCTCTCAACACTGCTGCTGAGAGATCCCATCCATTATCCTGCCTTCAGTCATCAGATCAGGAATCCGAAGGTGGGGTACCGAGCTGTAGGATCATGGAACATCTAACTTGAACATTTTATTCTAACCTAAGGTACTTTTGGGAAAAGGTATTTGTTTTCCTATTTCAAGAAGTCACTCCAGATCGTTGGAGCGCTCCAAGAGGTATCCATGGTCACCTACTCTTACCTCCTCCTCAAGCGATGCCTGTGTCCCTTCATCGAGACCTTTTACAGGTCTCCCTTGCTAGTTGTTAACTTGACACTTCTATAACACTAGAGACTGGAAGAAATCCACTGGACCCCTTCGTAGTCCACTGCTTGTCAAAACTTTGAGCCCTATCCAAATTGCCTTTAACTAGGGTTGCGCTTTGCGACATAAAAGACTTGCTGTGCAAACAACCTCCACTAGAACCTTGATCCAGGCTGTTACACTAACCATTTTCCTCCCTTAAAGTGACCTTGCTGTATTTGTTTTGTGAGAAACCAGAGGGTGTCTCAACCACTAGTCCCCAGGGATCTCTCTCTCAGGTGGCCAGGGCACAGCCATCGCCTTTGGATCCAGACTCTGGGGATGGACCAGTGCAGGAAGATCATATGGTGAGGGGTCTTTAGGGAGTGGGGGTGAGGCAGCTGATGATGTGACACCATATTAACCCCTTTTTTGTACATTCAACCTCTCCTATTTTTAAGGATCTGATGTCCCAACGACCCCCTTCACTGCACACACACTAGGCCCTAGGCTAAGGAAGAGGGTGACTGACAGTAACAAGACTAACTCTCATACATCACTGGACATGTTCCACTAATCGGGTCAGGCAAAGTCATGCACTTGACTTCAAGCACATAGACCTGATTCCAACTAGCTCTCTTCACACGGATAAAAGGCGGAACCTAGAGACGCACTCTGAACAAAATGGAACATGAGCATGAGCAGGACTTCCGGGTGAAGGCGGGAGTGACGGACCAAGGGACAACAGCAGCAGGTTGAAAACTCCAAGAGTTCCCTACAGGAGGTCATTGCCTCCACAAGGCCTCAAAAGACATGTGGCGAAGGCCTGATCCCAATATTGAAGATGTGTTTCAAGGACGCCAGCGACCCTGTGGGTGAACGGCAGAGTTGGGGAGGTGAGGCCAAGCCTGTGGTGCTAACCTTGACTCATGAATTGGAAATGAGCAGAATGAACTGCACACAGCTGGTGAGTTGACAAACAACCTGAGCGACTGGTGTATGCTACGAAAGATTGAAGTTTGCAAAAAAATATCACAAGTGAAGGCTGCATGCGTGTGAATGAGATGCAAGGAAAGGCAGACCTTGAAATGATATTTAAGATAAAGGCAGCAGTGGAATCAGTGATACAGAATAATTGAGTGGTCTGGAAAAGAGAGTAGCCAACTCAAAAGTCTCTGTGAAAGGTGCATTGTTTGAGGCAATAACAGTGAATGAAATGTAAACGCAAAGGTGAACGAGGTTAACCCTGAGAGAAGGGCATAGAAGAGGCTACATATTGAATCCTTCGTCTAAGTGGTCCTGCGGTGGTCTGAAAAGGAAGCCCTGCACATTCAAAAGACTTTGACATCTGAAAACGGTCTGAGACCAACTAAGGGAGACCCAAAGTGTAAAAGACTTGGGGAATGGAGCCCTGGCAACTGTTTTTGAACTTTGAAAGTTTGGAGCCCAGCAGAGGGCGACCAACATTGAACTTTTGTTTTGCTATTTCTGAAAGACTGGAACAAAAGCCATTAAGGTGGTTGGCCAGAAGGGCCTCGATCCATGTTCCAAACTGTTTCAGTGTTAAATCCCGAGCTAGAGTGTGTCATCTGTTTCAAAGTTAAAACCAGAGCAAGAGTGTGTCATCCTGCCCATAGAGACTGTCTTATTCCATGCTGTCCAAACATGGGGAGGAGAGCTGATTTTTAGCCACATTTATTCTTTGTCAAACACTGATTTTCCTTTTATATACATACGTCATTTACACATTTTTCTGCACAAGAGATAGGGCAGCCGTTAGGTTTTGTTAGCATAGGCCATTTTGATTTGACAGACACAGCTAAGACTGTTTTCTTTATTATTTGATGGTTGAGATGACTCACATCCTAGTTATACGCTACCATAGGAGTTTTTCCAAAGCCCACAAAGTTAATAAAGGTTTTTAAATTGTATCTTTTGTGTCAGTGTCATACTTGTGATACCATGTCTCCCCTACATATGGTGTCACGAGTGGGATACGACTCAATTGAGACAAATCGGGAAACCCTAAATTTACATAGTCACAGAGCCTCAGACACCTCTACCACCACAAAAGAATCCATAGGCTTTGATATTTGTAGCAGTCAAGAAACCACAATCCCTTTTGATAAAAGAGGGATGATTACCACAGACTTAGTCTTAATAC
Source organism: Ambystoma mexicanum (assembly GCF_040938575.1). NCBI lineage: Eukaryota > Metazoa > Chordata > Amphibia > Caudata > Ambystomatidae > Ambystoma > Ambystoma mexicanum. Next base: position 942,263,375 of record NC_090927.1, read on the forward strand.
CTCCTGCGGGTTGTTATATAAGATTGGCCCCAAATCTGGCTTAGCCTGGAAGTTTCTTCAACCTCACCCCCTGTCCTACATCTACCCCACTCGATCCTGTTGCCTTGACGCCCACTATGCCAACCTTAAAGTCTGTCCAACCCATCTCAAGAAATTAGTTCCTAGATCTGCTTTCTGGCAGCAGACCCTCCGGATCCCCCCTTGACAGCTGCCCCGCCGCTCTTTTGAAAGAAATATTCTCCTCTTCTTGCGCAGGAGAACATGCAAGATCCATGCTAAATGACTCCCTCACCTCTGACACCTTTCCAGAAGCTTTTAAAATAGTGCATGTCAAACCGCTTCTAAAGAAGGCATCCCTCGACCCCCTTGACCGCAAGAATTACAGGCCAATCTACAACACCAGATTTCTCACAAAACTCCGGACTGCCTACCCCCAGCTCATCTGCTTGGTAAAATCCAACAATATCCTCGACCCCACACAATCAGGTTTCAGACGACGCCATGGAACAGAAACTACCCTGGTCTCAATCTGGGATGATCTCAAGGTTGAGGCAGATTCTGAGGGTTGCGCAGCACTGATTCTCCTTGATCTGTCAGCAGCCTTTGACACCTTTAACCATTCAATCCTCCCTGACTGCCTCCACTCCCTAGGAATTTGTGGCTCAGCACTCAGAAGGATTGCCTCCTTCCTCAGCAACAGGAAACAAATCACCTTACTTTCCCCTTTTGTCTCAACTGCTCGCACTGTTAACAGTGTAGTACCCCAAGGCTCCTGCCTCTCTGCTCTCCTCGTCAACCTCTATCTGACCACTGTACCAGGAATCATCCATGCGCACAACCTCTCGTGTTACAACTATGCTGACAATACCCAAATTATCCTAAGAATTCCCAAAAAAAGAACTAATCCTAGCCCCGACCTTGAAGCATGTCTCAGTGATATTGACCGATGGATGACAAGTAACCACCTCCTTTTGAACCCTGATAAAACTGAAATCATTGGGTGCGGCAATACTGCCCTTCTCACACAACCACTCCCATAGCACCCCTTCCTTGCCCCCCCCTTCCAAAATAGTCAAAAACCTTGGCTACACTATGGACTCAGACATAAACCTCTCCCATCAAATCGATAATGTATCAAAATCATGCCACTACCACCTCAAACTCCTTCAACACATTTTTCCTTGCCTCACCTATCCCAACAGACTTGCCGCTGTTATGTCTATTGTTATGGCGAGACTGGACTATGCCAACTCCGTATACCTGGGAGTACCGACACACCAACTCAACAAACTCCAAAGAGCCCAAACGCTGCCGCCAAACTCCTTCTCACCCTGGAAAACTGAGACCTCATCTCCCCCCCTCTCCACACCCTCCACTGGCTCCCTGTCGGATGAAGGGCCACCTTCAAAACCTTTTGCATTAATCACCGAGCAGTGCACAAGACCGGCCCAACATACCTACAAGAGAAGATAAAACCCTACCTCCCATCACGCACCCTAAGATCAAGCACTGTCCTCTTACTAGTGATTCCAACCTGTGGAACTCCCTCCCCTCAAACATTCAACACACCCATGACTACATGGTCTTCCACAAAGCACTAAAAACCTGTCTCTTTCCGTAATGACGATAAGACCTTCTAAGGCCACTGAGACCCTGCAACCTGCAGACAAACATTCAAGGAGATACTGAGTAATGACACCACTGAAAGTGACTATTAAGTCACTAATAAGGTCACTCTGAGTGCAGGAATCGCAAAACACGTAAATTAAATCCAGAAAAGTGGGCTCATAAGAATAAAACCTCCACCCAGACACTTACCTCTCCTATCACTATGCTCACCCTCTACTCTACATCAACACACAATAGAGCACAGCTACACCCCTAGATCAATTTTGGCCTAGCTGCTCACATAAGAACAATACTCCATGAACACCTCATCAGCCTGCAAGAACAATACTCCATGAACACCTCATCAGCCTGCTAGAACACAGATATACCCCACGAAAAATCGGCCTAGCTGCACACACAAGCATCCTAAACAGGCCTAATGCAGCCAGAACCCAGTCTCCCTCCAGACTGCACACATTCAACTGATCTTGATACCACCACACCTAATGCTAGGGTGCAGCTACCATCAAGCAATCACCTCAGCTGCGCACATAATGAGTGCACCCAAGCACCCTATGATACCCTACTCTCTCAACTGACCTGGAGGGCATTCAACTTACAAGCGCTTTGAGGTCATGCCAATAATATGTAGAGCGATATATGAATACCAAATAACATAACATGGATGTCCTAGCAGGCGTTTTAGATCCAGACTTTCGGGGAGACATAATGGTTCTCTTACAGAACCATGGCAAAATCCTGTTTGAAATAAACCGTGGGGACAAAATTGCACAGGGAATTCTTGAGAAGGCTCCATTTCCCCGTTTTAAGGAAGAAAGGAAGAAAGTGAATCAGAGGAAACTAAGAGAGGCACCTTAGGTGTGGAGAGGACGATGAGACACTTGTCCCTGAGGCAAAAAGGGAAGAAGAACCTACCATCCTTCCCTGATCTAGTCTTAGTCCAGCAAAATGATCCAGTACTCAAAGAGTCTTTCTTACAAGTGACTCCTGAGGGAGAAGGACAAGAATATGGGTGTCCCTTCTTCTTTCTGAAACAGGGATTGCTTTATGTAAGGGAAAACTCCAGAGAAGCCCTAAGTAAAACGAATTTACTAATAAACAAAACCCATCGCAAGATCGTGCATAGAGGTTGAATACTCTCATTTGACAGGGTGTTACGCTCACCTGGTCTGCGCGGGGGTGTTGGGGCACGGTTGGAGCCCTCCCTCGACTTGGCTCCCGGGGAAAATCTCCCTCTCCCAGTGCCTGCAGTGCCTCCTGCTCGAGATGCTGGTGTTGCCCCTGAGTGAAGATTAGAGTCAATGAGAATGGCATGGGTGTGTCGTGACTTTGCCTGACCCCTTTGTGCCAAAATACAGTGTGCAAGCGCTCTCCCATGCAAGCTCACCTGCTGTTTTGTAATATTGAGCTATCTGTACTGCTTATCATAGCAGAGGCACGTAGAATGGACCAAATAGCTTCACTGGTCCATGGGAGTGTTGATCCAGACCAGCTGCGGCCAATCAACTTAGAAGGTAAGTCTTTTAGTTATGACTATTGTTCGTTTATAATGTGGAGTTCGGAGTTCGGCAGCAGAGTTGAAGCTGCAGTCAGTAGCAGTCCACCCTGAGTCCAGAGTCTCTCTACAGTAGCAGTCACCAGCATTTTCAGTGTGTGAGTGGGAGGTGCATAAAACCCCACCACAACCGCGGAGCGGCCGCGGAGTTCGGCAGCAGAGTTGAAGCTGCAGTCAGTAGCAGTCCACCCTGAGTCCAGAGTCTCTCTACAGTAGCAGTCACCAGCATTTTCAGTGTGTGAGTGGGAGGTGCATAAAACCCCACCACAACCGCGGAGCGGCCGCGGAGTTCGGCAGCAGAGTTGAAGCTGCAGTCAGTAGCAGTCCACCCTGAGTCCAGAGTCTCTCTACAGTAGCAGTCACCAGCATTTTCAGTGTGTGAGTGGGAGGTGCATAAAACCCCACCACAACCGCGGAGCGGCCGCGGAGTTCGGCAGCAGAGTTGAAGCTGCAGTCAGTAGCAGTCCACCCTGAGTCCAGAGTCTCTCTACATTAGCAGTCACCAGCATTTTCAGTGTGTGAGTGGGAGGTGCATAAAACCCCACCACAACCGCGGAGCGGCCGCGGAGTTCGGCAGCAGAGTTGAAGCTGCAGTCAGTAGCAGTCCACCCTGAGTCCAGAGTCTCTCTAAGTTCGGCAGCAGAGTTGAAGCTGCAGTCAGTAGCAGTCCGTGGGCAGGACGAGCAGCCCAGCAGAATGGTCCCCAAACCACCGGTGGGCCGGGAAGAAGAACGAAGACAGACAAGGAGTGTAAGTATTTCATTAAGCAAATTAGAGCCAGCTAGAAGTGCCTTATCCCGAGGCTGTCCGCCACACACTCTATTTCTCACCAAAGATTCTGGACTCAATCGTCATTCTAACCCGTCTGGTGAAACCTTGGCGGCAGACAATTCATTCATACAACTCAGGTCCCCTACCCCAGCTAAAAAGCTCACTTTTGTGCAAACAACCTCACCTGGACCTGATGCCGGCAGCACCGGCGCAGAAATGGCATCGGTGGAAGTTCTTGCCCTTGCCCTTGCAGGGTCTCCGGCTTCTCCAGGCGGCAGAGCGGAGTGTCTGCAGCCACCTATGCCTGCGGAGACACTCATGCCCGGCTCGCCCCCAGTGCAGTCGGCCGAAGGGCGGATTGCGAGGGACTCGCAGGCCAGGTTGGGTCGCGCTGCAGAGGAAATGGACGATTGCCTTCGGAGTGGTGCGGGGGTCCCACTCGTTGAGCCCCGGCTGGGTCCCGAGGAGACGAGAGCTTCGACGGTGGAGGTGGTTTCCCCCGTGGCCGGCGCACCGCCGATGAGCTCGTTGGTGGAGCTGCGGGTGCGGGACACGGAGGAGGAGCCAGACTCTTCATCGGAGCGGCGGCGGATCGCTGTGCTTTTCCACGCCGCGGAAAACGACGCCCCGTTCCTAGGGGAAGGAGGAGTCAATACCCACTCAAATGAAGTGGAAAAAGAAAGAGAAAGAGAGAGAAAAAAAAAACAAAAGGAAATTAATGGGTCAGCGCCGGAAGGGCGAAAGCCTTGCTCTTTGAACTTGGAGCCAAACATCCAAATAGATGACTCCATTGTCGAAATGAACACCACAGAGGACTCTACCTCCTCCATTGCGACCCCTCCGCCAAAGAAAAAAATCAACAAAGGAAAGCAAGGGCCAAAAGTGCCTATTTCTGCAGCGCAAAGAAAATCAAAAAGCTTGCAGCAAAATGCACAAAAACAAAAATTCTGCAATACAAAAAAGAAATTGCCTGCTCTAAAGACTATGTCGAAAGCAGTGCTATGCAACTCCTTGAAAGAATACTTTACCAGCCAAGGAAAAAGGAAATACGATGTCCTAAAAGAACTTACAGATGCAGAGATATTGGAAGTGTCTTGTGAGCATCTAACAGAACCATCTCAGAATGAGGAGGATTCGACTGGATTCAACAATTACAATAAAGTCCTTGGACCGTTTAATTTTTCAAGTGAGGTTGAGGTCCCCTTGATGGCCGTGTGCTCGATTACCTTACCGGCCCCGGCAAGTCCAGTACCTAAAGAAAACCGCAAGGCTGACACCAACGACAAAACCGGTGGTCCGGTATGCCCAACTGTTCTACCACAAAGTCCGTTACCATCGTCCACTTCAACAATATTGCTGAATCCGCGATCCCTTTTGCCAAACACGGCTCAATCGGAAAGCGAGATGGATCCAGAAAACCCAATAGATCTTCAAAACGGATCCCCACTTCAAGGAATTGCATTGAGAAACCAGACCAGTTCCCCAAGAACCTGTTCCCCAAATCAAGGACATGAAGCCCTAACAGCTAAGGCTTCGAGTTGGAGAGAGGGGAAAAAGAGTCAGAAGAATATCCCTCTGCTTCCACTATCTCCTCCTTTAGCAACATCAAGGAGGAAAAGTAAATCAGGAGACCAGCCTCAACAAGAAACTCAGAAAGATTTGCCTTCTAAGCGGCTGGACTTAGCAACGCTGATGTCAGCAATCACTATTGCCCTTGCCCCGTTTGGCAAACTTTACGAGGCAGTAAGTGACTCATTAAAAGACCACACTACTCTTTTAGCAATGATCCATACAAAATTGATTTACCTGGAAGGGTATATCGCAGCAAAGGAAAAATTGGACTCAGAACTCTTTAATAAAATCCTGCTGACATCCTCTAAAACGATCACGACGCCACAACAACCAAGACAGAGACCGATTGAAATTAAAGACTCTACAGACCAAGGATCTCAAACCGGACCTGTACTTCAGATGACGCACCTTCCTGAGGCCAAACCTCCTGCGTCCCAGTCCAAACACAAAAAGAACACGTCTTTCTTTCCGATGGCGGATACAACTAAGCCAACTTTGTCGACAAAAGAGGGGAGGGGTCTTTCCTCTATTCAACCACTGCCCAAAGAAGGTTCTGCTAAAACGCACATCCCTAAAAAACCTATGAATAGCCCGAATAGCCCGACTCGCCTGACAAAAAGGAGGGATTCAGCAAAGGTCCTGGTATACAGAGATAAAAATATAGACTCTCGAGAAGAAGAGTCCACTACCCCGAAATCACTTTTAACGGAACCTGTGACGCGGCCTAAAAATATCCACCTTAAGGCCAAAGAACATCTATTTCGAAATACGGTTTCTGAAAACCCAGAAACTCTACCCAATCAAAGAAAGTCCCCAATTACAACGGAAGATTTTATGAGAGAAGACCTTATCATGAACCTCTCCACCCATTCATCAATGATAAGGGATGAGGGACCACAAAACTGGTCACAGGAAAAACAGGTTCTGTCACCTGAAAAGAACAACCCTCCCTCTCCCCTACCGCCAAAACGAAGAAGACGGAGTGATACTTGTTTTGAAGACTCTGATGATAATTCGAGAAGACACCCAAGAGGGCCGAAGGCAGGCGGTCAAGTTTCATCTCCAATAAAACAGCGTCGGAAAGAACTAGATTTCAAGGACGACAACTATCGCAACTCATACAGGAGAAGATCTTCAACTAGTCCTAGAAGACACCGCACTTCAAAAAAACAAAACAGCCCAACTAGACAAAAAGTCTTTTCAAGAGTCCATAGACCTGAAAAAATACTTCCTCCATCGACAATCTTCAAAATTGAACAAATCCCGCAAAACTCAGAAAAAACGATACTGAACAGAGGCACAATCTTAAAAATTCTGAAGCATTCGAAATTCTTAAAACATCTAACAACGGCAGATTTAACCCTAGTGGAACCCTACCATAACGGAAACAAAGCTAAGGCTTTTTTTCATGTTAAACACCAAGCGGCAAGGAGATGCAACAGTGACGATTCAAGCGATCTCCGCAAATGCGGGTACATCATAACGGAATGGTTAAGCACAGCAGACAAAGAAACCAAGCTTGGGCAGCACCGACGACACATTCAAGGCGAATCAGAAAGAGAACGAAATAGAAGTACCGACGACTACAGCAAACCTTCAGGTCAAGAGACACTCTTCAGATTAAATAATAATAAAAAGGGGGGAGGCACAAATGAGAAAACAAACCAAACATCTGCGACAGTAGCACGTGAAAAAAGAGTAGAAGACTACACAAGCACAATGCCAAAAGATTCATCGGCGATATCAAGATCTGAGAAACACATGACAACTGAAAAACCAAGGTCAAGGCCCCTCCAAGCAGAAAACTCCAAATTATCATTTGCCCCTATAAAACAACTGCTTGCGTGGCTACCTCAGGCATCAAAGCCATCAATGAAAAAATAGCAATTATCACCAGTGGGTCCGAGAAATAACGACTCCATCTCTCACCGACTCTCGAGAGACTCACAAGCCTCAACGCCCGATGAACGCTCTGATATTACGTTGATGTCCTGGAACACAAGAGGATTTAGCCACCTTACAAAACCTGGGGAGGTAAACCTTGCGGACTATGACATTATCACCCTGCAAGAAACATGGCTTACAGAAAAACCGGGAATCGACGGATTCTCAGTCATGGTAGCACCAGCGAGAAAGGGTCGTGTGGGACGCCCTTCTTCCGGTCTGCTGATAGCAGTACGGAACGGAGTAGGTCTCACAATTAAGAAGCGTCTGGGTGCCACTCAAAATCATCTAGCCGTGCTTGTTGAATGGTCAAAATCCTCGGAAATACCAACTGATGTAAATAAAAACAGGAAAAAAAAAGAGACACATTGGCTCGCTATTATCACGACGTACTGGAATCCACAGGCCATTACAGACGAGAAATTTCTGAACATCATTGAAGCTGAGATAGATGGAATCTTAACAACTCAAGAAGACCCGCTGATCATAATAACGGGAGACCTGAACGCAAGATGCCCAAGAAAGGGCCAAGGCATCACCTCCACAAAAGAAAAAATCAGGACAGACTCTCGAGGCGATAAATGGCAGCAATTGATGAACACCAGAAACCTGCATAACATCGAGGAAGCACTCCTCCCAATGAACCCGATTCCATCATGGGAAAGAGGCACGCAAAAGGGGACAATAGACTACATTTTCTCTTCAGAGGGCCTGTTAGCCCGGTTGACCTCGTTTGAAACTTTGCGCTCTGGGGCAAGCGACCATAACATCTTAAAAACCAGCTGGCCATCCAAACGAGACGCTAGCCTCTTTCTATCAGAAGCCTCGGAACCTACCCTGCAAGGAAACCGACTCAAACTCACGAGCGAAAGGATCATAGAATTGACGGAGGCGTATGAAAGGCAGCAATACAGAGAAGCGAATCCTCTAAACCACCTAGCGGACTACCAACCGCTGCTAATTCCTTATTACTCTAAAACTCAACCAAAAAGAACTGCAATTAACCCCTTGCATGAGTACAACCGAGAACTGGTTCTTAAAAGACGAGAGCTCCGAAAACTGAAAAGACAGGCGACAACCTTAAGAACGCCCGACGCTGTGAAACTTTATAGCCAAGAACAAAAAACCTACAAAGCCTGGCTACGATTCCATCGATTCGCCTTCTACCAAAAAGACGCCGAAGAAATGCTCAAGAAATTAGCAGATAAAAATTCGGGAGCGTTTTGGCAACTGATAAACAAAAACGACGGTTCCAAAATGTCATCCACAACCTCTAACTGTGTTGGAGAGGCGGCATGGATATCCCACATCTCGTCCATTTTTCAACCCCCTGAGATGAACGTGATGAACAGATTATCACCAGCTACAAACAGCGTCTGGGAGGATTTTTCTGACATTAACGACATCAGGCTAGCCATAAAAAGGTTAAAACCATCTAGAGCCCCGGGCCCCGACGGAATTACTAACATCGACCTAAAAAACCATCCCGATGAATGGGCCTCGTTTATCAGCAAAGTGTTTAAGAACTGCACTCTGTCTAGATCAATTCCGGAGTCCTGGTCTACTTCAGTGGTGGCCCCGATATACAAGAAAGGGGATAGGTCGGCCCCGGTCAACTATCGCCCAATTGCACTGTTGGATACTATTGGAAAGATCTACGGGTCGCTTTTACAAAAAAGCTTTCAATCATGGTCAAAATCGGCAGAATGTCATGACCCCTTCCAAGCGGGTTTTACCAAAAACTGCGGAACCCAAGTCAACATATTGACTCTCAGTATTTTGAAGAGCAAAGTCATCGAAGGGTCCGGAAAGATCTTTTTAGCCTTCATAGACCTTACCCAAGCTTTCGACCAAGTTGATCGCGAGCTGTTATGGACCAAACTTTCTGCCTGGAATTGTCCGCAATCATTATTGGCACCGATCAAAGCACTCCATACAGCAACTTCTATGAGAGTAAAATTGAATTGTCAAGGCTTACTGTCTGAAGCTATATCGACCTCCAGAGGGGTGAAGCAAGGCTGTCCCCTTGCCCCGGCCCTATTTATCTCCTTTCTGGGCGACTTCAAAGAAAGCGCAAGCCAAACAAGATCTTTTCCACCTAAAATCGGGCAAACACCTTTAGCCAGACTTCTCTACGCCGATGACATCATTCTTCTCGATCAAACAGAAATTGGCCTACAAAGGCAACTCAATAACTTGTCTTCGTATATTTTCACCAACAACTTGGAAATCAATAAGGAGAAGACAAAAATTTTGATAATAGAAAAATGCCAGGGGAAGAAACAAAGAAAAAAACCAAGCTGGTTCATTGACAAAGTACCTTTGGAAACCATCAAAACCTATAAGTACCTCGGCGTAACAATTGATAGCTCCAAATCTGAACTCGCCATGCAGCATCATCTGTGGGATAAAACCCGAAAACTAACAACTCAGGCAAGGATCATTGATAGGAAGTTTGGACGCTTCTCGTTGATGCCGGTGCTCAAATTCTACAAAGGTAAGGTAATCCCTTGCCTGGTCTATGGAGCCGACGCCCTTCCCAACCTCCCGATGGATTTATGGGGAAAAATGGAGGGGTATTTTTGGCGGAAGGTCCTTAATCTTCCAAACTCGACACCGATTGCAGGTATCAGAAGGGAGTTAGGTCTTCGATCGCTGAAAGCAGCTAAAGAGGCGGGTGAAATGTCACTATTCAGGAAAATACTTATGCCCGAATCACCTCCGCTATACAATCTGCTAAATACAGAAATGAGCAATAACACCTGTAAGATGTTAACGACATGGACGTCCAAACAAAGAGCTATTCTTGAGAAGATTGCATGCACAGAAGAAACATTGATTGGTAACCCAGTCAAAGTAAAAAAAAAAATGGACCAAGAGGACTGGATTGAAACCCACACTATGGCCGAAAAGATCAAACTTCTAAAACATCTCCCGTCTCTACCTAAAAAACTGGATGCGATCCCTGAAATAATCAAAAGATTTCCAGACAGAGCTCTCCGCTCAACCTTTTTAAGGGCAAGATTAAATCTCTTGCCGACAAACGAAATTCGGTCCATAAGAGGCCTTTCGGACTCAAACCTCTGTCGACTGTGCAATTCACAATCAGAAAAGGAGACTGTGAAACATCTTCTTATGAGTTGCCCCAAGACTTTCAAATGGAGAAGAGCGTTTGTAGGTCCTCTATTGAAACCCTTTGCACAGTACGACGAAGACGTGTGGTGGTCTCGTTTAATAAGTGGTTCACGGACCACGTGGTCTATTGCAACAGCCAAAATTCTCAACGCAGCGTTGGAAGAATGCGCTAAGAAAGATGTGGCCATGTGAAAATGTGAAGATGTGAAAAAATGAAATTAAACGTAGTAACAATATTGCAAAATCATAAAAATGATAAAAGCAATAAAAAATAAAAATAAAAAAAAAATAATGTCTTTATCTTCTCCAATAATAATTCTTGCAATGTCTCATTCCATCCCAATAGGTATGAAGAAGTAAATCGGAGCCGGAGAGGGAATCCGGGGAGCTGCTTGAGTCTGATGGAGTTTCAAAAGTAGCTGGTAAATTGGTCTTTATAATGAAACTCTAATTTCTGGTATGGCGCAGCCAAGCGTTCGTTATTCGTATGAATTCTAACCTGTTGTTTTCTTTATTCCCTTGCAGGTGCTGGCTGACAGCGGAGAATGAAGTCCGGATGCTTGATGAAGATCCGCAGTTGCAGGATGAAGATACCGCAAAGAAAATGGAGCTCCGGGTAACTGGATGCCCGGATCAGATGAGATGAAGACTCCGACTCCGGTAGTGATGAAACGCAGGTAAGAGGTGCGCACAGTGATGTAGTGGCTGGCAGCAGGTAAGGAGCACCCTCAGTGATGGAGTAGCTGGATTCAGGTAAGAGTTACGCACAGCAATGTAGCGGCTGGCAGTAGGTAAGGCGTGCCTTCAGCGATGGAGTAGCTGGATTCAGGTAAGAGGCGTGCACAGCGATGTAGCGGCTGGCAGCAGGTAAGGAGCACCTTCAGCGATAGAGTAGCTTGATTCAGGTAAGAGGCGTGCACAGCGATGTAGAGGCTGGCAGCAGGTAAGGAGCGCCTTCAGCGATGGAGTAGTTGGGTTCAGGTAGGAGGCCTTCAGAGATGGAGGTGCTGGAATCCAGTGATGCACAGGTAAGCACAGCGGAGAGCGTTACACTGCTGAAAGCGGAATAACGTGAAGCGAAGGCATGTGGATGGGTTGGCCTTATATCGGCTGGCTCTGGCCCCTCCCTTTAGGCCCGCCTACTCTACTGGCTCCACCCTGCTCCTCCCAGGGACTCTGGCACGTGCCTTCCAATGTTGTTCTATGGCCATGGCCGGCCCTGCTGCACGTGCCCTTGGCTCAGAGTGTGAAAGGCACACTTTTACATGAGCCTGGTGCCAGAGGCGCCAAGACTGGGTCCATTTGGACCCTGGGGATAAGGAAGGACTGGCCCCTTGTCTAGTAGCCATGACACAGGGGGACATTTAGGACAGTCTAAAGCCTAAGCTCACATCAGTGGGAAATTCTACTAGCCAGGTATTCATGCTGACATAAAGAACTTCATTCAGACATGTGAAATATGCCAGAAAACCATCTCACATATTCCCCTACCTGCCCCTCTAAACCGATTAGCGATAATAGGGTCCCTTTCTCCCGAATTGGGATGGACATCATTGGACCATTGGAAACTTCTAGACTGGGTAATGAATATGTTCTCATGATCGTTGATTACACTACCCAGTACCCAGCAGCCTTTCCCATGCGGAACAGCTCAACCCACTAAATTTTAAAACACCTACTACCATTCTTTTCTAGGGTTAGTTTCCCCAAGACAATTCTGGCGGATCAAGCATACAATTTCATAAGTAAGCTTATGGGTGAAGTCAAGGAATTACTAAACATTGCCACCTTAAGAGCATCAGTTTACCAACCCCAAATGGACAGATTGGTAGAGAGATTTAACAAAACACTTCAAATGATTTTGAAAAAATTGGTAGATGAGGATGGGAAGGACTGGGATTGCATGATCCCATGGCCCCATTTGCAGTAAAAAAAATAAACCCTCAGGCGTCCACTAGATTCTCCCTCTTTGAGCTACTCTACGGTATAGTACAAAGAGATGTCTTAGACATGCTCCGGGAGACCTGGGAAGAGAGGGAAGAGGCACTTATTCCCCTCTCACAGACAGTTTCCTGGTTGCGTGAACACATGAAACCCGTCTGGATTCTAGTCCACACTCACATGGAGAAAGCTCAAGCCCAAAAGAAGTCCAGAAGATCTTTTTCAGTAGGACAGAAGGCATTAGTCCTCTTACCTACCTCTGAAAACAAACTTGTCTCAAAGTGGTATGGGCCTTATGAGGTGCTAGAACCAACAGGAACCTGTACCTATAAAATGGCCCAACCTGATAGAAAGCAAAATACCCACCTCTACCATGTAAATCTCTTAAAGGAGTGGAATGAAAATCTTTCCGCCGCAACCTTTTCTATATAGTCTTACTTGGTACCTGAGGAGGTAGACAACTCTGAATTTATTCCCCAAGAACTATCAAAACAGAACCAAGAAGATTTAAGCAACCTTTTTATGGCATTCCCTGATGTATTCTGCGAGAAGCCAGGGAGAGTACACAGTACTTATCTTTATATCAGAACTCAAAAGGGAAAAGTGGTCCATTGGAAGCCATAGAGACTTCCAGAAGCACGAAAACAAATAGTGCATGAGGAAATTAAAACAATGCTGAAGGCCAACATTATTGAGCCCTCTCCAAGTCCATGGTCCTCCTCTATTGTGCTAGTAACAAAACCTGATAATTCTTGGAGGTTTTGCATAGACTTCAGGCAGGTTAAAGCCATCTATGCCTTTGATGCCTATCCTATGCCACACATCAATGAGTTAATAGATAAACTTGGAAATGCCACCTTCTTGCCAACCCTAAATTTAAACAACGGATATTGGCAGGTCCCTGTACATGGACCGATAAAGAAAAGACAGCTTTCTCTACACCAATGGGACTATTCCAATTCAAATTCCTCCATTTTCGACTGCATGGGGCCCCAGCCACTTTCAAAATACTTATGGACAGGATGCTACAGCCGTACTCTGATTTCTGTGGGGCCTATATTGACGACATAGTCATTTATAGTAAAACTTGAGAAGACCATCTTTTTTATCTGTCTACTATTATCAGAACACTCAGAGAGGCCGTTTTAACTGCTAATCCATCCAACTGTAAGCTGGCTCAATCGGCCGTGAAATACCTAGGCTTCTTTGTAAGGAATGGCAGTGTCCATCCCCAGCAAGAAAAAGTGAAAGCCATCCTAGTTGCCGCCACACGCAAGACCAAGAGAGACCTCAGGGCATTCCTAGGATTGATCATTTATTACCGTAGGTTTAGCCTGAGATTTTCAGATAGAACAGTCAGATTAACAGACAAGCTCAGAAATGATGAACCCAAGAAGATTCATTGGAATGATGAGGATGATGCATGTTACAATAAACTAAAACAAACCTTGTTTCAGAACCAAATCCTAAAAGTAGAAGAATCTGATGCCTCTCTCACAGGATTAGGAACAGTTGTATTACAAGTATGCGATGGATTAGAACACCCCATCCTTTTCACTAGTTGTAAACTCTTTCCACATGAGAAGAACAACTCTGTATTGTGATTGGAGGCCCTTGACATCAATTGGGAAATTATCCATCTAAAATACTACCTTTTAGGGATGAAATTCACACTTGTCACCGACCACTCACCTTTAGTATGGATAAGTCAAAGAAAGGAGTCTAACCCTTGAGTTATCCAATGTTTCTTAGACCTGCAATTCTACTGTTTCAAAGTGGAACACCAAAAAGGTAAACAACAGGGGAATGTCAATTTCCTTTCCAGGGTTCCCTGTCAAACAGATGTGGCTACACGGCATAGGGGAAGGGTATTTGAGAAACCATAGGGTGTCTCACCCGCTAGTGCCCGGGGATCTCATTCTCAGCTTGTCAGGGCACAGCCATCACATTTGGATCTAGACCATGGTGGTGGACTAGTTCGGGATTCTCCTGATTCCAATTAGTTCTCCTCACATGGATAAAAAGTGGAACTTAGAGACATAGGGCCTCGTTACACCATGGCGGTCCGGGAACTACGGTACTGGTAATCATGCCGGTACCGTAGTTCCCGGACCAACATCCGACGTCCCCATCCCCATTCAGCACTATGGGGCAGAATGTGGATCGGGACGCCGTTGATTCCGGCACCCGAAAATGGCCAATTACTGGGTCTGCCGAGCTCGGCATGACCCGGTTTTTGCCCATTCGCGAGTGCCAGAAAAAATGCAACTCCGGCAGCAGCCGTGCCCTTAATAAGGGCATGGCTACCACCAGTGTTGTAATGAGGCCCATACTCTGAGCAAGGTGGAACACGAGTACGAGCAGGACTTCTGGGTGAAGGCAAACCTACTGGAGCAGAGTAACAGACCCAGGGACTATAATAGCGGGTCAAAAACCCCAAGAGTTCCCAAAAGAAGGTAATTGCCTCCACAAGGCCATGAGAGACATGTGGAGAAGGCCTGATCCTAATATAGTGGACTGCATTGAGCTCCAGGGCAAGAGACCTTCCTGGGTGAAAAACAGGGTTGGGGATGCGTGGCCAAGCCTGTGGAACTGTGCAATGTCTGAGCCCGGCAGGGGGACCAACTTCCAACTTTGAACTTTTGTTTTGTTATTTGAGGAAGACTGGAACAAGAGCCTTTAACGTGGATGGCCAGGAGGGCCTTGATCCACTTATGAACTGCTTCAGTGTTATAGCCGGAGCCAGAATGTGTCATCCTGCCCATAGAGAATGCCTTATTCCGTGCTGTCCAAATGTAGGGAGGTGTTATGCTCACCTGGTCTCTGCGGAGGTGTTGGGGCACAGTTGCAGCCCTCCCAGGAGTTAGATCACCCCTGTCAGGTCTCTCCCCCTGCTGATAAACTGTGGATGGCAACAACTGGTGGCACTGCTCCTGCGTGGATATGGGAAAACGTGAGTGCGCTGGTCGGTGACTGTACCCCTCTAACCCTTCAAACCAAGGTGCGATTTCTATGGGCATGTATCGGCCGATAAGGCTCACCTGTTAATTATTGATGATGAGCGCTACTTCGGGCAGGGGCGGTTGTTGATGGGATCTAGTTCCTTCAGTGATCCCAGGTAAGTAATAGTCCAGTCCAGCTGCAACTAGGCTTTCCCCTGGTTGATGGTATGTGTCTCTCAATGTCTCTTGTCTTTTCCACTTTCTGTTTTCTGTCTTGGTATTATTGCTCTCAATAGTGTTGTTAATTCCTGAATAACGTTTTCTTTTCTGTTTTCTTCCCAATAGGTGGAAATGTGGCCCAAAAGCAGCAGTGGAGGCACGGAGCGCAGCCGGGAGGAATATGGTTGAAACCGCAATGACCAACAACAGGTGAGTGATGGTTTAAGGAAAAGTGTGACGTTTGGTGGTAGCGCAACCTTAAACTTAACGTATAATGTCTAACCTTGCCTTTTGTATTTATTTTTATTTTATTTATTTAGCATTTTTAAAGTGCTCACACAGCCCGCGGGCATGGAGGCGTTGTTACAAGAACTTTATTGTTTTTAGTTGTCTTAGTTTTGTATTTATTACACGCTAAAATACCCAGAGGTTTCTAAGCGTGGACCCGGGGATCGAACCTGTGTTGCTTCATGTTGTCTTGCTACCCAGGCAAGCATGTTGCCGCTGAGCTGTCCTCCGGGGGTGCTGCGGTCACGGGTGGAGCGCGTCATGCTGCAGTGTCAAGATGAAGGTTTCAGTGTCCTGTAAGATTTGAAGATGAGCTGCAGTACCAAGGTGAAGATTTCAGCGTTCCAGAAGGTTTGAAGGTGAGCTGCGGTGCCAAGATGAAGATGTCAGCATTCCAGAAGATTTGATGACGTACACAGGTGAGAGCAGGTTCCTCAGATGGTAAGTATGGAGGCAGGTAACAGGATTTCCAAAGGTAAGTTTAACCCCAGGCGGCGGTGAGCATTACGCTGCATGGAAGATTGCCTCAGGGATTGAAGCAGCTTATATGTAGCTGTGATCGTGGGCATGCCCACTAGGCCTGGTTTGCCTACCACACTCTGCCACTCCCAGAGAGTCAGCACGTGCAAGGCAACCCAATAGCAGCAGCCCCACCCAAAGAGTACACGTGGGGCTGCTGTAGTAATGAAAGTTCCCTATGTTAAATACACTTGGCACCCAAAAAGAGGTGCAATGTTCAATACAAAAGTATTCTTGACCCAAATACATGTTCCTGCTTATTGTTATTCATGAGCCTGGCACCAAAGGCACCAGGACTGTATCCATCCGGGCACCCTATGTAAGTGGCCCTGTAATGTTTGTGTCTTTGGCCCGATGGACATGACAGGAGGAGAGCTTTTTTATCCACAATTATTCATTGTCGAAAACTGATTTTCCTTGTATATACATACCTCCTTTATGCATTATTCTGTACAAGAAATAGGGCAGGCATTAGGTTTTGTTAGCCTAAGCCATTTTGATTTGACAGACACGATTAAGACTGTTTTCTTTCTTATTTGATGATCGAAGCGACTGCCATCCTAAGAATAGGGCAACATAGGAGGTTTTCCAAACCCCAAGAAGTTAATAAAGGTTTTACAAATGGTTTCTTTTGTGTCAGTCTCATACTTGTGATACCATGCCTCCCCTACGTTTTGCAGAGTAAATATGTTACTGCATGAACTGTTAAATACTGCAGGTGCAGATAGTTACTGATAATACGATAACATTGTCTTTTCCTTTTCTAACATTGCTACAAATGTAACTGCAAACAAACACACAAGTGAAAGTGTCCTTTGAAATATATTCTCATGTATTCCTAAGTGTTCTAATGTAAACATCTAAAGTATTTAAAATGATTCTTGTATGTATATATAATAAATATATAATTTTATATAAATTATAAGTCTAGGAGTTTCTTTGATGTGCATGTCTAGCTAAGGTTCATTGTACTTACCAACAGCTCACATCTCCCTCTTAAGATAAGCATGACTGCTCTACTACTCTGCTAAAGTCCTGAATTAGTACAGACTGATACTAAGAGTTGGAGATCTACAAACCATTGGGATAGCTTACTAAAGTCTTACCACCAGTAGGACTTCAGGAAATCTCTCCTAAATCCACATATCCCCACTAAACTGTGCCTCGGCTCCCTAAATTAAGTCAGCACCCACACGTTCATGATTTTCTCAGTACCCCCACTAATCTGCGTGTCAAACCCTACATTAGGATTGTGTGGGGTATGTTCAGCCATATGATAAAAAATGCACCGCATCTGTCAAAGCTAGGCTAAAAAGTGCAGGAATCTGGAAAGCAAATTGTGGTCTGTCAGACAAAAATAACAGCATTTAACTTTCAACTACCAAACATCCCAATATAGTCTACATAAAAATAAAAATACAAGTATTAATTGTGCCCTGTGTTCGAGGGATAAGACCACCAGGCTACCAGCCTATTTCCCACTACATTACTGAGGTACTGCAGTGCAGTTTTGCCAAAAGAGAGCTGCCATGGAAAAATATGTGAACCCAGCAGTTTTTATTGGAATCAAAGCATTTTACAGATGTAACTCCATTGCCAGAGTAATTTGTATGAATTATAATGCAAAGATGGACATTGATGGCATGGTGCAGGAGAAAAATGTATATTGAGAATGTGAGCTATGGTGTAGGCCTCATGTGTAAAAATACAAAACGTTAAAAGGCACATTTCTTGTTCATAAGAACTGACTTCATATTGTGCTGAGAGGGAAAAGAAAAAATCCCACTTCAGATTCACAGGTCAAACACTACTTTACCTCTCAATTTGGTCAATTCTTTGAAGCACAACAGAACCAGGAAGGGGGCGGAGCTTGTGCCTGTGGCAGAGGTTTATGGGGGTAGAATGATAACCACTGATTAAACAAAGATGCAGCCTTAAGGATTCTGAACATTACAAAATACCTTAAATTAAATTCAGTTTGTGGTGGGGTTCTGGGCTGACTCACAGTTGACAGGCACCCGAGAATGTCACATGAATCATTAGTGGAGTTACACTCCTCTGCTCAAGAAGATAAGAAAACATGTGCTTAGGTCTTAGCCCCTAAAGAATGTTACGTGATTTTTTTGCAGACTAAGTCAACAAAACATCCAAATGGCCAGGCCACATTCAGGTTTTGGGAACCAAAAAGGTTTATTAATTAAGTGAAAAAGTATGCATCTAATTAAAATGGCCTCATAGGGTTTTATGGTGAATCATATTTTGTTCACAAACTGGGGAGCCATAATAGATACAGAGACGGTACAGACCATTCTGGATAGCAAAGAAAACAGCATATCTGTTGATGGAAATACCCTCAAAATGTGACCTTTGGAACCAGAGTTAGATAAAATGAGATTGTGGCATCCCAGAAAATATTATGTGTCTGAGAATCAGGAATATGGTGGCTTATTGAATCAGATGCCTGTCAGAAAAATGTCAAGATTGTAACTGAAGTCAGTTCTGGTGAAATCACAAAAATCGGCCACCCACACATGCAACCACATGGCGACACTAGACATGGCTCATTACGACAGGCATGATCAGACCACTTCAAAAATATATGGATTGCGACCCTTATCAGTAAATTAGAAAAACCTGGTGTGTTGAAGATTTTTGAATTCATATCTAAGTTGTTCATAAATGCAATTTCAGATGGGTAGAGCACACATTCCAGAGATGGGCCCTGGAGACCTGAGAACCAATTGAGTTGAAGGGTTTAAGCCTTGTGTTAGGATGAGGAACAAGAGATGCCCAATCAGGAGTATCAACCAATAAGCTGGCACCTCATAGTTTAGACATTTTTGGGAGTGTGGTTAGGAAATTCTAAAACTAGACACACAGTGGCAAAAAGGGGACTGACTTACTGGTGGAGATAAGAAGTCAAGAAGGAAGTTGTAACTGAAATCTGGTGTGAACCAGGAGAAGGGCTGGTATCATCTATAACAAGAGGCAGACAGATGGATTGAGGATAGGGCCATCCACGCCATAGAGCAGGAGAGGCAGGAGAAGGGCTGAGCTTGGATTGCCATTCATAAACAGGTCCCATTGCTTCTAATGAGATGACCCAGGATGACTGCTTACTTCTCATGTGCACAAACCCAGAGAGATTCAAAGTGAATACTTATGCCCAACAGTGCGAACCATTGGTGGGGATTGATGTTTCATGTAGCAACTTAATTATTCCCAAAACATTTTAATTTGCTTTGCATTTGACTGCAAAATGGGGGTAGCATTTCCTATTAATGAGTAATGTAATGAATTCCTACATAGTCAAAAGACATTGGGAAAATATTGGGGAAATTTGAAAACCTCTACATCTTCCAAGTGTGAATAATGCTTTGGTCTTTAAAGTAATTGTGGCTAACCTATTACCCCTTTCTCCAAACCCCAAAAATCTCCTAAAGGGTAAAGGGCATTTAAAAACAAAATTCATAATTGATGTACATTCCCTGAACCCTGCATTCATGCATAGGGGGTCCAAATGGTAAAATGAATCTCCAGGACTGTGCTGTGCACACATGTGTCTCCAGGGTTAAGTAAAGGGGAAATAACTTATTTAAATGCACAGTGTCTCTAAAAAGAGTGAATAAGGAACTCCACATTAAAGGGGGCATTTTCACGGCATAGTGGCAAAGGAAAGGGTTTCGTATGTTGAGAAGAGTAAAATGTATTCAAGTTAAGCCACCTACAAATTGCAATGATGATCCATACATCATGGCTATTCTTGTGAGTGACCCAATCATCTGAAGTATTCTGTAGACCTGTGTTTATCTTTACAAGTGACCATGGGGGTCTATAGATCTGAATAAAAACTGTGCATGTAGTTGTGTTAGAGATTCTAGACAAACTGTGTTTTCAACTGGTGATTTCAACTTGCGTGTAATGTGAAATTTTGACAGGAAGGAAAGTTTTTGTGTCACTAAGGGAGCATTTCACTAGATAAGTATTGTGTATATAAGGATTTTGTCCATTGATTAAAGGACAAAACATTATGTTCTTTCTGCCTCACACACACACACACACAGGCCCATTGCAAAAGGGGTGAGGGAGCACTGGGTGTTATAAATTTCAAATGCAGAGATAGTTAAGAATGTAACTCATTGCTCAATTCATGTGACACTCTTGAATGGGGGGCAGGAGGGAACGAACTCTGCATTAAATTTTGCCCCATAAATATATCCTACAGCTGAATCCGCAAGTATTCTCTTATCCCAGTACCCTGACTAATCTGTGCGTCAACACCTAGTGTCCAGTTCACTGTGGAGCACATACTTTTCAAAACTCCTCTAAGCTGTGTCTTCCATGAACCACACCTGGCAGACATCCTCCTTCAACATGATAACTTGGAAGCAATGCTTGTGTACCCAGGACAGTCACCTCTTCCATGGCATCTCCTTGGATCACAATCAGCTGCACAACATCAGCTAACTAGCTATTGTTGCTGCACTTTGGTCCCCTGATGTACAGATGTCATAGTCCACAAAGAGTATTGTAGCCAAGCAACTCAGAGTGAGATCATATCCCTTCTCGTCATCCCCACTGCCAATAAGCCATGCCTGTTGTGGAAGTGTGAGCACATCCACATGGGCAAGCAAGTGTCAAATGGCAATCTGAAGAAGAGAATGTCCAGAGGTAGATAAACAAAACAAATGTGTACCCATCCACAATAAAAGACCCAACACATATCCAGAATTATACCTGCCATCCCAAAATGTCAATCCACATTGCCACCAGTAGACACATAATTCAAATCATGCTCTGTCACCACTAATACACTGCACCATAATAGGCATCAGTCAACCATAGTTTGCTACCCACACCCTTGTGATGCTCCCTTAGATACTTGCACAACACATGTCCACATGGCCACATGGGCAAGTCAGTCACAGTAATGCCACCATGCCTAACTCAAATAACCCCCACCATGAATCAACACACCCGCAAAAATGTACAAGGGAAGTGCCATGCAAACCACAGCATACATGTTTGATACACCCAGGCATGCACACAATATACAGAAATTACCAACATGCCTGTACTACAAAGCACAGAAATAGCTAAGCAACAGATGTTCATGACAAATATGTCAAACGAGTGCAACTCCAAACATTTAATCTCCTCACATCTGCCATTGTCCATATAGGCATCATACTAAACAACCCACTCAGCTGAAGCATGCACACAGAGTGTTCCCTAAACCCACATGCTAGCCATAGGGCATACTTAGTTGGAGATCATGTACAAACAAAAGGTGCAAATGGACAAAGAAGCACAAAATCACAAAGATAGGGCAAACGTTGGTAGCACATTTTCAAAAGTAAATGTATTATTGAACAGCAATGTACAAAAAGGATTAAAACATAATTGCACAGAAAAAATAAAATAAATAAAAAGGAATCTTGCAACTAGTTAACTATATACCTAGGGCAGTGGGTTAGCCCATGTACATGTCTGACAATGCCTGTTCCAAGGCTGATTTTCCATTAACATCTGCCTCCTGCAGGTGGGCGTCTGTTGTTTCCAGAGAGCTCTGCTGCCCTGCAAGAATCCTCCAGGATGGTAGCCTGAGTCAGCTCTATTTCATCCCTGCCCCTGGCAATTGCTGACTTATATGCCCCCTGTCTCTCATCCTCCTGCTGACTTGAAAAGCACTTGAAAAGCACACTTGGGAGGACACCAGTACCTGCACACATCGTTGTGCTTCCTGCCTCACATGAACCATGCGTGTGCCCTCTTGCCTTCTTCTGTTGCAATGCCTGGAAA
Source organism: Ambystoma mexicanum (assembly GCF_040938575.1). NCBI lineage: Eukaryota > Metazoa > Chordata > Amphibia > Caudata > Ambystomatidae > Ambystoma > Ambystoma mexicanum. The sequence continues at coordinate 942,285,692 of NC_090927.1, forward strand.
GATTTGCCTCCTCAGCAACAACATCTCAAGCTGCCTAGCAATTTGTATACAGCACAGGGACTAACTCTGACTGGATGACAGTCTGCATCAGGGGGCTACACCACCTCCACCAGGAATATCAGCACATCCAGACTGGCCAATGGCGGAACAAGGACACAGGAGGTCATAGTGGTAGCTGGCATGGAGGCCGCACTTATGGTTGACTGTGGCACAGATGAGGACGAGGCCATTGCAGTGGCCTGTCCAAAGTGACCACTGGAAAGCAGTGCTGCTTCCAAATGGGACAGGAGATGACCCATCTGCCTGTGATGCTCGACAAGCAGCTTGTGAGATGCTTGCACAGAATCATGCATAGGTGACTGGTGCCTCAAGCCACCCATCAGCAGAGGCAGTACTGCATCCTGGATGGGCACATCAGCCGAAAGTGCAGACTCTCTTTGGGTGGGGGTATCACTGAAGGTGGGCAATATAGCACCAGATGGCGCTGGGACAGGAGTTTGCGCTTACCACTCTTTGGTGTATTGCACAGCCTCCTGTCTCAGGGACAGGTCTGCAGCCTACACATCCCCCTCAGTACGCACACCTGACATTGTGGGCAGGCCTGCAATGGCCTTCTCCACCTTCTCCTCCTCCATTGGCCCACCTATCCCCAATGAGGTCTCCATGGCTTGAGGACCCTGTGTGACAACATCATCACCACCCTGACACACTGCTGCTGAGGTGTGCACCACAATGATGGAATCGGGGATCCTCTCCGGCTGCAATGTCAGATGTATGGGATGCTCCCCCAAGGACATTGCCCTCAGAAGAGGTGGAATCTATAGAACCTGCTCGGGGTCTGCCCCTGCATCTGGAGGCTATGACCCTGGGTAGCATTCCACAGCACTGCTCATACCCTCTTCTCCAGCTGTTGCAATTGTGGAAAGGAAAGAAAGAACACAGGAATCAATCATATGTGCCCATGGATTTGTACTCTCCTCAATAGAGGCAGACACATGCTGCTAGCATCAGTCAACAAGCAACTGCCTCACACACACACAGGCCAATGCTAAGAAATCTGCCAGATTCTAGTAACACATCTGAAGGCAAAAGGACAAGTCACAATAATGAAACATGTACATGTGAACATAGCACATTGATGTCTGGCCGCATACATATGACAACAACTCATTTCACATTACAACCACAATGAAGCAGTGACCCAAGTGATCCTGCAATCCTGCAAACAGGGCCATGGAAACAGCACCTGGCCACATGTGTCCATAGCACCATAGGCACATCTCAAATGACATCTAGCAACAGGCACCCCTGACAGTCCAATATGAAAGCAAGCAACACGTACATGAACCTGTTGCTGAGAATCTTCCAACATGTAAGATCAAGCAAATATCGAGGCTTGGTACCACCAAAAATTAGATTCGCCAGTAACAAAGTCAAAGATTTATTCTGGACAGATTCAAATATCAAAGCAGATAGCTATCTGGCTCCCAGCACCTTGCAGTGTGTACCAGAAACACTCTGAGGGCAGTGAGTCCTGGTCATCACAAAACGTGCAGTATTTAAACACAGTCCTGGTCATAGCTCAGCCCATCTCCAAACTAATAGGTTACACATTTGGGTTTGTGCCCAGTTCACATGGAAAACACAACAATATTGTCTATACATATTTCAAGTGTTTTCCAGTCTTCAAAATACAATGTTTACAACTTTGTTCTGTCTGGTCATGTTGGTTATCCAGCTTAGGCTGATCCTAGTTTCAAGAAACAAATTCAATAGCTTATTGTTAAGGTACACAGTTCTAGTTTGTCTAACATTCAGTTCTTATGTTTGAATATGGCTGAGGCTATTGATACAGAAAACACTTTAAATTGGAGTTCACTTTAGCTCCAAGGTTCCTTAAACATACTGACAAACCTTGTTGTTGTCAGCTGTGTGGATCTTTAGCTTTCTAAAGTAAATTCTATTTCCAGAAATGTACACAGGCTTCCTTCAAAAACATGCAGCATTAGTTTACATTCATTGTATAACACTGTTTGTCGGAGAATGAGTTTTGTAGACCTAGATAACACTTTGAATGAGAGTTTGTTCTGACTACAAGGCCTTGTTTGCACAGGACAAATAGTCTGCTCCGCCAGCCCCAGTGTTGACATAGGCTCAAAGGTCGATTCTGCTCTGGCTGCTTAAAACATAGCTAAACTGAAGAGTGAGCAGAAGTTAAAACCAAGATGGAGGACTTTTTCCAAGATGGCGCTTGAAGTCAATTCTAATTCAGAACTTTGCAACACGGTTTTCCCCATGGAGCGACTAGGCTTAGGCCAATATAAAAATAAAGGAGGCACTATACATTTACCGTTTCACAAACACACATAACTATGATAATGACATACCATTGATGCCCCCTCATATAGTGGCTTTACAGGTCCCAATGTAGAGCTGGATAGCCAAAAGCATTGATATGATATGATATGATATATGATATGATATGATATGGCATTAATATCATGCCTATTCACAAGTGTTTCGAGGCACCTGCATGGTGCACCTCCGAGGAGGCCCCTGCCTTTAAGGATTGCCTTCGCCTGGCTCCAGATACTTAGGTCAACCCAGCATTTCTTAGCCTAGTCCACTGTCCGGACTACCACTCCCTCCGTGTTGATGGCAGCCATGATGTCTACCCAGAGGTGTTGATGCCTACAGATTGCAAGCTGCACCTGCAGCACAAATAATTTGTCAGAACCTGGTCACTGAGGATGCCAACTTCTCCAGTGAAGGAGTTGACAGCCCTCAGCCTCGCCTTGGCAGACCCTCCAGCTTATAGCGATTTTGCGATCCCGCAAAATGCAGTGAAAATGGCCGTTTTGCGCAAAATGCCGCAAAACGACCGTTTTGTGCAAAAACAGCATCTTTAAAAAAATGTTCTTTTTTAACATTTTTTTTAAGTAATCTGCAAAAATTACTGTTTTAAAAAAAATAATACTCAGGGTGCCAGGTTCTTAACTTTTTTTTACACAAGAAATGAAATGCGCTAACACATCTCATCACTGATGGCCTTTTTCACCTCCTTGATCAAATAAAATGGCGTTTCTGTCAATTTAAAAGCGCATCCCTCATTTCCAAGCAAGATGCACTTTTAAATGTGCAGAAATTGTAGGCAACCCTATGCACACGGGATGTGGGGCTGCCACTGCATGAAATGGTCTTTCTTGACCCTGTCATGCATTTATTTTAAGGTATGAACCGCTGCTGTGTCGCTTGCATTTCTGTTCCTCAAACAGGATAAAAATGCATTTTTTGGGTCGCATTTTACAGCGGCAGGAACCTGGAGGGCCTGTCCCTGTGAAAGCCGCTGGGAGCTTGCAGAACATTGTCGGGAGAGTGATTCTATTCAAAGTTCTGCCCATTTTGATAACAAAAATCTATTGAATGTTACAATTTGACCTATTTCGTCCAGTACTATACGATCGATTTTTACAAATACTGAACATGTGTTGCGGGGGTGTCACCCGCTCCCCATGTTCAGTATTTTTGGTCTAGGGTGGTTGCAGAAGTGTTTTCCCCTTTTTCCTCAAAATTGGAGGTGGGGACAGAAAAAAAGAAAATAACGAAAAAGGGACCCTGCGGAGTCAGATCCGACCTGCGTTAGAGGGACAATCTGGTGCCGCAGGGTTGCAGGGGAAGCGGCAGCGACCAAGCAGTTAAGTAGGGGAGCGGTTGGGGTGGTGGTGAAAGGAACATTTTGGGTTGTTTGGCTGAAATGCAAATCAATTTGCAGCGAAATTGACTACGGTCAATTCCGCCGCAAATAATTACACTTCGGTCAAACAACCCAGAACACCATTCAATGCGCTACAGCTCAAGCCTGTGGAAATGCAAAAGTCACCTTTGAGAATAAGGTGACCTGCTCATTTCCAAAAATGAGTTGTCTAAAAATAGCATATCCTCTGTTCTTTTTTTATATGCCCCATTATCTGAGGAACTGGATCAAAATCTTCATTTAAAAAAAATAAAACAATGGTTATACTATGAGAGAGAGGGAGAGTGATGGGTGAGATGTGAAGTGATAGGCAAGAAAGCAGAGGGAGAGCAGTGGGTCAGAGGAGGAAGCGCTGCACAAGAGAGCAGAGGAAGCAGTGATGCGGTGGGCCAGAAATCTGAGAGCGAGCAGAGGCACAGAAAGTAGAGGGAGCTTGTGGTCAGTGAGCCAGAAAGCAGTGAGGAAGCGGTTGGCCAGAAAGAGGCAGTGAGCTGCAGATTGGGAAAAAGGATGAGGGAAGAGTGCGATAGAATGGGAGAAAGGATGCAAGATGCAGAAGCAGCACAAAAGAATGAAGGATTGTATATTGCAGGAGGAATTGTAGAGTGTAAGGTATGAGTTGGGAGTATGATTTTGAGTGTGGCAGGGGCTGGGCAGTGCACATTGTGACTTGACAGTGTGACATAGCACGTGAGTATTTGTATGACAGAGTGAGAGGTTAAGGAATGTAAGTTGTGATGGAGAGTTGGTGAGATGTGTGTTGGTGTGAGAGGTGTGTGGGTGTTTGGGGTATTGGAGAAGATAGAACGGGAATATTTTCAGCATTGCAATTGATAATGATCAATTTAGTTAATAATATTAAATAGGCATGAACATTAAAGCAGAAATGTAGCCAAATCAAACACTGTTCTGCAAAGCCAGAGACATCTGGGACTCTTCCTATTAGATTAATACAAAAGATACATAATAATGATACCCTGGCTCTCTTGTAGTCTTGCACTCTGCCTATTTCCTGCAATGTGGCAATCTTCCACCCTCCAGTTAATACAAAATGTCCTGCAAAAATACTGCAATAAATAAAGGTTTGTGCCACAAAATTTGCCATTTCATGCCGCAAAATTTGCCATTTCATGCCACAAAATCCTGGAAGGTCTGCCTTGGGTGTGCTTGTCGATGGTGCAGACATGGTGCACCTTAAGCTGGTGGGGTGAAGCTGGACCCTGACTATGCGTACTGTGGAGTTGTTGTGGTTTTATTGAATAGTGGAAGTCCTTAGATCGCAGATGAGGCCAGCAAATCGTTTGACAGGAGTGGCACATAGGAACATGTTGTAGGGGAATAGCAGGCACTTCAAGGCAGTGCTAGTGGCCAGAAGCCAGTGACATAATATCAGCCATCAGGAGATGTTGAGCGATGGAGACAAAATAAGTTTGTAGTTGGAAAGATATGGCACGAGGCATGAACTACAGCAGGGCACAGGTGTCTCCTATTCATGCATGAGGCAGCAGTGACAAAATCAGAGGAATGGCCTCATGTGCTTAGAGTACGCACTGCACACAGCACGCTTACACCAATATTGTTGAATATAACGTGCCTTCCCTGGCATGCATGGAGGCAGTGATATTTAGGAGGGACAATGCAGACTTCCTTTGGGTACGTGGAGGCAGCAATATTTTGGGGGTACGACACAGACTTTCTGGCATGCATGGAGGATGCAATAGTTTGGGGATACCACACAGATTGTGCACCTGAATCTGTGGGTACATTGTCGTGAACTCCGTTTGCACCATGAAAGGGATGTTCCACAGAGAGGAGAAGAATAGGATGAGGACGGGCAAGAGGGCAGAAGAAGTGTCTACGTGCTAAGTGTTTTTGTGAGCCTACATGTGCCCATGCACTACCAAAGCCACTAGGGATAAGAGGGGCAAGCAGAAACAAGCAGCATCCCACAAAAAGGTGCAGCAGAAGGAGAAGGGGCCACCAAGGAAGGAGCACTTTTCAGATGAGGAGCTACCAATCCTCACTGATTATGTCGACATGTACCCTCGGGCTGGCAGTACCCTTCCTGTGACCCAGCATTGGAGGATGTGGTTGGATGTCACTGACTTGATAAAGGCCTGTGGGGTGGTGCGGCACACTGCAGAAGAGGTCCACAAGGAAATGGGGACCTCATGCGACAAACCAAGGAGAAGCCCGGCAACAATGTGGCCTCTATCCAGGCTACTAGAGCTGGATCACCACATGCTGAGGAGCTGAGCTGACACCTTTTCAAGAGGTCACCAGTGGACTCCTAAGCAGTGAGCAGGTGGGAGGCATGGACCTTTATGCAGCCACATCAGATGAGAGCCATGTGTGCATGACTTGTATGCTTTCCTCAGCACATGATATGTTCTAACATGTTGCAGTACCGTTGGTTGGGGTCCTACACACCGATCCATGTGTAGTGCAGTAGTGCATACATATCCACATCCATTGTGTGTTGTGCATCCTAGAAGGTGATAGCTTGAACTCTGTCTGTGGTTGACATTGATCATACAGCACACATTACTGTATACAGAAAGATTTAGCAATGCCCATGCACATATTCGTGGCAATGGACTGTAAGATACATATCATTGGACACACTTGCAGTGGCATGCATGTAGATAGTGCATTGTTAACACAGATTTTGACTCACATGGAATAACAATAAGCAGTGGACCATGTCAGAGCTATCCATTCACTGGCCCTGGTGGCCAGTGGACATGGATGTGCGGAAATGTCAGTGCAAAATCGCATGAGGGTGTGTTCCAAACAGTAGTAACAGTGGTTGGTCGGAAGATGTTTCAGTGATGTCTATTCCACATTTGGGATGCCAATTATTAGGTGATCATGCATGTGCACACTGGTCACATCTATTTTGCACTTTCCTCACACTTTGTTAAGACGCATGGGAGCATGGGTAACCACAAATCTGTCATTGGCCAATGTGGCGAAGGGAGTGATGGGCATTTTGTCACCAGAAAACTCTGCATGCAGGTGCTGTCAGCAGCAGCAAAAACACTACTTCCACTTGCTGCAGGTAGGCATGTATGTAGTAGAGAAGGGGCTTAGCAAATTGTGCAACTCACTCCATTTATCTGCTTTAAGATCTTCTACTCACATACATGTATTAATATATATATGGTTGCCTCTTCCTCCAATCTGTGGCTTGATGCATGACCTAAAGTGCACTGACATGATTTCACAGGGAATTGAATGTTAATCACCTGTGAATTCCTTATTTCAGAATGCCTAGTTTCAATGTGTGTTGTACATGTGGCTGCCCCTATTGTGGCTGTATGCATCTGAATTCACAACTGTATGTTCAGCTGGGGAGGTAGGCCTCTGAATATTTTGGTCTGACTTTGTGCAGGTGAGTGCAGCTTGGGGTGCTGTGCCTTGTGAGAATCTGTTTGTGTTGCAGGCTATCATCAGCAGGCCTGCCGACTCTTCCAATGATGCTGCCAAATGAGATGTGGAGGCATACTGAGGGACATACTGCACACACTGTCAACATGCAACAGCTGAGGCTAGTGATGCATGATGAGGGTTTGGCTTTGAGACAATCACTGCATGATGAATTCTTGGCCTAAAGAAACTCTCAGTGGCATTAGATTGACACCTTGAAACAATCAATGCATGAGGAGATGTTGTCATCAATGGAATCCCAAGGTCAACAGATGGCTTCCCTGAGTGAACACCTGCATGAGGAGATGTCGGTCTTAAGGGAATTCTGCCGTAAAAACACAGATTCCTTGAAGCAATTTCTGCATGATGAAATGTTTCCCACAAGGGACCTTCATCGCCAAGTAATGTCTACCTTGTGGAAGAGTCCCGACATGCAGTTGGACACGTCAAGAGCCATTATGAAAGCTGAGTCTGCAGCCACTCACAACATCCTTCATCAGGACCTTCATACAATTAGGTCACTCATGTACGCATCTGTATCACGTATGGCCCTAACCAATGATGACCAGACTTTGGTCATGCATGGCCAGAGTACACCATTCCAGGATCCACCACAGGATGTGAGTACCGACTGAACCTCGAAGTTCATGCTATGGTGCTTTGAAACAGAATCTACTTGTTGTACAAGCACCTTACAAATGCACAATACAATCGAAAATAAATAAATTAGCCATGTACCCACACACCACTAGCCTCTTTAAACCACCTCCCCTTCTTTCTGTGCACTGGTGTCCATGAGCCCATAGATGTGGTATGTTTTTTCCTTACTTTGCAACCCCCTCCAGAGTGACTATCTTTTTTTTCATCCCCAATCAAAGGTGGAATATATATATATATATATATATATATATATATATATATATATATATATATATATATTCAGTGAAAAAACTTTGTTAAAGGGACGTTATGGTTAAGTTGCACTACTAAAAACCTATGAAATTCAGTGAAAAAACTTTGTTAAAGGGACGTTATGGTTCCAAGTAAAACCGAGAAAACCTTGAAATTCGCCAGTTATGGTAAGCTAAGCAACCATAACTCACGCCACCACCGTGCACTGCTAAGACTAACACCCAGGACATCAAAGATGACATCACAAATGTAATTGATGACATCACTGATGACATTACATGTCTGGCTCCCCCTTTTTTCCTTTACTGACATATCTAGGCCACATGGTTTTCTTCAGTAACAGTCAGGAATTAAAAGTGGAAAAGGTAGACTATTTGTAGACTTATCCTTCAAGCATGCTCTTACAATAATTCCCTTAGGGTCCAGTCATATCATATGATACATATACATAGGGGAAGACACAAGCTTGAAAGATAGCAATCCTTTCTGTGCATTACAATAATCAGTAGAGTTGTCAGCACTTTCTGATAGTGCTGTTGTTTTTTTATTACTGTACTATCCCTGTATAAGCTCCTATTTTTATATCTTGTATTCACACTTCTTTCATTAGAGTCCAGGCACATCATGTGATATATATACATAGGGTAAGTAGCAGCTTTGAAACAGAACAATCATTTATCTGCATAAAGGTAATCAGTTAGGTTATGAACACTTTTTGCTACTACTACTGCTATTTTTCTCTTACTTCAATTTCTTTGTATATACTCATATTTGTATGTGGTGTTGTCTCTTTGTGTTTTGTCTATAATAATGCAATTATGTAGTAAGTGGTTTTTATTATCTACTTATCACATGTTTCACAGTATTCAAAAGTCTAATAAGAAAACATATCATTTCACTATTCAACATGGCAAGCTTATGAATATTGCATCTCCATCATGTTTGCTGCACACAATGCCTACATTTCTACATGAGCACGTCAGTATACTGAATGGACTAATTAGCCCTTGATATGTATTCCAATGATCCTTCACACTTTTTTAAATTAACATTAGAAACCCTTCTACAGACTTTTCATGAAAGGTAAATGCATATGTGATGTCATCAGTGATGTCATCAATGACATTTGTGATGTCATCTTTGATGTCCTGGGTGTTAGGCTTAGCAGTGCATGGTGGTGGTTGCTTAGCTTACCATAACTGGCGAATTTCAAGGGTTTTTCGGTTTTACTTGGAACCATAATGTCCCTTTAACAAAGTTTTTTCACTGAATTTCATAGGTTTTTAGTAGCGCAACTTAACCATAATGTCCCTTTAACAAAGTTTTTTCACTGAATTTCATAGGTTTTTAGTAGCGCAACTTAACCATAACGTCCCTTTAACAAAGTTGTTTTCACTGAATTTCATAGGTTTTTAGTAGGGCAACTTAACCATAACGTCCCTTTTACAAAGTTTTTTCACTGAATTTCATAGGTTTTTAGTAGCAAAGCTTAACAATAGTAACTTTGACTTTATGTACATGTAATATGGAACATACTGAACCACTTCTACTTCATGAGATGTCCTCAAACTTTTTTGATGTCCGCGGACATGTTCGGACAACAGTATCACTACCTAAAAAGTCTGTGGGGGGTATGTTTAATTGTTATATTACAACATGATAACATTTAAAAAATTCACAAAGTAGTACACATACGTATTATGTGTAATAATACATAAGAAATAAAACCCATATATGTACCACACTAACCATTCATTTAAAAGTTCTAAAATGGAATATACCAAGAGAAGATAAATTGGCTTCCAACATAATTACCTCACAGACACTCCAAAACTAAGACCAAGACCAGACCTACAGAGTACTCAGAACATATCTTACCTGAAATAGTAAGTGTACTTCATTTTACTCATATATTTATAAACTTTCTGTATTAGATAAAAAATATTATTATATTTTTTTTTCTCACAGAAATGTCTAGTACTCTGGAATGGCTAGAGGAGCACTTCCCACATGACGAAATGTCAGAAGATAGTGAAGCTAATGGTACACACTTTACAATATAAACCATTTACTTGTTATTATTTTATATATATTTAACATATATATTTCTTTTTGTACAGAGCATACCAAAATAGAAAATATCTCTGAAGAAACTGTTGACAGCGTAAAAGAAAAAAATGATTTATTAGTGACCAATTTTAATAATTTGAAAACTTTTGTTGAGGATCATTTTAAAACAAAAACCTCATACCATTGTCCCACATGTACTTGTCCCCCCTCACTATATCCCAGTCAATTATCCCCAAACCCTCTCCATAACCCAAAACATTTTGATAAGACTTCCATCCCTTCTTCACCTGATAACAATCATGTTGAAACCCCTAATTCTCCTGTTTTTGTTTCTGTTTCTGCCTCACCTTCTCTGTCATAAATTATTATTATATGTTAAATAAAGTTACATTTATATATTGTGTTGTAATTAGTTCCCTTTTTTTATTTTTTTTAAAAAATGTAGGTGTCCGCGGACAGCGCGGGTGTTCTGAAATGTTCATAAATAAACAAAAATGGAGGTGTCCTGAACAACACTATACCTGTCCGTGGTGTTCGCTAGCAAGTTGAAACTGTTCTCAGAACACACGCGGTGTTCTGAAATGTTCGTAATTAAACGAAAATGGAGGTGTCCTGAAGAACACTATACCTGTCCGTACTGTTCGCTAGCAAGTTGAAACTGTTCTAGAACACACACGATGTCCTAAAATGTTCGTAAATAAACAAAAATGGAGGTCTCCTGAAGAATACTATACCTATCCATGGTGTTCGCTAGCAAGTTGAAACTGTTCTAAGAACACACGCGGTGTCCTGAAATGTTTGTAATTAAACGAAAATGGAGGTGTCCTAAAGAACACTATACCTGTCCGTACTGTTCGCTAGCAAGTTGAAACTGTTCTAAGAACCCAATTGGTGTCCTGAAATGTTCGTAATTAAACGAAAATGGAGGTGTCCTAAAGAACTCTATACCTGTCCATACTGTTCACTCGCAAGTTGAAACTGTTCTAAGAACCCAATTGATGTCCTGAAATGTTCGTAAACAAACGAAAATGGAAGTGTCCTAAAGAACAGTATATCTGTCCGTAGTGTTCGCTAGCAAGTTTAAACTGTTCTAGAACACACGTGATGTCCAGAAATGTTTGATTGATGTGTGACGCACTTTTAATTAATTCAGGACCCGAACAGTGTCCGTAGAACATCAACGCGCATGCGCAAACCAATGTCCGTGCATTTGGTGTCCTGTGGACAGCAGCTTCCTTCGCGGACATGTTTGCGAAGTGATCATGTGACCGCACCAATGCTAATCGCGTGTTCTGAATGCGGTCACTGTTCGTGTCCCCGAACAAATTAAAAGTACATTTTTGAGTAATCCACAATATTTTTCCATAAAAACTCATCATGGCACAAGTCCCACATAGTAATCCTGAGTTTCTACATACCTTTTGAAACTTTTTGAACCCTTTTTTGTGTTCGATCTGTCCGCGGACAGCGCGCATGTCTGCGAACCACGTACAAGTACCCCTATAAAAGACCACTCCCTAGAGCTTATTCTCATTGTGTTTCTGGCTATTCTTCAGAGCACAGCTATTTCTCCGGCAACTTGCAGATTACACCATCGAGATGGCATCCCTGGCTGCAGTACTGCCACCTGGTGTGCACCTGCTTCAGCACCACCCCAACCCCCTCCACCACCACCACCTTCCCAAGGGCCTGGAGAGGGGAACAGGAGTGAGGATGCAGAGGAGGAAGAAGAGGATGATGAGAATGAGGTAGAGGAAATCCCTACTACCCGCACTAGGCGTGAGTCTTGGGTATGGCGGTTGTTAACCTTTCATGGGAATGGTCCTAAGGCTCGTGCGAACCGTGTCATCTGCAATGAGTGCAAAATGATACTCAGTTGCGGGAGGCACGGTTCATACAGCTTTGGGACCATGACCATGAAGCGACACCTTAGGTCATTTCACTCTGGGGCTATTCGCAAGGTTGTACCTTGCGAAGAACGTAGTAGGTTGATTTCCTCTACTTCATCCTCTGTTTCTGATCCTGTCACCACAAGGACCACCTCTGTGGGACAGCGTCTTCCTCAAGCTGCCTCACAGGCCATACAGAATTATGATGACCCTTACCTTTCGAGGGTCACAGTTGTATGTATGTACTGTGACACAGTACTCTGCAGGGGGGAGCGACTTCGCAGTGCTTTTGAGACTATTGTCTCAGAGCATGAGAAGACCTGCTCACTACCCAAATAAAACCCACCCTACATCTTCCTCTCTCAGCTCGCCCTTTCTTATCCCTGTGGTTGGTGTCCCCCCCTTTACCCTCCTTTCCCCTCCTCTCCTAGTGTGTCGTGTCTAAAAAACCAAAAAAATACAAAATTACAAAAATCAAAAAAAAATAAGGCTCTTTTCAGAGCCGCCTTTCACAGTTAAAAAATAGAAGTGAAAATAAATGAAGCAGGGCCCTTTGTATTTTTGAGAAGTCTGTGGACATTTTGCGGACATCAAAAAAATTGGGTTGATACCCTATCATAACCATTGCAATTTTCTCTGGTAGGAAGTGGTGGCTCTTAAAAGAGCCTTGGGAGGTGTTTGTATGTCAAAAATGATAAATACTTAACACATACTTCAAAATGGATGCTGTAAATCTAAAAAAGGTTGTAATGCATTTTGTATATTTGTCAAAAAAATCTGATTGCCAGCATAAGTAAGATGGACTCCATCTCTGCGAAAAATGTATGTACTACGAAACATAATATTTTCATTATGAAAAGAGGACATGCCAAAATCCCTTAGAAAGGCACAGACAGCCTTATTAACATTGTGCCTTGCTTTTTCCATTTGTGGACCAAATGAAGAAGAACAAAGCCACATTTGTCTCTGTGTAATCCGTGAAAATATTACTTGAGAATTATGAAACATGTCCATGACCTTCCTTCATAGAAAATTGCAAAGAAATTCCAGACACATGTCCTAAACTGTTCCCTCCACAATGAATTACAATTATGTCTGGATGTTGCTCTGTCTCCAAAGTAGCACAAAGAGGTAGCAAGTCCAACCACTTCATTCCACGTACTCCATGCCAGTGTACTTCCACATGTGGAAATCCAAGATCTACAGCTACTCCATAGCTTTCTGCATGCATCTTCAACCAATGTATCCAAGTATCTCCCAAAATCCAAACAATCTATTTTCTGAAACACACAGCCATAGCTATCTGTTGTTCTCTCAGCAAAAAGAGTATCTGAGAAACTCTCTCCTGGCACAACACACCCACTAAACTTTCCTGACCAATCCCTTTCAGTGCTCATTCTCATGTGCATGACTTCTGAACCCAAAAATCCCCAGATGTAACACCCGATGTCTGCGAATTACCGCCATGTCCGCGGACATATCGTAACATGAACAGTCCTTCTACCATTTCCACTTCACTTTCTGTGCCATTCCCTCATTGGATGTAGCTAACAAGTCACATGACCATCCACCAATCACATTCAAGACCTCTACATCTAACTGCATCATCATAGATCTGCACTGCAAATGTACTGTGAATCTCTCTGAGTACTAGTGTCATTTCATTGGCAAGCACCATCTACAAGAAATACTGTACAAGTCTCCAAGATTTCTACTTGCAGCTCCATGCATACCCAAATGCATGAACACAGACTACAGGTATGCATATTTTCTGTACAATACATGAACACATTTTCAATCTGACTTAATATTTTTGTTTTATTTCTTTATTTATTCAATTACTTTCATTTAAGCATGACATTGAGGCACTATTACCTGGAAGAGCTTACTTACAGAAATAGTGGTATTCAGTGGCACATTATGAATTTCACAAACATAGTAAAGATATTTTGTTTGCTAAAGTTAGTCATTACAATACAATTTGTTCATTCAGAACATATCATATGTACTGAACTTGTGCAACGTATCTTATCTAAATAAGATAGTTTTAATGGTTTTGAGGAAAGTGCTGAGAATTTCAATTAAAAAAATCAATGTCTAAATTAAAAACAGTGCTATATACAAACAAAATTACTTATTTGTTTCTTTTACAAGTACAGTGAAGATCTTTCTCCTGAAAAGAAGCAACTGAATTTGAAGAACAAAGAAGAACTAAGAATTAACCTGTTCATTTTAGAAAAAAAGTAAGTAGAATATCACAATAATATTTGTATTATTACTGAAACACACTGTAAAGTTAATTCATGCTATTTCTGTGCCTAAAAATAGACATTGTGCACCATTCTGTCCAAAAATCCCCATGTCTTAAACAACGATTTACAGACAGAATGGCCCACAAATTCCTATTTTTGGACACACACATTACCCAACTCAACCGCTACAATTTGGATATTATAGAACAAACAACTGTTTTAATTGTATACATAAGATTTACTATTTGTACTTCTCCACACCACTAGGTTACTTTTTTCTATCATATGAACCCCAGTTTAGTAGCATAGAAATTCAAGAATACCCATCTCTACTAGTTGTAGTTCCCAATGCACAATCACACACCATTACATACATCTTTATCATCTTACTCAAACACTCATGCACACAGCACACATACATTGCAGAACACCCCAACCCATACCTTCTTTATTTTTTTCAACAGACCCTAAAGAATGCCTACCAAAAGTCAAGTCCGTAGAAAGCAACGCAGAAGTAGAGCAAATGAAAATAAAAGTGTCCAACATAAGCATCCATATCCAGCGCTATTTGTAAAAGAAGTTGAAAACAAACAGCTAATACAGTCATTTAGTGAAACAAAAGAAGTGTCAAGTGGAAAAACTTTGCCTCCTCTATCAAAAACAAACAAACCAGAAAACAATTAACAAAAAATCAGCTATCACTACAGATAAAACTGCTTCTATAAATATTGATAAAGTTCAAAGTAAGCATACCAAGAAAAGTATTTTAGCCAAAATGTTCCGTCATGTAGTCCTTCAAAATCTTATAAAAACAGGAGAGAAACGAGGTTCAACCCTTAAAACCTATTGTAGGAAATTAATCTTAGAAGCATTGATAGATAGTGCAATTCTTCTCAAAAGAAAGTTATTTATTTTAGTGTTAAACAAAATGAAACCACTAACGAAACTAATAACTAAATTACAAAAAAGACTTTTTAATAAACGAAATGTCAACAGAAAGAACTTTGTAAGTATCTGCGGAGGTGAATGGAATCACACTACGAGCACAGAACCATACTTTAATGAAGAAGCGTACAAACAAAAGCAAATAAATACAATTGCCATACATAGCAGTGGTCGAGGTTATGAAAAAGTAAAAAATACCATAATGGAACAAGAAGTACTCCTTACAAAAATATGCCCTGAAAACTTAGAATGACCCCTCCATTCAACTGAATCAGAACATCTAGTATACAAATGGCCATGCACGTCAATGTGTAACATTCCCAAACAATTTTTCAAGTCTTTACGCCAATTCCTCAATCAATATGTAAAAAGCAAAGACAAAATCAAAATTAAACTACTGCAAAATATGGATACCTGTCCAATGCGCACAGTACACAGGACTACAAGGACATTCATTGGCCTGCATTACAGGACCTACTTGTAAAACCACCTTCCATGATATCAAAACGATATCAACACATCATTCAACTATAAGAAATCTAGTTTATAAACTGTACTATGCTAAAAGTCCTGCTTTAGCACTAGCTAATTTAAATAACATTCTTCTACATGGTACAGCAAAAGACCTACTTGAAGAAATTGACTATCCAGAAAAAATATGTTGGAAGTGAAAGCCACTTATAGAATGAAATGGCTTTAAACCAAATTAGCAACAATTCTACACATGGCAACCTTTTACTAAACACATACAAAAAAGAAATACTAAAATTTAAAAGTACATCAGCTGAAGTACTAAAGCCGAGTGTGTGTATGTTGCCACAGAACTTTTTATAAAAGTAACACAAAAACTGTAGACCTATAATACAAAATAGAAGACAGTGAAGATTCTAAATGGTTTGAATTAGCTCTCTACCTTGTAGCAGAAAACAGATACGAAATAACTGACCCCTTAATACTTTGCAGTTACTGCACTACAAAACTTGACAACAACCAAACTCCATCACGTGTTATCACAAATAATTTGGAATTATACCGACTACCAAAACCCCTACAACAACTTAATTTATATGAGAGCATCATAATTCAAACAGTGCACCCATTTCAAGCAATAATATGCCTTCAACCAAAAACAGCAAAATTACCTCCCTCTGAATTGATAAAGGCATTTGTGGAAAAGTAGTTTATTTACCATTAGATTTAAAAGAAAATGTGCAAAGGAGTGCAACGTCCAATGCAGCAATCTTTAATCATCTTAGTAAATGGAGTACTGACAAAAGACCAAAAAATATGGCAACAGCTGGTAGATTTACATAAAGTTAGACATGCCTTGCAATATCTTATAGAGAATAATGAATATTAAAAAGAAATTAATATTGAAGAAAACTTGAAGGATACAACTGAAATAATTCAAGAAACACAAGAAGCTGGTCAATTTGAGCTCCTAGATCCTGCTACAATATCAAATACTTTAGACCATTATACAATTCTTCCTTTGCACTCTAATGACACCATAGAAGATGCACTGGAAACGTACCAAATGCGTCAAACAAAAGGATCACCAATCAGCATATGGGAAAAAAGTATAGAAGCACATGCTTTTCCTCTACTCTTTCCTACTGGCAAAGGAGGAAGGTACGATGATAGACCTATTCAAATATCAGCTTCAGAATACAACTCATTACGGATGTCTTCTGAAGATCCCAGATTTAGACAAAATGTGGAATACATATTCCACCTACTCTTTGAAAGTGAACTAGCAACTTTATGTTACGGAGTTGCACACATATTAAAATCAGGATCACACTTTCAAAATATGACAGCTACAAAATTATTACAAAAAGTGCAACAAAAGGATGAGGCTTTACAATCAAATATTACAAATCTATTAGCAAATATGCGTGGTACTAAAGAATACTGGTTTCGACGTCATGGAGATGTAGGTTGTTTGATAAGTAACCTTGGCCCACCCACTTGGTTTGTTTCATTAAGTTGTGCAGAATATGCACAGGAAGATTTACATGATTTCCTACGCATATCAAATAAAAACAAAACAAACATAGATATACTAACACCAGGAGAACTTTGTTCTTTGGATCCTGTTAATGGTTCAAGATATTTTCACCATCGCTTCATTGCTATGCTACATTTTATTTGTAATAAAACTGTTCCTCCCCTTGGAGAAGTGCAACACTTCTTTTGGAGAAAAGAACACCAAGCCAGAGGAGCACCACATATCCACATGCTTTTATGGATTAAAGATGCTCCTAAATTTGGTCAAGACAGTGATGCCACTGTTTTACAGTTTATTGAAAAATATGTCACTTGTGAAATTCCATCAGAATCCTCAAATAGTGATCTTCATGCACAAATTTTACAATTTCAAAGACATAAATGTGGCAAATATTGTTGTCGCAAATACAAAAACAAAGGGAAATACTACACCAAATGCCGATTTGGTTTCCATAGACCAGTTACAAATACAGGTCAAGTGAACAACCTCATGTCTTCAGTTAGACATAGTGTTAAAGGTAAGTCACCTAAAAATACATATTACATAAAAAGAAAAGAAGAAGAAAAATATATCAATGATTACAATGCAATAATTGCCCACTTATGGAATGCAAACATAGATGTGCGGTACATTGCAGACAATCCTACTGCAGTTGCACGATATGTCACAGCATACTAGACCAAAGCAGAAAAAACAGAGCTCCAAGACCTCTGGAATGACCTGTCATCAGATAAAGAAGTGTCTCAGAAATTATACAGCTTGGGCATAAAAATGCTCTCCCATAGAGAATGTGGATCATATTAAGCAGCTGATCGTTTAACTGGTACTGACTTGTATGGTAAATCTGAAAATATAGTATGGCTAAGTCTTGGTCCAGCTAAATCTAGAAAAAGAGTTCTAAAATCCTACCAAGATATAGAAACAATAGCTAAACGTGATCTCAACAGCCAAGACATTTTAAAAAACAATTTATTGGACACATACTACCCAAACATAAGTAATACTTTGGAAAACATGTGTCTATACCACATAGCCCAAAACTACACATACAAAATAATATAAAACCTGATGAAAAAAAGGGTAAATACAGAGTGACAAACTGTGAAGGCAGCTTAGTTAAACTCACTAAACCAAATTGAATTAATCATATCAAATTGTCATTGAAGACTCCTCAACATAAAGAAGTATATTACATGTCCCTGCTACAACTCTTTAAACCATGGAGAAAAGAAGAAGAAATACTAGAAAACTATGACTCATATGAAGATGCTTTCAAAGCAAATGAAAGCACTATAACTGATGTAAACTTTACACAATACAAAACAATGTTGCACAATGAACAGCAACACGAAGTAGAACTCCAGGCCCAACTAAATAAAGACACTCCTGACAGTAGTCAACCTTCTGTAACAGGACGCCAAGAACCACTGGGAGAACCACTAATAATAAATGAGGCAGAATTAGCTATGATAGAAGTAGAAAACACCATGTGTCAGTATGAAGATAAAGAAGACTTAACTATACTACAATCAAAACTAAACAACGAACAACGTAGCATTTTTGAAGAAGTAACAAAACAAATTGCACATGGTGTACAACATGAAAATAAAGAATGTTCCTGCCATATTTATAAACCTATACTACTGTACGTCAGTGGTGAAGCTGGGTCTGGCAAAACATTCCAAATCAAAATCATCAGTAAGTTCCTTCAACAATTGACAAACAAAAAACTGTCAGCTGTTGTCACTGCCCCCACAGATTTAGCTGCCTACAACATAGGTGGTGTCACATTACACTGATTACTACTATTGCCAGTAGAACACCAGAACAAATTAGACTATTACAAACTTTCTGCAGAAGCTGCAATGGAACTACGCAGAGTATTGAAACAAATGAAAATGCTACTAATAGATGAAGTGAACATGGTCTCCAACCTAATGTTGGCTTTGATTCATCTCAGATTACAAGAAGTACTCAAAACAAACTATGAAGAGCTCTTTGCAGGAAAACACATTATTGTTTTCGAAGATCTCCTGACACCAGTAAAATGTGAGCCTATTTAAAACATTAGGACACAAATTCTGCCGTAAAATAGTTGGCAGCATTGGAAATTTCAACATTTAGCAACATTTCCAATACAGAGAATCAACAGAAAACATGTGGCAATCTGCAGATCTCAATTATGCCAACATCTTAAAAAGTATCAGAGTTGGTATACTTTCTAAAGAAGAAGAAGCAATATTGAAAACCCGGCACATTAATGCACTTTATGGTGATAATGCATGTGCGACAGATGTTATGGAACAATTAGCACACAAAAATGTCAATTGTATGGCCTTAATGCCAACTCTTGCAAGCTGTTTCAAATTCAATTAAATAATGTTAAGTAAAGAAATGCAACCAATAATGGAAATTAGCGCCACAGACAAAATAGATGTACATGGTATAACACTACCTATGTGTGAACAAGCCACAACAAGACTAAATAGTTTAGAAAAATCAATCTCAAATACAGCAGGCTTAGAAAAGATATTAAAATTATCCTTAAATGTCATAGTTATGCTTAAGCGTAACCTTGATGTGGACCAAGGACTAGTTAATGGAGCACTGGGCACAGTTGTTGGCTTTCAAACATACCCACGTGACAACAAAATTCAGTTTGTCAATATTCTCTTTGATAAACTTTCAGAAGTAAAAAGGATAGGACGCTCAACAGCTCGATTCCTTTTCTTCAAAGGCATGTATGTACGCAGAGAACTATTTTCTCTAACTCTTGCATACGCAGTCACGATTCATAAATCACAAGGTCTTACCCTAGACAAAGCAATGATAGATATTGGTAACACTGTCTTTAAAGAAGGCACGAGCTATGTAGCACTATCACGCTTATGTACACTTGATGGTCTATTTCTAATTAACTTTGATGCAAGTAAAGTAAACGCTGATATTCCTTGCATTTTAGAATACAATAGACTTCGCTCACTATACACCCCCCATCTAAACACATATTCTGTTCCACAAAAAGTAAAACGTTATAAAAGAAAAATAAATCAAACAGAAATGCAACAGGATATCACTGCAAATCCTCCAAAGAGAGTAAAAGAAAGTAATATTTCATCAAGTACCAGAAGCAAAAAAGAATCAATTAGGGAAAGTAAACCAAGTACTTCTTCAAAGAAGGAAGACAAACTCCAAAAAAAGCAGTCAGATACAGAACTACCTGGTCCATTTAAACTCTCAAATATAGTTGGTGTAAGTTGCTACGCAAATGTAGCAATGAATATTCTATTTCAATTACCACCAATTGTTGACAACATTTACTTACACAGTACAGACCCATTGTGTATGCAAATGTTAGTACTTCACAGAAATTCAGCAAACAATCCTGATAACACATATAGGCCCTCATTACGACCCTGGCGGAAATCGCGGTGCTAAATGCACCGCGGAGCACGGCGGAAAGCTGCCGTTAGCGCCATGGGGGTTGGCGGATTTTCCGCCCCATGCCGACCTTGGCGGGGCGGTAAATCCCCATCCCCCATTTTACCCTTCCCCATTCCCATTTTTGCCCCATAGGGTATAATGGGAGTGGGGAAGGCGTTAATTACGCCACCGTAAAATACGGTGGCGTAATTAACAACAAGGTCCCGTAGCGCCATGGATTTCTCCGCCCGGAAAAACCAGGCGGAAAACGCTCCATGGCGCTACGGGAACTCGTAGTAGGGCGGACGGGTCCGCCGCGAATAACGCTGGCGTAAACCCACTCCGCCAGGGTCGTAATGAGGGCCATAGTGTTTATGGAATAAGACAACAATTGGACTACTGCGCTGGAATGGTGAAATTCACTATAAACTTACAGGAAGATCCACAAGAATTTCTAATGTACTTACTACAAGTACTGGAAAACAAAAGCATACCTATAAATGAAATCTTCCAGATTTCATACATGTGGAAACATACATGCACTCTCTGCAACAATGTGACAGAAGAACAAATCCCCAATGGACGCTTTGTATATATATCAATACCTAATTGTGAATCCATTCCATTTCAGCAACTTGTACAAAATGCAAACCATGGTAGATTATGTTCTACCTGCAATTCAGATAATCGCTCCATGTTACTAATACAAACACATAGTAAATATGTAATACTAATGCTTCTACGTTACAATGCAGATGGTACCAAAAACAACTGCAAGCTGACTGGATTCACACATGGTCAAATATCACTTGGTAAGAAAATCTTCACAACAATAGGTATAATCTACCACGCAGGAGCCACAACCAATTCAGGGCACTACACTGCATATATAAAAAAGAAATGTGGATGGTTTCAATGTAATGATAGTACCATTACTGTAAAGCAGAGATTACCAGAAAATCTTACAAACGCTTATTTAATGTTCTTAAAACCAAAATGTGATAACTAAACTGTACTTAGACCCTTAGTAAACATGTAGTAAAACAATGTAAACTGTTAGAATATTCCAAAAGCTATCTTGCTGCCCAAAGATTCTACAACAACTAATCAGATAAATGAATACCCACAAATTATAGCAAAAAAAGCCAGTTAGAATATGCCAATTGGTATCTAACTGTCCCAAAATTTAACAATATCCAAACAGATAAATCAATACCACTAAAATATATAAAAGAATAAACAGTTAGAATACGCCAATTGGTATCTAACTGTCCCAAAATTTACCAATATCCAAACAGATACATTAATACCACTAAAATATATCAAAGAATAGACAGTTAGAATACGCCTATTGGTATCTAACTGCTCCAAAGTTTTATAATATCCAAACAAATAAATAATATGTTACTGCTCCAAAAAAATGCAACAAGCCTAATTATAAAACATTAGCCAGAAACAAGAAGTGAACACTGAAAACAAACAAACAAATACACTGTAGCATAACAGAAAAAGGTTTTTTTTTAATCCAAC
The DNA here is from genome assembly GCF_040938575.1 of Ambystoma mexicanum. Classification (NCBI taxonomy): domain Eukaryota; kingdom Metazoa; phylum Chordata; class Amphibia; order Caudata; family Ambystomatidae; genus Ambystoma; species Ambystoma mexicanum. The sequence continues at coordinate 942,307,907 of NC_090927.1, forward strand.
ATGGATTTTTTTTTCTCCCACAGAACCAATGATTTTAGCAACGAACACAGAAACTGAGCAAATTGCACAGTACTCTGGGTTGTAATCTACTAAATATGAGGGTCCAAAAAAAAAATGTTGATTATAAAATGTAATAAGTCATTACAAAATACTAATACTAACATGCTATTTTCTTTTATCACAGAAATGATCAAGAAATACATGTACTCCAGTTACTAAACCAAACAGTAAGTATATTATACACTCTATGCCCTGGCCATAACCATCGCAGCATATCACACCCATAGTATCTTATAACTTTGTTCCGTATAAATTTGTTTTTGACCCAAAGTTATAAGCAACTATAAGTGTGATATGCTGCGGTGGTTGTGGCCAGGGCATAGAGTGTTGGGTGCATGGCCAAGTGGCCATGCACCCAACACTCTATGCCCTGGCCACAACCACCGCAGCATATCACACCCATAGAGCAAAACATTTCAACTATGGCCTATGGAAACTTTTAATGTCCGCGGACATTATGAGTGTTCTTAGAACACTTTGAACTTGACAACGAACAATACTGACAGCGGCCTCAGAACACCCCCATTTTGTTTATTTAGGAACATTTCAGGACACCGCGAGAGTTCTTAGAACATTTTAAAATTGACACCGAACAATACGGACAGCGTCTTCAGGACACCCCCTACGAACATTTCAGGACAACGCGAGAGTTCTAAGAACATTTTCAACTTGACAACGAACAATACGGACCGTGTCTTCAGGACACCCCCTACGAACATTTCAGGACACCACGAGTGTTCTCAGAACACATTCAACTTGCCAGAGAACAATACGGACAGCGTCCTCAGAACACCCCCATTTTGTTAATTTGCGAACATTTCAGGACACCGCAGGAGTTCTTAGAGCACATTCAACTTGCCAGAGAACAATACGGACAGCGTCCTCAGAACACCCCCTATTGTTTATTTACGAACATTTCAGGACACCGCAAGTGTTCTCAGAACACATTCAACTTGCCAGAGAACAATACGGATAGCGTCCTCAGGACGGACAGTGTCATCAGAACACCCCCAATGAACATTTCAGGACAACGCGAGAGTTCTTTGAACACTTTCAACTTCACAACAAACAATACGGACAGCGTCCTCAGAACACCCCCATTTTGTTTATTTGCGAACATTTCAGGACACCACGTGTGTTGTTAGAACACAATCAACTTGACAAAGAACACTAAGGATAGCGTCCTCAGAACACCCCCATTTTCTTTATTTGCGAACATTTCAGGACACCACAGGAGTTCTTAGAACACATTCAACTTGCTAGAGAACAATACGGACAGCATCCTCAGAACACCCCCATTTTGTTTATTTGCAAACATTTCAGGGCACCACGTGTGTTCTTAGAACACAATCAACTTGACAAAGAACACTACGGACAGCGTCCTCAGAACACCCCCATTTTCTATATTTGCAAACATTTCAGGGCACCACGTGTGTTCTTAGAACACAATCAACTTGACAAAGAACACTACGGACAGCGTCCTCAGAACACCCCCATTTTCTATATTTGCGAACATTTCAGGACACCGCGGGAGTTCTTAGAACACATTCAACTTGCCACAGAACAATACGGACAGCGTCCTCAGAACACCCCCATTTTGTTTATTTACGAACATTTCAGGACACCGCGAGTGTTCTCAGAACACATTCAACTTGCCAGAGAACAATACGGACAGCATCCTCAGGACGGACAGCGTCATCAGAACACCCAGTACGAATATTTCAGGACACCGCGAGAGTTCTTAGAAAACATTCAACTTGCCATCGAACAATACGGACAGCGTCTTCAGGACACCCACTACAAACATTTCAGGAAAATGCGAGAGTTCTTCGAACACTTTCAACTTCACAACGAACAATACAGACAGCGTCCTCAGGACACCCCCATTTTGTTTATTTGCGAACATTTCAGGACACTGCAAGTGTTCTTAGAATACATTCAACTTGCCAGAGAACACTACGGACGGCGTGCTCAGAACACCCCCATTTTGTTTATTTGCGAACATTTCAGGACACCGCAGGAGTTCTTAGAACACATTCAACTTGCCAGAGAACAATACGGACAGCGTCCTCAGAACACCCCCCATTTTGTTTATTTACGAACATTTCAGGACACCGCAAGTGTTCTTAGAACACATTCAACTTGCCATCGAACAACATGGACAGCGTCCTCAGGACGGACAGCGTCATCAGAACACCCCCTATGAATATTTCAGGACACCACAAGTGTTCTTAGAACACATTCAACTTGCTATCGAACAATACGGACCGCGTCTTCAGAACACCCCCTACGAACATTTCAGGACACCGCTAGTGTTCTTAGAACACATTCAACTTGCCAGAGAACATTACGAACAGTGTCCTCAGGACACCCCCTACGAACATTTCAGGACAACGCGAGAGTTCTTAGAACATTTTCAACTTGCCAACGAACAATACGGACAGCGTCCTCAGAACACCCCCATTTTGTTTATTTACAAACATTTAAGGACACTGCGAGAGTTCTTAGAACAGTTTCAGCTTGTTTCCGAACAAAACAGACACATATTGAGTCCTCAGAACACCCCCTATTCAGTTTATTTAGAACATTTCACAACACCGTGATGTCCGCAGACAAATCGAACTAAACAAGAACGTCTACCACATGAAAAAAACAACTTTCAATCTATCTCATACTCTCCCACCCTCCCCAAACACTCCTAGACACCAACACACTCTACTAAATATAAATTTTGAACCAAGTTTCACTGCGCTGTCCGCGAACATCCGCAAATCCAAGATGGTGGGCGCCACCGAAAATCTGACGCGCTTCACGCTCCACACCGTCCAATCAATGAACACATTGCATGTCCGCGGACATGATATAAGCCTATCGGCCAATCAGGACGCTATCAGCGGAACGAACAGGGAAGCTTGTCCGCGGACCGAACACAGATATCACTAATTTTTTATGACCCACTTTTTGATCATTTTTTTAAAAAACTACTGGACGAATTTTCACCTAATCTGCAAAAGCACGCTTTCGGGACCAAGCCTCTGCTCCTGGTCCAAATTTGGTGAAAATCCGTCCAGCAGTTTGGGTTTAACGTGTTGTTTTCTCTCTCTTTGCAGGTGTGGCACATGAAGATGTGGAGAGTTATAGAATAATGCCTCCGGTGGTTAATCAGGTAAGTCTATGGTGATAAAAGTTATATTTGTTGGTTTTCTCAGCTCACCTTGTTGTTTTCTTTTGTCCCCCAGGTGCCGGAGTTCGGCGAAGAAATGATGGAGGCTGTGCCGAATCGAAAGATGCTGCGAGGACTGGTGAGTATGGCGTGGGCACTGCAGCTGGAGATGCGACACATACAGAAATGATGTTCTTTCCAGGTCCGGAGGCGAGATGGATCCGCAATCAGGTGAGGAATTCGAAAATAGTTTGTTTTCTAACCTTGTCCTTTTCTTTCCTCTTTGTTCTAGGAGCTCCAGATTCGAGGCGGGCGTGGCAGAAGACTGGATGCAGACTGCAGGCACGGTGAGCGTTACGCTGCTGGATGCAGAATAACGCGAAGTGTGTGCTGTTGTTCGGGCGTGGTTTAAATAGCCTCCAAAGTAGTTCCAGGTAAGAAGTTCCCTAGAACCACGCCTGAGTAAAAAATAGTCCCTGTAATAAAATAGTGCCATCCAGGCCACATGTTGGCTTGGACTCACTAGCAGCATGGTCTGCATCAGGTAAGTAAAGTCTATGAGCCTGGCGCCAATGGCGACAGGACTGATTTCTATGATGAGCCTGGCACCTAAGGCGCCAGGACTGAACCCAAACAGCCCCCTGCCGGGGCTGTTGGTATTTTAAGAAGTGTCTGGATGCCTGCTCCCGGAGCTGATTGGCTTGGTCCCGATGCCGGGGAGTAGGCATCATGACAGCAACCCCCAACATTGATATTCAAGTTTCACCGATGCAGGCCTCTTCAGGACACTTCACACAATGTGGGAACGTGAGTTCCTGTGACAGTCTCCACACACAGGTGACGACAGGTATCCTTCCATTTGCGGGTTGTAGAAGCTTCTCAAGGACAGGATCCCTTGATGCTGGCATGCTGAATTTCAGAGGACAGGTGAAATTTACCACAAGATGATGACCAGCAAAGTTCTCGGGCAACCACAGAATGGTGATGCTTCTGGCGAGGTAGCCCATGAGAGAGCTGGTCAGTCCACCAGGTGGTCTCAGAACACTTCCAAAGGATCAGGATGGCTGGATCCTCAAGAAGGCATTGAGAGCAGTTGATCCCATCAGTCCAAGTGCTGAAGCACTGCTCAGGGTCTTCGCAGATCAGGTAGTCCAACGAGGCTTCACCGGGCCAGATGTAGGAAGGGATGCTAGGCCTCTTGAGGAGTCTTCTTCAGATCTTCAGTCAGCTGTTTGTCAATGAGTGATTTGTGGCACCAATGCTGATCTGAGGAAATGGCTGCAGGACTCCACTTCTTATGCTAAATTCAGCCTGGAGGTAAGTCCAAGCCCACTAATGCGAAGAATCTGCATCATTAAAACAGCCAGTTGTTGTCCAATCAGTGACAAATACTGATTTTACTCATGCCGCACATTCAGATTCTCTGGTACCACAGATGTGGAATGGGACTAGAAAGTCCCATACACTTCCTGGTCCACACACACACACACACAAAAGCATCTCTAGACGTTGAAAACAGCAACTTATAAAGGATTCCATGAGCTTGCAAGGCAGAAAGAAGGTGAAACTACAATATGGTGAAAGAACAAGTAAATATCTTGTCACACATCCATTTTGGGGCACTAGCCATGTTTAGTAGCCATATGTGGTAAATATCATTGTGTACACTAAAAATAATGCAAACATTGTAAAAATGTATCTGCTGACACCAGGTTGTCTTTTGGATTTTAAGATGCTGTGTGTAATGTTAAACAGTCTCAAAAATACAAAAGGATACTTAGGGCCTCATTACGAGCCTGGCGGACCGGAAAGAGGGGTGCCAGGAGCAACATACTGGCACCCTTTCTGGACCACCAGACTACGAGTATGCCTTCCAAGTGTGCAGGCATGGTTTTCCCAGAAATACAGGCACGGTTAGCAATGGTGCTGGTGCTTCTGTGTCCCCATTACCAGGGATTTACACTTTCTGCCACCTGATATCCCGGGCTTCCGGTCCCGGTGGCATCAGGATATCAGGCAGCACAACAGAGTTACGAGTTTGGCGGCAACCCAGTGGTAGCACTGATTGGTTACCGCCAAACTCCTAATGAGGCCCACAGTTTCCCCTTACTGATAGTATGAAGGACTGATCAGTTTCCCCATACCAAATGAGCAAAAGCCAGGTAGGTGAAGCTGAAGGGCATACTTCACCTCAAAAAGTCAAAACTTGTTCAAAAACAGAGCAAAAAGATTGGGGTTCAATAGGAACTATGGAGAGAAAGTTACTAAAAGGGAAATATTTCCTAACACTCAGGACTGGGGCTTATACCGTAGAATACAGCCCGAGTTACAAGCTCTCTGATTGCCAGCGCCCCCTTCCAGGGTTGCAGTGCATTTTGATAATAACAGCCCCATAGTTTCCCAACTCTCTACCTGCAGCTTTCAGACTACAGGATAACTGGCTCTGCAGCTTAGCACACGGCCGTTTTCTCTAGGATCCATGCTGGGTCTGCAGACCTCGAATGCCCCTGTGTGACCCAGTTGCAACCCTCATAGCGCCCGAAAACAGAACATTGGAATCTGCCGAGCAGGAGAGAATCCGCGCAGAGGCAAAGGGGATCAACGCCCCATGGAGCGAGAGCATGACCCACAATCAAGCAAATACTATTTCACTCATATTAATGGCATCACACCCGCTTACAATATATTTATGAATATAGGTGGACGATTTGTAACACTGCCACATATAATGACGAGCAAATCATGCTGATGCAGTAGGATATATACCTCAAAACTATTATGAACATAAACACTTAGTGTAAAAGCCTTACATCAACCGTAGATTGAAATGTGCAACATGATTTAGTACAATTCCGTAATGAAGCAATGTAGAGGGGAAAGATCCCAGTCATACAAGCAGTTTGGAGTTGATGTAGCAACAAGAATCGAGCAGAAGCTGCTGAATAGGCTGGTACTTGTTGCAGATGAAAGGAAACTATTGGTGAAATGGGACACTATTGGTGAACGTGGGGAAATGAGCGAAGCCATAACAGAAGAAATCGTGGGAGAAGTCCTTTTCTTTTTAATTAATGTTCTTGATGCTGTCCAAAACGAAGAAGAGACATTCATAATAGGAACCTTGTACCATGCCCTAGAATGCAGCAATCAATAAAGCAATGTGTGTTTCTGCTTCAAGCCATCAAACACATTCAAATATGGTCCAATTTAAAATTTCTGACAAAAATGGCTCATTAAAAAAAAAAAAAACACAAGGTGGGAAACACTTCAGAAAAGCACCAGAAATAAATTATATTAAAATACACAGCATATGTTTTGTGTCTAAAGACCTACACCAGAAGAAACTCCTCCAGACCCACCAGAGAACTAAAGCTGGTGCATCCAGCTTCCCGACCATAGCTGCCAAACACTGGAACACCCCACCTTGAGGGCTGAACACTCGTACTGGACATCTCGAAAGTCGCAACAAACACTGCTATTCACCTAACAGACCATTTGAACTGTCTACTTATGACATTTCAACCCTTAATTTACGTCTACCGCTTTTACTGCTCCTGCCTATGTAACCCGCAATGTAAAAGCGTCTTGATTCCACAGGGTTTAGTGCACCATATAAATGTAAAAAAATAATTAAATAACTAAATGAAGCTTCCATGTGCGTCCATAACAATCGACATTCTCTGATGTATTCAACCACATTCCCTCAATAGATTGCAGTTTACGAGAATAGATGCAGCTCCAGCAAGATCATTCTTCTAAACTAAGTTTTAACATGTGCACTTACTTAAAGGGAGCATGTTTGTATTCATTTTCAAATATAAATTTGTACGAAAGAACAAGGAAATGTATGGTTAAACGAGTTATTCCTCAGAAAGGGACTAAACACATAGCTAGGACTGTTAAATAAAGGAAGGCCTTAAAAGAGATAATCGAGGGCCAATACAGTAATGCCTGGCCTCAAAGACAAGCAGAGTATTCCTATAGGTCTAGGAGTTTACCTCAAAAGGTTTAATCTTCCAGGACCTTAACATCACTTTCTTCTTGTAGCTTTCTGTATCCACATCTATTTTTGGATGAGGCACCTACATTATGTGGAAGAACATAGAGAAACAGGTGGTGCACCGGGGTGTACTTGACAGCTAGTTATCAAAGACATTATTCCCTGAGAGAGCTAGACAAGAGCAGTGCACCTGTATGTGAGTAGACGTGGTCTTAGCCTGGGGGCACCCCCAGCACTTGTCAGCAGTGTCCATCTGCATTTCCACATGCTTCACATATTAATCGAAACTGTATGGCCGCCTGACTTTACAGTGTCTTATGGACCGTCAACAGAAAGCAGCTACAGCCAAAAATGCACCAAAGTGCTATTCGACTGTTCACAAATCCTATGTCAAAAATAGGAGTGTGTGTGGTGGCCTTTTCTAATTCAACTGCAAATATCCATTATGATTAGCACGATTAATGGTAGATATTGGGTTTTCTGTGTTCCTTGACGGAACCCTCAAGACATTATAATCACCTTTCACCTGGATATGCTAAAAACAGAGTTCTATGGTTTGAACTCCTTAGGCTTTACTTTGACCTACGGTTGGCTTCTGCAAATTGTTTTAACATGTGTTTTACATTCCAGCAGGGATTTACTGTTTGGAAACAATTATATGCGGTTCTTATATGTCACTTTCCTTGGAATTCCCCTTTCATTAAGATTTTCCAATAATACAGTTATTGATAACCAATCGGGCCCAGGCAGGATACAAACCTGTGAATGCCAAGCTTATCTCGAATGTCAACATGTCATTCTGTCAGCTAAGGTGGGGGTATTGAGGCAGAGGAATGCATGACTGCCAAACAGGACTGGCCAGGCAAGCAGAACTATTGACCATGTTCTAATTGAAGTGGTTTAAAATCTTCATCTGGGACGCAATCTACTGATGAGTTACGATTTATGAGACTACTGACAAGCTGAGAAAGTAGATCGAAAGCGGAAGCCGAATAAGCTTCCAAGCTTCACAGCTATGCTTCACTACATCAATTTTTCAACCACGTGCATGTGTGTCCCTACGTTTCTCGTGCCCCTTATTCTTATCAACATAAAGTATCTAACTGAACCATTTAAACCTGAAAAGAGCAGCTTCTGAAGAAGCAAAACAGCAAGTTTGAAACATGTTAGTTTTGGAAATTATGTATTTAATTAGTTTGCTTTCTTGAACTAGAATTTGGCACTTGATGGTTTAATATTTGCAGCTTCAGCCAATTCATGATGAATGCATTTGACGGAGACCGAGCATAATACATTGAGTCAAACTTTGGTAAATAGGTATCGGAATAAAAATGTTTGGTAAATCCTGAAGTCATAAAAAGACATCACTTAATCGAATTCTGAACTGGCTGCATTTCCCGAATTTACACGTATGCTCTCTGTGCTTGGGTGTGTTTGTTTCTTACAATAAACCTAATGTATACTGCTGCCTGAAGCAATGCAGTGGCAGCCATCTACATTTGGAGCCAATTATTGAAGACTCACAATTGCAACTTTTTATAAGGAGTGATACATGAATTAATTTCTACATAAAACAGTCTTGTTGCACTTCTGTTTACGCCTGTAAAGTTGCACACGCCACCGTTTGCATTTCCTTACAGGGACACGCTTGTTCTCCCTTTTCTCTCTTTCGAGCAGAGGCTTCCCTTGTCATTCATGAGGTAGCAGAAATTCCATCAGTCAGATGTCAGATGTCAGCCTTCAGCTTCAAATGATGCCTGCTGCCCATGCACATCACATATCGGCGCCAAATAAAAGATGCAGGTGCTGTGCACACTGCAATATGTAAGCAACTTGCAAAGGCAATGCCATAGTCTGCAGGAAGCTTAAAAATCAAATGCCGGAGTTGACTACATTATTTATCAGTGCTGGCTAGAATGAAGAATATTGGCAAAAAAATAAAAAAATCTTTAGTAACAGAGCACTGCATGTATGAGGGCCACTGAGCTATTCTTCAATTGGGCACGCGGGCACCACCTTACAACATGAACTTACAAACAGTAGAGTATGTGTCGATCATATCGTGTATTCCGTGCACATCAGTGACCGCAAGCGCAGGGTGAGGCTATAGTAACAAGCTGAACTAGGGACCAAAGGAAACTTCATGAGTGCTGCCTACAGCTACATTGCAATGCCCATGTACAAAAATCAATGATGCCCATCCATGGTGAAATAGTCCACTTTAATAAGTGTTTAAGATCAAAAGTTAAAAACTTTGAATGGAGACAGAGAACATTGATGTCCAATGCATTACAGACCCTCCCGGCCCATCCTCAGGTGCAGCGTCTTCTTCTTCCTGTTTAATTCTGACATGCCCAAGTAATCGTCCTGTTATATATGACAGCCCTTAAAATATATTAGCTCAGTATTGGACGCATACCGCTGTTCTGTGTGGAAACACGCTGAAAAATAAATCAGCTATTGACCAGATAAACGGTAATAGATCAGACGGCAAATCTGTTATGGGACCGGAAGCGGATTGAAGCGAGTGGAAAGTAAAGGGTGTTCAAGGTTCTTGACCTGGCGGGCTAGTCGGGGGGAGGTTCTGGACTTTTAGTCTCTGACTTCGAGTTTCGGTCTTCTATACGCTGGAAAATGTATGTTTTGCAATGTTTGGCAGCACTGAAGATGATCTGAAAATTTGACAAAACTTAGTTAACTGAGTAAAGTTTAAAAAAAAAAAAAAAAAAAATACTATTCCTGACATTCCTGACATAGATTCTATATTCATCCCGCAAACACTAACCAAATAATGATTTAATTCTTAAAACATATCCCAATTATGGACGTTTAAATATTTGTATCTTGTCCTATGACAGACATCCAGTGAGACAATCTAAAAACGATGGGGCTGCTCAGGATCTCCTGAGGAGGGTTGTTGTGAGGGGAACATGGCAGCACCAGATTTCCCAGAATGCCTTCCGTTTCACATAGATCACCCCTGACAAGAACATTTCTAGTTCCCTACTTTACAAACACATGTTATATGAAGACAACGTTATTTTGAGAGCTAAGCCAGATACACCACTTTCATGTGTGTATAGTGATTTTAATTTATAATACCTTGCTCAAAAAATAAATATACACGCATGAAGGTGGTGAAATAATGATAGACATACGAAGGTGGCTTCTCTTTCTCAGCTCTTATAGGAACGGTGTCTTCCTATCTCCTGAATATGTGTTGGGCTGGTACATTTATAAATAAAATGAAGAAAAGAGTAGCAATCAGACTGGGGTTCTGCTTATCTTCATGAAGTTTGCATAAATATTTGTATTCTCTTTAGCACCAACAAAGAATTCAAGGGTGCTCCTAGAAGCCTCTTTTATTTAGATTGAGACTGGGTTTGGTGGCACCTTTAAAAAATATGTAACTGTTATCTGTCGACTTATATATATTGATCTAGTATTGTGTGAAATAATATGTATTGATCTTGGATTATGTTATGTACGCCACTCCTCTACACCTATCAGATTAGCATCAATGTGCTCCTCTCGCTCATGCGATTGACTGAGGTAATCTGTTAATTTACAAGAAGATTTAAAATGTAGCAAAATCTATCTATCTATTTTGAACATTATTTGGATGTCTATCCATCTATCTATCAATCTATCTATGTATCTATTTTAAAAAGGAATTTCATAGCGATAGACAAACTGATGGAGGAAAAAAAAAGATAGATTACATACTGACAATTTACCAAATTCACAAAATTCACTTTAGAAATAGAGTGAGAATGATTGCCAGTTAGCACCTCGGGAGATGTATCCACCAATCAGAAGGCCGGGAACATTATCGCTCTCTGGGTTCGCTCCTGAATTCTGGCACCTTTGCCCCAGCTCCAACTTTATTATTTACATTGCCTCTTCTTCAGGCCCTTAAGCATTGTCCTGTAAACCCTTGCTAATCCTGCAAAAAAACACTTTTCCAATGTATCTTCTCCACCTTCTGTTCAAATCTGTCTGCTCACTCTCCCTTGCTCTCTGTAGCATGAACATTGAAAAGGGACCTACTATCTTTCTTACTGTCCATGGCAGCAGCCATTTTTGTTTCCTTGTTTTTAAGAGAAATGGGGCATGTGCAATATGTGTGGAGCAAGTTTCACTTAATGAAAAATGTCCAAAGCAATTAGAACCCCACATAGAGCTCCAGGGTGCTTTAGGGATAAATCCCGTGTTCAGAAGCAGAGATGGCCGATAACAGCCTTGAGCCATTCTACTTTAGGCTTGTGCTCGGGGGTTAAAAATAGCCCTGGCTGCCCGCGAACGTGGTTGTTATTGCTATTTTACAATAGAAACTCACGTTAAGACAAGGACTATAATTGATGCTATAAGGACACAACAAAGAAAATTATATCCATTGGAATAAAGATCCCAAAACCGAGGTGGATGGATGTAAATCGAAAGAAATGTCGCTACAAGCATACTTTACGATGGAGAACATTTCAAGCAGGTGGATTTTAAAATGACCAATGAGAGGTATGGGAAACTATCTTTGTCTATGAATTCGACGACATTTTCTTTGAAATGAGTAGAACACTCTGGCTTGCAGTTGTCATAGTGAGTTTGCCTGGTCAGCCAGTATGTCATCAAGCAAAGAGTAATTTGGTTCCGTTGGTGCTCATTGTTATTGACTATGAACTTTTGAACGGCTCATGGGGACATTGAACAAGTCTCCATTGACTTCAATTAGAATATAATATGAGTGTTGCAAGATTTTAATTTACTTCACCTCAATTTTCCAAATATGAAATGCACTCTTGTTTAATTGAATACCTGGCCACTATGAGAATGTTGCTTTGTTTCTAATGTTTTAATGGAGTGTTTGATTATTACCATTTTCAACATATTTCCTATTTATTTCTGAGGGGAGTCTAAGCCTCGTGTGGTTATCCTCTTTAACGCTCATCATTCTGGCCTCGTTTTAACAAGTGTCTGACTCCTCGTGTGCTAACTGGCAGCCACTGGAGCAATGAACAGTAGCTGCAGAAGTATTAAAGGCATGCCAAAGCTTTGCCTGCATGCAACCATCCGCACCCTTCCTCACTTGGCTCACTAGCCATGCTCTCAACATGTATTATAGTTTAGCTGGCATTATCTTGGACTTCGACATACTTCAGTTCTTTCCCAGAGTTAACAGATACATGCGCTTCTATCTGCTGCAAGGAGAATTCAGTCCACATGTATATGGAATGCAAAGTGTTTTATTTTTTTTACCATCTGCACCAATAATTTTAGATAATTATACCGTTGCTGAAGTGGTAAACACATGAGTGGCACTGACAAATCCCTTCATCATTGCTGAATTGTTCTGGGATTGGACACTTGTAAACTTGTCAAATTCTGATTTCTAACTTACAAGCTTTTCCAAATGTTTTTAGGGGCCTGAGGAAGTAAGTAGAAGTGCTTTACTGTCTTTGTTTTTTGTGCATGGTTTCAATTTATCAACTCCTCATTCACCACCTGCTCCATCCCTCCCAACCTCAAAGATGCATGGATCTCACCACTCATCAAAAAAGATTTGCTAGACTCTTCCATCCCTACTAATTACAGGCCGATCACTACAGTCCCTTTCCTCCCGAAAATCTTGGACCTCGTGGCATACGTCCAGCTACAAGCCTACCTGGAACAACACAAGATCCACAGCCCACGTCAGTCAGACTTCCATCCAGACCATGGTACAGAGTCAGCCTTTCTGGACCTCAAAAATCAGCTGGATGACATCTGAAATGCCAGCAACCTTGCCCGCCTCCTCCTGCTGAATCTCCTGGCAGCTTTTGACTTAGTTAATCACCAAAAACTATGCTACCACCTCAACACAACAGCCACCTTTCACATATGGCCACTAAATGGATTGTGTAATTTCTAGCCAATAGAATGGCCTGCGTCTATGCAGGCAGCACCGCTGCCCTCCCAACTCATGTTCCCTTCAGTGTCCCACAATGCTCCTGTGTGTCACCAACACTTAACAAAATCTACACTAAGCCCCTGGGTGTATCATACACTAACTATGCTGACAATACCCAAATTCGCATCCCCCTTTCTTGCATCTTTGCAAATAACGCCAGCCACGTCAACCAAATTTACGAAACCCTTCAAACCTGAATGCCCCCCCCCATCACGCTTAGCCAAACTTGATCCTTCCTAATGTGCCTTCACTATTGACGCTTGCACCATCCCAGTCTCCTCTTCAGTCAAAATGCTAGGCATCTACCTGGACCCCAGCCTCAGCATGACCAGACACATCAATGTGATCACATCCTCAGCGGCCCACACTACCAAACAAAACACTTTTCATCCACTCAAGATGGCATGACAGTAGCCAGAGCAGTATTTGTCTCCTGTGCAGCCTTGAACTAATCCAGACGGGGCCACGTCTCTACGCACAGAAAGGACGCTCACTGGCTACCAATTAGAGAATGTATTAACTTTAAAGTCCTCTTTATCCCTCATTGTTGCCTTTCCAACTCTGCGACCCCTTCCTCGTGCAGAAAATTGGCAAGAAAAATTCACTTAGACCTACAAGACTTCACTACAGCCACAGACTTGCTAACCCTCGTTTCAATTACACCAGAGCTGGAGGCTCAAGCTTTCCAGTCATTGCTGCCAGACTGTGGAATAAGCTTCCTCTCCACCTACACTCTGAGCCTCAAGACTGGCCATACAGAGAATGTCTAAAAACTATTTTATTCAAGTGACTTTGATTATTTACACTGTAAGCTCCTAGCAACAATTCTCTCTTCTCTTCCGGCTGTCCCTTCCCTTCCCCTACTGCCAATGCAATAGCGCCCTGATGCCTGTGGGTTTTGCGTGCTCTCTAAATGTAAAAATAAATAAATAAAGGTTTACAAGCCTGACCACTGCTGAGCAAAAGCTAGGCGTTGTGTCCTTTAGCACTCTGCCCACAAGCACAAACCTAGAATTGTAATCAATAATTTAAACAAAAACATCCTTGCGGTAACCATGCCATAAATAAGGAAACCAGAAGAAAGAAATCATGCTCTCTTTTTGGCAAACTTTGACACATTCAGATTTCTGACATATTAGCCGGCCCGAATATTTTCGGGGCCTAGGTAAGTAAGTGGAACAATTTTGTCATTGGTGACTTCTTTTGCATGGCTTCAACATGCCCAGGCTCACCATGTGGTTAGTACATTTCAGACATACCCTGACACAGCAGACACCTCCCTCCAGCAATCTCTCCTTTTGTTACTGCGGACCATAGAATACAGTTGAGTCCCAAGATACATTTTTGGTCAAATTGTACACATAGATCCCTCACCTTTTGCTTCTCATGCCTTCCAGAGCGTCCACTCTATCCCTGGCCCTCATCTCAAATATCTACATGACTTTGCTCCTCCCTACGAGTACTGAATGTTCTATTATACTGCTCCTGTGTCTCTCTGACAGGCAAAGCTCTCCGACAGAATAAACTATGTCAAGTGGCGCTTACAAATACAAGATAACATAGCATAGCATCATTTATAAATGCAAACATATTATGGAATTACAAATTCCTACATCAAGGTAACATGCGTTCCTGCTCTGGTAGATCTGCTAGTAATCAGAGAGGTGGGAGCAGTAATTATTGTAAAAGGCTTGATTCCAATATGCAGAATTAAAATTGTACTATCTTTAGGATAAAGTCTGTTTTTGTGAATAGTTTGTTCTCACCATTTGTCTCTTGCAATGTATTAATAATGTATGTCGACCCTCCCAACCCCCACTTGATCCATCATTTGTATAGGGATTAGTGGATATAGTTGAACATCTCATCACACAAAGGTTCCATTTCATTTTAGAGGAATATCTTGGCAGAGAAAGTAAGTGAACTTCGATTGTAACAGTTAAACAATTGCCCAAAGCATATCCAAGAACATGAATTATACAGAATCTTTGAGTCTCAAGTAGATATTTTAGTCAAAACACAACCTCCAAAATGATAAAATCACATTTTTGTATGTATCGTCATAACATAGTGTTCCTGTATCTGGCACTGCAATAGGCTGAGAGACTGAGAGAACCATTCTGGTGTTTGAACCTATGACAGTAGGTCAAACACAGACAACCAAGACTAGTATCTAACTGCACTAATCTAATACACAAGCTGCAATGGATAGAACAGGGCAATCAATTAAATACATTTCACCCCCGAAGCTAACCACATCTACAAGCCAATAAATAGCCGAAAAATAGTCTGACATAGAAAAGGGTCACTGCTAAACCTGACAACTATAAAATCTGCACAGCAATCAGAGAACATCATTCCCACAATAAAGTATGGATCCCCAGAAATGAAAATAATCTGACAATATTCTTTGATATGATATCTTTCATGAGAACATTCAGTACTGACATTAAAAATATGAACTCTCTTGAATGTTTCTCTAGAGAGCTGGCAGGGAGACTACTATCTATGCACTAAGCAGAGAGTGACTGGAGGCCTAGCTACCCCACACTAAGCAGAGAGTGACTGGAGGCCTAGCTACCCCACACTAAGCAGAGAGTGACTGGAGGCCTAGCTACCCCACATATATTAGGGCACATTACATTCTAATGAATCGTTTATAGACGTCATGCTTACTAGACCACTAGGATTCTGCTTGCATCTGAAGAATCTAACCCTACTCTCAATGCAGTGCAGAAAGGCTCAAACCCTATGCCACCATGTGTTCCTTCTCCATCTATCTGTGCATATTTCTTATCTTTATTCTTCTACAGAGTGCAGAACATTTAAACATGTTTAATAGCAGTTCAACCAGAGTTGTTTGCATATGCTGAAACACTCTCAGACCTTCTGCCTTTTCCCAGCCTTATCGTTCTTGCTTTGGAGCCTCTCAGTTAGAGAAATAAGTACCATTACATGCTAATGCAGGCCAATGATTAGGCATATCTACATTAACTCGTATGACAATATTCTTCTGTTTAATTAGCCTTCAAACCAATCACCCCCTTGCCCCGCAATACACGTTGAATCTCTCTCTCTCTCTTTCTCTCTCTCTCTCTCTCTCTCTCTCCCTCTCTCTCTCTCTCTCTCTCTCTCTCTATCTTTGCAGCCCACCCATGTGCCACATTGTTGACAAAGGGCAAGCCGTGCTGGACGGCTTTGTTCAAATGCATCCCATATATGATCACTGAAGATATAGGGTGATCAGCACTTAATTCTCATCACGCCTATTGTTTTTCTAGTCTGCAGCAAACATATTTTAACTGAAATAAAAAAAGAACATAATTAGTGCTGACAAGTATTATATTTAAACAATATATAAAGACATATTGATCTCAAAAGGCTGATTAGTTCCTTCCTCTGACAATTATTTTCAAGTTGGGGAACATTTCCTGGATCCTGTAGACAATGAACGAAATATGACAACGATTGGATGTTCTTTTTTTTCAACTCTTTTATTGAAGAATTGTGTCACAGTTACAGAAAATCACATATTTCATGAGCTAAACATCTGCGCACACATTACAAGAATGGTGAAATGTGATACATCTTCTCAGGATAGGTGCTATTTATGACAATCCCTATGCCCCCACCCTGCTCCCACCCGTGGACTTGCTCTTGTCCTGGGCGTAGAAGACGTGTGCTGTCCGTGGTGCCAGGTTTATTATGGTCTTCTGTCTTGGCGTCAAGTGTGTCTGAGTCCAAGTGTGATCCCTCCCTACCTAAATGTAAAGGTCTGCCATTTCCCCAAATCTGTCCTCCCGGGTGGGGGTGAGTCGTGTCTGTCACTTGAAGTTCGCCCTCTCGAGTCTAAATGGTTTGGAGAGTACAGAGAGCCATTCATTGTGGGACGGTGGTGTTGCCACTTTCCAGCATACTAGTAGAAGTTTGCACGCTGTGAATAGGATCAGGTGCATACGTTTACATGTTAGAGCGTCAGCATGCCACTCCACACCATCGGTGCCCAGGAGCATGACGGCGGGAGTAAATGTAATGCCCAAACCTCGAGATCTGTGAGCTGTTGATGAACTTTGCGCCAATATGGGTCTAACCTGGGAAACAACCAGAGCATGTGGCCCATCGTTCCTATGGTTGAGCAGCCCCTTCAGCATGTGTCTGTGGGTTGGAGCCCCATTTTGTATAGTTTGATTGGAGTGTAGTATGCTCTGTGGAGGATTATATACTGTATTTCTCTATTCCTAAGGCATAGTGAGACTTCTGTGATGGTTGTGAAGCCCGTTTGTATGTCCAACATGCTAATTGGTGTCTCTAGGTCCTCTGACTATTGTGCCGCTAGGACTTGGGTACGGCTTTTGGTGTCTGGTATTGACATGGAGTAGAATGTGCTGATCTTTCTCACATGGTGCAGGGGGCTGTAGACGAGATTCCCCTGTCATATTTTTTAGTATTGTAGCCTGTATGGTACAATATTGTAACCAGTCCCCCTCCCCAAGCCCCAGGATGGATCGTGCATCTTGGAATCCCATCATCACGTTATCTTCCATGATATCCATTACCCGTATGTTAGCCCAACTACTCCCTTGGTTTGGGTGGAGAGTTTGTGTTGACCTATACGCTAGTACTGACCTTATGCTGGCCCATGTCAGAGTGGCTTTGGTTGACATCCCCTGTTTCTCCCTGAGTTTGTGCCAATGCTGGAGGGTCGGTCCATTGGTGGGGTGCGTTTTGAGTGTCTGGGAGAGTTTATGTGGTGGTGTGGCCATTATGTCTATGTGGGATGTATTGGCCCACTCTGCTATACTATGAGGCATCACTCTGCCAGTTATGGTGCAAGAAAACGCAACAATGGTGTCAAAACTCTTGTGTGCGCCAAAGACCTCCAAAACTGCGTTCTTCAACACACAAAAAGATGGATGCACAACCTGCCACCCATGGTGCATGTGTGGTGGAATAGAGCACACACTGCAGAAAATGTGCCAGTGGGCTCCATCACAAGCAGAGTGCAGAGGGAACAGCAGCACTTTGCATGTGAAACTCCAAAATTTTCCTGTAAATGACATTTACTTTGTTGCTAAAAACTCCAAAACGCCTGTACACAACTCTTCTCAACATTCAAAATCTTGCTTGGCGCTAAAATTCAGTTAATCTAATGAAGCATTGTGAATGTACAAGGTCCTAAAATGTGAAGAGCAAAACATTTTCTCAGAAAATCTGGATTGCCTGCGGATGACAGCACCTGTCAAAATCTGTGTGCAGCACGCTGGGCTACCTGTGAATGACAGCCCTATCACATGAGCTTTCCTGATGAAACTTCAAAGTGATCTAAACTAAAAGTCTGCCGGATTAGCAAACATAAAAGGATTTGTTGCTGAAAAGAATACAGATCTCAGTTGTTTTTGATCCCACAGGTTTAAAGCTAAGAAAGTAACTTATCCATGTCATTTGATGCAACTAGTTTGGTTTCTGCTGGATTTTAACATATTAAGAATGAATCAGCCTGGCTGGACCTGAAAGGAGTGGAAAAACAGGTTTCTCCCAAGGGGAGGGAAATCCTCTCAGCAGAAACTCACTGATAGATGATAATGGTGGGTTAGGCCAGACTTTCGTCTACAGCCAGGGAATGAACAATGGCAGATCCCCAGTCCAGGAAACAAACGTGTGAACGGGTCATAAACTGCTCCTTGAAGGAATTCCCCAAAGGAGGGGCTGCTCCTTGAGCTCCAGGGAGAGACAAAAGGGCAGACCATTTGCTGCTAAGAATAAATAATGAACATTTTTTAGAGACTCATAACTTGCTATCTAAAGTGGGGAAAAATCTAAAAAGGACAGATTTGTTAGTTACATTTTTGGCTGTACGTTTCAAGAGGCGGTGGAACTGTGTAACATATTCTTAACAGGAATGGCAATATATGTGGTTTTATATGAACTGTGTTAATGCTAGAATTGTTCAACTTTACACACACATCCCTATGGTAAACAGAGACATTTGTGGAAATTTGCAGAAGGTTTGGAAAATGTGTTAATGGCGAAATGGACACAATTCTGCAGAAAGGTGAAAAAGGTCTCTCAGCTGCGGGGTTTTGATGAACAGATACCACATAACATATGGAATCTTTGTGTGTGATATTTGTAGAGTTTAATAATGTATAAATAGGTATTTAGGCCAAAATTCAATTTTGACACTAGTGGCAAGGGGAGGTTTCCAAGAACTGTAAAAGCTACACCATAAATGTGACATTATCCATCCTTGATCCAATCACTCAGATGCAAGGCGGAGATGAGGTTCTGATCCAATCCCAGTTCACACGGGCGAGCTTAGTTAAGCCGGCCCATACACCCATTTTCGTGATGTCATTTGAAAGGATAAATAGAGACAGCTGACAACACATAGGGACTGACTCATTGACTCACTCTTCTGATTCCAGCGAAGCACTTTGTTCCAGCATTCAACATCCAGCCTTTAACATCCTTCCAGATCCAGATGCCAAGAATCTTGCCAAGCAGTGGCTGAACCATTGTCAGCAAGGCCTCAATCCTCAAACTTTTTCTCACAACCCGGTGGAGCGCTGTGGTGTGGGAAATCATCCTGAACTAGCATCCTGAAACTATCCAGCTTGCTACCATAAGGCTTGCCCGATGAACTCACTATCCTGCTGATTGAAATACCCAGAAACAAGAAGGGCAGATCCCTTGCAAATCCAGTGACTGGCCTAGGTGATCCAGTCCCGCGTCTGATGTGCTGTCCTTCCTTTTTTAGACCCAATTCATTGACCAGAACCGTGACTGTCCAAAAATCTTAAATCCCAGTGGATCGTGTGTATTAATACGACACTAGAGAACTATTTTATATCTTGCTTATCTTGTTCTACTCTAATCTCTGAACTATCCCTACTTTCATAAACTGTAACAGTGTCACAATCTTTAGTGCTATTTTCTTCTATCTAGTTGCTAAAGTGCCATTTTTCATAGTCATATTTATTTGTGTAGCTCAGATCCTTAAGTCCCACTTTGAGTCTTTGGACTGGTGCCGCTGGGAAAGTGATGGAGATCTGTTGCTGTCATGAATCAGTCTCAGAACTTACTGTCTCGACTTGGTTGCCTAGCCAAACGCTCTAGCCTTGAGTAAAAGCATAAGCCATATTTTCCAATTCAAAACTGAAGTCTTGTCCAAATGTTGTGTCTTTATTTTCAGTGCGAAACAGTGCGATTCACCCGTTATATCAAAAATTGCATAAGGAAAAGTTTGCCTGAATTGACATTTTGAAAGTTTTACACATGTGAATTAGCTTTAAATTATTTACCACTTTGAGATCCCAACTGTTTTCTTTTGACTAGATCATTGCTTTTGTTTGCTTGCATCTGCTCAAAGCGGCTCCTGTAGAAATGTATAATAATTTAAGCATTTTTGACCACATTTAGTGTTTTTGCTCAACCAATTTCAACGCCAAATCTGATAGTTGAAAAGTTAATTCCGTTTTTTTTCTTGTGTTTAAAGGGGGGCGGTGGGAATGATATTCTCTTTGATCTGTGTTTTTCCTGAGTACCTGCTCCCTCCTCACATCTATTTAAATTGCCTATTGGTGGGTTGAGGGGTTTTGCAGGGGGAACTCTTAACCATAGCACTATCTGTTCCAAACCAATCCAAAAGTATTATTTTCTGAGCTGCATTTGTTTCTGTGCTCATTACTTGATTCCTAGTGCATTTAAGATATTATTCAGTGTTCTGTCACCCCATTGGTGATTGTTGTTACCTATTAAAATATATTGTATTTGTATTTTTGTATTTTATTTATTTGTATAGCGCACCAGGCCTGAGGGCAACCGGGCACATTGTTTAGTTACAGTCAGGTTACATTAAAGTATTTACATTAAATATACAAAATATACATGTGACATAATCAAAAGTATGCAGGTTAAACAGTCTGAGCAAAATGCAAAGGCAAGATATAATGCAAAAGGCCTATGATGCCAAGAATAGTGTAACAGTCAAGGTTATACAAAGTCGTGGGTGGAGAGCCAAGCTTTGGCATTACGCTTTAAGGCAGGGAAAGAGGGTTCAGCTCTCAGTGGGTTGGGTAATGTATTCCACAACTTGGCTGCGAGGACAGGGAAGCTGCGACCTCCTGATTTTTGGAGGTTGAAGCGTGGGATGACCAGGCAGTTAGAATGTGCACTTCTGAGAGGTCTTGCAGCTGAGTGAGATGTGAACCTGTTGGACAGGTAGCTGGGGACGAGGTTAAGAATACATTTGTGTGTGAGTGCCAAAGCTTTAAGAAAGACTCTTTGGGTAACTGAAAGCCAGCGAAGGCTCCGTCTGTATTTGGAGATGTGTGAGGTACTAGGAATGTTAAGGGCCGCTCTAATAGCATTATTCTGGATAATTTGAAGTTTTCTGATATTGCATTGGTTGGTACCCAGATAGAGGGCATTGCAGTAATCAATTTGGAGAGGACGAGAGTCCTGGCTAGAGTTGTACAGTTGGCAGGAGACAAAAATGGGCGGCAAGCTGTGATAAGC
This sequence comes from Ambystoma mexicanum, assembly GCF_040938575.1. Lineage (NCBI taxonomy): Eukaryota > Metazoa > Chordata > Amphibia > Caudata > Ambystomatidae > Ambystoma > Ambystoma mexicanum. The sequence goes on from NC_090927.1 coordinate 942,329,588, forward strand.
TTACATGTGTATGATGCAGCTGAAGAGACTGCATTATTTTATCTAGATAAGGAGAGGGTGGAATCAAGGTAAATACCTAATGTCTTGGTGTGCTTGGCCACTTTGATGGAATTACCATCAATGGTGAAGAACTTGAATGAAGAGTCAAGTTTACTGAGTTTTTGGGGTGAACCTAAGATGAGGAGCTCAGTCTTCTCGCCATTTAAGCAGAATTCATGCTGTGCCATCCATGCCTGGATGACTTGATAGATAGCATTGATAGCAAGGGAGTCCATTTTGTGGTCACCTGTAATAGGAATAAGTATTTGGGTGTCATCAGCGTAATTGGTGTATGTGACGCCCATGTGGTTCAGTATGTCAAATAGAGGTTTTGTGAAGATGTTGTAGAGTGTCGGGGACACACATGATCCTTCGGGGACTCCACATGTGATAGGGGAAGGTTCAGTAGTGGCGGAGGGGGAAAAGACCCTCATGGATCTATTATCCAGGAAGGACGTAATCCAAGCTGTGGCTTTCTCCGAGAAGTTGGCCGCCGTTTTGAGGTGGTGGCAAAGGATTTGATGATTGACTAAATCAAATGCTGTGGAGAGGTCTAATAGGAGTAAGAGAGCCAATTTTCCCTTGTCTTTTAAGTCTTCAATTTGTGTTTTTAAATCTAGTAGCGCAGTTTCTGTGCCATGGCGAGGGCAGAAGCCCGATTGCCATAGACCCAGGAGATTGTTGGATTCAAGATAAGCTTGGATCTGCAGGTATGCCGCCCAAATCAAGATTTTTTCAAAGAAATGGCACTGTGGTGATTGGTCTGTAGTTTGTGGGAGTGTTAGCGTCTAAGGTTGGTTTTTTCAGTTGAGGGATGACCCAGGCATCCTTGAGGTTGTCAGGGACGATCCCAGACCTGAAGGAGGAGTTTATGAGTGTGGTAATGAAGGGCGCCAGGTGATGTGAGGCCTCCTTGATGATAGTGGCAGGGCAAGAGTCTCCCTGACAGTTAGAGGGCTTAAGGCTGTTAATGATGTGTTCAACTTCAGAAGTAGAGAGAGGTGAGAAGCAGAATGGTTGCAAGGATACAGTATTGGGTTTGTAGTTGGCCTGAGGGGCAAGCTCTGATATAAAGGAGTGCAGGCTGTTTTTTTCTCATTAATTTTAGTTTGTAGCATAATGATTTTTCCTAATAGAGCCTCTTGGATGTTTGTGCACCAGATGCTGTCTTTGGAACAGGTGTCTGGAGGAGTGGCAGGGGATTCCAGTTCCTTTAAGATTTTGAATAACCCCTTGGTGTTGGATTGGTCATGTTCAATACGTTTATTATATGTCTATTTTTTAGCAGACAGTATGGCTTCTTTGTAGTTTAACGTAGCTAGTGCCATGCTTGCTTTGTTATATTCCTTAGGGTGGCTTCTCCAGTGAGTTTCAAGGTTCCTTTTTTCCTTACGCAAGGTTCTAAATAGTGATTTAGATTCTAAATACATGAATAAATATTTACCTTTGCAAACTAGCTTTATTCCTGGTTCAGTGTGACCGGGTGGGTCTCAGGAGAAGGGTGTGATATGAGTGGTATATTGTTCAGAATATTGAACTTATAGATAAAAATAAATAAGGGTTTTGTTTATGCACTACATGCTTGGCGAGACTTGGGTGTGTGCTAGATTGAAATCACTTACATCTATTGGTGTAAGTGGGGCCATTGCATCTAATTCCATGGCCCACAAGCTGGATTCATCACTTACGTTTAGCCAACGTTTCATCCATTCGATTTGAGCTGCTTGATAGTAGTCCTTTAGTGAGTGGGCTGCCAGTCCCCCATTGACTGTGCTCGCCCGTAAGATTGGAAGGCGGAGTCTAGCTTTCTTGCCACGCCAAATGAATTTTGTGACTGCTGCGTCCAACTCCTTAAGGAAGCTCAGCATCAGGCAGTTTGGGAGAATCATGGTTATATATATTTATTTGGGGAAGGAATTCATCTTTACAGCGTTTTTTCTCCCGATTAGGGTTAGCGACAGGGTTTTCCACCTCTCAAGGTCCGCTTTAATATTGCAAAGGACCAGTGGGTAGTTAAGATCGTGGAGATCGGTGACCGAGGCCCCAATTCGGATCCCTAGATATTTAATGTGCTTGAATTGGAGGGAAAATGGAGCCACGCCCTCCGGATCCCAAGGTTCATCCACCAATAGTGGCATCACCTGTGATTTACTCCAGTTCACTTAATACCCCACCATCATGGGCAAGGTAGAAAGAGTCTTGCTGATATATAGCAGGAGGTCATTCACATACAGTGACAGCCTGTGTTCCTCCGCAATCTTATGGCTAGGGTCTCAATGGACGGGGCATATAACAGGGGTGAGAGCGGGTAGCCCTGTCTGGTTCCAGATTGCAGTGTGAATTCAGCGGATGCCACCCCATTTGTGACTACTGAAGCCGTTGGGCCGGTGTAGAGGAGCTTGATCAACAAGACTAGGCCTGGGGGGAAGCAATACCTTGGAACATGAACTCCCATTGTACTTTATCAAACTCTTTTTCCACGTCGACTGCAAGGATGGCATCTTGATGGTCTCTATTGCCAGCTATAACATGTAATAGCCTGCGGATGTTATCGCTGGAGTGTCTGCCTTTTATAAATCCTGTTTGGTCCTTGTGGATTATGTGTGGTAGGATTCTCTCAATTTTCTGGTCCAGACATTTCGCTAAGATCTTGGCATCAGAGTTTATTAGGGAAATCAGTCTGCAAGACCTGCAGAGCTCAGGATCTCTTCCGCCCTTAAGAAAAACTATAATGTTGGCTGCTAGCATAGTTCTCAGGAGCCGGTTTTGGGTGAGAGCTTCTTGGAATACTGTTTGTAATTGTGGGGTTAGTTCCTCTACTACATTTTTTATACAGGTCAATCCGTATCCCATCAGGGCCAGATGCCTTACCGTGGGATAATGATAGTATCGCTTGCATTATTTCCGCGGCTGTGATGTGGGTATTAAGTCTGTCTAATTTGTCTTCAGGTATTTTGGGGATGGGCACCGAGTCGAGGAAGGCATCAATAGCCTGGGGAGAGTAAGTGTTGGGTGGTGAATATAGTTTGCAGTAGAATTCTGCAAACCTCGCGTTGATCTGTTCATCTCCCACTATAAGCTTATTTGCGTTTTCCGTGATGGCGGTGATCATTTGAGTGGCTTGTCGCTGTTTGAGTGCCAAGGCCATCATGAGCAGGGGCCTGTAGCTTTCATAAAAGTACTGCTGTGACCAGCTTGTGTACGATATTTGGGCTTTGGCTGTGGGGAGTTGTTTTATCTTGTCTCTAAGTTTCCAAAGCTGAGGTAGAAGCTGTCTATTGCAGGACATTTTGTGTCACATCTCCAGTTGTTAGAGCTCAGTCATCAGCCGGGTGGCCCACTGCCCCCATTTCTTTTGTTTGAATGCCCACCTTGAGATGCATTGCCCCCTCAAGTAGGCCTTAAAGGCGTCCCAGCACCTATGTGGTGTAAATCCCTGAGTCTCGTTGTTTTCCCGAAACTCCACCACATCATCCTGAATTTTCTCAATTACGTCAGGGTGCTGCAGGCAGCGCAGGTTTAAGCACCATGTCGGTGGTATGCTGGGTGTGTCAGGGATTTATATATGTAGTGTCACCGGGGCATGATCCAAAATGGTTAATGGTAGGATGATCCATTCTGATACCATATTCACTGTATTGGCTGGCATCAGCCAGTAGTCCAATCTTGAGTACCTATTGCGACGGTGAGAATAGTAAGTGTAGTCAGATCGGTTTGTGTGCAGCTGTCACCATATGTCCACCAGTTCCAGGTCAGTTATGAGTGTGCAGAGGGTCTGTCTCTTCTTCGGATTGGGTGTGTTATCGAGAGCTTTCCCTTGCTGGTCGAGGGACGGGTCGAGGGTTTTGTTCATGTCACCCCGATTAACGTGATATTCCGCATGTATTGGGCGCATTTGGCAAACATGCGTGAAAAGAAGGCCGGTGCATCAGAGGTGCAGCGTAGATATTTAGTAGGGTGATTTGCTGCTGTTGTATCTGACCTTGTAGTAGTACAAACCGGCCCTCATTGTCGTTGAAGGTGTGCTGGACTTGGAAAGGCACCAGTTTATGTACTAAGATTGATACTCCCCGCTTCCCATGACCCGGCAAGTGTGCTGCTATGCCCACCCACCCTAATTTATCAGATTCAGTTCAATTGAGATGGGTCTCTTGGAGGTAGACAATATCCACCTGCATATTTCTGTTGAGCGTATGCTTGCACTTAATAGGGTGGCCTAGCCCTTGGATATTTAGGGCTACACAAGTGAGTTTCAGCATTGCGTATTTGCGTGTGTAGGTCTGAGTTCTGGCCCCCGCTGACCCGCACTGTCTTGGTCTGTCCATGAATCCCACCGTCTAGTGCACGTCCCTATCCCATTTTTATAAATATACAACTTATGGGTCAACCGCCCCATATCTTTCAAACATGGGCCAAAACATAGGCCTTTTAGGAACCAAACATTGTAACATTGGCTGAGCCTGCCCTCAGTCACACCGCGCAATACTAGGCTTACAAGCCCATATATGGGGGTGGTGGAAGCAAACCGGAGATTTTCTGCCTCTTCCCATATATTCTCCTCCGAAACTGCTGGAAGGTGGATGGCAGTTGTGAGGGAGGTCGCGTCTTTTTGTGTTTCTTTCCTCGTGTTGTTTTAAGGGGGTATAGTTGAGATGCTTCCTTTCCGCTTTCATAGTTCTGCTTGACCCAAATGGATAGCTAGTATACCGCTGTTGATCCGCGGATAATTCATACTGATATTGATATTTTATTTCTATTGCGCTTGTACACAAGTGTTTCAGAGCACGACAAGGCAAGGTAGGGGAACAGGGGAGAAAATAACAATGATCTTACTAGGCCCAGTGACATTGAGAATGCGCAAGTGCATGGAAGAGGGCGAGGGGACAAGTGCCGGAGAGTCACTTGTCGATCAGTCTCTGAGTTAGCACAGCTTAGGGTCTGTCAGTGCATTTCCTCTGTTCAGCGTCCCAGCCGCGGGGCCCTTTGCCTGCTTTTTGCCATTTACCCATAACCGGCGCACACCCTTGTCAGTGTTGGGGAGGGTGTTCTTATCTCATTTTCTCCACCGATGTGCTGTCAAAGTCCTTCAACACTAAATTCTTTTGTTGAAGGAATCGCCATGTGGTTTCTTGGACCTCAAAATCTGCCACTGTCTGTCGAGCTGGATGCACCATATTGCTGGAAATTTGAGATAGTGTCTATGGTCTGTGTTTTTGAGCGCCTCGAATATGGGGTTGAAGACTCTGTGCCTTCTTGATACATCCATAAACTAGTCATTGAATATTCTAACTTCTGAAGCATTCAGACGTATTCGGGAGGCAGTTCTGTATGCTTTTAGGATGGCCACTTTTTTCTGGAAATGTAATAACCGCATTGTTATGACTCTTGGGCGGTCAGTAGGCACTGGCTTAGGGATTGGTGCGCAGTGTGCCCATTCTATGGTGAGGTACCTAGCATTGGGCATGTGGAGTGAGTTCTGCAAGAGTTTGTAGATGAAAGATTCCATATCTGTCTCTTTGGCGTTCTCCGGGATGCCAACCAACCGTAGGTTGTCCTTACATGATCTATTTTCCTGATCTTCCATTTTCTCGCCCAGTGTTTGGACCTCGCGTATGACTCCATCTCACTCCGATTCCGTAGTGGTGTGGTTGTTTTCTAGGGCACTAATACACTGCTCATTTTCTGTGGTTCTCTCACCCGATGTGGTCAGCCGATTTTGAACTTCCTGGAGGTCCGGCTTGATTTCAAACACTGCTGTGTTTGTTTGCTGCGTATGTTGGCCTATGACCTTCATCTCGGCCAATATGGCCTGCAGTTGGGCTTAGAATTCTATATCGGGCTTTTTTCTTGCTGGTCACCTTGGTAGCCCCCCTGTTAGGGTGGTATCTGGGGTGTCTTTGATTTCTGGGGTGTGTGTTCCTTGTTGCATACCCCCTTCTTGCGCACGTTATCTTACGAGGTGGCCCGTGGGAGGTCTCGAGGTGCGTTGACATTATGAAGGTTGCCCCACATGGAGGAAGGAGAATTTGGGGTTTGTGTGTCAGTTTCTGGGGCAGGCTTCCCCTGTTGTGGGGTCTTGTGGGCCCGCTGCATGTGAGGTGGTCTACAGTGATGCCTGTCCGCATCCTCCTACTTGAGTCAGGCCTGGAATCCGGTGGGTGTGCTTTTTGAAGTGGGTCAGAGGGGTGCCGTTGACCAAGCGGTGTGCCCCATCCTTGTTGTTTCCTCTGCTATTGTTTCTGCTGCCCCTCTGTGTACTCTGTCTTTTATGTCTACACCCACCCTCCCACTGCTTTGCAGCCCCAGCTTCTGTTGGTGTGACCACGCTTCTTTCAGCCCGTGCCTGCCTACCTACTGGCGAATTGTAGGCCTTGGATCGATCTCTAGAGGCGTCTACTGCCTCGCCTATCAGGTCGCAGTTCTGTGCAGATTATGCTGGTTGCGCAAGTCGGTGGGTGAACCAGCCCCAGGGTAGCACGCTCACAGTTCCCACTCTGAGGAACCTCCAGTCCTATGTGTGGGCTGGCACTCCCTTATGATGGCCTCAATCCTTTCTTGCAGTTCTGGGTCTCTCCCTGGCTTCTGAGTGTCTTGGGGGGGAGGTTAATGTCAGCCAGCAAGGTACTGCCTACACAGGCTTCCCACCGGGGTGCCCGACATTAACGCTCAGGTGCCGGCGTACTTGTGAGGTGGATGAGCTATTGCCGGCCTCCTGCTCCCCGTAATAAATTAATGTTCCCAGTGGGCCTGTGCGGGCGCCCGATCGCCGCGCTGGTTGCTGCTCGGCGCTGACTTATTTGAAGTTCTGGGGTGGCCGACTCCGTTTCTGTCTTGCTCCCTTAACGCGGTACAAAGTTGGTGGCGTATCAGTCTCCTCCTTTCACGGTCTTAATTTTTTGTTGCGGGCTCCCTCTCACTGCCATCAGGCGTTCGTAGACTGATCTGCTCTGGGGCGGCTTGTGAAGTCTTCCCCCCAGCGTCTCCTGTTCTGTTGAGTCATGGTGTATGGGCCTTCTGCAGGTCCCGTATCCCGGCAGCCCATGCAGAGCCCAGTGATTATGTCCACCGACAGGGCTCTTTCTTGCAGTTAGTGCAGCATTATTTTCCCCTGTGCTGCCACAGATGGTGTTCTGTGTTTGGCCACTGTGGTCTTGCGCTTCACCTCCACGGAGGCTCCAAGCAGGAGACTCCAAGTTAGCATCTCCCATTTCGCGCCTTTTGGTGTGCCGCCTACATCAGCATGATCCTGCTGGCCGGATTCCACAGCTCATATCCCCGTCACCGTTGAGATATTTTCTTTGGAGTTTCGCCCGCACCTGCCATGGAAACTTCATTGCATTCTGGCCCATTAAAGTTCAATTTTATGCTGATTTATGAAGTCTAAACTGGCTCAGCGTGCCGTCCCTCAGCAGAGCTCCCTCAACCCGCTGCCACCTTGCTCAGGCTCTCGAGTGCCCCCCTCTGGATCTTATTTTTGAGTAGTAATTAAACTGAGATCTGGAGCATCTCCACTTAACTGAAGAGTGAAAAGTTTACTTTCAACACAAGTTTGTGATCAGGTCAAAGATGTTACTTGTATTTCTTCAAGTATGGGTTTGATACCAATGGATTCTCCTTAGAGAGACCCAATTGTTGATAATTGATCTCCCAAATCACTTACTGTTGTTTTAGGACCCTCTACCTTAAAGTGTCCTTTAATTGTCTTCAAATATTTGGTGAGATGGTTTGACATTGCCAAATCACCTATTGTTTGGATTACCGTTATGTGTTTCAATGGTTTGTGTTAGCACACAGTCTACCATAGACTTGCCAATTGATCAGGTGCTCAACAAATCCATGATAGATAATCTGAATTGATAATTATCACAAGTACTTGGAGTTGATGATTTATGGAAGTAAGGAAAGCTTCACTGAAGTGGTTAGGTAGCAGGACCAATGGACATACACAAAGATGTTCTTGTATCTCCATTGGTCCTGCCACCGGACTACTCCAGGGACCACTTTCATAACCAGTTGGGAGTTCAGGGATGTCATTCACCCAAGCATGCACAATATCAGCTATTAAGTGTGTCTTGTTGTTTTCTGTGTGTTATGGAAGGGGCATCTATCCACATAGACAATGGGCAGCTGCTAAGAGGTGTTTTCCTCATAGGCCTTGGAGCTAGATATGTTGTCAGATGTGTTCCGCTCTTCTTGTTTTAAACAGTTATCCCAGGCACAATCATGCAAGTCTGCTAATCCTTGAGCCATCAGATGCTATTTATTTGGGCCTTATCTGATTCCTACAGGGTAGCCTTGCAAAGGAAGTATGCAACAAGTAATAATTGAAATTGACACATTCTGACTCTGCATTCAGTCACAGTGCAAATATTGCAGAATCTGGTGGGAGATCTCAACCATAGTATGTTGCCCTTTGAGGAAAGGTTGGTGGATTTCCAATGCCCATACCATTGCCATGAGTGATTTCTCGCAATCATTAAACTTAATTTTGAGAGGTGATAAACCTTATTTACCTGATCATGCTTCTGTTACAAGAATACAGTTAACAGGTGTCAGAAAATCTTGTTTCTAGAACAAATCCTGTTTGCTTTTAATGGGATAAGCCAAGCAAGGAGCTTAGGAAAGACAAATGTATAGATGTTTCAGACTCCCTGTTTGAGAGTCCCCCACTCCCACTTTACGCCTACCTCCAAAAGGACTGTGTGACTTTAGCTTAATTGTGTATGAATGTGTGTATGTATGTGGTCAATCCTCAGAATCGTCATAACTCACCTAGATTTGTCAGGTTCGTCAATTTCGGTAAGGTCTCAATGTTCTTTTTCGATTAAGGACTTCATCTGTGGTTTCATGACTCACAAAGTTTAGTTTATTTCTGCACCACTGTGCTTTTGGAAGAATTAATTTCATGCCAGCATTCCTTAATGATTTCAGCACATGGCATATCTCAACCAAAGATCTTCCATTGTTCTACTTTTTATTAGTAGGTCACCTGCAAAGGACAAGTTCCCTCTTTTTTCAAGGTCAAAGTTAACTCATGTATGATTATATTGAGGTTCTTTCACTTTTAATCCACCCAAATGTTGTACGAGTCCACACTTTAAAGGTAGGCTTATAGTGTATTCACAGTGTACAGAAACAGTCCGATATCTATTTGTCAAAACAAGAACAGAGTATACTTAAAAGCCTTGGATCTGTGGACGCCCCTAATCTATACAAGGGAGTGGCCACCTTGATATATGTGCATGTTAATTTCTCTTAGGCCTGCACAGAGTGTCCATTGTGCATTGAGTTTTAATTTTACTAGTGCTGGGTTGATAAAGTTACTAGTAGACATGAAACCACATGATACCATGGGCCTCATTACAAGTAGGGCAGTAAGCCCTTACCGCCCTACTACGAGTTCCCTTTGCGGGTCCTTCCTTAACGCCTGCTTTTAGCAGGCATTAAAGACGGGACCCGCAAAGGGACTTTAGAGCTAATAACGGTACCGTAATTTACGGTACCGTTATTAGCGCCTTCCCCATTCCCATTGAGCCCTATGGGGGCTCAAATGAGAATGGGGAAGGGCCCTGGTAAATGGGAAATTACCGGTCCCGCCAACCTTGGAATGGACCGGTAATTGCTCCATTCACCAGGATGGAATCGAAATGAGTTTGGAGGCAGCCATGCCGCAAATAGCGGCGTGGTTACCTCCAAACTCGGAATGAGGCCCCATATGTTTCATAATCTGTGGGAATGATTCCACGGATTTGTATTTGTATTTGTATTTATTTTATTTATAAAGCGCAGCCAGGCCCGGGGCATACGGGCATGTAAGTTAGATCTGGTTACAGTTACAATTAGGTGCAGTAAACGAGGGTTACGTTACAGTTACAGATAGGTACATACTTAGTATTGCAAATACATACATAAATACTCTGAGATAAATACATTAATTACAAGAGTGTGCCGTCAGCAGTCAATCGTGCTGGGATCAGGAGGTTAGGCTGTCATGGAGTCCGTGTTGTGAAGCCAACGCTTCGTGTTGTGTTTGAAAAGGTGAAATGAAGGTTCTGCCCTTAAAAGCGCGGGGAGTGTGTTCCACAGTTTAGAAGCTTGTACAGGGAAGCTAGCTCCACCCGAGTTATGGAGTTTGAATCTCGGTATGGACATAGTGTTAGCTTGTGCTGCTCTAAGTGGACTTGATGATGTGTGAGGTGTAAGTTGGTTTGTGAGGTACGCTGGTGCAAGGTTGGCCCTGGCTTTGTGTGTGAGGGCCAAAGTTTTGAGGGATATTCTGTGCTCTACTGGGAGCCAATGTAACTTGCGTCTAGTCTCAGAGATATGCGCCTTTTTAAGGAGGTTGAGGGCAGCCCTGATGGCATTATTTTGTAGTTTGTTGATATTTTTGTTGCTAGTGCCTAGGTAAAGGGCATTTGGATAGGACTAATGCTCTAACAAGAGTAATGCAATTGGGTGAAGCGATGAACGGCCTACATGCAGTGATCAGCTTGCAGGTGTAAGCGGCTGATGATGCTACTGCATTAGTTTGTTTGGAAAAGGATAAGGTGGCATCAATGTAGATGCCAAGGGTTTTAGTATTATTTGAAACAATGATGAGATTACCATCTATAGTGAAAGATTTGAATGCGGAATTGAGATTTTTAAGTTTGGCGTGAGTGCCAAGGATGAACAGCTCCGTTTTTTCGTCATTGAGACAAAGTCCATGATGTGCCATCCATGCTTGTATTACTGAGTATATTTCATTAAGGGTTTTGCTGTCTGCTTCATAGTTACCCGAGATAGGAATGAGTATCTGGCTGTCGTCCGCGTAATTAGTATACGTGACACCCAGGTAGTCAAGGATATCAAAGAGTGGCTTTGTGAATACATTATAAAGTGTCGGGGACACACACAAGCCTTGCAGGACTCCACAAGGTACTGGTGAGGGTTCAGCAGAATCAGTGGGAGAGAAGACCCTCATGGTTCTGTTCGCCAAGAAGGAACTGATCCAAGCCGTGGCTGCATCTGAAAAGTGTGCAGCAGTTTTCAAGTGGTGACAAAGTGTTTGGTGGTTAACCAAATCAAAAGCTGCTGACAGGTCAAGCAGTAAGAGGAGTGCAAGTTTGCCATTGTCTTTCAGGATTTGGATCTGGGTAGTGAGGTCTATTAATGCAGTTTCCGTACCGTGTCTCGGTCGGAAGCCAGATTGCCTAAGTCCCAGGAGATTGTTAGATTCTAGGTAGGCCTGTATTTGTAAATAGGCTGCTCTGTCCAGTATTTTTAATAAGAAAGGTACAGTCGTTAGCGGCCTATCGTTAGACGGGTTGGCTGGGTCAACGGTGGGTTTTTTGAGAAGTGGAATGACCCACGTGTCTTTTAGGTTATCAGGTACTACTCCGGATTTGAAAGACAACCTGTACTGCATTACATATACCAGCATCATATTGTTGAATAATGAAGAGAAACCTGTCCACACTCGTACAAATCAACACAGAACATTTTATTTTTTGTGTGTTTAATTTATTAAAACTTTTCACGTACAAAATGGTGTTCCAATATTACTAAAACCCCTTATCCAAATACAATTCAATACATCATTTTAAATCAATTCACCTAGCAAGTCATGTATTATAATTGGACAGTTCACTAAAGCCAGAATCAGCCCAAACGGCCTTCCCTCCATAAGACGACATGGAAAAAGAGTCAGTATGTAAAAAGTACAAGTCATGCACAAAGCCTTTGAAAAATGTTCTCTCTCAACAACGCCGTTGCTTCACACCTGCTTATCAGTTCTTTCGAAGACTCCAATTTAGTAGAAACCTGACACAACCAACAGAATCTATACTCTTTGGCTATCGTTGAATGGGTACAATGGCTTTCAAGCGTCACAAGCAGATTGAAGCAGATTCTCATGTAAATGTATGTATAGTTTTTATTTGAAAATCTAAACAGATACTTAGGTATCATATGGCATTAACATTTTAGCATATCCTGAAAATGATTTATAACCTGTTATTAGAGTTTGTTGATCGTATAACATCCATTTATTTTCCACCCTCAACAGATTGTCTAGAAGAGATTGCCGGTTAGAGTTGATTGCTGATAATAGTGCATCACATTCAATTACTAAGCATACAATGAACCTTGGTTGAAAATTCAACATTGCCAATTTTCGATCTACATGCAGCAAATTGGTTGGAGGAACTCACATTTAAAAAATATATTTTCAGTTTGTGCCATTGGATTATACATTTCTAAGACGGAATGGCCAATTCTTGTCGAAATAACACTGTTGGTAAATAATTGGGGAGTCTTTAAATGTTATCCAAAAACATCCCTTGATGGAATTTAATATAGTATTTAATATATCACATTTGAGAGAAGTCATTATCTCCAACCCATACGTTAAGGTGGGTAGAACTACTTTTGCAAAATGATTGAAACCAACCAAGGAGCATTACAGACCAATTTGCGCAGCATCAAATAAAAAAGTGTTGTTTGCAAACAAAAGTGCTGGTTTCTTTGTCTTTTACATATTGCCTGCATTAACAAGCAATTTTTGTTTTGCACTTGCTCCTTGGCTGATTGGCTCAGATGGAAGCACCATAGGAGTAATGAACAGGTGTGTCTGTACAAACTCTACACTTTCTTCTCCGCTTGAATCACTAATCGCAAGACTTTTTGCATAGTATAAATGAAGGACAAGATTCTGTATAGTAGAATGGTGTGTCGCTAACATTTTGATGTGGTGGAAAGTGTTTTTGCAAGCAGTTCCTAAAATACAGGCTAATGAATGTCCTCCCAGACCAGTGTGGCTGCACACTGGACAGGAGTATATGGTTGTAAGGTTTTAATTTAACTTTTGTCTTTTAGTTTTACATAGTGATTGAGGAATTGTCGTAAAGATGTAAAGGATTGTTGGCATGCATTACACATTGAGTTGCATGTCAATTTGTACACCGGACGGTTTGTTTGGGTGAAAGGAGCATTTGGCTCAAAGTTTGTTGGGGACTTTTTTCTACAAGGGTTTCTTTGACCATAATGGTAAGTTCCACCATTTCATACCCATGACCATTATTGTCTATGGCGATTGTTTTTCGTCGTTCTTGTTTATAAGCTTCTTCAATGAAATATGGTTCTGTGCTGCTTGTGTGGATACATTCACCATTACAGAAGTTTGAAAATGTTTGCCCATGTTTATGTAATGTATTGATTAATTAAGTTGGTGGTTTCAGACTGTTTAAAATCAATACAAACAATGTTCTCTTTAGTAGAAAAGCACTGTCAATTAGAGCTTGCAAGATGAGGACTTTTCAGCTGTTTTTTAAGATTGTGAAGTACTCTACGGTGGAACATTTTCTGTAACTTGAATTTTTTTTGATTGCTTTACAGCTTTACATGTTAACAGTGGTAGATAGAAGGTATGTTCTTTAGTAGGTATGCTTTTCATTGTACATATTTTTTTACTTTTAGTTTTTGCAAGAGGGGCCTTGTCTTTTTTAGTAGTTGCTGGTTTCATTTTGTTGAATGAGGTTACTAGCTCTTTGGCTTTAATGTTGTCTATACATTGTTTTCGAGGTGGATGACTATATGGTGTTGTTTTATTCTTATCTGCTCTATCTTTTCTTTCTTGTCTACAGAGTTCCTTTTTAGTAGGCATTTTGTTGTGTCTGTTGCGAAAAAAGAGAAGGTTTTGTGTTGGAAAGTTGTGCAATGTACATGCATGTATGGTGCATGGGTTTGTGGGTGTGATTGTAGAGATGGATAGAGTGCTGTTTGTTTGTGACGTGGTATATTAGGTGTGGTTGGGAGGGTTGCAAGAGTAAGAGTGTGCAGATGTGTGATGGTGTTGGGTTAGTGAATAAGGAAGTTGTAGGGCGATGGAATCTGTAGGGTGATATTGCTGTTTTGAGCAACAGAGTGGCTGTTATGATGGTGGTGTTTAGATGGGAATAGTAAGAGTGTGTATGGTGGTGTATAATAGGCTAGAGTGAAAGAAATGTTGTTTTGAAAAGAGTAGTCTGGGGTAATATATAGTCGAACTGTGCTGCTGAAATTACATACATATGCATGGTAGATAAATGTACTTAATTTGTTGGATGAAAAGGGTATTTATTTTTAGGTTGTTGTCTTCGTTAATGTGCTTTTTTATGTAATTGTAAAAGAAAGATAGTGAGGATATGTGGTAATGCCGAAATACTTTTAGTAAGCAAGGTTGATATTTATGAAGGAAGGAGGAGTGGTGGAGAAAAACCGTTAATAATATTGGTGCATGGTTAAAAATGGCTGCTTTTAAGAGCATTTTCATGAAAGTTAAGAAATGCGTATGTGCATTTGTAGGTGCTCTGAAAGGTTCTGTAATAGAGTAGAAAAGTTGATGGAAAAGATGTGTAGTACACTTTTAAATGCCAGTTTGTGTGTGGAAGTTTAACATGTTAGGAATATATGTATACTTGCCAACATGATGCATTCATATCTGTAGATGTTTATGTAGTCCTAGATTTTTAGTTTGCGTTCTGGGGCTTCTAGTTCCACGTTTCCATTAGTGAAACTTGGAGTAGAAGTCAAAGAATGTAGAGAAAAAAGTATGACAGCATAAGCAGCTATGAGATGATATATGATATTTATACCGCGCCTATACACAAGTGTTTCGAGGCGCAACGAGGCAAGGCAAGGGAACGAAAGGGACGTCAAAGTGACATTGAGATCATAAAGTGCAGGGGAGAGGAGAGCGGAAAAGTGCCAGGGTACGGGTGGAAGGGCAAGTGCAAGACACAGGATAAAAAACAATAGTGCAGCCAGCAAATGGCAGTGCAAGGGTTAAGTACAGACAACACATGTCTGATAAGTGCAGGTATAGGGACTGTAGGGTTACAGTCCCAAGTGCAAGGTTGGCCAGGAGGCAGTGCAGGCGTGTATCTGCGCAGGCAGGGATCTGGGCAGAAGTTCAGAGGTTAGCCAGGTGACCAGTGCAGTATCAGACAGATCAGCAGGGAAGAGGAGGAGAGAAGGCAGAAGAAAAGAGGAAAGTCTTGAGATGCTTCCGTAACCAGAGATGGTTCTGCTCAAGTTTCAGAGAGGCAGGGAGGCTACTCCAGAGGGAGGTGCCAGGCAAAGTGAGAGATCTGCCCCGACTCGTTGCTTGGAGAAGTGTCTCACCCTCAAGGAGTTGGAGGTGGAGGAGCGAAGAGCTCGATTAGGAAGATATTTCCGAAGAGAGAGTTGAAGGTGTTGCGGTCCCAGGCCCCAGCAGGTCTTGTGGATAATGCAAAGGGTCTTGAACTTGATCCTTGCAGCCACTGGGAGCGAATGGAGAGATTTCAGGGCTGGAGAGATATGATCCATGGGCTTGAGGCCAAGGACAAACCTTGTAGTCCTGTCCTGGATAAGTTGTAGAGGACGGAGAGTAGAGGCAGGCAGATTTAAAAAGAGGTTGTTGCAGTAGTCAAGCCTAGAGAGAACAAGATTCTGGAGACAGATCTTCTGGGGGAAGCAGAGGAAAGGATTAATATGTCTGAGGAGGTGCAGTTGGTAGTTTGACTTGACTTCTTAGAGACATCAGAGATGTGAGGAGAGAAGGAGAGTGTGGAATTGAAGATGACCCCAAGGTTCTAAGCCTCACAGGTGGGAGCAGGATGAGGGCTAAGGCATGCCGGCCAGAGAGTAGAAGGAACATAAGGTGCAGGTGTGCCGATGAGGAGGATCTCCATCTTACTGGCATTCAGGCAGAGATCATTGGCGGCACAGCACTCCTGGATTGCAGACAGACAATCCAGGATGAGAGAAGGAGAAGAGGCGGCAGAGGGGTGCCTGAAAGCGAGCTGAGTGTCGTCCGCATTGCACTGAAAGTTGGAGCAGAGAGCAGCAATGCGTTGGGCGAGAGGTGCCCGCTGAATATTGGAATGTGTTAGGTTAGGAAGTGTACATGTACTGTCAATATATTAAACTGGCACACACTGGTTGAAAATTACAGATGGTGTACACATCTATTTTATCTGCTTTTCCTTTATTTTATAAAACAGTGACACTGTGCTGCTATACACGCACATATGAATTTTTTAAAACGTTCATCACAATGATGGTAAATAGAAACATTTTGAAGTGCATTGTAATTGTTTGCTGCTTCATGTGAGCAGATGATGAATGCTGTGATGCATGGCTTTTGCTAAAGTGGTTACAAACGAGAATATGCTTATTGAGAAGCTTATCACGTGGTAAGGAGAAGGACCCATATATTACATGGCCACGGTAGTGGCCATGTAGTTATGGTTAAATTGGTGTTTCCATAGGAGGAGCACTTTTTGGGCGGCTTATAACTTCGCTCTCCCTGGACGAATCCTCACCAAACTTTTCAAAAAAAGTATTTGGGTCACTCTGAATTTTTTTTTGCAAAGTTTGATGAGGATTCGTCCAGGGGGGGCAAAGTTATAGGGGGGTCCCAAAACTTTTTTTTTTTCCCATATACATAATGGGAAAAAAATTTGCTCACGCCTACAGCCCAAACCGCTAGACGGATTTACACCAAATTTGCGGCAGGAGCGGCGGCTTGGTCCCGAAAGCGTGCTTTGCTTTATTTGGTGTAAATCCGTCCAGTAGTTTTTAAAAAAATGACAAAAATGTAAGTGAAAAAAATTAGTGATATCTGTGTTCGCTTCGCGGACACACTTCCCTGTTCGCTCCGCGGACAGGACGGTGATTGGGCAAGCAGCTTGCGTGATGTCCGCGGACATCTGACGTGCTCTCTCATTGGATGCTGAAAGCGTGCAGTGCGTCTGGCTTCAGAGATGCCCCCATCTTTGTTCCTCGCCACCTGCACAGTAAGTCTTGTGTCTGTCTCCTGTTCCTCCCACCCCCGCTCATGCCCCGTGTGTCCTTCTTGTCCCCCCCACCCCCACTCATGCTCCGTGTCTCCCCTGTTCCTCCAGCCCCCCGCTCACGCCATCGGCACACGGTGGCCAGCGGAGGGCCGAGGAGCGGGATCTGCCACCTGCACACGAACGTGTGTCTCTCTCCCTCCCCCCACCCCCGCTCATGCCCCGTGTGTCTCTCTCCCCTTCCCCCCACCCCCCGCTCATGCCCCGTGTGTCTCTCTCCCCTTCCCCCCACCCCCGCTCATGCCCCGTGTGTCTCTCTCCCTCCCCCCGCTCATGCCTTGTGTGTCTCTCTCCCTCCCCCCACCCCCGCTCATGCCCCATGTGTCTCTCTCCCCTTCCCCCCACCCCCTGCTCATGCCCCGTGTGTCTCTCTCCCTCCCCCCAACTCTGCTCATGCCTCGTGTGTCTCTCTCACTCCCCCCACCCCCGCTCATGCCCTGTGAGTCTCTCCCCCTCCCGCCCACCCCCCGCTGATGCCCCGTGCCTCTCTCCCCTTCCCCCCACCCCCCGCTCATGCCTCGTGTATCTCTCTCCCTCCTCGCCACCCCCCCTCATGCCCCGTGTGTCTCTCTCCCTCCCCCCGCCCCTGCTCCTGCCCCGAGTGTCTCTCCCCCTCCCGCCAACCCCCCGCTCATTCCCCGTGTGTCTCTCCCCCTCCAGCCCACCTCCCGCTCATGCCCCGTGTGTCTCTCCCCCTCCCGCCCACCCTGCGCTCATGCCCCGTGTATCTCTCGACCTCCCCCCACCCCCTGCTCATGCCCCATGTGTCTCTCTCCCTCCCCCCACCCCCTGCTCATGCCCCGTGTGTCTCTCCCCCTCCCGCCCACCCCCGCTCATGCCCCGTGTGTCTCTCCCCTCCCGCCCACCCCCCGCTCATGCCCCGTGTGTCTCTCCCCCTCCTGCCCACCCCCCGCTCATGCCCTGTGTGTCTCTCTCCCTCCCGCCCATCCCCCGCTCATGGCCCGTGTGTCTCTCTCCCTCCCACCCACCCCCTGCTCATGCCCCGTGTGTCTCTCTCCCTCCCGCCCACCCCCCGCTCATGCCCCGTGTGTCTCTATCCCTCCAGCCCACCCCCCGCTCATGCCCCGTGTGTTTCTCTCCCTCCCCCACCCCCCGCTCATGCCCTGTGTGTCCCTCTCCCTCCCCCCACCCCCGCTCATGCCCCGTGTGTCTCTCTCCCCCTCCCCCATCCCCCGCTCATGCCCCGTGTCTGTCTCCTGTTCTCCCCACCCCCCGCTCATGCCCCGTGTCTGTCTCCTGTTCCCCTCATGTGCTGTGTCTGTCTCCTGTTGCCCCCCACCCCCCCCGCTCATGCCCCGTGTCTGTCTCCTGTTCTGCCCACCCTTCGCTCATGCCCCGTGTCTGTGTCCTGTTCCCCCCACCCTCCGCTCATGCCCCGTGTCTATCTTCTGTT
The DNA here is from genome assembly GCF_040938575.1 of Ambystoma mexicanum. Classification (NCBI taxonomy): domain Eukaryota; kingdom Metazoa; phylum Chordata; class Amphibia; order Caudata; family Ambystomatidae; genus Ambystoma; species Ambystoma mexicanum. The sequence continues at coordinate 942,347,897 of NC_090927.1, forward strand.
GCCCACCACCCCCCCGCTCATGCCCCGTGTCTGTCTCCTGTTCCCCCACCTGCTCATGCCCCGTGTCTCTCTCTTGTTGCCCCCCAACCCCAGCTCATGCCCCGTGTCTGCCTCCTGTTCTCCCCACCCCCCGCTCATGCCCTGTGTCTGTCTCCTGTTCCTCCCACCCCCTGCTCATGCCCCGTGTCTGTCTCCTGTTGCCCCCCACCCCTCGCTCATGCCCCGTGTCTGTTCTCCCCACGGCCCGCTCATGTCCTGTGTCTGTTGTTCACCCCATCCCCGCTAATGCCCCGTGTCTGTCTCCTGTTCCCCCACACCCCGCTCATGCCCCGTGTCTCTCCTGTTGCCCCCCAAACCCCGCTCATGCCCCGTGTCTGCCTCCTGTTGCCCCTCATGCCCCGTGTCTGTCTCCTGTTCTCCCCACCCCCCGCTCATGCTCTGTGTCTGTCTCCTGTTCCCCCCACCCCTGCTCATGCCCCGTGTCTGTCTCCTGTTGCCCCCCACCCCCTGCTCATGCCCCGTGTCTGTCTCCTGTTGCCCCCACCCCCCGCTCATGCCCCCTGTATGTGTCCTGTTGCCCCCACCCCCGCTCATGACCCATGTCTGTCTCTTGCTGCCCTCCACCCCCCGCTCATGCCCCGTGTCTGTCTCTGTTGTTCCCCCCACCCCCTGCCCATGTCTCGTGTCTGTCTCCTGTTCCCCCCACCCCCCGCTCATGCCCCGTGCCTCTCTCCTGTTGCCCCCACCCCCTGCTCATGCCCCGTGTCTGTCTCCTGTAGCCCCCCACCCCCCGCTCATGCCCCGTGTCTGTCTCCTGTTCCCCCACCCGCTCATGCCCCGTGTCTCTCTCCTGTTGTCCCCCCGCTCATGCCCCGGGTCTCTCTCCTGTTGCCCCCCACCCCCCGCTCATGCCCCGTGTCTGTCTCCTGTACCCCCCACCCCTCCGCTCATGCCCCTTGTCTCTCTCCTTTTGCCCCCCACCCCCTGCTCATGCCCTGTGTCTGTCTCCTGTACCCCCCACCCCCCGCTCATGCCCCGTGTCTCTCTCCTGTTGCCCCCCACACCCCCACTCATGCCCCATGTCTGTCTTCTGTTCCCCCCACCCCCGCTCATGCCCCGTGTCTGTCTCCTGTTCCCCCCACCCCCTGCTCATGCCCTGTGTCTGTCTCCTGTTGCCCCACCCATGCCCGTGTCTGTCTCCTGTATCCGCTCACTCCGTGCTCATACCCCGTGTCTCTCTCCTGTTGCCCCCCACCCCCCGCTCATGCCCCGTGTCTGTCTCCTGTTGCCCCCCACCCCCCTGCTCATGCCCCGTGTCTGTCTCCTGTTCTCCCCACCCTGCTCATGCCCCGTATCTGTCTCCTGTTCCCCCATCCCCTGCTCATGCCCTGTGTCTGTCTCCTGTTCTCCCCACCCCCCTGCTCATGCCCCGTGTCTGTCTCCTGTTGTCCCCACCCCCTGCTCATGCCCCGTGTCTCTCTCCTGTTGGCCCCACCCCACGCTCATGCCCCGTGTTTGTCTCCTGTTGCCCCCCACCCCCGCTCATGCCCCATGTCTCCCTCGTGTTCCCCCCACACCCCGCTTATGCCCTGTTGTGTTCTTTATACACCCCGCCTTCCCTTTCCATGGTGGCCATCTTGGTAAAAGATTTTCCTTCCTACATCGGGACGCCGCAGGCGTCCCTGTGTAGGAAGGAAAATCTTTTTTTTTTTTTACCACCCGGCATTCCCACTTTGAGGACATAAGATGTTAGTGGTCATGGTTAAGTTGCGCTACTAAAAACCTATGAAATTCAGTGAAAAAAGTTTGTTAAAGGGACGTTATGGTTAAGTTGCGCTACTAAAAACCTATGAAATTCAGTGAAAAAACTTTGTCACAGGGACGTTATGGTTCCAAGTAAAACCGAAAAACCCTTGAAGCTAAGCAACCATAACTCGCGCCACTACCGTGCACTGCTAAGACTAACACCCAGGACATCAAAGATGACATCACAAATGTTATTGATGACATCACTGATGACATCACATGTCTGGCTCACTCTTTTTTCTTTTGCTGACATTTCTAGACCACATGTTTTTTTCTTCAGTAACAGTCAGAAACTAAACATTTTATTTTATTTGTAGACGTATCCTTCAAGTAGGTTCTTACAGCAATTCCCTTAGAGTCCAGTCACATCATATGAAACATATACATACGGGAAGACACAAGCTTGAAAGACAGCAATCCTTTTTGTGCATAAAGATAATCAATAGACTTATGAGCACTTTCTGATAGTTCTGTTGTTTTTTTTTATGGCTGTAATTTCCCTGTATATGGTCATATTTGTATACATTGTACTCACACTACTTTCCTTAGGGTCCAATCACATCAAGTGATACATATACCTAGGGTAAATAGCAACTTTGAAACAGAGCAATCATTTATTTGCATGAAAATAATCAGTTAAATTATGAATTGTTTCTGTTACTACTTGTGCTTTTTTGCTAACCGAAAAACCTTTGAAATTCGCCAGTTATGGTAAGCTAAGCAACCATAACTCGCGCCACCACCGTGCACTGCTAAGACTAACACCCAGGACATCAAAGATGACATCACAAATGTCATTGATGACATCACTGATGACATCACATGTGTATGTACTTTTCATGAAATATGTGTACAAGGGATTCTTATTATAATGTTGCGAAACAAGTGTCAAGGATCATTGCAATAAATATCATACCCTAATTAGTGCATTGAATGATGCATTGATATAAATAGCATTCTATTATGGGGTTCTATCTAGTATACTAAGCTACTGATACAGAAACATAACATGGTGTGCAGTGTACAAGATGAAGGTATAATATTCGTAATGTTAATATGTTGAATAATGAAATGATAATTGTTTTCTTAATAGATTTTTGTGTACCCTGAAATATGTAATACGTAGCTAATAAAACATTACTATAGACAAAACACAAAGACACAAGAACACATACCAATATGGGTATATACAGGGAAAGTGAAGTTAGCAAAAAAGCACAAGTAGTAGCAGAAACAATTCATAACTTAACTGATTATTTTCATGCAAATAAATGATTGCTCTGTTTCAAAGCTGCTATTCACCCTATGTATATGTATCACTTGATGTGATTGGACCCACAGGGAAAGTACAGCCATAAAAAAAAACAACAGAAGTATCAGAAAGTGCTCATAAGTCTATTGATTATCTTTATGCACAAAATGGATTGCTGTCTTTCAAGCTTGTGTCTTCCCGTATGTATATGTTTCATATGATGTGACTGGACTCTAACAGAATTACTGTAAGAACCTACTTGAAGGATACGTCTACAAATAAAATAAAATGTTTAGTTTCTGACTGTTACTGAAGAAAACCATGTGGCCTAGATATGTCAGCAAAAGAAAAAAGAGTGAGCCAGACATGTGATGTCATCAGTGATGTCATCAATGACATTTGTGATGTCATCTTTGATTTCCTGGGTGTTAGTTTTAGCAGTGCACGGTGGTGGCGCGAGTTATGGTTGCTTAGCTTACCATAACTGGCGAATTTCAAGGGTTTTTCGGTTTTACTTGGAACCATAACGTTCCTTTGACAAAGTTTTTTCACTGAATTTCATAGGTTTTTAGTAGCGCAACTTTACCATAACGTCCCTTTAACAAAGTTTTTTCACTGAATTTCATAGGTTTTTAGTAGCGCAACTTAACCATAACGTCCCTGTAACATTTTTTTTTTACTAAATTTTAAAGGTTTTTATTAGTACAACGTGACCATAACATCCTTTTCAATAGATGAAGACCACTAACATCTTATGTCCTCAAAGTGGGAATGCCGGGTGGTAAAAAAAACAAAAAGATTTTCCTTCCTACGCCGGGACGGGACGACTGCGGCGTCTTGGTGTAGGAAGGAAAATCTTTTACCAAGATGGCCACCATGGAAAGGGAAGGCGGGGTGTATAAAGAACACAACGGCGCATGAGCGGGGTTGGGGGGGCACAGGGGAGACACATGGGCATGAGCGGGGGGTGAGAGGGAACAGGGTACAAACGGGGCATGAGCAGGGGGTGGGGGGGGAAGGAAGGAAACCCAGGGCATGAGTGGTGGTGGGGGGAACACGAGAGAGACACGGGGCATGAGCAGCGGGTGGGGAGGAACATGAGGGAGACACGGGGTATGAGCAGGGGGTGGGGAGGAACACAAGGGAGACAAATGGCATGAGCGGGGGGGTACAGGGCACATACGGGACATGAGCGGGGGTGGGGAGGAAAGGAGAGAGATAAGGGGCATGAGCGGGGGGTGGGGGGAACACGAGGGAGACACGGAGCATGAGCGGGGGGTAACACGAGGGAAACACGGGGCATGAGCGGTGGGTGGGGGGAACACGAGGGAGACACAGGGCATGAGCCGGGGGTGGGGGGCAACAGGAGACAGACACGGGGCATGAGCAGAGGGTGGGGTCAACAGGAGAGAGACACGGGGCATGAGCGGGGGGTGCGGAGAACAGGAGACAGACACGGGGCATGAGCGGGGGGGTAGGGAGAACAGGAGACAGACACGGGGCATGAGCGGGGGATGGGGGTAACAGGAGACAGATACGGGGCATGAGCGGGGGTGGGGAGAACAGGAGACAGACACGGGGAATGAGTGGAGGGTGGGGGGCAACAGGAGACAGACACGGGGCATGAGCGGGAGGTGTGGGGGGCAACAGGAGAGAGACACGGGGCATGAGCGTGGAGTGGGGGAATCCAGGAGACAGACACGGGGCATGGGTGGGGGCAACAGGAGACAGACATGGGGCATGAGTGGGGGGTGGGGGGAACAGGAGACAGACACGGGGCATGAGCGGCGGGTGGGGGGAACAGAAGACAGACAGGGGGCATGAGCGGGGGCAACAGGAAAGAGACACGGGGCATGAGCGGGGGTGGGGGGGTACAGGGGACAGACACGGGGCATGAGCGGGGGGTGGAGGGCAACAGGAGAGAGACACGGGACATGAGTGGGTGGGGGGAACAGGAGACAGACATGGGGCATGAGTGGGGGGGCAACAGGAGACAGACACGGGGCATGAGCGGGGGGTGGGGGGTACAGGAGACAGACACGGGGCATGATCAGGGGTGCGGGGGTACAGGAGACAGACACGGGGCATGAGCGGGGGGTGGGGGGCAACAGGAGAGAGACACGGGGCATGAGCGGGGGTGGGGGGAACAGGAGACAGACACGGGGCATGAGCGGGGGTGGGGGAACAACAGAGACAGACACAGGGCATGAGCAGGGGGTGGGGGGCAACAGGAGACAGACACAGGGCATGAGTGGGGGGTGGGGTACAACAGAGACAGACACGGGGCATGAGCGGGGGGTGGAGGGCAACAGGAGACAGACACGGGGCATGAGCGGGGGGCAACAGGAGAGAGACACGGGACATGAGCGAGTGGGGGGAACAGGAGACAGACACGGGGCATGAGCAGGGGGGCAACAGGAGACAGACATGGGGCATGAGCGGGGGGGTGGAGGGGGACAGGAGACAGACACGAGCATGAGCGGGGGAGTGGGGGGGTACAGGAGACAGACACGAGCATGAGCGGGGGTGGGGGGGTACAGGAGACAGACACGTGGCATGAGCAGGGGGTGGGGGGCAACAGGAGAGAGACACAGGGCATGAGCGGGGGTGGGGGGAACAGGAGACAGACACAGGGCATGAGCAGGGGGTGGGGGGAACAAAAGAGACAGACACGGGGCATGAGCGGGGGGATGGGGGGCAACAGGAGAGAGACACAGGGCAGGAGCGGGGGGTGGGGGGCAACAGGAGACAGACACGGGGCATGAGCAGGGGGTGAGGGCAACGGGAGACAGACACGGGGCATGAGCAGGGGGTGGGGGGGAACAGGAGACAGACACGGAGCATGAGCGGGGGTGGGGAGAACAGGAGACAGACACAGGGCATGAGAGGGGGGTGGGGGGCAACAGGAGACAGACACGGGGCATGAGTGGGGGGTGGGGGGCATCAGGAGAGAGACACGGGACATGAGCGGGTGGGGGGAACCGGAGACAGACACGGGGCATGAGCGGGGGGGCAACAGGAGACAGACACGGGGCATGAGCGGGCGATGGGGGGTACAGGAGACAGACATGGGGCATGAGCGGGGGGTGGGGGGCAACAGGAGGGAGACACAGGGCATGAGCGGGGGGTGGGGGGAACAGGAGACAGACACGGGGCATGAGCGGGGGGTGGGGGGAACAACAGAGACAGACACGGGGCATGAGCGGGGGGTGGAGGGCAACAGGAGACAGACATGGGGCATGAGCGTGGGTGGGGGGCAACAGGAGACAGATACGGGGCATGAGCGGGGCGTGGGGGGCAACAGGAGAGACACGGGGCATGAGCAGGGGTGGGGGCAACAGGAGAGACACGGGACATGAGTGGGGGTGGGGGGAACAGGAGACAGACACGGGGCATGAGCGGGGGGTGGGGGGAACAACAGACACGGGCATGAGCGGGGGGTGGGGAGAACAGACACGGGGCATGAGCGGGGCGGTGGGGGGCAACAGGAGACAGACACGGGGCATGAGCGGGGGGTGGGAGGAACAGGAAAAAGACACGGGGCATGAGCAGGGGTTGGGGAGAACAGGAGACAAATACGGGGCATGAGCGGGGGGGTGGGCGGCAACAAGAGAGAGACACGGGGCTTGAGCGTGTGGGGGGAACAGGAGACAGACACGGGGCATGAGCAGGTGGGGGGAACAGGAGACAGACACAGGGCATGAGCGGGGGGTGGGGGGAACAGGACACAGACATGGGGCATGAGCGGGGTGTGGAGAGAACAGGAGACAGACACAGGGCATGAGCGGGGGTGGGGGGAGGGAGAGAGACTCACGGGGCATGAGCGGGGGGTGGGTGGGAGGGAGAGAGACACACGGGGCATGAGCGGGGGGTGGGCGGGAGGGAGAGAGACACTTGGGGCATGAGTGGGGGGTGGGCGGGAGGGAGAGAGACACACGGGGCATGAGCGGGGGTGGGGGGAGGGAGAGAGACACACGGGGCATGAACGGGGGGTGGGGGTAAGGGGAGAGACACACACAGGCCATGAGCGGGGGGTGAGGGGGAGGGAGAGAGACACACGGGGCATGATCGGGGGTGGGCGGGAGGGAGAAAGACACGGGGCAAGAGCGGGGGTGGGCGGGAGGCAGAAAGACACGGGGCAAGAGCGGGGGTAGGCGGGAGGGAGAAAGACATGGGGCAAGAGCGGGGGTGGGCGGCAGGGGGAAAGACACAGGACAAGAGCGGGGAGTGGGGAGGGAGGGAGAGAGACACACGGGGCATGATCGGGGTTGGGCGGGAGGAAGAAAGATACGGGGCAAGAGCGGGGGTGGGCGGGAGGGAGAAAGACACGCGGCAAGAGCGGGGGTGGGCGGGAGGGAGAAAGACACGGGGCAAGAGCGGGGGTGGGCGGGAGGGAGAAAGACATGGGGCAAGAGCAGGGGTGGGCGGCAGGGGGAAAGACACAGGACAAGAGCGGGGGTTGGAGGGAGGGGGAAAGAGACATGGGGCAAGAGCGGGGGTGGGCGGGAGGGGGAAAGAGACATGGGGCAAGAGCGGGGGGGGGCAGGAGGGGGAAAGAGACACGGGGCAAGAGCGGGGGTGGGCGGGAGGGGGAAAGAGACACGGGGCAAGAGCGGGGGTGGGCGGGAGGGGGAAAGAGACACGGGGCAAGAGAGGGGGTAGGCGGGAGGGGGAAAGAGACACGGGGCAAGAGCGGGGGTGGGCGGGAGGGGGAAAGAGACACGGGGCAAGAGCGTGGGTGGGCGGGAGGGGGAAAGAGACACGGGGCAAGAGCGGGGGTGGGCGGGAGGGGGAAAGAGACACGGGGCAAGAGCGGGGGTGGGCGGGATGGGGAAAGAGACACGGGGCAAGAGCGGGGGTGGGGGGGAAAGAGACGCTACAACGTGTTCGCTGATTGGACGGCGTGGAGCGTGAAGCGCGTCAGATTTTTCAGTAGCGCCCGCCATCTTGGATTTGCGGACGTCCGCGGACAGCGCGGTGAAACTTTGTTCAAAATGTGTATTTTGTAGAGTGTGTTGGTGTGTAGGAGTGTTTGGGGAGGGTGGGAGTGTATGAGATAGGATGAAAGTTGTGTTTTTTATGTGTTAGACGTTCTTTTTGTGTTCGATTTGTTTGCGGACATCACGGGTGTTCTGAAATGTTCTAAATAAACTGACTAGGGGGTGTTCTAAGGACTCAATATGTGTCCGTTTTGTTCGCAAGCAAAGTGAAACTGTTCTAAGAACACTTGCGGTGTCCGGGGAGTGTTCGTAGGGGGTGTCCTGAGGACGCTGTCCATATTGTTCTCTGTCAAGTTGAACGTGTTCTAAGAACACCCGCGGTGTCCTGAAATGTTCGCAAATAAACAAAATGGGGGTGTTCTGAAGATGCTTCTAAGAACACTCGCGGTGTCCGGGGAGTGTTCATAGGGGGTGTCCTGAGGATGCTGTCCGTATTGTTCTCTGTCAAGTTGAATGTGTCCTAAGAACACTCGCGGTGTCCTGAAATGTTCGCAAATAAACAAAATGGGGGTGTTCTGAAGACGCTTCTAAGAACACTTGCGGTGTCCGGGGAGTGTTCGTAGGGGGTGTCCTGAGGGCGCTGTCCATATTGTTCTCTGTCAAGTTGAATGTGTCCTAAGAACACTTGCGGTGTCCTGAAATGTTAGCAAATAAACAAGATGGTGGTGTTCTGAAGACGCTTCTAAGAACACTCGCGGTGTCCAGGGAGTGTTCGTAGGGGGTGTCCTGAGGACGCTGTCCGTATTGTTCTCTGTCAAGTTGAATGTGTCCTAAAAACACTCGCAGTGTCCTGAAATGTTCGCAAATAAACAAGATGGTGGTGTTCTGAAGACGCTTCTAAGAACACTCCCGGTGTCCTGGAATGTTCGTAGGGGGTGTCCTGAGGACGTTGTCCCTATTGTTCTCTGTCAAGTTGAATGTGTTCTAAGAACACCCGCGGTGTCCTGTAATGTTCACAAATAAACAAAATGGGGGTGTTCTGAAGACGTTTTTGAGAACACTCCCGGTGTCCTGAAATGTTCGTAGGGGGTGTCCTGAGGACAGTGTCCGTAGTGTTCTCTGTAAAGTTGAATGTGTTCTAAGAACACCCGCGTTGTCCTGAAATGTTCGCAAATAAACAAAATGGGGGTGTTCTGAAGACGCTTCTAAGAACACTTGCAGTGTCCGGGGAGTGTTCGTAGGGGGTGTCCTGAGGACGCTGTCCGTATTGTTCTCTGTCAAGTTGAATGTGTCCTAAGAACACTCGCGGTGTCCTGAAATGTTCGCAAATAAACAAAATGGGGGTGTTCTGAAGACGCTTCTAAGAACACTCGCGGTGTCCGGGAGTGTTCGTAGGGGGTGTCCTGAGGACGCTGTCCGTATTGTTCTCTGTCAAGTTGAATGTGTCCTAAGAACACTCGCGCTGTCCTGAAATGTTCGCAAATAAACAAAATGGGGGTGTTCTGAAGACGCTTCTAAGACGCAGGGGTGGGCGGGAGGGAGAAAGACACGGGGCAAGAGTGGGGGTGGGCGGGAGGGAGAAAGACACGGGGCAAGAGCGGGGGTGGGCGGGAGGGAGAAAGACACGGGGCAAGAGCGGGGGTGGGCGGCAGGGGGAAAGACACAGGACAAGAGCGGGGGTTGGAGAGAAGGGGAAAGAGACACGGGGCAAGAGCGGGGGTGGGCGGGAGGGGGAAAGAGACACGGGGTAGAGTGGGGGTGGGCGGGAGGGGGAAAGAGACACGGGGCAAGAGCGGGGGTTGGTGGGAGGGGGAAAGAGACACGGGGCAAGAGCGGGGGTGGGCAGGAGGGGGAAAGAGACACGGGGCAAGAGCGGGGGTGGGCGGGAGGGGGAAAGAGACACGGGGCAAGAGAGGGGGTGGACGGGAGGGGGAAAGAGACACGGGGCAAGAGCGGGGGTGGGCGGGAGGGAGACAGACACACGGGGCAAGAGCGGGGGCGGGGGGAGGGAGACAGACAAACGGGGCAAGAGCGGTGGTGGGGGGTAGGGAGACAGACACACGAGGCATGAGCGGGGGGTGGGGGAAGGGGAGAGACACGCGGGGCATGAGCGGGGGTGGGCGGTAGGGGGAGAGACACACGGGGCATGAGCGGGGGGTGGGCGGGAGGGGGAGAGACACACGGGGCATGGGTGGGGGGAGGGAGAGAGACACACGGGGCATGAGTGGGGGGTGGGGGGAAGGAGAGAGTCACATGGGGCATGAGCGGGGGGTGGGCGGAGGGGGAGAGACACACAGGGCATGAGCAGGGGTGGGGGGAGGGAGAGAGACACACGGGAAATGAGTGGGGGGTGGGGAGAGACACACGGACATGAGCGGGGGTGGGCGGGAGGGGGAGAGACACACGGGGCATGAGCGGGGGGTGGGCGGCGGGTGGGGAGAGACATACGGACATGAGCTGGGGTGGGGAGAGACACACGGACATGAGCGGGGGGTGGGCGGCAAGTGGTGAGAGACATACGGACATGAGCGGGGGGTGGGCGGCGGGTGGGGAGAGACACACGGACATGAGCGGGCGGCGGGTGGGGAGAAACACACAGACATGAGCAGCGGGTGGTAGAGACACACGGGGGTGGGAGAGACACACGGGGCAAGAGCGGGGGGTGGGCGGTTGGGAGAGATGAGCGGGGCACGAGCGGGGCATGAGCGGGGGGTGGGCGGGATGGAGAAAGACACACGGACATGAGCGGGGGTGGGCGGGAGGGAGAAAGACACACGGACATGAGCGGGGGGTGGGTGGGACGGGAGAAAGACACACGGACATGAGCCGGCGGTGGGCGGGAGGGAGAAAGACACATGGACATGAGCGGGGGGTGGGAGGAACAGGAGACAGACACGGGCATGAGCGGGGGTGGGGGACTTACTGTGCAGGCGGGATACAAAGCCTCTCATGCGAGGAACAAAGATGGCAGGCGTCTCTGAAGCCAGACGCACTGCACGCTTTCACGCATCCAATGAGAGAGCACGTCAGATGTCCGCGGACATCACGCAAGCTGCTTGCCCAATCACCGTCCTGTCCGCGGAGCGAACAGGGAAGTGTGTCCGCGAAGCGAACACAGATATCACTAATTTTTTTCACTTACATTTTTGTCATTTTTTTAAAAACTACTGGACGGATTTACACCAAATAAAGCAAAGCACGCTTTCGGGACCAAGCCGCCGCTCCTGCCGCTAATTTGGTGTAAATCCGTCCAGCGGTTTGGGCTGTAGGCATGAGCAAAGTTTTTTCCCATTATGTCTATGGGAAAAAAAAAGTTTTGGGACCCCCCTATAACTTTGCCCCCCCTGGACGAATCCTCACCAACCTTTGCAAAAAAATTCAGAGTGACCCAAATACTTTTTTTGCAAAGTTTGGTGAGGATCCGTCCAGGGGGGGGCAAAGTTATAGGGGGGGTCCCAAAACTTTTTTTTTTCCCATAGACTGAATGGGAAAAAATGTTTGCTCGCGCCTACAGCCCAAACCGCTGGACGGATTTCCACCAAATTTGGACCAGGAGCAGCGGCTTGGTCCCGAAAGCATGCTTTTGCAAATTTGGTGAAAATCCGTCCAGTAGTTTTTTTTAAAATGACCAAAAAGTAGGTCAAACAAAATTAGTGATATCTGTGTTCGGTTCGCGGACACACTTCCCTGTTCGCTCCGCGGACAGTGTCCTGATTGGCCAATCGTCTTGCATGATGTTCGCGGACATGCAACGTGTTCGCTGATTGGACGGCGTGGAGCGTGAAGCGCGTCAGATTTTTCGGTAGCGCCCGCCATCTTGGATTCGCGGACGTCCGCGGACAGCGCGGTGAAACTTTGTTCAAAATGTGTATTTTGTAGAGTTGTTGGTGTGTAGGAGTGTTTGGGGAGGGTGGGAGTGTATGAGATAGGATGAAAGTTGTGTTTTTTATGTGTTAGACGTTCTTTTTGTGTTCGATTTGTTTGCTGACATCACGGGTGTTCTGAAATGTTCTAAATAAACTGACTAGGGGGTGTTCTAAGGACTCAATATGTGTCCGTTTTGTTCGCAAGCAAAGTGAAACTGTTCTAAGAACACTCGCGGTGTCCGGGGAGTGTTCGTAGGGGGTGTCCTGAGGATGCTGTCCGTATTGTTCTCTGTCAAGTTGAATGTGTCCTAAGAACACTCGCGGTGTCCTGAAATGTTCGCAAATAAACAAAATGGGGGTGTTCTGAAGACTCTTCTAAGAACACTTGCGGTGTCCGGGGAGTGTTCGTAGGGGGTTTTCCTGAGGACGCTGTCCGTATTGTTCTCTGTCAAGTTGAATGTGTCCTAAGAACACTCGCGGTGTCCTGAAATGTTCGCAAATAAACAAGATGGTGGTGTTCTGAAGATGCTTCTAAGAACACTTGCGGTGTCCGGGGAGTGTTCGTAGGGGGTGTCCTGAGGACGCTGTCCGTATTGTTCTCTGTCAAGTTGAATGGGTCCTAAGAACACTCGCGGTGTCCTGAAATGTTCGCAAATAAACAAGATAGTGGTGTTCTGAAGAAGCTTCTAAGAACACTCCCGGTGTCCTGGAATGTTCGTAGGGGGTGTCCTGAGGACGCTGTCCGTATTGTTCTCTGTCAAGTTGAATGTGTCCTAAGAACACTCGCGGTGTCCTGAAATGTTCGCAAATAAACAAGATGGTGGTGTTCTGAAAACGCTTCTAAGAACACTCGCGGTCTCCGGGGAGTGTTCATAGGGGGTGTCCTGAGGACACTGTCCGTATTGTTCTCTGTCAAGTTGAATGTGTTCTAAGAACACCTGCGGTGTCCTGAAATGTTCGCAAATAAACAAAATGGGGGTGTTCTGAAGACATTTTTGAGAACACTCCCGGTGTCCTGGAATGTTCGTAGGGGGTGTCCTTAGGACGCTGTCCGTATTGTTCGTTGTTAAGTTGAAAGTTTTCTAAGAACTATCGCGTTGTTCTGAAATGTTCATAGGGGGTGTCCTGAAAACGGTGTCCGTATTGTTCGCTGGCAAGTTCAAAGTGTTCTAAGAACACTCACATTGTTCGCGGACATTAAAAGTTTCCCATAGATCATAGTTGAAATGTTTGACTCTATGGATGTGATATGCTGCGGTGGTTGTTGCCAGGGCATAGAGTCTTGGGTGCATGGCCATTTGGCCATGCACCCAAGACTCTATGCCCTGGCAACAACCACCGCAGCATATCACATTCATATTTGCTTATAACTTTGGGTGAAAAACAAATGTATAAGGAACAAAGGTATTAGATACTATGGATGTGATATGCTGCTATGGTTGTCCTTATTATTGTATACTTACTGTTTGGTCTAGTAATGGGAGTCCATGTTTTTCTTCTTCATTTCTGTGATAAAAGAAAATAGCATGTTAGTATTAGTATTTTGTAATGACTTATTACATTGTATAAGCAATATACTTTTATTTTTTTTCGACCCTCATATTTAGTAGAGTACAAATCAGAGTACTGTGCAATTTGCTCAGTTTCTGTATTTGTTGCTAAAATCATTGGGTTTGTGGGAGAAAAAAAAATCCATGTTGGATTAAAAAAAAACCTTTTTCTGTTATGCTACAGTTTATTTGTTTGTTTGTTTTCAGTGTTCACTTGTTGTTTCTGGCTAATGCTTTATACCTTGCTTTGTTGTATTTTTTTTGGAGCAGTAACAGATTCTTCATTTGTTTTGATATTATAAAATTTTGGAGCAGTTAGATACCAATTGGCGTATTCTAACTGTCTATGTTTTTAATATATTTTAGTGGTTTTGATTTAACTATTTGGATATTGTTAAATTTTGGGACAGTTAGATACCAATTGGCGTATTCTAACTGTGTATTTTTTGGCCTAATTTAGTGGTATTCATTTATCTGATTATTTGTTGTAGAATCTTTGAGCTGTTAGATAGCTTTTAGAGTATTCTAACAGTTTATATTATTTTAACACAAATTTATAATTTTGGGACAGTTAGATACCAATTGGTGTATTCTAACTGTGTATTTTTTGGTCTAATTTAGTGGTATTCATTTATCTGATTAGTTGTTGTAGAATCTTTGAGCAGTTAGATAGCATTTGGAGTATTCTAACAGTTTATATTTTTTTTACACAAATTTACTTAAAGGTTTACATACAGTTTATTTATCAAATTCTGGTTTTAAGAACATCAAATAAGCGTTTGTAAGATTTGCTGGTAATCTCTGCTTTAGAGTAATGGTACTATCATTACATTCAAACCATCCACATTTCTTTTTTATATATGCAGTGTAGTGCCCTGAATTGGTTGTGGCTCCTGCGTGGTAGATTATACCTATTGTTGTGAAGGTTTTCTTACCAAGTGATATTTGACCATGTGTGAATCCAGTCAGCTTGCAGTTGTTTTTGGTACCATCTGCATTGTAACGTAGCAGCATTGGTATTACGTATTTACTATGTGTTTGTATTACTAACGTGGAGCGATTATCTGAATTGCAGGTAGAGCATAATCTACCATGGTTTGCATTTTGTACAAGTTGCAGAAATGGAATGGATTCACAATTTGGTATTGATATATATATGAAGCGTTCATTGGGGATTTTTTCTTGTGTCACATTGTTGCAGAGAGTGCATGTATGTTTCCACATGTATGAAATCTGAAAGATTGCATTTATAGGTATGTTTTTGTTTTCCAGTACTTGTAGTAAGTACATTAGAAATTCTTGTGGATCTTCCTGTGAGTTTATAGTGAATTTCACCATTCCAGCACAGTAGTCCAATTGTCGTCTTATTGCAAAAACACTATATGTATTGTCAAGATTGTTTGCTGCATTTCTGTGAAGTACTAACATTTGCAAACACAATGGGTCTGTACTGTGTAAGTAAATGTTGTCAACAATTGGTGGTAATTGAAATAGAATATTCATTGCTACATTTGCATAGCAACTTACACCAACTATATTTGAGAATTTAAATGGTCCAGGTAGTTCTGTATCTAACTGCTTTTTTTGGAGTTTGTCTTCCTTCTTTAAAGAAGTACCTGCTTTACTTTCTCTAATTGATTCTTTTTTGTTTGTGGTACTTGATGAAGTATTAGTTTCTTCTACTCTCTTTGGAGGATTTGCAGTGACGTCCTGTTGCATTTCTGTTTGATTTAGTTTTCTTTTACAACGTTTTAGTTTTTGTGGAACAGAATATGTGTTTAGATGGGGAGTGTATAGTGAGCGAAGTCTATTATATTCTAAAATGCAAGGAATATCAGCGTTTACTTTACTTGCATCAAAGTTGATTAGAAATAGACCGTCAAGTGTACGTAAGCGTGATAGTGCTACGTAGCTCATGCCTTCTTTAAAGACTGTGTTACCAATATCTATCATTGCTTTGTCTAGGGTAAGACCTTGTGATTTATGATTCGTGACTGCGTATGCAAGAGTTAGAGAAAATTGTTCTCTGCGTACATACATATCTTTGAAGAGAAGGAATCTAGCTGTTGAGCGTCCTATCCATTTTACTTCTGAAAGTTTGTCAAAGAGTATATTGACAAACTGAATTTTGTTGTCACGTGGGTATGTTTGAAAGCCAACAACTGTACCCAGTGCTCCATTAACTAGTCCTTGGTCCACGTCAAGGTTACGTTTAAGCATTACTCTGCAATTTAAGGATAATTTTAACATATTTTCTAAGCTTGCTGTGTTTGAGATTGATTTTTCTAAATTATTTAGTCTTGTTGTGGCTTGGTCACACATGGGTAGTGTCATACCATGTACATCTAGTTTGTCTGTGGCGCTAATTTCCATTATTGGTTGCATTTCTTTACTTAACATTATTTCATTGAATTTGAGACAGCTTGCAAGAGTTGGCATTAAGGCCATACAATTGACATTTTTGTGGGCTAATTGTTCCATAACATCTGTAGCACATGCATTATCGCCATAAAGTGCATTAATGTGCCGGGTTTTCAATGTTGCTTCTGCTTCTTTAGAAAGTATACCAACTCTCAAACTTTTTAAAATGTTGGCATAAGTTAGATCTGCAGATTGGCGCATGTTTTCTGTTAATTCTCTGTATTGGAAATGTTGCCAAAGGTTGACATTTCCAATGCTGCCAACAGTTTTACGGCAGAGTTTGTACCCTAATGTTTTAAAAATAGGTTCACCTTTTACTGGTGTTAATTGAAGCAGATCTCCAAAACAATAATGTGTTTTCCTGCAAAGAGCTCTTCATAGTCTGTTTTGAGTACTTCTTGTAATCTGAGGTGAATCAAAGCTAACATCAGGTTGGCGACCATGCTCACTTCATCTATTAGTAGCATTTTCATTTGTTTCAATACTCTGCGTAATTCCATTGCAGCTTCTGCAGAAAGTTTGTAATAGTCTAATTTGTTCTGGTGTTCTACTGGTAATAGTAGTAATCGGTGTAATGTAACACCACCTATGTTGTAGGCAGCTAAACCTGTGGGGGCAGTGACAACAGCTGACAGTTTGTTGTTTGTCAATTGTTGAAGGAACTTACTAATGATTTTGATTAGGAATGTTTTGCCAGAACCAGCTTCACCACTGACGTACAGTAGTAGAGGTTTATAATTATGGCAGGAACATTCTTTATTTTCATGTTTTACACCATGTGCAATTTGTTTTGTTACTTCTTGAAAAATGCTACTTTGCTCATTGTTTAGTTTTGATTGTAGTATAGTTAAGTCTTCCTTATCTTCATACTGACACATGGTGTTTTCTACTTCTATCATAGCTAATTCTGCCTCATTTGTCATTAGTGGTTCTCCCTGTGGTTCTTGGCTTCCTGTTACAGAAGGTTGACTACTGTCAGGAGTATCCTTATCTAGTTGGGCTTGGAGTTCTTCTTCATGTTGCTGTTTATTGTGCAACATTGTTTTGTACTGTGTAAAGTTTACATCAGTTATAGTGCTTTCATTTGCTTTGAAAGCATCCTCATATGAGTCATAGTTATCTCGTAATTGTTCTTCTTTTCTCCATGGTTTGAAGAGTTGTAGCAGGGACATGTAATATACTTCTTTATGTTGAGGAGTCTTCAATGACAATTTGATATGATTAATTACATTTGGTTTAGTGAGTTTAACTAAGCTGCCTTCACAGTCTGTCACTCTATATTTACCTTTTTTTTCATCAGGTTTCATATTATTTTTGTATGTGTAGTTTTGGGCTATTTGGTATAGACACATGTTTTCCAAAGTATTACTTCTGTTTGGGTAGTATGTGTCCAATAAATTGTTTTTTAAAATGCCTTGGCTGTTGGGATCATGTTTGGCTATTGTTTCTATATCTTCATATGATTTTAGAACTCTTTTTCTAGATTTAGCTGGACCAAGACTTAGCCATACTATATTTTCAGATTTACCATACAATGAAGTATCAGTTAAACGATCAGCTGCTTCATAAGATCCACATTCTCTATGGGTGAGCATTTTTATGCCCAAGCTGTATAATTTCTGAGATACTGTTTTATCTGATGACAGGTCATTCCAGAGGTCTTGGAGCTCTGTCTTTTCTGCTTTAGTTAAGTATGCTATGACATATCGTGCAACTGCAGTAGAATTGTCTGCAATGTACTGCACATCTATGTTTGCATTCCATAAGTGGGCAATGATTGCATTATAATCATTGATATATTTTTCTTCTTCTTTTCTTTTTATGTAATATGTATTTTTAGGTGACTTACCTTTAACACTATGTCTAACTGAAGACATGAGGTTGTTTACTTGACCTGTATTTGTAACTGGTCTAGGGAAACCAAATCGGCATTTGGTGTAGTATTTGCCTTTGTTTTTGTATTTGCGACGACAATATTTTCCTCATTTGTGTCTTTGAAATTGTAAAATTTGTGCACGAAGATCACTATTTGTGGCTTCTGATGGAATTTCACAAGTGACATATTTTTCAATAAACTGTAAAACAGTGGCATCACTTTCTTGACCAAATTTAGGAGCATCTTTAATCCATAAAAGCATGTGGATATGTGGTGCTCCTCTGGCTTGGTATTCTTTTCTCCAAAAGAAGTGTTGCACTTCTCCAAGGGGAGGAACAGTTTTATTACAAATAAAATGTAGCATAGCAATGAAGCGATGGTGAAAATATCTTGAAACATTAACAGGATCCAAAGAACAAAGTTCTCCAGGTGTTAGAATATCTATGTTTGTTTTGTTTTTATTTGATATGCGTAGGAAATCATGTAAATCTTCCCATGCATATTCTGCACAACTTAATGTAACAAACCAAGTGGGTGGGCCAAGGTTTCTGATCATACAACGTACATCTCCATGACGTCGAAACCAGTACTCTTTAGTACCACGCATATTTGCTAATAGATTTGTAATATTTGATTGTAAAACCTCATCCTTTTGTTGCACTTTCTCTAATAATTGTGTAGCTGTCATATTTTGAAAGTGTGATCCTGATTTTAATATGTGTGCAACTCCGTCACATAAAGTTGCTAGTTCACTTTCAAAGAGTAGGTGGAATATGTATTCCACATTTTGTCTAAATCTGGGATCTTCAGAATACATCCGTAATGAGCGGTATTCTGAAGCTGATATTTGAATAGGTCTATCATCATACCTTCCTCCTTTGCCAATAGGAAAGAGTAGAGGAAAAGCACGTGCTTCTATACTTTTTCCCATATACTGATTGGCGATCCTTTTGTTTGATGCATTTGGTAAGTTTCCAGTACATCTTGTACGGTGTCATTACAGTGCAAAGGATGAATTGTATAATGGTCTAAAGTATTTGATATTGTAGCAGGATCTAGTAGCTCAAATTGTCCAGCTTTTTGTGTTTCTTGAATTATTTCAGTTGTATCTTTCAAGTTTTCTTCAATATTAATTTCTTTGTAATATTCATTATTCTCTTTAAGATATTGGAAGGCTTGTCTAACTTTATATAAATCTACCAGCTGTTGCCATATTTTTTTGTCTTTTGTAGGTACTCCATTTACTAATATAATTGCTGCATTGGACGTTGCACTCCTAGAGTATGCACATTTTCTTTTAGATTTAATGGTAAATAAACTACTTTTCCATGAATGCCTTTTACCAATTCAGAGGGAGGTAATTTTGCTGTTTTTGGTTGAAGGCGTATTGTTGCTTGAAATGGGTGTACTGTTTGAATTATGATGCTCTCATATAAATTAAGTTGTTGTAGAGGTTTTGGTACTGGGTATAATTCCAAATTATTTGTGATAGAACGTAAAGGAGTTTGGTTGTTGTCAAGGTTTGTAGTGCAATAACTGCAAAGTATTAAGGGCTCAGTTATTTCATATTTGTTTTCTGCTACAAGGTAGAGAGCTAATTCAAACCATTTAGAATCTTCATTGTTTTCTATTTTGTATGATAGGTCCACAGTTTTTGTGTTACTTTTATAAAAAATTCTACGGCAACATACACATACATGGTTTGGTACTTCAGCTGATGTACTTTTAAATTTGAGTATTTCTTTTTTGTATGTGTTTAGCAAAAGGTTGCCATGTGTAGAATTGTTGCTTAATTGGTTTAAAGTTATTTCATTCTGTAAATGGCTTTCACTTCCAAAATATTTTTTCTGGATATAGTGAATTTCTTCAAGTAGGTCTTTTGCTGTACCATGTAGAAGGATGTTATTTAACTTTGCTAGTGCTAAAGCAGGACTTTTAGCATAGCACAGTTTATAGACTAGATTTCTTATAGTTGAATGATGTGTTGATATCCTTTTGATATCATGGAAAGTGGTTGTACAAGTAGGTCCTGTAATGCAGGCCAATGAATGTCCTTGTAGTCCTGTGTACTTGCGCACTGGACAGGTATCTATATTTTGCAGTAATTTAATTTTGATTTTGTCTTTGCTTTTTACATATTTATTGAGGAATTGGCGTAAAGATTTGAAACATTTTCTGGGAATGTTACACATTGACGTGCATGGCCATTTGTACACTAGACGTTCTGATTCAGTTGAATGGAGCGGTAATTCTAAGTTTTCAGGGCATATTTTTGTAAGAAGTACTTCTTGTTCTATTATGGTATTATTCACTTTTTCATAACCTCGACCACTGCTATGTATGGCAATTGTATTAGTTTGCTTTTGTTTGTACGCTTCTTCATTAAAATATGGTTATGTGCTTGTAGTGTGATTCCATTCACCTCCGCTGATACTTAAGAAGTTCTTTCTGTTGATATTTCGCTTATTGAGAAGTCTTTTTTGTAATTTAGTTATTAGTTTTGTTAGTGGTTTCATTTTATTTAACAGTAAAATAAATACATTTCTTTTGAGAAGAATTGCACTGTCCATCAATGCTTCTAAGATTAATTTCCTACGATAGGTTTTAAGCTTTGAACCTGATTTCTCTCCTGTTTTTATAAGATTTTGAAGGACTTTGTGACGTTATATTTTGGCTAAAATACTTTTCTTGGTATGCTTACTTTGCACTATATTAAAATTTGAAGAAGTAGTTTTATCTGTACTGATAGCTGATTTTCTGTTCATTGTTTTTTGGTTTGTTTTACATTTTGATAGAGGAAGCGAAGTTGTTGTACTTGAAACTTCTTGTGTTTCACTAAATGATTGTATTAGCTGTTTTGTTTCAACTTTTTTTACTAATTCTGCTAGAGATGGATGCTTATGTTGGACACCTTTATTTTCATTTGCTCTACTTTTGCGTTGCTTTCTACGGACTTGACTTTTGATAGGCATTCTTTAGGGTCTGTTGAAAAAAATAAAGAAGATATGGGTTGGGGTGTTCTGGAATGTATGTGTGCTGTGTGCATGAGTGTTTGAGTAAATGATAAAGATGTATGTAATGGTGTGTGATTGTGCATTGGGAACTAAAACTAGTAGGGATAGGTATTCTTGAATTTATGTGTTACTAAACTGGGGTTCAGATGACAAAAAAAAGTAAGATAGTGGTGTGGAAAAGTACAAATAGTAAATCTAATGTATACAATTAAAACAGTTGTTTGTTCTATAATATGAAAATTGTAGTGGTTCAGTTGGGTAATTTGTGTGTCCAAAAATAGGAATTTGTGGGCCATTCTGGCTGTAAATCGCTGTTTAAGACATGGACGTTTTTGGACAAAATGGTACAAAATATCTATTTTTAGAAACCAAAATAGCTCGTATTAATATTATAGTATATTTGATTAATAATACAAATATTATGGTGATATTTTACTTACTTTTTTTTTAAATTAACAGGTAACTTCTTAGTTTTTCTTTCTTCTTCAAATTCGGCTGCTTCTTTTCAGGAAACTGGTCTTCACTGCAATTGTAAAAGCTTCAAATTAGTAACTTTGTTTGTATATAGCACTGTTTTTAATTTAGATATTGATTTTTTTAATTGAAATCCTCAGTGCCTTCTGTAAAACCATTAAACTAATTTATTTACATAAGATACATTGCATCAGTTCAGTACATATGATATGTTCTTAATGAACAAATTGTTTTGAATGACAAACTGTAGCAAAAAAAAATATCTTTACTATGTCTTGTGAAATTTATAATATATTAGTGAATACCAGTATTTCTGTAAGTAAACTGTTCTAGGTAATAGCGCCTCAATGTCATGTCTAATTTAAAGTAATTAAGTAAATAAATAAATAAAAACAAAAAATATGAAATTGTATAAGTATTTTTATAAAGGTTTAAACATAGATTGTGTTTGCATGCAATTTTGTTTGAATATATGTAGTCTATATATTTCATTTAAAAAATGTTAGTTTAACATGATTTGAGTGTGTGTGTGTATAAAGAAAGTAAAAAGTATAAAGGTTTATAAGTGATAGTTGATTTTAGGAAATTGAAAAAAGTACAGTAAATTCATTTTACAGATTTTACAAGGTAAAAGTCTGTTTGAAAATGTGTTCATCTACTATACAGAAAATATGCATACCTGAAGTTTGTGTTCATGCATATGGATATGCATGGAGCTGCAAGTAGAAATCTTGAAGACTTGTACAGTATTTCTGGTAGATGCTGCTTGCCAATGATATGACACTTGTACTCAGAGAGATTCAGAGTACATTTGCAGTGCTGATCTATGATGATGCAGTTAGATGTAGAGGTCTTGAATGTGATTGGTGCATGGTCATGTGATTTTTGAGGTACATCCAATGAGGGAATGGCAGAGAGAGTGTAGTGGAAATGGTAGAAGGGCTGTTCATGTTACGATATGTCCGCGGACATGGCGGTAGTTCGCGGACATCGGGAGTTACATCCGGGGATTTTTGGGTTCAGAAGTCATGCAAATGAGATTAAGCACTGAAAGGGATTGGTCAGGAAAGTTTGGTGGGTGTGTTGTGCCAGGAGAGATTTTCTCAGATACTCTTTTTGCTGAGAGAACAAAAGATAGCTATGGCTGTGTGTTTCAGAAAACAGATTGTTTGGATTTTAGGAGATTCGTGGATACATTGGTTGAAGGTGCATGCAGAAAGCTGTGGAGTAGCTGTAGATCTTGGATTCCCACATGTGGAAGTACACTGGCATGGAGTACGTGGAATGAAGTGGTTGGACTTGCTACCTCTCTGTGCTACTTTGGAGAAAGAGCAACATCCAGACATAATTGTAATTCATTGTGGAGGGAACAGTTTAGGAAATGTGACTGGAATTTTTTTGCAATTTGCTATGAAAGAAGGACTTAGGAAGGTTATGGACATGTTTCCTAATTCTCAAGTGATATTTTCACGGATTGCGCAGAGACAAATGTGGCTTCGTTCTTCTACATTTGGTCCACAAATGGAAAAAGCAAGGCGCAATGTTAATAAGGCTGTTTCTGGCTTTCTAAGTGATTTTGGCATGTCTTCTTTTCACAATGAAAATATTATGTTTTGTAGTACATACATTTTTCGCAGAGATGGAGTCCATCTTACTTATGCTGGCAATCAGATTTTTCTGAGAAATGTACAAAATGCATTGCAACCTTTTTTGGAATTACAACAACGATTTTGAAGTAGATGTTAAGCATTTACATTTTTTGACTTACAAACACCACCCAAAGGCTCTTTTCAAAGCCACCACTTCTTTCCAGAGAAAATTACAATGTTTGTGATGGAGTAGCAACCCAATTTTTTTAATGTTCGCGAACTGTCCGCGGACTTCTAAAAAATACAAAGAGCCCTGCTTCATTTATTTTCACTTCTATTTTTTAACTTGGAAAGGCGGCTCTGAAAAGAGCCTTATTTTTTTTTGATTTTTGTAATTTTGTATTTTTTTTGGTTTTTCAGACACGACACACTAGGAGAGGAGGGTAAAGGAGGGTAAAGGGGGGGACACCAACCACAGGGATAACAAAGGGCGAGCTGAGAGAGGAAGATGTAGAGTGGGTTTTATTTGGGTAGTGAGCAGGTCTTCTCGTGCTCTGAGACGATAGTCTCAAAAGCACTCCGAAGTCGCTCCCCCCTGCAGAGTACTGTGTCTCAGTACATACATACAACTGTGACCCTCGAAAGGTAAGGGTCATCAGCATTCTGTATGGCCTGTGAGGCAGCTTGAGAAAGACGCTGTCCCACAGAGGTGGTCCTTATGGTGACAGGATCAGAAACAGAGGATGAAGTAGAGGAAATCAACCTGCTACGTGCTTCGCAAGGTACAACCCTGTGAATAGCCCCAGAGTGAAATGACCTTAGGTGTCGCTTCATAGTAGTGGTCCCAAAGCTGTACTTACCGTGCTTCCCGTGACTGAGTATAATTTTTCACTCATTGCAGGTAACACATTTCGCACAAGCCTTAGGACCATTCCCATGAATGGTAAATAACCGCCACATCCAAGACTCACGCCTAGTGCGGGTAGTAGGGATTTCCTCTACCTCATTCTCATCATCCTCTTCTTCCTCCTCCCCATCCTCACTCCTGTTCCCCTCTTCAGGCCCTTGGGGAGGTGGTGGTGGTGGAGGGGGTGGGGGTGGTGCTGAAGGAGGTGCAGCACCACGTGGCAGTTCAGCAGCCAAGGATGCCATCTCGATGATGGTGTAGTCTGCAGGTGGCAGCAAAAATCACTGTGTTCTGAAGAATAGCCAGAAACACAATGGGAATAAGCTCTTGGGCGTGGTCTTTTATAGGGGTGCTTGTGCGCAGTCCGCGGACATGCGCACTGTCCGCGGACAGATCGAACACAAAAACAGGATCAGAAAGTTTCAAAAGGTATATAGAAACTCAAGATTGCTATGTGGGACTTGTGCCATGGTGAGATTTTATTGAAAAATATTATGGATTAACTGAAAATGTACTTTTAAATTGTTCGGGGACACGAACAGTGTCCGCATTTCAGGACACACGATGAGCGTGGGCGCGGTCATATGATCCGTTTGCGAACTAGTCCGCGAAGGAAGCGCCTGTCCGCAGGACACCAAGTGCACGGAGATTGGTTAGCGCATGCGCATTGATGTCCTACGGACACTGTTCGGGTTCTGAAGTAATTAAAAGTGCGTCACACGTGAAACGAACATTTCAGGACACCGCGTGTGTTCTTAGAACAGTTTAAACTTGGTAGCGAACAGTAAGGACAGATATAGTGTTCTTCAGGACACGTGTAATTTAGTTTATGTACGAACATTTCAGGACACCAATTGTGTTCTTAGAACAGTTTCAATTGGGTAGCGAAC
Organism: Ambystoma mexicanum; assembly: GCF_040938575.1. Classification (NCBI taxonomy): domain Eukaryota; kingdom Metazoa; phylum Chordata; class Amphibia; order Caudata; family Ambystomatidae; genus Ambystoma; species Ambystoma mexicanum. The sequence continues at coordinate 942,372,482 of NC_090927.1, forward strand.
ACTACGAACAGGTATAGTGTTCTTCAGGACACCTCCATTTTCATTTGCGTACGAACATTTCAGGACACCAATAGCGTTCTTAGAACAGTTTGAACTTGCTAGCGAACAGTACCGGACAGGTATAGTGTTCTTTAGGACACTTTAATTTTTGTTTGTTTACGAACAATTCAGGACACCGCGTGGGTTCTTAGTACAGTTTCATGTTGCTAGCGAACACTACGAACAGTTGTACTGTTGTTCAGGACACATCATTTTCGTTTATTTACTAACATTTCAGGACACCAATTGTGTTCTTAGAACAGTTTCAACTTGCTAGCGAACAGTATGAACAGGTGTGGTGTTCTTCAGGACACCTCCATTTTCGTTTATGTACGAACATTTCAGAACACTCGCACTGTCCGCGGACACTTTTATTGTTTTTAAAAAAAAAAAACGGAAACTATTCACAATACAATATAAAAATTAAACTTTATTTAACATATATTAAAAATGTATGACAGAGAAGGTGAGGCAGAAACAGAAACAAAAACAGGAGAATTTGGGGTTTCAACATGATTGGTATTAGGTGAAGAAGGGATGGAAATCTCATCAAAACGTTTTGGATTATGGAGAGGGTTTTGGGGGTAATTGACTGGGATATGGTGAGGAGGGACAAGTACATGTGGGGCAATGGTACGAGGTTTTTGGTTTGAAATTATTTTCTACAAAAGTTTTTAAATTATTAAAATTAGCCAACAATACATCAATTTTTTCTTCTATATTGTGAAGACTGTTATCCATAACAGGGTTTTCTGAAGTTTTTTCTATTCTGGTATGCTCTGTACAAAAAAATAATATATATGTTAAATGTATATAAAAAAAATAATAAATAAATGGTTTATATTATAAAGTGTTTACCATTAGTTTCACTATCTTGTGACATTTCTTCATGTGCGAAATTGTCCTCTAGCCATTCCAGAGTACTAGACATTTCTGTGAGAAAAAAAAAAAAGATAATATATTTTTTAATCTAATACAGAAAGTTTATAAATATATGAGTAAAATGAAGTACACTTACTATTTCTGGTAAGATAAGTCCTATGTATTCAGTGGGTCTGGTCTTGTTCTCAGTTCTGTTGTGTCTGTGAGGTAATTATGTTGGAAGCCAATTTATCTTCTTGTGGTATATTCCATTTCAGAACATATTGTATTTAAATGAATGGTTAGTGTGTTACATATATGGGTTACATTTCTTATGTATTACTATATATAATGTGTTTGTGTGCTGCTTTTTGAATTTGTTAAATGTTCCTATATTATGATATAACAATCAAACATACCCCACCACCCCCCCCCCCACAGTTTTTAGGTAGTGGTACTGTTCTCCGAACATGTCCGCGAACATTAATTAAGTTCGCGGACATCAAGTTCATAAGAAGAGATCTAGTCAGTTCCATATGACATGTATATAAAGTCAAAGTCATTATTGTTAAGTTGTGCTACTAAAAAACTATGAAATTCAGTGAAAAAACTTTGTTAAAGGGACGTTATGGTTAAGTTGCGCTACTAAAAACCTATGAAATTTAGTGAAAAAAACTTTGTTAAAGGGACGTTATGGTTAAGTTGCGCTACTAAAAACCTATGAAATTCAGTGAAAAAACTTTGTTAAAGGGACGTTATGGTTCCAAGTAAAACCGAAAAACCCTTGAAATTTGCCAGTTATGGTAAGCTAAGCAACCATAACTCGCGCCACCACCGTGCACTGCTAAGACTAACACCCAGGACATCAAAGATGACATCACAAATGTCATTGATGACATCACTGATGACATCACATGTGTATGTACTTCTCATGAAATATGTGTAGAAGGGGTTCTTATTATGTTGCGAAAAAAGTGTCAAGAATCATTGCAAGAAATATACCCTAATAAGTGCATTGAACGATGCATTGATATAAATAGCATTCTATTATGGGGTTCTATCTAGTATACTAAGCTACTCATACAGAAACATAACATTGTGTGCAGCGTACAAGCTGAAGGTATGATATTCGTAATGTTAATATGTTGAATAATGAAATGATAATTGTTTTCTTAATAGATTTTTGTGTACTGTGAAACATGTAATAAGTAGCTAATAAAACCCATGTATTACATAATTGCATTACTATAGACAAAACACAAAGACACAAGAACACATACCAATATGGGTATATACAGGGAAAGTGAAGTTAGCAAAAAAGCACAAGTAGTAGCAGAAACAATTCATAACTTAACCTATTAGTTTCATGCAAATAAATGATTGCTCTGTTCAAAGCTGCTATTTACCCTATGTATATGTATCACTTGATGTGATTGGACCCTAAGGAAAGTAGTGTGAGTACAATGTATACAAATATGACCATATACAGGGAAATTACAGCCATAAAAAAAAAACAACAGAACTATCAGAAAGTGCTCATAAGTCTAGTGATTATCTTTATGCACAAAAAGGATTGCTGTCTTTCAAGCTTGTGTTTTCCCATATGTATATGTTTCATATGATGTGACTGTACTCTAAGGGAATTACTGTAAGAACCTACTAGAAGGATATTTCTACAAATAAAATAAAATTCTTAGCTTCTGACTGTTACTGAAGAATACCATGTGGCCTAGATATGTCAGCAAAAGAAAAAATTGTGAGCCAGACATGTGATGTCATCAGTGATGTCATCAATGACATTTGTGATGTCATCTTTGATGTCCTGGGTGTTAGTCTTAGCAGTGCACGGTGGTGGCGCGAGTTATGGTTGCTTAGTTTACCATAACTGGTGAATTTCAAGGGTTTTTCGGTTTTACTTGGAACCATAACGTCCCTTTAACAAAGTTTTTCACTGAATTTCATAGGTTTTTAGTAGCACAACTTAACCATAACGTCCCTTTAACAAAGTTTTTTTCACTGAATATATATATATATATATATATATATATATATATATATATATATATATATATATATATAGATATATATATGTAAATATATTGTGAAACATTTGAAGAAAACATTTTTTAAAATATAAGCATACCTGCACTATGTTGTGTTAGATGCAGAGCTTGTTGAATCTGGAAATAGACATCTTGGACAGCTGCACAGTAGTTTTTGATGCAGCTGCCTTTCATTAAAGAGGGATATGTACTCTGAGAGTTCAAGTGTACATCTGAAGTGTTGAAGTGAGATGACAGGGTTAGGTGTAGAGGTTTCGGATGTGATTGGTGGATGTATGTGTGACTCTTTGAAAGCTGCCAAAGACGGAGTGTTGAGAACATGAAAGTGGAAAGGGTAGAAGGATAGAAGGGTTTCACCTGTGTTATGGGGTCCGCAGACAGCACATACCAGATCCTGGTTGTTTGTGTATGGCTGGCATGGAAAGGAGACTGTGGGTATTAGCCATTCAGGTTTGGTGGGTGTGGTGTACAGGAAGAGAGAGTAGCAGATGTTTTGTTTGTAGGAGTTGTGAGAACACTTACAATGGCTATGGCTATGATTTTGAGTTTGAGAAGGCAGACTGTGTGGATTCTGGGGGACTCTTCCTTATCATATAAATTTTACTCGCCTTCGCACAACACCTTCACCCGAATAGATCACTTTCTCCTGAAAAAAGCCAACATAGAGCCAGTTGGATGGTCAGATCATGACATGATGGTGATAGACCTAGGCCTGTGTCCAATCAAACAAATAGATAGACAATGGCTATGTAATGATACACTTTTTAGAGATTAACCCTTTAGAGAATCCCTGGACTCAGAGATAAGAGAGTTCTTTGAAAGAAACAATACTGAGGAACCCCCTTGCAACATAGTATGGGGAGCAGCAAAGGCCACGATAAGAGGCCGCATAATAGGGCAACGAGCATCAGTTAAGAGGATCAGACAACTCAGAGAAACTCAACTAAAGAAATTGATCAAAGAAAAAGAGGCCACACTTGGAAAAGGAACAGCTGAGGCAATTGAAATATTAACAGAAACAAGGGAACTCCGACAGGAACTGAAAGATCTCTGGCAAGGGAAAGCACTATCACACCTTAGGTTTATCAAACAAAGGTATTATGGGAAAGGCGACAAAGCTGACATGCTACTAGCCTCTAGAGTCCAAAAGCAGAGAGCGGACAGAGCTGTCAATAAAATTAACTCCCCTTCTGGAGCCACTCTTACTAACCCGAAAGATATAATGACATGTTTTGCCCATTTTTACGAACAACCATAGCCTTCTGATTGCGATCCCACCCCCAAGAGCACAGCAAATTTCCTGGCCAAAATCTCTTTCCCCCCAAATACAGTCCACAGACCACGACATGCTTAACCCCCTATAACAAGAGAGGAAATTGACCGTGCCTTTCAAACTTAAAAGCAGGTTCAGTCCCAGGTCAGGACGGCTTCACGCCGGCCTTCTATAAGAGACTAAAAAGTGCACTCTTACCATTTCTGACCCTACTATTTAATGACATCATGACAGCAGGCCTAGTCCACCATCGTTCACAGAGGCAAGAATAATAGTAATCCCAAAGGAAGGTAAAAATGTATTGGAATGTGGCTCAAACAGGCCCATTTTGCTACTAAACGTAGATGCAAAGATATATGCCAGGATCCTGGCCAAGAGACCGAGCTGTGTTCTCCCAATCCTCATCCACAGTGTTCAGGTGGGATAGGTGCAAGGCAGACAAGGCTCAGACAACGTCCGCAAGACACTTGATCTGATGATGACTGTAGACCCGAACGACACAGATCCACCTTCATCTCGGTCCGCGTAGAAAAGGCATTTGACTGGGTGGAGTGTCCCTTCATGAATCAGATACTGGAAAAAGCGGGCCTAGGACCAGGTTGGATCCAAGGAGCACAAGCGCTATACTAAAACACAAAGGCGAGAGTAGTGGTTAATGGCATAGCTTTGCCCCCATTCAAATTAACTAGAGGAACCAGGCAGAGCTGTCCCCTCACGCCGCTGGTCTTTGTCCTAGTTATGGAACCCCTAGCCCAGAGAATTCAGAATGAAAAATCCATAATTGGCCTTCACAAATTTAGCAGAGAATACAATCTCACCCTTTACGCGGACAATGTCCTGGTCTATTTAACCCATCCTTCTCAATCCATTCCAGCACTCCTAGCTACAATGGAAGAATAGGGGACACTCTTAGGGTTCTGCGTCAACTCTATCAAAACAGTAGCCTTGCCCCTAAAAAATGGGGAGACACATTGGGCTTCTAACTCAGAGACCTGGGTCTTAAAAGTGACACAGACTGACTTAAAATATTTGGGAATAACTATCACAAAACAGCTAAAAGATTTGTACCAAGCAAATTATTAGCTGTTGTGGGTGCACATTCGGTGAGATGTAGAAACCTGGACGAAATTAGGCCTCTACTTGGTGGGTAGATTAACAGCGATAAAAATGAATGTCTTGCCACACCTTCTTTTTTTGTTCCAATCCCTTCCAATAATTCTACCAGACGCTTTCCTAGCAGAAGTTAAAAGAACGTTACTTTCCTTTTTATGGGACCAGAAAAAATTGTACATAGCATACAACACCTTAATCTTGCCCAGAGAGAACAGTCGCCTAGCATATCCTGACTTTCAGAAATACTTTAGAGTGACGCAGCTCCGAGTGCTGGTAGACCACATTCGAGAAGCGAAGCATAAGCAGTGGGTTAACTTGGAAAATGGGCTCTTCACCCCGGCCACCATAGGAGAATGGCTCTGGACACCCCATAAAGCTATTCAACGTAAAATACACAAACACCCAGTCCTGGGGGTACTATGGTCTATTTGGAAGCGGGGAATACCAAGCCTGGCAGGGGTCACCTCCTGGCCGTCCCCTCTCAACTGCATATGGGCCCAACCTATTAGAGAAATTCTCGTAGACCCGATCCACTTCCAGCCACAGTATGAGCAAAGGTTGATTAGGGCAGGCCAGATGTGGAGGGAGGGAACCTTCCTGATCAGAGAAGAATTAGATGAAGCGCAACAAGGCCTCAAAATCAAACCTTTCCCATACCTACAATTGAAAGGAGTCCTCACAGACTCCAGGTGGAAAGCACAACTGTAGCACCCTTTATCCCCTTTAAAAACATTTTGAATGCACAGTCAGAGTCTAAAGGTCTGATTGCAAAAATGTACAGAGCATTATTAGAAAGAGGACACTTTCACAACCCACGCACACAAAACCAATGGGAAGAAAATCTGGGATGGGAGAACAACCAGGAAGGGTGGGAGGCAATATACCAAGCAGTTTGGAAATCATCAATAGCGGTCAAAAATAAAAAAATTGCAGGATCCTCACCCAATGGCACATTATGCCACACCGCCTAGCCAAAATGTATGCCGGCACCAGCCCCTATTGCTAGAGAGGGTGCACACAAGTCAGCATATACTGACACCAATGGTGGGACTGCCCAAAAGCACAAACGTATTGGAAGGAGATCTTAGGCTGGATCCTAGAAATAGAGGGAAACAACAGAGAGCTCACTCCACTCCTAGCTTTGTTCGGGGTAGAATAAGTAGAAGAGCACTACAGGGTCCTCCACCATATGCCCAGAAACCTGCTTTTAGCAGCATGTGTCTGCTTAACTATTAAGTGGAAATGCGTCTTCCTGCCCACTAAAAGAGACAGGCTGCACAAGCGAAGGAAATCTACGAAATGGAAAGCCTGACGGCGGCACTAAAGGAAACACGTACACATATAGACATGCAATGGCTCCCCTTTTTGGAGTACTGGGAAGCTAATCACATGCCCACAACCATTACCCGCACGAGCACACCTACATAACAACGAAGGTTCACACTAGCCTGCAGCGATGAATAACCACACACAGAGCTTAACCTTTGAGAGACCCTATTAAAGTAAACTAGTATTTCCAACCATTGAACACATACTAGCAGCCACGTGAAACAACACACAAAACAGGAAGAAAAATGCAAGTCAGTCACCCATAGATAGCCTGGTGTCAGAATTACAATAAGTCTTAACTCCTAACGGGACAACAGAACTCTTGAGAAGAGGGAGGGGGAGGAAGGAAGGAGCGGGGAAAGGGGGGAGGGCTTCTTCTCTTACTTCCATCTCTATCTATCACTTCCTCTTTCCTTACATGTTGAAATATAAAATGTAAAAATTGTGTTGATCCGGGTTTTCTGTTTCTATTGCCGCCTCCTACAATGAGGGAGAAATATGTTGTACTATGTGTTAAACCCATGGATCCTAATGAAAATAAATGTTTTAAAAACATTGTTGATAAAGTCACTTACTTGCAATTTCTGCGTTTTATAGAGCAGAATAACATTCTTGGCACTCACAAGTCAGGTTTTAGTGCCTGTCATGGTAGGGAGATGGCCATGCTTGATCTCAAGGCCAACCTATTAAACATTGTTGATCACGGCCAACCAGCAATCCGAATGCTCTTGGATCTCCCCTCCGTATTCGATCTCGTGGCCCACACCATCCTGGTGGAAAGACTACAATCTATAATCGGCTGATCTAGTCTGGTTTCCCTTTGGATTGCCTCCTTTCTTGGGCCCCGAAATGCCAGAGTTTCCACCGGGGAGGCCTGCTGCAGGTCCGCTCCCATTACCTGTGGCGTCCCTCAGGCGTCATGGATCTCACAGTCTTCTTTTAACATTTATATCATCCCCATATTGAAACTGTTAGATGCCTGGGTGTCGAGAATACAAATTATGCTGATGTCACCCAGGTCTTTATGAAACATATGGGCCGGTATGCACAGGACCTAGCCGACCTCAACAACATCTATACTGTAATCCATGACTGGATGGCTACTAATTAACTGGCTCTCAATACAAAAAAGACCAAACTCCTGATCTTGGCCCCTGGCCCAAGCTCAAAACCCTACCTAGGGAATGTGATAGTTTTGTCATCCTAAATCCTGTCATCCCTGTGGCAAAAAAAGTGAAGACCCTCAGCGTCACTTTGAACGCCGAGCTAATGATGAAGCAGCATGTTACCCATACCCAGGGTTCCTGTGGCCTTGCTCACAAACTGCTCAGCAACATCCAGCCTTTTGTGTCATATGAGAATGCAGCCAGCCCTACCACTGCTCTTGTTAACTCCCCCCTGGACAACTGCAACACTCTCCTGAGTGGTTGTTCTCAATTTCCTCTATCCTCTCTCCAGATAACTCAGAACGGTGCAGTTTGTGCTATCACTAGTGTTTGTAAAAAGCACATATAACAGCTTCAAGATGGGAATTACATTGGCTCCCTGTGAAGCACAGAGTTACAAACAAGCTCCATACACTGACCCATGAGTGTGTACTCAATACTGCTCCCATATACCTCACTGACCACCTCCTGCACTATACTCTATTGCATACCCTTAGATCTAAGAACCAACTTGGACTTCTGCAGCCTCAGTTTAGATGGCTAAAGCAGGCGGCCGTAGCTTTGATGTCCTGGGTCCTACTTCCTGGAACTTACTTCCGAATGCCCTTAGAGCCGCCACAATGGTCATCGACTTCAAAAAAAGGCTGAAGATCCCTTCAACCTGCCTCATGACTGATTCCTATGCCTGATTTCTACTGTATGATGCCACTGTCCCTCCCAACCTCTGAAATGGAACTCCCTGTTATGCCTAACACAGTTTGTTTTGTTTTGTTTTTTGTGTGCCCTGAGGCCTATGGGCATGTGGTGCCATATTTAAAAATTCAAATAAAAAATAAACATTGTGTAAGGATTGAAAATATCCATGGCAATGTCTTTCAGAAGAGTATTTGGAATTTGAGGGACTCTTGTGTTCATTGGTTGAAGGTGTATGCTGAGCATTGTGGAATAGAAAAAACATCTTGAATTCCTTGAATTGGAAGTGTTCTGGTAGGGACTGTGAGGCATGAAGTGGGTGGACTTGATCCCATTGTGTGCACATATGATTGAATTGAAAAATCCGGAAATTATTATTGTTCATTGTGGAGGGGACAGTTTGGGGAAAGTGACTGGAATTGCATTGCAGTTTGCAATGAAGGAGAAACTGGGAAATTTGAAGGAAATGTTCCCTAGTTAAAAAAAAAAAAAATGTTTTCACTCATTGTCCAGAGACAGATGTGGATGGGAATTGGAAAAAGCGAGGCGCAACATCAATAAAGCTGTGTGTGCTTTTGTTTGAGATGTTGGCATGACATTGTTTCATAATGAATACATAAAATTTGATAGGGCCAACATTTTTCAGAGAGATTGAGTCCATCTAAATGATGTGGGTAAGCAGATTTTTGTGGAAAACATTCAAAATGCTTTGAAGCAGTTTTTGTGAAAGTAAGAAGAAATACTTCTTACTTCTTACTTCTTACTACTTCTTACTACTTCTTACTCAATTGTTTTCTAAGTTGAGTTTGTAAAACCAAAAATTGAAAAAAATATAAAAGCCAAAAACACAAAAGAATTCTTTTAAAAGCCACCCTTTTTGAACACAAAACAATAAAAATAATTTCAACTGTCCCCCTGCCTGGATTTTTTTAGATGTCCACGGACTACCACACTGTCCACAGACTATGCTGGCTGCACAGGAGCCTGTGACTTTATTTCTGACTTCTATTTGTTAACTATGAAAGGTGGCTCCTAAAGGAACATTTATTTGTGTTTTTTTGATTTTGTATTTTTTTTGCCTTTTTTTTCAGGAGAAGCATGGTTGGGGAGGGAAGGGAGGGAAGGGGCGCCAATCAAAGAGATGAAGGGGCAGGTGGAGAGAGAAAGATGTTGGCCGGGCCTTAATCAGGTAGGTCAGAGTCTTTCTCATGCTCCTTGCTCCTTGACCGCAGCCTCAAAACCACTCTGAAACTGCTCCCCCCTACAGATCGGTGCTTCACAGTACAAACATAGTACTGTGACCCTCGAAAAGGTAAGGGTCAACAGCATCCTGTATGGCCTGTGAAGCCGCCAATGTGATCCTCTGCCCAAAAGGAGTAATCTTTGTGGTGACAGGAGCAGATGAAGATGATGGGAGAGAGGAAGTCAACCTGCTCTTACCTGAGAAAGGGATTGCCTTTGGGTCGATTTGGTGTGGTGCCTCATGCAAGTAGTCCCATAGGAATACAAGCCAGGTTTCCTGTGACTGAGTACAACTTTGCATCGAACCTTGCTTGCACGAGCCTTTGGAAGATTTCCAATGGTTGTGAAAAATTGCCAAACCATGGACTCACTCTGAGAACTGGTGGCAGGGAGTTCCTCTGCTTCCTCCTCTTATTCCTCTTGATCCTCCTCTTTTATATCACCGTGCATGTTCCCCTCTATAGGCCCCCCAGATGATGATGGTGGTGATGGTGGTGGAGGTGGCTGGGCAGAAGCAATAGCCATAAGAGATTCCATGGTCTCCAAGAACAGCTTCTGAAAAAGACAGGAGCAAAGACAAAAGAAATGTGCTCAGCAGTGAAGCAGATGATCTCTCATGGATAGCAAGATCATAATGAGCAAAAGAAATGAGTGAGTCCCTTTATAGGAACCGAACGTGGACATTCGTACTGTCTGCGGACTACCGAGTCAAAAAATAGGCCTTGAAAAGTTGTAAAAAGTTGCCAGATGAACATAGAATGGGTCTGCGAGCTTTGCAAGGGTATAGTTTCTACTTGAAACACCCTAGATTGGCTGGAAAAGCACATTTAAACTATCAACGGCCACAGACACCATTCAAGGACAGTGCCATCATGCCACACTGGTCCGGTCGCATGATGACATTGGTGGCCGTGTGCAGGCCTGATGGCTGTCTGCAGACACCCATCGGGCAGGAATTGCAGGGCACATGCAGATGGGTGTCCGTAGGACAGGTGCAGTGTCTGCGGTCTAATTAAAAGTGGGTCATGTGAAACTGGACATGTCTGGACATCGCGCCCGTCCATGGGTACCTCCATTCTGAGTGAGACTCATAATGGGAGTTTTAAATGAAATAGGAAATATCACGAAACAATGTACAAAACATTTATAGCACAAAACTTATATGTATTCAAGAAAGGGATGGGGTATCGGAATGGGAAACATAAATTGTAGAATTAGGAATTTGTCTACAAAATGTATGAGGGGAGTGAGGTTTCATCAACACGTCTTTGATTGAAATGTTCAGAATTTGATGGGGATGATTGCTTGCGACAAGGGGGACAGGTGCAAGAAGGACAGTGATAGGGAACATTTTTAATGCCATGATTTTTGACATAATGTAAAAGTTTGTTAAAATCATCACTCTGTTCATCCTATTTTTTAGACAAGTTCATGATTTAATTATTTACAGTTGGGGATAGGACTTCTGTTTGTGATTCTTGGGATTGTATGGAATTAAACTGGGGTGTGGTTTCTTCATGAAAACTATGTACTGTAAGAGAAATAGAAAATAAGGTGTGTACAAAATACATTATTTGTTTACATGAAAATATGTATTGTATGCCAATGGAGACGTTATTGTCACTTATTTCTTCTTTTAGGAAGCTCTCCGCTAACCACTCAAGTGTGCTTGCCATTTTTGTGAGAAAAAAAAACCTGGTGTTTCTCAATCTATATGCAGATTGGTGCAATTCATGTGCTAAATAAAAAAAATATTCATAATTTTTTACATGTTTGTACAAAAAGGTATCTTTGCATGTTTTAAACATTAGTTGTGATTTTATGTACATCTGTTTGTCAGTTGATGTGTACATTCTTTTTGGGTCTCCCCTATGATTCTGAGCCTTGTAAATGCCACCCAACATCCGCAGACTACTGTGCTGTCCGCAGACTCCATAGCTGCCACATTGGGCGGAGTATAATATGAGGAACTTGTAGCAGATTAAAGGTGCTCTAGTAAAAACGTAAGAAATTCACTGAAAAATGTTGCTAAAAGGACATTATGGTTAAGTTGCAATAACAAAAACTCATGAAATTCACTAAAAAAACGTTGTTAAAGGGACGTTACGGTTACAAGTAAAACCAAAAAAACCTTGAAAATTGACAGTTATGGTATGCTAAGCAACCATAAGTCACGCCACCTCTGTGGAATCATTATTGTATGTATTGTATATGTTATGTTGATTAATACACAGTTTTATTTAATGTAAATACCATCCGAAAAGGAAAATGAATGGGTTTGGTGTACTTGGTTCTTAATCTTTCTTTTTCTCTTTTGCTTTAAAGACTAACTTATTGCCCCTCCAGAGTTCCTGGAGCTGGCTGTCAGATCCTATGAGCTTGGAGTCCGCCAGATGAATGGGAGTCCCCTGGATGGATGAAAAAAAAAACGTGGACCCGAAGCAAGGGGAAAAGATGTATGACTAGCAGACTTAGTGGAAGCCCTGCTTGCAGAGGATAGAAGCTTGCGTCATATTAAGGGAAGCTGTGGCACAGACACAGGCCTGCTTGAAAATTCAGCATTAGGCTTTGTGATGGCCAACACCAAGTAAAGAGAACTATTATCTTGCACTTGGTATTATGCATCCTATCTTATTATTTGTTTGGATCCATCCGCGTTTCACAAACAATTGGAGGCGGAACACTCATTTTTGGGAGTAAGTTGTTTTCGACAGAAACATTGATTTCAATTAATTCATTTCCAGGGTTTGTGGGATGTTTTAACCCACTTCTGCTCTGTTATGCTGCAGCACTGTGTTATGCAAAACCCTTGTGTGCGCCAAAACCCCTGAAAATTGCACTTTGCAATGCTCAAAAAGATGGCTGCCCAATCTGCCACGCATGTTGTCAGTGGTGGAACAGAGATCTCACTCCTGCAATATTGCACTGGGCTCCACAACATGTGCAAATGGAATACAGAAGGACAAAGCAGTGTTGCTAAATGAAAACCCAACATCTTTCTTTAAATTCCTTTTTCTTTGCTGCTAAAACTGCAGAATGCCGGAACAAAACACCCTCAAACATCCAAAATTCTTGCTGGGTGCTACAATTCACTTAGTCTAAGAAATCGAACTTGCAAGGTCCTGAAAAGCTGAAAGCATAAAGGGATTTCCACAGCAAAAGTGGCCTGTTTGTGGATGTCAAAAAAAAAATCTCTGTGCAGCAGAGAGCTGCAGGAATGTCAGCTGTCAGGAGCCTGCCTGATTAAGCTTTAAACATGGATAAACTGAAATCAAAAGTTGCAATCTAAGAGGCCTGTTACTGAGAGCAACCTATGTTGTAATTGTTTTGATCCCATGGTTTAAAATCTTGAATAAGTATTCTAGCTGCTATTTTGAAATCACAGTTTGTTTTAAGCTAAGGAAAAATGCAACAGAATTAACAATTAAATCAAGCCTGGCTAAAAGCTACCAGACTGGAATATCAGGTTTCTCCACAGAAGGATGGCCTTCCCCCCACCAGGAAATCACACCTGAGCGGTAAGTATAGGGTTTGGAAAGAACTTGGTCTACAGAGGCTAAAGAGAACAATGAACAGCTGCTACTAAGGAAATGTGGGGTGTGAGGACAGTCATAAATGGCCTCTGCCAAGAGCAAACAGGGAGGAGACTGTTCCTGGACTGCAGGGAGACAGAAAGAGGCGTAACCGAACAACAATCTGTGGCTGAACCTTCACAAAGAACATTTTCTTCAAAGACTTATCATTTTCCAGTGAAAATTGTACAAAATATAAAAGGTTGGTGAATCAAAATTTCGGCTGGACGTTTCAAGAGGCGGCAAAATCGTGTGACATATTCTGGAAATAAATGGTAGAAAATGTGATGTTACACTAAATGTATTTTCGCTGAAACCTTATACACTTATGCCCATGTTAAACACGCACACTTGTAGAAATTTGCTTATAAATTGGACATTGTGTTCCTGATGAAAAGGGCACAATTCTCTGAAAAGCCGACACAAGATCCCACAGCTACCGGATTTTGAAGAATAGCTGCCATATAAAATATTTAATCTGTATATGTGATTGTAATAGAGGTTGCACATGTGTAAATACGTATGGTGCCTAAAGTAGATTTTGTGTTCAAGGGGCTAGTGGTGGATCCTCATAAAATCACACCATAAAGGTGACACACTGTTGCTCTCCTCCTATCAAGGCATAGAGGAGACTCTGACCCAATCAACTGTCAAAGGATGGAGCTTAGGATAAACCAGCCCACACACCCCTTTATCATAGCATAAATAGAGACAGCTCACCACTCAGAAAGACAGACAGATTCACTTACTATCCCGATGCTGGCAGAGCACCCTGCTGCTAAACTCTACATCGTCCTTGCTCCAGACTCCAGAAACTTGGCAAAGCAGAAACACATTGCATAGCTGAACCATTTTCAGCTAGGCTTCCAATTCCATATAAAACCCTTCAAACCTAATGGGAAGCATCAAAATACAGCCGGGCTGCGCTGTACTGCTTGCCTGCTGAAAGAATTATCATCAGAACCAAGAAGGGCTGATCCAATCCAGTCCTGTGCCGTGCTGTAACCAGAGTGCATTGCAGATCCAGTTCAGTCCTGTGCTGTGCTGTGACCAGAGTGCCTTGCTGATTGCAGATCCAATCCGATGTGCCCAGCTGTCTGTCATAGAACCAGATCCCATTCCCTGACCAGAATCTTGACGGACCAGAATCCTGACGGTTCCATTTAAAAACATATCTAGTGAGTATCTATAGAAAGAACTGTGTCACTAGCATATGTACCTTGCTTAGTTAATCCCTATCTTAAACCCATCCTATCTTGTATTCAGAAATTGTATAGTTAGAAGTATTTTTGAATTATCTGAACCCTTTATCCAAACCATCCTATCTTCCTCCTGTACTAGTATTTGTAAAACTATCTTTGCGCTGATATTTTCTCATCTAAAGAAGGCGAGTCCTTAGCAGGCAGTCATTCTGATCAAGTGGTTGTGTTCCTGTGGGACATTCAGTTTGTTCATAGTCATCCTCTAGTGTAAGAAATCCTTTTGCCATTTTTAAAGTGCATTCCTGTTTTCCATTCTTGTGCCTGTCTCGAAAAAACAACCTCCACTAATACGTCCATAACTTCCTCAGTTGTTGTGCTTCTGTTTGTAGCTAACATCGACAGCTTTAAATTGCATCTAAAATCGCATTCCAAATTCATATGGTTCTCCCATTATCATGATTATCCCGCAATGAAACTTTTGCTGCACATTTAATTTTTTGGGAAATTCTGACACATGTAAAACAGCTTTTGATTGCTTCCGACTTGAATTTTAAGTTTTCAAATAGTTTCTTGGTATTAAATTGTTGCTTGTGTTTGTGTGCAACTATCCAAAGCAGCTCACATAAGAATTTATAACAATTTTAGCAATTTTGACCATATTTGGTGTTTTTGCCCATCCATTCTAAGATAACTTTAAAAGGCATTCTGACAGCTTGATAATAAATTCCATTTTTCTCTTGTATTTGCTGGGGGAAAGTGTGATTGATATTATGTGTGAATTTTGCCATTCCTGAAAACCTGTTCTCTCCTCATATCTCTTTACATTGCATATTGGGGGTTCATGGGTGTGCTCGGGGAACCTTTAACCACAGTGCTATCTGATCTGAACACACACACACAAGTATTATTTCTGTGCTGAATTGTTTTGCTCACTATTACTCCTTGTGTATTAAAGAGATTATTCAGTGTTACATCACCCCATTGGTGATTAATGTGTGCCCATTAAGACATAGGGCCTCATTACGAGTAGGCATGCCGGTAAGAGCGGGTCCGTGCTTGTATGAACCCGCTAATAGCGGGTGATTATGATTGCGCAAGCACGCGCGAACCCCCATGCCGGTAATGGAAATACCAGCATGCCGCTAAAGGCCCTCCAACCCCCCGATAGCGGCATCGCGGGACCCGCCGATACCAGCACCGCCTCAGTGCAACCCCTAAATACCGGCACGGTAATACCACCATGCAAATACCGGGTTTACAAAAACGGACCCGGAAATTACGTCATCGCGCAGGAACGGGAAATGGGCCGGCGGCCATCTTTAAAAACACAATTTATTGCCATCCTCCCCAACCAGCAGTCCTTCCGTGTTGTGCTGCATCAGAAAACACTCAGGATGTCCAAGGCAACCAGGAAGATGAACCCCCGGAAGCGGAAACAGTGTTTCTCTGACGCTGAACTCAATATGCTGGCAGACACTCTGGCCCAGCACGCAGACATCATCAGGTCAAACGACATGAAACATGCTGCCCAGATGAAAAAGAAGAAAATCTGGCAGGAGGTTGCCCAAAGGGTGTCGGCTGTGGGGACCACCCCACGTACAGAGCGCGACTGTCGAATCGGTGGGACGACATCCGCCGGAGGTCAACAGGAGTGCGGCCATGGCTACAGGCGGGGGGCCACACTCACCTGCAAAGCTGATGCCATGGGAGGAGACTGCCAGCTCATTCATTGATCCCGAGACAATAGAGCGATTCGGAGAGATGGAGATGGGCGCAGCATCATCCACAGAAGGAGGTGAGTGACCCAGCACATCCCTGTAGGGGAAACCATGACGTGGCACAAGTGACGTAGGCAAGGCAATGCATGTCCCAGACCCACATCAACATATCCAGTCAAGAATATGTGCCACACCCTGCCACACATAAATGCATGCTGAGTGCCAATCCCAATACCAACACATGAGCAACATAACTCGACCATGCCCATGTAACCCAACACACTGACACCATATCAATGGCATGCCACCTACCATGCATTGATAGCCTACATGCCCCCTCAGAACACCAAATGCCACACCCCTGTAATAAATGGATGCATGAATGTATGGAGATTTCACAGCGCAACAGAATGTCGCTGGCATGTGACACCATCACTGATGACCTGCATCTCTTCTATCCCCCAGGCACCGATGAGGAAGATGCCAGGCAGGACAGGGGTGCAAGGGCATCAACATCACGGCAAGGGAGAAGGGCCACCGCCACCACCACCCCCCAGCCTGAGAAACAGGCCAGACCAACAGGCACTGTGCGAGACTGGGCTAAAACCCAGGAAAGAACACCTGCAGCCAGTTTTGGCCACACACATGGAGACCAGCAGCAGCCGCCACCCACAACAGTGTGAGGTGTTCCCGTACCTGCACCGCCAACCACCGCGGATGTTGCGGATGCTAATGTGAACACCGATGATGTCACAGTCGTGTCCACTACACCCACCCCAAGCCCCATTACCACTTCCCCACCCCATTTGGAGGCCGACGGCAGCGATGATCCCTGCCTCCACGACTCCGACCTTGGAGATTCCGACATGTGCCCCTTCGAGGTGGACAGCACCCTGGATGTGGGCCCCACGCAAGCGCCATCAACCACCACGGCTACCACCACCCCGGCTACCACCACCCCGGCTACCACCACCCCAGCCTACAACGACACCTTTGAGGCTCGCCTGTCGAGGGTGGAGGCATGACAGGAGTCGATGCTAGATCTAATGTGGCAGTATATTGCCGATGGGGAGGACTCCATGAGGGACATTGCTAATGCCATTGGGGAGACCACAGCAGCCATCGCTGCAAACACTGCTGCGGTAACACGTCCGCAACTCTCATGAGGGACTGTCTGGGGGCAGTGACGCAAGTCCTGACGTCCATCCCGCTCCAAATGCAGCAGCCACGCCTTGGAGCAGGCCTGGGACCAGCCTCTAGCAAAACAGAAAGTTGATGGCTGGAAGGTTTTGAATGAATCATAACCACGGGCAAAGCTCTGGGCAACCCTCCAGACCATCGTTTTTCAGCCTGCCAAGCCATTACAGAAGGGGAAAAACCATATGCAAAACAGGCTTGGTCCTACCAGAAAAGGGGCAGTCCAGCCCGAACTGCTAGGTCACATACCTTCTGCACGAGACCACAAGCATCCCCAGACATGTTTCAGCCTTGTTGGGCGTCATCAGTGAGGAGTAGCTTGGATCTCTAGGCCCGGCAGACTCGGGACCCACGTCTGGGCATACCCGTCCCACTCAGGGTGACTTTAGCAAAACAGAGAGTTGATGGCTGGAAGGTTTTGAATGAATCATAACCACGGGCAAAGCTCTGGGCAACCCTCCAGACCATCGTTTTTCAGCCTGCCAAGCCATTACAGAAGGGGAAAAACCATATGCAAATCAGGCTTGGTCCTACCCGAAAAGGGACAGTCCAGCCCGAACTGCACGAGACCACAAGCATCCCCAGACATGTTTCAGCCTTGTTGGGCGTCATCAGTGAGGAGTAGCTTGGATCTCTAGGCCCGGGAGACTCGGGACCCACGTCTGGGCATACCCGTCCCACTCAGGGTGACTTTAGCAAAACAGAAAGTTGATGGCTGGAAGGTTTTGAATGAATCATAATCACGGGCAAAGCTCTGGGCAACCCTCCAGACCATCGTTTTTCAGCCTGCCAAGCCATTACAGAAGGGGAAAAACCATATGCAAATCAGGCTTGGTCCTAGCCGAAAAGGGGCAGTCCAGCCCGAACTGCTAGGTCACATACCTTCTGCACGAGATCACAAGCATCCCCAGACATGTTTCAGCCTTGTTGGGCGTCATCAGAGAGGAGTAGCTTGGATCTCTAGGCCCGGCAGACTCGGGACCCACGTCTGGGCATACCCGTCCCACTCAGGGTGACTTTAGCAAAACAGAAAGTTAATGGCTGGAAGGTTTTGAATGAATCATAACCACGGGCAAAGCTCTGGGCAACCCTCCAGACCATCGTTTTTCAGCCTGCCAAGCCATTACAGAAGGGGAAAAACCATATGCAAATCAGGCTTGGTCCTACCCGAAAAGGGGCAGTCCAGCCCGAACTGCACGAGACCACAAGCATCCCCAGACATGTTTCAGCCTTGTTGGGCGTCATCAGTGAGGAGTAGCTTAGATCTCTAGGCCCGGCAGACTCGGGACCCACGTCTGGGCATAGCCATCCCACTCAGGGTGACTTTAGCAAAACAGAAAGTTGATGGCTGGAAGGTTTTGAATGAATCATAACCACGGGCAAAGCTCTGGGCAACCCTCCAGACCATCGTTTTTCAGCCTGCCAAGCCATTACAGAAGGGGAAAAACCATATGCAAATCAGGCTTGGTCCTACACGAAAAGGGGCAGTCCAGACCGAACTGCTAGGTCACATACCTTCTGCACGAGACCACAAGCATCCCCAGACATGTTTCAGCCTTGTTGGGCGTCATCAGTGAGGAGTAGCTTGGATCTCTAGGCCCGGCAGACTCGGGACCCACGTCTGGGCATACCCGTCCCACTCAGGGTGACTTTAGCAAAACAGAAAGTTGATGGCTTGAAGGTTTTGAATGAATCATAACCACGGGCAAAGCTCTGGGCAACCCTCCAGACCATCGTTTTTCAGCCTGCCAAGCCATCACAGAAGGGGAAAAACCATATGCAAATCAGGCTTGGTCCTACCCGAAAAGGGGCAGTCCAGCCCGAACTGCTAGGTCACATACCTTCTGCACGAGACCACAAGCATCCCCAGACATGTTTCAGCCTTGTTGGGCATCATCAGTGAGGAGTAGCTTGGATCTCTAGGCCCGGCAGACTCGGGACCCACGTCTGGGCATACCCGTCCCACTCACTGTGACTTTAGCAAAACAGAAAGTTGATGGCTGGAAGGTTTTGAATGAATCATAACCACGGGCAAAGCTCTGGGCAACCCTCCAGACCATTCGTTTTTCAGCCTGCCAAGCCATTACAGAAGGGGAAAAACCATATGCAAATCAGGCTTGGTCCTACCCGAAAAGGGGCAGTCCAGCCCGAACTGCTAGGTCACATACCTTCTGCACGAGACCACAAGCATCCCCAGACATGTTTCAGCCTTGTTGGGCGTCATCAGTGAGGAGTAGCTTGGATCTCTAGGCCCGGCAGACTCGGGACCCACGTCTGGGCATACCCGTCCACTCAGGGTGACTTTAGCAAAACAGAAAGTTGATGGCTGGAAGGTTTTGAATGAATCATAACCACGGGCAAAGCTCTGGGCAACCCTCCAGACCATCGTTTTTCAGCCTGCCAAGCCATTACAGAAGGGGAAAAACCATATGCAAATCAGGCTTGGTCCTACCCGAAAAGGGGCAGTCCAGCCTGAACTGCTAGGTCACATACCTTCTGCACGAGATCACAAGCATCCCCAGACATGTTTCAGCCTTGTTGGGCATCATCAGAGAGGAGTAGCTTGGATCTCTAGGCCCGGCAGACTCGGGACCCACGTCTGGGCATACCCGTCCCACTCAGGGTGACTTTAGCAAAACAGAAAGTTGATGGCTGGAAGGTTTTGAATGAATCATAACCACGGGCAAAGCTCTGGGCAACCCTCCAGACCATCGTTTTTCAGCCTGCCAAGCCATTATAGAAGGGGAAAAACCATATGCAAATCAGGCTTGGTCCTACCCGAAGAGGGGCAGTCCAGCCCGAACTGCACGAGACCACAAGCATCCCCAGAGATGTTTCAGCCTTGTTGGGCGTCATCAGTGAGGAGTAGCTTAGATCTCTAGGCCCGGCAGACTCGGGACCCACGTCTGGGCATAGCCATCCCACTCAGGGTGACTTTAGCAAAACAGAAAGTTGATGGCTGGAAGGTTTTGAATGAATCATAACCACAGGCAAAGCTCTGGGCAACCCTCCAGACCATCGTTTTTCAGCCTGCCAAGCCATTACAGAAGGGGAAAAACCATATGCAAATCAGGCTTGGTCCTACACGAAAAGGGGCAGTCCAGACCGAACTGCTAGGTCACATACCTTCTGCACGAGACCACAAGCATCCCCAGACATGTTTCAGCCTTGTTGGGCATCATCAGTGAGGAGTAGCTTGGATCTCTAGGCCCGGCAGAGTCGAAAGACCTAAGAGAGAGGGGTAGTCAATCTGTCGCGTTTCCTTGGTTCTGTATCATGTCCACTATGGTGGTGATGGTGTCATGGTCCAACCAGTACAGGGTGTGGATCTGCCCAGGGGTTAGGTTAAAAGGGCTGGGTCTGGTGCGAGGGATTGGTGGTTGCCTACGAGGCACTGCTGCCTGCGCTGGTGGTAATTGCTGGGCCTGTCTCACCCTCCTTCTCCTCCTGCGTCTTCTCTGTGCTGCCTGTTGTTGCTGCTGTAGTTGTTGTTGTTGCTGTTGTTGCTGTAGTTGTAGCAGTATGGGCATGTCCTCCAGCGCCATGATTGCAACAGCTAGTGGTAGCATTTTGGTGTTGGAAGGGGTGTGGTGTGTGGGTGTGCTCATTTTATACTGGCCCAGCCTCCATTGACTCCATCTGTGGGGATTGTGTGCACCTGTGGCAGCTGCCTTGCATCCTGATTGCTGTTTGCTGGTGGTCCGGGATGCCTGTATGGCCGGCATTGTGCAGCCTGTGATTACCGGCTTCGCGATGCCGGTATTTGCAAGTCCACATGGGTTGGGTGTCCCCCGATTACTGGCATGCCGGTATTTGCTCCCCGAAGGGGTGCGTGTACGAGCCTATGCCGCTATTAGCAGCACCGTTGTTTAGGGTGCCGCTTATACCGGGTTTGCGGGTTGGAATACACCGGAGCGGTAAACGATGCCGGTATTACCATACCGGCATCGTTTTTGCCTTACCGCCAACCTTGTAATGAGGCCCATATTGTTATTACATTGTAAATACATAGATAAATATTTTAACTTTGCAAACCAGCCTGATTCCTGGTTCAGCTGACCGGGGGTGGGGTGGGGGCTCCAGGAGAGGGGCATGATATGAGTTGTATATCGTTCAGAATAAAGAACTTTTAGACAAAAATAAATAAGGATTTAAGTTCTGCATTACACACTAGGCATTGACTTGGGTGTGTGCCGGATTGAAATCACTTACAGCTTGAACTGATGCAGCTATCCAGTCAAAGAGTATACACCATGGAAAATATGGACCATGTCATAATTTTTGAAATATTTTTCATTTTCTTTATAGAAAAAGGACTTTGCATTCATAGCGTGTTGACAATTTATTGGTAAAAAAATAAAAAAAGAGTTTAAAAAAACATTTTAAAAACAGAGATCACTAATAATAAAAAAACAAGAAGACGGTGATCAAAAGAAAAGACAAGAAGATGTAGAATTTAAAATAAGTTATAAAATACATTAATACATTAATAAAAATACATCTAAAAAAATCTCAGCAACAAAAAACAACATAAAAAAAATCTTCTATTTGAAGAATGTGTATACAAATTGCATGGCTTTTGATAATGTGAATGATTTTGCGTGCAATTTGCTGAAGTCAAAATATAAGAATTCATTATTTTCTTACAATATACGCAGGATAACACAATGGGATGAAACATTAGCCGAGATTGTTGTTTGTTTCTGCAGAGACTCTTAGGTAGGTCACAACACAAACAAAAAGGTGGCAGTATGTAGGGAGGCTCTGAATTTCAGTAAGGATAGAATTTCATCAAAATTTTCACCCAAACTCTGACAGCAAGAAGTGTGAGGTTCTGGTGTGAGACTCTGATGTCAATCTGTGAGAGTCAGTACTGTGAATTCAACAGAGCAAAAAGAAACATTTGGGCCTATCTTTGCATGAGTGCCATACCATAGCAAATTGCACCACATCATGGTATAGCATGGACCAAGTTGCAGTGAAGCATACGACTAAAAAATTAATAATCCCTAACCACTAACCTACTTACCTCTAATCCTATGCTAATATTTGCAGCTCTGTCCATATCTCTTTGGTGCAAAATATTGGTGCAGATCATTGGGACATATTGGCCCAGTTCATGAAATGGCAAGCAATGTCACTTGGAAAATGCAAGAAATAAACATGCAGAATTAAATCTGTTTTGCGACAAATTGAAGGGCATGGAATGTGCAAGTGCATGTTGCTCATAGCAAGTTAATTGTTCAAAACTTCAGCGCAGGAAGCAATTGTAACTTATTGGCATCTGTTTGCTGCTTTGAATCTCTGTCCAAAGGTGAAAGGCTAGACATGTGTTCTCAGGAAGATGCTTAAGGTCTGATCAGAGGATGTGATGTCTGATTGACATGTGATGTCAGGGGCAGGTAATTCACACACGTTGCATAGGCAAATTTACGATAAGGGGCATATGGAGGAGAGAACCCTTTAAAAGGGAAGAGCATAGAGAGAAAACGAATGTCTCTTAGAAGATCTGGCTGTCTGTGATTGTTCGCTGGGTTTTTTGCCTTCCATATGAGGAGGTTGTGCTTAAGGGGAGACAGCCGAGCTGTGACTAATGGCACACTGAGCCGATGATTCGCTGACTTTTCTGATTTGAATATTTCAAGCATTCTTTAGGCGAGGAAATGTACAAGTGAGGTGCCTGTTTTATGATTGCACATAGTGTAATTGTATATCATGGGCAGCTACAAGCTGACAAACATTTGCACTTACAAACGTAGATAGCTATTTTCATGTGTCTTTCTTTATGATCCAGGAAGCAGATCTCAAATATTACTGAATGCTTTAAACTGACAAAATCAATGCTATGTTTCAAGGCCAGTAGAAAACAGCATACCAATGTTAAACTATCTGACTTTATTTAATTGTGAAATCTTAATTGCGTTAAAGCAAGAATAATGGTACATTGCACTACTTGTAGGCTCACAAAATAGCCACTTTTATGTATTTTCTTGGATTTACTTTTGGGTGATTCATTGATGATTATTTGTTTTTGGTTATTATTATTATTATTATTATCATTATTATTATTATTATTATTTTTGTTTAATATTTTTTTAATATGTAAAACAGCTACAGCCTTGAAAATTAACTGAAGCAAGGATGAAACACATATCAGCTGTTCATTGGTTTAGGACAAGTGTATGTTTTGTTATTTGCATAAATTGTAAGTTCTTATTTCATTTTTACTTCAGAAGCATAACACAGCATATCGAGCTGACTGAAATGCCTTCTCAAGATCATTAAAATCCAGTGGGTTCACCACAATTATGGACCAAGTTTTATTGTGAATACAATTTTAATTAAACATTTAATTGATATATATCACTACCAATACAAAACTCAGAACACAAAATCTCTTAGGAGTCAGCAATTACAATTTATTGTTTTCGTTCCAATTGTGATATTTACCATACACCTGCAAGTAATTACGAGTTTTGAATCCATTGTATCAAGGACATATTCAGATTTATCTAGTAAATTGAGCTGTTTCTCACTCATACAGCTTAAGCAGACTAGAACCTGCTCCTTACCTCCATCAATTATAATGGGGAATAGTATTACTTCTCCTTTCCTTTGTATAGTAGCTGGACTGTTGAATTTCTCTCCTGAGATATCCAATTGTTGAGCTAGACCCTCCCTGGTGGTCTTGCTCCTTCACAGACATGATAGTGATATTAGTGATTTGAGTATTTTAACACACATTTGCACTTAGTCTGTATGCATTTCCACCAGGTGACACATACTGTTTAAAGTTACTTTATCAGCATCTATTTTTAACTTCGTCAGGCAGCATATTTGGGTCCAGAAGATCTGGTTTGCACAATCTATCAAATGCAAAAGAGTTCCAATTAAATAGCTCCTTCTTTCTCAAATGTGATTGTCACATTTTTCTCTTCACTGAAATTCACTTTCTTAATTTTAAATGATTTTATCTCAAGGAATGAAGAGGGGTCACTCCTTCTCTTACTGATGGGTATTTCAAATTATGTAAGAGAAGATTCCTGTAAGCTAAGGCTTGTCATATATTTCTGCCAGCATCCCTCTTTTGCCTTTCTCCTTGTACAGTTTATATTTAGAAAATGTTCCTCTTATCATTGACCCGTTTATTCAGTTTGAATGGTGTTTCTAGGAGCATTACAATAAGAGCTTCCCTTTTGGACTCTCATAATTGTGCCAATGAACTCAGTTAATTGGTTTACATGTCACTCAAATTGAGCATTTATTTCTCCACCCTCTTCACTGCGGGTGGTCTTTGGTCATAGCTCTGTTCCTCCCATGAAAGATAATTGTCTCTCCTGAGAGAGTAATTCTAACAACTGTTTTTATATGTATTGCTTGGCCTCCAATCACCCTGATACTGGAATCAATTTTAATGGAATTTAGGAGGAGGAAATGTGTCATGATAATCGGTTCAAGTAAGAAGAGGCTATTGGTTTCTGTCACTAGACAAATTCGACTTTGAATTCCACTGGTAACCTGATCCTGGGTGCTGATTATCTCTCCCTGGTGGGGGAATATATTTTTAGTCCGGAATAGGCCTAAAACCTAACTACTTGGGACTATTGTAAGCCTCTGGTTTCATTGGATTAGTATGCTGCCTAATACTTGGAGGACTATATGGATGGCTTTGAACAGTGGGTCTTCTCTTCCTATTAGAGTCTTTAATGGAAGAGGAGTAAATATTTGGCTTCCCATCTTTAAGCCCAATGAGGGAGTACACTTCACTTCAGTTACCTTAATTATGGCTGGTGCGGGCATCTATTTTCTTTTTTGTTGGGAGTGGTTGAGTTCTGTGCCTCATACATCCTTGCTTCCTGGGTGATGACACATTTCAGTGAGCGTGATTCATCAAAATCAAGGACTAGCTGAGTCACCATATATTTCAGAAGGGGATGGAAGAAAGTAGTTTTAAAAGCCCAGCTTTTGGTATCAACTGGTCAAGAAATGTGGATACATGCATGCTAGAGTTTATGAGCAATCTCTCTCAGGGAAGTTCCTCAGCCCACATTAAGTTAGAGACTGGCTTGCAGACTTTTGGGGATTTCTATTTGGAGACAAATATTTTAGGATGGTTGCCTTGTCAGAGAAAAATGTACAATGATTTGCACCTGAAGGTTCATCCATTTCACTGCCGTCTATGTATTTCTCAGAGTGAGGTAACTTTATTTGTTAGATTATTAGTTGCAGTGTCATGTTACAAAGGGGGTGTTACTTGCCTTCTAGGTGTTATTTACGCTGCAATAATGATAATGTTATTTACCTATTATCCTTCAGTTAGCACCATATATGCCAGCATTTGCACCTCATCCAGTGATTTGTTGGTTGCAATCTCCAATTAAAGAAAAGAAAAGCAATACCTTTTATGAGAAAGGTTATAAACAGTATTGGAGAAAATAAGTTGAATTTTGAAAGAAGAGAGCAATTAAGAAATGGCACACGTTTTGATGTTCCATTTATTTTTCTGTTAGAAATCCAATTGGTAGTTATAATTGATAACGATAAATGAACAGCATATTACCTGAAAATATTTTTGAAATCCTACATTACAGATAAAGAATGAAAACATGAAGTTGTTTTTGTATTTTTGTTTTTTTCAAGAGCTTTGCCATATTAATACAGATCTGTACATAGGAAAAGCATGACAAGAAAATAAGGCATTTCCATAGACGAGGAGAAAACATCACCATCCAATAATTTAAAAGTGATTGTTGACCAAAGTAAAATAAGCTTTGAGGTAAAAGCAATGCAATTAATGTTGACATGGTAATTATATGTACTTGGGAAATAGCATATAACAGATGTAAACATAATAAAATGGATGATAAACAATGTAAGAAAGACAGATTAAAATGTAAAGACTAACATATGTTTCTCTTTCTGTTCTGTAATCGTTTTGACTGTCTGTCTTTAAGCCTGCACCTTGTGTGACAGATATAAGCACAAGTAACACTTGTAGGCCAATTCATAACGTGAATAGAAAAGTGTTTTTGCAGGGCAAAACGTCACACTGTATCACTTGGAAGCTTGCATGTATGCAATTTGTTTTGGGACAAATCTGTCAAGACTATTTTTAAAGATTAAGAAACTTAGTTTAAAAAACAGTTACACAAACAATTAAATTGAACACAATCAATCCAGACAGTTTTGATATTAGCACCGAGCTCGAAATGTGGTCCTGTGTGTTCTTTGCTATAAATATCTAGAAATTGTGCCTTGTTTTCCATGTCATTTTCGACTATGTTTCAAAATACTGAGGTTTTTGAAATAGAAACATCATGAATACATCACGTTTGCATGACTGTCACACATACACTTAATCTAAATTAAAACCTGGGTAAATGGTGCCAGCCAATCACAATGCTTGGAACATGGGATATGTTAGTTTATGTTAGGTGGTATTTGTATAGAGCCTGCTGCCATTGATATAGCCTTGAAGCGCTGTGTGGATGAACGCCCTTTGGAAGACCGTAGTCTGTGTTGAAAAGTAATGAAAGGAGTGGTAAAATGTGTGTGTGCATTTTTGCCAAATCGAAGGCAGGTAGAAATTGGCATGGTGTCTTACAGGACCCAATATTGCAAAGGTGTGATGATGGGTGTTGTATCACTATGTGAACAGCTGGACTGAATTTTGCATGGGACCCCGCTGTATTCTATGATTCATAGCTCTCAGGAGTCGAGGGTGATGTATGCTATGGGCAAATATATCTTTAAGGTGTGAGGCTATATGAACAGCCTCAATACATTTTTCATAGTACTCCACTGTATTCTGTGGCCTGCAGCACATGATGGTCTGCTGAATAAGGACTGAAGCTTATTAGTTTTAGTCATGCCGTGTGTATTGTAGAAGCGTGGGTAGGAGTGATGTGATCCACCTAACCGACTCCTATTGTGTGCCCAATTTCACCGCAAGGGAGGATGGGCAGCAGTTAGTGCTGGGGTTGGGACAAGGTCTGGACTATGTGCGAAGGTCCCAAGGGCAAGAGCCAGGCTTTGAGTGCCTTCCTGAAGGAGAGGTGGTCCTCTATGCGGCAGATGGTTAATAGGATAAAGTTCCAGATGGTGGGTGCTTGGACTGAGAAGGAGAAACCCCCCAATTGGGTTGATGTTGTCATTGGAATGACTAGTAGAAGTGCTGAGCTTGATCTGAGGTTTCTGTTAGGCCTGTAGTGTGTACATTTATGCTGCAGATATTCTAGCCCTTTGTTGTAAATGGCTTGTTGAGTGATGCACATCAACTTGAAGGAGGATCGCCGCCCGATCAGAAGCCAGTGAAGGACACAGAGGGTAGGGGAGATGTGTTCTCTGGGCACTAAGGCACGGAGGAGTCTTGCAGCAGTTTTTTTGTTGTCATTTGAGTTTTCTTAGCTGCGATGTGGAGGCCTCTAGGTATAGGACGTTAGCATAGTGTGGACGAAAAGGAATGATATCAGCGATCGCTGAGAGTTCGTGTGGGAAGGTCAGGAAAGGAAAAAGGTGGTGGAGGATGCGTATGTGTAGATAACAGCATTTTACCATACAATTAATTTAAGAGTGTAGTCCGCGCCCATATGGCACCCAAGGATTTTTTACTGCGTAGGAGGTGCTGGTAGGTGGGCCTGGGGAGAGCAGACAGGGAGAAGCCTGAGGAAAGAGGGCAGTCTTCCCAAATAGCCATTCTTGATTATGCCTGGATTGAGTAGGGGGTGGTTGGCCATCATCCAGCATTACATCTCTAATGGGCAGGTTTTTCATTTTTTTTAATTGTTTTTTTATATAATGTGCTTAGTACCTGAGAACTGTTTCTAAGCATGGGTCCAGGATGCAAACCACTTTCTCTGCGCTATCAAGGGAAGTAGACATGAGGCTATTTGGTATTTTGAAGATGATTTGCATGTCATCTGCATAATTGCAGCATGATAGACCGTGGGACTGAATATGTGCATGTAGAGGACTCAGGTAGAGGTTAAAGAGAAGCAGGGTGTGAGATGGAGAGTCACCTTGCGGTACTATATTGGCAACTCGGTTGGGATCTGAGGAGAATGGGGGCAAGTGTACTATTTGAAATCTGTTGGAGAGGAAGGAGGATATCCATTTCAGAGCTGTAACCCTGATGCCGAGGGTATCTAGTCTCTTGCTGAGGATGGAGTGGTCTTTGGCATCGAACACTGCTAAAAGGTCGAGTAGGATTAGGGCGGTGTAACCTTCTGAGTCTGAGCATCTTTTAAGATTGTCACAGACAGAGACTAGGCAATATTCAGTTCCTCATAAATGTCTGAAGTCAGATTGGGCGGAGTCGAGGATCTTGTTTGATTCTGAGAAGAAGTTTAGTTGTGAGCATGCTGCTCGGTCAGCTAATTTAGCTATGTAGTGGTTTTTGCTATGGGTTTGTAGTAGGTCGGAACAAGAGGGTGAACTGAGGACTTTTTGAGGAGGGGCATGATGTAGCAAGTCTTACATTCTGCTGGATGGTTCCGGGAAGTGAGTGATGAGTTGATGTTGAATCTTGCAAGATCGCCAGCACAGGTGGCTGTCAAGATTTCTTTTAGCAGTAAAGGGGACAGGGGTTCCCAGGAGATCCTGAGGCCTGGCTGAGTGACAGCAGCATGTGGAATTCTTTTGGGCGTTGGGAAGGTAAAGAAAAGTGGGTGGATGGAGGGCGGTTCTGATGTGGCTGAGGGGTAGAGTGTTGAGAAT
The DNA here is from genome assembly GCF_040938575.1 of Ambystoma mexicanum. NCBI lineage: Eukaryota > Metazoa > Chordata > Amphibia > Caudata > Ambystomatidae > Ambystoma > Ambystoma mexicanum. The sequence continues at coordinate 942,401,665 of NC_090927.1, forward strand.
TTAGAGAGGGTAGATTTATGTCTCTCTTGAGCTATCTTGTCAAAGTGGTCTGACAGAGAGTCTCTGAGGGATTGGTTGTGGCTTGTAGTGTTGCTGGTGCAGGCAGGGGCAATTAATTCAGTTGTGAGCTTGAAGAGTTCCCTCAATGTTTGCAAGGCTTTTGAGATTCTGTGTGAATAGTAGTTTTTTCTCTATTTGCATATGTATGCACAATATATCTGGGAGGCATACGCCATTCTGCTAGATGACAATGGGCCTGCATGCCGAGTAGAGTGGAATGGAGCTCCGGGGGTTGAGTAGGTTCTCTGCCCTGTCAGGAGTAACTTCAATTCCCTTCCAAGGGGGGATTGGGTTATAGGCCTGGAGCAGCTTGAGGGGCAGGTGAGTCCACAGAGGAAAGGGTGAAGAGGATGGCAGTTGGTCAGACCAGACAAGCGGGCATGGTGGTAGTAAGGTGAAGTGGTCTTGTGAACTGAAGATTGCATCTAGGGTGCGACCAACAGACTGGGTTGGCCCTGAGACTAGCTGTGTTAGATGAAGGTTTACAAGTTGTCCAGTAGTGATCGGGTCGTTGGCATGCCAAACCAGATGCTGAAATCCCCTAATACGATGAGCTGGGGGAGGGAGACTATGATGGCTGCTATGGAGTCACTTATGGATTCTGCAAACCTTCTATTGTATCCTGGTGGTCAACAGATGAGCAAATAGCTGTGAGTATAAGAGGGGAAGAGCATGATGTCTACCAAGAGGGATTTGCATTCTGTGTTGTGGGCCTGTTTGTCAGGCTGCAAGGTGTCTATGGAGGCTTTGTTAAGGATGTCAATGTCATTTGCTCTGCTGGCCCTGTTTTGCGCAATACTTTTGTAACCTGATAGAAAGGCTTTACTTGCAATTGGCTGGAAGTTTCGGAGAACCAGGTTTTGTGATGAAGACGATGTCAGGGCATTCTGGTCAGATTAGATCCTATATAGTGTGACAATATTTTGAGAATGCAATTCAGTCTACTGTTTAGCCGTTTGTAAGAGGTAGAGGGTTTGATTCTGGGTGGGTGCTGGGAGAGGAGAAGGGATGACCATAGAGGGATTGCGGTTGGCTAGATACAGATGGGGGAAAGGCAAAGGGGGATGGCCGATGCACTGATGGAGGCTGTGAAGGGGAGGCAAGACTGGAAGGAGCAAAGAGTTTCTGGTGTAGAGCGGGGAGATTGAGGCCCTGCACGTTATTAGTGGATGTGTGGTGAGGGCTGTCATGGTGGAGGGTTCTGGATGTTGGATGGTAATGTGGGTACAAGGGATGGGAGGAGTGGATTAGTGTGGCAATTGTTGGGGCAACATAGGTTATTGGAGGGGTATTCTACAGTGTTGGAGAGGGAGAAGGGGTCAGAAGGTCTCTGAGCAGGGGTTGAATTTCCATTCGGGAGAGGGGACTCCAGTGAAAGGTGGGGAATGGTCATTGCTTTTTCTGAGTGCTAGGTTGGGTGGGTGGTGATGACATGTAAGTATGGTGTTTGACTTGGTGGATAGGGGTATTTCCTTTGTGCTAATTGAATCCTCTAATTTCAGAGCTGTTAGCCATAGTGGGAGGTTGCAAGTTTCTTTTTAAGAGTCTTAGAGGGTGAGAAGATTAGGCCACGGCAGATTTACTTAGTTCTGAATGGGTGCTGCAGGATGTCATATCTTGTAGTGACATACGAGTGCAGCAAAATATCACAGTGCTGAGATAGAGGGGCTGATTCATGAAATTATTTGCGCCGAAAAACAGGGATTTGCGCGCCATTCTGCCCGCATTCCTGTTTAACAAATGGGGATTTGCGGGCAGAATGGCGCACAAATCCCCGTTTGTCTGCGCAAATAATTCCATGAATCAGCCCCTAAATGTGGCAGACTTATAACGGTACAATTCTGGGCAGCAAAATGTGTAGCAGAATATCACAGTGTTGAGATTCAAAGTAGCAAACCTATATTGTGAGGTGAAATGCAAGTGCAGCAAAATATAACAGTGGAGAGATTCAAAGGAGCAGACCTATATTTGAAACACTCCGGGAGGCAAAATGCAAGTGTTGCAAAGTATACCAGTGGCGAGGCTCACAGTAGCAAACCTATGATGGGAGCACTCTGGAATGCAAAATGTAAGTGTTGCGTAATATCACAGTGGCAAGAGTCAAGGTAGCAAACCTAAATTGGTGAACACTCCAGGAAGCAAATACAAGTGTGGCAAGATATTGCAGTGGATGAGATTAAAAGTAGGAAACGTACATTTGGAAAACTCTGGGAGGTAGACAGCAAGGGTGGCAAAATATAATAGTGGTGATATTCAAAGTAGCAAACCTAAATTGGTGAATAATCCGGGAGGTAAATGCAAGTGTTGCAAAATATAATAGCAGCAAGATTCAACTTGGCAATCCTACATTTGGAAGCACTCTGGGAGGAACATGCAGTTGTGGAAAAATATAACAGTGGCGAGATTCAAAGTACCAAATCTAAATTGGTGAAAACTCAGGGGAGCAAATAAAAGTGTGGCAAGTAATCACAGTGGCAAGATTCCAAGTAGCAAACCTAAATTGGGAACACTCAGGCAGGTTTAACACAAGTGTGGCAACATATAACAGTGGCAAGATTCAAAGTAGCACACATACATTGGGAACAGTGTGGGAGGTAAAATGAAAGTGTAGCAAATTATAACAGTGTTGTGATTCACAGTAGGTGTCTCTTACATGAAAGTAGCTGTTGATGGAATGAATGCAAGGCTTCTGGCAGGGTTGGACATCAGGCGAACAGTCAAACAGAGAGGGGATGTACCCTAAGGAGGGAACCCTAAGCCTGTTATCTTCACTGACTGCCAGGGCAAGGTGGTCCTGTGAGATTCTCAAAAGAGACTGTGATTCCTGGGTCAGATGACGGAGGTGGGGTGAAGGCTGAGGGTGGGAAACAAAGAGGGCCTAAGGTGGAAGGGAGGCAGGTCACTGGCAGTAACTAAGAATCATTAGGATGGATCTGGTGGCTAGAGGAAATGAGGGGAAATAGGAGAAAGGGCAGTCAGCCCGAAATAAACTTACCACAGAGCCGTGTAAGGAGGTGTGTCCTCGCAGTCATGGTCACAGTGAGGATGAAGAATCTCACAGCCAAGAAGGAGTGTTTGTTGTTCGTGGGTCCCTAATCTGAAGGAACACCAATCCACAGGCAGGGGGACAGCAGGGTAGGAAATGAGGAGTGCCTAAGGGGAAGGGAGGCAGGCAACTTCCAGTAAGAATGTGTCTCTGGGGTTGAGGGAAATTAGAGGGGATGTGATAGAAAGGGCAGTGGGCCCAAAAATAACTTACCACAGAGCCTTGCAAGGAGGTGAGCCCTCACAGTCGCAGTCACGATGAGGAAGAAGAATCTAATGGCTGACAATTTGGGTTTATTGTTCCTGGTTCACCTGCCACTTAGGAACAGCAATCCAGAGGTGGGCGGACTGAGGTTGGGAAACGAGGGGGACCTAAGCGGAAGGAAAGCAGGCCAAAAGCGCAGAAGCATTAGGATGAGTCTGGAGGCTGGGGGAAATGAGAAGGGATGCGGGAGAACGAACAATGTGCCGAAGAACAACTTAACATGGAGCCTTGCAAGGAGGCAAGTACTTGCAGTCATGGTTACGGTGAGGAAGAGGAATCTTACGGCCGAGAAGAAGGGTTTGTTTCTCCTGGATCACCTGACCTGTAGGAACACCAATCCGACGGTGGTGGGATGGAGGGGTTGAGGGTGGGAAATGAGGAGTGCCTAAGGGGAAGGGAGGTAGACCTGATAGTAACACAGAAGCATTATGATGAGGCATGGGTTTGAGGGAATGAGTGGAGATGCGGGAGAAAAGGCAGTCTGCCCAATAAAAATGTTCCACAGAGCCTTGCAAGCTGGTGAGTCCTCACCATCGCGGTCATGGAGCCTGCGCCTATAATCTCTTATTGCATCCCTGCTGCCTGTGCGACTCCCCTGAGATGCATTCTTTTTCAGAAATTGCCCCGACCCTTATACACGTTAGTTTTAAATTTCTCAAGTGTTCTGAAAACAGGTAGAACTAGTTGTGCAATGTATATGAATGTTTGTAAAACTTGTCCATGCTACCCCTCTTTTCCCATTATCCCCTCACCTACCACAGACCCACACTCCGCTGTTTGTCGGCATCTCTCCTCTTTACATCTTGGCACAACAGCGAGGCTTCAAAAGCCGCCCATTTTGTTTTAAGGAAATGGGGCATGCAAAATACGACGTTCCCTTTAATTCTATATTGAACAAATTGGATGTATCTGTTGACATTTTTCAAACGTGTGAAGAACCTTAAACAAGTTATACACGTTAGTTTTAAATTTCTCAAGTGTTCTGAAAACAGGTAGAACTAGTTGTGCAATGTACATGAATGTTTGTAAAACTCGTTGAGGGTCAATAAATACACATTGAAATGTTTAGGTAAGCAATTTTCTCATTTTAATAAATAATATAGCACAATAAATATTTATTTTGTTAAACCAGCAGAGATTACTAGAGTTAAAAGGACTCATAATTTCTAAATAAGGATACAGACAATCTAACATTAGCACTGGTGCTGAGTGGGTAGTACATATACTTAGCAACGATTTTGCTCCTTGTAATACAGAATGGAGCAAACATGCTTGCTCAGTGGGGTCCTAGCTAAATTAGGAACAGTCCCTGTTTACTCCATTCCCTATCACACAGAAGAAGAAACGCTCAAAGCTATTTCCCTCAATTTAAACAATCTTTGCGTTATGTGGATTGGTGAAACATGTTTGTCCGTTCTGAATTGCGCATGCAGCAAAATGTGTGCTAAGCACACCTGTACAATGTTTAGTACCAGTGCAAACGTTATGTAAATTAACCCATGTGGCTTATGGTTTTCCATGCAATCCATATTTTGTTGTTTATTTTATTTTTTTCGATCCATGATCCCTTCATATCATATGAAAGGCCTTCATTTGCAGTAGTCAGTTTCCTCAGATATGCTGTTATAAATATTATTAACTCATTGACAGAAAGGGCAGCACCAGATGGTACGAATAAGCCTTTCCTGTGGGGTAATTTTGGGGGCTGTGCTAAATATTATTAACTCATTGACAGAAAGGGCAGCACCAGATGGTACGAATAAGCCTTTCCTGTGGGGTAATTTTGGGGGCTGTGCAGGCCAGCGATGTGGCCTGGCATAGAGTGGCCCTGTTCCTGGGCATAAAATGGGGCATGGAAGGTTTGGGGGAAGGCAACGGTTGGTGGCGTTTGTCTATTCCAGTAACGGCTCCCATGCCTTCCCTGTGACGTTGGGCCTGGGTGGGCTAGAGTGAGCAGGGGTCGTGGAAGAGGTTTGGGGGTTTGGCTGTCGGGTGGTGGGTGTGCCAAAAAAAAGAAGTATATCTACAACAAACCTATCCTAAAAGAGTCATTGAGAGAGCATGCATCAAGGCTCGTAAGCACGACAGAGCAACACTCCCATCTAATAATCAACAAGTTGATGACAAGTCAGTAGATAAAGATGTTGCACGCCTTATACTTACATATGGAAGCTCCGTGACATCCATTAAGAAGATTCTGAGATGTTACTGGAAAATACTGATGGCGGATACTCATTTGAACTTAAGCCTAGGGACTCATTCCAACGTGAGTTTTCTTAAGAGAACATCTTTTAAAGCTAATTTAGTGAGCAGTTTTATGAAGAAAGAACCCCAAAATGTGACACATACATGGCTCAATGCAGCTATTCTGGGTATTCAGAAGTTCACCAGATGCAAAATTTGCCAATTTGCGCAAAACTGTACCACATATCAACACCCTATTCATAATACCACTATTAAGATTAACAGAAAAATCACTTGCAAGTCAGACTATGTGGTATATTGGGAGCACCAATGCAAAGTAAAGGTTTCGTATTTTGCAGCATGTTCGAGCGATTAAGAACCGTGATGCAGCGTATCCCATGGCATATCATTTTTGGTATAAACATGATGGGAAATTGGATGGCTTTTCCTTTTTTGGTATACATAGAGTTGCTCTAGGACCCAGAGGAGGCGATAGGGAATGCCTGTTATGCCAACAAGAAACAAGATGCATTGTGGACTTTGAAACAAAGAGCCCCATAGGACACAAAGTGGATGAAGAGCTGTACACTTTTCTAGGCGTATGAATATCTTTTTTATGTCTGGGCAAGGGGATGTTGATAAGAAACCTTTGCATTTGGTGGCTTTAAGTCTAATATGCATTGTTACTTTTGTGTACTCCTCCTTTATTATGTGCATAAGTTGCGACTCTTATGTAGTGGATGCTTTTTCTAATTATGTTTTTAATCCAAATTGAGCACAGGACACTTTGACCTGGTTCATCTATGCTTACATTCTTTGGATTGGCTAATGTTCTTGCCTTGTTTTGGTTAAGTGACCATGGTCTCTCCCTTTCTAAGATGAATTATTATCATTGTTTTAAATGCTTTGGAACGTGTGTCTGCCCATGGATATTATTGGTACGTGTGGCAATGTTAGGACGATAAATAAGATGGATCTTAGAGATTGTACTTGTTTACAGCACGCTGTGTAAGGCAGGCAGAAGACTATGGCAATGTGATATATGCACTAAGTACTTTAGGCGTCTTGCTTTGGAGATAATTCTGGAACATTTTGCATTTTATTCACATACTTAATGTGATGCTGCCTAGTTTTGATGTACTCACTAAATAGATCCGCCCACATGTATGTCATTCAGATTGCATACCTTGTGAGGTGCTGGTTGGTGTGATATATGCATTAAGCACCTTAGACGTCTCCTTTTGGAGATGATATTTTGTGCATTTGTTTCCATATTTTATGGGGTACTGCCGAGATTTGATGTACTCTAAAATTCTAGTGGGTACTGTGCACTGTAAAATGAAAAATGTGGGGTACATTGAGAGACAAAATTGCTGGGAGTCCGATATGCACTGAGCATTAAGCACTTTGCATATATTTTTGCAGTTGAAATGTGATATGCACTGAGCACTAAGCACTTTACATATTTTTGCATTGCAATGCAATATGTAAGGAGGCTGGTTGACATCACATATTCACTTGAACCTTTGATGTCCCTTTTTTAAACTGTACTGCTTGATACGTTGTCGTCATATTGCATATTAAGCTGCTAAGATCTTGATTAAGCACTCAGCACTTTGGGGAAGAGGTGTGCATATTAATGTACCGATTTCAAAGTCTGGAAAATACTAGACATGCACTGAACATAGAGCACCTTAGATACTGGGGCATTGAGATGTATTTCTTTTGAGGATCCATCATATTTGCACTTGGCAGTTTAGATGTTGGTATCGCTGTTCTCTGGATGCATCCCGTATATTATTGGGTTTGATGAAGTTTGTAACATTTAGGTATTAAGATGTGTTGACTATCACTGAGTAGACATCAACACGGTTGAAAGATGTTCATTTGACAGCACACATCTTTATACTCATACTTTGTGAGATGTATCGAAGTTGCAATTGGCACCGCAATGTGACCGCAAAACTATGGAGTGGTCCTGAGCTGTTATGCGAGGGAAGAGGATGTCAAATTGCCTAAGTGTGTAACGACATGAAATTCCAACTATTATGATGCAAAGGACATGACATACCGAATCCATATACTGTTTGGGTTGGATCGTATAATCACAAACTGTTGTGGTTTGATGTACGGTTTATTGCATAAGTGAATTGTCGCTGTGTATATTCTGAAGATTAAGCACTGGGCTCACTTACCTGTAAGAGCCGCCTTCATTGGATGTCATTACGCTAATACAATGATGCTCGATGGTTGCATCCAAGCAGACACAAACAAGAGACGACAGAGCTCATGGACAACAACATGGGACTATGCCTGCATTGTAAAAAGAAAGACCCATTTCTATTTCTAATTATGTTGTCATGACACGCACCTATTAAATGGGAGGGAACACCAAGGCAAAGTTATGTGATCAAGCTACTAGGTGTCATGAAACGCGTCCCAGGCAAGTGGCCCAGATATGTAATGTCATCAGTGATGTCATCATCATCTTTGATGTCCTGGATGTTAGTCTTAGCAGTGCACGGTGGTGGCGCAAGTTATGGTTGCTTAGCTTACCATACCTGGTGATTTTCTGGGGGTTTTCGATTTTACTTGTAACTATAACGTCCTTTTTTTCACTGAATTTCATAGGTTTTTAGTAGCGCAACTTAACCATAACGTCCCTTTAACAATGCTTTTTCACTGAATTTCATAGGTTCTTAGTAGTGCAACTTAACCATACCATCTGTTAAAAACATTTTGTTCACTGAATATAGATATAGATATCATGAATTTGATAGGTTTTTACTAGAATACCCTTAGTTTATATAGATATACCATGCAACATACTGAACCCCCTGTCCCATGCTAGTGGCTGAAATGTCTGCGGACCATGTGAATGTCCACGGACGGACTCGGTCAACATCTACACAGTCCAAAAGCTCAGGGGGTATCTTACATTGTTGTATCATACAACAAACACACTGAACATGTTCAAAGAGCAGCATATAAATGCATTACTTAAGAAAAAAGAAATAAGAAGTACAAACTGCAAATGTAAGACACCAACAGTCCAATTACATAGCATACGAAACATAATGGAACATACAAAAAAATAAAATAACATATGCCTCCAGCAGAATTACCTCACTGATACTTTATACAGAAACTGCACAACAAATATCAACAGCACACCTATAAAGCAGTAACAGGAAAACTAAAAAAACAAACTGGTAAGTAAACTACATTAATTCCTATAGTTATAAACTTTCTTTAGTAGGATACACAAAAAATAATTTAGCTTTTTTTTTTTACACAGAAATGGCAAGCACTCTGGAGTGGGTTGAAGAACATTTTACCTGGGATGAAATGAGTGAAAACAGTTATACTAATGGTAGACACTGCAGTTTTCAAAGTAAGCCAATTAATACACATTATTTTATATGTACCGAACACATTTTTTTTCTTTAACCGAACCTACAGAAAATAAAAATAATACTGAAACAGTACATGATGTACTAATGGAGCAACAAACAGACACTGTGGAAAATCATCTACAACGTTTAGAACAAAAAATTGATCAATTAATGACCAATTTCATTATTTTGAAGAACCTTGTAGAAAAACATATCATGGAAAAAAATAAATATCACTGTCCCATGTGCACCTGTACCCCTTCTCGATGTTCCAGTCAACCATCTCCAAAAATTCCCATCACCAAAAACGTCAGGATGTGACCTCAATCCCTTCCTCCCCTACTATCCAACAAGTAGAAAACCCTAATTCCCTGTGCATGTCTCAATTTCTACTTTCCCCTCTCTTCCATAATTTCTATATTGCTGTACAATAATAAAATATTATGTATACTGTTCCTATATTTCTCTGTTGTTTTTTTTTTAAAAAGGCCGCTAGGGTGTCCGCGGACACTATGTCTGTTAGCACTGTGTGCAATCAAAACAGAGGTGTCCGTAGGACACATAATCTGTCTGCCTGTCCGTAATATATCAAAATGGGGTGTCCTAAGAACATCCCCCCCCGTTTGTATTGTCTGCAATGAAAGTGGACTTGTCTGTAGAACACATAACCCGTCCACATGTCCGCAAAGTTGTGATGCACCTTTAATTAGTTCGGGGACCCAAACCCTGTCTGGTTACACTTGTGGACATGCACATGTGCATCCCACATCCCACCCTCGGGTAATACGAATATTGCGCCTGTCTGTAACTGTTCGCTGCACGTGTGTTGCACTTTTAATTAGTTCCGGGACCCAAACACTGTCCGTAGGACACCTGTGCGCATGCGTACAGCCAACCCTGTGCATTCGGTGTCCTATGGACAGCCATCCCATTCGTGAACGTGTCCGCAATGTCATCATGTAACCGCACCCATGCTGAGCGCAGGTCCTTGTTTGTGGACACAGTCCGAGCCCCAACACTAAAAAAACACTTTTTTGAGCAATCCAAGATGTTTTACAATGGAACTTCACCCCTATGGAGGTCACAGACTATGCCCCTACTGATCTGAGTACTTTTTGGAACGTTTTGAGCCCTTTTTCGTGTTCGAATTGTCTGCGGACCGCGCAGCTGTCTGCAGAGCGCTCCCCATCACCCCTATAAAAGGCTGCACCCAGAGCTGCTTCTCATTCTGCTTTTGGATTTCCAAGACAGAGCACTGCTTCTCTTTGGCATTCACTAGCATTGGCTGTCATTCCTGTCTTCACAGCTATTCCTAATAGCTCAACAGGACAATTGGTGAAGGTTGCTGTTATGTTCCTGCTGTTCCTGGTTCCTGGATTTTGATAACCTTCCTGATGGTATCCCAGGCTGTGATCAAGCTACTAGGTGTCACGGAACGCGTCCCAGGCAAGTGGCCCAGATATGTAATGTCATCAGTGATGTCATCAATGGCATTTGTGATGTCATCTTTGATGTCCTGGATGTTAGTCTTAGCAGTGCACGGTGGTGGCGCAAGTTATGGTTGCTTAGCTTACCATACCTGGTGAATTTCTGGGGGTTTTCGATTTTACTTGTAACTATAACGTCCTTTTTTTCACTGAATTTCATAGGTTTTTAGTAGCGCAACTTAACCATAACGTCCCTTTAACAATGCTTTTTCACTGAATTTCATAGGTTCTTAGTAGTGCAACTTAACCATACCATCTGTTAAACACATTTTTTTCACTGAATATAGATATAGATATCATGAATTTGATAGGTTTTTACTAGAATACCCTTAGTTTATATAGATACACCATACAACATACTGAACCCCCTGTCCCATGCTAGTGGCTGAAATGTCTGCGGACCATGTGAATGTCCACGGACGGACTCGGTCAACATCAACACAGTCCATAAGCTCAGGGGGTATTTTACATTGTTGTATCATACAACAAACACACTGAACATGTTCAAAGAGCAGCATATAAATGCATTACTTAAGAAAAAAAAAATAAGAAGTACAAACTGCAAATGTAAGACACCAACAGTCCAATTACATAGCATATGAAACATAATGGAACATACAAAAAAATAAAATAACATATGCCTCCAGCAGAATTACCTCACTGATACTTTATACAGAAACTGCACAACAAATATCAACAGCACACCTATAAAGCAGTAACAGGAAAACTAAAAAAACAAACTGGTAAGTAAACTACATTAATTCCTATAGTTATAAACTTTCTTTAGTAGGATAAACAAAAAATAATTTAGCTTTTTTTTTTTACACAGAAATGGCAAGCACTCTGGAGTGGGTTGAAGAACATTTTACCTGGGATGAAATGAGTGAAAACAGTTATACTAATGGTAGACACTGCAGTTTTCAAAGTAAGCCAATTAATACACATTATTTTATATGTACCGAACACATTTTTTTTCTTTAACCGAACCTACAGAAAATAAAAATAATACTGAAACAGTACATGATGTACTAATGGAGCAACAAACAGACACTGTGGAAAATCATCTACAACGTTTAGAACAAAAAATTGATCAATTAATGACCAATTTCATTATTTTGAAGAACTTTGTAGAAAAACATATCATGGAAAAAAATAAATATCACTGTCCCATGTGCACCTGTACCCTTCTCGATGTTCCAGTCAACCATCTCCAAAAATTCCCATCACCAAAAACGTCAGGATGTGACCTCAATCCCTTCCTCCCCTACTATCCAACAAGTAGAAAACCCTAATTCCCTGTGCATGTCTCAATTTCTACTTTCCCCTCTCTTCCATAATTTCTATATTGCTGTACAATAATAAAATATTGTGTATACTGTTCCTATATTTCTCTGTTTTTTTCTTTTTAAAGGCCGCTAGGGTGTCCGCGGACACTATGTCTGTTAGCACTGTCCGCAATCAAAATAGAGGTGTCCGTAGGACACATAATCTGTCTGCCTGTCCGTAATATATCAAAATGGGGTGTCCTAAGAACACCCCCCGTTTGTATTGTCTGCAATGAAAGTGGACTTGTCTGTAGAACACATAACCCGTCCACATGTCCGCAAAGTTGTGATGCACCTTTAATTAGTTCGGGGACCCAAACCCTGTCTGGTTACACTTGTGCGCATGCACATGTGCATCCCACATCCCATCCTCGGGTAATACGAATATTGCGCCTGTCTGTAACTGTTCGCTGCACGTGTGTTGCACTTTTAATTAGTTCCGGGACCCAAACACTGTCCGTAGGACACCTGTGCGCATGCGTACAGCCAACCCTGTGCATTGCGTACAGCCATCCCATTCGTGAACGTGTCCGCAATGTCATCATGTAACCGTACCCATGCTGAGCGCAGGTCCTTGTTTGTGGACACAGTCCAGGCCCCAACACTAAAAAAACACTTTTTTGAGCAATCCAAGATGTTTTACAATGGAAGTTCACCCCTATGGAGGTCACAGACTATGCCCCTACTGATCTGAGTACTTTTTGGAACGTTTTGAGCCCTTTTTCGTGTTCGAATTGTCTGCGGACCGCGCAGCTGTCTGCAGAGCGCTCCCCATCACCCCTATAAAAGGCAGCACCCAGAGCTGCTTCTCATTCTGCTTTTGGATTTCCAAGACAAAGCACTGCTTCTCTTTGGCATTCACTAGCATTGGCTGTCATTCCTGTCTTCACAGCTATTCCTAATAGCTCAACAGGACAATTGGTGAAGGTTGATATTATGTTCCTGCTGTTCCTGGTTCCTGGATTTTGATAACCTTCCTGATGGTATCCCAGGCTGCTCCTGCTGCTACTGCCTTGGCTTCAGCACCACCCCTAGCCCCTCCACCACCACCACCTTCCCAAGTGCCTGGAGAGGGGAACAGGCATGAAGATGCAGAGAGTGATGAAGAGGATGACGAGGTTTAGGTAGTGGAAGTCCCTAATACTCATAGCCCCCATGGATCTTGGGAATGGAGGTTCATTTACTACCGTTGGAGGGGTACCCAAACCTCATGAACACAAATGTGTTGCACTGAGTGCAAGATGGAGCTCAGTTGTGGCAAACTGGGTTTATACAATTATGGGACTACCTCCATGTGGCGACACCTAACATCGTTCCACACGGGGGCAATTCGAAGGTTCATCCTTGACAATAAAAGTAGTAGGTTGAGTTCCTCTACAGCATGATTTGTTTCTGCTCCTGTCACCAAAGAAACACTCCTGTGGGGTAGCGCATCCTTGAACCAGCCTCACAGGCTATACGTGCTGCAGAAGACCCTTACCTTTCGAGGGTCACTGTATTGTGTATGTACTGCAACACAGTAGTCTGCAGGGGGAACAATTTTGGAGTGCTTTCGAGACTTCGGTCCGGGAGCATGAGAAAAACTGCCCCCTACACAAGTGAGGCTCAACCAACATCTTCCTCTCTCCACCTGCTCTTTCTTATCCACGTGGTTGGTGCCCCTTCCGTACCCTCCCTTCCCTTCCTTTCCTTGTGTGTCTTGTTAAAAATAACAAACAAAATAAAAAACAACAAAGAAAAGTATTTTTTCAGAGCCACCGTTCACAGTTTAAAAATAGAAGTGCCAATGAAATGCTGCAGGGCCCTGTGCATTTTTAGAAGTCTGCGGACAGTCCGCGGACATGTATATTTTTGGGGTGTTGCGCTATCAAAACCATTGCACTCTTCTCCGGGAGGAAGTGGTGGCTCTGAAAAGAGCCTTTTTGTGGTGTTTTTTTGTGTTTCGAAAATTTCAAGTGGTCAACACCTACTGGAAAAAGGGATTGCTATAATTACAAAAAGGGTTGCAATGCATTTGGTATATTTCGCAGAAAAATCTGATTCTCAGCATGAGTAAGATGTACTCCATCTCTGCGAAAAATGTGTGTGCTACGAAACATAATATTTTTATTGTGAAAAGAGGACATACCAACATCTCTCAAAAAAGCCCAAACAGCCTTGTTGACGTTGCGTCTCGCTTTCTCAATTTTTTGTAGAAATGAAGAAGAACGCAGCTACATTTGTCTCTGCCCAATATGAGAAAAAAATACTTGGGAGTTTGGAAACATATCCATGACTTTCCCAAGTCCTTCTTTCATTGCAAGGAGATTTCAGAGACATGTCCTAAACTGTTTCTTCCACAATGAATAATAATAATCTCTGGATGACAGTGTCTCATCAAAGTGGCACAAAGAGGGACCTAATCTAACTGCTTTATTCTGTGCACTCCATGTCAATAAACAATCACATGAGGGAATCCAAGATCTGCAGCCACTCCAGAGCGATCTGCATGAACCTCCCACAAATTTATCCACAAGTCACCCAAAATCCAGACAATCTGCCTTCCGAAAAACACAGCCATAGCTATCTGTTCTCCTCTCATGAAACATACTTTCTGCCAAAGTCTCTCCTTACACATCAAACCCAGTAAACCTTAGTGACCAATCTCTTGGCCTGCAAAGTCTCATTTGCATGCCTTTGAGCCTCAAAATCACTGTATGTTACACGCGCGATCCGCAGACAAGCCGCGGTGTGAGCGGACAGATCTGAGAGTGGGGAATGAAAATTGAAAAAGTGTACCCCTCTTCCCCTTTGATGGTGACTATAAAAAAACTATCGGTTACAGAACTTAATCAATGAAAAAGTGTGCAAAGCACTAGAAAGAGAATGTATTTGTCAAAAAGAATATGAATTTTTGAAAGTTCAAAAACCAGTAACACCGAAATTTTACACACTCCCAAAAATTCATAAATCCCTAAGGAATCCCCCAGGCCGCCCGATAGTATCGGGTAGTGGCTCCTTATTAGAGCCACTGTCCAAATATGCAGACACATTTTTTAAACCCTTTGTGGCAACAATGTTTTCTTACATTCAAGAGACATCAGAAGTTATCAACCTGATAGAAGGGTTAACATTTGACAAAGAAAAACAGCTATTGATCAGTCTGGATATCGTCTCCTTATATACATGCATCCCCAAAAAGACACCTTATCAGTACTCGAAGAGATGTTACTAACAAAAACCGAGAATTACTTTATGTTGAATAAAGATCTGTACCATCAAATTCACGGAACAGCAATGGGTTCATCTGTGGCTCCAACAGCAGCTAACCTGTATGTAGAGTATTTCGAAACCCAGGTAATTTACAAAGAAACCAACCCTTGCTTTGACCATATCTCCTTATGGAGAAGGTTTATAGATGATATTGTAATGATTTGGGATGGAACACAATCTTCATTTTCTTTGTTCATGGAACGGATCAATAAACAGAATCCATACCTGAAATTTACCTCAACTTGTGACAATACTGAAGTAAACTATTTAGATATTACTATCAGTGTTAATACTGAAAAGAAAATACTCCAAATCCAGCCATTCCACAAACCAACATACAGAAATGCACGGTTGTGTTTTGACAGCTATCATCCCCGCCATATGAGGGAAAACTTGTCCTTTGGGCAATTTTTAAGCCTTAAACGAAATAGTACACAGACCAGTATCTTCCTGACGGAAGCTGAAACACTTTGCACTAAATTGCTTGCTAGAAAATATCCCAAAAAGATTGTGAAGAGAGTATTTAAAAGATCCAAACACAACAATCAGGAAGCACTTTTGGAATATAAAAACAAAGAACCAATTAACTCCAAGATGGCATTTGTGAGTACCTTTTCTCCAAAGTCCAATAAAATAATTGGAATTATCAAACAAAAGTGGCACAATTTACAAAGAGGAGAATGCCCCCTGGAAAAACCACTCTGTGCCTTTCAATGTATGTATAATTTGAGAGAGTTATTGACAAAAAATGATATTTCCATATGACCCCTAGACAACAAAGGATTACGGAAAGTTGGGGTTTTCCTGCGACTAAAGGACACTCGCCCTGTGGTACTTGCGTGAACTGCCAGTCCACTTCGAGATCATCCGAGGTGGACATTGGTCTGGCAAAACCCTGGTCCCAAAAACACTTTACTAACTGCAATTCTTCGAATGTAGTATATGCTATTTGGTGCCCCCGTCCAAAAATGTATATCAGAATGACATAGCGGAAAGTAAAGATAAGGATTAGTGAACATCGTAGTAATATCAAAACTAAAGTAATCACAGCACCATTGGTAGGACATTTCCTTTCAATGGACTGCGGACATGACACATTACATCGGACTGTTCTAATCCAAGTAAAAAACATCTCTCCAGTTTCAAGTCCAAATAAAAAACTATTCAGTAGGGAACAATGGCTGATTTTTCTAACCAATTTGTGCGAGGTAGGACTTAATGAACAGGTAGACTGGTTGAAGTGTTGCTAAAGAACCAAGATATCGAACCCCACGATTAATTGAATCAGAGCAAACCCACTCAGCCCCCCAAGGATACTGTCAGAGGTGAGTCACAAGATTTTCTAGTGACATTTGGCAATAACGTCGTGCATGAGACAATATGAAAAATTAAAAGTGACAGATGCGATACTCATAGAAGTCCACCTGAGGGACATGTGGCATTTTTTATTCTGGGCTTGTTTGTAAAACAACAAACAGGTGAATACCAAAATAAACAATCAGTCTGGTGTGCCCCTAAAATTCCAGTAAGATCTTCACCTGGAATCGCAAGGCGGTGAGTCTATGTAGGCGGGGCATCGGCATCAAGGTGGGCCGTTCTTTCCGCACCTTTTTTGGTTGTTGTGGTCGAGCATAGAGATGGCGCGGTCATGTTGTGGTTTTCCACCGAACGCCATCTACCAGTAATTGGTTTTATGTTCCGACATCACGGGCCATATAGCATGAATCACATGAACCGAATACGTAAGGTCATGTGATACTCAATCTCAGCCGACTAATACTAATTAGTAGCGGGGCAACGGGAGAGTAATGAGCTTCCGTACCCGAGGTGGAGAGGCAGAAAGACGACTCTGAAGACGCGACCCGAACAAAGCTGTTGAAGGTAAGCCGAAAAGGAGCACTACATAGAAACTGTTCATCTTAACTGCACTCTGGGCTAAGGAGGGTGAACCATAGCATCAAACTAAAACCGCACATTGGTATTTTACAGCGGCGTTAAAGAGCTCGAGTAAAACATGGCTGCTTATTCATGTAAATTGGTCCTACGAGTGAGGCTGACACCTCTTACTATCGAACAAACGAAAAGAGAAGTTTATAACTACCGTGGATGTTTACCCCTTGTGGACACAAAGTAAAACCGCAGTCTTTGAATATTGTGCCTAACTTGTAATTTATGGTCGGCTGTTTTTCAGTTGAACATGTTAGGGAATAAATATTTGATAACTAACTGATATACACCCCAGTGTAGGGTAGATAACTCTTAAACTCTGCAGATGAACTTGAGGAAGTTTTAGCTAAGTGCAGTAAGACACATGTGGTGGATTTATAATGGAGCCTCTATGGTGTTTTCCACAGGGTACAGTCCAGTGAAAGGACACCTGGCTATTCACATGTGCATAATTAATAAATCAACCAGTGCATGGTAAGTGTGAAGAAAGCATAATAACTTGCTTTTGAAACTTTTTTGTAGCACAATTATTTACACCAAGTGGTAATTGCTACTCTCTCTCCTTTTTCTCTGTTCTTTTCTTCTCTTTTCTTCTCTTTCTTTTTTTCTCTCCCCTAGCATAATTTTTGCTATTCTCTTTCAAGAATCCAATGGAAACCGATCCAAGAACCTCATTTGCAAACGAAGTCGAAGGAGTCAAAATTGTTTGCTAAAGACTTGGTTTGTAGAATACAACATCAATTAGGATTTGAATGATATAAGTCTGGTAATTTTAAGTGTGTAGTGGGATCACGTTGGTTCCCCTGAAGAAGTTCTCATAGTTAGAGCAAAAAACTGCTCCCATAAGGACGAAACATGTTGGGTATGGAACACTGTGATCTATTAACAGTGTTATAAGACCAAAGTTATTTATAATGAGATACCTTTCAGAAGAAAGTAGTAAGATATTGTATCCTAATATAAGGGTCTAAAGGTTCATAGTTTAAGAAAGAGGGTTCCTTTATAGAAAAAACTGTACATAAAACTAACACAGTGTTTACACTACATTTTATTGTGATATTAATGATCTAAATTTCACACTTTTTTGCACTTTGCACTTTTGTATTTTGCACTGTAAGTTTGATCTACCCCTAGTGGTCAATCGACCACTGTGGGTGATTCAGTCAAAAATATGTATTTTCGTATGTTTGTCTACATTATATTATGAATGCTTTTAACAACACCAGGTTGTAAAGAATTGTGTTTTAGATATATATATATATATATGTATACATATGTTTACTTGTGTAATAAATTGTTTATTGAGATATATATAAAATAAATATATTTTTATGATTACTTTTGTGTGTTACCCAGCACCTATTTGGTCCATGGTCTGGATGATATCTTTATGAAAGAGAAAGGAGGGATTAATTTTGAGAGAGAAGACTTTAAGGAGAAGTGACACATAGGTTCTTAGGTTTAGACTTTTTTGTTCTCTCGAAGGGCAGTACCTCTGTGTCTTTAAATAAGCCCATAGTCTCTATTCTGTTGTTGTTGACTATAAAAAAACACCTTTTATTTTGTTATTTTATTTCCACTTATTTTATTCTTGATGTCTTCACATTATCCTCTGTAAAGCATCCCTTATATTTTGAAATGACATAGCATTCCCCAATATGGATAAAGAAATGCCATCTGCTTTGAAAAAGTCACCATTAACAAAATCAATATTGTCATTGTTACAAGACAACATTCCACTTCTAAAGAAGAAAGCAGATATCCCTCTGTTCACCAAACACCTTGCACCATTTAGCTGGGGACAAAAAATATTACAATTCTCCCATACTACCCTAGGCAACATTTCAGGAAAAAAAACACCTTGGCATTTGGAACAACCACCATCACTGCCTGAACAAAGTTTTCAAGAGCACTCAACAAACTTGGAGCACCGATGTATCCCAAAGGGACAGCACCCCAATGCAGTACCACTACGTCTGGACTGTTCCACATAGAGAAACTCTTACAAGCTCCAACTACTGCCTGCATATTGCAACAAGGCAACGTTGACCAGAAAACCTTGACTCCTTCGAAACCAAAACTGGCAGGCTTAGATTTATACATAGCATATCTCTTCAAACCATTTACAAACAGATCTCCCACAAACAACACCCTCCATTTCTTCACCTATGCCATCTGCACTACACACACACCGCCTCTCTTCCTGCACAGAACAACTTCAACACCTGATTGGCTAATCCCTACAGTCCCCTTTCCATGTTGGATTTACTGAGAAACCCCAGATGTGGCAACTTCATGTCTTCAGTTAGACATAGTGTCAAAGTTAAATCACCTAAGAACACATACTACATCCTATGGGATGCAAATATAGATGCGCAATACATTGCAGACAATTCCACTGCAGTTGCACGATATGTCACAGCGTACTTAACCAAAGCAGAATAAACAGAGCTCTAAGATCTCATCCGACAAAATACTGTCACAGAAATTGTACAGTTTAGGCATAAAAATGCTCTACCATAGAGAATGTGGCTGCAACAAAGCCGCAGATCGTTTAAACGGTACTGCTTTGTATGGAAAATCTGAAACCATAGTATGGCTAAGCCTTGGTCCTGCTAAATCCAGAAAAGGAGTTCTCAAATCATATGAAGGCATAGAAACAATAGCCAAAAGTGATCCCAACAGCCAAGACATTTTGAAAAACAATTTACTAGACACATACCATTCGAACAGGAGTACCACTTTGGAAACCTTGTATTTATACCACGTAGCCCAAAACTTCTCATACAAAAATAATATTAAACCAGATGAGACAAAAGGTAGATACAAAGTCGAAAATTGTGAAGGCAGCCTAGTAAAACTTACCAAGCAAAGCTTAATTAATCATATGAAATTGCCATTAAAAACTCCTTAACATAAAGAACTGTATTACATGTCTCTAGTACAACCTTTTAAACCATAGAGAAAAGAAGAAGATTTATTAGATACCCATGTCTCCTATGAAGATGCTTTCAAAGCAAATGCCAGCACTATAACAGACATCAACTTTTCCAGTAAACAACAATGTTAGACAATGAACAGCAACAAGACGAAGAACCCCATATACAACTAAATATAGACACCCCTGACAGCAGTCAACCTTCTCTAACAGGAAGCCAAGAACCACTTGGAAAACCACTCATAGCACATGAGGCTGAATTAGCCATGACTGAAGTAGAAAACACCATTTACCTGTATGAAGAGTCTACAGAAGACTTTGCTATACTAAAATCACAATTATACAATTGGCAGTGTAGCATTTTCCTAGAAATATCAAAACAAATTGAACATGGTATGCAGCACAAAACTAAAACATGTACCTGCCAAGACTGTAAACCTATACTGTTATATGTGAGCGGTCAAGCTGGTTCAGGGAAAACATTCTTAATAAAAATCATCAGCAAGTTCTTCCAACAATTGACAACAGTTGTTGTAACTACCCCCACAGGATTAGCTGCGTCCAATATAGGCCGTGCCACTTTAGACCGATTACAACTCCTTGCAGTAGAACACCAAAACAAATTAGACCACAACAAACTTTCTCCAGAAGCTGCAATGGAACTACGCAGAGTTTTGAAACAAATGAAAATGCTGCTAATAGATGAGGTGAGCATGGTCTCCAACCTAACTTTGGCTTGATTCACCTCAGATTACAAGAGGTCCTCAAAACAGACTATGAAGAGCTCTTTGGAGGAAAACACATTATTGTTTTCGGAGATCTTCAATTAACAGCAGTTAAAGGTGAACCTATTTTTAAAACATTAGGGCACAAACTATGCCGTAAATCTTTTGGCAGCATAGGAAATGTCAATTTTTGGCAACATTTCCAATACAAAGAATTAACTGAAAACATGCGTCATTCTGCAGACCTCACCTATGCTAACATTTTTAAAAGTATTCCGATTGGTGTTCTATTTAAAGAAGCACATTTTGAATACCAGCTGCATCCATGACTTATACAGCCATAGCTCATGTGCTACTGATGTCATGGGACAATTAGCACACACAAATGTAAACTTGATGTCCTTGATGCCAACTCTTGCAAGCTGTGCACAATTCAATGAAAACATGTTGAAAAAAGAAATGCAACCAACAGTTCAAATTTGCTCCACAGTCAAACTGGATGAGCACGGTATGACACTACCCATGTGTGAACAAGCCACAGCACAAATAAATATCTTAGAAAACTCTATCTGTAACACAGATGGTTTAGAGAAAATATAGAAATGACCTTTAAACTGTAGAGTAATGCTCAAACGATACCTTGACATGGAGCAAGGACTAGTTAATGGAGCACTTGGTACAGTTGTTGGCTTTCAAACATACCCACGTGACAACAACATTCAGTTTGCCAATATTCACTTTGACAAACTGTCAGAGGTTAAAAGTGTAGGTAGCTCAACACCCTGATTCCATCTTTTCAAAGACATGTATGTACACAGAGAACAATTTTCTCTATCTCTAGCATACGCAATCACCATTCATAAATCACAAGGCCTTACCTTAGATCAAGCATTGTTAGATATTGGCAGCACATTATGTAAAGAAAACATGAGCCATGTTGCACTATCACGCCTACGTACACTTGAAGGACTATTTCTAGTCAACGTTGATGCAAGTAAAGTAAATGCTGATATTCCTTGCATTCGAGAATACAACAGACTTTCTGCACTCTACGCACCCCATCTCAAAATCTATCCTGTTCTTCAAAAAGCTAAAGTTTGTAAAAGACAACTAGTTCAGACTCATATTATACAGGGTCTAAAAAGCATACCTCCAAAGAAATTTAAAAAAGCTAATACTTCATCAATGACCACAACTAAAGAAGGATCTACTGCACAAACAAAACCAACTACCTCTTCAAAGAAACAACCCACATTTCCAACAAATGTCTTAGACACAAAACTGTCTGGTCCATTCAAATTTTCAAAGACAACTGGTGTAAATCGCAATGCAAATGTAGCAATCAATATTCTTTTCCAATTGCCACCCATTATTGAAAACATTTACTTAAACGGGACAGACCAATTATGTTTGCAAATGTTAGTCCTTCACAGAAATGCAATCAACAATCCCGACAACACTTACAGTGTTTCTGGAATAGGGCAGAAATTGGACTACTGCACTGGAATGGTCAGATTCAATATAAACACACAAGAAGATCCACAAGAATTTCTAATGTACTTACTACAAGTACTGGAAAACAAAAAAAATATACCTATAAATGATATCTTGCCTTTTTCATACATATGGAAACATACATGCCCTCTCTGCAAACATGTAGCACAGGAACAAATCCCTAATGAACGCTTTGTGTATGTATCCATGCCTAACTGTGAATCCATTCCAATGGCAGATTATGTACTACTTGCAATTCTGATAATCGTTCCACTTTACAAATACAGTCACATAGTGAATACGTAATAGTAATGCTTTTACGTTACAATGCAAATGGCCCCAAAAACAACTGCAAGCTGACGTGATTCACACATGGACAAGTATCACTTGGTAAGAAAACCTTCACAACAGTAGGCATAATCAGAGCCACAACCAATTCAGGTCACTACACTGCATACATAAAAAAGAAATGTGGATGGTTTGAATGGAATGATACTTCAATATTTCTAAAATAAAGATTACCGGAAAATCTTGTAAATGCTTACTTAATATGCTTAAAACCAAAATGTATTCACTAATCTGAGTATAAATATCCACAAAATGTCCTCAACAACCTTTAAATCCATAACTAATGCAATAAGACAACAGCTATCTAACAGTGAAAAACTATAAACAGTTAGAATACACCAACCGGTATCTAACTACAACCAAACAACTGCAATATACATTTTTCTAAGGAAACCCTACACCACGTATTACATATAAAAAAAACTCTCAACAACTTCAAAACTATCAACAGTTAGAATACACCAACAGGTATCTGCCTCAAAATTCTGCAAAAACCAAACAGACAAATGAATATTGCTAAAATGCAACAAGAAATAAACAGTTAGAATACACCAACAGGTATCTAACTGCCCCGAAATTCTGCAACAGCCAAACAGATAAATGAATAATGCTAAAATGCAACAATAAATAAACAATTAGAATACACCAACTGGTATCTAATTCCAGCAATAGTACCACCACTTCCAAACCAAAAACCATACACCTATTCAATTCCTCCTACTGAAATCAACCACCAAAAAATATAGTACCATAAAACAAAAAAACATGAACCTATTCAATTCCTCCTACTGAAATCAACCACCGAAAAATATTGTACCATAATGTGGAAAGATTTTTTTTAATCCTGCATGGATTTCTTTCCC
This sequence comes from Ambystoma mexicanum, assembly GCF_040938575.1. Lineage (NCBI taxonomy): Eukaryota > Metazoa > Chordata > Amphibia > Caudata > Ambystomatidae > Ambystoma > Ambystoma mexicanum. The sequence continues at coordinate 942,424,993 of NC_090927.1, forward strand.
ACAGACCCAATGATTTTACGAACAAACACAGGAACTGGCCAAGTACACTGGTTTGAAGCATAGTGCTTGTAAAGTACTAACTATGAGGGTCAACAAAGTACAGAAATGTCTGCTATGCAATGCAATAACTCATTACAAACTACCTTAACTAACATGTGATCTTTTCTTTCATCACAGAGAATGAAAAAACAATGTCTGCTCCAATTTTCGATATCATGAAAAAACTGCATGCAACCTCAATGAAGCAGAAAACTAAGTATACAATGACTGGAGTCACAAACACAGCAACATAACACACCCATGAAAACAAACACCTGACGACTCACCACAACCCAAAATGTTTGCTTGCATGGGTGTCTTATGCTGCGAAGGTTGTGACTGGTGCCTACAGTCTTGGGTGCATGGCGTGGACAAAACACTGCATACAGCCTCAACAAAGCAAATAGTTAGTATACAATGATTAGAGTCACAACCACCGCAACATAACACACACATGCAAGCAAACACCATACCACTAACTACAACCCAAAAGGCCTATAGTCTTAGGTACCAACATTCTGAACACAGTCCAACAATCCAACTAACACACACCATGTTCACTGTCCTATAAATACTATTGCACTACTGGACACCAGTACACAAACTTTTTAAAACATACCCCCTATGCAGCCCACATACCACAATCAAAATATTTGCTTGCATGGGTGTGTTATGCTACGGTGGTTATGACCAGGGCCTAGAGTCTTGGGTGCAGACCATGCACCCAAGACTCTAGGCCCTGGCCAAAACCACTGCAGCATAACACACCCATGCAAGCAAACACCTGCCAACTGACCACAACACAAAAACATAACATAACCTCCTCAAACCCTATCCACTTCACTTGACATACTAATACAGTACTTCTTCAAATTCTACTCTTCAATGTATGCCGTCTTCACCCAATACTGAAGTAACTACCCAAAACCAATACATCAGAGCATAATATAATACACAGTAGTGCATTCAATAGTTGGTATGTACGCGAACAGCCATGGTGACTGCGGACAATGCAATCACATCACAGCCTTTTCCCACCTAAACAAATACAGCATTTGACCCATTTCTCACTCCCCCACCCTCTCCAGCCATTCTTCCACACCAACACACTCCCCAAAATTGGAATCCAGCTCTGTTCCAACATGGCGGGCATATCGAGAAAATGTGACGCATCTCACGGTTCACTCCATCCAATCAGAGAACATGTTGCCTGTCCGCAGACATGACGCACATTCACTGACCAATTGGTGTCCTGTCCACAGAGCGAACAGGGAAGTGTGTCCACGGGCAGGACACAGATATCACAAATTTGTTTGCACCTTCTTATTTGTTGTTTTAAAAAAATACTACTGGATGGATTTCCACCAAATTTACAAAAGCACGCATTTGGGGGACCAAGCCGCCACTCCTGCTGCAAATTTGGTGAACATCCGTCCAGCGGTTTCGGCTGTGGGCATGAGCAAAGTTTTTCTCCATCAGTCTATGGGGAAAAAAGACATTTTGGGACCCCCTATAACTTTGCACCCCCTTGAGCAAACCTCACCAAACTTAGCAAATAAATTCAGAGGTTGCCATATACTTCTTTTTCAAAGTTTGCTGAGGATTCGTTCAGAGAGAGCAAAGTTATAAGCCACCCAAAAAGTGCTCTTACTATGAGATGAGCAACTTAACCATAACTACTATCGCAGGCCCAGTAATATTACACGACCCATGGTAGTGGCCTTGTAGTTATGGTTAAGTTGCTAATCGGAGGATGAACACCACAATATTCCCATTAGCATAACACAATATGCAAATGGTATTGTTGGAAAATCTTATTGAGTCTATGTACTTTACTGAGAAATATAAAGTAGATGGAGTCTATACATGTTTTTTTTAGTTCTATTTTTAACTGTGAAAGGTGGTTCCTAAAGGAATATGGGCCTCATTACACAGAAGGCGGTAAGGGTTAACGGTCACCGGTAATGCTACCGGTGACCATTAACCCTTACCGCCTTACTACGAGTTCCCTTTGCGAGACCCGACTTTAACGGCTGGTTTTACCAGCCGTTAAAGTAGGGTGCCGGTAATTACGATACCGCAATTTGCAGTACCGTAATTAGCGCCTTCCCCATTCCCATTATGCCCTATGGGGGCAAAAATGGGAATGGGGAAGGGCCTTGGTGAATGGGGAATTACCGCCCCCGCTCACCTTGGAGTAGGGCGGTAATTCCGCCATCCACCAAGGCAGACACGGTAAAATACCGGCGGCAACCGCCTACCGTGTAATGAGGCCCTATGTCTTTTGTTGTTTTTGGATGTATTCTTTTTGGCAGGTGAGCTGAGAACGAAAGGTGGGGAGGGAAATGAGGGAAGAGGAACCAAACACTAATATGGAGGGGTAGGTGGACAAGGGAAAATGTTGCGCATGTGTTATTTCTAAAGTAGGTGGCAGTGTTTCTTATGCTCCTTGATTACAGCAGTGGTGGTAGCTCTTGGGGAGGAGGGATGGCATTAGCTGATTTCATTTTAAGATAAATAGCAGTTTTGCTAATACTATCTACTGTGTACTAGATTGTTAATGGATAATGAGTAGGAATAGGTGTTCGAGCTGTGCAAGGGAAATGTTGAAGTTCAAAGTTCCTAGATCAGTAGAAAATGCAGTTCTGAAATGTCCACGAAGCAGAGATCTTATTGTGAAAGGCGGACAGGTTCTCGGACAAGTCATCATGCTGCACGCCAGCGTATGGTCATGTGGTACTGTCCGGAAGGTGCGCTATAAAGTCAGATGTCCGTAGACATCTACGGATGCGGAACTAGTTGAATTAGTTGCAAAAAGTTTATAGAAGTGTTAAAAATTATTCCAGAAGGTAGGAAATGGCAGAGTTTTAAGGTGACACTTTGTAAATGGGACACAAATATTGCTATATTGGGTAAGTATGAAACTAGTAAGTTGTAGGAAAATAGCATGCACTGGTACAAACCCATGAATTTCACTGGAAAATCTTTGTTAAATAGGTGTTATGGTTAAGTAGCACTAATAAAAACCTATGAAATTCAAAGAAAAAACTTTGTTAAAGGGACGTTATGGTTTCATGTAAAATCGGAAAACCCCAGAAATTCGCCAGTTATGGTAAGCTAAACAACCATAACTTGCGCCATCACTGTGCACTGCTAAGACTAACACCCAAGACATCAAAGATGACATCACAAATATCATTGATGACATCACTGATGACATCACATATCTGGGCCACTTGTTTTTGTTTATTGACATATATAGACCAGGTGGTTTTGTTCACTGGCAGTCCGAATAATAAAATTGAAAAAGGTGCTATATATCTAGACATTAGCCTTGTCATATGTGCTTTAAGTACATTCCTTAGGGTTTGGTCTCAGCTCGTGGTGCATATACATGGGGAAATGAGCAGGCCTCAAAAACAATTCATTTGTATACATGAAGATAAACTTTAACGTCATTAACATTTTCTGATGATGTAGTTTCTTTCTTCCTTACTTTAGGTTCCCTGTATGTGCCTCTGATTTGTATGCATTGTGGTTCTTCATATGTATCATTTGTACCAGCACAAGTGCTGTAAGTCTTGAATTATTAGCTAGTTATTACATGTTTAACATTACTCAAAACTCATTTGTGATGTCATCTTTGATGTCCTGGGTGTTAGTGTTAGCAGTGCACAGTGGTGCGGGCAGTTATGGTTGCTTAGCCTACCATAACTGTCGAATTGCAGAGGTTTTTCGATTGTATTTTGAACCATAATGTCACGTTTATAAAGATTTTTAGTGAATTTCACAGGTTTTTAGTAGTGCAACTTAACCATAACATCCCTCAAACAAAGTTTTTTCTAGTGAATTTTACCGGTTTTTAGTAGGCCAACTTAACCATAACGTCCCTTTAACAAAGTTATTTTTACTCAATTTTACAGTCTTTCAGTAGAGCAACTTAACCATACCGCAAAGTTTTTTTGCTAAAGATGATTGGTTTGTTGTAGTGCCACGTAACCATAATGTAAAGCAATTTCTGACTTATTTAAACACCTTGCGGAGAATACCACTTGACAATATGCTGGTGTACAGCACGGTAACGTGTCCCAGAATCCGTAAACACTTAACAGTAAGATGTTTGTGTCGTGGTCAATGTGGAAACAGATTTCATATTGATCTAGGAACGTTCACCTGCAACATTTGCCTTGCACAGCGCCAGCACGTATTGGTAGTTAGATATTAACAATGTAGTACACATTGCATACTTTCAGCAGAAGTTTTAGTTATCTGAAAATGACATCAGCTAAGGCCATCCATCCTCCCCAAGAAACAACAGCACTACTTCAATGAAGGTGCATGACAAACACGGTCTCAACCTTAGAAATAACAAACGCACAATATGTTTGCACCGCCCACCCACTCCCCCATATCACTGTTTGATACGTCTTTCCTCATTTCCGTTCGCAAATGGCCTTATTAGCTGTCCTACGAAAAAAGAAAGCCACCCGTTAACAAAGTAAATGTTGCGTTAAGAACCACCTTTCACAGTAAAGGACATAGACGCAATAAGATTTGACAATAATAGTATAGATGTGCAAAGCAAGTACTTTTATTTAACAAACAACTGCCAGAGATCAACAGACTAATTCCATTTCCAAATAATTTATAGCAATGACTCTAAGGCCGACATTGAAAATGTTCATGGAGAGACACTTGCAGTTAATTTCACGTACACAAAGTATGCGTTTCTGTTAAATCACCCACTTTGTTTGCACAGGTATTTCCAACACGGCAGAATCACTGTTGCCTTACACCACCATAAATGATGGTATTTCGCTCCTTGTCGCTAGTTCAGCGTAGGGACAGAGCGGCCCTGGCCTGTCATACCATAACATTATAATGGACAGGCACCCGGTCACCAGCAGTTGCATCTGGCGTGGAAAGAAGCCGTCACCGGCTTCTGGAAACCATGGCATGCACAGAACGGCAAAATGTATCTAGGAGGAAAACATAAGAGAAAATCTGTGTCAATACCCAACCTTTAGGATAGAATACCAAAACCGACACAAAGATTGTGGAAAGTACTACACAAATGTAAGTGGCCAAACATGACATTTTAAAAAAATATTAGAGTTGCCCATGGGTACATATAATTACACCCTACAAACGCAGATAAACAGCACTCGCCGCAAGGGTTAAAAAAAGGACAAGTACACAGTGAGATGGTAATTCAGTTATGAAGGCTGCATGAATGGACAAGCAAGAAAAAATGACATGTCGTAATGTTACACAAGACCAAAATAACGTGCAAACTGATAAACAAAGCTACGTGGGCAAGCATAACATTTGAAAGAAAAAGAAGTAACGGTCACCAACGGTGACTCTAGTCATAGCCTGCAAACGCGAACAATGTACACTCTCTGTTATTGGAGGAAAATTACAACTGCGCAAAAATATAATACTTCAGTTACATTGTCACAATTAGTGTACAGTCGTCAAAATTAAACTTACATCATCTTCACACCCTCCATTATTTTTGCCAAAGTCAGACAGCAAACTATTTGCATTAAAGAATATTCGTGAACTGATATTTCATGTTCCTTACAAGTTTTTTTTAAAATATAACCTTATCAAATAGTATTTTTTTCAAGCTTTCATTCCTTGCGTAGCTTTTAAAGTTTCCTTTCAAGGTCAAAAAAAAATAGCCCCTGATGAATTGACTTGTATGCGTGGGCCTACTGAGCTCGCAACCAAAAAAGCAAATCAACTGACCTTCACTCAGAAGGCAAATACATTCTCACTTTGCAACAACATATGAGCATCTTATCATGAGAACCGCTACTCCCATACGGCGCGTAAACCACTGTTTCCATCAAACACTCCAGGTCGCCGCCTGAGATTTCAAAACATAGGACGCCAGTCCGACTTCAATATTAATCTGAAAACATTGTAACACAGAGGCAGGCATTCATTACCATGCATTGAGCACCATCTTCCACTTTACCGTATCAATTTGGTGGCAAGAAAGCACCACTTTTTCCATTTCCCGCTGCCACATTCCATTCCAACCTAAGTAAAGCTCACCTTCGGAAACAGTATTTCATAATTGTAACAAGTGCATTAGTGCCTTGGTTTCTATATGTTACCGGTGATGTCCGTGTACATCAAAACATGAACAAAATATGGCAGAGGCCACGAAGAAATGTCACGCACTTCACGCTGTTCCACAACCAATCAGTGAAAGCCCCACATGCCTGTGGGCTTGACGCTACGGATTAGCTAATCGATTTCTTGTCTGCGGAGCGAACAGGGAACTGTGACTGCGGAACGGACATAGATATCACTAATTTTTCAAGACCTACTTTTTCATTGTTTTAAAGAAAAGTACTCAACGTATTTTCACCAAATTCACAAAAGCACGCATTTAGGACCAAGCCACTGCTCCTGCCGCAAATTTGATGAAAATCCGTTCAGCGGTTTGGGGTGTAGGCATGGGCAAATTTTTTCCCCCATTCACTCTATCTGGAAAAAAGGACATTTTGGGATCCCCCTATAACTTTGATCCCCCTGGACCAAACCTCACCAAACTTTGCAAAAAAATTCAGAGTGGGTCACATACCTTTTTTGCAAAGTTTGGTGAGGATTCGTCCAGGGAGAACAAAGTTATAAGCCACCAGCAACTTAACCATAACTACACGGCCACTACCGTTGCTATATATATATATATATATATATATATATATATATATATATATATATTCAGTGAAAAAACTTTGTTAAAGGGACGTTACGGTTAAGTTGTGCTATTAAAAACCTATAAAATTCAGTAAAAAAAAACTTTGTTAAAGGGACGTTATGGTTAAGTTGCGCTACTAAAAACCTTTGAAATTCAGTGAAAAAACGTTGTTAAAGGGACGTTATGGTTCAAAGTAAAACCGAAAACCCCCTGAAATTCGGCAGTTATGGTAACATAAGCAACCATAACTCGCGCCACCGTGCACTGCTAACACTAACACCCAGGACATCAAAGATGACATCACAAATGTCATTGATGACATCACTGTGACATCACATGGCTGCCTCTCCCTTTTTATCCTTTACTGACATATCAAAGCCACATAGTTTTCTTCAGTAACAGTCAGGAAGTAAAAATTGAAAAGGTATTATATTTGTAGACTTAGGGTCAAGTCACATCATATGAAACATATACATAGCGGAAGACACAGGCTTGAAAGAGAGCAATCCTTTCTGTGCATTAAGATAATCATTAGGGTTATCAGCATTTTCTCATAGTTTTATTTTTATTACTCTACCTTCCCTGTATATGCTCATATTTGTATACATTATACTCACTCTCCTTTCCTTTGAGTGCAGTCACATCATGTGATACACATACATATGGTAAGTAGCAGCTTTGAAACAGAGCAATAGTTTCTCTGCATAAAGACAATCAGTTAGGTTATGAACTCTTTCTGCTACTACTTCTGCTTTTTTGTTTACTTCACTGTCCCTGTATATACTCATATTTGTATGTGTTGTTGTCTCTTTGTGTTTTGTCTGTAATAATTATTACAGCCCCCGGAGAGGCTCACGAAGCGGACTTGAAGGTTGTATTGTGTTTTGACCTTGACAGACAGAGATTGTGATGAAAGACTTCTCTTGAAGGAGTGTTGCTAAAACGTAAGAGAAGATAAGGATGAAATTTATGAAACAAAACCACTTTTATATATTATATCACTATGCGAAAGATCGATGGCACACGCGGAGTCGTATTTTGGGACTGCACCACTCGTAGACAATGGAAATTGCAATTGTACTGTAAGTAACCCTTTAGATTATTTTGTACCAAAGATAATTACAATAGCGTAGCATTAAAGACCGCTCAAGTTGAACTTGTTCGTTGATAGTGGCAAAATGTTTTCTACCGCGCACTATCACCGCCAAATTGATCCCCTGTTGTTTAGAGGGCTCTGAAAAAGGCAGACGACACAGGGTGGGTTAATACAAATAATTTAACCGGTCTATAGGCAGTCAAGCGCTCTACTCTCGGTGCCACTTCACTGTAGCCTGTCAAATGGCACAGTGAGTACAACGCTCGCTTTGACATCCATGCACAGCTTGCTAACGCAAGTTCGAATCCCGGCAAGGCCAAACTGAGCCTTTCATCCTTCCGTGGTCGATAAATGAGCACCACACACCGTGGTTAATATTAAGCACCACTTAGATACCTCACGGTTCTTAGCGCTATATGAATGGGAAAATATTATTATTTTATTATTAACATACTCCGTTGCACTATCTTCGATAGCAAATAGTTTCACGCCCTAATAAATAAAATGATGATTTTTAATGAAGATCGGCTGGTGAGACTAATTTATGTTTTTTAAAACAGGTATGTGGCCCCATTTTGCCTATGTCACGATTTACAGACTCCAGCGGATGGGGTCTTCAACTGCCAGGTGCAGGTCCAAATATGCAACTTCATGACCCTCACCATTTTATGGGACAATCGCCAAGGACCAATATGCCCTTACGCAGTACTAGCGGCTACAAACAACATACCAGCCAATAGGGGGTCTAATGGCTCGTTTTTGGAGCAACCTTCCGATTATCAGAGCGACCATTTACTGCTTTTATCATAAACCAACAGCCTATCTACCGCAAAGGAACAACGCGTGGCTCCAAATAAACTTTTGCTGATCGACGGCAGAGACAATAGCAAATCGCTGAATATTCACTAAACATCTCATCTGAAATAAATGTACTTTACCAAATGTACAATCCTGCTGTTTACTTTTAAACCACAGTTTCATATTCCGAATTGTGGCGCACTGAGTTGTAAGCTGATCTAACACCCTCTGTACCGCAAAGGATCATCGCGTGCCTCAACATGAACTTTTGCGGATCGACAACAAAGACAAATGCAAATTGCTGAATATTCTCTAAACATTTGATGTCAAATAAATGTACTTTACAAAATTTACAATCTTGCTGTTTGCTTTTAAATCACTGTTTCATATTCCGAATTGTGGCGCGCTGTGTTGTGACATAATATGTGTTGTCTTCCGGGTTCTGTGTAAAGTCACTTAGGACTGGAGAGGACTGGGCGCGTTTGATGACGCACCCTGTAACGTCACGGAGAGAGGCGGGGAATATGAATGCTTTGATAATATCAGGCTTAGGGGCGGGAGATATGATTTAGTGTCGCAAAAGCAAGTCAGCCAGGTCAATAGCGCCAGTCATAGGATTATCACATAATGTCGGCGCACACCAGCCGGATTTATCGTTTCTTTAGTGGACAAAAAGTCGGTTGACGCCCATAGGAAATTGTACTATTAGCGGACAAAAGGAGTGGTCTTAAAACACTTTCACCCTGACAACGAATAATACAAACAACGTTCTCAGAACACCCCCATTTTGTGTAATTGCAACCATTTCGGGACACCGCGAGTGTTCTTAGAACACATTCAACTAGACAGATTACAATACGGACAGCGTCCTGAGGACACCCCCAGTTTGTGTATTTACGACAATTAAGTACACCGCGAGTTTTCATAGCTCATTTTTACCTTCCTTGCGAACAAAAATGACACATACCCCGTCTTCTAAACACCCCACCATTTAGTTTATTTACAAAATGTCAGAACAGCCGTGTTCTCCGCGGACAAATCGAACGCAACAAAAACGTCTAGCACATAAAAAAACAAAACATTGAACCTATCTCATACTCCCCCACCCTCCCCAAACACTCTTACACACCAACACAGGGCACTAAATACAATTTTTTATCCACGTTTCACCGCGCTGTACGCGGTCGGCGGGGAATACAAGATGGCGGGCGCCACAGAAAATCTGACGCGCTCCACGCCCCTTGCCGTCCAATCAGCGAACACGTCACATGTCCGCAGACATGACGCAAGGCCATGGGCCAATCGGGGTGCTGTCCGCGGAGCGAACAGGGAAGTCCGTCCGCGAAGCGAACACAGATATCACGCATTTTTTTGCGTTATGTTTTGGTCATTTTTTAAAAAACTACTGGACGGATTTACACCAAATTTGCAAAAGCACGCTTTCGGGACCAGGCCGCCGCTCCTGCCGCAAAATTGGCGTAAATCAGTCCAGCGGTTCGGGCTGTAGCCGTGCGCAAAGTTTTTTCCCATTCAGTATATGGGAAAAAAAAAAGTTTTGGGACCCCCCCTATAACTTTTCTCCCCCTGGACGAATCCTCACCAAACTTTGCAAAAAAATTCAGAGTGGGCCATATACTTTTTTTTGCAAAGTTTGGTGAGGATTCGTCTAGGGGGAGCAAAATTAAAAGCCGCCCAAAAAGTGCTCTTCCTATGGAAAAAACAACCTACCGTGGCCATGTAATATATATATATATGTATATATATATATATATATATATATATATATATATATATATATATAATTATGGTAGGCTCAGGAGATTTTAAGGGTGTAGCATCAGCATTTGTAGAGAGCTGCATCTCTGGGTCAGGGATCGTTTGTGTGGATTGGTGTAGGCTTACCATGCTTGTTGTGGGTGCCGCTGTGTGGCGGCCCTGTTGTGTTTCCATTCCTTGTGCCTTTAGGGGGTGGAGACCAGCTTGGGGCTAACCCCTTCTCTGTTGGGGTGGGGCCACATTAGGAAGGCAGAGGAAAGGGCTGAATAGTGAAGCTGAGCAGTGTGTTCGTTGCTGGGTCCTCCCCCACCTGGCTCAAGAAGCACTGCACTCCGGTGCTGTAAAGGGATGCGGTGTGGCCAGCGGCCCACCAGGGGGTGGTGTCAGCGTGTGTAGCGTGTGAAGGTCAGCTAGGCCCTTGGTGTCAATTGGGTGAGCCTGCTGTTGGAGGAACACATGGAAGGAGGATTGTGGGGGGGTTGAAAAAAAACCAAATGGGATAGGAAATAGGAAATAAAAGAACGGCTAGTAATATTGAAGGGGTGTTTCCCAGTCTCTGGGAGATGGATGTTGGTAGGGATTTTGTGCCATTGGGCCGTTTTTCTTGATGGCCGGTGCAAAGGGTGGATGTTGGTTTGCGGCTCAGGTGCCTCTGCACCTCAAGGTTTCAAAAGAAAAGGGAGTGATTGGAGTTGGGGCAGTTTGTGTAACTGGGGGTGAGTCTGCAGTGGAAGACCATGTCAGGGTTTCAGTGGATGTTCAGCACTTACAGGAGGTGCTGAGTATTAGCAGCAGGGCATCCAAAGTGCAGCTGGAGGGGATGTTGCAGGAGGTCACTGGTGAGAGGAATGCCAATGGGGGGAGGCCCTAGCGTAGAGTGGCTTCTGACTGGGCCCTTGCAGCGGTGGTAGCTTGTAGCCTCATAGCAGGGAGAGGGAAGAGAAGAGGAAGAGGGTCCAGTAGGAGCAGGGTTGAAATGCTGAGGAGGGCAGCAGGGAGCTTTGGCAAGATAGCAAAGGAGATTAGGTGTGGAATTTGGGCTCAGTGTGGCAGGGGTCGGGTGAGTGCGGGCAGGGTGGTAGAGGGGGATGTGGTTCCTGCAGGCATGGAAGGTGGAGGGAGGGCAGAAGGGAGAGGGTGTCAATAAAGAGGTGGCAGAGTAGGAAATACCTGCAGAAGAGTGCAGAGTGGAGGAGGAGGACACTCTCCCCGATAGACGGCGGTCACAGGGGCAACCATGGTGCATCCTTCCCAGGTCAGTGGTGAAGAGTGCAGAGAATGAAGCACAGCCCCCATTGCAGGAGGGCGAGGAGGAGAGAGAGGACTTCAGATCAGTCCTCTGGCACACAGAAGGGGGCCATCTAGGGGGTGCAGTACAGCACAGCGGAGCACAGGTCAAAGGGTGGAACACATCACCAGACAAGAAGTGATGAACTGGAAAGGCTTGGTGTGGCCCATCTGAGAAGTCGCCACATGAGTATCGGGGTGGATGCCCCATGCTGACCTGAGGAGAATCTGCCTGGCCTGATTAGGCTTGCGGAACATGACTGGTATATGGCTATGAAGGATGAAGGGGATGAGGAGGACTGGTTATTTTGGGGGATGGGTAAAGGGGGCAATGGGTTGAATGGAGAAGGGGTCGGTGCAGTGGCAAATTGGGGGGAGAACATGCAGGGGCATGTAGGGGGTTGGAGGGAAGTGCAGTAGGAGTCTGGAGTAGAGGAATAGTGGTGTGGAAGCCAGGATGTAATGGCTGGGCAACGAGGACAGGGCGACAAAAGGTGAGCAGAGCAGGGAATTGTCTGTGGCATGGGTTAGGCTGGGGGCTAGATGAGGGGCACAAAAGGGGGCACCTGGGGGTGCAGAAAGGGGGAGAAAGGACCCGTGGATGACTATGAGGGCCCTGATGAGGGCAGAAGGGAGAAGTGTAGTTTCAGTGGAGGTACAGACAGATAAGGTACCAGATTTGGTTGTGCAGGCTGTGGTAGAAGATCATCACGAGGCTGAGGGAGAGAGGAAATAGAAGGCAAAGAAGCAACCCTATATGGGTATTTATGAAGCCGTTGGGTGCACATTCGAAGATGTGTTCCAGATTTTACCCAGGGAAGTGAGAGCTGAAGAGGGGTCGAAGGAAGAGGAGTGGGAGCGAGCAGCAAGGCTGCGGGTGCCAATTACGATTGAAAATTGGACGTCAGCATTTTTAATATATGCTAGAGTCTACTGTGAGAAGTACCCTTAGAGGTGTGTAGCATTATTTAAGTACATGAATGTTATTAGGAAAGCTTTTACCAGTTTCAGAGGGTTTGCTTGGATGAGGTACAATGAGTAGCTCAGTGCATGAATGGGGGAGGACCAGCAGGCGGTGTGGGGGGAGATTGATATGGACCTGTGGTTGCAGGGGATGGCACCCAAGTTCCCAGTGCCCACACTTCACACGTTGAGTGCTTTACCAGTGCTTTACCGGCCCTTTCTCAGTCGCTCCGCCCTCAACAGGGCAGGCGAAGGAGGCAGGGGACAGCCTTCAGCAGCTTTGTGGGCATTTAGTAAAGAGGGGTGCTCTAGGCCGATATGTAAATTTAGACATGAGTTCGGCAGGTGGGCAGGATGTCACCCCGTCACATAATGTTTTGTGACTGAAGAGAGAGGCAGGGGCCAGGATGCAGGGTGAGGGGTTTTCAGGAAAGGCCTATACTCCAGTTAAGCTAGACATGTTGGAGGAATGGCTGGGTTTCTACCCGGATAGGCAGTGGCCAAGGTTTTGAGTGCAGGTTTTCGGAAGAGTTTTCAGTTGGGATACCAGGGTTCGAGGGTTCAGAGGTGGGCAGAGAACCTGAAATCGACACATGGGAAACTGGATGTGGTAAGAGCAAAGCTGCAGAAGGAGGTGGATAACAGAAGGATGGTTGTCCGGTTTGCGGATTTGCCAGGTGATCTAGTGGTGTCCCCCTTAGGGGTTATACCTAAGAAAGTGGGTGGTTCGTTTAGGCTGATTCACCATTTGTCATGGCCAGAGGGCATGTCCATAAATTATTTCATTGCCCCTGAGGAGTGCGGGATGTCCTACGCAAGCGATCAGGCAGTGGGCTTGGTGAGGGAAAAGGGGTGTGGGGCCTTTATGGCCAAGTTTGACATTAAGTCGGCTTTTTGGTTGCTTCTGGTGCATCCAGAGGATTTTTGGTTGATGGGGATGCAATATGACGATCAAATGTACACGGAAATAACATTACATATGAGTTGGGCGGTGGTGTGTGCATTGTTTGAACGTTTTAGCTTTTTAGCTCCTTTTTGCAGTGGGGTGTTCACTTACAGGTCAGAGTTTGGGGGAGTTTTGCACTATCTGGATGATTTCTTGTTCATCAATGGGACGGGAGAAGCGGAGTGCAAGGGAATGCTGAAGGTTTTTGAAGCATTGATGATTGAGTTGGGAGTACCATTGGTGGAGGATAAAACTGAGGGGCCGGCAGTGATTCTGACTAAAACTGAGGGGATCACAGAATTCTGTGACTAAATGATCACGTCACACTGCTGCTTCAACGATCTTGGCAGCTGAATGCACTGACAATAGACATGACCGCGCCTGTTGACAAGATGACGACTGCATCCTAAAGAAGTGGATCCTTCCACCTCTTAAGCTGATCCACTAAGCTCCTCGGATTCGACCACATAAGACCCTCCACTCGTAAAGACACTCCTGTCCTGATGAAGGCCTACACCATTAGAGCTCACCTAGCTCCACGCAAAATATGTTGTTGTTCAACTCTTGATTGTGCCCACACTCTATGGGCCCCCCACCTATTTATGATTCCTCTGAATTCTCTAAGCTTCCTTCCCAAGGAATCTATAGAAAATGAACAAACTGTACAAGTAGATGTCTCAAATATTGACTACTTGATCATTCGTACTTAGGTACTACACTTTGTATGTCCTCAAATGTGAATGTCCTATGTTTTTTGAAAAATACCAGTGTATTACTACACCACTGCACTTCAAAATAAAACCCTTTTGTGCAGAACAGTTTCATGAGAATTCTGTGACCACCCTCACAAGGGGTCACCCACTCATGGTGTAGCAGGGGTTACTCTTCAGCAGAGATTGACCTGACCTTGCTCATTCGTTTTTTGATATTATTGTACCAACCTGGGCAGAGCAAGGCAGTAACCAGGTACCCTTCAGAATACTAGCATGAACATATCTTACAGTGGTAATGCACATATTGATAAGGCACATATTGATAAGGCCAGGGACATGATTTGCTTTGGGCACATGCTGGATGAAAATGTGTTTTATTGCGCCATTGGTAGCATGTACTGCTGAGAATAGCCAAGTGATTTCGAAATAACCAGCACCAAATGGAGGCAATGCTGGGCTGACCTATATTGTTAGAGCAGGTCTTCATATTGATATTGATATTTTCTTTGTATCGCGCTCGTACACAAGTTTTTCAGAGCGCACATTTTTGTTACATTTTCTTTGGGCACAAACAACTTGAAAATGTGTTTTACAGTGGCATTTATTGAGCAATGGTCTCATGAATTCTTTTGGGCACAGCCAGCATGAAAATGTATTGTGAAATCCTTATGTGCACAGTGCACTCTTGATCTAAACTCGCTCCATTAAACACTTGATATCTACTTTGGGGTAATGCTACATCTCCTTAACTGGCTGTTGACCTGCTAGTCCTTCCCAGGAGAGCTGCATGCATCCTCTTATCATTACGTTACCTGTTGCTGAAGGATTGGATGCAGAACATGTTGTGCATTTTCTTTACAATCAATGAGACAGCCTGATGTTTAATGTACTGGAAATCGGAGCTTGTGTCTTGTAGTGCATGGGGTCATTAAAAAAGCTTTTTATTTACCTAATGAGCATGTGGATTTCAGCAGAACAATCCCCTGGGGATGGCTTCGCCCTCTCTCTCCCTCTCTCTCTCTCTCTCTCTCTCTCTCTCTCTCTTTCTCTCCCAGCTGCCTCTATTTCCCCTTCACTCTCTCTTTCTCTTTCCCACTACTACCATCTGTCTCTCTCTGTCTCTCTTTCTGCCCCCTCTCTACTCTTCTCTCTTCCGCTCTCATTCTCTCTATTTTATTTATTTATTGCTATCTATTTGAAAGCGTATATTCAAATGACCTTTACCTGTTTACTGCAGTCGCAGAGTTCCCTGCACTAGTAAGCTACTATCTGGAAGTTCTTTCGTAATTTGCATCCTCCAAATGAAACAAGGAATACATCAACACGTCACAAATCATCCTTGATTGTTTTTTTAGCTAAATTTGTCTATAGCTTTTATGGTCCTGGAGGCTCTACTCCTTTTTTTGTGACAGAGTATCTATGGTTTAGCCCCTAGCTATTGGGGGATGCTTCGGGGCTCATCACATTTTTGTTACAAACCCTGCACTGTATGTATATGATATATACTGTTTTTATTGGGTTTTCATCATCTTTAATTTGTGTATTTTTGCAGGCAGGTCGCTGTTCAAGTATCCACTCTAGCCAGACTTAAGCAGAGCTACCAAAAGCCAGCCAGGCAAGCCCATCACTGTGGGTAAGTAACCACTATTGATTGAATATCTTCAATGCAGTGTAATGAAAGGTGGTCCTATATACACATTTCAGCCACTTTGGCAGCCTTTAAAATGCACACTTTTTGTCACCGCCTAGGAGCCCGGCCACCATAGGCTCGAGTCTAGCCTATACGCAGCAGTGACTAGGCAGAATTCCTATCCTAATTCTCCACACCCAAATTAGAGTTAGAGAATCATCCTTCACTCTCCTCTTTCAATCTGGCCAAGAGTTGTTATTGTGAATATGAATCTAGGCTTAATGTGTGCCAGGGCAAAAGAAAAGCCTGAATTACACCTCTATTAAAGGCTCTGTTGCAGAGCACACACTAGGGTGGAGGGTAGAATTATGACACAAATGTGTGCATTTGTGTGCATGCAGCAGGAATTCACTTGCTATATGTGCATGTATTGCTGCATGGCCCTTTGTGTTTTATTTATAATTTAATTAAAATGCCACTTTCCTTTTTGGCAATTTTTTTGGAGACGTCAGACCATAATACAATGTTCTGGCCACTGGCCAGGAGAAATAACATGCATGCATTGAGTTAATGTGCCATGTCGTGGGGCTGGACTACTGTTAGACTCAAAAAAGAGAGAGTGGGCAAAAAGCTGCAGATACTCGCAGTGCTTGCAACCATAAAATAAGTCATGGGTATGCGGCAGTATTTAGTTGTTAAGGTGTGGGTGTATTGCACTGCACCCCACAGTAAAGAGCTTGCTTAGAAAGTAGTACACAATTACACTGCACCATACCATGTGATTCAAGATGTACAGCTGTACAGAATTTTAATTCATATTCAGTACAGCCTGACACGTGTTTCGAGCTTAGCTCTTCTTCTGAGGCAAGAAATCTTGTCTGATCTTGTAGCGGTCACACTTAAGTTGAATGAACAGTTAATTAGGCTTGAGTGCTGTATTCTTAAATAATGCTGCCGCTGCAGTTGCACATTAATTTGAATATCTGCCTCTCTGCATTTAACTGAAGCTTCAAGAACAGACAAGATGTCTTGCCTCAGAAGAAGAGCTAAGCTTGAAACACGTGTCAGGCTGTACTGAATATGAATTAGAATTCTGTACAACTGTACATCTTGAATCACATGGTGTGGCGCAGTGTACTGTTAGACTCAGCATTTTACAGCTGGATATTGTTCTCTTTTTTGGGGAGGAAGGTTATGGTGAGGCTGCGAACTGTCAAATCTGAAAATGCTGGCATTGATCTAATGGAAAGCACTTGGTTCTTCTTAATGAAATGCTAGTTTGGATGTTGGCAGACAGGTTACTTAGACCTACTGTGATAAAGGTAGGAATCTGATGCCAATTTAAGGTAATTTTATTTTATAGGAAAGAAATGGATTAAAAAAAAGAAAGATAGTAGTAGAAAAACAATGAGAAAAGAAGAAAAAGCAGATTGAAGAGGAAGACTTAGTTGAGACTATCAAAATGTCACGTGGCATTGCTGGGAGAAAAATGGAGGAGGGTGACCAGGCATCTTCTTAAGGTACAACTGTTAAACCCAGTTCTTCACTGAGCCATCAACAAGAGATCAGAGAGGAAGTGAAAGAAGTCAGAGTCTCTGCAGTTATTGGGGACAACTCAACATAGGCAGTTGCAGCAGCAACTAAAATGTCAGCAATCATTGAAGGTGCCCCCATAGAAGAAGTGTCAGAAACAAATCTGCCAGGCATAACTGAGGATATCCCTTTAGAGGAAGTGGCAGTCAGTGGTGCCTTTCTCTTACAAACCGCTGAAGATGCACCCACAGAGGAAGTGGCAGAAACAAGTGTGCCAGAAAGAATTGGGGATATCCCTTTAGAGGAAGTGGCAGCCGGTGGTAGACCAGTCTGTCAACAATTGAAGATTTCCCCAAGGAGGAAGTGGCAGAAACCAGTGTGTCTGAAATAGTTGGAGACATCATCAGTGCAGAGGAAGTGCCAGGTACTAGTCGTTCGGAAGAATCTTTATCTGCTTTACTACATACTGAAGACTCAGGGAACTGGATTGTGCAGCACAGACCACGGAAAGATGATTCCCAGGTGGCAGACTATTTGTTTCAATGTCCAAAACCAGATCAACTTTCCCATTTATTTCAGAACCATCCAATTCAACCTCCCAAACAAATGAAAGCAGAGTTTGCATTTTGGAGGAAAGATGGGAGTAAACGGCATTTGTTAAGTTACTCTGAAATACAAAAGGACATTTTTTGCACTGTTTGGCGTTTACTAAACATGGAGAGAGGGTTCCTTTCATCAATGGGATGAAAAACTGGAGGCGTGTTTACCAGCGCATTGTAGAGCATAAGGCAAGCCAAGGTCATCAGCGGTGTACAGATTCATATATGTTGACCTTTTCAGGGATCGACATAGGCATTCTACTCTTTCACCAACAGAAATTAGCTCGTAGAAAGCAAATCAGAAAAAGGAGAGACATATTGGAGCGTGTCATTGATGTTGTAAAAGTTATTGGGCAAATGGGGCTCCGTTTTCATGGGAAATCAGAGTCCATGTTTGAGCTGGATAACGAAGAGTTGGATCATGGCAACTTCCTTGAAATCCTTCTGCTCCTCAGTAAATATTACAGACCTCTAAAGGAACATATTGTGGCCATTCAAACCAAATCAAAAAAGAAAACTGGGCAAGGACGAGGCACTTCTGTGACCTTCATGTCAAAGAATACAGTTGGGAATGTGATTCAAGCCATTTCCAAACTGATTCAAATTGATTCAAATGGTAATCAGTCAAGAAATAAAGGAAGCAGGATTATTTTCCATTCCGATAACTCAACCCAACATGTGAGTGTTACTGATAAGTGCTCAATAACTAATAGATATGTTACAGACACTGTACATGAACGGCTTTTAGCAGTAACCAACTGTACTTTGTCTACTGGAAAGGGTCTGTTTGAGTTGGTGCAGAGTGTTATTAAAGATAATGGTCTTGACCTAAGCAAGTGCATTGCACATTTAACCAATGGTGCATCCAATATGCAGGGCCAGTACAATGGACTCACATGCTGGCTCAGTAAGGAATCCCCATGTCAAATACATGTCTGGTGCTATCCACATGTATTAAATCTTGTACTTTTAGAAGGGACACAAGAATCAAATGAATCCACATCTTTGTTTCTCTTGTTAAACTTTTTTGCCGTTTTGTTTCTGGGAGTTCTACAAAAGGATGGATGTGTGGCCTGCGCTGTCTGTTTGTTGTTTATGCTTATTTATTGATATGGCACACCGAACTATGAGGTATGTGGGCGCATTGCATTTTACAGGTTACTGAAACATTTTACACAATTGCCGATAATAACAATAAGTTTAAAAAGGAAAGTCACAAGATTTTTAACATAAAGTATATCAAATAATTTGTTTTATTATGAATGTTTTAGATTAATCATTCTTATTAAGGATAAGATGTTTGTGTAAATCAAACCTGAATTTAATTTAAAACATTTAATTGAAATTGTAAATGTGTATGAATTTTATATGAAATTTTAATATTCTTATATTATGTAATATGTGATGAAAATGTGATATTTGTATTCGTAATTAATTTCTTTGAAAAGTGTTTAAGATTCTAATTAACCAAATACACTATATAAAAAAAACAATAGCCGATAATAACTATTATATACAAAATTAGTCACTAATATGTGACTGGATTTACACAATACATTGCATAACTTTTGAGTTGCAGTACAAGATATTTTACAAAAATGTATAAGGTCAAACTGAATGTTCAGGATATGAAGTACAGAATGGTAGTTGTGGCAGTGTTTATACATCAAGGGAGAAAAGCCACATTTTGGTGTCTTTTCTAAAAGTGTAATTGAGTTTAATTCTATCCTTAATGGCTAGTCAATTAGCAGTACACCTGGCGTTTCAGATGTGTTGCATTCTTGGGATGCTTAGCACCGGTTTCAGGGCATTATTTTGGAGAGTTTGCAGTTTGCAAATGTTATGTTTGCTGGTTCCTAGATAGAGTGTGTTACAATTGTCGAACTTTAGACAGAATAAGGGCTCTAGCTAGCGTGATGCAGCCATCAGTAGAAAGAAACGGTTTACAAGCATTGATAAGTTTACATGTATAACTTGTGGCTGAGGCAGTGTGTTGACTTGTTTTTTTAGATTCAGTGGAGTCCAGATAGAAGCCTAAAGTCTTTACCTCTTTGGAGACTTTGATGTTTAAACATCAATGTTGAATGACTTAAATTGGTTATTAAGTTTGTTGAATCTGCTGATGATCCAATAAGCAGGAGCTCTGTCTTGTCATTATTAAGACAGAAACCACATGTGGCCATCCCGGCTTCTATAGTAAGGTAAATTCTGTTAATCTGTGCCACGTCCATGTTGTAGTCACCTGAAATGGGTTTGAGAATTTGAGTGTCATCTGCATAGTTCGTGTAGGAGACACTCAGATTATCAAGGTCACCAAACAAAGGATTGGTGAAGATATTGTACATAGTGGAGGAGACGCAGGAGCCCTGAGGTACTCCGCATGTTACTGGTACTGGTTCTGCTGATGACGTTTGTGAGAACACTCTCATGGAGCAATTATATAGAAAAGATTGGATCCAAGCAGTGGCTTTCATTGAGAAATGGGAGAGGCGACTGAGGTCTGATGATTACAAAGCACTTTTTTCATGGATGAGCAGTAGTAAGTTATTTACAGTTATATAACATTTGTTTCTGATTAGGGCTGGAGGGGCCATTTGAGTTGCAGAGTTAAGTTGTAGGTTATCTTCAATAGAGAAGGAGATAAGATGGTGATCAGTCCAATCACATGGATCAATGGATGTTATAGAGGTTGTGCAATCAAGGTCAGTAATCCAATCTAGAATGCAACCTTTAATATGAGTAGGCATGTTATTCCTTAGGGTAAGGCCTGCCTCCAAGAAAGTATTAGCAAGGGTCATATGATTAGCATCATTCAGACTGAGGTTGAAGTCTCCAAGTATTATAGTTTGCGAACCAGGTTTCGTATTGGCATTGAGTAAGGCCGTTATATCTTCCTCAAACGTGGATATAGGCCCAGGCGGCCTGTAAACGAGGTGCATGGTGATTGTCTGAGATGCTGATAGAGGTCATTTTACTGACAGGAGTTCACCTTAAGGGAACGGTGGATGCTGTGTGATCCTAAGTCCTAGTTGGGTTTTAGCGATTAAGGCAATTCCTCCTCCTCTATAGGTTTCTCTATCTGATCTAAGGATAGAGTAATTCTCAGGAATCGCAAAGGATAGAGGAGGTCCGTCTGCTGGGTGAAGCAAGATCACTGGCACTTTCTTGTCTTGACGGTCAGGTATGCAAGATTGTAATTGTGGAACAGACTGAGAGATGGAGTCTAGGTTAGGTATGACATTAGTCTTGAGTGGCATTTGTGAGTTCAGTACATTGTGCACAGTAGATGGAGGTGGGGGAGTTTTAAGAAATCTGGATCCTAGCCTGTGATTTCTGAGGCTAGTAGGGCATGGTTGATTAGGCTTAGGTCTAGTGGCGAATAATTGAATCCATTGGGAAGGGTTCATTTGGCAGGTTGGGCCAGCGACTTTGCAGTCCACTGACGTTAGTTTATCCAAGGTAGGAAACAATGGTGGCAGGAAATAGGTAGGTCTGATCTGGTCCAACTGTGGTAGGAACCGAGACGTGGTGTGAATGAGAGTGGCCATACTGGCATAGGTTGTGTTGTCAGCCGTAGGAGACAAAGGATTAGCCTTAGAGTTGAAGGTATGTCCCACTGGCAGAAGGGAGAAGAGGGAGCAGGTTATTAAAGTTATGGCTAAAATCTTGATAAATTCCATGTACATGATTGAGGTAATGTGGAGAACCACTTAGGTGTACGATCACAAATGCACACATTAAGGGCTGATAGCTAGTTATGGAGTCCACAGGCAGCTAGTAGGCAGATTAAAGCAAGTGTTGACCCTAAGCAAGTAAACAAACAGAGCTGTATTCGTACTAGTTATAATACAGAAAGATGGCAATATTACGTAATATAGTGTTACTAATAAAGGTAGCAGGCACAAAGAAAGGCAAATACAGTGAGCTAATCTACCAAAGAAGGCTAGGTAATATGGAATGTACGGCATCTATTGGACATCTTGGTTGGTTCAAGTACAATACAGTACACAATGCACAATGATAGTATAGCAGTAGAAAAGGTGGTAGTGATGAACAGATATATGGCAAAATACAACTAAGTTATAGAGCACAGCAGGTGTTAACTAACAAGAATGAGAAATAGTGGCACGTAGTTTATATGCGTGTGCGCGCCATAATACAGATGGCAAATTGCATGTGCTATCTTAAGTGGGTACTGTAGATAAGAAGGTTGTGTCATTGCAAACAAAATAAAGAAGATATCCGCCGTTTACAGACGAGCACAGTTCATTACCGGCATACAGGTTAGGAAGATAGTGCAGAGATCGGGGTATAAAGTCGTGAATAGCTGCTAGCATAAGAAAGAATATCACATACATATATGCTACTAGTCAACACAGGCGTACGCCTTAACAGTATAAGTGAAGCACAACTGCTAAGAGATAAGAAAATGTGGTGACTTCAATGTATGCCTGAGTTTCACGGCAGATCGCAGTCAGTCATCTAGCGAAGGTTATGGCAGGTAGGAAGGCCATAAACCATATATCATTAGTGGCTGAGGGTAACTCGGTACCTGACAAACTGCAAAGTTAACCAGACACTGGCAAGTCTTTAGGCACACGTGTGGTATCAAGATCCGTGAAAGTCTATGGTGTATACTTTGATATGGGTCTAGTGGAATAAACGTACACTGTATAGTGACGTACATAGATGAACGAATGTCATTTGCAAGCAAACATACAGTCGAGTCAGTAATACCATGCGTACTGGCATGCAATAGAAATCATATGAGGGAATATGAACAGAGGAATTTTCTGAGCATATAAAAGCGCAAAAATGTGCAGAAGGGGAAATGACAAGGCAGAGATTTACAGCGTATAGCTTGAATCCGTCAAACGTGCACAATGTCAGGAGGTAGGACAAGTGGATTATTATGGCGCTAATGCAAGGTTTAGGTGTGTTACTGCTAGTGTAATTAAGAGAGTACAGTAGTAGTGACTTAGAGTCGGTTCTGGTGGAGCGTAGGTTCTTGCAAACGTAATGGACGCAGGCGTTGAACAATGATAAAGTGAGTGAGAGCTATTAAATCAGATGGCAGGCTCTTCTTATCGCAGCCATTAAATGATGTCAGAAAGGCAGGTTGTCGGCTCGTCGGCGAATGTGAGAGAAGGCATCAAGGTGTTGGCGGCAAAGGAGTTCACGAGGGACAGCATAACGTGCCCCGTGGTCACGGCAGCACAGACAGGATTCTGGCCTTTTAATGGTGGCCTTCTAGGATGGGGCCGGCTAGCGCCTTCCGATCATGCTGCTCTGATGAAGTAGGTTGTGGCAGCCTATCGTTGCGTGTGAGGAAAATGATGAAGCGTTGCTTAGCAATGTGTCAACAAAGCTGTAGCAGCCATTTTAGGATAGCCTGCTCGTGTTCCGACACATGAATAAGATTAGAAGCCGAATTGCAAGGTTTCAGAGGCAGAACATGAGTTGCTGTAGACACAGCCCGTTCGGAATGGGCAACGAGACACTGGATTCGAATTGCCGCCTGAGGAACACCAACTCATTAGATGCACGCGCTTTCTCGTATTGTGGTGGGTCAGTGCTGGTGGGCTCAGCTTCTCCTGAAGCTAACATGGTGAAGAGGAGGGGAGGCTCCTGCCCTCACTGCGTCTGTGGAAGGCTGCACAGTCCAAATAATAGGAGAAACAAGGTGATGAGCAAAGGATGCAGTACTACGGACAGTTTTTGGCTCCTTTAATAACCAGAACAATGCAATGTTCATTGATGTGGTTGTAGCACTGAATATTATTGGATCAGATACAGATTAATTCAATTCAAAGGTCCATTACCAAGCTTTAAACTTTGTTGAGGCTCTGTGCAGATTCCGAACAGTACTCACAGTCCAGTTATATCTGAGTATTTAATTCTACAACCCCATTATCTAATTTCCTCCAGTCAAGTGGAATGCACATTCTCCCGGCAAAAAAGAATGGTCTAAGACACTACAAAAGAGCTTGCTGCAGAGTCAAGAAATGTTTATTCTGTGTACTGTACAGGAGAAACATTTGCAGAATGGGCCAATGTGGTCTTGGAAGAAAGAGACTATGATAAAGGATTGGAAACTGCACTTCCAGAGGTGAGAGTATGCCACAAAAAGAGGATGCCTAGAATGAATGCAAGGGATGATCCAATCACATTGGCTAAATAACGGTTTAGAGTTAGTCTACATAAAGCCATTATGGACAACATTATTCAAAGCCTAACTAGTCATTTTAAAATCAACTCATCTCATGCTGCAGATATAGCATGCCAGGATCCCAAAAATGTCAATGAAAGTCAATGCTCTTAGAAATATTTTCTCCTTGCTTGAAAGACTAGATGACTCCATAACGGTACAGGGTTTAAGGGAAGAACACTTGGACTTTGCAACCAAGTGGACTAAACTGAGGAGGAAACTACCAGAAGAGTATGCCTTTGAATTCCTACGTAGTGAAGATCCAGCACTACAAGAATTTGGAGAGCAACTTAAACATGTAGTACAGGTCTGAGTGCATGTGCTATAAGCTATTGTGAATTTTTTGGGGAGAAAGGGGAAGTTTAAAAAAAAAAAAGCTATCTACTTAGTGTCTTTGCCTCTAACTGGCTAGTTCACAGCACCCATGTACAGAATGCTAAAAACGGATGTGGAGCAATGGTTTTACGTGGACTGCGTCTGCTAGGTTGGCCCGGGAAGAAGAGTGTTGGTGGGGAAGTGGTGACAGACAAACTGGGCTGCTTTTTCCAGGTTTGGCCCGGCATACTTTCAGTAAGGATGCTGAGCCAATCACCACCCACCTTTCTAAGGTAGTAAGAAGGGGCTGGGGACACAGGGATTCAATGTGCCCGGGTCACAGTTGTCACAATGTATGGGGAAATGATTTTGTTTATAGCATCACTTTTGCTCAACAATATACATAAGCCTAGCCTGAATGCATGTGAAATCTACCTGGTGAGGCATTCTTTTCCCCATACCCTCAGTGTAGTGATTGATTGCTATTTCGGCTGAATTTGTCAGATGATGGTAGTCAGCTCCTCTGCATGCATGTCTGTGCTTCTACATATTATGGCTATAATTGTCAATAGAGGCTAGACCTGGCTAACGATGGAAGTTTTGGGGAACTGCAGTATATTGCATTTGGCATATGGAAGCAGCATGTAGGCATGTGACTCGGTACATAGCATCAGATGACTACATGTGAAATAATGGTCTATAACTGGCATACAATTGTAGTACTTTGGCTTATGGGGTTGCATTAAGCATCTGATGAAAGCAACTGGGAATATGTTGCTGTATTCAGCATATGGCAAATGTAAGTGGCATCATACGCAAATGCTGGCATAGCATAGTAGTACTGGAATGTAAAGGCAATGATCCCAGGATATGAGGGTTCGCTGGGTGTGGCCTTGGAATATCAAAGGCGCACCCTTGCCGCAGCAAGACAGTTCTATAGTTAATGCATTGTGGGTAAAATTGACCTTTTCGGCTTTGCAAATGATTTACATGTTTAATGTAGCACAAGTACGTATGCAAGTGGGGTCACTTCAGGTGATGCCATAAGGGTGAAGGCCACGGTGCACGACTTCCCTGTGATGTCATCAGTGGTATGATGCCATTTTCTCTGCCCATGGCGTTTGGTTGAATTGATGTCCCTGATTAGAAGCCCAGTCTCCGTCCATGTTCACATTCCTCACATTCATAATTTCACTAAATTATACACACCTTTCATCTTAATTGTCAACACAACAAAAGAGCAAAAAAACTCACTTTTAAAAAGCAATTATTTGTTTGCTCTGCCAATGCCTGCTTGCGTTCCCTACAGTTTTTTTTTTTACATTTTTATTTAAAGGACGTCGAATATCACTTTTCCAATGTTGGCATGTGAATGCAGCACACGCATTGACTGTAAGTGTCCCCTTCATATTTATTTCACATTCTCAGTACATGCAGGCACCTGCGGTTTCCAGAATTTAGCATATTTTTAGTCCATTGTGCCTTGTGGATGTGGCAAGTTTCATTCATGAAAGTAAAATATGTCAGCGAATGGGTTTGAATCCTTACGTTGAATTGGAATATTTTCCAGTTGTACATATTCGTGAAAGACTTTGCCATACTGTGCGAGTACATATATACTTCATGTGCTGTGCATGCCTTTAATTTTTACATCATGTTTTGTGAAGTCTGTTCGTGTGTGGGAGAGGTATATTCGCTGGTTAGAATCAGTTGGCATGTCTCGCGTTGGCGAAATGGCATTGCCTATGGTAATCAGTGCGTTGCATGTATGGGTCAGAATGCAACTCTGCCCATTTGTGTTAACCCCTTTAATTACACAGAACGCAACTCTGTACACGTGTGCGTCCATGCCTCCCATCCATGCCTTGTTTATTGTTTGCATTACAAGGTGTCAATTTTGCATTGAAATGCAGTTACTTCTAGATATGTTGCAGATGTAATTGGTTATTTATAACGCGCTTAATACCCAGAGGTTTTTGAGCGCGGACCCGGGGATCAAACCTGTGTTGCTCCACGTAGTCTTGCTGCCATGTTGTGTTATGTTTACTCTGCGTAATATACGCAATCATGCATCCCTCATCACGCAAGTGCGTAGCAGGCAGCTTTCCCGTGGATACCCGTGGAACCCCTTTGCTTATGACAGGTGCAAACAGCAAGCAGATGTTCTAGGAATTCCTGGCGTATCCGCTTGAATCAAAATCAACTGCAGGTGGAGATGCTCTGGTATTTGTGAGGCATTAACACATTTGGTGGCGGGATAATACTTTTAGATCTGTGCCCTGCTCTGCCACACACACTGATCTAATTGGAAGCAAAAAAAATAAAAATAAAACGGGCCAAAAACTTTCACGCATGTGTTTTCTTACCTACCATGAGGTGTTCCCTTCACCGGGAAAATTAGCCGTTATGTGTTTGCATTTCACCGTCGGCCCAAGAGCTAATACTTTCTGTGCAATGCACGTGGTCTCATATTCCCTGTGTAATGTACCGGTATAAATGGGCAATATGTTTAACACGTCTGCAGTGAGTGACTGTACCCCATCATTTGCACATCAGTCGACATTATTTTCATTTCATAGTCTGCTACCTCATTTAAATTAACCATTTACAGGTCAATTGGCTGATAGCTGGAATACAATTCGTTTTTGATTATTCTTACCGAGGGACCCAGTGCGTATGCACCACACAACGCTTTTTCCAAATCTCCAGAATTCAAATCTCATTATTCTATTTATAAAAGGGGTCCTTAGACGGCTCTTCACTGGCACCCACCCTCTCCCCTCTGCACAATATAAAACCACTCCCACCTCTTTCTTCCTTTATTTATCTAAAGGAAAAATAAAAACCTTAATTATTCACATTTTACATGCAATATTGTAAATATCTCAATAAACTTACAAAAAATGTGACATTAGAAACACGGATTATTATAGATGTATTACATCTGTAATACATCAAAACCTACTTTTTGTGTTACATGTCAGTCGAATGAAAACATTTTTGGTAAAAGCATTGTTTACTTTGCAATATAATTATTTTCCACTTTCAAAGAATCATAATTACGGGGGTAGAGGGGTACCGTATTGCCTATTTCCGGCTGATGTGCTGGCACTGGCCGATCACTTAGACCCTGGTGCACTCTGCTAATGTGATGATGTAAATTGCTGTGCATTCACGTGACCTTAGACTTGTTTGACAATGATGGGAACGTACACAGGATGTAATCAAAGGTGAACCTCTTTGCGTTTGGGCTTACCAGAGCATTTTAAAAACATAGGTCCAACTAGCCGGTAAAATAACTCAGAGGATTGAGCGCTCGCTGATGCGTTCTATGTGTGATCTGCAGGTCGCAGGTTTGAATCCCAGCAAGGCCAACTCAGTCTTTCACCCTTCCAAGGTCGATAAATGATACCAACTTCGGTTGGGATAATACATGTATGTTAATATGTTCTCTGTAGATGTGGCAGTGAGTGTATGAGATCCCTGTGCTGAATAACATGGAAGAGAGATCCCCATGGGGTGTTTTGTCTTCATGGATTTAACATTATATTTCCTCTCAGATGCAAATTAAATATGTTCCTCACTTTGATAAGTTAGCAGAAAAAAAAAACAATCGCAGACCACTCAAACTTTGTCTTGTTAAAAATAATAGAGCTCTAGTTCTAGCCCATTAATTCAGTAGGATTAGGTTTGGGGACCATTATGGCACTTCAGAAGCAGAAGGATTGGAAATACATCAGGAAATAGCATCACTGAAACACGAAAGTGGATGTTGGCATCAACAGTCCTGCTGTACCCTGGAAACGCTGCAGTCCCTAAGCATTTGGGGGATGAGTTCACATCAAGATGAGATTGGAAGAAACACATTTCCGCTAATGGTATTTTCTGCTTCAGTTAGAAAGACTTTGGTGACTAGAGAGTTGCAGAAATGTGCCATGACATTCTAATACCTCTAGTACATTTTATCCAGCAATGTTTCCATAATATGTGCAGACAGGGGACTATTCTGTGCCTAAACACAGCAAATCCATTTATCTAGTGCTGTGACCTCATCAATAACCCATAGCAAATTGATTTTTCATTATTCTCTTGCTTTTCACAAACCAATTATAATGTAGTGAATACAAAACATATTCGGTGTAATATCTGTTTAATACGATTGCCTTCTCATAGTACCGGCTTCCCATTCTGTTCTATTTTACAAAAGAGTCTTTGGCATCATCTTAGCAAAAAGTACACAAACATAAAAATCTCAATGCCCGCGTTACCTGTTGAGCGGTCACTTAAGAACATCAGGTGGTAAAACTGCCTTTTTAATCGGTCCTCCTGAGTTATTAAATCCATATAGAGTTGATAGCTCCACCATAGTCTTGGATGAATATAATGGTGGTGTAACCCACAGTGATATTACCACGAGAAGTAATATCTCCATTCCCTATTAAGTCCCATGAGACTTCAGAATGGGGGCTAACTTAAAATCATACTAGGACAGAGATCCAATAATTACCATCAGCATTTACAGTAATTCTGTTCAGAGGCATTTCAACTACTAACATTGTACAGTGGGTTAATTCTGCACACAAGTTTGATTTAAGGAAAGGGTTTATTGTGTATGAGAAGAAGAGCACCAATGAGGTGAACAGTGGCTTGCCAATTAAAGTATCCTTTGGAGTGTCCTACAGTTGATTCACTGCCAGTATGCACTGTCCTTAACTAGGGCCTCTTCTGGGTCTGCTGATGCTTGCCATCAACGCCTTAACCTTTGGGTTGGAGGAGTGCTGGGGAGCGTCTGCCTTGCACTCCCGGTCCGCTCAGCGCTTTCTCTCCACCAACAGCGCACATCAGCATGTACTCTCGTGAGATCACGCACAGACCATAATCTCGCGAATCTGCACCTCAGCATGTCTTTCTTTGTTGTGCAGCCTGCTGCTACTCCATCATAAAGTTGTTGTATCTTGTAGATTGTCCCCTCTCACGTTGGGGGCGATGCTCAGCAGGCAATGGTCTGGAGGATGTCGTCTATGCTCCTCCCGCTTTGGACCTGGCATGTGGTGCAATGGCTTCTTCATCTCTCAATTCATTTTCCACCTATGTGCTTACTCTGGATATGTTCTCTTCTTGGGATTCTACTCCCTCAATATCATGGTCACAGTGTGCTTTGGGATCATCTGCAGTGGGTTCCACCAAGAAAGATTCTCTCGATTCAAGAGGGCACTTTCCGAACAAAGCAACCCATTCGAGAATCAACTTTCTTCCATCTTTGGTTCATATGTGTTTGGTACCTTTCCTCACCACTTCTACAGGTTTGCTGTACTTGGACCCAGTCACTTGATCCTTATGTGGAATTCTTATCTTTACTGTGTCCCCTTCATTAACCTCACTTCTCATGGTTGCTCTACGGGCATCACTAAGGTCCTTCATCCAGTCTTTGTCCTTTTATATTCTCCATACCAGCCCCTTCATGTTAACCATGTCATTCTGCCTCGCCTTGGATAATCACAGGGCACAAGAGAGGATGTGGCCCTCCTCCCCCTCAACAGTTGCAAGGGCGACACATTGGTGAATGCATTTGGGTTCAGTTGATGAGCTGCTCCTGCTTCCTTGGCGGTTCTGTAAGGGCACATTCCCAAAGCTGCTGCCAATTGCAAAGCTCCATTTATGAATCTATTAGTCCATCCAACAAGCCCATTGTCTTGGGGATATATAAACTTGGGCTGATCTGCTTGATGTTGTGAGTGGGCAGGAACACTTCAATTTACCTGGAAACTAACTGAACGTCATTGTCCATTGCCAACTCTTTGGGTATGCCTTCTCTTTGAAAAATAGTGCTCAGTTCTTCTATGAAAGTGGCTGCTGTAACATTGGTTATGAATTCCACCTCAGCTCATTTTGATAGGTAGTCTACCACCCCATACTTGTGGTCGAGTAGCATGGTGTCTAGTGGTCCAATAATGTCAAGACCCAACTTGTGCCATGCTCCTTTGGAAGTCCCAGTGGGGATCAACAGGGCTTGTCGAGTTCTGGGTCTCTTGTCACTGTTCATGCACTTATGGCATTTCTATATCATTGCCCTGATGTCTTGATCCATGCACGGCCACCAATACGATTCTCTCACCCTACTGCTGGTCATGTTGCCTCCCAGGTGACCTGTGTGCGCTCTGCACAGTATCAATTTCTGCATTCCCACAGGAGGTATAACCTGACACCCTCTCATCAGTATTCCATCAGCCCCATATTTGTCTTCACTCATCTTCCAGTAGG
This sequence comes from Ambystoma mexicanum, assembly GCF_040938575.1. Lineage (NCBI taxonomy): Eukaryota > Metazoa > Chordata > Amphibia > Caudata > Ambystomatidae > Ambystoma > Ambystoma mexicanum. The sequence goes on from NC_090927.1 coordinate 942,455,875, forward strand.
GCCTTCCAAAATGGTCCTTTCACTGGGCCAACCATCTCGAGCCCAGTCAGCAACCTTTCTCAGGGTAACGTCTTTCTCCAATTCGTCCCGCCAGTTGTTCTCACTCATCTCTAGGAATGTTGAGGCTTCTCAAGTCAATCACGAGGCTAGCACACAATGCTCCTGAAGAAATATGGTGGCTGGCTATTTGTACTCCAGCAGACGCGACATGCAGTCTGCTTGCACGTTCCTCCACCTGGCTATATGAGTTATTCCATATTTGTATTCTTGTAACTTGTGGCTATCTGTGCCAATCATGGAGTGGCAGTATTTGTGCCTTCTGGGTTCAACATGTGGATCAGTGGTTTATGGTCAGTGACCAATCAGAACTTCGTACCCCACACATACAAACTGAAGTACTCCACTGCCCAGGCACATGAGATGCATCTCTTTTTCTACTATGGGGTAGTTATTTTCAGCATCTGAGAGGGCCTTAGATTTACTTGCGTGCACCTTTTCAAAGTCACTGCTCTCCTACGTCAACATGGTTCCCAGCCGGTATACACTGGCATCTGAAGTTATGTAGGTGACCCACTCCGGGTTGAAGGGTCTCAGACACAGAGCGATCACTCTTCTCCTCTTGACTTCGTCAAACATTGACTTTTGTTCTACACTCCACTGGTAACTGGCGGCTTTCCTCAGCAATCCTCACAACTGAACTGTGGTCTCCGAGAACTGGGGTACAAACTTGGCATAGTACTCCACGAGTCCGAGGAAGGAGTGTTGTTCGCCTTTTGAGTCTCATGTGTAAGGCTTGGACAATAGCTTGTAGAAGGTTATTTTTGGTACTAACCCATCTCTTGAGATTTTGTACCCCATGTACTCCACTCCTTTTGGCCGAAACATGAAATTCTCATATCTAAGGCGTACACCCGCTTCTTGAAGTAGTTTCTCCAACACTTTCCTGAGGGTCTAATCATGTGTCTTAGCATCACCAGCATAGATGATGATGCCATGCTGGAAGTAAAACACATTTCCTAAGATCCTTAGTAGTGAATCCATCATCCTCTGAAATGCAGAGGCAGCCAATTACAATCCTAACAGCATTTGAGTGTACCGATACGTGGCAAATAGCATGATGAATGCAGTTAATGGTCGGGAGACTTTATGGAGGCTTATCTGGTGATATGCATTGCCCATGTGAAACTTGGAGAAATATGTGGCCTCCTTCATCAGAAGTATCAATTTGTTAATGCTGGGCAGTGGGTACCTGTCTGTTATTACCACCATATTTAAACTGCCTAGATCTATGCACAATCTGACATCATTGGAGTGTTGTTTCTTAATTAACACTGATGGGCTCAGCCATTCAGAGGATTCTACAGTCTCAATGTTGCCTTCGTTGACCATTTTCTTCAGTTGAACTTGCAACGCATCTCTTGCAGTTGCAGACATAGGCCTCACTTTATGCTTGACCAGAACTGTGTTGGGCTTCAGCCTGATTTTGTGGACATAGTTCTTTATTTCCCGGCGGCTTCAGAGAACAGCATGGGACATTTTTCTCTCATTGCAAAGGCTCCTCCTGTCTTGATCGATAGTGCTTGGTCATCAGTGCTGGGATCCAGCCTTATTTTCAGTTTGTGCTGGTCATCTCACCCCAATACTGCCTAGCCTCTTCAGATAAATAAACACCTGTCATTTGCCTGCCCATGAATTCAATGTTTGCATTGATGTAACTCAACAGGCCCATTGATGCTCCCCTGAACACTGTGGGTCTGTGTTTGGCTCTTCTGACCTCCACTACCTGACGTCCCACAATATCCTTGTACATCTGAATAGGCAGAATGGTTAGATCAGAGCCTCAGTCCGCCATTACACAGTTTAATCTACTTTTATGACACAATGTGGCTTTTCTCTTCTCACCTTCCAGCTGTTGACCATTATAACTGTAGGCCTCTCGTCATTTTCTACATCACCACTTGCATGCTTGTCACCTTCAATGTTAGTGATTGTCTTCCCTTTCCATTTACAGGCTATGGCAATGTGTCCAAATATTCTGCAGTTCGAACATGCTTTGGTCCTCGCAAGGCATTCTGTGTCAATCGCTATGTGCCTTGTGCTGGTTTATCTGTGACACTTCAAGGGCTCTCGTCTCTTCCACCCTTTGTCCTCAATAAAGTCCCCCTGCGTCTATCTTGCGGCCCACTCCCCTGTGGTCACATCGGCAGCCAGCGAGGTTCCAGACAAATCTTTACACCTGCTCAAGGTTTCTTCTTCCGCTCTTGCAATCTGAATAGCTTTATCCAGTATCAGTTCTTTCTTGAGGATGAACTTGTCCTGCACCTTCCTACAATTCGTGTGCATCTCTAGCATGTCTCAGATCATATTCTCAGCATTTCGGCCAAAGCTGCTCAATGCAGCCAGCTCTCTCATGCCAGTGTCATGGTCGTTAACTGGGTTTGCACTTTCCTACTTCCGTCTGTAGAATTTCAGATGGTGCAGCACAGTATTCTCCTTGCTTGAGAATCCTTTCACTATCATGTGCACCACTTCTTTGAAGACATCATCATCATCCCCCGCAGCTTGTTCGGGCTTCAGGCTTGCAAAGTTTCTCTGCTCTTTCACCCCCATGGCATTGAACAGCATCGCTTTCTTCCGCCTGCAGCATAGTCCAGGCCCCCCACAGCCTTCAGGTAAGTGTTGAACAAATGTATTTATTTATTACATTTGTTGTACGCCCAGACCCTGAGGTATCACACCGTAGTTACAGTAAATTCAGGTACAGTATTAATTATACTTTTTGCAGATAGGTAATACAGTTTTGGTTACATTTAACAAAGACTCTCATTACGGCCATGGAATAGCTTGCCTACCTGGGGATTGGAGGAACACTGGCGGAGGTGTTGCACCTTGCATGATCCTCATCTCCAAATATGTAGTGGCCCAAAGTTGTTTCAAGCAACAGGGTTAATGTGCATGAGAAGAAAAGCAGTAATGAGGTGAACAGTAGCTTGCCAATTAAAGTCCATTTTGGAGTATCCTAGAGTTGCTACACTGCCAGTATGCGCTAGTGTCCTGCAGTTACTTTCCTTCCAACATGCACTGTCCTTATCTGGGGCCGCTTCTGGGTCTGCTGCTGCTTGTCATCAAAGCCAAAGCCTTTGAGCAGGAGGAGCACCGGGGAGCGTTTGCCTTGTTCTCCCAGTCAGCCCAGCACATTCCTTCCACCAGCAGCACACATCAGCATGCAGTCTTGCGAGATCACGCACAGGCCATGATCTCGCGAGGCTCCACCTCTACATATTGTTTAATTCATAATGAGGTCCTACGACTGTTTGTGAACATCATTGCCTGCGGGTTTTTGCCAAATATAATTGGAACACAATTGGTACCTCTATGACTTGTAAGAGGATTCAATTCAACACTACAGCTAAGTCAATGCCTAGTCTGGGATACTGAATGGAAACCCTTATTGAAATATCTTTATGTCCAGTTCATGCGTTCTGGATTACTACCCCTATATAACACTCCTCTCTTGGAATACCCCTGACCCCACTGAGCCAAGAAGTAGTTCTGTTTTGCAAGTTTAAAAGGTTTATTTGAGAATTTAAACAATATAGATATATATCACACTTTATAATAAATTAATAATTGGATATCACACTAAATCTGATCAGTAATCAATAATGGATAGCCTGGCACTAGCACACTTGTGAATAGGAACAGAAGAATAAGGTGGTAGAGAATACTTTATATAAGTTCAGATGGATGTAATGTTGCATGAAAAATGCAATACAGAAAATACTCAATATGATTTCAACAAAACAATGTAATCACTTTTCTCTGGCAATTCACCCCCCCTTTTATGCAATGCAAGGAAATGGAAGGAAAGCACATAGTTCTCAGAAATGCAATCAACTGTAATTCAGTTCACCCCAGCAAGCTTACACTACAGAAGTTGGAAACACGGGCACAAAATGCTTTTATATGTGCTGGCAATGAAGTGAAAAATATGCTAAAATGCTTTCAATTCCCTCTTGAGGTTCAGGGTGAGTGGTATCAAGTTAATATTAGTCCAGGCTCACTCTAGCAATGATTCCGGGATGGTTCTTAAGAGGCAAACGAATTTATAACAAGGAAAGCAAGAACTGCTGTTTTCACACGTGGATAAATTTGCAAATCGCGGCAAATTCGTGAGTGCGTTTTTCGCGATTGCGGCAAGAGTAGGAATGCGCTTCTAAGTTCGTAGGAAAGCCACGATTCCCAGCTTTCAGAGGAAAGTTACTGCAAGTCTCTAAGACAAACGGTCACGGAGTTATGAACGATTTTGTGAAGGTTGTTTTTCAGATTTGAAATTTTAAAGTTCAAAGTGACAAGTGACAGCTAGCAACTAGAAAATGACAGGTGACAGCTTTGCAAATGACAGGTGGCAGTTAGGAGGCAGTTCTACTTAGATTAAAATAGATTGAATTATATTATTTTAACTAAGAGGTTGGTTCTGCACAGTTCTACTAGGTACTCACACTATATTCTTGAATTAGAATGGGCCTTGCCACGGATCTGGTCAGGTTTTAGACGGGACTCTGGTCTGGTCTCTGCACTTCACAGTGATCTGGGTCAGCTCTGCTCTCTCTGGGTCTTTCTGCACAGCTTTCTCTGGAGATTGATGGATTTGAAGTCTGGATCTCTGGATGTGGTATGGTCTGGCAGAGCGCGTTGCAGCAAATGGAATTGAATGTCCCTATCTGTCCTGACTGTCTGCTTTTATGTGTTTTGAAAATGGGTGTGTGTGCAGCATCACTAGGCTCTACCCCTCTCCACTTGTCATTGGCCACTTCATCCTCTTCCCCTTGATTGGGGGAATGAAATGAAGTGTCATCATGATGAGGTCTGTTTATGGTACAGAGAACCCACGCCTGTCAAATTACACACAATCTATATTTTGACCCAAAAGACATATTTGCACAGGTACACATTTGTTTAAAATTACATGCACCCATCACATATCACAGGAGGTATACCCTGTCCAAATCTGCACTTCCTGGGAGCTTGCATTCAGAAATGGCGACATTTGCACTTTTTAACTGATTTCGCAATATCGGACATTACCCCAAATTTACACACATGTGCGCAAGGAGGATGGACATTAATTGATGAAGTGTCAGATTTTTAACATGCATACATTTTAAGTAATACCCCCTTAACTGCTAGCTTGCCCCCAGATCATGCCACCGGTTCTAAAAACCTCTTAAAATGTGGGCAGAAAAATCACAAGAATTATGGTATCATTTAAATAATTTTCACAAGTCCGCTCTATGAGTTATTCATCTTTTTCTAAAACCATATTCTGGCTACAGGGGTGTGGTTTCCCCCCAGCACAAGGTTGAATTTCTGGTTTTTCCAGTTCTGCCAAGCCAGCTTGCTCTCACAGGCAGTGCTCCTCCCCTTTACTTCCAGGAGGACGCCACTTTTTACGGCCCCCATAATAAAACATTTGCCTGAGTCAGGACAGGGCTTTGTTCAATTTCCTGCAGAGCCCAGGTAATTCAATCAGGGAAGTGTCATATCCCTTTTGGTGGGAGCAGCAAAAGGCAGATAGGCGTGGGAACACAGCTATTGTGCAAGTCTCAACTCCTGTCGGGGGTAGCTGGTGGGCAGAATTCAGTTCCTTAAGCCAGGCCCCAGCTAATGTCACTTTTGTTCCCCAGTTTAAGTCAAGACAATTTTTTACATATGCAGCTAGGATGCTGATTCTAAGTTTAAAACTATGACATTTAAACAATTGCAACCTATGTGACACTCAAAAGTAGGTCACTCATTTCTTTTAAACATTTAGGTTTTTAGTGTCTTTCAGTCCAAATTTACTTAAACTGCTGAAATCCACAGCTCAGCCAGTCTTGTTATAAACCTTCAAGTCACTTCAGAATATAACTTTAGAATGTATCCACCTCTCAGTAAGTCTTTCTTTGGCTTGCCTTGGGTTCATTTATTCAGTTTTAAACAAAATCTGGGGGTTTTAAAACGCCGGCTTTCTGATAGTGGTGAGTACTGGTACTGCACCCCTTTTTGGGATTTAAGAAAATGAATTCCCCACAATTCTAGGTTGCTTTTGGCAATCAGCATTGCCATTCCCAATGGTTTCAGACTACTGTGTGGGTAGTCCAATGGTGGTTTTAGGCAGTGCCCTTCTGTGCCCATAACATCAGCAAAAATGAGTGGCAGCCTATTCTTCATGCATTTCCCTGTGCATTTTCTGGGAAGCTCTGGCCATCATGATGTTTTCCATGTCAGTACTGCACAGTTTTGAGGTAGGGCTTGGATGCATGGATAAAAACATCCCACAAGCCCCCCTCTTACGATGGCCATTCTGTTTCACTGATGGGACTCGCAAGACCTGGGATGTTTCCTCATCTTCTTCCAATAGATAGCACAGTTCAGCATCTTTTCCTCCATCCGGTACTGATCGATCGGTTCTCCTCGCCGGTCCTGATGGGAATAGTGGGCGGTACACTGGGCCCCTTGCGTCTCTGCTCCCGGTCTCCGGATCGTCCTCCTTGGCCAGCCTGCAGGTTTTCCTTCTCCTAGTACGACAAAGGAAGAGCGGCAATACCTATTCATGGACATTTTTCCCCCACCATTGATATAGTGGGGTAGCATATGAATTTTTAGTCAAAACATATGAACATGCACATTTCTTTTTGCATTCAAAAACAAAAACACCCACATTGAGAAACTCAGAATTTGATAGGCGATATGTAGGATCTTTCAAGTTAGAACTGAATTAATCTGAGACAGTACCCTCTAGGATTCCAGAGGATTCCTCCAGTTGTTGCAGAGTGTGCCTGGGATGGCAACACTTCAACTGGTTTATGTGGACCCACTTGTCTTCCCCCTCTGCCAAACCGCCTTTGGGGATGCGGATCTTGTAGGCCACAGGGGAGATTTTGTCTATAATCTCAAAGGGTCCCTTCCATGTAGGCAAACATTTTCGCTGTTTGGCCTGGTTCCTTTGGAAATTGTATAGATAGACCCGGTCCCCCACCTGATATTCCTTCCTGGAAGTTTTCAGGTCATAGTGGGTCTTCATGCTATCAGCTGATCTTTCTAGATTCCGCTGAGCATAAGCAAAAGCATGTTGAAGGTGTTTCCTTAAATTCTCCACATACTCATGAGTTGTGGAGGCATTTATCAGTGTCTGCTCTTGGGTCCTGTAGAGCAAATGCTGAGGAAGCACCATCTTGCGCCCAGTCATCAACTCAAATGGTGACATTTTGGTTGCAGATGAAGGGGTAGATCTGATGGCCATTAGGACCAGAGGTAATCGGATATCCCAACTTGTCCCAGAATCTGCCACAAACTTCTTTAATATGCTCACAATTGTTCGGTTATATCTCTCTACTGCCCCAGAAGAAGCTGGCCTGTAAGCAATATGTAACTTCCTTTTGACCCCCAGTATCTCCCACATCTTTGTCATTACTTCACTGGTGAAGTGGCTACCCCTGTCTGACTCAATCCTTTGAGGTAGACCAAAACGAGAAAAGATGTGGTTAATCATCAGGGCAGATGCGGTTTCTGCCTTGCAATTTGGTGCTGGGAGACATTCCACCCACTTTGTAAACAAGCATGTCACAGTCAACATATACTTATTCCCCCTAGCAGAGCGAATCACGGGGCCTACAAAGTCGATTTGTAAATCTGACCATGGCAGTGTCATCCCCCTCTTTTGGAGAGGCGCACGGTGCGTGAGGGATGATGGCTGAAATTGTGCACACACAAGACACCCCTTCAAGTATTGGTCAAGGTCCTGCCCCATGTGTGGCCAGTATGCAACCTCTCTTAAGATTTCCAGTGTTGTGTGAAACCCCCTATGACCGGCGGTGGCCGCATCATGGGCGTGACTTAACATCAGGCTTCGGAATGAGGTAGGAACCACCCACTGATCGTGGCCAGCTTTGGATTTCCTTACCAGCAAACCGTCTTGGATTCGGAACATTTTTGGACATTTCATCAACACTCTTAGGTCCTCTTTCGCAATATAATCGGTATCCGTCAGGGAAAGTTCTCAGGGTCCTCAAGGTGTTGGTAAAATTTACCAATTATTGGATCCCCCTTCTGAGCGGTAATCAAATCAGCATCAGGGGTCTCCTTACTCCATTGTGCAATTGAAAGGTCGTTGTGAGCATTTGTCTGGGACCTAGTGATAGCAGTGACCTGGATTTCCCCCAACAGGGACTCAATCTCAATTAGATCCCCTTGGATGGCCCCGGTTTTGGCCAGCTGATCAGCTAAGTCATTTCCACTTTTGTCTGGTCCCTCTACTTTGGAATGACCCTTGAACTTTTTCCAATAGATGGTCATCTCATTCGAGGTGACCAGATCATCAATGTTTTGGATCAACTTCCCATGTTTCAAGGGTTTGTTGTTAGCACATAACATGCCTCTGGTTTTCCAATTAACCAGGTGCTCCACGAACCCGTTCCGTACATAATCCGAATCTGTGATTATGACCAGTTCGCGGAGTTGATGCTGGACAGCAGTGAGGATGGCCTGATGCACAGCCATCAATTCTGCCACCTGACTACTTCGGGGACCAATTTTGTATCCAGCGGAGGGTTCTGGGGACTCATTCACCCATGCATTCCCTACGCCAGCCACCAGTTCTTTCTCCCCGTCGTTGTCAACATGGTAAGAGCATCCATCCACATATACAGTGGGCATTCCCTCACACTTGTCTTCTTCAAAGACTTTGTGTGGGGAATTAAGGTATGCCTCCATGTTGTCCTTGATTTGTAGACTTTCGTCCTCGAGACAGTTTTCTCTGGCACAATCATGCAAGTCAGCCAGACCTTGCGCGAGGGGACTCTTCTTGTTTTGGCCATATCGGACCTCCACAGGAAAACCTTGCATTGACAGAATCCAGGAAGTAATTCGAAATTACTCACATTTCCGGCCCGGATTATGTCACTTTGGAGATATTGCAGAGGCTGGTGTGGAATCTCCACTATGATGTGTTCCCCCTGGATAAACGGGCGGTAATTCTTCAATGCCCACACCGTTGCCAGGAGTGCCTTCTCACAATCGTTGAATTTTTCCTCCACAGAGGATAAAGTTTTGCTCGCATAGGAGATTACTTTATTGACCTTGTCATGCTTTTGGTATAATACTGCTGTCAAGCAGGTATTAGAGAACCCCGTCTCCAGGAAGAACTCCTTGTTTCTGACAGGGTAAGCTAGGCAAGGCGCTTGTGAGAGGCTTCTCTTGAGTTGTTTTACAGCCTCGGCTTGTTCTGGACCCCATTCCCACTTGACCCCCCCTTCAGGAGATGAATCAGGGGTCTGGTGATCTCTGCGTAGCCCTCAATGAACTGTCTGCTGTAACTAGTCAGTCCAAGGAGGCTCCTTAGTTCCCGCAGAGTTGTGGGGTCTTTCAGTTTCTGAAGTGCTTCCACTTTCTTTTCCTGGGGACAGAGACCCTGGGGAGTAATCTCATGCCCCAAGAAATTAACACGGGTTCTACACCACTGTGCTTTCTGAAAGGAAAGTTTTGCTCCGGCGGCTCCCAACTGGGTCAGAACATAACGGATCTCCGCTATGTGTTCCTCCACAGATGAACTTTTGATGAGGATATCATCTACATAAGCCAGGTTACCCCTCGCACCCAGGTCGGGCATGGCCTTATGTAGGAAAATGTTAAACTCATTACCGGAGTTAAGGTATCCGAAGGGAGTCCGGGTCCATGTGTACTGCTGGCCCCCAAAGGTAAAAGCCAGCTTGTATTGGTCCTCCCTACTGACAGGCACAGTCCAGTATCCATTGGTCAGGTCTATTGCAGTGAATACCTGTGACCCCTGGATCTGGGCCAGCCCTTGGTCAATGTAGGGCAGAGGCCATCGGGAAGTATGGACCCGTTTGTTGAGCTCCCTGAGGTCGGCGCAGAGTCTCCACTGGCCGTTTGGCTTCAACATTCCCAGCACCGGATTATTGAAGGTGCTGTGGACTGGACGGATTATTCCCCGGGACTCAAGGTTCTTAATTATTTCATTAAGGGACTCCATTGATGCGAGAGGCAAGCGATATTGCTTCACAAACACAGGAGTCATGCCAGGGTCCGTGGGAATTGTTGTTGTGTGGATGTCAGTGCGACCACAGTCATATGAGTCTACCGCAAAGAGATCTTGGAAATCCAAGAAAACTTGTTTCAACTTTTGCTTTTGTTACAGAGTCACACAGGCATCAGCTAGGTTGACTCTCTCTTCCACCATCTGCCTGAAGCCTGCAAAGACTTCTGGTTTGGCTATTTCAGCGGCCTCCTCCAGCTGGGTGGAGAAGTCCCTGGTCAGAGTGCTGATTTGGACTGGAGGCTTCAGGTGGGAAAGGCAGCCCTCATGGACCTGGAAAATCACCTCATCCCCTCTGAAGTCACAAGTCACATCTTCCTTACCATAAGGGCAAGAAGTGTACACCAGGAAGTTCCCCCCATGCCGGGTAAAAATCCTGTCTGGTGTTGTATTGTCATCACTGTCACTGTCAAAGCAGTCCTTGGGGATTGGCCCTAACAGTTCATTACCTAAATCAATGGAAAAATGTCGGTCATCAACCGCCATTCCAATAATGGTGCCTGCGGCTAGAGTAATACTCTTCAAGTCGCTGTTATCCACCTCTATTAGAATGGTGCTATGTTCTATGTTGACTAATGGTGTTGGGTTTACCCCCAACCCTTGCTGTTGGAGAGAAGCATTTAGATGTATGTAAGCATCAGGGTTTTTCAAATGTTGTCCTCTTTTAGCTTTCACTTCCAGGGAGAATTGTCGGATCCTTTCTGGGATGGTGACTTCCTCTTTGATCTGAATTTCAACTGCATAAGGTAGCAATTGAGCTGATCTAAATGCTTTTTCTGGATCATCAAAGCCCATGGGATTATCCGCTAATCGGGACCAAGCTTTGAGGTTTATTAGGTCCAAACTAATGGCAAAGCGATTGAGAATGTCACTGCCTAAGTAAAAGGCGGCAGGGACGTCTCGCACGACCCAACAATTGTGGACTATGCTCTTGTTGCCAATGGAGATTTTGAGCATACACCTGCTTGGCAGGAGATGTTTGGAATTAGGTGCTTCCAGGTCCATTTCCCATTTGTCTATCAGTTTGAAGGTGGGAATGACTGGATCTTTTGGGAGTTGGCGGAACATGGCTTCGCTGATGAAGCTCTTATCGTTGTTCACACACACTCGAGCGAGAACAGAGTCCTTCCCACCATTTAACTGAACAGGGATGAACAACTGCTCTCCAATTTGCTGAATATCAGCCAGGCTCTGAGCTGATTTCACTTCTTTCTGGACTATAGGAGTGGGAGTTTCTGATTGTGGATTAGTATAGAATTTCAGGGTGTTTCCTTCCAGTGTGGAATACCACCTTAAACTGGAAGGAAGGTTGATTTTCAGAAATAGAGAGGACCCCCCATCACCAGTCTGTTGTCCTACTGCTATTACTGTCACGTCTGGAATTTGGCTATTCTGGAAGTGAAATTGTACTTGGTCAGATTTTTGTTCAACCATGTGGCAGGTGCCGTTTAAACTAACATGGTTGACACTCTGTTTTAATTTTATTGGTCGGCTAGTCTGGGTCCAGAGGACCTTGTTTACGCAATCTATTAGGGCTGACAACCTCCTCAGGAGGTCATTCCCCAGTAAACAAGGGGTGCCCTCTGGAGTCACTACTATGACCCGGTGTTTCACCTTGTGTCGCCCGATCTTAATGTCCAAGTCTGCAGTCCCCTCAACAGGATTTTCCTTCCCGTCAAAGTTCTGCAGTTGTCCAGGAAGAGAGGTGAGAGGAATTTGGTAATTCTCTCCCCTTCCTGCATTCAGTTCGTCAAAGGCCCTTTTGGACAGAAGGGTCGCTTGGGATCCAGTGTCCACCAGCTCTGAAATTGTACCCTGCCCCTGTACTTGTACCGGGGCATAATATCTTCCCTCCTTCTCCTCAAGGGGGCACAGATAATGCACATTTTTGGACAACTGGTGGGCTAACTTTCTGGTTTTGGACATTGCTAGAGAAGAGATTTGGGCAGAATTCTGTGGAGAGCCTTGAGAATCTGAAAGAAAAAGTTGGCAACTGGAGATCAGAGCCATTGTGGGTTCCCCTGGCTCCGGTTCCGGGCCGCCCCCCCCTTTTTGGAGGCAGTCACCAGGATGGGATGGTGGGCGGCGGTAGCTCAGTCTCCACATCTCCCCAGTCTGGATTTGCATCCCTAGGGACCCATTTTTCTTTGGGAGGAGTTCCCCCCTCTCTGAAGGAGAAGATCCTTTTCCCAGGATCCTCTGAGGATCCCTCTCCCTCAAATTGGAAGATCTGTACCTCCTCCTCAAACTGAGTCTGTTTGGGTCTTTTGTTTCTCCTACCCCCCTCTGCTCCTTAGGAGGCAGACTTTCAGGGGCAAGAGATTTTGTTTCCGGTTCCTGGTTTTCCAGGGGCTGTTTACAAGTGAGGAAGGGAGCTTCCTCCAAGGCTTTACACCCCCCTTCCCTTTGTGCCTCCTCCCTGGCAACCAGTGAGTTATCGGGGTGCTGCCCCCGTCATTGTTCTGGGGCACCAGGTCCAGAGTTGGGTGCGTTCTGCGCTGGCATGCCGATCTGAGGGTTCTGCTGAGCCCTCAGTATGTGACCCAGATCCCGTGCCATGTTTTGAACCTGGCGCTCTAACTGGGAAACACGCTCAGGCAGATACGAGGCCCCGTTTTCTCCCCTGGGCTGATCCCGGGAAGGGTAGCTATCCCTTCTTTGGTAGTACCCCTGGTTGGGAAGATTTGGATACCCCTCCACCCTTGGCCTCCCCTCTCCCGGATTCGGTTGTCTGGGCTCAGGGAATTGGGGAAAGAAGGGTGGAGGATTTTGGGGCTGGAAATTGGGTGGATACCTGGGGAAAAAGTTCTGCCCAGGATTCGGAGAATTTCTGCCCTCCGGTGGGAAGTTAGGAGGAAAGTTCCCTGGGTTAGGTTCTTGGCTGGATCTCCCCCCTTGGGCTGGAGGAGTCCACACATAACCCAGGATGGGTCGATTTCCCTTGTAACGGGGACTTACATAATCAGGAGAGCGAGGGACCCCATTTGTGGGGCTGCCTCCCTGGCTCCCTGTCTGTGACTGGCCCGAGGACCTTCTGGGCCTAGCATTATTAGGTGCAGGTAGGTTTTTAGGCCCCCCCATCTCCATCTCTAAAACGGGGGTGACCTTTACTTCTGCCACCTTGGCAGCAGCAGGGGTGTTGTTGGCTTTGGGGTTTTTGGGCGCATTATTTTTATTTTCTATTGGCTTCTGCACCTCATAGATCCGGGTCGCCTGTTCAATGACCCAGTCTAAAGATCTTTTCTCGTGAAAATCCCTCACAAGCTGGGTCATTATGTATTTGGGAAAGGCATGGAAAATATTATTTTAAATATAAATTCTCTGCTATCCGTGCGCACCCTTCTGGTGGTCTGCGCAAAGGCACGTTTCAGTTCTTGCACAAACTCTTGTGGGGCCTGATCCTCCCCACACTGCAAATTGTAGGCTGCCTTGCGAGCCTCTTGGGGATTTCTGTGAACAGAAAAATGTTTTAATATGGCCGCCCTATAGGTGGACCACCTGGAATGATTTTGGTCCTCCACCCCTGCAAAGAAACTGGAGTACTCTGGGGAGAATGTCCACTTTACATATTGGATACAGCTTTGGCTGTCCTTCAAATGAAAAGTCTCCATCATTTGCTCATAGAGCTCCAAGTGTTCCCAAACAGAGTACTTGGCGTTCTTATGATAAGGCGTGATGACACTCCTGATTGCCTTAATCTGTTTCAATGGGTCCTTAATCAAGGCCCTTTTTGCCTTATTGGCCTTTTTGGTTCGGGTAACCCTTGTCCATTCATCTTCTGACTCAGAGGCACTGCTCCCAGAGGTTCCCGTCTGTTCTTCCAGGTTTTCCCGGATTCTGCGAGACTGGGAATGGCTGGCAGAATGTGGGGACCTGGTCTCCTGTGTCCTGTACCGTTCAGAGGAGTCTTCAGATTCCTCTTTGCTGCCAGGATTTGATGGGTACCCCCCCCACCGACCTAACTGGGCAGAGGTTTTCAGGATGCCCTTAATGGGCCTACTCTCCTGGGCTTCCCCACTAAATTGCACTGTGCTTGGGTGCCCATACCCGGATGCCCGCCCCTCCATTCCTGGGTGGTACTGGCCTATGAGCCCCATGCTTCTGGCTGGATAGTAATCTGCCATCCCTGTGGCCCTGTGCTCATGTGCGCCAGGGGACATGGGGGTGGCAGAGTCCAGGGACTGAGAGAAATAAAGGCCTCTGGTACTAGGGCTCCTGGGGTTATGCTCAGGAGTTTCTCTTTCCCAGCGAACCTCATCTCTATCCGCCCCTGCTCCCTGTTGCAATGCAAGAGCCTTCGCCTTCAGTTCCTCAGTTAAGGCCTTACTAGACTCTATCAGTCTCTCCTGCATCACTACCTGTTGTTGGAGTCTATCATTGTGCTGGCAGAGAGCCTCATTCTCTCTCTGCGTTTCCTGATTGGTCCTGGAGCACTGGGCCTGTCTTTGCTGCAGGAGGGTAACCTCCTGAGCTGTGTCCCTATTGGCCTGCTCCTGTCTTGCCAGAGCCTCCTCCACCCTCCTGGTGTGCTCTAGCAAGTCCTGGTGTTCTTTTTGGAGGTCACCCAGTCCCTGGTGGGCCAGGTGATTTTCTTCCATTTTTCTCCTTAAGTGGCAGACTTCCTGGCCTAAGGTGTCCCTTTCCTGACCAAGAGCTTGAATTTGTGACGCCAGGTCGTCCCTTTGCCTTTGGAAGGCACCAGCTTTCTGGCGCTCCTGATCAAACTCTGCCTGGGTATCCAGGTCTTTCAGGATAAGTTTATTGCTCTCCTCTTTCTCTCTGTCTAGTTGGATTTGCAGGGTGGCTACCTGCTCTGTGCATGCCCTGTTGAAATTGATCTGTTGCTCCAGCTTTTTCTGGCTCTGCATTAGGGAGTCCAAACTGTCTTGGCGTTCCTTCTGCAAAGCCAGAATTCTGGTATCCTGGTCTGTCTTTTCCTGTTGCAGTATATCCATGTCCTCTTTTATTTTAATGATATACTGCCTACTATCATTTTCTGACTGCTGGCTCCCCTGCAGCCTCTGCTCAGAAGAGACCAGGTCAGATTGGACCTTCTCTAACGCCATCTGTCGCTTATTCGCCAGATCTTGGCTTTCAGTACATTTATCCTGCATGTCTCCCATATATAGGTACAGGTATGCCGCTATCCTAACCATCTTGTCTTGTTCATCCTTAGCTTTAGGAGCCATGTATAGTTCACTCAGGGCCACATGTAGGGGACCCTGATCTCCCCATATATCTGACCCTGTTTCAGTGACCTGTTGCGTGATGGCCTGCAACCAGACCGTCTGGTCCTGGTGAGTCCACTCACCTCTCACAAATAACTTATGTAAGAAGTGCTCTCTGGCTATTTTCATATCTACCAAGGTCGTCATTCTAGAGATTGGTCTCTGTCCTGACTTACAGAAATTAGTATTTTATTTTTGCAAAACAGACCTTTTTCTTAGAGCGTTCCTTTGAGGAGTGCTTTACAGCGTAACACAGCGTGGTGATCTGACCGGATATGTGTATCTGGTCAGCTGGCACACTGTATTAATCTGCACAAGTGATAGATCGAACACAAACGTCCGGCCCGAGCCCCCAATTTGTAAGAGGATTCAATTCAACACTACAGCTAAGTCAATAACTAGTCTGGGATACTGAATGGAAACCCTTATTGAAATATCTTTATGTCCAGTTCATGCGTTCTGGATTACTACCCCTATATAACACTCCTCTCTTGGAATACCCCTGACCCCACTGAGCCAAGAAGTAGTTCTGTTTTGCAAGTTTAAAAGGTTTATTTGAGAATTTAAACAATATAGATATATATCACACTTTATAATAAATTAATAATTGGATATCACACTTAAACTGATCAGTAATCAATAATGGATAGCCTGGCACTAGCACACTTGTGAATATGAACAGAAGAATAAGGTGGTAGAGAATACTTTATATAAGTTCAGATGGATGTAATGTTGCATGAAAAAGGCAATACAGAAAATACTCAATATGATTTCAACAAAACAATGTAATCACTTTTCTCTGGCAATTCACCCCCCTTTTATGCAATGCAAGGAAATGGAAGGAAAGCACACAGTTCTCAGAAATGCAATCAACTGTAATTCAGTTCACCCCAGCAAGCTTACACTACAGAGGTTGGAAACACAGGCCCAAAATGCTTTTATGTGTGCTGGCAATGAAGTGAAAAATATGCTAAAATGCTTTTATTTCCCTCTTGAGGTTCAGGGTGAGTGGTATCAAGTTAATATTAGTCCAGTCTCACTCTAGCAATGATTCCGGGATGGTTCTTAAGAGGCAAACACATTTTTAACAAGGAAAGCAAGAACTGCTGTTTTCACACGTGGATAAATTTGCAAATCGCGGCAAATTCGCGAGTGCGTTTTTCGCGATTGCGGCAAGAGTAGGAATGCGGTTCTAAGTTCGTAGGAAAGCCACGATTCCCAGCTTTCAGAGGAAAGTTACTGCAAGTCTCTAAGACAAACGGTCACGGAGTTATGAACGATTTTGTGAAGGTTGTTTTTCAGATTTGAAATTTTAAAGTTCAAAGTGACAAGTGACAGCTAGCAACTAGAAAATGACAGGTGACAGCTTTGCAAATGACAGGTGACAGTTAGGAGGCAGTTCTACTTAGATTAAAATAGATTGAATTATATTATTTTAACTAAGAGATTGGTTCTGCACAGTTCTACTAGGTACTCACACTATATTCTTGAATTAGAATGGGCCTCGCCACGGATCTGGTCAGGTTTTAGACGGGACTCTGGTCTGGTCTCTGCACTTCACAGTGATCTGGGTCAGCTCTGCTCTCTCTGGGTCTTTCTGCGCAGCTTTCTCTGGAGATTGATGGATTTGAAGTCTGGATCTCTGGACGTGGTATGGTCCGGCAGAGCGCGTTGCAGCAAATGGAATTGAATGTCCATATCTGTCCTGACTGTCTGCTTTTATGTGTTTTGAAAATGGGTGTGTGTGCAGCATCACTAGGCTCTACCCCTCTCCACTTGTCATTGGCCACTTCATCCTCTTCCCCTTGATTGGGGGAATGAAATGAAGTGTCATCATGATGAGGTCTGTTTATGGTACAGAGAACCCACTCCTGTCAAATTACACACAATCTATATTTTGACCCAAAAGACATATTTGCACAGGTACACATTTGTTTAAAATTACATGCACCATCACATATCACAGGAGGTATACCCTGTCCAAATCTGTTCTTCCTGGGAGCTTGCATTCAGAAATGGCGACATTTGCACTTTTTAACTGATTTCGCAATATCGGACATTACCCCAAATGTACACACATGTGCGCAAGGAGTATGGACATTAATTGATGAAGTGTCAGATTTTTAACATGCATACATTTTAAGTAATACCCTCTTAACTGCTAGCTTGCCCCCAGATCATGCCACCGGTTCTAAAAACCTCTTAAAATGTGGGCAGAAAAATCACAAGAATTATGGTATCATTTAAATAATTTTCACAAGTCCGCTCTATGAGTTATTCATCTTTTTCTAAAACCATATTCTGGCTACAGGGGTGTGGTTTCCCCCCAGCACAAGGTTGAATTTCTGGTTTTTCCAGTTCTGCCAAGCCAGCTTGCTCTCACAGGCAGTGCTCCTCCCCTTTACTTCCAGGAGGAAGCCACTTTTTACGGCCCCCATAATAAAACATTTGCCTGAGTCAGGACAGGGCTTTGTTAAATTTCCTGCAGAGCCCAGGTAATTCAATCAGGGAAGTGTCATATCCCTTTTGGTGGGATCAGCAAAAGGCAGATAGGCCTGGGAACACAGCTGTTGTGCAAGTCTCAACTCCTGTCGGGGGTAGCTGGTGGGCAGAATTCAGTTCCTTAAGCCAGGCCCCAGCTAATGTCACTTTTGTTCCCCAGTTTAAGTCAAGACAATTTTTTACATATGCAGCTAGGATGCTGATTCTAAGTTTAAAACTATGACATTTAAACAATTGCAACCTATGTGACACTCAAAAGTAGGTCACTCATTTCTTTTAAACATTTAGGTTTTTAGTGTCTTTCAGTCCAAATTTACTTAAACTGCTGAAATCCACAACTCAGCCAGTCTTGTTATAAACCTTCAAGTCACTTCAGAATATAACTTTAGATTGTATCCACCTCTCAGTAAGTCTTTCTTTGGCTTGCCTTGGGTTCATTTATTCAGTTTTAAACAAAATCTGGTGGTTTTAAAACGCCGGCTTTCTGATAGTGGTGAGTACTGGTACTGCACCCCTTTTTGGGATTTAAGAAAATGAATTCCCCACAATTCTAGGTTGCTTTTGGCAATCAGCATTGCCATTCCCAATGGTTTCAGACTACTGTGTGGGTAGTCCAATGGTGGTTTTAGGCAGTGCCCTTCTGTGCCCGTAACATCGGCAAAAATGAGAGGCAGCCTATTCTTCATGCATTTCCCTGTGCATTTTCTGGGAAGCTCTGGCCATCATGATGTTTTCCATGTCAGTACTGCACAGTTTTGAGGTAGGGCTTGGATGCATGGATAAAAACATCCCACAGACTATTCCCTTGACTGTTACAAATTTCTTTCAGGGCTGTAAGTGAAGTCCTGGCATCACCTTCGAGACCACTTTCCTTTAAGTGCCAAATACTCAAGTATGAATTTATTGTACATCCTTTAAGAGAACCCTGATCATGAGTTCAATGTTTAAAGTACCTTTTCTCTTACCCAAGCATTCATTAGAAGGGGAAGTGTAGTCCATGTGGCATGGCCAGAAGGAATGTCTGCGAGACAACCTCAGGGGTATGGCCCATTAGTCCAGCCTTACTCAAGCATCCAAATGGGCATGCTTGTATTTTCCTAGAGAGAGGCTAGAAAACAGGCGCAGGATATGGCAGACAGAGGGAGCACACTCAAGGGGAGGGACAGTGTGACAAAATGACTACTGATCTGCTGAAGCACAGGGAAGAATAGTGGCTAAACTGCCTACTTAGCCCGAGTACATGCATACTGTCCAACATGACCCATTCCAATTTATAGGTGCTTATCAAGTCCTGCTTTTTTTCTTTGCATACTATGACTTGTAATACCACATCTTCCATAACACAACTCAGACTACAAGTCCCAGAATGAAAAAGATAATAATAATAACAGGACTGGACTGGAAGATTCGAAAGTGTGACATATATATGGAATGAAAAATGGAAAATGCTGTGTGTTTAAAAATATGACTTTTTAGGAGCATTTTCCTTAAATTCAAGAAATGCATATATACATTTAAAGCAGCGCTGTGTGTAACAACTTTGTAAACGAAAGAAAAAATTGATGCAAACATGTGTACAACATTTTTAAGTGCCACTTAGTGTGTGGAGGTTTAATATCTTTGCAGTTCATGCATACCTGCTAACATGACCCGTTCCAATCTGTAGGTGCTTGTCAAGTTCTATTTTTACTCTGCATTCTGTGATTTGTAGTCCAGGTTTCCTAATGGAAAAAAGGGAACTGCACCTCCCGGAATGCAAAGAAAAAAGCAACACTTTATAAACACCTACAGATTGGAATGGATCAGGTTTGCAAGTATGCATGCACTGCCAAGGTATTTAACTTCCACACACCACGTGCCAATTAAACATTTTCTACACATCTTTTCTGTCTGCTTTTCTTTTCTTTTACAAAAAAGTTACACACAATGCTGCTATAAATGCACATATGCATTTTTTAACTTTCATGAAAACGCTCCTAAAAGCAAACATTGGTAAATGCTCAGCATGTTCTATTTGTAATTCCTTATAAATGACACACTTTCAAACCTCAATCATTACATCCCTTACACTGCAACCATTCTCCACCTGCACACACATATATGTATACCACCAAAGTATCTATATACACCACTTCACCTTACATATAAAGTACTCTTCTTTCACATCTTGTACTATAAGACAGCAAACACTGCTGCAACAATACACCATTGCATTACCACTAGGCCACAGTTTCCGTATTCTTTCAAAACACTTCAACACATTGCAAATACATTTCACCATAAACACAGCACTCCTTTCATTACAATCAGCAGCACAAAAATAACCTAGACATGCACCTTTTCCTCACACCCATATTTGCCCTGTGTCTTCTAATGTCCAAAACAGCACTACTCATACTCAAGTTGTTCAAACAATGCAGTTCACACACTTTTGTACACCCCCATAACACAACTTGATTAACTCTTTTTCCCAACAACTCCTCCTACCTTCACAAATAAAAACCTCTTATCAAAAGTACTTTACCATTACCACATATACCCAGTAACTTTCCTTTACAGTTACAAGATAAAAGATTGCCAAAGACAGCTACTGAAACAAAGAACACACTTCACATCCTACAAAGTATATTAATATTGCATGTATATCTCTTTAATTGTAACAATGTACTTTCACTAGATATTATCCTAGAATATTGTTTTCAAATCAACAACATTAATTTCACTCTTACTCATTATATTGCAACATTCACACTCTTTCTACTCCCAGCTAAACACCATACTATCCCTACTTATTCAGTCACAGCATCACTCCCTTACTCACTAACCCAAGCCCATCACACCTGTATAGACTCTTACTCTTACAGCCTTCCCAACCACACCTACCATCCCACTACACAATCACACAGCACTCTATTAATCTCTACACTCACACCCGCACCCATGCACAATACATGCATATACATTCCACAACTTTCAAACCCAAACTTACTTTTTTTCCCAATAGACAAAACAAAATGCCTACTAAAAAGCAACTCTGTAGAAAAAAAGATAAAATAAAGAAGATAAGACTTAAGGCAAGCCATAGAGTCACCCACCTATAAAACAATGTATAGAAACATTAAAACAAAACAGATAGTAACCTCAATCAACAAAACTAAAATAGCCACCAATAAGAAAATAAGGCCCCTGTTGCAAAAAAAACATGTGCAAAAAAATCAGACCTAATAATGAACCTAACACTTTATCTACCAATGTTAATGTAGGCACGGTAAAGCATTCCAAAACATTAATTTAACAAGCAATGTTCTTCTTCACCATCTATAAAAACAGCTGAAAATTCACAATCTACTGTTAAACACTACAGCAGAAGAATAATCCTCAAAGCGGTAATTGACAGTGCATATCTACTAAAGAGAAAGTTGATTTGAAACATAATGAAACCATTAACTAAATTAATCAATACATTCCAAAAAGTACTTCTAAACACGTGCAATGTCAATATAGATACCTTTTCAAAGTCTGTGAAGGTGAATGGATTCACACAAGCAGCACTGAACCTTATTTCAATGAAGAGGCGTATAAACAAAACAAACAAAAAAACGAAATGCCATAGACAGTAATTACAGAGGGTTTTAAATGCTAGGAGAAACCATTATGGCAAAATAAATCCTTATATAAAAATCATGCCCAACAAACGTTCAATCAAAGGTTCCTTTTGCCCAAACAAACAGTTGCGTGTACAAAGCCCACACCACAGGGGACACCCCATCACCCGTGACCATGCCCGCAGGCAGCCCACACCACAGGGGACATCCCATCACCATTGACCATGCCCCGCAGGCAGCCCACACCACAGGGGACCCTTCATCACCCGTGGCCATAACCCGCAGGCAGCCCACGCCACAGGGGACCCCCATCACCCGTGACCATGCCCGCATGCAGCCCACACCACAGAGGACCACCCATCACCAGTGACCAGGCCCTGCAGGCAACCCACACTACAGGGGACCCCCCATCACTGATGACCATGCCCCGCAGGCAGCCCATGCCACAGGGGACCCCCATCACCAGTGACCATGCCCTGCGGGCAGCCCACATGGCACCATACACCGCATTGCAGGCCCCGACACATGACCCCCACCAGTGATGGGCACCTGCAAGCAGGCCTCAATTTATGACCCCCACCAGTGACGGGCACCTGCAAGCAGGCCCCAACTCATGACCCCCACCAGTGCCGGGCAACTGCAAGCAGGTCCACACTCATGACCCCCCAACAAACACATTGTGACAACATACATTCATGTAGCAAATATCCACCCAAATGCCACCCTATGCTGCCCCCCCACGGTGCAACTCCACACCCATCCATTGTCCCCACTTCCCAGTACAGGTCCCATGGCATGTCATTCACAGAAGCACACATGCATGCACCCAAAGACATGAAAAACATGGCCACACAGCAGTGACACCTGACTGAGGCAATGACGACTGACACATGCACCAAACAAATGAGAGCAGACAACACAAATATATGACTGCATGGAAATGTATTAAAATAAACGAAATTGACCAAAGGAAAGGCAAACATGACAATGAAAAATAAATGAATGTCAATTGAAATGAAATGCAAAATCCAAAGGAACATGAAATCCCCAAAAAAATCCAAATCCTTAAACTGGTCCATGTCCAAAGTCAAATAATGCACATCCAAACGGTAAACCAATAAAAAAAACATTCCTCCATGGGTAAAAATAATAAATAACAAAATCCACAATACTCCAACTATGTACAAGGAAAGTTTGAAGGGTCGATGATCCCAAAACAAAATGAAACTTCTAAAAAAGTCTATAAAAATACAACTATATACAAAAAATGTAGAAATGACCATGGACTCCAAAGAAAAAAGAAAAAGAAAGGAAACCTAACCCTAAAGAACTATTTACAATGGCGGTGGGCTAGTCCTACGACTTACTGTTCTTACCAAGTGTTTTGGCCAGGGCATCATCGAACTCTGAGTTAATGGCCCGGAGGCAAGACTGTGCTCTATCCTCGAGGGTTTTCAGGGATGCCGCCATGTTCTCCACCAACTCCCTGTGAATCTCTTCAAGTTACTCCACCCGCCTCTCTGCCCGCTGCATGGAGTTCTCCGCCTGACCATGGTGAGCTGTGCCCTCTCTGCCTGCCGCCGCTCTGCATCTATCTGCCGGCACATCCACTGCCACACGGAAGACACACTTTGTCCAGGGTCCTCCTGCCCACTGGGCGATGCCTGTCCCCGTGATGTACTTGGCCCAGAGTCCTGATGCCTCCTGGTTCGAACCTGCTGCTGCCTTCTAGCCATCTGCCTATGCCACTACGACTGTCTCCAGAAAGATGGCAACCCCCAGGGCCGTCGTGCATGTGCCCTGCTCGAAGGTGCCTGCACAACCTCCATTGAAAGGGGTCCTGTTGCTGGGGTGACCACCTCTGCTCTACCTTCGACTCCCGACTGTGGCAGGGATGGGATCTCCACCAGCCTGGCTGCGTTGGCTGGGGCAGGACCACAGGGGGCCCTGGTGACATGTGGGCCGGAAGACGGCATGGAGGACAACTGGCGCATAGTGGGTGAAGAGGAGGAGGGGGTCGCAGGAGCACCCATCACATGTAGGAGACACGTGACAATGAGCCGTCCTAGCCCGTTCAGGATGGCACACACCTGTTCGTGATGACATGTGTGGTCCTGTCAGGAAGCACGTACATCATCACGAAAGATGCGTGTGCTCATCGCAATACCGACTAGGACAGGCTCAACCCTGTCACGGATTGCCTCGTCCGCAAGTAGAGTAATGTCAGTTGACATGGACCGTCCCCCTACCTGCGGATGGGCCTGGTTTGAGGCATCCGTGCCAGTGCACAGTGATGCAGTCTCAGTATCAGGGACAGGATTTGGCACAGGCCCCTCCGCAGCGACCTGTGCTGCTTCCTGCCCCTGCCGCTGGACTGCACCACTTGCACCGGTGGCATCACCCCCTCCAGGCCCCATGTGAGGGTCTGATACAGCCTCCTCCTCCTCTTCAACCCCCACCAACCTGGATGCCTTCGCAGGGTCTTCCGTACTGGATTGCCCCTGTGGGGGCTCACCTTCCCCTTCCGCTGCTGAGGAGCCCACTTCCAACCTCGGCCTCTTGGGCATCACCTCGGCAGCTGCAGCCGCGAATGCAGCACCAGTCCCCTCGCTCCCGGAAGATGAAAAATGGTGGGAGGATGACTGGGCCCTGCGTCTCCGCCTGGTGGAGGCGCCCCTGCCGCTAATCTCCACAGTGCCGTCTCCGCCCTCTTCCTAAATCGCTGCTGTAAATAGGGAGAGATTGAACACAAGCATCAGAGTACCGAACAATAGTCTGCTGGACACAAAGCAATTGCACATGAGTGGCACTGTCGAACGTCACTACCATCATCACCCTCCACAACACACGGGTCAGTGCAAGCAACAAACATCCACAAACTAGCATGGCACGTGCAACAGACATGTGCATCCATGTCCAAGGCACTGTGTGAACATCAGAAGGGAGGTTGGACCTTACATGCATCATGGGACATGCACATCAGATACAAACACCCCACCGGACAGTCATGCATCTGCCCATGTCTACATCCTGTCAGAGAGCACACATTGCCAACTGTTCCGCATCAGTCATTCAGGCATTGAGGTGGCCATGTGTCATGCTTCCATGGTGTTTCCCAGTCACACACCCGCCACTCACACACACGTACACTGTGCATGTCCATTAAGGTGTAATTAGCATCCATGTCTCACACCCCAGACTTGGCCCAGTACAGACAGAGGCATGGAAACATGTGTGTGTCATCACATGCTGGTGCACATCATGCATTGCATCACAGACACCATTGATGTGGATCACGCTTGACTGGACTCACATGCAGCACCATCATGTTCCTGCACACAGACATCCATACATGGGCATGCCAGACATATGGCCGAGGTGTACACTCCTGCCACACCTCGACATGCACTACACTGGACATGAAGACATGGACACTTACCACTCGACTCCAGATGGGTCTGCAACTCGAGGACCTGGAGGTGAAGCGCTGGGCATGTGCGCTTCAGGACCTGCATCTGTATGTTGGTCAACTGGTCCCGGCGCCCCACTTCTCCACCAGCCTCAACGAGGCGCTGGGCCTTGCTGTGGGTTCTGGAGCTGAAGTCCTCACAGCGCTTCCAGACGTGTTGGTAGTCGCGGGATGCTACCCCCTCTGCGCTGATGGCATCTATCATGTCCGACCATATCCTCCTCCGTCCTTCCTTGTCAAGACGTGATGTCAAGAAGAAGGCACCATAATGCCCCAGGACTTGCTCCACCAGGATGCCAACTTCATTGGCAGTGAAGCTGACAGCCCATTGCCTCTCTGCCAGGGGGTTGCCACTGGCCCCAGATGGTGTTTGGTCCAACATGGCAACCCCGAGGCAGGTGTGGGTGGGCAACTGGGTCCTGGGGCTGGGCTGTGGAGCGATGGAACAGCCGTCAGGAGTCTTCTGTTTCAACAGAGGTGGTTGCAGCAAAAGGACCTCTGGCAATATCTTCTGTACAGGCACCAAATTGCAGGGCATGTTGGCAGCAGGGAGACTGAGTTGGCTAGCAGCAGCAGACGGCTCATAAGAGGCTGCTCAGGGCTTTGGGGGACAGGTAAATGGCCTTCTGCGCAGGACCGTGGTCTTTCGTGTGCAGTCACATGGCCAGATTGATGCAGAGTGACTCCGCACATGAAAAACAGCACGTTAGCGTGAAATTCGGGGAAAGGCCCTTAGCGCATAAGCGCATAAGTGACGTGACGCGCGTGAGCGTTGCCTTCGGCAGGGGCTCTAGGTCGCGTGGCACTGCAGTTCGCTGTATGCGCTTTTCGTGGAGTCGGACGCGTGTGTTTCTACTACTTGTAGGTTCACACACGACATCTTTGCAGCGCTTAAAGTTCGTATTTCTTGTTTTGGCGGGGGAGTTGCCTACGCGCACACACACGTGTTTTTCTTTTCTAAGCAAGGCAGACGGTAAGTTGCGCATGCTTTAATCCCACTGTGGTTCCCCTTGTGTTTTGCGTACCCTGTTTTCGAGGTCAGAGTAGCCTGTGTGTTCCATGCGTACACTTTGTTGTGTCCCTGGGTGGCACAACGTACTGCAGGAGTTTTATTTCATGTACGTGGGCTTCCAGGGGTTGTGTGCACGTTTATTAACATTTTTTGGTGTGTCTAAGCATTGCATGACCCGTCTTTATTCACCAGGGGTCACCTTCAGCCTTGCAGGAGCACAGGGCTGCGTCTAGCATCATGTACCCTGCCCCCTTCACCCCAATTGCGCAGGACAATTGTTGTGTGCACCTCCCATTGGCAATAGTCCATCTGTGCCATGGTTGGAGGGGCCAACAAAAGGGAAGGGCGGCAAAGCTGGGCAACCTCCCAGGGCTTGGCGTGGAGGGGCACGTGGCAGTCCAGGGGGTGCAGGGAGGCCAAGGTGGACATGGAGGGGGATGTGGCCAGGGTTTTCCGCAGGGGCAGGATGTCCAATCACATGCTGGGACAGCTATGCCACCACCCCCAGCGGCTCAGGGAGATGCTGCTGCTACAGACATCCCCAGTGCACATCTGACCCCACAGCCAGTGTCATCTGCTGGCACGGGCCACCAGGTAGTGGAAGCTGCAGGTGCAGCTGCGGCAACCACCACCCATGCTCCTGGTCAGCCAGCGTAGGCTGCCTTGGCACAGGAGGACTCCCAGGCAGATTTTCAGTTGAGGAAGGCCAAGCCATATGTGCCTAAGGTAGCTGTGACTAAAGTACATATATCTGGGGCAGTGGTAACATCTGCTGCCCCGAACAGCCAGGTGGTGGGAACTGCAGGGGCAGATGCAGCCAACACCACCCCTGCAGTGAGTCTGTCAACCAGGACTGTGTTGGTCACAATCCTTGGCACTGAGGCAGTTGTGCCACTGGGTCCTGGCAACAGCACCCAGCAGACAATGACACAATCCAGGCCTTCTGTCCTCATGCCTATTACTACTCCCACGGCCAGCCACCATCGCCACTGCCCCTACTGACCAGAGCGCCATTCGCCACTCAGGGTCTACACAACTGGCTAAGAGGAGGAAGTGTGCTTCTGCGCAAGAGGCTGTGACCCCAGACATGGCTCCGGCCTCCGGCACGTCAAGAAAGAAGCCTTTCAATAAACAGGACTGGACTTCCTTGCAGAAAATGTATCTGCACACCACCGCGATATTCTGGTGGGCTCAGGTTGCCATACTACGCCTGCTCAGCGTCAGGTCCACTGGCAGCACATTGCGGAAAGTGTAAGTGCCATGGGATTTGAGAGGTGCACAGCTCATAATTGCTACAAGCGTTGGACTGACCTCTTATGCTGTGCAAAACATAAGCGGGCATCTAATTACGCCTTGACTCTGGTGACTGGTAGTGGGCCACCACCAGAGTAGGATGAAGTCACTCCGCACGAGGAAATCGCTGCAGAGTTCATCGATCAGGGACAAATCGAGGGAGTGGGAGAGATGCTGGATTATGACACAACGTCTGGCGAGTCTTGATGTGTGTCTGTCCAGCCCATGTGTGTTTTACTTGTGTGATGTGTTGTGATTGGTTGCCAGTTCAGGCTATGTATTATTGAGTGCCCGGTGTGACACATTCAATGCTTGACTGATGCATGCTTGTCGGGATGCAGTCTGCATGCAGGCAATGCGCTGCACATGGGGGCAGTCCTCATCAGCACACATGCACCATACTTACATGCAAATCACTTGGCGGCCTCTCCTGTCCATGTTCAAGCTCACTGACATGTTAGCATATAGCCTGTGGTGTAGTTCCACTCAACACACGGCCTACGTCGTCACATGACTGACGGCTATGTGAGGCCACTCTGCAACCTACTCCTCTTCACGGGCATGCTTCCTTGTCTCCCCACCACCCTGCAGCTCACTGTCTCCATGTTACTTGTAATTTCCGTGTTGGACTACTACTATGGCCTGTTCCCCATTCCTGTGTACATGCACACTTCCCTCTTCAACCCTTCCAAACCTGTACTGTAGGGTACTTGCTTTGTCCTTGATGCAGGTTGTCTCATTTGGACTGTGCAGATGGCACAGGCTCAGAGTGGACATGAGTGTTCATTCATGGACCATGTGCATTTCCTGCAAGCCCCTATGGGTCCGTGGCAGGCTACTCATTGTACTACATCTCCGGTATTTTATCCGTCTCATGGTATTTGGTCATCCATATAATGCTCACTCGGTGTCACTTCCTCATCACGCACATGTTTACGGTGTCCTTGTCTGTGTGAAGCACAGGCCTCCCTCTGTTACAGCCACCCTGCCTCTAGGCTACTGGTGTTGTGGCATCTGCATGTA
Source organism: Ambystoma mexicanum (assembly GCF_040938575.1). Lineage (NCBI taxonomy): Eukaryota > Metazoa > Chordata > Amphibia > Caudata > Ambystomatidae > Ambystoma > Ambystoma mexicanum. Next base: position 942,484,103 of record NC_090927.1, read on the forward strand.
TACATGTACTTGTGTTGGTTCCTCATGTGTCCTGCTTACTGTTTGCCTCTCATCTGCTGTAGTCTCAGTTGACTGAGATGATGCAATTGCCACCTCCCAACACTGTCTGTTACTTCACAGTACTCTGGTCAGCCATTCAGATCCATGCACTGTCTTCCTTCCATTCTCCAGGAGGTGTGGGGGGGTTTATTGCATCCTACAACCCAGTGCCAACACTTTGCACATGATGACTGCACTTGCCCTTACAGTGCAGGCATGTCGCGAGATCGACATCACTACGTTTTTGGTTCTGTTGATAGTTGAGGACATACACATGTGCTGCACTGCACCCATGCACTTCTGAGCCATGTTCACCTTTTCAACATGCCTATTTACTTGTGTGATGTCAAAGTGACCTGGCATGTATGTATCCATGTGCTCCCTTCACTGTATTTCAATACACTTGCGTTGTTGCATCCTGTGACACGTGTACTTTTTGGGATATATATTTTCTTGCAGTGCATGTTGACATGCATTTTACATGTGTCATTGACAGATCAATTTGACTTACTGCTGTGGCTATTTGGTAATTGTGCCATGGCTATGCTACCTACCAGCTCTTTGTTGACATATGTCATTTTTGCTTGAGATCTATGCCTGCCAAAGGTTGTATGTGATGCAGGTGATATGCAACATGCAGTACATGTGTGGGTTTCGCATTTGACACACATCCATGTCTGCTTTGATGGTCCAATTCCATTTCATTGACACCTCATGCATGCCAGAGTTTGTGTTGTGTGTGGAATGGCTGCCTCATCTGTTGACCCTCAATATTGTGTTGTGTATGTGTGTGGTATGTGCTGCTGACATGTGTGTTCATGTCTTTTTTTATTTTGTTACAGGATATGATACACCAGAAGCAGAGGAGGAGGAGATGGCAGACAGGGTGGGGTGTTCAGGTCAACAACCATACACCAGTGGTGGTCGTGGTGTGGTAGGCCCCGAACATCCGTTGGTGCTCCAGGACATCCTGTCCAGGCCTGCCTCTGGGTATAGCTCTGAGGATCTCTTTGACTCTGATGGTGAATCGGATGCTCACAAATCTGTGTCGTAGATGGTGGGTGATTCTGCAGTGGATGCTGTTCTGTCCCCCACCCCTGAAGTGGGGGTTGAACCCTCAAGGGGCCAGTCAGTATTGGAATGTCCGTGTGTGGTCGTTATGGGTGCAGGGTCACCCTCCACACCAGTTGCTCCTGTTCCTGGGGCAGCAGATTGATGGAGAAATGCAGTCCTGCAGCCACAGGAAGTGCCACCACAGCAAGGACCATGTCTCCTTGGGGACAACAAGTGTGTTGTCCAGCAACGCGGTGGCCGGGATCCACAGGGGACCACTTGGTGGGAGCAAGCCATGTATGCCATAGCAGCAACAGGGGAGAGCAGTTGAGATGTTGGTTCAAGGTATGGAACGTGTGGCCGATTCCATTCTCTCTCCTGATAGGCAGGTGGAGCTCCAGCAGCAGGCATCACAGTCCACGTGCCGCTCACTCAGGCTGGGCACGGTGGCCTCCAACAGGGCCTGCCGGGTTGAACTGGTGGGTCTGCGCTCAGCATTGCTGCTGAGGGACAGGCCCAAAAGGAAGCCCTCAGGGAAGATAACACCTCCCTCAGAAGTACTCTGGCTGCACTCATTATGAGCCAGGGGAAACGGGCAGAACCGGCGATGGAGCAGCTGGATCACACCAACTCGGCTGTACTCCATGCAAGCCGGGAGAAGGTCCGTCTGTTATGTGAGGCCTTGCTGGCAGAGCTCCGTGTTACACGTGAGTCCTTGCAGGAGGAACTCTGTGTTACACGTGAGGTGCTGCATGGTGACCTCCGTGCCATATTCATGCAGAACCAGGTTCACCAGGCCTGCATTCTTGCTGCCATCAAAGGGCTTGCTGGTGCTATGCGTAGTCAGGCACCTGTGCCACATGCACCTCCTGTTGCACAACCAGGGGGTGACAACGATGACTTATCTCTCACTCTGGTCGGGCCGTGAAGATCATGAGCCTATGGAGTTTTTTTATTTTTAGTCTCAACATCATCGCATGTGGGTGTTGAAGTTCACCCTGCACCTTCCCTCTCCTGGTTGCCCCCTCCCCCCGGGTCCACTATGGCCATTTTTATTTTTTGTCTTTTGTGCATTTATGTTACAGTGTGGTGCTATGTGGCATCTGATGGCATTCACTGTGTGTTCCAGCTGGGCCCATACATGCTTGTTTCGTGTTTGTGTTTGTGGCTTGGAGTCCGGACACATATGCCACTCCTGCTTCCCCTTTCCATGGGTTCTCAAGGATGGCACCATGTGACAGTAACTTACACAGAGGCATTGGACTTCCATCATATCTGTGGCCATTCTGAAGTCCAACTTCTGCATATACACCTAGTGGGGATTTATGATGGTTTCTCCATTCATGGTTGAACTGCATTTTGGTGAGTATATTGCTGACAGTGCGTTATTTAATTTTGCTTATTCATGCATTGCCTTGGCTGTATACATTGTTGATGCACTTAATGCTATATGCGGTCCCATGCCCCCTTTTGCTGTCGAAGCCACTCTCATGATGGTACGGGGATGTGTGGTGGCAATGCCACATTGAGCCACATGTGCTATGATGTTTCCTCACTGTCTGACATTGTCACTGTTCGGTCATGTGTTCATGATATGTTATGCTGGTAATTTGACAGTCCTATGTTGGTTTTGCTCATTATGTGTCACAGGATCAGCAATATGTTTCCGTTGTAGATGTATCCACAATGGAGTGGTTCACATGGGAAATGTACACAACACTGAAGGTTCATGCATTTCCCATGCAAACATGCATTGGATAGCCCTGCAAACACATCCCCATCCTCACTGACCCAACATCCACCCACGCACACACTACTTGAATTCTGAGACATGCTTTGACTTTGAGTTCCCTTTGACTTTCGTGAGCATGAACTGGTGCCGCAGGGTAATTTTTTGCTTAGTTTTTTATGCAGCTGCAGGGGTTTCCAGACCGCAAACACCACTCACTGTACTGTGTTATGTAGTGAGAGGGGTGTTGCGGGGGACAACCGTGCCAAACCTGCATTTTCTTTTCTTCTTTGTGATTCCCTGAAATGCATGTCACTGAAGGTTCGTGGTTTTGGTGTTGACACTTTCGTTGGCATGCATTTATGTACTTTTAGTATAGGGTGGATATTTTTGCTCACTCTTTTCTTCAGAGTCCGTGTCTGAGGGTATTGTCTGTGGCCTGTTTCCATTTGTGATGGTGCACTTTCTGACAGTTGTGTCATGTGTATTGATATTTTATTGTAGTTTTCACATTGCATGCCATTACATTGTGTTTGGGGTGGGTGACAAGGGGTTGGGGGTGGTTTATGTGACATACCAGCATTTGGATGTGATATTTTGCATGGGGGGTGGAATATGTAGATTGAATGTATGCCTTTTGGTCACAGGATTGTGTTTGTTTAAGAGGCTAGGAATTCACACATTGCTGCAATTCCAAAGACACATTCTCAGGGTGTTAAGGTTGTGACAGTTGACTGTCCCTTTGTCATCATCGATTGTCACCTGGAATGTGCCAAGCTTGTGTGCACTCTGCAGTTTAGGTAAAAAATGGAGCCACAAGCTGGGTGCGGGCTGCCTCACCACGTGCCCTTTCCCCTACCATGCGCAGCAGGTGCGCATGTTGTTGGGAATGTGGGGGAACCACCATGTCCACCGGTATGCTCTGCCAGGCTGCAACGGTATGCAGGACACATGCTGCCACAATGATCCTGCACACTACTGGGGGCGCATATAGTAGCTGTCCACCATAGCGATCAAGGGAGCGGAAACGTGACTTGAGCACTCAGAATGTGTGCTCCACTATGCCCCGTGTTGCACTATGGGCTGCGTTGTATCTTACCTAGGGTGGTGTGGTGGGGTTCCGTATTGGCATAATTATGTATGTGCTCATAGGGTAGGCACTGTCCCCTGGGGGGTTGATTATGGTTGTCATTAGTTGGGTTTGTGTATTTGTCTGTGTGTGACATGCATGCAGGTACACAAGCATTAGTACTCACTAATGAGCCATGTGTTGCCATGCCTCCCAGCTTCCAGGTCCCGGTGTAGGGCTGACATTCTGAACATGAAACTGTCATGGGTGGACCCGGGATAGTTTGCATAGACAGAGGTGATGATTCCCCTGGCATCAGATACAACCTGCGCGTTGATGAAATGCCAGTGTTTGCGGTTGCGATTGATGTGCTCAGTGGCCCTAGGTGGACGTAGGGCCACATGGGTGCAATCAATGGCACCAAGCACTCTGGGGAAGTGTGCCACCCTATAAAAGTCCTGGACCACGGCCTGACTTTCTACAGGTTTTCTGGGCATGTATATGTGCCTGCAGACCAAGGGACGTGCAGTCATGATTGCCAACACCTGGTGTAGGCAGCATGACTGCCTGGCTAGTGAGATGCCCCCAACTATGGCAGTTGTCCACTGAAATGATCCAGTGGCCAAAACATGAAGGACATTGAGCACCTTTGTCCAGGGGGTCAGTGCTTGGGAGCACAAGGTGGGTGGTGTGAGGTCATCCTCCCACTCAGTGACCAGGTCTAGGATGATATGAGGTGGAAACCTATACCTGCCATAGACCTGATCATCAGGCATCGCAAAAAGGCTGGTCCTGGGTAAGAAAATGTGGGGCCTGGCTTTCCTCCACCTCCTGCGGTGTCCCACGATCACTGCTGTGAGAAATGGGACATTCACTGCAGCTGTATATGCTTGTTTGTTGTTTGCGTGTAATTTTATTCTATGCGGGGGCGCTTCCGTCTGCTTTCGCGTGGCAGATGTGTTTCTGATTTTGCATTTTTTTGGGCATGCATGGGTTTGCCTGTTCAATTCCATGAATACGTGTTGTTAGCACGCGTGTGGGCATTGCAGTGATTTTGCTTCTGAACTTCACCCGTTACGCCCACATTTTCGCATGTTGTTCCCCATTCCGCGTGTTCTGCCCCCTTTTTAGGTGTGTGCGTGGACGTTGTGCAACTTCACTGGGCGACTCGCGTACAGCTTTCGGGATGTCGCAGTGACATGTGCGTCATGTGCAGATTCGGCACAGATCCCAGGTAAACCAGGCTGAGGGCCTTACATGAATCGGGAAATGGGCGCACACATGTGTTTTGCACGTGTGCGCTGCGTTTTTCACACTTGCACCATACATTTAGGTGCACAATCATTCCATGAATCACCCCTCAAGTATCTGTCTGTTGCTGCAGAACTTTTTTTTATAAAAAGAGCACAGAAAGAGTACATATGGGCTACAAAATAGAAGAAACATTGGAATCCCAATGGTTCCAATTAGCTTTATATCTAACAGCAGAAAATAAATACAAAATAACTGACCCATCAATAGTTTGCATGTACTACAATTCAACGCTTAAAAATATCCAAATGCCATTATGTGCTATCACGAATAACTTAAAAATATTCCTACTTCCAAAGGCTGTCCAACAACGTAACTTGTATGCAAGCATTATAATCCAAATACTACCCCCATTTCAAGCTATAATGCGCCTTCAGGCGAAAACAGCCAACTTGCCTCCATCTGAGTTACTAAAAGGCATCCATGGCAAAGTACTGTATTTGCCATTAGATCTTAAAGACATTTTACAAACTCTAGGAGTACAACGGCCAATAGATCAATCTTTGATTGTACTAGTTAATGGTGTACCTACAAAAGACAACAAAAAATTGGCAACAACTAGTCAACGTAAACAAAGGTAGATAAGCCCTACAATATCTGACAGGAAACAATGAATACTATAAAGATATAAACATAGAAGAAAACTTAAAAGAAACCTCCCAAATACTTCAAGATTCACCAACAACTGGCCGATTTGAACATGTAAATCCTGCTACTGAAGCCAACATTTTAGACCAGTATTCAGTTCACCCACTGCACTCCAAAGACACCATTGAAGATGCATTAGAAACATATCAAATGCGTCAAGCCAAAGGATCCCAAATGAGTATATGGGAACAAAGTGTACAAGCACATTCTTTTCCTCTACTCTTTCCCACAGAAAAAGGAAGACGATATGATTAAAGCTCTACACAAATTAGTGCATCAGAATATCCTTCATTACAAATGTTTTTTGAAGACCCCAGATTCATACACAATTTATATAATATATTTTCCACCTCCGGTTCGAAAGTGAACTAGCAACTGTATGTTATGGAAAACAGTCTCTAGTGGTTTACACATGTCCGCTACCCAACTGCTTCAAAAGATAAAAGACAAAGATGAAGATTTGCAGTCAAGCATCTCAAATCTCTTGGCAAAAATGCATGTTACAAAAGAATACTGGTTCCGATATCACACTGATGTATGTTGTATGCTAAGGAACCTAGGCCCACCCACATGGTTTGTTATTTGAAGTTGCACAGACTACGTATGGGATGACATGCACAACTTCCTATGCACTGCAAACCAAAAAAAAGAGAAAATAGACATAAAAACACTAGGAGAACTCTGTTCTCTTGACCCTGTCAATGTACAAAGGTACTTTCACCATCGCTTCATTGCCATGCTGCACTTCATCTGCAATAAAACTACCCCTTCGCTCGGAGAAGTGCAACACTTCTTTTGGAGAAAAGAATATCAATCCAGAGGAGCACCACACATCCACATGCTTTTGTGGATAAAAGATGCTCCCAAATTTGGCTATGACAGTGATGCCACTGTTTGACAGTTTATTAAAAAAGTACATTACCTGTGACATCTCTTCGGAAACCACACACAGTGACCTATGTACACACATCTTACACTTCCTAAAACATAAGTGTGGCAAATACTGCCAACATAGATGTAAAAACAAAGGTAAATGCTATACCAAACGTCGATTTGGCTTCCCTAGACCAGTTTGCAAAAAAGGACAAGTAAATAGCTTGATATCTTCTGTAAGACACAGTGTAAAAGGCAAATCCCCTAAAGACACATACAACATTAAAAGGGACAAAGCATCCAAGTACTTTAATGATTACAATGCAATAATTGCCCTCTTTTGGGATGCAGATATAGACATACAATACATTTCAGACAATTCCACTGCAGTTGCAAGGTATGTCACAGCCTATCTCACCAAAGCTGAGAAACCAGAGCTAAAAGACCTCTGGGATGACATATCATCTGACAAAACACTGTCCCAAAAATTGTACAGCTTTGATATAAAAATGCTCTGCCATAGAGAATGCGGGTGCAATGAAGTTGCAGACTGTTTAACAGGTACAGCCTTGCAAATCTGAACACATTGTCTGGCTAAGCCTTGGTCCAGCTTCATCCCAAATAAGAGTACTAACACCTGTGAGAAACCTGATGGTGTCTCCCTAGCTAGTCCCCAGGGATCTTTTGGATCCTGTGCCTCGGGGTGGACCAGTGAGGGACGATCACCTGGATGGGGGTCCTTGGAGAGTAGGACTGGGACACCGATGGGCGAGACGCGGTAGCCCCCTTCGTTCAACGCCTTTTCCCCATCCTACCACGTAGGAGAGTTCAAAACACTGTCCCTGCTTTTACCACACAAACACTTTCACACAAGACGAAAGACAACGGACTGACACCAGAGCCATTTCCTGATGTGTCCCAATACCAGGGTCATACAATTGCCCAGAATTGACCTTTCACTTCCCCACAGGGATAAAAGGTGGCGCACAAGAGCACTGGATGAGCAACACAGACTGCATGATGTAACAGCTAACTCAACACAGCAGTTCAAGAGGAGGAGAAATACGGTGCAGACTGAGAGAGAGACAAGGAGCGTGTCGACCTTGCCCTTTCTGACCATGGCCAGTGGAAACTCCGCCGAGAGAATGATAAGTCTGCGAACAATAGCCAGAATGTGTTGCAACAGATGTCAAAAATACACAAGACCATCTTCCGCTGATTGCCAAGCCCGGGAGAGACGCTTGTCTCTGTGGTACCAACCTTGACTCCAAGGCGAAAAAAAGCTAAGTATTTTGTCACAGCTGGTGAGTCAAGGGGAGTGTCACAATAAGAAACCAAACTCTGTTGAATGAAAAATAGCCGAAGGCTAAGTTGAACTTTGAAAAGCAAAAGAATACTATTAAACAAAGGAGAGGGAAAACCAGATACAGAGGAGTCCGGCACCGTGTGGGTGCTCATGCAGGAAACTCTGGGTGATTAACCAATGATAAAGACTACCGTAACCACAAGGCCTTGGGGAAGAGGTGAATAACTGTCAAAGTGGTCACAGATGGGTCTTGTGAAATCCTCTGTACCGTTGAATGTCTTTGAGCAACAGAGAACTGTAAAAACAAAGGGAAATTAATCCTGCATGGTGAAGATCAGTACACGGGTAGTGTGTTACAAAAGGCGATGAAAGTGAACCCGGCAGAGGGAAGCTGACAAACAAAAGTCGGCCAGAGTGGATCCAGCAGAGGGAAGCCAACAATCTGGGGCAAAGGCCGAACACCTGTTTATAAAGACATTAAGATTTGTGAAAGCAAGAAGCATTGCAAGACAAGGGGAAAGGTCCCCCTTCTCATGTGGGGTCCGAGCCCGGTGGAGGGAGATCCAAGGGTGGAAAGTTATTGCCCCAAAAGTTCACTGAGAAAAGAATTGTCTTGTTACTTTGTTGAATATGACTTTTGAGGGTTCTGCACCCAGAAGTGGGAGACCCAGGGTTGAAGCAATCCCCCAAAGTGTTCGTAGAACAGAACTGTTTGTGTTTGTTTGTTGAGAGAATCAGGCCACAAAGACAAGAGAATGTTCATTACAAAGAGACTTAACCATCAACATTGTGATTGACACATACCCAAAAAGAAGAACTGCTTTGGAAAACATGTGCCTTTATGACATAGCCCAAAGTTACTCCTACACAAACAATGTCACACCAGATGAGTGTCATGGTCATCGGGCCGAGGACGCAGACCTTACAGGGTCACACATACAGTGCATAGTGTATTTAACATGGACCTTTCATCCTTAAAGCAGCCCCACGTGTATTCTTGTGTGGGGCTACTGCTATTAGATTGCCTGGCACGTGCTGACACACTAGGAGTTGCAGGGTGTGGCAGGCAAGCCAAGCCTAGTGGGCGTGCCCACGAGCACAGCTATAAAAGCTGCTCCAATCCCTGAGGCAAACACTTTGCGTTTTTCTGCACTTCCATGCAGCGCAACGCCCACCGCCGCCTAGGATTCAACTTACCTTTGAAAATCTTGTCTCCTGCCTCCATACTTACTACCTGGGGGATCCTGCTCTCACCTGTGTGCGTCTTCATCGTGGCATCGTGGCTCACCTCCAAATCTTCCAGAGCGCAGACATCTTCATCTTGGCACCGCGGCTCACCACCAAATAATCCGAGATGCTGAAATCTTCATTTGGACACCACAGCACGACAGCAGCACCTGCAAATAAAAATGAAAGGCAAGGTTAGACACTAAAGAGACATTACGTTTAAGGTCACGCTACGACCGAACCTCGCGATTTCCCTTAAACCATCACTCACCTGTTGTCGGACATTGCAGTTTCCGTCAGCCTTCTCCCAGCCCCGTTCCGCGCCTCCACAACTGCTTTGGGCTGCATTTCCAGCTATTGGGAATAAAAGAGAAGCAAAAACGTTATTCAGGAAATAACAACAGCATTGAGAGCAATAATATCAAGACAGAAAAACAGAACAGGGAAAAGGCAAGAGACATTGAGAGAAAACAAAAAGGGGAAAAGGCAAGAGACATTGCTAGACACCACCAACCAGGAGAAGCATAGTCACAGCTGGACTGGACTATTATTTACCAGGGATCAGTGAAGGAACTAGATCCCATCAACAAGCGCCCCTGCCAGAAGTAGCAGGACGAAGAGCTCATCATCCATTGTTACCAGGAGCAATGCCACCAATTGTCGCCACCCACAGATTATCCACAGGGGGAGAGACCTGAAGAGGGAGATCTAATTCCTGGGAGGGCTGCAACCGCGCCCCAATGCTTCCGCAGAGACCAGGTGAGCGTAACAATGAGGCAATTATATTCCGTCTCAACTTGTGAAGGAAGGATTTTGAAACACAGTCCAATTAATAACATAAGGTGATCATTTAAATCTCTGCAACATAAACTTTATAACAAGGCCCTACTGCAACTTTTTAAACATTGGAGAAAAGAAGAATTATTAGGTGACTGACTCATTTTAAGCTGCATTCAATGCAAATGAAAGCAGTATAACAAATGTCAATTTCAAACAATACAAAGAAATGTTGGACAATGAACGCCAATAATAAGAGGAAGAAATTGAAGCTCTTCTAGATAAAGACACTCCTGATGGCAGTTAACCTTCCCTTACAGGAAATCAAGAACCACTTGGAGAACCATTCATTCTAAATGAAGCAGAGATTGCCATGACTGAGGTAGAACATACCATATATCAATCTAAATAATCTGAAGAATAATTGTCAGTGCTCAAATCACAGCTAAATGATGAACAATTCACCATTTATTTAGAAGTCACTGAAGAAATGGAACATGGTTTTAAACATGAAAGTAAACCTTGTAGCTGTACACATTATAAACCTCTGCACCTGTATGTAAGTGGTGAAGCTGGTTCTGGCAAAATAATCTGAAAATGAATACAAACAACATACGAGGTGTATGTAAACAGTCCCCACAGGTTTAGCTGCCTACAACATACGAGGTGTAACTTTACACCGACTGTTTCTCCTTCCAGTAGAACAACAAAACATATTAGTATATTACAAATGATCAGCAGAAGCTGCTACTAAAGTATGCAGAATATTGAAACAAATTAAAGTGATCCTGATTGATGAAATAAACATGGTTTCCAACCACATGTTGACTTTAATTCACCTCAGAATCCTAAAAACCGACTATGAAGAACTGTTGGAGGAAAATGTGTTATTGTTTTTGGAGACCTCCTACAGTTAACAGCAGTAAAAGGTCAACCTATTTTCAAAATATTAGGACACAAATAATGCCGTAACACACTCAGAAGCATTGGAAATATAAATCTCTGACAACATTTTCGCTATGGAAAACAAACTCCAAACAAGCATCAGTCTGCAGACCTCAGCTAAGATAACATTTTTAAAAGCATTTGAACTGGTCTGCTTAGTAAGGATGCAAAATCCATCTTAAGTACTGGACTAATTCATGAGCTATATGGGCGCAACACATCTGTTCCTAATGTCATGCAACAATTAACTCAACCAAATATAAAATGCATGTCCTTAATTCCAACCCTTGCAAGCTGTAGTCTATTCAACAATACTATGTTGAAAAAAGAAATGCAACCCATACTGCATATAAGCTCCACAAACTAGAACTACATGGAATGAGACTCCCTATGTGTCACCAAGCAACAGCATGACACTAAATACCTTAGCAATATATATCTCCAAACCAGCAGGATTACAAAAAAATATTAACTCTGTGTCTAAACTGCAGGCTAATTCTAAAACATACTCTTAATCTTGGGAGAACCCAAATAATTACTCAAAGGGTGTGAACTTCTACGTTGGTTTTGGGATATAAAATCTTTCATTAATAGAAAGGTAGAAAAATGCAATTATCAACAGTTATTCCCTCAAGGACAAAACTAGTAGAATTTACATACACAATATTTTATTAAAAATACTAAAACTTTAAAATTCTCATTCGATGAGACTACAATACATAATACTTCTTAAAAGAACTCTAAGACAACATATACAATTATATGTGACAGTATAGGATATATAAATTAGAAGAAAAGATGTTAAAGGGCATCTAGTGTTAAAAACAGAACTGTGCATAATGGGATTGGTCCTTCTTTTTGTTCTTTGTATCTCGATGAGATCTCTAAGTCTATTTATTAAACTTGGTTATTGCTAAGAAACATGAACTCGACATGTTTCAGACCTCTCTATTGTTATGGGACTTTCATCCGGAGTATTCATGTTCAGAAATTGATTTGCAATCACTACAATTTCTTCTTATGTTGCAGTGATATTCATAAATTCTAAGGTATAACTGTTGATAAAGTACAGAAGGTAAAAGAAAAGAAAGTATCAGCAAAAATGCTTGTATTACTTAGGACGTAATTAAGTTGTGCGGGTTACACTCAGGTATAAATATTACCTGAATACACCTGTACGGTTGGTTCCTTGTTTGGTTCACTGTCCAAATTTAGACTGGTTTATCGTTTTCCAAAAGCAAAGTATTTTTTTCTTTCTGATAGGCTTTCTCAAATGATTGCCAGAGGAGCTCAAACCTTCTTATGACATTGCTCTCATGATTTGGGAGGAGTACTTAAATTGCTTCTATATTTGCTCTGCAATCAGTTCTTTGTTTATTATGATGTGTCTATTTACAAAAACTCCTGTTGGAGTTGACACAAGTCGGCCGTGTCCCTCTGAGGGTGCTTGTCATGGTATCTTGATTCACCCTGGGGATTTATCACCAGGTGTTTATCAAAAACATAGCTTAACGTTTCTTACCTGTAGCTAGATAGATACAGTCGATTCTATCCATTAGTCTCCAAATTATGGTCGTTATGCATGTATTCTGTACGTATCGGGTTGCACACGGATGATGTAGTCCATTGGATGGTCAAGTTGAGTCACTATTTGTCATTACTATAACAATTAAAACAGAGGGTTTTGTTTAGTCTCGATACGTCTTCTTTATCTTTATTAATCTCAGTAACTCCGTTTGTTCGTTCGTTCGTTCATTATTAATGACTCAATTATAATGACAATTTGATCAGTCATAAAATGGTATGGCCAGGCCTTGTTCACACCAGCACATCCTAAGGAAGGATTTGTGTATGCATCCATACCAAATTCTGAATCCAGTCCATTTAACCAACTTCTGTAGTATGCAAATGAGAGCATATTATGCCCTTTTTGTAATTCAGACAATCGTTCCAGCATACAAATAAACTCATATGGTCAATATGTGATACTAATGCTTCTAAGGTACAATGCAGATGCACCATGAACAACTGTAAGATTACTAGATTCACACACAGCCAAGTATCTCTTGGCAAGAAAACCTTCGCAACAGTCTGCATAATCTACCACACAGGTGCCACAACAATTTCAGGCCACTACGGCATATGTCAAAAAAGAAGTGCTTGGTTTGAATGTAACGATACCTCACTCAGTTTCCCCAAAACATAGGCTACCAGCAAATCTAAAAAAATGCCTAATATTCCTTCAACCCAGATTTAGTCGCTAAACTGTAGCGCAATAAACAATTAGAATACAGCAACGGGTATCTGACTACAATTGAAAATACTACAATAGCACTTTTAAAGCAAGATAGTTATAATATGCCAACAGGTATCTAACTACTTCAAAACCACCATTCATTGCAATTCACTTCAAATATGCCATCTTGTTACTGCAAGACTTCTTGTAAAATCCAATATGACATTACGCCAACGTTACCACCAAATCTAACAAATGCCTACTTAATATTCCTTCAACTCAAATTTACTCAATAAACTGTAGTGCAATACGCAGTTAGAATATGTCAACTGGGATCTAACTACATCTCAAATACTACAATAGTAATTTTAAAAACCCAAGACAGTATACGCCAACAGGTTGATAACTACTTCTAAAATACCCTTCACTACAATACACTTCAAATATGCTGTCCCAGTTATTCTTACTGCAAAATGTCTTGTAAAGTCCAAAATACTTAGAATACACCCTTAATGACATACACTTCAATCAAACATACTATCACATTACACTCACATAATTATAATAGTATCTTTTAATTCTCTATGGATTTCATTCCCCAATGACCCAATGATTATATTTTATGTCAATGCAACAACAGTGTAGCACACACTAATGTGGTACTACACATAGTACATAGAATGTACTGTTTATGAGGGTCAAAATGTAAATGTATATGTAAAATCATGTGCAATTAAAGCTGTTAATCAATTCTGCTTGACACATTTTACTGGATTTTTTTCACAGAAAAAGAACCAGAAATTCCAGCTTTATTACTGCATGCATCTAAGTAACCATACCAAATATTATCCTGTTTGTTATCTTCACAAAGAAAAAAAAAACATATTCTATAAGCACTGTCCTCAACTGTAATGCAATCATAAATACCATATATATCATTCCACCATATTACAAATACTGTATACTCCTCCTACAGTACCAATAATTAAAATACACATATTACTATACTATGTGTTGCCAGTGGCCCAGATTATTGGGAATAACCACAACAATATAATTAAACCAAGACCCACCCTGAACCACCTGCCATCCAAATTATGTCAGCAGACACTAAATTTGATCGGCGGCACTTGCACATCTTTTTTCACCTATATAAACAGCTCCAAGTAACCTTTATTCCACTCCTCTATCCTTTCCAGACCCTCTTTCGGCCACCAAATAACCCCAAATGTATTTTCCAGACTTTTTCCTCACTGGCGGACAATGGCGGCTGTCCACGGATGCAACATGGCTGCCGTTTCAAATGATATGACGCAACTCACGTTTTTCACCATCCAATCAGTGGGTGGACTGGTTGTCTGTGAACAGCACGCCACCCCCTGGTTGGCCCAGACATGTCCGCAGACCTCAAATCAGTAAGTGAGTCCACGAACCGGACCCAGATATCCCTTATTTATTTTGTACCTACATTTTGGCCATTTCTTATAGCACTACTGGACAGATTTACGCTAAATTTACAAAAGCACGCTATTGGGACCAAGCAGCCATTTCTAGCACAAATTTGGAGAACATCCGTCCAGTGGTCTGGGCTGTAGGTTCGAGCAAAAAATGTTTTACATTGTGTCTATGAGGATTTCCACAAATTGTGGGACCCCCCTATAACTTTGCCCCCACTGAAGAAAACCACACCAAACTTTGCAGAATCATTCTAAGGTTGACATATCCCTTTTTTGCAAAGTTTGGTGAGGATTCGTCCAGGGGGTGGGGGTGTATAAGCCTCCCAAAGAGTGCTCTTTCCATGAGATGAGCAACCTTTTCCATAACTACAGGGCCTCTACCGCAGGCCCTGTAATATGGCAGTGAAATTGTAGCTCACATATGCTTGTGGTTACTGTAACCATTTTGAACTTAGCTTTCACTTGGAAGCCATGCTGGCACTGTCAAACATAGAAAGTTAAAGGAATGGTTCGGTCAAAAATGTGTATTGTCCCTACGGGTCGGCCATGTGTTTGTAAGCCTAAGTCGCTCGATTTTAGAAAAATTTCCTATGGACCTTACCCGACTTTTCGTCCATTAAACACACTCGAAAACAGGCATCAGGGCGCTGCCATTTTGTGATAATCCTATCACTTGCCCCATCGCCCTGGCTGACCTGCTTTTGCAGCACTAAATCATATCCCCAGCCCCTGAGCCTGTCATCAGCAGACGCGTACCACCCATTTCACAACGCCAAAGCACGTCTCGTGTCAACATTCGCTGCGCTTCAGCTAATGACGTGTCGCCATGGAAATGGCAGGACGCCTCTTTCCTCAATAAGTATAAACAGACCGTTTCAGAACACACAGCAGCAGATTTTCAATTCCATTCCTCTCTCTGTGTTACTTTGGGTATTCTGTGACTCGTTTCTGTGCTCTGGTCAGCTACCTTCATTGCTTGTAACCCGTGTGAACAGATACCAGTACCACCGCTATAAATTATTTTAGTTTGTATACCACACAATGGCTACAATAATGCCCTACATGTATGAGCCCGAGTATACCGAGGAGGAACTACCGGAAAGGGAAACACGCAAAAACGATGGGTCTTCGGACGGCAGTTGGGAGGACGATGCAACAGCAGAAGAGCCTGGACCTAGTTGCATGGACAGTGTTTCCACCTGGTGCACATGCAATCGGTGCGAGCTAATGCCAACCGAGGACGAGAACTGCTGCTGCTGTGAAAACTCGGGATGTGTGGCCTACATTTCGGAAGGCGAGCCACGACCGCAATGCATCACTCAGCTGCCAGACTTCAGGGCAGCCTGCCTCACACAGTCCGTGTTGAGGATAATGATGGTGCTTATGCACAAACGTCGCGCAACTGTTCATCCTCGTAATCCGAGTAACGAGTAAGTATACTCTGCTTGTCATGCCACTCCTATTTCATGGTCTTCTACTATATCCAAAATTACATATACATATCATTGTAACGCATGAAAGTCGTTCAATAGTGTGCAGGGTCTAGATAGCATTTGTCCGAGCAGAATGCCATTAGTTACAAGAATTGTCATTGACAACAAACGTTTATTAAACTTATCTTGGTCATTTAAAAACAGTTTGTTTCATTCCTTTACAGGGTGGCTTCACGGGAGGCTTGGACAACGCGTTCGAAGAGCAATACCCGCCTGTGCCGTTCGTGCCATAAGAGAAACTTTCCCAAATGACAGCGGTCAGTACAGGGGATTTTCTCTCGCTGTGCTGCAACCTGACCTGTACAATGTGTAAAGTCTTGTATTTTTGAGTCACCAAATAAGATACAAAATAAAACACCACATATATTTTAACAACGGTTGTTTCGATTTTTTAAATGAATCAAGTGTGTCTCCATTCAAGGATGGACATCAGACATCTGTGCTCTGAATGGGTGACGGTCAGGTCGCTGTGAAGCAGGGTGGTCACTATCTAAGCTAATATAATATATTCTCAATAATGCATGCACTAAATAACACTTGTTCAAAGTCTTTCAGTCGATTATGCCTCTATAAAAGTCACACATATATCTATATTATGAATTAACATTGGATTATACAGGCCTTAGGTTAAGGGTCTTGACCACTATAATAGACTGTTTGAAGTGTGGGTCTGTGCTCACAAGAATCTCCGGTATGTGGCATTTGTTATTGATAGGCAGCGATATATTGCAGTAGGGGTCTAATGTTAGTTGGGGATCTGCTAGGTGGGCATCATGGCGTGGCCAGTGGTCTAGCACATGAAGAGAATACCTTGCAGGGACACAGGGTCAGAATGGCAGTAAGTTTCCACTGGTGAGGGTGCGTGGGCAAGGACACGTTTGTGGAGATGAACGAGCCATGTGCTTAGTTCAGGCTGGTTCACATGCAGGACAGTGATCTCAGAGGAAGAGTGATGTGTTACATTTATTAGCTGTTGCAAATACCTCTGGAGTTTCCCAGTCAGAGTGGGAACAAGGGTGGGGGCCATGTGCACTGCGCAGTGAGGCCTGGTCACCAAGATGGAGTGGAAAGGGGGTACAAAAATGGATGCCCCTTGTCCTGCTCAGTGGTCCCATCTACGCGAATGTCAACCAAAGTTAACATCACATAAGTGCAAGGGGCAAACCCACTACTGGAGGCACTTGGTCCGAGTTTCTACTGAGAAGTAAAGGATGAGAGGGGCTATCATGATGCCTACCTCCAAGGAGCCAGGTCCGACCCAGCGACCCCAGAGGCAGGCATCATTTCCCCCAGGGGAGTGCCAGAGGGCCCAAGCTGGGGCCCGTTGGACGCAGTCCTGGCGCCTTAGGCGCCAGGCTCATAAAGCTATACATGTGTGCAAGTGTTTTCATGTGCACTTACCTGATGCAGACCATGCTGCCACATCCAGGCCCTCTTGAGGCCTGAATGGAACTACTTTACCTGTGGGACTACTTTCCACCCGGGTGTGGTCGGGGAAGGATACATACCTGATAGGAGGAAGGATACACACTTTGGACTTCTTCCAAAGCTATTTAAACCACACCCGATCAGCAACTCACGCTTCGCGTTGTTCTGCTCCTCGCTTCTGGACGCTCACCGTGTCAGCTCCTGCTTCTGAACTTCAGCCACGCCTGTCAGCATCCTGGGTCACCTGCAAAGGGAGACAAGAGACCTTACCAGCTAAATCTGCACCACGGAGACATCACTGACGATCCTGAAAGGGAAGACATTATTTTTAAAAGCATTTTGTTACGATCGCTGCAGCGCTGCATTTCACTCACCTTTCCTGGGTTCCTCCATCTTCAGCAGCGATCATCCTGATACACAGCCACTTCCCAGAGCCTAGAGAAAAAGACAAGAATAAGAGGTGAGAGAAGGAAGGGAATAAGACTTACCTCATTTCATTTCGGGTCTTGCCGCTTCCAGGCATTTTCCGGACCCCGGCCCCTATGGGGAAAAAAGACAAAGACATTGAATGAGCGTATGCAAAGTCAGTTCCCGAGCGCTCATCCAGAACTAACCTGCCATTTACTGGAACTGGAACTGCACGTTTCACTTCGGGTCGGTGCCATATCTCCGGCATTCTGAACCCCGGCCCCTAAGGGGGAAAAAAGGACATAAACATTAGCGCTTGCTGCAAAAAGACAATGGGCCTCATTACGACCCAGGTGGTAATCTTCTGTCATTACCGCCATGGCGTAATGAGCGTTTACGCCGTGGGGCGATGGCGTAAAGAGCGCCACATTACGACCCATCGCGCACGAGCATTACGCCATGGCGGTAATGCAATTAACGCCATGGCGGAAAAGGCCCCTACCGGCATCGTAAAGCGAGCAAGGTGCACTTCCGCCACCGTAAGTAGCGGCCACCGTAATTTGCGGCCACCGTAATTTGTGGTGGCCATAAAAAGCAGGCCCAGAAATAGCGTCATCGCGCCGGAACGGGAAACAGCACGTCGGCCATCTTTGAAAACACAATCCATTGCCATCCTACCGAACAACACCAGATCCAACCCTGACACATGTCCCAACCAATCACCCACCCATCCAAGTACCCGAAAATGCCTAAAGTTGTAAAGAAGGCATGTGACCGCCAGCGCCAGGAGAGATTCAGCCGGGAGGAACTCTGCATGCTTGCGGAGACCCTGCAAGACAACGCAGGTGTCGTTTTCTCCCCGGAAATGACCAGGACAGCGATAGCGAAGAAGAAGGCCATCTGGGCCCTGGTGGCTGAGCGCGTCAGCGCGGTGGGGACCGTACCCCGCACCCCACAGCAGTGCAGGAAGCGCTGGGATGACCTACGCATACGGGTCAGAGCCGTCATCTCTGCAAACCGCAACCTTGCCCTGGGTAACGGTGGAGGTTCGGAATCCCCACTAAAACTCCAACCGTGGGAGGAGATCTGTGCAACCACGATTGGCATGGAATCCATTGAAGGCGTCGGAGGGATGGAAAGGGGAGCTCCGACATCAGGCGATGGAGGTAGGTGCCTCAAACAAGACATGCCATAGTCACTGCAGTCCATTCATGTGTAGCACAAGGTTGCCCTATAGTGTAAATGCAACACATTTCAACACTGCCCATAGCCACATGCGAGCACCACCCTGTATACACTGCTGGCACCCGCATACCTGCATCCACATTCCACACTAAAAGGAGACAACCTGCATGGCCCTGCCTGAAATCTGCCTCATCTACTGACCAGAATAATGTCAATCATTGTCATTCCAAAGTCCACAGACCCATCAATAACGCCCTCCCTCCTTTGCTCCACCACAGGCACAGATTCACACCCCGAGGACCATGACACCCCTGCGACGAAGAGAGCCAAGAAGGCCATCAATACCGTCCCCGCACCCTCAACCTCAGCTGCAGTGAGGAAGACCCCACAACAAGCAGGACCCACTGCGAGCATACCGGACGTCCCACCAGCAAGCACCCCTGTAGGCAGCAGGCCAGCAGCAGCTGCTCCACCTCTACCGACATTGCCTGCCACAGAAGGCACCGGGTCAGCGGCCAGCAGCAACATCGGTGAGACAGCTGCAATAGCTGCATGTTCAGACTCAGACATGGAGCACGAGGTCAGAAGCCCCACTGACCTACTACATTCCCCCTGTTTCTCAGACGCCAGCCCCCATGAGGATCACACACAGGGGCACACAGAGGTAGAGGAGTGGCCTTCCACCCCATGCCCAGTCCTCACTCCACAGGAGGGGAGCAGCCCCTCCATCACACCACCAGCACTGGCCATGGGCCAGCAGGGGCAGCAGTCCCTCGAGGACATCACAGAACGGCAGCAACAACTGTCCACGATGCTGACTGAGCATGCCGCGGAATGTGTGGGGGCTAGGGCAACCATTGAACAGGCCACGGAGACCCTAAGGGCCGAAGTAGCGCAGAGCACTGCCACCCTGAGGGATGCCATGCAGGCCATGTCCAGGGACATCTGTGCTGAACTTGCCGGCTTGCGTCGTGCGCTCACTGAGCTCACCCACACCCTACAGGACGTGCATGCACGGGGGCAGGCAGGGACATCCTCCACTGCCAGTTCTGCACAGAGCAGCCCCGTGCGATGTTCCGGACGTAACCTGCGCTCCACAGCCAGGGGTGCCCCGAGGGCCGGGAGAGGGGGCTTGTAACAACCTGTGGCCACTGTCACAGGCATCTGTTGACACCTACATGGGGTGTGTTGGGGTGTGCAGGGGGGAGGTGGGAGGGGGTGTGTTGGGGTGTGCAGGGGGAGGTGGGAGGGGGTGTGTTGGGGTGTGCAGGGGGGAGGTGGGAGGGGGTGTGTCGGGGTGTGCAGGGGGGAGGTGGGAGGGGGTGTGTTGGGGTATGCAGGGGGGAGGTGGGAGGGGGTGTGTTGGGGTGTGCAGGGGGGAGGTGGGAGGGGGTGTGTTGGGGTGTGCAGGGGGGAGGTGGGAGGGGGTGTGTTGGGGTGTGCAGGGGGGAGGTGGGAGGGGGTGTGTTGGGGTCTGCAGGGGGGAGGTGGGAGAGGGTGTGTCACGACGTTTCATAGTTTGAATACACTTTTTTCTTTCCGAAAAAAGAAATGTGTGGACATTTTCATTGCGTATGTGTGCTTTATTGGTGTACATTCCACAGTGTGCATGTCCCAGAGCCACACAGTGCCCCAAGTGCAGTCACCATGTGATACACACCAGCCGTGTGTGCTAGAAGCAGTGGTCGATGATACTTTGGCGCATTGCACGCCCCTCCTGTGCATCGCCTCCTCCATGGGGTGCCGCCCCATCTGCACCCTCCTCATTGTCAGGTGGTTGCAGTTCTGCATCAGGGGGCAGGGGCACATTCCGTCTGACGCACATATTGTGTAGCATGACACATGCCATGACGATCTTTGCCACCTTCTCATGGCCATACAGGAGTGCCCCACCAGACCTGCTGAGGCTTTGGAACCGTGCCTTCAATAGGCCGAATGTCTGCTCTATGACCACACGAGTACGTGTATGTGCACGGTTGAAGTCCTCCTCGTGCTGGTTCTGCGGGTTCCGGACTGGTGTAAGGAGCCACCTCTTCAGGGGATAGCCTGCATCACCTGTATGTAGGCGAGAATGTATGTGTCAGTCATGTTGTCTGATCAAGAACATGATGTTCCACCATGGCTTGCATCCAACTGTTACTTTGGCTCACTTCTACATGCACTAATTGATTCACACAATGCAACTAGTATATGCTCATGGCTCCCATGGCCTGTTTTGCATGCCATCACCCAATGTATGCAGAGGGGTTGTGTGCATTGTGAGTGCCCATTCTCTGTCTCCGTTCTCTGTGTTACTCACAGCCAGGTGGCGTATGCATCCCCCCCCTTTCAGCCAGGTGGAGTATGCATCATCCCCCCCTTTCAGCCAGGTGGAGTATGCATCATCCCCCCCCCCTTTCAGCCAGGTGGAGTATGCATCATCCCCCCCCCTTTCAGTCAGGTGGAGTATGCATCACCCCCCCCTTTCAGACAGGTGGATTATGCATCACCCCCCCTTTCAGCCAGGTGGAGTATCCATCATCCCCCCCCTTTCAGCCAGGTGGAGTATGCATCATCCCCCCCCTTTCAGCCAGGTGGAGTATGCATCGGTACGTCATTCACCTGCCCACTTCCATGACATTGGACTCACCGAGTAGCCAGGATCTTGGCCCTGCATGTCGCTCCATGTAGCGTGGTATTGTGGAGTTCCTCAGGACCATGGAATCATGGGTTGATCCGGGGAATCGGGCACAACAATGTGTGATGATCTTGTTGGAGTCACAGACCATTTGCACGTTGATTGAGTGGAACTGTTTCCGGTTGCGGTACGGTACCTCCATGGCACGTGGAACCACCAATTCCTCATGGGTGCAGTCGATGGCACCAATGCAACCGGGTATGCCGGCTAGTGCATGGAAACCCACTTTAGTGTTTGCAATCTCCTGGCCAGTCTGTGGTAATGAGATGTGGTCGTCTGTGTGCTTGAGGAGGGCATCGAGCACTTGGATGAGTTTTCGTGAGAATAATGGTTGTGAAATGCCATGCAGGTGCCCCACTGTGTGCTGGTAGGTGCATGTGGCCACAAGTGGACTACAGACACTACCTTCAGTAGGGGGGGGTGGCGGTTGGAGTTTCTATCATGCTGACGATGTCGTTGTGTGTCATGTCTACGATGGCGGTGATGGTGTCCCGGTCCAAACGGTACAGGGTGTGGATCTGCTCAGCAGTGAGGTTGAATGGATTGGCTCTGATGCGTGGGATTGGGGGCTGCCTGCGTGGTGGCACTGGCTGTGCTGGTGGGGCTTGCTGGGCCTGCCTTGCCCTCCTTCTCCTGCGTCTCCTCTGTGCTGACTGTTGTTGTTGTTGCTGTTGTAGCACATGCATTGCTATCAGGTCCTCCAGCCCCAACATTGCTAGTCGTATTGGTATCATTGTGGAGTGTGACTGGGTGTGGGAAGGGGTGGGGTGTGTTCTTTTTGTACTTCCTGAGTCTGTATTGCCTTCACCTGTGCTGTTTCTGTGCACCTGTGGCAGCTGCATTCACTTAACATGGCCCTTTACGGTTGGTTCGCGATGGCGTTATTAGCACCATGGCGGTAAGGTACTTAACGGGCTGGGTGATGGCGTTAGGTGCATGTCCGCTTGGGTCGGCATTTGCGTACCTTTCCGCCATTGCGCTAAGTACGGTGAGGGCGGTTGCGTGCGTGCACCCTTAGCGCAGTTAGCGGCAGCGTTAACTACGATGCCGCTAATGGCATCGTAGTTAACGGTCACGGGTCACGATCGGACCTGGCGGAAAACGATGGCGGTAACCATTTACCGCCATCGTTTTTCACTTAGCGCCAGGGTCGTAATGAGGCCCAATGAACATTATTGTTAAGCTTGGACTTTTGAACTTGCAACAGAACTTTTACAGAGCCTTACCTGAATAGTCAAGCTTACCTGAACTCCCATCCATCCTCAATCCAGTGAAGTAACTGGGATTCAACGCGCCCCTGCATCAGAAGCAGGATGGAGAGCTCATCCTTCCTGACCCTAAGGTGAGACTTCACGGGGAATCGTGGAAGGGTATCGTGGAGGGTTGGAAGAGAGTGAGAGGCTTGATCATAACTCAGTCAGTAGGTAATACTCCCTTTTCACGCACAGGGGAATATTCCTGCGAGCTGGAGAAGCCAGAGTTGAGGGCCCTTCCTGTCCATTTTCAGAGTCCTGCGCTTCACCATTGAAGAAGCATCAGTACTCGAAGCCAGACCTGCGCCTCCGTGGGAATCAGGTGAGCGTTACAGAACGCGAAGCCTACCCACAATTTCCCACCCGGGCGCTATGAAGACTTCCGAGACTGACCAGCTGGCCCAGCTTTTGGGGGAATTACGGGCAGAGGTGCCTCAGCCCGCCAGGAGACTAACGCTCCCAAAAGAGAACTGATCTTATCCAAGGAAAGAACAGATGACCTAGCCAAAAGGTTATTATAGGCCGAGGCAGGGCACACTCCTTTACCTAATTCCGGAGACATTTCCACATCAATGGGTTTGAGTAACCCGGTGCAAATTAATCTACCTGGACACATGCCTTTGGCCCCGCCTGAACGTTTTGCGGGGGATCCCAAGAAATATGCCGTCTTTATGAACCAATGTCGTTTACACTTTCTATGCAGACCCAGAGCCTTTCCTAATGACCAGACTAAGGTAGCCTTTATACTATCTTACCTCAGTGGTAGTGCTGCCGATTGGTCTATTCCATTGGTAAATCAGGATGATCCCATTCTCCAGAATTTTCAGGGCTTCCAGGCCAGCATGGAAAGATTGTTCGCTCGACACTCTCAAGGACAGGCCCTTGATAACGAACTGCTATCCTTATGACAAGGTAATCAGGATCTTCTGTCCTACATAGCCACCTTTAACAGACTGATTGTGGAAACTCGATGGCCAGAAAGCAAAAGGATCACATTGTTTCATCGAGGCCTGCGCGGAGAGCTTAAGGATGTTCTAGCTCAGATAGTAAACCCACACCAGGTCTGCCCAGACTACATTGACTTGGTGGTTCAACTTGATCACAGCCTTCAAAATAGAAAAGCAGATCGGTTCAAGTATGAAAACCGAGCACCGATCAAAACCCACGCTAACTCCAAGAGTACCGACGTATATGAACCTATGCAAATCGGTGGTGTTAAAGGACCATTAACGCAGAAAGAACGAGAGAGAAGGCGGCAAATGCAACTTTGTCTGTATTGCGGGACTTCCGGTCACTTTCTTCGAAATTGTCCAGTTAAACCGCTTAAGAAGGTGGTTGGAGCTACTGATAACGAATTAGTGACACCTGATTCGGGAAACGACCTAGCCCGGCAAGCGTAGGGGTCCGCTTGCCGAGCTTGAAAACGAACTCTTTGACCTCCCATTTTGTCATGCCAATGGTGCTCGTGGACCCAAAACAGCCTCAGCAGTTGCATGCTATAAAAGCATACATCGACAGTGGAGCTATTGGAAATTACATAGACCGTGAATTGGCTTCCAGGATTAAGCTTCCTCTCCGCCCGAAAGTAACCCAAGATGTCATTACTGCAGTAGATGGAACCGAAATAGCCTCAGGGCCTGTAACGCATTCCACTGTTGAAGTGACACTGGTGGGTCAGGATGGACATCGGGAAGCAATCGTGTTTGATGTGATCAAGGCCCCACAATTTCAAGTAATTCTTGGAATTCCTTGGTTAGAAACACATAATCCCAGAATTGACTGGCGAGCAAAGAAGATACGTTTTCCTGATTGTGAACCAACTTGTTATCCAAGAAATCCAGCTATGGGTCTAGCCTCAGCAACTTCCACCCCTGTACAGCTACCGTCAGAATACCAAGAATTCCAAGACGTTTTTCAGAAAGAACAGGCTAACACGTTACCTCCCCATCGGTCTTATGATTGCCAAATCGATCTGGTACCCAATGCTCAACTACCTTGTAGTAGGATTTATGCTCTTATGGAACCTGAGAACCTGCATTTGCGTCAGTATTTAGATCAGTACCTAGCCAATGGTTTTATTCGCCCGTCCAAGTCTCCTGTCTCTTCAGCTCTGTTCTTCGTGCCGAAAAAAGAAGGCGACCTTAGAACGTGTATAGACTATCGCGCCCTAAATCAAATAACGATTAAGAATCGTTATCCTCTGCCCTTGATCCCTGAGCTTATCGACCAGGTGAAAGACGCTTGTGTGTACACCAAGTTAGATCTCCGAGGAGCTTATCACCTGGTGCGCATAAAAGAAGGCAACGAATGGAAGACTGCATTCCGCACCAAGTTTGGGCTCTTCGAATATCAGGTGATGCCCTTCGGTTTGTGCAATGCACCTGCCGCCTTTCAGTACTTTATGAATGATGTTCTTCGGGAACTTATCGATGTCTGTGTCATTGTTTACATTGACGACATCCTGGTGTACTCTTCTTCAGAATCTGAGCACAGAAAACATGTTAGGGCAGTTCTTGAGAAACTGCGCCAGCACAGATTATTTGCAAAACTCAAAAAATGCATTTTTCATACCACAGAAGTTGAGTTTCTCGGATTCATCTTGACACCTCAAGGAGTCCGAATGGACTCGCGAAAGGTGGACGCCATCCTCAAATGGCCATCTCCAAGCTCGGTGAAGGGAGTTCAGAGCATGCTCGGCTTTGCCAATTTCTATCAAAGATTCATCCCGGAATTTTCATGAACAGTCCAACCCATCACCGCTCTCCTAAAGAAAAACAAACGCTTCGAATGGACTCTTGAGGCCGAACAAGCCTTCCAGGACCTGAAAACCAAATTCACCTCTGCACCTGTATTGAAGCTCCCGCACCCAGATCTCCCGTACATAGTGGAAACCGATGCATCCAGTTCGGCCATGGGAGCTGTCCTGTCGCAAAGAGACCCAAAAACTAACCAACTACACCCAGTGGCCTTTTGGTCCAGAAAATGTTCTCCTCCTGAAATCAACTACGTAATCACCGATAAAGAGTTACTGGCCATCAAATCTGCTTTCAAGGCTTGGCGTCACTACCTTCTCGGGGCAAGACACACCATCACCGTAATTACGGACCACAGAAACTTACAGTATTTAAAAACGGCCAAAGCTCAATCTTCACGACAACTCTGATGGGCTCTATTCTTTGCGGAATTTGATATTGTAATTACCCATCGCCCTGGCTGCAAGAATGGAAAAGCGGACGCCTTATCCCGGATTGGCATGGAAGAACCTAATTTGAGCTTAGAACCTGTGCCCATCATACCTGAGCAAAGAATCTTAGGCTTAACTTCATTGCAAACTATTGAGGACATCCAAACGCAAGTAAAACAACTTCTAGACTCTTCAACCTTACTGGAATGCAGTCAAAAGGGTCCTCATTACACCGTTAAGGATGACTTACCCTACTTCCAGGAGCGGTTGTTTCTGCCAAGTAAAGAATTGCAAGAACTTGTTATTGCCCATCATCATGAATCTTTAATGGAAGGACACCCTGGTATCGCTAAAACGGGGGAAAAAAATCAAACGCCACTTCTGGTGGCCTTCTTCGAGAAAAGACATAAAGTCTTTTGTACTGTCTTGTGGAATTTGCGCCCAAAACAAGGCTCAAAAGAAAAGGCCTGCCGGCCTACTTCAACCCTTGGATATTCCACCGGCGCCATGGCACACCCTGTCAATGGACTTTATAACAGATCTGCCTCCTTGTGCTGGTTACAACACAATCCTTGTAATTGTGGACCTATTCTCCAAAATGGCCCACTTTATCCCTTTAAAGGGTTTGCCTTCAGCTTCCACCTTGGCCAAGGAATTCCTGGAGAATATAGTTCGCATACATGGTTTCCCTTCCATATTAGTCTCGGATCGTGGAAGTCAATTTATCTCACATTTTTGGAAGAAGTGTTGCCAACTAGCACAAATAGATGTGCGGTTATCCACCATCCACTACCCCCAGACCGACGGACAAACCGAGAGAACCAATCAGACTCTCGAGCAATATCTTTGGTGCATGTTACACCAATCCGAGTTAAATTGGAAAGACATCCTTTGGATCTCAGAATATGCATACAACAATTCAGTGCATTCGGGAACCGGACAAACCCCCTTTTATACTTTGTAGGGTCACCATCCTCGGACCTCTGACCTAGATCCACCTCTGATCCTGGAAATGCCCGCAGTAAATCATCTGCATTCCACAATAACCCGAGCCTTCAAAGAAGCTGCAACTCATTTACAGCAAGCCAAGAAAAAGTATAAAGAAAAAGCTGATTTGCACCGAAGTAAAACTCCTCCTTACCAAGTAGGAGACCAGGTATGGCTAGCAACAAAACATTTACCCCTCAAGGGCCCGCGAACCTTCAATCCCAGATTCATAGGACCTTATCCCATCAAAGCTATAATCAACCCAGTGGCCTTTAAACTGGATCTACCGTCCAACATGCGTATTCATCCAGTTTTTCATGCATCACTTTTGAAGCCAGTACAACCAGGAACCCGATTGTCCAAGCCTCCAGATCCAGTTCAAGTTGAAGGGGAATTAGAATTTGAAGTTAGACATTTTAGACTCCAAGGTGGTAAAGTCGAAACTCTTCTATCTTGTTGACTGGAAGGGATATGGACCTCAAGAGAGATCGTGGGAGCCTAGTAACCATGTCCACGCACCTCGATTAGTACAAAGGTTTCACCGGAGATTTCCGAACAAGCCCAAACCCCCGGAGGGAAGAACCTTGGGAGGGGCCTTGAGGGGGGTACTGTCATGATGCCTACCTCCAAGGAGCCAGGTCCGACCCAACGACCCCAGAGGCAGGCATCATTTCCCCCAGGGGAGTGCCAGCGGGCCCAAGCTGGGGCCCGTTGGACGCAGTCCTGGCGCCTTAGGCGCCAGGCTCATGTTGGACCTCTGTCCTGGTGCCTTAGGCGCCAGGCTCATAAGGCTATACATGTGTGCAAGTGTTTTCATGTGCACTTACCTGATGCAGACCATGCTGCCACATCCAGGCCCTCTTGAGGCCTGAATGGAACTACTTTACCTGTGGGACTACTTTCCACCCGGGTGTGGTCGGGGAAGGATACATACCTGATTGGAGGAAGGATACACACTTGGGACTTCTTCCGAAGCTATTTAAACCACACCCGATCAGCAACTCACGCTTCGCGTTGTTCTGCTCCTCGCAGCTGGACGCTCACCGTGTCAGCTCCTGCTTCTGGACTTCAGCCACGCCTGTCAGCATCCTGGGTCACCTGCAAAGAAAGAGACCTTACCAGCTAAATCTGCACCACAGAGACATCACCAATGATCCTGAAAGGGAAGACATTATTTTTAAAAGCATTTCGTTACGATCGCTGCAGCGCTGCATTTCACTCACCTTTCCTGGGTTCCTCCATCTTCAGCAGCGATCATCCGGATACACAGCCACTTCCCAGAGCCTAGAGAAAAAGACAAGAATAAGAGGTGAGAGAAGGAAGGGAATAAGACTTACCTCATTTCATTTCGGGTCTTGCCGCTTCCAGGCATTTTCCGGACTCCGGCCCCTATGGGGAAAAAAGACAAAGACATTGAATGAGCGTATGCAAAGTCAGTTCCCGAGCGCTCATCCAGAACTAACCTGCCATTTACTGGAACTGGAACTGCACGTTTCACTTCGGGTCGGTGCCATATCTCCGGCATTCCGAACCCCGGCCCCTAAGGGGAAAAAAGGACATAAACATTAGCGCTTGCTGCAAAAAGACAATGAACATTATTATTAGGCTTGGACTTTTGAACTTGCAACAGAACTTTTACAGAGCCTTACCTGAATAGTCAAGCTTACCTGAACTCCCATCAATCCTCAATCCAGTGAAGTAACTGGGTTTCAACGCGCCCCTGCATCAGAAGCAGGATGGAGAGCTCATCCTTCCTGACCCTAAGGTGAGACTTCACGGGGAATCGTGGAAGGGTATCGTGGAGGGTTGGAAGAGGGTGGGAGGCTTGATCATAACTCAGTCAGTAGGTAATACTCCCTTTTCACGCACAGGGGAATATTCCTGCGAGCCAGAGATGCCAGAGTTGAGGGCCCTTCCTGTCCATCTTCAGAGTCCTGCGCTTCACCATTGAAGAAGCATCAGCACTCGAAGCCAGACCTGCGCCTCCGTGGGAATCAGGTGAGCGTTACAGGGGCCTGATGGCCCCTTGCTCCCACACACTTGCCTGCACGCCCACCGGCCCATCCATCCCACCCCCCTCTATCAAAGGCGGTTCGCACCCGGGGATGAGCGCTGGCATGGGGGGCTGTCACGGGCGCAAACGGCCAAGGTGCCAAACAGCATATACACTTCAAAAGGTATCCCACGCCCAGGGGTCATCGCTCACATGGCCTCCTCCGACCCCGTGTCTCCAGACAGGCCTCCCCTGAGGCAGGCCGCCACCCCTGCAATCCACATAAGTGTGTCTCCATTCAGCAGTCTTTCTGTGCCTTATCTGCACGCCCCAGGCCCATCCATCCCACCCCCCTCTATCAAAGGCAGTTCGCACCCGGGGATGAGCGCTGGCATGGGGGGCTGTCACGGGCGCAAACGGCCAAGGCGCCAAACAGCAAGTACACTTCAAAAAGTATCCCACACCCAGGGCCCATCGCTCACATGACCTCCTCAGACCCTGTGTCTCCAGGCAGGCCTCCCCTGAGGCAGGCCGCCCCCCTGCAAACCACATAATACCACGACATACACACGTCATTCATTCACAAACACACCCCTGTTTCTAATACTTTATAAACCACTTGATATGTCTCATGAGAACATCTTTGTGCTTTGCAAGTCAACTCCTGAACCTTCTACCTGAGAAGCACTGAGATCTAGGCTAATCTGCTCGTCGTCGTGCTATCTGTGACCGCTTCGAGCAAACTCGTCAGTGTGCTACCTGTGGCCATCTACCTGTTCTCCTGCAACATACTGCTCGGCCTGCTGAATCCAACTGCTTGTTGGTCAAGGTAAGGCCATGTATCCTAGTCATATTTCAGTCATTTTTACATTTCTATCTATTTGCGATTACAGTACCCAATAGTGCTATGGTCATTGGTCTCATTGCTATTGACTTGAGTTTCAATTGTTATGCTATCAATAGATCTATTTATTTTCATCTGTGTCAATTGTCATCGAATTGCATCCCTCGGGGATCCAGTCTATAATGTAAGCATGTTTCCTTCTCGTGCAAAACAGAACATCCAAGGGACGAGTCACATGATCATAGTTTAGTCACATCATTTAAAAAATGTCTGTAACTTATGCAAATACTAAGCCGCACATGATGAACTGGTATAGTTCCAGCGACCAAAACAAACCTTGCATTGAACATGGTATGGTTCATTTACTTTTTTATGACATTTTTATTCATCAAGGTTTTATAATAATCTTGATATTTACTTTTCAGAATTTTCAACAATGCCTGCCTGTTCGATTAGCGGTTGCCCTTCGAAGACCCATGCTAAATCTGAAGGCACTACAATGCATGTATTCCCTAAAACTATTGATCGAATAAGAGAATGGGTCAGACATTACGGATATCCACCAGAAGAGCTTGAAAGTAGAGTCCAGCAAGTCTTTGAGGACAAGAGGGGTGATCGATACCGCATCTGCAGCCGGCACTTTTCCTCGAACATGTACGCCACATCTTGGGTAACAAAGAAGAATAAACGGCGAACGACACGAAAATTGCTCGCAAACGCTATTCCAACTCTATTCGTCCACATTCCGCCACTGGTGAGTCAAGTGTCCGGATTTGGCTTTAGGCTTTGCGGTAGTGTGTAGGTAGCCGAATGGATTAATTGATATTTTAGGTGTTGTGTCCCTTGTAATACTTTCGAAATTGATATGAGTGTATAGCTTTTTGAATAATGACATTTATCAATAAATAATTTTTTGATTTTATAACCCCCAAAGAAAATCTATTTATGGGCACAGGGAACTGTGCTATATTGCGCATTTTCAATAGCATTATTCTCAAGTATTCTGTCGGTTTACATGGCAATTTTTTAATATTTGCATTTCATTATCAAACAATAATTTACCTTTACAACTGCTTGACTATCCACTGAATCTGAAACAAGAACATTCTACATCCGTGACGTGCCCGCACTTATCAACCACTTCTAGTGCGTATCAGGTAATCATACTTGGCTATTCCGCTACAGACTTGTTTTATGCATGTCAAGTAATAGTTTTCGCGATCTCATGTAAATGCTGCGCACTGTTAACCGAGGGGAGGCTTGCGTATTGCAAATAATAAAACAAAGAAACAATAAATCTCACTTTCAACTCAACTCCTCGGGTACGTTATACTTTCCCTGAGCTTCCCCCAAAAAGTCAATGGGCCTCATTACGAGTCCGGCGGTAACCGCGGCGGTAAAACTGCCTGGTTACCGCCGGACTCGTATTACCATTCCGCCTCCGTGATTCCCGGAATTACCGGGGCATTACAACCCCGGTTTTCCGGGAATCACGGAGGCGGAATGGTGTTAATCCCCATTCCCATCGAGTCCTATGGGAATGGGGATCATGGAAACACCGGCAGCATCTCGTAATGCTGCCGGTGTTTCCTCGTCCGCCTGCAGGCGGGCGGTGTTAAACCCGCCAGGTCAGACCTGGCGGGAACATCACCTCCCGCCTGCAGGAGTTGGGATCAGGCGGTCCGGAAACAACGGTGGCAGCGGGTTTACCACCACCTTTATTTCCGGACCGCCTGAGTTATAATGAGGCCCAATGTCTCCATAGTTATGGTTCTCTAGGGCTGCAAATCTCGCGGACAACGAGGACAAAATTGGGGGCCTCAGAACATGCCAAGCGAGCCGTTGCAGATGGGAGAGAAGCCAGTTCGCATTTGCACATTGAGGCCTAGTACATAGATGGATTCGAAAATTCAAGTTCTCAAAGATGGCTTTACACGGGATGTTTCAAAGTAAGAATGTATGCTCATTTAGAGTGAAGGTCAGCGGCTTTGATTTTCAGCTGGCGGCCTGAAGAGGCCCACAACTCGCACTGGCAGTGTAAGGTTCTATTGTTTTTTGACCTTGAGAGACAGAGACCATGCCGAAAGGACTTCATTTGAAGGAGGGGTGCAATAACGCAAGAGACGATAAGGCAGAAAATTCTGAAACTAGACCGAGTTTCATGTTAGTTCAGTATACGAAAAATCGTTGTCAAGAGCACAGTGGGATTTACGGACTGCATTACGCAGAGACACAATGGAAATTGCAAATATAATGTAAGTAACCCTTTAGACGCTTTTTTACCGGAATGAAGAATTAATGAATGGATGAATTAATGAATGAAGAGCAAATAAAACATTTGTGGGATCGTCTTTGTACCGGGCACATGAGCATGCAGGTCCACATTCCACACGCAGGTAGACAAACAGTCGTTTCTCATTGTGTGTTAACCTCAATTTATTTTGTTAGTTTTCGCATTGATTTTAGAGCCGAACATAATCCATTGCACTATCCTTGAAAGCAAATAGTTTCAGATCGGCCGTAATAAATAAAATGAATAATATTAATAATGATCAGCTGGCGAGACTAATTACTATTTTTATGTTTTCAAAACAGGTATATCCTACCCTACTGCTACTGCCACCAGTTTCAGACCCCGGCAGATGGTTTTTTCAACCACCAGCTGCAGCTTATCGTAAACAACTGCACCACTTTCACGATCTTATGGGACGATCGCCAAGGGCCCATACGCGTTACTAGCGGCTAGAAGCAACATATCAACCTTTACGCTGGCCTAGTGCCTAGTTGATAGAACAGCCTTGCGGTTCACTGTGTGACCAAAGTGCTTCTTTTAACGAAAACCAACACCATGTGTACCATAAAGGAACAGCGCGTGACTCACGATAAAACGTAACAGGATTTGCGGATAGAGAGAAAAGAAAAAAAATCACATTCCGATTTAATATGCCAATTGCTGAATATTCTATAAACATTTAATGTTAAATAAATGTACTTTACCAAATGTACCGTGTTGCTGTTTGATTTGAAAATACAGTTTCATATTCCGAATTGTGGCGTGCTGTGTTGTGAGTTGATCTGTGTTGGTTTCCGGGTTCTGTGTGAAGTCGCGTAGAAGACGACTGGGCACGTTTGCCTACGCAGCACAGTAACATCATGGAGAGAGGTGGGGAATATGAATGTTTTGATAATGTCAGGCTCAGGGGCGGGGGATATGATTTAGTGCCGCAAAAGCAGGTCAGTCAGAGCGATGCAGCAAGTCATAGGATTATCACAAAATGGCAGCGCCCTGATGCCTGTTTTTGCGTGTGTTTAATGGATGAAAACTCGGGTAAGGTCCATAGGAAATTTTTCTAAAATCGAGCGACTTAGGCTTAAAAACATATGGCCGACCCGTAGGGACAATAAAAAATTTGGACCGAACCATTCCTTTAAGAAGAGGTTTTGCAGACATTATCTAAGAAATAGAAAAGTCTTGATTTCTGTCTGAAAAGGTAATATTTTGGGTATGTGTTAAGACGGATTTCTAGAATCTGGCCTGGTGCACAGATTTTTGGAGGCCACCCTAGTTATAGTGAACAGGGAACACTGAGAGGTTTGACAATCCCAATCAAGGTATGTGGATGAGCAGTCAAGGCGTATTCTCAGGAGAGTGCGAGTGGGTCAGGTGCCCTCAATGAGTCTACACAGTATG
The DNA here is from genome assembly GCF_040938575.1 of Ambystoma mexicanum. Classification (NCBI taxonomy): domain Eukaryota; kingdom Metazoa; phylum Chordata; class Amphibia; order Caudata; family Ambystomatidae; genus Ambystoma; species Ambystoma mexicanum. Next base: position 942,517,916 of record NC_090927.1, read on the forward strand.
GCACACAATAGTTCAATTTAGATAGTCAAGTATAAAAATAGTTATTTATTATATGCCTTCTGAACACACTTTAAAAGGAATCTAACAGGTAGTCTTTTTACACAACGCTCTAAAATACACATATACACAGTCAACAGAGGTTAGAATGTTTGTCAAATAATGTAGTTAGCAAAAGCAGCAAAGTATTTTAGATGCATTCAATGATGGAACCAGATCCCAATCCAATTCCCTAGCTGAAGAAGTTAAAACCCAAGGATAAATGAGGCCTTGTGCCCAAAAGTCAAAGGAGCCACAAAGCTTCTCACCAGAAGGAGGTCTTTGTAGGTAAGTTACAATAGATTTGTGTTGCAATCGGTTAAAAGTTCTAAAACAATTTTAGCAGTGCTAATTATGTGTTTTCGTTTCTTCCAGACCAAAGGATTTCTGCAATATGTTGTGAGTGAGGCCTGCAGAACATTTGTTACCTCTTGGAGTGGTTGCATTTATATAGATATTGAAGTGTGGAGGATTTTATGTTTCATTTATATTTTGGACATTGTGTTCTCATATATCAGTTTTAACTACAAAACTAAGAGTAGATGAGCACAGTGATTTATAATATTGCAACTACTATGCCCAGGTTGTGCACATAGCACTTCTAGCAGGCACCGGTAAAGAGGAGAGGAGTTTCTGATCTCCATCTCCCAGCCAAACCTACGGTGCGCACCCGTGTGATGGTATCGGGTGCCGTTGTAGGCCTTAACTGGCCTATGTCAGCATGAAGCACTGACGCACAGCCTGTTTAAGCTTGTTTGGACAGGTCTTTGGCATTCTGTAGGGAATGCTGCGACCTGGGCCTGAGAAAATTGTAGCAGGAAGGAGGTAAGTCAGGATTGTAACAGCACTTTCTTTGAATGGTCTAAAGATATCAGTATGGCTAAAATACATTATGATAGAAAGAGCCTGATGGCATTAGATAATAATGTGGGCGATGTGACACAACAAGCTTTGAATACAATTTGGGGATTGGGATTTGATTTGAACCCCCCCCCCCAAATAAATCACCAGAAATTGATATGTTTGATAAGTTTAACTTTAAATACGGCATTCTTAAATGTAAATAAGCCCGGCGCGCAATGGGCATCGTTTCTTGGATTGATTCAACTGTTAAGCTGTGGCTGCGACCCCACTCACCTGCCCTCTGACATCACCTGGAGGACTTTTGGAGGTGTTGCGGATACGCGGCTGACATCGAGGAGAACGCCGTGCAGGATTGAGCGCTGCTGCGCTAGTTGGCTCCGCCCTGTGCCCGCCCCCTGTGACGTTTCCAGGAAGTGCTACAAAAGCTGCTCCAGGACACCCTTGCTGCGCTAAGCCGGGTGCGCAAAGGGCATCGTTTCTTGGATTGATTCAGCTGTTAAGCTGTGGCTGCGACCCCACTCTCCTGCCCTCTGACATCACCTGGAGGACTTTTGGAGGTGTTGTGGATACACGGCTGATATTGAGGAGAACGCCGTGCAGGATCGAGCGCTGCTGCGCTAGTTGGCTCCTCCCCCTGCCCGCCCCCTGTGACGTTTCCAGGAAGTTCTACAAAAGCTGCTCCCAGACACCCTTGCGGCGCTAAGCCCGGCGCGCAAAGGGCATCGTTTCTTGGATTGATTCAGCTGTTAAGCTGTTTGGCTGCTTGCTGTGGCTGTGCAGGGATTCCCTATTTGACAGCTGCAGGAAGTTACTGAGGCAAGGCTTAACGAAGACGCCTTTGAGACGATGAAATCAATCCCGGTATTAAGGGATACACAAGGAACAGGATTAAGAACACGTCTGCAGGTAAGACAAAGATGTGCTTCACTCCCAGAGGTAAATGGGAGCCCTGAGCAAACTTTGAGGTCTACAATGCTAAAACAAAGCCGTCTACCATTCTGTATAGAAAAACGCAAAAGTCTATCCGTGGGTGACAATCAGGCAAACACGGAAAAATCTGCTCTCTCACAGTTGGCGGGCAAAGATGATAATTTGTGGCTGGCCCCTAATTCTCCCGAACTACCTATGGCATGTACTATCCCCACGGAAAGAGAAATTATAAAAATGCTCCCACCGCCAACAACTGCGGACCTAGCAGCGATGGTACCAGAGGCCACTTGCAAGGAGAAAGTAGATGAACAAATCCTTTCTGAATCCAACGAGGTTGCTGAGAAGACAATTGAGGATAACTGCAAGGAGAAAATAGCCGAACCAGATAAAGCGGCCGTAGATAAGGACCCCATACTGGTGCAGGAAAAAGAGGCAAAGAAGTCAAATTTAATGTCGGCTAATCCCCTTGAAGAGATCTTAAGAAATCAGAGAAATCTACAAACCAAGGATGAGGTCATGGGAACACGCCCTGTAATGGGGGCAATTGAGGGCCTGAAGAGAACAGGTTTACCTGCTGACATTCCTAGAGAAGACCAGCATCCACCAAACATGAATGAAGACAGACTGGTGGAGGGAGTATACTTGGCCTCACTATCTAATGATGTGACAGGGGTGGCCCCCAGTGAACTGATATCTGAAACTAGATTGCCTATGCGTCTAGAAGAAATCCCAAGGCCATTAATTGTACAGCCTAGCTCTGACATGGATAGCATCTCAAACGACCCGCAACCATTAGAAGCATTATGGGATCGAGGAGACCAATGGGATGTGATTGATTTGGGACATATGGAAGATGCACTACAGGAGGCAATAAACTGGGGTGGAAAGATAGATGACAGATTGTCACCAAAGATAGTGCAAGATGCCATAGATATCTTTCAACCGTATAGGGAAGAAAAGATAAGTCCCCTAGCTGTAAATCCCATAAAGGAAAAGGGAAATCGATCTATAAATCTCCCTAATGGAGCAAATAAAGGAGTCCATATTGATGAACGTGATGCGGAATACACTAGATATCATGTTGGAGGGCAGATGCCATCAGAAAGAATGAATATCAAGAGTGCTGTAGACATTATATCACCAAACATGAGCAACTCATGCCTTGTGAATAAAATCATGCAAGACCTCTCTGCATTGACAGATAAAATTGAAAGAGAAAAAAGAAGGAGCTTTTGTTTGATAAAAGAGAAAATGGCTGCTCTGGACAAAGAACAAGTTGAAGAACCTGCTACACCTCCGACGGGGTATCGAGGGATTAGGACAGGTCTGAAAGGAACTCAAACGCCATTTTGGGAAGTGAGAAACAAAATCGTACCAGCGGATATGATGGAAGACCGTACGGAAAAGGCAGTAATGGGCAAAGAACAAACAGGAGGTAATATAGCCAGCCTTGTATCTCGGAAGATGAAAATAAGCTCTCAGGAGAAAGATGGAACAAACAAATCCTAAGGACTATAATTGAGGCCTGTAAAACAGAAAGAGAAAAAGATATGGACCATATTGAAAAAGTGGTCATGGCCTCACTGACCATAACAATGGCCCCCTTTCTTAAGCTCTATGAGGAAATTAAAGACTTGTTCAAGAGGTGACCATCAGCAATACTCAAATAAAAGAGACACATGTCCACATGAGCTCTGCTCTGCAGAGTCTAAATAAACGAACAAACAAAGAAGCTGAACTAACACAAATTTGGCAATCGCGCCTTAGTGATTTAGCTAGGCGAGATGCGACGGATAAATCTGTGTTAATCGAGGCGGTCCTGGAAGACTGCAAATGGATGAGAACTGTCCATAAACACAACAGCCAAAGGAATAAGGAAGAGGGGACTGATACAAAACTTAAAGAATGAAAGGGCCCAATGAAATTGAAACAGGATGCAATTGCCTCCTCAAAACAAAAAGAGCACCGTCTAGACGAGGTGATTCTGATTCCATCTGGGATAAAGGAAAAGGATAAAAGAATCGCAACAAAAAAATGGACCGCTGCACAATCAGAACAATCCTCTTTTGCAATTTTTGCAGGTGCCACGTCAAAGGACCAGACCCAACAAAATGGGAAGGAGACAATAAGTGGACCAAATGAAAAAGGAAAAAAAAAACAAAAATGAATCCCTTAAATGTAAAGTAAATGGCTCAAGAGAGGAATCTAAGAACTCCACCCAGAAGAGTTAACACACAGTGTGCTAAGAAATCCAGAAGAGAGCTGAATATGAGCGAAAATATCGAGACCAAGAGGGTAAAAGATCAAGAAAAGGTGCTAATGGAGGAAAGTAGAGAGGATCCGGAGCTGCAAGCAAACCTGAGTGATCTTATTGAGCTGATGGAATCCGATAGCGAGAACAAAGACTGGGACAGTATAAGTGTATCGATTGGCAAACTATAGATAATTGGGAAACAGCTGCCCTAACTGGAAAGACCAGAAGCTGAAGTCCCATAAAAAAGTGCCTAAGAAAACAGCAGGAAAAAGGGTAGACAAACAGGCATAACTGAAAAAGAATTGGATTCGGACCAGGAGCTTGTTAGGTTTCAGACGCTGGAACAAAAAAGAAAGGGAAGACAAAACAAAAGATCCAGGATTGCCCTCGACCTAAACAAATAAATGACAAGGGACCAAAAAAGGATAATGAAACCAAGAAAAGGAAAGAGCTACTGCTAAGATCACCCCCAAAGAAGTCCATCTTATTCAAAGGATGTTATCTAAAATTAGGAACAGCTGCAAATGAACCAAGAAGGGTGATACTAAACAGGAGATACGTGATGGAGCTCTGTAAGCAGGTCCTCCCACCACAGATTATATCTACTGAGGACATAAAAATAGTCGAATTCCCGAAGGAACAGAGGCTGGACCAAGTCATTTTGCACTTGACATCCAAGAATATAAAGCGGAAACTCTTGGAAGTGTCTGACACTCTAAGGAAAAGAGGCTTCTTGTTAGAGGACTTGGACGATGACTCAAGACAAATAAAAGAAAAAGCTCAAACGGAACAAATAAAGGAGACAAAGGAGGAGGTCCCAACAAAAACTAGAACTGTAATTACCGAGAAAAAGCCTATAAAAAATAGATTGATGGCTGAAAAACAGAAGAAAAAGAATGTAAAAAGTGACGAAGATGAAGATAACTATGAGGAAGAGCCGCAAAACAACTAAAAAAAGTAAAGAGACATTGAAAACCCTGAGATTCACAGTGGACAATTCTACTAACTCAAGGAGGGAAATGAATAAACGTACTAAGGCAGATAGCCAGGGTAAGGACTGGTCCTGGATGGCAAATGCATTGATTTCTAAGAAGAAACAATAGAGTACGGCGATTGAGCAGAAATCGATCCTGTGTGCTTCGTGGAACACAAGAGGATTTAAACATCTGCTCTCAAGTGAAAGTTGCTTCTTAACTAAATATGATCTCATTTCAATACAAGAATCATGGCTGTGCGAACCTCCAGTATGTGAGGGCTATGAGGTGTATACTAACTCAGCTAGAAAGGGACCTAAGGGAAGACCGTTGGGAGGCCTCGTGATATTTAAGAAACTGGAATGCCCACTGAAAGTAATAGAACATCTGACACCAAACCCATATGTGCAAATGCTTAAAATAACATCTGAAGTGGAAGGCTCGGAAAATCCGAAAACAATGGTCCTGATTAATGCCTATTGGAGTGAGAATATGCAAGGACAGGCGAACTTTATATCCTCAATCACGGATGTAATTGATAAATCCATGACGGAGGGAAACAACCAGCTAATCTTACTAAATGGTGACTTAAACATCAAACTGCTGAACAAAGATGGTAAATTCAAAGCAATTGAACACCTGCTAGGGAAGGAAAAAACATGGATGAAAGAAATGAGAATCCGTGAGATGAAGATGTTAAATGGCCAGACAAAGGGAGATCTGCAGGGGGCCAATACTTGGCATAGTGGGAAATAAGGAGCCTGCCTAGATTACTGCTTTGTCGGAGGAAGTACACTTGAGCGTCTAATATCCTTTACAATAGTAAATCAAACAAGCAGTGATCATTGTCTGTTAGCCATTGAACTCGCATGGGAAATAAGAACTTACAGAGGAAATGAAAGAGCAATGGAAACTGAGGTTACAGGTGGAAGAAATCATCTGAGAATAAAAAATCAGGCAATCCCGAAATTAGTACAAAGATACAAAGAAGCGATAAATAAAAATGAAGAGCTGGTTGATTACAAATGGTTGCTGGAAGCCTATGAGGTCAAGTATAATCCAACCCAAAGAAAAAACATTAAGAAAAAACATGCTTATGACGAACAACTTGTGGTGAGGAGGAAACAATGTAGATCAGAAATGAGACTCATAAAAAAGAATACCGGCTCAGGAAGATACGAACTCCAGAGGAAATGTCAACAATCCTATAAAAACTGGCTGAGACAAACTGGACACCTAAGATTGCAGAGAGATGCTGAAAAAATTATAGCTGCAATATCTACAAACAACGCAAGAGGTACATGGGACTTACTTAACAACAGAGACCACAATCTATCTGCCGTAGGTATTAATCAAGTCTCAGAAGACAAATGGTTTGAACATTATACTGCACTTTATGAAGGTGAAGGCCAGGTAAAAACTATAAAACAGAACCCTGATACAACTCCCTGAGCCTTGGATTTTGATAAAGATGACATCCGAATCCTCATAAAAAAACTTAGTACCTCAAGGGCAGCTGGTCCAGATGGCATCTCTAATAGACTGCTGAAAAAAAATTGTGAGACTTGGACGGATCTAATATACATACTATTCCGACAAATTATGAAAACGAAACAAATACCAGCCACATGGACGGAGGCTTATATAGTACCGATATATAAGAAGGGGGACTGTGAAAATCCCAGGAACTATAGGCCAATAGCGCACTTAGACTCAATTGGCAAGCTGTTTGCATCATTGCTACTGAGAGACCTCAAAAAATGGGTCGCCGAGGTGAAAATCCTAGATGAAAGACAGACTGCTTTTGTTAGTGGCGTTGGCACTGCCCTAAATTTATTTTTGAAACAATTTGCTGAAGGCAAACACATTAGCGGGGAAAAAAAAGCTCTACCTAGCCTTTATTGACCTCGAACAAGCGTTCGATGGAATTAATAGAGAGCGCCTGTGGTCAAAGATGAGAAATTGCGGGTGCCCAAAGGACCTACTTGAAGCTATTAAAACATTATATACTGATACGTCAATCAAAGTGTTGGTGGATTTGGTGTTGGTGGATTTGTACACAGATGGGCGTTTTGGCAATTGGGTGTATAATTGAACAATATATATATAAGGCACACACCATCTACACTTTCTTCAAAGGCAATATTGTTTGTATTCCAAAAAGGCCAGTACAAACATTAGCATGCATTTGTTTCTATGCATGCTAGCAAGAAATCATTGGGAGGCTGTATTGCTGATATTTGTATCATGATTGCCAAACAAAAATGTTAGTGAACAAATCAGCTGGGGCAGAATTACTAGAACAGATGGTGAACCATATCCGCTTAGCTGAATCATCACTGAACGTCAGAAGAAGAAAGATTTGGAGGAACTTTATTGCAGTACCATCTTTTAGCAGGTGTTAAAATCCATGGCGCTAAGGGACCTTGATGTTAATTACGCCACCGTAATTTACAGTGGCGTAATTAACGCCTTCCCCACTCCCATTATGCCCTATGGGGCAAAAATGGGAATGGGGAAGGGTAAATGGGGATTGGGGACTTACCGCCCCGCCAACCTCGGAATGGGGCGGTAAGTCCGCCAACCACCATGGCGTAAACATAGTTTACGCCATGGTGGTAAAGGTACGACCCAGGCGGTAACTTACCGCCTGGGTCGTAATGAGGCCCAATGTCTTGACTGTTTACATACTGTGATGTTTTATCTTGATAAAATACACTATTAAATGTTCTCCCTGCTGCAACACATCAACATTTTGTACTTTGTAAAGTGCAGTATGATATTTGCTCATTGCTAAAGCAAACTGTGACACTTGTCCCCCTACAATTCACAGTGTAATATTTAATCAATCCTATTCACAGTGTGACATTGTCTCCTTGTAAAAATCAATGTGATTGAAGCTTCATACTGCACTATTCACATCGTGATATGCTTCCTGGTAAAGTTCAGTGTGATGTTTGCTCCTTGATAAATCGCACTGTTATACGTCTTTGCTACAATTCACATGGTGATGTTTGCACGTTGACGTTTTCTTCTTTGTAAAGTGCACTGTGACATTTGCATTTCACAATTCACTCTGTGATATGTTCTCCTACGTAAAATACACTGTGACAAAATGACGACTGCTCTGCATGAGTACAGGGATGAGAAGGGGCTAAACCAATACGTTGCCCCACACTACAACTAGGCCAACAGTGCTCCCAATTATAAAGGTAAAATAGACACAACCTAATGGGTATACTTTCCTCTCCTTTTGTGGTGATGTGCGATTAGAGCAGGCTATGATTTCAACAGGGCTCTGAATTGATAACAGTAGCAACCCAAACATCAATAGTACAAATACTCTAAAATAAAAGGTTCTACAACACGTACACTTTATTTAAACAATCAAATAAGCAAATAACTAACAAAAAAACCCTAACAAAAACCCACCCTGTGGAGAGAAAATAGAAAATAAAGACCTTGTATACACTAACACTTTGGGTATTTTTCAGGGAAGATCAGGCAAGCAATGCCACTGTTCAAAGGATATGACTTTCAAGAAAAAGACAGAGTTGGGGCTTAAAGTCGCCATGGTCCCAAAAGTTGATTGGGGGACAGGGCCTCTTCACATGATCTAATCCTTGTCTTGGGGGCTCAACATCAGTTAGCAAGGCTTCTATGAGCTTCATGAGGCAGCAGTGGGTTGGTGAGCTGGTAACCTGCGTCCAACATGCAATGTTCTCTAATCAGCAATGGCACATAGCATGAGAAAGCTTGGGAAAGACAGGCAATGTCCTGGGCGGTGTAGCTCACAAATGGTTCAGTGAGAAAATCTGGGTCCAGGATGTTCATTGACCTATTGGTTGCTGGGAGACCCAATCCATGGTCTCAAGGAATAAGGTACGACCTTTGGTTGCACTTCAGTGAGCTTGGCTGGCACCTAGAGGGGAAATTTCACCTCTGCTGACCAGGGTCCTGGTTCCAGTCAGTGGTCGAACTGGGCAGGAGCAGTGGTGAGCTATGCTCCTCTACTTTTTTTAAATTTGTTGTATTTTCCTATAATTTTATTTTAAAAATAAACTGTTTTGTTTTAAAATAAAAGCGTAGGAAGCAGTTGAAACTTGCACTTCAGGGTTTTGCACTGAAAAGTCACTTAAACAGCAGGCAGTTTTGTTTGGGGGTTTGTATTTTACGTGGGAGGTGGTATAGCAATGTGGTTTGTGGGGAGAGTGGCAGGCCAGCAGGGAACATAGTTCAACTACTTCCTTTCATACATTTTCGGCCACTGGTTCCAGTGCAGCCAGCAGTGAGGCGTTGGACCTAAAGCAGTCATACCCGCTGTTCCTTGTGTATCATAAGGGACAGAGCGCTCCTCTGCCTTAGATGCCTTCTGTCTTCACCTCTATGGCAGAGGACTTTGGAATGGACAGCTCTCCCAACAGAGGTTCAAAAGTTAATTCTTCTTCTTCTGTTGATGGTCTAAAGGTGAATTAAGGAAGGAGTGGAAGACCACTTACATGTGAAGGAAAACATATCACTTGGCATTGGACAAAAAGAAAAATCCCTTAATGGGTCCGATCAGTGTTGCTGTTGCAAGTTATCCATGCCTTCTTTTATCAGATCCAGAGTGCCTTGTTCTGCAGGGAATGACATGAACAAGAAGAAGAAGAGCTTCAACAGAGAAGCAACATGGTGTGCTCCGTTCTTAGGCCCACATTTCCCTCTCTGGGTACTCTGACTCCAACCACTTCCATGTCTGCAGACTTCAAAGGCTCTTTGAAGTGCAGCGCTGTAGTGTAAGGTTGGCCTTTTTTATGTGAGGGCTTTTTAAAGCAGGGTTCCCAGGAGGTCACATGTCGAGAATTCTTGTGGCTGAGGGGAGGTGTTACCCTACCTGCCGCAGAATCAAAGGAAGACAGCATCCCATCCTGGTTATTGTTTACTTTCCTGGAGTGGCAAGAGCAACACTGGTATACATACACCATGCCCTCACATAGCTGGTCTGGACTCACAGAGCTGACACTTGTATGACATTAAATTGATGTGGATTTTATAATTGTGTGCTCTTGAAAGTCACTCCACCATACCATAACCAGGTATTGCTTATTCCTAGAGATGAAGCTGCCATCAGGCTGACAAGGCAAGAATTGCTGCACTTTGCATTAGAGCGACTGAAGTTAAAATGTCAACACTGCAGTGAGTTTAGATAACAGCATCTTAGAATCTGACTGGTGCCTGCCTGGTCCACTAGTGAACACATTCTGCAGTAGTCAGAAGACTAGTGCAGCAAGGGTACATGTATGGACTATACTTTTGGCATGGAGTTTTATGAAAGGGGGGTCTAATTGTCTAGCAGATTCCCATTTAGGAAACAGATGATCTCTGAATCATTATATTATTTAGGAAAAATTGAAAACTCCAGGGCTTTCAAACCCTTGTCAGATGTACTCTGCCATTGTCTCCCTGCTATTTATATTGGGGTGTTTGCTCCTTGGTAGGTGTTGTGGAGGGTCAGAAGAAGGACACAGGCATGTTATTGGCATTTTCACTCATTTACATATAAAATGATAAACAAAGGCTTAAGTTTCCCTATTTCTATGTGGGTGTTTCCTGCCTATATAACTAACTATGGTACTTGTCTGTCACCAGGAAGTCATCAAACAAACAAAGAAAAAGTCAGCTGTCCAAAGAATTTAACCTAACTGACCCTACTACTATTCTAACAAACGAGGGTCAGGAGAATGTTTGCCTTCTCGCGATTGTCTTTTCTCTTAAGGTTTCTCCTCTGATTCAAACTTATTAGTAGATTAATTTCAAATAGTCTCTTGTCACTTTCTTTCACAAGTTCTTTGGGTTTTCCTCCTTAGGGATTGTTTTCCAGGAATCCCTTTGAACACTGTGTCTTATCTTTTTCTCCACAATGATGTGCCTTTTATACTTCTGTAGCATATGCTTTCTTAGCTGTGATATGCTTTCTTGGTAGTTAATGTTCCCCCTCTCCTGGGGTGACTTGGTTGTGTATATTTTCTCTTATGGGTTTCACTTGCCTTCCCTTCATAGAATTCTCTTTCTGGTTTACAGTTTCTTCCTTTTAACATATGTGGTATGTCCGCTATTCCCAGGGTATCTGTAACTCAGCCTTAATAATCTATTTTTCAGATGTTATTGTGATTCGCTATTTCTCATTATTACAGTTCCATTTTGTGCACTTTAATTTCACTGTCTCGTGAATTCCCCTGAAACGAGTTCCTCGTATTTCATAATGATTCCCAGTGGCCTCACAGTTCTCCCGCTCTCCCAGTTACCTTGGATGCTGTGAGGGGACGTTCCTGGGGCTGCTGTTCACTTGGATTCTCTTCGGTCATTCACCTTCTCAGCATTCTAGTCTTCTGCAACGTGCCGCTCTTAGTGTTCTCTTTCTGTGTGACCGGGTAACACTGCGAGTATCCGATGGTCCACTGACTTCGCAGCATAGTGGTCTCAGCATTGTTGTATGGGCACACTGCCCACCACAAACTCACTGTGGTCACACCACTTCTGTCTTCTCCTTGTTTTCACTCTCCATATGGACTCTAGACATCCGCGTTCTGCTCTCAATCTAAGAGCAGTTCCGAAAATTGTTGGTTCAGTGGATCTACTTGACTCCACCTCTCTCAGGTATTATGCTGCCAGGATGTTCATCTTGGTTGGGTACGCGTCTCTATTCCTCGCTTTGGTGTGTGCTCATCTCTCAGTGTCCTCATCTAAGTTAAATAGAGGTCTATGTTTAAAGAGACAGATTCTCTTTCTTGTTTGCAACTGTATATTTTAATTTCATCTTCAGTCAAGTCTCTGGATTTTATACTTTTCTTTACATCTGATACTTCCATGTATGCCACATGGGGAAAGACTTATGGAGTTCCTCACAGTATTGGGAGCCCTTGTCCCCTAAAAGGCAGTCTCTCCCACTAAAGCCCACTTGCCTAGACCACTGGGGAGGGTCCTGTGAAGCAGGCTCACTTCCCTAGCCTGTAAGAGGAGACTTCCCCTTGGGGAGAAGGGGCAAATTTCCTCGATTCGCCAAAGTGTGCAGTCATATTTGTTTTCTATTCTACACATTACACCCTTCTGAGCTTTTCAGTGTCCCATGATAACTGACATTGTTTCTCACTATATTGTCAAACACTGCCACACCAAACTGAATGGCCAGAACCACCATAATAAATGGTGGGAGTCACCACACAAGCCCCTGATGATGCAAATACACTAACCAACAGATTACCCCACACAACTATAACTCACAAACATATCATAACTGACACTGACAAAATACACATAATTTCTTTAGGGTCCATCTGTGCCATATCCTAATCAGTTCAATGGCAACAATACCTAGGGGCCTAATTATGAGTATTGCAGTGCAGCAAAAAGTGTTGATATAGTGGTGGTAATTCTGTTACTGCCACTGTGTCATTGATTTTCTCAACTGCCATAGGGCAAGTTTTGGTGGTAAGGGGGAGGATGATAATCCATTAAAAGCTGGAGGTAAAAATCCATCCACTCATGGAAATCCCCTTATGCTTAGTTCCCTGGGCCACAAACTACATTTGGGAGTGATTGTATGTCAGAAATGCAAATTTGCCAAGTTCGTAAAAGCTCCCTAAAAAGTGAGCAATAACCTAATTTATCTTGTTTCCTCATTAATGTCATGGTTGAAAAACCTATGCATGTGCACAAAGTGCTTTAGAACACAACACCTTTCTTTGGCCAGACGTTGAGACTTCCAGAGTGTCATGGTGAGCCATGCCCAATAAAACAAAGCATGCAAAGCCCCTCTAATTACTCCCCTATATAGACAAACACAATATTCTCGACTGTTTTCAGTCGGGCTTCAGACCGGCTCATGGAACGGAGACCACCATGGTGATGGTCTGGGATGATCTGCTGGGGTCTGCCTACGAAGGTACTGTTAGTATGATGCTGGACTTTTCAGTGGCCTTCAATACAGTGCACTTTGATATCCTCATCACCAGACGGTCATCAGTGGCACATGTTTCAGTAGAGGCTATGAGATGGTTGGTGTCTTTTTTATCTGACCGTACCCAACAAGTAAAGATGGGTGATTGCCTCTCCGATACAGTACCGGTCGAGTGTGGGGTACCCCAGGGGTCCTCACTCTCACCTTTATTGTTCAACATATATATTCAATTTCTGTTGAACATTCTGTCAGAATGTGGGTTGTCATACGACTCTTATGCAGATGACACCCAGATTTACGTTCGACTAAATCAACCCATAGAAGCAATACATATGGTGTTGTTTTGTGCAACTAAAATTAAGCTAAAATTAAGGACTGGATGCTGGAGAACAAACTCCAGCTGAATCCAGCAAAAACAGAGGTCATAGTACTGGGTGGTAGGAGGTTGGTACAGTACATGGTGCATACTACTTGGTGCCCCTTTCTTTTTGGTACTCTGACTCTGACTCCAACAAAGTATGAAGACACTGTGAAAAACCTCGGCTGTATCTGGCAGTCCAGTATGGACTGCAATGAACGGATCAGCCAGTTGGTAAAATCGGTCTACTTTCAGCGGAGGATTTTGAAACCAGTAGTGTCACTAATTGCAGTGAAGGACCGGCCAACCGTGGTTGGAATACTAACTAACGCCAGGCTGGACTACTGCAATGCCCTCCTTATGGGGGTGTAAACATTTCTGATAAAGAGGCTTCAAGTAGCTCAGAATTATGTCGTTAGGATGATTTTCTCATTGAGCAGAAGAGCTGCCATCTCCCAATTTAGAAGGCAGATACGCTGGTTGCCAGTGTCACATAGGATTCTCTTTAAGGTGCTCTGTCTATTCTTTAGGTGCATTCATGGGCTTGCACCAACTTATCTGAGTGCAAAAATTCACCCATACTGACCTCCAAGACAACTGAACTCTTTAGATCTGTGTCTTCTACAGATTCCAAAGGCTAGAATTAAAACTTGGGGTGAGCGAAGGTTCTCTGTTTTTGGTCCTCGAATGTGGAATGAGCTTCCTTTGAATGTTCGACTTCTCGAGTGTAAGACAATTTTAAGAAATTACTGAAAACTCATGGTTTTGCATAGTGTAGACTGCACTGTTAGCTCGAACTCTGCAACACTGCTATGCATTATATAAGAAATATCTCTGCACCTAGATGCATTCGTGCTTGGTCCCCCCTTGGTATGCGTGGTACAAATGTACACATCAATTCAAATCAAATCTAAGCCCTGACAGGTTCTGGAAGGAAATATTCGTGCATTCAAGTGCAGGTGGGATTTTTTACAATGGCTTCCTTCAGAGCAGAAGCCCAGTCCCTCCTTCTGTGGGTTCCTGAGTCTTGCTAGAGCCTTTAGGTAATGGTTATATTTGTATGCAAGGCAGGAATCCTCTAATGCTGAGGCTGGGCACTTATGGGACATAATCCAGCTGTACACTAGCCTTCTTAACCTGGGCTGCTTTCACTGTGTACCGTTAATAGAGGGAATCATGTAACTGTTAGGGCAAAACAGGGATGTATGGTTTATTTAATGGTGCATGAACAATCTCAATGTCTTTTCCAATTTCAGTCAGTCTAGGCAATCATGCTGGTGCCGGCAATCATGGCATCCATTACCGTTGATTAGCACTTACTGCAGTTTATAATAGAGCTCATACTCAAAAATTCTTGGGGAGATCATCCAATAGCAAAGCCAAATTGATTCAGGGGAACAACTAAAGAGTCTACCAGAGAGAGTAGGTAGTATGGTCTACTTTATTTCAATTATGATTATTTTTGTAAAAATTCACTTCTTACTTTATTTTCATTTATTTCTTGACCTTCTCCCACAATTCCCCGGGTGTAATTTAGTGCCACATAACATAACCAAATCAAATGTTATTAATAATTTCTAGTCCATTGCCCTGTTAATAAAATATATGGGTTGCATAGGAACCAGGCCTATTCAGAGAGTTCTTTAATTCCCCTCTAAATTATAATCTAAATGTTCATCCTCATCCAGAGGTTCACTTTTGTATCTAGCTCATTAGGTGCTAGGTCATAATCCAGCATTTTAAAGCCCGAACACAAAAAAGGCTGATTTATTTTGTTCGTTTTTGATAAGGCTTTAAAATGTGGTATTATTACATTGATCCCCCTCCTTCCACACACCCATCCTCTCCCGGCTCATTCTCTCATTAATCGGGGGGTTTAATCTACCCACATCTAAACACGCATTCTTCCGAGTCCCCACACATACTCATACTGAACAGCAGGACACTCTGCATCCCCTCCATGAACTTTCGCATCTGTGGACCAAGGCATGGGAGACAGGACAGAGACAGAGGCTGGCAATGGATGCCCAGGCAGTTTGTTCAATGCCATCTTTAACACAGATTCAAAAGACACCAGAAGTAACAGTACTGAACTTGTACAGTCATCTCACTTGTATACACCTTTGAGACTGATGCAGCATTACATACAATTGCACAGTACAAATCTGATTGGTCCCTTCAAGCAGAAATAAGCCCCTACTTGTCTCTGATAGGTTGGCTTAACTGTCACTCACCAAGCCCACATGACTTCATTTTGGCAAGCATGGTTTGACTGACACATAATCTGATAAACTTGTGTGAGATCCAGCCGGACCTCATTATAAATCCTTATATGTCTGCCAAGAACCAGCCCTTGTCTGATTTTCCAGACCGGCAAAGTCTACTTGGCAGCTCACACTGTGAAAACCAATGTTCCCTCTAAATATTTTTCTCTATGTGAAGAACCGGTTAGCTGTTGTGCGCAAATTATTTTTCATGTGCGCAACTGACTAATGAGGTAAGCCACTTTGTAAGCTACCATCACAGAAGAGAATTTGGAAAGGAATTTCATTTTACCAGCCACTGTAATTCTTTAAAAATATTCCAACATGTTTACCAAACAAATAGGCTAAAATAAAATATGTCATATGTGATTATACATAAAACTCATCGACCAGTCCAAGACTTCAATATCTGCCACAGTACCTTGCAAACGTACTTCTGTGCAGATAAAAATGTTGGTATCATTACAAGTTTGGCAGTAAGTGGAAAAGTTGGTGGTATCTCCATTGCCGCCAACTTTACCACTACACCAAATTACAATTTCGGGGCTGGAGTGGAGGATTTGCATCCAGTAAAATCCTAGAGCTAAATCCTCCAGCTCACTGCTGAAAAATCGTCAGAATCATCAGAATTTCTGCCATGGTAATTCTGCCAAAAAAGCCCCATGGAGGTCATTGGACTCAATATGATTGGGGAATTACACTGCCACCACCACTTGTAATCCAGCAGAAATTGCTCCAGACCAAGTGGTGGTGAAATTCGTTTGGGCGGTATTGTGGCAGATTTATGCTGGGATACCTCCCCAACTTGTAATGAGGTCTATATGTTTTATGCCACTCGAAAATCACTCATCTGTTTTTACAAAAAACACGTATGTCTCTTGTCATAACTGATGTGCTGTCAAGCAACTCAGACAGAATATATTTGCTGATGGATTAATGGCAATTAAAAGCAATGTGTCATAAGCTTGCTGAAAGGAGTTCAAGTGCCACTTTAATGAAGTAATTCAAGGGCCAGAAGAACATGCTTCTAAAATGTGTGTAAAGATGATAATTGCATCAGAATGACTGCACCTTAGAATATGATGGTCAAGAATTCCGGTTTATCTGCTTACTATCCACATTACGTTCTCCTTTGCGTCCAGCAAAATCCTAGAGGTAAATCCTCCAGCTCACTGCCGAAATATCGGCACAATCGTTGGAATTTCTGCCATGGTAATTCCGCCAAAAAAGCCCCATTGAGTTCATAGCACTCAATATAATTGGGGAATTACACTGCCACCACCACATGTAAACCAGCAGAAATTCTTCCAGACCAAGTGGTGGTAAAATTCATTTGGGCGGTATTGTGGCAGAATTACGCAGGGATACCACCCCAACTCGTAATGAGGCCTGTATGTTTTATGCCACTGGAAAATCACTCATTTGTATTACAAAACACAAATGTTTCTTGTCATAACTGATGTGGCTGTCAAGAAACTCAGACAGAATACATGGGCCGATGGATTAATGGCAATTAAAAAGCAACGTCTCATAAACATGCTGAAAGAAGTTCAAGTGCCACTTTATTAAAATAATTCAAGGGCCAGGAGAACATGCTTCTAATAATTTGTGTAAAGATGATAATTGCATCAGAATAACTGCACCTTAAAATATGATGGTAAAAAATGACTGTGCATCTGCTTACTATCACCATTAGGATCTCCTTTGGGTAGTGATAACACCAGCCTTAGAGATAAGAAACATATGCACTGCGCATTTCTACTCCCTGAAAGATCATTTGACATCAACTAGGGAGCAACATCTGATTAGAGTTCTGCTTGTACCCTTGACATAGGAAGTGAAATGGCAGGGCACATTAAACATGTATAGTATTGCCTGCCCTTCTGCACCACAGCCTAGATAAAATTAAACAAGAGCCTTACTGAGGTTCATTATGGAGCATTGTTGAAGAAAATCATACATATATGCCTTTTAATTTAATAGCATCAATTTATCAGAGATAAAAATGATTGAGTGCCTTCTTCTGTAACTATGGATCCCTCTTCTGTAACTATTTGTGATCAGGTAAATAAGATGCAGGGCAATGCTAGAGACTGTACACACAAAACACATGGTTATATTGAAAAGCCCTCAGCAGTTCAGCATGGAAAGAAAAAGAATGTGCTGTTGTCTAGATGGGTACTAGAATTTCCTATCCTTTAGCAAACATGCTACACATTTCCTTCAGTGTACTGCTGAAATATCCGATTTAGCGTTTGAAATGTGCTGCTTTGTTCATCACCTGCAAGTAGTGATGTTTCCATCCATATCCTTCACCGGCCCCTCTGCTAGCCTCCAATACTAGTTGATAGAGCATATACAAAATTAGGGATTGTAGCAGTAAACACTCATTGGGAAATTTGCAGACCCACACTACTTTGCAAGCAAGGCATATTTAAATGCCTCAACATATGATGTGCATTTTAAGAATGTCATGACTCTGCATGTACACAATTCCTTTGCAGTACATACAAGATTGTTTGCAACATACCCCACCCCTATATCATTGTGTAGGATTACACACGTGCTCAGTGCAACTGTTTTTGTATAGACCCAAGTTACCATATAATGTGTGAAGGTCTATGCCCAAAGGAACTCTGAACACTTGGAAATTATGCAGATTGTATGAACAGCATTCTCCTGTCTGAATATCTGGTGTCCTGAGACTGTGGAGGAGTAATCCCAGGCATAGTCCATACCCATTATCCCTTGTGTGGTAGAGTCAGGTTTAGGAGTCATGGGTGGGGAGGGAACATTTTTGGTTAATGTGTGCTGTCATATTTTGGTGGTTACATTCTTCTGTTCATTTTTTTCATTTTAGTTTTTAAGCTTGTGTGTTGTATTTTGCTGTTAGGGATATTAGGTGTTTACGGTCACCATTGGATAGTAGTGTAATACAAATCCATAAAATATTGAGACTAGTTGCTTATTTTCAGAGAAAGAAACGTTCAGGTAATTGCTGTGGCTTGTGCCTTATTCATTCTTTTTGAACATGTGAGAAGTGTCTGTGTGTGCTGCTAAAAATCTTCTGAGGGGCACCCAGAATGAAGCTGGGCAAGCACACATGTGCACAGCTTGGAGGGAACATTGGTGAAAACCCCTCATGAGTTGATGTTGTTTGTTGCTAGTTAACCAGCTGTTCCACCTAATTGGTAGCCTTCCCATGATACCTATCTGATTTACTATCAATCATTGTCTGTTTTTCCTGCCAAGAAATTATAAATATGCAATACCCAGCCGTCTGCCAAAGAATATTCTAGCCCAGAATGAGTCAGCCCTTATGAAACCTGTTTCTGAAGCCATTTTGTTTTTGGCAACCATCTTTGAAAATATCTGAGTCTGCTCAGACTAGAGGTTCGGCTACCAAATGGTAAACCAATTTACTTTTAAGCATAACTCATTTTCTGTCCAGTTTTCAGACTACATGTTTGATATTCATGATGCACATATAATACCTGAGACACCCTCCATCTCCTGGGTTATTCTGACCCCAATAAATATATGTCCCCCTATAAGTACCTTTTCTCTTCAAAAAGCACTATAATTCTGATTTTGGCAATACTGGAACCACTGATCAGCCTATCATGTCATCTGTATTCAGTTTGAGGGGGTAGGGGTCGACAATACAAACACATAAATGAACACACACGCTCACAGATACAGTTTCAAACATACCTATCACTCCTGTGTCGAGTTCGGTGGGTAACACGACCCGACAGCCCCTGCGCGCCATCGTGTGCAGCAGGGCCTGACAGTCCAATTTAGAAAGACTGCTTTGTGTGGTCACGGTGCAGTCTTTCTAAATCAGTCTTTTTTCCAAAGTGAAAAAAGAAAAAGGCCTTTTGACCTTGGACCGCTCATTTAGTTCTTAGTAGACATCATTGAGAATCACAGTTAAATAATTCAATTCATTATTTTACATCCAATGGTGTCAGGATGCTTGAAAAATGATATTGTTCCCTCTACTTCGACATCTACAACACCAGGTGATCAGTCCTGCTACAATAACAGAAATAGCATGAGACGAAATGTGGAGGTAAGCAAATGTCTTTCTATAGTATTTTCAATATCATAACACGTTACTTCAGAGAGGGTAGCAGCTTGGCAGGCTCCCTGGAAAGCCTTGTTTTCTTTGTCAAATATTAACTCTGATATGTGAATTATTTCTGAACATGAATTGAATGGCAGAATTGAATGCAAGTCCCTGGGTCTGGGCCCTATGGAAAGACAATGCCTGTTTATTAGTCTGAAAAACAAAATGAGCAACTACAGAGGCCATGGCTAACATTTCTAGACAGCTGCTGTTCTCTTGAAACAAAAGAACCCTTTGAAACATAATACCTATCACACAACGCTCATAACATATTCTATTTCCGACTAACAACATTTGACCTCTTGTTAACTTTCTGAGAGATCTCAAGTGTGAATGCTGTGGGGGGCCACAATAAGAAATTTAAACCTAATCACATCAACAGGTCAGTTTTTTTCTGGGGCAGTAGACACATATTAACTGGGAGTACTAGCAGGTCGCACTTACCACACTTCTCAATGGACCATGTACTGAATCCAAGAATGTCGTCCCTTCTCCCACAGTCCAGTTGTCCCCCTGTGTGTGGTGAACCTTGGGAGGTTCACATGGGTAAGGATACCCCCTGTGAGATGCGGGATGACAGCCAAGGAAAGATGCTGCATAACTGTTGCAATATCCCAGCTTCATCAACATCCTACTCGCCGCAGACATTTGGAATACCCTATCAACGCATGTATCTGTGCAAGGTAGACCCTTAAACCCCTTAAGATAGTACTGAGACAAGGAAGAATAGGGGCTGCACACTTGATTTAAACTCTGACTCAACTGGGACTAAGGAGAGTGGGACTGAGCATATGGGGAATGATGATACCAATACTAGGGCGAGGAAGATGTGCAGAGTTATGAGGATCAATACGCAGGACCAAGGTGAGTGGTCCGGATTAAAGCAGATAGTCAATTTCAATAGGACAGTCAAAAGGGAAGGAGGACTGCATATTGGAATCAATCCACCCTGGAGAAACAGCAGGAGAAGGCGCGGTGCAGCTGAGAGGCCACAAAGGCTTCACGATGCATAATCGAATGCAGAAGCTGATCCCAAGAAGGAGAAAAATACAGCAATTGCACATACAAACTTGCAAGGCAGTCCTAAGAGCAGGGGAGCAAGGATGCTTCCCCAAAGCAGACAAGTCTGTGGGGCCACCACATTCCTCCTGAAGAGCAGCAGTACAACACACTATCCGAGATTGTTACACAGAGCAAGAGACAGAACAGAAGCCCTCGCGAAGCAGAAAAGAATGTAAAAAAGTGGGCAGAAGGGTTCCTGGACTTGACAAGGTGGTGGCAGAGGGATATGGGTAACAAATATCCCAAGCAGAGGGAGCAGGGCAAGGAATACCACAAGAACCGGGTCTGGGACCTACTTACAGAGACCTTTCAAAATAATGAAGCATATGGTAATACTTGGCAGGCAAGTGAACTGAGTTTACCAGAAAGAAGATTTGCAGAAAATAGACGAGTCTGGGACTCACACCCACAAGTCAGGTACGTGTCTTTATAAGTCACAGTTCCTGGGGAAGGATAAACTAAAGTGGCTGTGTTTGAAAGAAAGTTCATGAACAGTAGTACTTGGAAGACGAGTAAAAAAGTATACTTAAAGAAGATATACAGGAAGCAGGCGAATTGAAGACTCACATTTCACACATCAGTTCTTCATTTTCATAGTCCCAGCACCTGGGTGATGAGTGAAAAGATTAACTTGGCAGAAGAGAAAAGAGAAGCAACCATCCCCTTGATAAATAGTGTGAACATTTTAGTTCTAACCACAGTACCTGGAAGAGGACTAGGCAGGTTGACTGTGCATACCGGAAGAAGGAAACCAGGGGAAGGCAAGCATTCCCTCAGAGTTTTTTGTCTACAAGGAAATAGTCCTAAGAAGAAGAGAGTCACTGTACCTGGAAAAAAACATGAACCAGGTTAGCTATGAAAGAAGAAGAGAAACTAGGGGAAAGTGAACACTTCCTCTAACCGTTTGTGAACTGGGAAGCAAAAGCACAGAAGCGAAAGACTTTCTTGACAACTGGAAGTTTGTTTTGTATATCATTTCAGAATATTATTGTTAATAGGAAATCAACAACCTTTTGAAGGGAAGGTTTACCACTTCAACTTGAGACCTATTTTGTGGATCCATCGAAAGTCTATTTACGATGACATTCCTATATCCCAACATATCTATCGCAATAACAATATCATACAAGAGAGACTGCATAATTATTTGGTAACATTGAGAAATTCAGAGCCCTCCAAAGCATTTAAAACTGATAGTTTGATTATTGAACAGGTTCTATTCCACTGTATGCTCACTCATGCATTGTCCCCGATGACTGTTCTAATTACTCCCCTTCACAACCTGGTCAGAATGCCCCTCAAACTCACCCCATTGTAAGAAGATCACTGCTTCCCATCAAATCTAAATTTCTTATCTGTGGTATGTTCTTTTGTGATCAAAAGAGCATTGTTCTTCCTGCATATAAATAAATAAATCTATATAAATAAAAATGTAAATGTTTGTTAGTTCAAAATCTTAAATCTCTGAAAGTTCTTCACCTATTGCACTGAAACTTTGACACATTGTTCCATTCGAATAGGCACTTGTTTTATATACCTACTATACATAGATGTCACACCTGTGACAGGTAAAAACATGCTTTTTCTGAAAAACAGCACCATCTGTTGGATGTAAAGCAACACATGCTATACTAAATATTTTACTGCAAAACAGCGGCATCTGTTGGACGTAAAAGCAACATACGCTATACTAAATATTTTATGATTCCATTTCAATGTTTCCGTCCAAATACCTGCAGAGGAAGCAGCAGAGTGACGTGCAGCCAGACTTCAGGATGCACGGTTGTGAGCATGGCAATTTCGTTCTGCAGCTTCAGATCTGCTTCGTTCTCAACAGAATGAATGCGACAGGCTGAGAGTGGCTGAAAGACGTCAACGAGAAACAGCAGATCAGCGTCAAACACGACTCTGTGCTCAGCAATCACGCGATTACAATTGCCTTGTATTCCGGTACAGCCCAGCTGATGATTAAAGTTTGAGCCGGCATGTTCTCATCGGCATGACTGAAGTGTCTCCTTATTGCAAGGCTCTGAAATTTTATGGAGAAAGGAAAGAAATGTGTTGCGCCACCGGGATAATTAAACTGCCTCAACTTGGAGAACCGCCAGAGCCATTAAAAACTACACACAAGCATTGTGAAATTAAACATATTAGAAACTAGCGCTTTCCCTTTTCTTTCTTTACCATTTAACCAAACTGAGCCACAGCAATGCGTGTCCGGGGACAGGTAGTACATAAATAAATAAATGCTAACCATTTACACCTTGGTAAAACACACATGGTTCATTGCAGGACACCCTATTGGTTATATGACATCCAGCGGGTCCAGGTAGGTTATCATGAAACTGAACAGTTCATAAAACTGATTTTCTGCAATACCGATTTCAAATTCTTCCTCAACTACACCACATCTTCCTGTTACTGCCACCATCTACACAACCTGTAGGATAGTCACCTTCCTGTAAGCCATTTGATCATTGGACTGGTTCTCAGTTACATGACATACTTTCTGGTTTACCATACCATTCTCAGACCATGTTATCTCTCTTTTCATGTTCCAACCACCATCTACAAAATATAGAATAGAAAAACAATTGAGAGGGAGATCAGCCATTACCAACTTAGTCACATCATTTAGGATGGTGGGAACAGGAATGAAATCAGTTTTTACCTGAACTGCAGAAGCTGGGGTCACAGGCTGCTGTTTGGCAGTCCATGCCTTTAAAAAAACAATTAATCTGGGATTTTTAAAATCCCAGATTAATTGTTCACAAGCATAAGGAATCTAACCTGGTTGACACTCTGCTGGTTTTGGAAGGAATACCAAAAGATTTGTTATCCCACAATGCCAATCACTGCCAAATGTGCAGGTCCCTCCTTGTCAAGTGATGACATACCTGCTCCTATACCAGGGCTGTATGTTCACTTCAGAAATTGTACCACCCATGAAAGTGTGAGTTTCCTGCTATGGCCTTTGCATACTTTGTATGGGATTTTACTGTTTTGAGAGAAGAAAGTCATTCAGAATGATCAATGGATAGCAACGTCCTGAAAATGCTTGGCCCCAATGTATTTTAGGTGTTATGTTCAGGTGGCATGCTGCTCTTTCAATGCACTGCATGCACCCTCATTGGCAGCTGCATTTCATTCACTACAGATGAAGCAGTAGGAATTACCTGGTAGGTGGCCACTCCAGCTGTGTGCCAATGCTGATGTCCACTGGAAGCAATAGAATAAATATAAACTATTGGGTGTAGGGAATGGCAGGCTCCCCTGGTTCCTTTTACAAAACATACTTTTCCTGCAAGTGAATAGATCTGATGGTGGGAATACAGCTTCTTTCCTTGTAGGAATGACAGACGTATGGACTAACTGTCCCAAATAAAGTACCCTTTCGCTTCACAGCTGTTGTTATTCCTTAGAGGCTTTAAGTCTTTTATTATATAGGAAGGACAGCAATACCTTTGCATTCTGCTTGCCTGCTTCATTTGACGGGGAGGCTAAAAACAGATAATCTACACTACTTTTAGAATAAAAACAATGAACGGAAGTACAAAATGCACTAAATACTGATACTTTTAAATAGAATGCATTTTATTCAACACAATAAAAAATGCAAATATAAAATGTTAATCATAAAAAACAACTTTTACATGTATGTAAATGTTATAATATACTCTACTATACTGTACAGATACTATAAAAAGTCAGTAAGATGTATGCATGTAGATGAAAAATCAAACTAGTAACAAAACATTACAATTCAGCATGGACTAATAATGTATTTATTTTTTGAAGCAAACATACAGTGGTAATTCTTTTAAAAAATGATAACTATAGTGATGTAAATATTTAGAAGAATATGAACTGCCTATGTGTTCAATTGAACCCCATACCACTACTAAAATATCACAAGATTTAAACATGTACAAACATATCATTACTCAATTACTATGTCCTTTTCCAACAATGTTACACTTACAAAGTGAGCAAAAGTACCAGCCAATGAATTAACTAAATCCTTAAAAGGCAAAGTAATATTCTTACTTTCAAATATACAAAAATGGCAAAAAATTATTGATTTACAGAAGTGAACACATATTTATCAGGGTTAAAATCAAACAAAATACATTATGAAAATGTAAAAGAAGAACAACATATGAATTTGAAACTCAAAGAAGGAATAATAAAGTAGCACAATTTTAAAAAGTTGAACTTCAAAATACAGATAACCTATATAAAGAATATACAATCCACCCTTTACGTTCAAAAGAAGTTATGAGTGATTCAATTGAATTATTTCAAATTAAACAAGCAGATGACATATTAAAAAGTGAATAGGAAAAATACTTTTGCCCAATTGTTCTGAACAGGAGAGGAGGAAGATAGATGACATATTGGCACACATATCAGCTTCAGAATATAAAACAAGTTGCATGCATTCAACAGAGCCTAGACTTAGACTAAATCATGAATGTAGGTGTCACTTGCTAACAGAAATTGAATTTGCATGACTATGTTATGGAGTTGTACATACCCTTAACACAGGAAAACCATACTGAAATATGACAGCATCAATACTAGTTAAAAGGGTTGAAGCTAAGTATCATGCTTTAGAAGTAGCATTACAAAATGTTTAGCACACATGCAAGGAACACGAGAATATTATTATAGGTGTTTATCTGAATTAAATTGCATGTTGAAAAACCTTGGTCCACCAACATCATTTGCTATTTTCAGCTGTGTGGAATATATATGGGAATACCTATTCAATTTAAGACAACATAAATCTTTGTAACACTAACTCTCTAGCTCAATTGAACTTTGTCCACTTAATCCTGTAAATGCATCAAGACATTTTCATCGTCGATTCCTTGATATGTTTAACTTAATTTTAAATTCACGATTAATTAAAGTTAAACATTACATTTGGAGAAGGAAAATCAAGTTTGAGGAACACCTCATGTGAATATGGTTTTATGGGTTGAAGTGGCTTCAAGATCTCTGGGAAGAATGTTAAAGTGAAAAATCACTTTCATGGTATTTAATTATCTTAGGAGTTTAAACCTTTCACAAAGTGAATGTGGCATATATGAAGCAGCAGATAGTTTAAAAGGAAAACACCTTTGTGGCAAACGCAATTAAGATGTTAAGCGGATTCATTTTGGATAACAAGAAAGAAGATGAAACATTTTCAAACATTATCATGACATTGGATTGTTTTCTGTTAATAATTCAGTGACAAACATTTTTGTTTTAAAACTGTTTTGATAACCACTACCCAAATATATCTGACTATTTAGAAAATGTGTGCATAAATAAAATTGTAACATGTTAAAATTATTGTTACGGTATAGAAAAACTCTTTACAATAGGGGTATTTCAAAAGTAAAGTAAAAAAAGATTAATTACTTTTTAATTAAGCATATAAACCCTAGCTAACTAAATGACATACAAATGAATATGGTGGTTCATTAAAAAAAAGGTGCATTATTACTGTTGATTACTTCATCTCTTTTTACCTTGGCATGACAAATCTAATTAATTGAAACATGAATAGTTTAGAAGCAGCAATTATGCATCACAAAGAACCAATTAGATGTCTGTATTAAAGTGTGTGATGACAAAAATGAGCTTGTTTTTGCACAATTAAACATATATACTCCACCTCCCTACACACTCCTAACCTACCCAAGGACTCTTAAATGAGCAACGTAAATGTAAATGCGCTTTTTAACAAATGTATTCTGCTATGGTGTCTGCAGATACATTGAATGGATCACAAACCTAACATGGTGCCCATTTCAAAATATTTGTATGTCCCTCACATTCCTTGGTTGGCCAATAGACACCCTTCCCAATATCTGCCTACATTACACCACCCTCCAATTAGTCCAGAGGTGTCTTCCGACACCAAAAAAGGAAGTGAGTTTTCAGGAAAGAAAGAATTATCACTGATATTATTTTACCAATTGTGAAGGTATGAAGGATTGCCATCTGGAAAGGGTACTGAAGCCCTAGCTTTTTGGATTTGTATGTAATTTAAAATGATGTGCTTAATTCTCTCTTAGAGAAGATTGTCTGCTGACCAGATTCCCTCTCTACAGATTCCATGCCAAAAGCATAGTGTACTCCTGTGCCCTGCTGGATCAGTAGCCTGATCTGCACCATCTGCTCTCCAGTAACATAGAGCAGTTTCAGGGGTCACGGGTGCCCATTTCACAGCTGCAGTAACATCCAACTCATTGTAGTGCAGAGGCTGCATTTAAGATATGCACAGTTGGAAACTATAAATATAATCCATACCTGAGTTAGCATATGGTGGCTAGCATCTCTCATACTTGTTACAGCCATGTGAAATTGATATCATACATGGGTAAGCACTATGATCTTAGCTCAGCTGGGGAGGGATGATGTATATTCTGGTCAGACAGCCTGGCCACCTCTCTACAGCGAGCCAGCCTTCCAGCAAGTGCTGGAATGGGAAACAAGAATCAAAAGGCTCATCCATCCCAAAAGGACCAGCCGCACACCAGGTTGCTGCACGCCTACAGGGACTTTGATTCTATTGACAAAGGGAGGGGGTGTTAGTGTTGACAGCGGGAGCTCAGACCAACTGGTGGAAGATTCCACCATTTTTTTTTCTCTGCATAATATATCTCTCTCTTCCTTCCTGTCCTCTCTACTTCCTTTAACAGACAGTACTTTTGGTATGATTTCAGAATGCAAATTCAACATCCTTCAAGAACGGGCATTGGGCCCCTAAAGCAGGCTTGCTTTAGTCCAAGCAGCTGAAGATGTTTGCCTTTAAAAGAAGGATTCTCCCATTCCTTCACTGATTCACATTTGAACAAGTGCTTATGGAAGACTTTGTTGGACATCTGTTGGGAGAGTTGACTTTCCAAAGCTCTCTGCAAGTGAGGCGAAGAATGAGTGCCCAAGACAGAGGCGAGCTCTGTTCCCTACTAATCCCCAGGGCATATTGAACTGTGGCTGGAACAAGATCTGTACCTCTGCCAGTCCCACAGCTGCCCAGGAATCCATTGTGGTGAAGGACTCCCAAAAGTGAGAAAGCCTAACTTGCATTGGATGCCCTATAACCAGGATGGCACTTGTCCCTGAGGCCCCAGAAGGAGACTCAAAACAGTAAGATCCAAGAATCTTGACATTTATACCATTGAACTCGAGCCATGACTCAAGTCCCTTCAACTCAGTTTGAACCTGCAGAACAATCTGAAGCTGCATGTGGCACTTGATCTTTCTTTGAGTTGCAAAAATGTGCACTTGGACCATTTTGTCATGGCACCAGCCCAGCTAACTGCTTTGCTCCCTCAATTTGAACTCAGAGTCCATCAATGCAGCCACTGCATTTTAATTGCCCTTCAAACCTCCAGCACCTTTGCTGCTGATCTAAATTGCCTGTTGAACCAACCCTGGTGGGCTCACCAAATAGTGTCCATTGAACGCTCGGCTCAACCACACAACGTGAACGGCAATACAGTCACCAGCATCTTCACTGTCGAACTGGCCATTGAACCCATATTGGTGACCCTCACGACCTGCCCTTCTTCAAGCATTTCTTCGAACCTCACCAAACTTCAGCTTGACCCCTGATGGATGCTGCATCCTATCAGGAACAGTCTGACCATCAGTTATAGCCACTTCAAACTACATAAGCAGAACCTAGAAGCCTAGTTTGCTGTTGTCAAACCACCAAGACACTCAAAAGAGGTTCTATTTACTGGAAACTGCCATATATATTTGTATAGAACCTTGATTGAATATGTCCTATATTGGGGACTACTTAGGTTGCTACTGGGTCACATTTTAACCCCTCTTGAGTATATATCATTCCCTCAGCCAACATTACCATAATATGCGTAGAAGGTATATCTCTTAACTGCCTGTTTTACCTTCATGATTGGGTTTGCTCTTGTTTTTTAGAAGTGTAAGGGATGAGTAGGTGGTTTAGCCTCTACTCATTGTTGTGCTGCTGCAGGGCACAATTCAATCCGTCACACCTATTTTATTTTTACATGTCAAAAGAAAACACTGGACAGATTAAAATTAAATTTGCAAATGCATGCTTGCAGCAACTCATGCAAGGTTGGTGCAAATTCATCTAGCAGTTCAGGCTGTTCTTCCCTTTCAGGTCTATCAGGATTTCACAATTTATAGGACCCCTCTATAACTGTGCCACTCCTTAACGAAACCGAACCAAACTTTGCAAAATCTTTCAGAGTAAGTATTAAAAAACGCCCAAAAATGGCTCTTCCTATGGGAAAGCCAATTTGACCATAACTACTGGGCATATATTGATACATTTTCAGTGATAGATCTGTTCTTAAAAGAAAGTAAAAAGTGATCGGATTTATCATGATAAAACACTCAAAATGTAGCAGGTGTGGGAAGTGGCAACAAGCTTAACACAAAGTCCCCTGTTGCAAATCCCACAAGCAGATACATGATATCACAAAAGGCTTTCAAAAGAAATACACTATGATGGGCTCTGAGCTAAATTGGTCATCACTTCCCACACACGCTGAATTTCAAGGGATTTGTTGTGATGGCAACTGTATATGTTTCACCAATTACATTAAAAGCAGGAAATCCAATGGCCACAGCCTACCAACACGGCCCCATACCCTACCTCTACTACCCGACCAGACTAGCCAAAGCCTAAATCTATGGCCACTGGCCACAGATGCACTGACATTCGGCTTTTAACAGTGGCACACCAGTCATAGCCTTTGGCCATGCCCACTGTCTTAAAAAGACCCATTTCACCCTCCCTAGTACTTTTGAATCAACCTGCAGGTTTCTAAGACTATCACCAACTCCCCATCATCCAATTGATTATTCCTCTTTTTTCCCAAGTTGTATTCCTACAATAACAAAGAGTATTCCCATCCCAGTGGTAACGAAACGATTGCCAATTCCTGCGGTAACGTACCATTTGCTGATTCCTGCAGTAACTGGAAAATGCTTGAAAATTAAAAGGTTATCCCCATCCTCACTGACACTCACCATGTGTCCTCTCCCTTCTTTATTACTTTACTGACCATCTCCTACTACCCCTTTCACTCTTTGTTTAGTGTGACACATTTCCTTTTCTGAGCATTACTTGTATTCCCCCGATAGGCTGAACATTTTCTACCCTTTCTGGCTCACCAACCCACCCCAAAAACACAAACTACACATGTGGTCCTTTCTCCCTCTACCCACATGAACCTTACTATGAATGCATATATTTTCCTCTAAATATATATTTTTTTTAATTTACATTTTTTGTTTATTGCGTTTTATTATAACAGAACTACAACAATCTCCCTGTGCTCACGTTCTTTCTTAATAGCTGTAAATTCATCCAACGGTTTTCACACTACAGAAGTTTAATCAATACATTTTTTTCTCAATGGGAAAACTAATGGCAGCAGACCAAAAACAGATTTGTATTGTTTTTTTTTTAATGTGTTCACCCTTTAAGACATTTTCCTGAGAATATCTAGTTCAGATGGGCCTGGGGCACAGCTTTCATTTGGAAAATGTCATCATAATCCTTCTTGTCAGTAAAAAAATATTATCAATAGAATTTTTGGAAAAGTCTATGTACATGTATGTGTATGGGTTTGAGCTGGATGAGTGATCAAATTACATTAGGTTGAGGCAGGGAAATAAAAGACAAACTATATAAGCATTAGCTATACAATGTTAGAATTGGGGATGATTCAGTAGCAAGGAAGTTGAACATTGTAAACTGTACATAAAAATGTAGTCACACTCTGAATTGCTTAGGAGGCAGCCCAGTGGTGGGGTTGTAGTGAAGAGGAATCCCACTGCAAACAGAGCAACCAATGCAGCCTGGGAGGTCGCCACCCAAAGACGATGTTCTATGTTTCTTTTTATGCTAATGAATTGCGCATTGCTGCATAGTTCTTTAGGATTAGAAATCCAGAGAAGTGTACCAATAGTGGATATGGAGATCAGACATCCCAGTATTGCAAGGACTGTCTCAGATTTGGGTGCCCTCCCCGTCCCAAGAGTTTTTTTTTTTTTTAAAACAGTAGCAGTTTTGGGAAGAGGGTCTTCAGTGGTTGTGCTGCCTGCAGGAATAACCATGATCTTGCACAAAAGAAATGGTTTGTAATGCTGCATTACCAATCCAAATAATAGTTTACTCTTTATTAACTACATTATTGCTATAATTGTTGATTTTGCTGTAAAACCTAAAGCCGGCCATCCCTGTGTCTGCTCAAACCACCAACCTTTCAGGTAGCATTATTGGCACTAACTGATTGTGGCTCAGACACAGTTTTACAGACACAACTGGAATACAAATCAGAGAAAAAAACCTTGTGTTTAGTATGCAATAGGTACATGCAGAGTTTATGCATAGGGGTCATGGCTGGAATCACCCACCTTTTTCGCACTACTACAGTGTAGTCCTGGCAGAAAATGCCAACACTTAGTCCTACTTTTATGTTAGTGGTCTGTCTCATATTTATTTTTATTTTGCATATCTGCTCACCCTGGCAGTGGAGAGGGACTGACTCCCAATCTGTTGGTCCTGAATTTAGCCGCAGTAACAATATTCCCCTCAGTGGATTTTATGGGTCTACTATGATAATACACTTTTAAGAGGCGTTTGAAATATTTAGGGCCACTTAAAGAAAACACTTGGTGTATGATGCATAGGGTTGTCAACTTTATCCTGGATTCAATGGGGATCCTTTTCAGTGATGTAAGGCCTGAAAAGATGTCGTGTCAGACCAAGAATCATTTTGTCCTAGGTGGTATGAATATGGCGGCTGAATGACTAATTTAGAGCCAGCTAGAGTTGCTTGAAAAATACCAAGCTAAAAAGCAGACGGCACTTGCAGCCTTAATGATTTGGAACATATCACGATATGGTCTGATTTTTCCAAAACCTTCAAATTTAAACTGATACTTCTTAGTAGGGGTGTACCGAATAGTAGATGTAAGTATTCAGCCTAATATCGAATAATTGGACAAGTATTTGGCCAGACCTGAACACAGAGCTGAATCGATGCCTTTTTATTAAATAAAGTTATGTAGACAAGAACAACACTTTGGAAATTAAAAACACACTTTAAAATATGCACATGTATTTTTATTGCATTTCTCTTCTTTGTTGTCTAGAGACGATGCTTGTGTAAAACATGAAAGGAATACATTGCCAGAAAATACCAGTTCAATAACAGCACAGCTTGTATTTTTTTGCATTCATGGGTGTTGCTTGTTGGCCAGGACCCAAGTAATTAAGAGTAGCACACAAGTATTGTATGCATGTATGCAATCACTGTGAGGGGAGTCTGGGATGTGTCTGTTTGTACTTTCCAATGTTTCTTTTGGGCCTCCCCTTTGTTAGCCTACTGGCACCAGCAAGGCACTGAAACACAAAAGGAGTGATTACATCAATTAGCACCCTGCTGACTACTGAGGTTCCACTGAATAAAAACTTTTGGGATACTAAAACCATGTGTTCTACCTGTGGTACTGAGAGGAGATGATGCATCTGATGGCTCTTTTTTATAGATAGTATTATTCTTTGTTTTTGGGTTGGGTATGTGTGTGATGTTTTGGGGCATGTTAAAAGATGACAGACACAAATATATAGGGAATGCTCTGAGCTGACCCTACAGGAAAAGGACAGTGTTCCTTTTCAGATCTTTAATTGGCATGGGCATGTATGGTCTACGTATTTGTTTCACTTGTATATCCATTTGTTCCAATGTTTCTGAATTGTAAACTTGTCATTATTACACAAATATCCCTCCTTTTTAACTCGGTAATGTTTGGAGGAATATTTCTGCTGCCACAGGATGAGACATTTTGGTAACACATATTTGTTTGTAAAACTCTACTTAAGTAAGATCTCTCACCTTTACCCAATTTAAAGGGACTAATTTTGGCAACATGTTAACGTTGGAGGTCAGGAATGATAATCTATGTTTCACTATTACAAGCACGTCTATGCTGCAGTCACATTGTCCGCTGAGCCATGATACTTGCTTCTTATGAAGGTTATTAGCCTGCAGGCTGAATACAATTTTTTGCTGCAGGCACACTACCCCCTGGCCTATTTTGCTCAGTGTTCGGAATTTTCTGGGATCCCTACAACAGTTATATTAATCCACTTAATTATATTACTTGGATCATAAGCCCTTAAATAAAATACAATTTTCCAATAGTTACTTTGTAAACTATTAATCCAGTTCAATGGTTTTCAGCTGCCAAATACACGGAGACCAGAGACATCTCATTGCATATTAAAATATGGAATGTTTTGATTCAGCTCACCCCTCCCCAGCAAACCACCACATTATAGTCTTCCTGTCCAGCACATCAAGGGCTGAGACTTTGCACTTTCACAAACCTGCCCTGTCTGAAGTCAATCAAACAAGTACAAAAGCATTTTTTTAATTATCCTTTTAAAGGATTAACATGACATGCCTGAATGTTTCCAGGCACAGTCAAAGCAGTACGTAATGTATTTTGTAAGGGAAATGATGTGGCTTAGAGAGAAAATTGAGTATTCTGCCGAAGCTCAATATCTCATTTTCAGCTGAAATTTGACCGAATACTTCCTCGAAGCCGAATCTTCGTACAACTCTGCTCTTAGTGATGTAATTTATTTGTCGGGTGAAAGTACAGTAATCCATGACTCATGAAAATGTAACACAATTAATATGGAACTTCCTCACCACAATAGGAACATTAGAAAGTATGGTAATGTGTCCAACCCGGTGCCTCTACATTCATAATCCCACCATGCATAATACATTGCTGGAAAACGTTCACATCTTTCAAGCTTAATGACTATACAGATAACCTTGCAAAACTGAAACCACATACAAGGATGACATTCTTCTCTACACCATCATAAGGCAATTCTATGGACCCACTCTTAACCCCTCTTTGAATTAGCCAATGCCTCCTTTGGTCAGGGAATCCTTCCTAGTAGCACTTTACAAACATGATTGATCACGCCCACTGCTCAAAATCCCACGCAAGACCTGAAAGAAATTGCTAACTACTGGCTTATCACTAGCATTCTGTTAATTGGTAAAATCATTAAGAAGGTAGTTGCCAACCATCTTCATGAATATGTTGGGATGAACGTCATAAGTCCCACATGTGAGAGGAAATATAATTTAAGAAAACCCATAAAACACCAGCCTGAATCCATACAAAGGCCAAAGGCTCAGTCATATCACACTGCCATTCCCGCCATATCCCTTTGATGAGAGGTAAACCGTAGATAGCAAGACATTCACATACACACTTAGAGTACAGATGTGCAGAAATATGGTAGACACATCTAGCCAGTAAACACATGTAGAGGAGCAGACATACACATCCCCTGGCGATCCTACGCCCTACCTCCCCGTATTGGAGTCATGAGACCATGCCATGTCTAAACTCAGCAAATGTACCAATAGTACAGTGAGCATATGGAAGACGGTATCCATTGAGAAGACCATATCGAATGTACCCTTGAGTTGATGACAGCCTGCAGGAGGAACTCCCTGAAGAAATATGAGAAAGAGCTAAGAAAATGAACTTATGACATCATAAGAAAGAGTGCACATTGTCCAGAAATACTAATTGAACACAATGTATGGATCTTAGAGGAGAAATGACGAAGTAAAGAATCACGTGAACCTTAAAGTGTAAAAGAAGAAGATTGCACGGTAAAAAGTGCTTCAGAAATTCCCAGGACGAGAATACTCTGCAAGGCCAAGTACAAAGAGAATTTCATGGAAGAAGGCATGGGTGATGAGAGATGCTGGGCTAATTGGGTGGTAGGGCATCTTCATGTTTTATCTACTTGCACCTCGGTCTTGGCTTACGTGCTGGTAATTGAACTGAATGTTCCAGACATGACACAAGTGTGCCAAACTAATTGTATTAGTCCATATAACAAAGGACCTTTATAGATTAAGAAACCAATGAAACACTGTGTAACTGATTTTTCGTAAATGCGCATATGAAGAGGTTGGCATAACTTGTCCACCTGATATCAGACAGCCAATAACAAACTTAGCTCCTATATGATTGTATATCTAGATGTGTCCCTTAATCAATCCCAATCCTTGATAGGTGTTTCATTATTGCCATGTAGCATGACGTCATTCTGATGCATAATAAAATAGATAATTGTATTTTTTGTGAAAATCCTTGAGAGAATGAGCGTACATCCATTGATGTTCATTGTAACCACCCTGTTTTATATTATTGCTAATAAAACAGCAACTTGTCATCTTCTTGAGTTTGTCCAGTTATTTGGACTCAGAATGATTCTGGTGTAATCCCATCCAGCCATAAATGCATTTTCCAAGGGCAATACGCTCATGTGGTGGCAGTGAGGATAGTTTCAGATCTTAACTAGTTTAACTTTAGAGTTTCTGACAATTGGGCGTCCTCTGCCATTAGGTGGAAGATGGTGGAGCTTCCTGTGGAGAGCAGCCGATAGAAATATACTTGCAAGAAGAATCGAGACAGTTGCAGGAGCCCCTTTGAATAAATCTCTGCTCGGTTTCCACGGGCACTCCGTGGACGGAAGGCAAAGTGGTCAGATTGGATGAGGAGTCGATACCGAAGGCCTCGAGTTGATTAAACAGATGTAAATAGACTAAGGGAAATGGCAATATAAAGGGGCTGGATTGTAATATTTTATGAAAATAAGTGGGTAACGGGACATTTTGTGTGAATAAAGCAATAGAAGACGAAGTCTCAAATTCCAGTCCGACTATTAAGAGAGAGAATACACACGGTCAGGAACATGGAAGGAGACGTCTTAAACATTGTACAGGGTCATATAATTGGAGGCGAAGAAAGAATACCTCCTGATATAACTGATTATAGGGAACAGAGAAGGTGATCACAGGTGGTGTTAATGTGTATTGTGTTATTGTTAAGATTGTTATTTTGTGTATAAAGTTTACAAAGAGTTATAAACTGTGAACATTTTAAACAAAGTTGGTTTTAGTTAAGTGTAGTAAACGTTTGGCGCCACACAAATGAGGATTGAGCGGCGATTGATGGTGCTTGCTCATATTTATTGTTTTTAAGATTAAAAGTGTTGAGCAATAAGCTTGGCGATAAGTAGAGATTCATCAAATATAAATAAGGCAACAACCTGGTAAGTATGACATGAGATGGTATGATGTGATATGATATTTTATTTGTATTGCACTCATACACAAGTGTTTCAGAGCACGACAGGGCAAGGGAGGGGAACAGGGGAGAAACACAACAATGTTCTTACTAGGCCCAGTGACATTGAGAGTGCGCAAGTGCATAGGAAAGAGAAAGGGGAAAAGTGCATGGAAGGGGGAGAGTGGAGAGTGTGGAGACAAAGGAGAACAGATAAATACAATAAATAAAATAAATAGATAATAGAGGAAATAAACTGTGGTAGTGCAGCCAGCAGGTGGCAAGTGCTGTGTTTGCGGCGGCAGACTGGGTAAGTCAGATAAGTGCAGAAAAGAAGAATATGGGGGTGTGGGGACTGTATGGGTGCATATACAGTCCCCAGAGCAAGGGGTGGCCAGGAGGCAGTGTGGGAGGGTGGCAGGGTGAGAAGGTACCAGGGCCCAGGGGACAGAGGGTGGCCAGGTGCACAGTGCCAAGAGAAAGCAGATCAACAGGGGAGAGGGAGAGCAAAGCCAGAAGCAAAAAAGAAGGTCTTGAGGTACTTCCGGAACCAGAGATGGTTCTCCTCAAGGTTTAGAGTGGCAGGGAGGCTATTCCAGAGGGAGGCCCCAGCCGAAGACAGAGATCTACCCCAAGATTCTTTCTGTAAAAAAAAAAACAACTAACCCTGAGGGAGTTAGAGGTAGAGGAGCGAAGAGCTTTAGAGAGGAGGTAGTTACAGAGGGATAGCTGAAGGTATTTTGGACCCAGGCCCCAAAAAGCCTTGTGGACAATGCAGAGGGTTTTGAATTTAATCCTTGCATCCACTAGGAACCAATGGAGAGATTTCAGAGCTGAGAGATACGATCCCAGGGCTGGAGGCTAAGGACAAGTCTCACAGTCCTGTTCTGGATTAGTTGCACACGGCAGAGAGTAGAGGCAGGTAGATTTAGAAAGAGACTGTTGCAACAGTCCAGCCTAGAAAGAACCAGAGCTTGGGAGACAGTGAGCTTCTGGGGGAAGGAGAGGAAAGGAAGAGTACCTTTGAGGAGGTGCAGTAGGAGATTTGAATTTTTAGAGACCTCAGAGATGTGGGTGAAGAAGGAAAGTGTGGAGTCAAAGATTACCCTGAGGTTCTTAGCAGGTGGGGGTAGAGAGTGAGGAGGAATGAAGGTGAAGGTGTGCCGATGAGGAGGATCTCTATCTTGCTGGTGTTCACACAAACATCATTGGCGCCGCACCAATCTTGAATCGCAGTTAGGCAGTCAGAGATGAGAGAGGGAGAGGCGGTGGCAGAGGGCAGCCTGAAAATGAGTTGAGTGTCATCAGCTCTCGACAAAGTATTGACAGTTAATTGAGACTTGTCATTATGGAGGACACTCCTATTATGCATCTTTTTAAAACATTACTACAACATGTGCCCAAGCTCAAACAGTACAGTGCATAATGGGTAAATGACACAGCTGATAAAATGTTCATGCCATGGCCACAAGGGGGATCATTGTCAAAGGCAGTATTACAACACATGACCATATATGTGCACGCTGCGTACACAGGAAAGAAATTAGGGAAAGGACTGGTAGTTTTAGAACTTTGGAAAATGTATCAAGAGGAGAAAGAGGACCAACCACAGGAAGTGTGGATGCTTAGTCAGCATAAAGGGAAGGGCATCAAATCCTCAGCTCCTCTCTCTCCACCCGAGACACAGAGCATAGATGTAGAGGAGAAAGGATTTTGTCCTTTGAAAGAATTAAAAGCAGCAGCAGTGTATAGTAAGGCAACATATGAACCGCCCGCTTACGTAGATTCACGTAGATACACCAGGACACATGGGGCCGTCCCGCTTTCAGTTTCAACCAGGAATATGGTAATAAGAACTGCCCCACCCGCATACAAAAGTGTCATTATGACATTGCTAGTAGGTCTGACGGGCAAACCCACTGATGAAGTAGTGGATGCCATCCGGCAACTGGAAGACTTAGGGGAATGGAACAAGAGTGAAGACAAGCCGTGGGAGAGAGAGGGGCATAGTAAGAGAAGAACTGAAGGTACGAGGCAAGATAGTAGAGACTCCCGAGTGTCCAGAAAGGACATGTTTTTGGCCTTGTTTAAAGATGGTGTGCCACGAGAAGAAATTGATGGCATTGAAACCAGGGCAATGTATGAACTATATAAAAAGAGAGGGCTTGCAGCCAAAGAGCGCTATAAACAGGTTAAGAAACAGGTGGTGACTAAGCCACTGAGGCACACCTCACCTTCCGCCCCTCCTGAGGAAGAACAGGAGGAAGAGCCTATGGGGATTTCTTCCCCGTAAAAGCCAACATATGCTGATTTAAGGAAGGTGGTGAGTGTGATGTTAGAGGCAGAGTCAGGTTACACTCATTCACTGACTATTTGATACAAACATGTTGCCATAAGTCTATTAATTCTATTATTGATTACTTGTGCTACACTGCCTTGTTTTACCTATGCTCCAGTATCTACCTCGTTGCACCACTCTGTACCCTCCTCCACCTCTACCACCTAGTGCACTCATTTAAGATCTGCCTACTTGCCGTGCACGTTCGCGCCTCTTCCCAGCCCTGTGCACTCTGATACCACACCCTGCACTACCGTTTACTCCTGGTCACGACCTAACTTCCTGCATCAGCTGTGCCTCTGAGCCGATGGTAACTGTGAATAGCTGTTGTCATTCCAATGCATGTTATATTTTTATGTGTCCTGTTAGGCCCTGCTCTCACTATTGACAGCCATATATGCGTAGCCCACTGCACTCGTACCCTCCGTATAGTCATATCAGCATAATTTACCTTGCATGCTCTGTACCTTATGCTTGTCCTCATATCCGTTCATTAGAAAGAACTGTAAAGGTGTAACTTATTGGGCCTCATTACACGGTAGGAGGTAACCATGCTGCTATTAGCGGCATGGCTACTCCCTTACCGCATACCGGGTCCGGTAGGAGTTATGGGGACATACCGGGTCATTCCGACCCTTGAGGACCCGGTAAGTCCCCATTCCAAATACCATTCCCCATTCCCATAGGGCTCAATGGGAATGGGGAAGGAGCTAATAACGGTACTGCAATTTGAGGTACAGTTATTAGCTCTGAAGTCCCTCAGCGAGTTCCGTCCTTAACGCCTGGTCAGACCAGGCGTTAAGGACGGGACCCACTGAGGGACCTCCTAGTAGGGCGCTAAGGGATTACTGGCACTGGTGACCTTACTGGTACCGGTAATCCATTAGCGCCTACCGTGTAATGAGGCCCATTGTCTGCGAACCACAATATTGCCCACCATGATTGTAGCTCGAGGAAAGCGCAATGCCTCTCTATTATAATCTGCATCTAGCCTAGGCTTGCCTGCTTCCCTGTTTGAACCTGCATCTAGCCTAGCACTGCTTCCCTGTTTGAACCTGCATCTATTCTAGCACTGCCTCTCTGTTTGAACCTGCATCTAGCCTACACTGCCTCCCACCTAGCCTATCCGCGTAAGGTTTCTCATCATAATATTCACTGTAACCTAATTGCATATTATACCTTCCTTGTACACACGTGATGGAACTGTATTTTGTTGAACATTTGGCAAACCGCATCTACCCCTCTGCTAGAACTGTTTTTCCGCACTCACACAGCTGAACTATATGATATGCCTATGTTGCTCTGTCCTAGGCCATATCTGCCATTTTCAGTGTACCTATGGTCGCTTATAGGCCACATTTGCCCTCTTGACTGTGCCTCTTGCAGTTCGTAGGCCACATTGGCATTTCTCTGTACCGTAGCATGCTTTTTAGCCCACTCTGAACCAATCCGTTCCTGCCGCCCTGGCCGGGGCCACCCAACCCAATTTGACTGTGCCCACCACTACCCACAGCCCTCCCAGTATACAATTATGCCCATAGCTTCCTGCAAGCTTGCCGCTGATACCACCACGCCGTTCACTCTCCTTGCAACAACAATCGCTGCTCTCCAACTTTACACCTCACTCCGCCCCATCACACCCACTCCAAAAAGCCCCTTCCCCAATCCCACTCAACCCACTGCCCTGGATACCTCACAAACACTCTCACCTCTCACAGACGCACCCCCTGCACCCTGCATCACAATAATGTATAGACTAGAAAGACTTAGAGCTCGCAGAAATCAGCACACAACCCCCTCCCATAGAACACAGAAACTATAGATTGAGCTCCCGCACCACTTCCAAACACATCCCTCGCACTGAACTTCCACATACCTACAAAAAACCACCCACTAACCAAACCATACCCCACAATGTCACCACACATAACATATCAGACACATCCGACACCCACGCTTCAACTAACAAACTACACACACTTCACATTAAATGTGCCCTCCTCAATGTCCGTTCCCTCCCAGCTCATGCATCAGATATTCATGACCTCTTAACCAACAACAACATTGACCTATTACCCATCACAGAAACATGGTTACACGAAGCATCAGGCTCCGCCATTGCACTTGCACTACCACCAGGCTTCACCATACTCAGACAAGACAGACCTGAACGAATAGGAGGCGGAGTAGCATTCATCTACAAGTAGAACCTGCACCTCTGACTTGTCAGTCACTCCTCGACCAGCAACTTTGACCTCTTATCGGCCAAACTCACACTGTCACCCAACAGTACCATCAATATTCAACAACTATACCATCCCCCAGGCCTCACCCTAGACTCTCAGCAAAACATCATTCACATTCTCAGTAATAATATCAAAAGCTCCACTAAAACCCTTCTACTAGGAGACCTCAATCTGGGATTCAATGATACTAAAGACAAACCTGCGGTCACCCTCACCAAGGAACTTAGTGACTTAGGCTTCACCCAGAAAGTAGAAAGTCCAACTCACTCCAAAGGCCGCATTCTAGATTGGATCACGGACCATAATTGCCTTGCTACTATCACCTCTAACACCTCACTGCCTTGGACCGACCACAACTGTATCAAATTCTCTGTTCCCATCACTAAAAACCACACAACTCTGACCCCTGCTATCGCTGCACAAGTCAGAAGCTCTAAAAAGCTTAAAGAGGATAACCTGCGCCCTTACCTCAACACCCCCGATCTAGCACCCCCTTTCGCTAATGACCCCAATATCCTAGCAGACATCTACAAAGATGTCATCACTAAAGCTATTAATGAAATAGCACCACTTGAATGGAAAAAAGAAATGAAATCACTACACACCAACTCTTGGTTCACTGAAGAACTGCACTCAATGCCCTCCGCAAAAGAGAAGCACTAAAAACTGGCAAACCAACCCCTGCAGCAGTGCCAAAAACAAATTCAACTTAATCTCCCACCAATACAAAACAGCTATCACCGCTGCTACGGCCAATGCATTCAACACACGAATCTCTAATGCCAAATCGCACTCTAAATAAATCTTCACCATTTTTAAAGAGCTCATCTCCCCCACAATACACCTGATGAAATAATCAACGATGAAGCCTGGTGTGCTAGTATCCAAGCTGCCATGCTACACAAAATTGATCTTCTCCAAAAAAAAATCAAGTTTCAGGAAAGGACACGGCACCGAAACAGCCCTGGTGGATCTTAAGAGTCAGATCACCCAAATCATGGATAAGGGCAAGCCAGCCCTACTGCTCCTCCTAGATCTCTCAGCTGCATTCGATCTGGTTGATCACAAGACCCTCACCTCACACCTCACACACTCAGCCAATTTCTCTAAAGAATCAGCCCTCTGGATCACCTCCTTCCTCGAGGGAAGAGCCATGAAAGTCTTCTCGGACACTGCTAATGCCACACCCACTACAATCCATTGAGGGGTCCCTCAAGGATCCTGCACTGCACCCACACTTTACAACTTGTTCACTAAACCTCTCTTTGACAAACTCAACTCACATGGCATCATGTACACGAACTACGCGCATGACACACAAGTACTTCTACCTCTCTCAGGATCATACCACGAAGACACCAAGGCACTCCCCATAATCTACTCCATCACCCAGGCTTGGATGGCAGTTAATGGACTCTGCCTTATTGGAGACAAGACTGAAATCATGATACTAGGTCAACAGAGCACCCTAGACAAACTGGACAAACTGTACGCCAACTTCTCCATTGACAACTCTATCATCCCCGTATCCACAGCAGTCAAGACACTGAGAGTTTACCTAGACTCCTCACTATCA
The DNA here is from genome assembly GCF_040938575.1 of Ambystoma mexicanum. Lineage (NCBI taxonomy): Eukaryota > Metazoa > Chordata > Amphibia > Caudata > Ambystomatidae > Ambystoma > Ambystoma mexicanum. The sequence goes on from NC_090927.1 coordinate 942,560,069, forward strand.
ATGACCAGACAAGTCAGCACCATCACTTCCTTATCTGTGCATACCACCAAACTTATAAATGCCATCAAGCCATACCTCTCAAAACCTAACTGCCTTTCAATAGCCAGAGCAACCACTGGAGCCAAACTGGACTATTGCAATGCCCTCCTAGTAGGCATATCGGCAAAAAAACCTAAACAGACTACAAGTCACACAGAACAATGCTCTCTGGGCCGCTCTTAGCATCCCAAGAAGAGGGCATATCTCCCAGGCCAGACACTCAACCCATTGGCTTCCGGTAAAAGAGCGGGTTACACTCATAATCCTCACCCTCACACACAAATGCCTCTCTCTTTCCGCCCCATCCTACCTATCAGAGACCATCTCCAAACCCACCTCCTCACATCCCACCAGGACGCAATACACCAACTTACTCCATATCCCACGCATCAAAAGAGCCAAAGCCGGTGGCCTAAGATTCCCTACATTGCTGCCAAGTCCTGGAACGCTCTACCTGAAGACATTAGAGCGGAGAAATCACTCCGATTTTTCGTAGGAAACTTAAGACCTCCTTCCTTGCACAATAATATGTGACACTCGCTAACCTATGTAAATATACTGCACTGTAAATTTGTACAAATGTCATACCTGCTCCTGTAAATTATGTATTACTCGTGTATATGCAACTAAGATACGTCTGTCACAAGCACCACAATGTCCCCAGGCTGACGTGCACTCTACAAATCTGAATAAATAATAAATACATTCAAAATTTGACTAGGGTTATGGCCAAGCTCCGGCAGCGTCCGCCCGCATAAAAGTTGATAGGTGGCCCCATGTTAATGATAAGATTTTTTGGGGGCTGGGAAATAAGCAAGGGGTGCGAGCATTGATAGACTCCGGGGCGGAGGCCTCTCTGATTCATGGAAATCCAACACGATTCAATGGCAGACAATTTACCATTACAGGTCTAGGGGGGAAGGAGACTCCCGCAGTGCAAACTGAAGTGGAGATGAAAATAGGCAATTTGTCTAGGCAGAAATACCAAGTGTTGATGTTCCCGATACCTGAGTACATAATTGGATTTGACATTTTAGAAGGATTGACTTTGGGACTCGGAGGTAAGACGTATCAGTTTGGGGGCTAGTGTATTGACCTGCACACCCGTTACTGTAGGCAAATTGAAGATGACCCCAGTGCAGGTGCCTGTGGCAACCAAGCAGGTAGGGATGAAACAGTAACGCATTCCCAGGGGGCACAAGGACATTTCAGACACCATCAAAGGGTACATAGAGGTGGGTGTGTTATGCCCTATTACTACCGTGTGGAACAATCCACTCTGGCCTGTCAAAAAAGGGGACGGGTCTTGGAGGATGACCGTGGATTACCACGAGTTAAATAAACACACTCCTCCCTTATTGCCTGCAGTCCCAGATGCCATTACCTAGATCGAGAATGTCCAAAAGTTTGAGGGGACCTAGTATTCAGTGGTAGATTTAGCCAATGCATTTTTCTCTGTGACAATTGATGAAGAAGGCCAAGATCAGTTCACATTTTCTTGGAACGGGTGTCAGGCCACCTTCACGAGGTTACCTAATGGGTTCAGACATAGCCCGACTATCTGTCACCGGCTGGTGGCAGAGCACTTAGACAAGATACCGTGTAAACCGGACATGCAAATCTCTCACTACATTGATGATATTTTGATTCAGGGCAAGGATGAGCAAAGTGTGCAAACCCCGTTAGAAGTTATTATGGAGGGGAGAAGAAGGAAGCGTGGGAGATTAACCCAAACAAAATTCAAGGTCCAGCCGAGACAGTGATATTCCTAGGAATTCAGTGGCATAATGGGCATCGAGAGATGGTGTTGAAGGCCGGTCAGAAAATACTTGAGTCCACCACTCCAATGAACAAAAATCAAACTCAGCAGTTCATAGGGCTGTTTGGGTTTTGGAGATAGCACATTCCCCATTTAGGGCAGATACTCCCTCCCGTCTTTCCCCTCTTCTAATCCTTCCCCTCCCTTTCCACCTTCCCCTTTTCTATTTTATACTCTCTCTCCCTTCCTTCTACTCTCACTCAATCCTTCCCTGCCCCTCCCGTCACTTCCTGTTCGCACTCCACTTCTCCCCCCTCTTAGTAAATTGCTCTTTGCACTGTTTTGTTGTTGAATGATTCAAGTTGCCACTATGCTCACACTGCTATTTGTTGTTGTTATTACTCTGTATTTTGTTGTTCCATTGTACAGCGCCTTGGTGTAAAGCGCTTTATAAATAAATAAATCAATAAATCAATCAATCAATACTGGCCCCCCTTTACAAAGTGACACAAAAGAAATATGGGTTTCAGTGGGGGGAGGAGCAGCAAAAAGCATTTGATTTGGCGAAAGAATTAAACGTGTCTGTGCAAGACAATTACGCTAACTGGAGTGTGTGGCAGAAACAAGGCAGAAAACGTGTGCCATTGGGTTTCTGGAGTCATAAGTTGCCCGATGCGGGTATCGCATACACTCCGAGAAGCAGTTGAGGTACGTTCTAGACAGAGCTAAATCAGGGAAGGGTGGGGTTGCAAAATTACATGAGCAAGTAGCCAACATACCACCCTTCGATTACATACCACTGGAAGTGTCTGAGAAACGCGAGTCTCCCATGAAATGGGAGTACCTTATGGCGATCTGGCCGTAGAGCAGACAGAGCATGCATGGTTTACAGATGGCTCAGCTCGATATGTGGGAACCAAGTGATACTGGAAAGCGGTGTCATACAATCCCAAGACTAAAATGATTTGACAACATCAGGGAAAAGGAAGAGCAGTCAGTTTGCAGAACTTTACGCAGTTTACCAAGCATTGAAACAAGAGACGCCCGGCTGATTTAATTTGTACACAGATTCATGGTCAGTGGTGAATGGGTTGGCGGTATGGCTGCCAACCTGGCAAAAGAATGGGTGGAAGATTCATTCAAAAGAGTTGTGGGGAAAAGAACTGTGGCAAGATATTGTGGAAATGTTATCACAGAGTGAAGTCACTGTGTATCAGGCGGATGTGCAGTGTGTTACAGATTCATTAGAACGTTGGTTTAATTCTGTTGCAGATGTTCACACCAAGATTTCATCTGTGGAGGCGGAGGCTCAGGAAGAGGATTTGGAGGGTTTGGCCAAGTGGGCTCACCAGAAATGTGGGCACCTTGGAGAAAAGGCTTCTATCAGGTGGGCACAAGCTCGAGGAATCAGTATTCCCTTTAGAGGTAGTGAAAACAATAATTTTGTAAACTCCGATGTGCTACCACCAACAGCATAGGCCTATCCCTCAGATTTTCCAGAGCACATTGCGAAGAGGAAAGTTATCAGGTGAAATTTGGCAGTTCGATTATATCGGTCCTCTGCCAATCAGCAAAGGCTGTCAGCATGCATTCACCATTGTGGATCCATACTCTGGATATATGAGGGTTTTGCCGTGCAAACGTGCCACACAACTGAACACCATTAAGTTGTTAGATCAGATCACATTGCATTACGGTGTGCCTTTGCATATTCAAAGTGACAATGGGCCACACGTCAAAGGCAAATGAATGCAGGAATATTGTCAGAAAAAGAGTATTGAGTGGTTATAGCACATCCCATATCACCCCGAAGCATCAGGGTTAATTGAAAGAATCAATGGGTTGTTGAAAGAACAGCTGCGCAAATCTGGAGATGGCAGTTTAGCAGGCTGGTGTGATCGTGTGTTTGATGCGGTGCAAGTGCTAAACAATAGGCCAGTGTATAATCATGAGACTCCATTGTTGTGACTAATGACTCCTGCTTTACAGATTCAACCCAACTCAGTTAGAGAGACCCTATTGTACTGGGAAATTACCCCGGGTTCTTTAGTTCCCTATCGAGCGACTCCAGAAGCAGCATGGGTGGACTTGCATTCTCATGAAGAAATCAGATTAGACCCGAAACGGATTGTTGTGATTGAATCATGGATTTGAGTGCAAATTCCACCTGAACATATGCCGATGGATTGCCACTAGATCTGGATTAGCATTGAAGGGAGTTCAAGTGCTAGGAGGGGTCATTGACGCTGATTACCAAGGCGAGATCAAAGTCATCTTAATGAATGGTGGAGACCAAGTGTTACCGATCCATAAGGGTGATCGATGGCCCAGCTGATTATTGTTCCTGTTAAGTTGTCCATGATCAATAAAAGGGAGGCTCCCACAGTGTTAACTACTCGTGGGGATTGTGGTTTTGTCTCCTCAGACAGTATGGCACCAGGTGCAAAGGAGTGGGTTGAAAGACCAAGTGGCCCACCGGTGCCCATAGATGTTATTGCATCAGGTAAAGTCCAGGTAGTCTTGGTAATGGAACCTGACAAAGAAAAATGGCAGTATGTGCCCACAGACAAATGTTACCTAAGAGAGTGATTTTCAACACTGATATCTCTTTTCTGGGTTTGCCTTGTAGATCCTGTGTCTGGCTGGTGTAATTGTGGGACTAAATGGGCTCCGTTTGGGAGAGTCAAATGGCATGCTGCTACCAATGTGAAATGTCACATCTGTGCCTGTGATCCATGGGAAACTGATGTTGTCTTTTGCCTTACTGACGTGCCCAATGCCGAAGCTTTGCTGACTACTTGTTTAGTAGCGGTTCCGGCGCCAGTTTCAGTTCTAAAGCATATTTTTGGCATCATGCACCATGATTCTGCGGTACAAGATTCCGACGTCAGACAGTCCTTTTCTGTCTACGACTACTGCAGGTTTTGCCAGGAAACAGGTCACAAATGGAGAAACCTGACACGTATTATAACTTACAATGTGACTCAAGTAGATGTTTGTTATTTTATGACCTGTCGACCGAGTGAAATTGGCAAATGCTGACAGCTGAATTTAACAAAACAGGAAAATCAAACTGCATTTGAAATAAGGTTGTGTTCACGAGTTCCAAGCACATGTACCAATGTGAACAACACCATGTCCTGCAATCATACAGTGATAGCTGCCAGTCATCTGAATCATGCGAAACTTCCAAGAGGATGGCTTTTTTCATGTGGCAACATCACATACACTTACATTCCAGCTAACATTTCCGGAGGTCCAGGTGCCGTAACTCAAACAGGACTAATGATGTTCAATTTACACCCAGCAATGTCTCAAAGCAAAAGATCAACTTTCGACTATTGAAGACATTTATAAATTTGAACTACATGCATATAAAACCATACAATATGATATATTAGATTTCTGTCATTACTTTGCATAAAAACAGACCATAGGGAGGGTATTTCGTTCATCATAATAGCATGATTATAAGCTTTAAAAAACTTCATTCGCAGTGAGACAAGATATTCACATTCGGTAATCAGATGACATACAGTCTCATTCACTAAATTACGACATAATCAACAAAATGTATGTCGATAAGACAATTGGTTACTCCAACTCCTAGACAATAGAGCCACCGTTACATTGAATTTGATTAATAAATAAAAACAGAAAATATGCAGGCTTGGATAGGCAGTGATATAGAGTGGCAGAGAGATTCTAGACATTCTCTTAGTGCAGTAATTGCGAGTCGAAAGCATATTCCCAATGTGGAGTATATTTTCCATAAATGCAGCCCTACATAGCTTAGACTTCAACCATTGCTTAATATCCCCAGATGTGTAAGTATTACTACCCTCATATAGCCATTTCATATGGGTCAACTTTAACATACCAATTGTGCCTATTGGAATCTTATCCTCAAGACCTAAGAAAGCCTTCATATAAGGGACAATAATAGTTTCGGTAGACACAGTCAAGAAACGTTCAAACAGCAATACACATTGGGCAATATAGAGATTTCAAATACCCATAATATCAAATTCAAGATAAAAGTATTGAACACTAACACACTGGGGAAGATGAAATAATTTCCTTAGTAGTTTTGCTTCAAATGTAATGATGCGTTTCTTAAATGTATGACCCCAGGTAGCAACTGCATAGGATAGTATGGCCAAAATCTTAGCATTATAATAGATAGAACAGCAGATGTACAATAACCATTATTGCGACCAATTAATGCACTAAGTGCACTAACCGATATGTTACATTTCCATTTTAAATTGGTCCAATGTAGATCCCATTTCAATTTATCATCAAAGATGAGGCCCAGGTACTTATAGGATGTTACTTGTTCAAGTGGTTGAGAAGATAGGGTTCATAAGGATTTTTTTGGGTCTACATTTCTGGGAGAAGACCATCATTTTGCTTTTGTCGATGTTAATTTTGAGGCCATTAACTGCCAAATATGTGACTAAAGCATCTAACATCAGTTACGACCCAGCTGGCGTATAATCTAAAAGAATACGATCATCTGCATAGGCAATCCAACCTATGGTGACGTTCTTGATTTTCATAGGGTTGACTGCATGGATGGTAAATGCAACACACATATTGGATAAATAAAGGTTAAATAAAATGGCTGCAATCATGCACCCCTGTTTGACACCACAGAGTGTTGTTATAGGTTTGGAAAGTCTTCCAAGTGCATTTAGGTGGACACGAACAGATGTATCTTCATGAAGAAGCATCAACATACGAAGTAAGCTGGGAGGGATCCCCCAGGCATCCAGTTTCCGCCACAACCGATTCCTTCACACAGTATCGAATGCGGCCGAAAAGTCGATAAATGCACAATGTACATCTAATTTACGACATTGCCAAGAATGTTCAATAGCAGAGCACAAAATAAGCAAGTTATGTGATGTGCTTGATTTGTCCCTGAAGCCTATTTGGTTCTGAGGCAGAATCTTGTTATCAGTTATCCATGTGTTCAGTTCATGAAGGAGGACTTTGGTGAACATTTTCGAAGTAGACTCCAACATGGCTAGCATACGGAAGTTAGATGGCACATCCCAAGCTCCTTTCTTGTGGACAGTCAAAATGTTGCTGGTTCGCCAAGAGGGCGGGAGGGTTCCTTGTTTACCGATATGTGAATAGAGGATATGTAGGGCAGCACCCCAAAGTGGGGGATCACTTTTGATGACAAGATAACAAATACCGTCAGGGCCAGGAGCATGCAAGGATTTCAGTTTTTCAATGATGGTAATAATATCAAGGATGGACGCTTTGCAATCGCATGGGACATCGGGAATCGGGAGGGCAAAATCTACAGCTTCAACATGGCCATGGGTAGATTTAACGTGAGTCGCCCATGCATCCTCATTGATACAGTTTAGAGATAAATCTTGTTTTTTGTTTTTCGAGAGCAATTGCCATATCCCATTACCATCACCATTCAGGGCAAGATGGGCAAGTTGCTGCCAAAATTGCAACTCAAGTGCTTTTTAATGAGTTTTTTAGCCAGGATTTATAAGCACAATAGAGAGACCTAATCTGGGTCACAATCGTAGACTTGGGAAGCATCTCATTCTGTCGGTCAATGATATATTTGATTGCATGCCACAGATCTCTTTTAGCTGGTTGGATCAATTTATCATTAGCAGTTCTTAATTGGCTTTTTCGAACACTGTTTCATAGGATCGTTGTTCAAGGGCCCTACAATGTATTTCTATCATAGTTGCCGAGAAGTTATTAATCATTTCGTCTATTTGCAATCAGATGTGCAAGAACGGATAAATTCCAGTAAGAGTAACTGGGCCTTAGTTTGAGCCTCGGAAATATTATGCTTTTTCCTCAGGATAAGATTATGGCCCTGATTGAGTAATATCTGCCCATTCAAGTCGTGTGCAGAGGGAAGGTTATCTGCGCATTTAGTATCAATGAGGAGACATAAGGGCAGATGGTTGCTCTTGTCGCGACTGACTACACCCATGTCAACAACATATTGCATGCCTAGTTGATTAGAAAATACATAATCAATATTGACAACATACTGACCCTCGTTTCTTGTCGGAGCGAGATTAGGATCACTCAGTGTCAGGCCATTGAGACGTACCATATTATACAGTTGTAATATCTTACACCATTTATTCCCTTAGGTGTTGAAGGTTGGCTTAATGGCTTCAGATTTCTTAGAGGCGAGGGATACATAATCAGCTATATTCAATTCACAAATCCTGGCATTAAAGTCGCTGAGTAGCCATACTGGAAGATGATCTGAATAACGCTTTAATGTAGATTCAACTGTTTTCATGTTTTCTGATATTAATGACATCTTTGGTGGATCATACATTTATTATAAGAACATTCATCCCTATATAAAAGAGCTGAGCAATTAAGACATTAAGCGTGGATTGGGGTCATTTGACTATAGACCAGGCGGCCTGAGCTGATATTATAAGCCCGCCCTTAGGGCGTCCAAGGTGGCCTTTGGTGGCTACTTCATGGACTGTACAACGATCGTCAATTTGGAGCTCAGCTGTGACCCAGGTTTCTTGAAGGGCCACAATAGAGAACATATCAATATTACATAATAGTCCATCTGCGTCAAAAATATGAGAATGGCCATGAGTATTCCATGAATAGAGAAGTCCAAGATGGCCTAGTCAATTATGGGAGCTTGAAAAATGTCTTTAAATGATAGGGGCAGCCATTGCCAATAGCCTTCAGGTACATCTTTCTGTGATCGTTTGCTGTCAGGCTTAGACGCTACAGGGACAAGAGAAGTTGGCAACATTAAGGGACGAGTAGTAGTATTGGTGTGTTGCATAGATTTAGGCATCCGATCAACCAGATCGATCATTGCTGGCATATCAGTGGATGGGGAAACAAGATGTATTTTAATAATTGGGATGCTAACTCTTTGGGTGATGTAGCCAAGTTGGAGGAGATTGTCTTCAAACCCCATAATGTAATTAAGGGTAGCATCAGTTTGAAAGCATATGTTAGATGTATAGTGATTGCTGAGCTCAATTTGGTCCACTAATCGAATGTAATTCGACGTTGTTACTCGTAGGGGTACGATTGCATGAAATAGGTTCAGTATGGCCGATCTATTTAGTGGAAGTTGCGGCAATTCAATAGGGATTTGGGTCAGTTGAAGAGCCGCCATCGTTATTATCTTTGTTGACGACGGTGGACTAGGACAAAGATTTGGATTGTCACCAACCGGACTACTACCTGTGATCCATTCCTTCGGTAGAGTCATTTGTCAGTTTTCAACAGATTTAACAATGGTGTTTTTTTTTCCTTTTGATACGTGGGCTTGTCTTTTCTTCTTTGTTTTAACAATTTTTTGTGGAACAAAGGTATCGTCAGTAGTGGCGCAAGATGGCTCAAGAGGCTGAACAGAATGGGATATGATTACAGTCAGCTCAATATGAGAACTTGCATTTTGAATAACAGAAGAGTGATTGTTAGAGGAAACTGGCTCAGGCAAAGGAGTGCATTTTCTTCATGAATTCAGTGTATTCCCATACATAAAATCATGGTGCATACGATTCAAGAGCCTACATTTTTGCTTTGGAAATGAAGTCCCAGATATCTGTGAGGCAGAATTTCTAGTGGTTGGTTTGTCCTGAAGAGAGGAGGCAAATGAAGCAGGGAGGGTTTTTGTATTACAGTGGCCATCACATTTTCTCCTGAGACTAGTATGAATCAATAATGATTGAATATCAATTTTTGATTCCAAGAGGGTGCATTTGGTTAGTAAGTTAGACAGGAGATTTTCAAGTGCTTCAAATTTGGTCGTTATCGCCATCGTCGATCATAAGGCCTGGGTCAGTGGAGACACCCTGAGTAAGGCTTTTTCGAGAAGTGTGGCGTATGTTAGTGGATAAGTTGAACATAATAATAGACAGAACACTATGTTCAATGGTATGGAGACTAGTTACATTTGTCAACAAATGATTAGTCTGCACTGGAGATGGAATTTTTAAGTTAGCGATTTTAGCCATTTTCAAAGGAGCGGTAAACTATAGGGGGGGTAATGATGGGCTCTCCGATCGAATGATCGAGGAATGGGCCAAGACATTCTAGTTCCATCTCTTCTAACTGAGAGTTGGAAAGGTCAATGGGTTGTTGTATGGGGGGGTCCAAAGGCACGATAGACGAATCAGCAAGCGCAACAGGGGCTGTATACCCAGGGCAATCAACACACAAAGACGATCCAAGCAGGCTAGAAGAGATATGGCCATAATCGACAACGTTCTCCACAACAGCAGTTATTGCTTTAGGATAGTCTATCACGGTGGTTACAGTGGATTCTTGCTTACCAGGTATTGATCCACACAATACGTCATTTATTAATTTGGAGCTCACACAACCAAGCTCATTCAATATTTCAGATATCAAGTTGTCTGTAGATTTGGCAATTAACATCACATTGCTAACATTGGTGGCACACTCAGGGACATTAAGGTGTGTGGATACAGGGAAATATGCAGTAACTGGGTTGTTATTGAAGGGGGACTTAATAGGGCGAGTGATCATCTTTGGAATGCATCTATTTCTCAGGTTCTTATGCATCTCCAATTCTTTAAGGTGGTCCGCCATTACACTGTTTATGTTAAGAAATGCCTCGAACTAACGAGCACAAGATAATTAGATCAGTGTGCATTATAGGAGTCAAATACCTTTTGTAGAATTATAAATTAAGACAGAACTATACTCAATCTGCCACAATATAACTTGTAACTGTGTTTATTAGTGTAGCAGTGTTCCAGAGGCGTCACACCCCGCCTTACAACGAAGAAAGTAGCTAGCTGAGTGTAACTACCATTTGGATTAGATTTGAAGAAGACAATCAAAAAAAGGCATTAAAACAGGTAGAAATGTGTCAATGTGGTACGCGACAAGAAAAAAGGGCTATAGTATCACAAGGCACAACTTAGATAATAATTGGCAAATGCTACTACTTATGCAGCGGGTAAATATTGTACTCACATCGATGTTGAAGATACAAAAGTTCGGGTGAAAGTAAAACTAATAGGTGGCGTGGTGTACCGGGCTGTCACGCTGTTCCGCTGCGAGCAGCGAACAGCCACTTTGAGCCACTTCACAGGAGTGTGTGAAGGCTCAACTTTATTGCGTAATGGAAAGGGGGCAAGGCCAACACTAAAATAAATATAAAAACAGTAAATTAAGGTTATATAATATACTGCAATAGCAGTTAATTATATTAGAAGGAGCAGTTCAGTCTATAAAAGTCCATAAGGTCCACAAAAGTCCAGAAGAGCTCCATAGAGATGAAAATGTAACACGTACCAGGGTCCGTGTTAAAGAGAGTCCCAGCACAAACAGCCACTTCGAGTCACTTCACAGGAGCGTGCACGCAGGAGCGCGTGAAGGCTCAACTTTATTGCGTAATGAAAAGGGGGCATGGCCAACACAGGGTCCGTGTTAAAGGGAGTCCCAGCACGAACAGCCACTTCGAGCCACTTCACAGGAGCCTGGTTTGTTATGGTTTGCTATGCCCGTGCCAAGGTTGAGGATGAGTTATGGAATAGTTTTTCATGGTGCCTTAGGAGAGGGAAGCACTTTGCTCCTTGGGGTTACAGTAGGTCGACCCAGCCGGCAACCAACGGTCACTCATCAACACGCAAGCGCTAATACCAGAAGTTTCAAGAAATTGCCAACCCTTTTTAGGAGGGCATATAATGCGAGGCTCTGGAAAGGTTAGGCAGGAAAAGCACAAAGACCTCAGTCAGAGAGAGGACACCTTGTTCCGAAATCCCCGTGAGTTGTTGTCCTCTCGGCCTCGGTTTTACCAGGGTCTGTCAGCCACTTCTTGCGAGATGAGGAATTCATTTATGCCCATGGTGATGTATTTATTTAGCTTATTATCCTTTCTGTGATTTATTTCTGTGCTATCACTTATTGCTTTATGTATGTTTACCTATGAATAAATAGCTGTATAAGAGCACTCATTCTCTAATTGCGTGTGTGGGTGTGAGTCATTGCTTCTGTCTACCTGCTTTCAAAGTATTTGCTCTGCTTTGCAATGTACTGGTGTTAAATAACTGTAGAATAGTGGTTGGCTCTAGAGTTGGAATTGACCTTGCTGAGCTTTGTTATTCGTGGTAAATCAGGGTAAGGGACATGTGTCGCAAGATCACAGGTTACTGTTTGAGGTCTAGCCAAAACCTCATTTGTTAGGTAAAAAAGAAGGTTTTTTTTCCCTGGATATCTTGCTTTTTGCTTTAAAGAAATTGTTTTTCCACGCTGTTTGGTGCGTATTGTGTCACTTTTATTCGTGAAAAAGGTTTGTGGTTCTTGAATTTGTGGTACGGCTTACAGTACATCCGGGGCTCTTACATCCCCATGTTTGTCAGCCGACACGTGTTTCGACGCATAGGTCTTTATCAAGGCTGATTCATATTCAAAACCATGTAAAGTGACAATTGTGACATTAATGTGACATGGATTATTAAGATTAGTGCTAAGTGCATGGTGTTGGGTGATAGTTGTGTGCTTGGAATTGCATATACAACATTACAAAGAATTACAGCATCATTAGCCATTGTGCAGGCAGGGGGGAGAGAAGGAAGGAGAGAAAAGGTTAGTAAGAAATTTGAAGGGGTTCAGGTTCAGTCAAGTTAGACTATTAAGGTCTCTTACCTAGTGGTTCTGGTACAGTGCCCCCTGTGGGGTCTTGTTATAGAGTAAGGATCAGATGGTCCTGTACATATAGTGGCTCCTGTTGGGCCGTGTAAAGTGAGGGATAGAGGGTTGCAATGGGTCAAGTTGTGCTAATAGGTAAATGGTGCATAGTAGAAATTGGGCCTCATGGAGGCGGAGCGTGGTGCTGGTTGCTGTGGGTAAGAAGTGGGCCAATGGTGGATCAAGCCTGGTGGCATGGAATGATCAGTGCTGGGAACAGTTGTGGGAGAGTGGTCCCCGGAGGTTTGGTTGCGAATGATATTCGTGCCTGGTGGCATGATTTAGTGCTTTTGTGCAGTGGTGCGCAAGTGGTTTCGGCACGTTTGTTTTGGGCAGCACTAAGCCTGTCCGGTTAGTGCTCTTGAGGGCTGATGCCCAGGGTGTGACTATGTTTTGGTGAGGTCACATAGGCGGGGTGCATAAGTGGCTTTGCTGGTGATGTGGGAAACCGCCTCCTGTAGTGGCGTCTGGTCGGAAGTGAGCTGCCCCGGAATATGCCAGTATGGTGGTTGAAGGGAACTGCATAAAGATTGTAAATAAAGTGGAGACTCTAGGACTTTACCTGCAACTGTGCGTAACTCGCAATACAATCTTTTGGTAATGCAGCATATTAAACCTTTTCTATCATCAAGAAACTGTGAGACCCTGGCAGAGCCATTATCATGCCCCATTTGGATTATTGAACACGCTTCTGAGTCAATAAGAACAAATGCCAATTCCTTCAGAACAAAGCTGTTTGTATTGTTTGCCAAATTGCAAAAAAAGACCCTGGGCCTCATTATAAGGTTGGTGGTCTGGAAATCCCGATACCGGTAAGGGAATACCGGCATCGATTACCGGACTGGTGCATTACGACCCACGTTGCCAGTGCTACCGGCATCTGCAGGGACCCATTGTGACCAGGTAGCACCTACGCCTTTTTCTTCCTGCACTTATCAGACCTACCCTGTCTGCTGCCTTAAACCTAGCACTTGCAAATTGCTGGCTGCACTACCACTGTTTGTTGCCTTTATTATGTATTAATTGTTATTTATCTGTTTCTCCTCTGCTTCGCACTTTCCACTTCTCCCCCCTTCCATGCACTTTTCCTCTCCCCCACTCTCATGCACTTGTGCGTTCTCAATGTCACTGGGCCTAGTAAGATTGCTGTTTTGTTCTCCAGTGTTCCCCTCCCTTGCCTTGTCACGCTCTGAAACACTTGTGTACGAGCGCAATAGAAATAAAATATCAATATTAATATCAATACCTGGAATGGGAACGGGCACGCGGAAGCCGTGCCAGTAACACTGAGATGCTGTTAATAAGTGCGCATTAGGAGGTTCACAGACATGCATTTACCGGCATCCAAAATCTGTTAAGAATGGGTACCATGATGCTGTTAACACCGGCATTGCGGGGCAGCCATTAATAGCAATCTGCTGTGTTGAAACCTGCCACAGGTGCACACAATCAGCACAGGTGGAGGCAATGGAGTCTGGCACAGCACAAAAGGAGCACACCCACACACCACACCCCTTCCAAAGACAAAATGCTACCATTGGCAGTTGCAATACTGGACCTGGAGGACATTCCTGCACTGCTACTACTCCAGCAGGCATTGAACCAGGGAATGCAGCGGAGGCGCAGAAGGATATGGAGGGTCAGACAGGGCCAGCACATACCACCAGGACAGGCAGTCGTACCCCGCAGGCAGCCACCAGTACCTCACCTAAGGGCCAGTCCATTTGACCTAACCCCTGGACAGATCCACACCCTGTATCGCCTGGACAGGGACACCATATGCACAATATTTTACCTCATCCATGACGACCTGGTAAGCTTCATCAACATCCGGTCAGGCATCCCCCCTTTGTGGAATGTAGTGTCTTTGCTGCACTTCCTTGCCACAGGCACCTACCAGTACACTGTGGGGCAGTGCATGGGATCTCACAACCATGCTTCTCCTGTGTGCTCAACCAGGTGCTAGATGCCCTCCTGAAACATGGAAGGGATCACATATATTTACCAAGGACTGTGGAGGAGGTGAATGATACCAAAATAACATTTTATGCACTGGCAGGCATGCCTAACGTAATTGGTGCCATCGACTGTACCCATGTGGAGCTGGTAGTCCGGCATGCCAAGGAGGTAGAGTACCACAACAGGAAGCTCTACAATTCCCTGAATGTCCACATAGTGTGCGATGCAAGGCAATTAATCACGCATTGCTGTGCAAGATTCCCGGTATCCACAGATGCCATGGTGCTGCGCAACTCCACGCTTCACCACTTCATGGCATGATGCGCTGCACAACATACCTGGCTTCTGGGTACGTCCAACAACAGAGCAAGGAGGGGTGTCGCTGGGGGGAATGCAAGCATAGGAAACCTGTCTGCTGGCTTGGGTATGAGGGGTGTCACGGGGGGACAAAACAACCTGGGTGGTAAAACTGTGATCCCAATCACCTGGACAGAATGTTCGACACAGCCAATGGACACAGTTGTAGCATGCCTACACAGCTGTGCGTAAATGCAAGCAACAAACAAAGCACCAACCCCAGCACATGCACCTTGCACAACATCGGACATGATGAACCACGGGTACCACAATGCACCACCCTACAGGCACAATGCCTGGAATACATGAGCAGAGCAAAGTCCATCACGGGACATGCAGCCATGCCTGGGGAAAATCCAACTACCTCACATGGTAATCTCTGTCACAGCATCCACCCCACAGGTACACCGCAGACCAGTATCCCAGCCCAGGCATCTCTAAGGAACACTTACAATTGCAATGGTGCAAGCAAGGAAACTTCTGTAATAACAGATCGGTTACCACCACTAACATATGAGTGAGTGGCGCAGGATCCACCCACAGTACCTCTGCTCCACCATGCCAGTACACACTCAGTCTCCTCACATAAATGTTTGGCATCACTCATACCACCATTGCCATTGGCCCTTGGTCATATGGGGGAAGGCAGTGATGGACAAGTACATGGTGACATCAAGTAGCCGAAAACATTATTAGCAAAC
Organism: Ambystoma mexicanum; assembly: GCF_040938575.1. Lineage (NCBI taxonomy): Eukaryota > Metazoa > Chordata > Amphibia > Caudata > Ambystomatidae > Ambystoma > Ambystoma mexicanum. The sequence continues at coordinate 942,575,591 of NC_090927.1, forward strand.
TACAGTGTATCATGAGACACATCAGGCAAACATGTCATGATGCATTCCACATGTACAGTACAAATTTCAAATGCATGTCTTGACCACTGTGAGGGGGCACAAGTTGTGCCACAAGCAGGCTCCCACCAGAACCCTGAGGGCCTTAAAATCACTGCAAAAGGGCTCCTTGAGCCAGTCTTGGTGCCTTTGGCACCAGGCTCATATGTAGGAAGGAATGGCTGTTCAAACTAGGTCCCATGTACATGGGCCTTTAAATCCAACATTGAAGCACCCACACAGTCTAGTTCTAAGAACAAAGCCATGTGGTCTAGTGTTTAGAGTGTGGCAGGCCTGGAACTACTTTCCCTGCTACTACTTTACCTGGACTATATAAACCACACCCTGACTGCAGAACACACTTTGTGTTATTCTGCAACCCGCAGTGTGACGCTCACCGTGTCCAGCTCCTGGTCTTCAGCATCTTCCTGTAATCCTGCAAGAACAAGATTATTCTGTTTTACCAGAGAAAACACCATCCAGCACTCAGCATCTCAACTGGGCTGCAATCTGTGGAAACGGAGAGAAGAAGAAACATCACTCCCCTGTGAGTACTAGCTTAAGGACTTGCGGCGAATTGCTACCGCAGCTGCCTTTCGAACATTGCGACCTGCAATAACGAGAAAGGGAAAAACAATATTAGAACGCGCACTTCCAAAACATTGAATTCCATCAGTCTTACCTGAATTCCATCGCGCTATGCCACGCTTCCATCCGGAGAACCACAGAAACATCTACAAAGGAAAAGAGACATATTCAGGTTCGCTTTCAATATTAAACAACCGCACAGCGCTGTACTTACCTTAACGGATTCCGGGGGCCTGTTTTTCATTGCGCTCTCATCCACTCACAGCACCACAGTGGCCTGTGAGCAGAAGAAGAAGAAAACACAGGTTAGCTTTAATAGACAATAAAGGCGCTGTGCTTCGCGCTTTCTCTTACCTAGAAAACGTGCCTTTCCATCTGGCACGCCAGCATCAAGACCTTCACACCTGAAAAGAAGGAGATAAAGACATTTTAACGAATTCCCACCATGAACAGAACAAAGACTTACAATTAACAAACCTACCTGTCTACCAGCAGATTTGGGGTCACAGCTAGCCTGGGGCCAAGGAAAGCGTACTGCACCAGTGAAGCAACTCGGGCAGCTTTCCAACAAACGTCAAGTGCCCCTGCACAAGAAACACAGGACGGATAGCTCACCCTACAAATAACTAATGTGAGAAAAGAACCCAGTGGGAAGGGAACCGGTCAGAGGGAGGTGCGAGATTCACCCATTAGAGATAGTTATCACAAATCCTTCCTTAATTGCAGATTCATTATTCAGCACTGGGCAACTACGCATCCAGGGTTCCAGATCTCAGAGCCTTCCAGACACCCCCGGGGATATCAGGTGAGCGTAACATGCATCACACCCATCAGATGCCGGGAGATGATGGTCATTATCAACTCATTTGTGTGAGTGCCTCACCTGATGGAAAGGTCCCTTAAACGTGAATGGCACATATACCTCCCAAGCATGGGTCATCCCTACAGCACTTACCTGTGTCTCACTATGAGCAAATGTCAAGTGCAGTCATGATGAATCTGTGGCATGTGACCATGACTACTGTACAGGCATTGCACACATGGAATGACAACAATGTTCACAATACACTTTCCATTGCTCCTGTGCAGGTGATGCTGGGTATCCCCCGAAGCCGTGGCTCCTGACCCCCATCAGGCAACCAGTCAAAACAGGCACAAAGAGGACTACAACCATTCACATGCATGCACTCGTGTTACGATTGAGCAGACATTTTGTCTGTTGAAGGCCCGTTTCCGCTGCCTCAGCAGGTCAGGTGGAGCACTCATATACAGGCCTGAGAACGTGGGCAAGATAGTGTTGAATGTGCCATGCTTCCCAACATGTGTTAATGTACCTTTGCCCCTGACATTGACCAGATTCCACCAGATGAAGAGGATGATGCTGGAGAAGAAGCATATCGACCACGGCACAATGTGAATGAATAACGTGTAGTAGGCCAAACTTTGATTGCACATTACTTTTGATGGATTGGGTTAGACAAGGCACTTGGAAGGGTGGACACTGAAATTGACACACACTCAAAAAGCAATGTCCAGTCATGTGTTTTTCTTACCCACACCTGGAGTATTAAATGAATCATAACTATGTATAGTGAACAGGAACCCCTCAATGTACAACAAACTACCCCCGCCCCCTCCCCCCAACAACCCCACACACCCATGCCCCCCACTACCCTCCCCCCAATATCCCCACACACCCACGCCACCCTCCCCCCTCCGCACATATCCCCACACTCACACGTCCCCCACCGCCTGGACCCATTTGAAGTTCAACTGTGTCAGGCTACTGACGCCCCCTTTTGGGAGGAGGGGTGTGTCTGCCTGGCCGGCACAGACTGCGCATTTACCTGTGCACCAGGCTTGTCTGAGTGGAACTTGTCGGTGTTGTGCTGGTCGAGGGGGTGTTGTGGGTCGGCCGATGCAGCATGATGTTGCGCCATGGTGGCGACCAACTGGTTGACAGCCTGTGACATTGCTGCCATGCATTCACGCACCCACCTGGCCACACGGTAGACAGCATGTGTAACTGTCTGGGTGTTCTCAAGCATGGCCCATCGTGTGGCTTACCCCTCTGCAAGGTATTGTCTAACCATGTCCTGCATGGACTGCTGGCGCTCCTCCATGCGGCTCAGCCACCACTCGAGGTCCCGTATGGCTGGTCCAGCTGGTGGTTGCACAGGAGGTAGTGGGTGACTTCTTCCAGTGCTGCTCTCATTTACGATCATCTCCTCCACAGAACTGCGTCCACTAGATCCATGTCCCATAGAGTACTGTGGTGTGTGCAGCATTGTGGGTGTGTGTTGCATGTCCTCAGACATGCAGTAGCCTGCTGTGTCCATCTCATCCTGTTCCTCAACCTCCTCTGTGCTATGTAGGGCAGATTGTGCCACCTCACCCATGTCACTCATGGCCATTGACTGCAGCCCCTCGACATCACTGGCCGCTGCTGGTGCATCCTCCTCCTCCACATGAGGTGTTTGCTGGTGTGCTGTGTTTTCTTGGCTGTGACCTTTGGGGATGGAGAGGCGCGGCATTAGTCATGGGTGAACGTACATCCTACATGCATTGATGTTAGTACATTTTGAGTCATATGCATTGTTGTGTGCATGTTGAAGGGGTGGCCATGGTGCTCACAGTAGTTGGGGGGGTGTATTGTTTGGGGATCCTTCTGGTGCAGCCATTATGTCCATGGTGTCTGTTTGGTGACCTACAGGTATGTCATGGCTTTCATGCTGTAGCCATGCCTCAGGGGCTGTGTGCCATGTGCTGTTTGGTTGTGTCTCAAGTGTGCAAGCGGTAGTGGAGATGTGTGCACAAGGCATTGAGATGGCACAGTGGTTAGGGCTGCATCTCGATGGTGATGTACATGGGTGTGTGCATCCATATGTTGCTTGTGTTTGCAATTGTGGTCTCATGTGGTTTGTGTCAGTGGGGCTTGTAGTGTGTTTTTTCGTGGCAGAGATGTAGCGTTTGTGTTAGGGCTGACTTTAGGTGGGAGGTGATGGGCAATGTATTTGCTCTCATCTACTTGCAAATTGGACTCCACCATTATACTTGGGGTATTAGGTGTGTGTGGTGACTTTTGTATTACGCTAAGGGTCACTCACCGTCATTGTCCGATGATGGTACTCCCATCTCTGAATGCCCGACACCCTCTATGGCCTCCATGTTGATTAAAGTGCTGCAGGTTTCCTCCCACTGTGCAAGCTTTATGGGTGATGTTGCTCCACCACCTGTTGCCTGGGCCTGGCTGCAGTTGGCTGACAAAATGTTGCGTACACGCAGCCGCAGATCATCCCACTGTGTTCTGCAATCTTTCACACTGCGTAGGGTTGTCCCCACCGCAGAGAACTTCTGGGCTACCTCCTCCCAGATGCCTTTCTTCCTTGTTTGGGTGGCACAGCGCAGGTCTGCACAGAACACCACATCCACATGCTTGGCCAGGGTGTCTGCAAGCATATTTAGCTCATCATCTCTAAAACAGGGCTTACACAGCCAAGGTGTGCCTTTACAGTAGCCTGAGACATCGTCTTACTGGCAGGGTACACAGTTTGCAAATCCAGGTCCTGTAGGCAGAGGATTTCAATGGATTGTGTTTTCAAGATGGCCACTGGAGCATTTCTCTTTCCGTATGATGACGTTGCTTCTGGTATCGGCACTTCCAGTGCCGGTATTTATGGTACCAGTATCAATGGTACCTTTCTGTACGGCATCTAGGATGCCGGTGCCTGTGTCTGCAGCATGGATAATGCCGCTATCGGGGGTCTGGTGGGCCTTACCGGTATGCCGGTGCAGCCGTTACCGGTATGCCGGTATGCACGTGCACGCTGACTTGGAATCAACCATTGATTTCGGCAGCAGTGCAACACGGACACGGTTGCACCGGTATGCCAGTAATTTACAATTTTAACAGGCCAACTCATAATGAGGCCCCCTGTCTCGAGTACCAGGAAGAATCTCCATTGGTTGGCTATAAAGGAGAGAGTATGTTACAAGGACCTTTCCCTGCATCACAAATGTATCTATGGTGACGCACCTGCATACCTTAAAAAACGCCTGATATTGTACAACCCATCCTCCCAGATCTCTCCGCTTATATAACTGTGGGTACCTGGCTGTCCCAAGAAGCAAAGAAACAAGAGGCAACGGGGGTTCATTTTCTGTTTTAAGGACCCATGTCTGGCACTTACTACCTTCAGAGCTCCATTTGGAAAGGCATCTGTGGCTTTTCGGAAACGGTTAAAAACTTTTCTTTTTGAATAACCGACTTCTGGTTATCTCCACTATCCTCCCATAGGGACACCTTTTTCTGCTAGAATCTCCACTCGGATTACTTTAACTGGTTATCAACCCAATCACCCTTTAACCATTTTAAGTTTTTTGTTGTTGTTGTCCGGTATCACATTGTCTATGGTGTTTTGTTGTGAGCCCTGATGCCTGTAGGCTTTGGTGCATTATAAATAAACAAACAAACAAACACCTCTCCACTTCATAGTTCTATACATATGTCTCCATATGTCACACACACAACACACATACAGACCAACACACACATCTCAAAAAGCTGCACCTCTGTCCTCATTTCCCAATAAACATAATGCTTATTATCCATAGACACCCACCCACATTACCCACATATACATCTCCGATTGTCTCCTACACAAACACCTGATCCACCATGGTTAAGTATACACAAAATTACCCATCCATTTCCACTTGTTCACAAACGCCCATCTTTATTTCATTCTCTCTCTCATTCTGTCTCTCTCTCTCTCGCTCACACCCACAGACACACACACTCAGACAGGAAGGCACATTCTCTCTCTCTCCCTCCTGCACACACACACACACACACACACACACACACACACACACACTCTGCCCAGTACCTATCACATTCTTCTTACTCACTGCCCCTGCATCTTCTACGCTCTATGTTCAAACACTGAGCAAGAACAGCAGAGATATTAGCTTTGCAAACACAGACCAATAGAAAATTGGCAGTACTAATTTGATATATTCTTATTCACAGAATAAATCTTATATAACCCGAAACCACCATTTTAATCGTGGCCTCTCCACATATCCTGGTCCCTTGTTTTCTCATAGACTGCAAGATCAATGTTACTCTAATGGTTTATGGCCTGAAACCATCTAGTACTTATTTTCTACGTGGATTCTGGGACTCACCATACTGCATTTCAAATGGGAAAAGAGTGAATAGGCTATATATGCAAATAATAAAACTTAGACTGAAAGAACTAATCAGCCTTGCTATCTCCTTGCATGTCAATGTAAGTCTAGTGTGTCTCAGTCAGAATGTTATCCCACACCAATGTGCTCATCTTTTGTTTTAGTTCATTTTTCCAATCCTGAAATCAGGTGTCATTTTTTTTTAATTAGCAGGAAGTGTGCCTGTGTATGTAATGGGAGACTTCAGGGACGAGTCAGTGTTAATCTATTTGTACCAACCAAGTACTGAAGTCAAACATGGGTTTTAACAGCCTTGTAGGATGTTTTAATGATGCAACAACTAGTTGTGGGGAATTGTCCACCCACCCCAAATAAGGCAGGCACAATTTTCATTTATTTAATAACGTTCTTTTTATCAACCTGGGACCCCCAATTAAACAATATTGATTCCTTTCAGCATCCCACCCCTTTTGGGGCAAGAAACACAACGGGTTTCACAGAAGTTCTATTTATTAATAACAAGGAAATAATTGAATCAATTTAAATAAGCACACATTATACATGTATGAAATACCAATGTTGATAGTGACTTCAATGAAGAACAATCAATTCAGAGGTAGCATCACTTTTCTGCGCTATGTGTCCATGAATGTAGACTTTTGTAACACACACACGCACACATCATGATGTATACATTTTGTATACCCTTGTCACAAATGCACCATGTATTGGAAAGTACCTAAGGTTCCAGGATAAGACCTTAATTTGTTACACACCCATTTAAATCAGAACATCCATGCCTATCTAAATATTTCTACTTCCCCTTTATTGAAAAAAGATTACTCCCTCCTTTACTCAATGGTCAAACATTGTTTTAGAAAACTCAATTGAAATGACAAGCCACTTAACATTCCCACACTTACAAAATGAACATGCATCTTTTCTAAATTCCCATCAGTGTCTTTTCCTTTGCATGAATGTGAAAATAATCATACATTTTCCATTTTCAATATGCAACTTAAATTTGGGGAATTGGGCAATGGTTAACAACCCCTTAACCTTTTTCTTGAATAGTTTTAGCCTTGGTAACATGACTATACTTGGTGATATAAACAGGGAATTACTTCAAATACATTGGGCCTCATTATAGGTCGGGTGGTCCGGAAATAACAGTGGCGGTAAACCCGCCGCCACTGTCAATTCCGGACCGCCCGATCCCGACTCCTGTAGGCGGGAAGTGATGTTCTCGCCAGGTCTGACCTAGAGGGTTTAACACCGCCTGCCTGCAGGCGGACGTAGAAACACCAGCACCATCACAAGATGATGCCGGTGTTTCCACTTCCCCATTCCCATTGAGTCCTACTGGACGCAATGGGAATGGGGATTTACCGAATTCCGCCTCCGGAATTCCCGGAACACCAGGGTCGTAATGCCCTGGTATTTCCAGGAGTAATGGAGGCGGAATGGTAATATGAGTCCAGCGGTAACCAGGCGGTTTTACCGCCTCGGTTACCGCCGGACTCGTAATGAGGCCCATTGTCCTTCTAGGAATGTGCAAAGAGAGATATCTTTGAGCTCCTAATCTGCACATGGCCATTTCACTGAGGAGTCGGGATCTCCCAATACACACACCCTTTGGGGTCTATTCTACACATATACCTCTGAAATATTTATCAATTTCTCAGAATGTCTAGTCAATTTATACACCCCTTCCCCTTCAGTACTTTCACAAATGAAAGTGCTGTGATTTAATCTATTGCATTGTAGAGTATCTACATAGGAATTTCCTTTGGCTGTCCCACAGACAGGTGGGCACCCTCTCCGGGACTGGTTTGATTCTCCCCGTTTGGGAGCAGGTGGGTATTAGTCAGCAAGATTATGTAATTTTCCCTCAAATGTCTCATTACATTCTTTCTATATTGGGACCTGACTACCGTCTTTCACACTGAGGAAGGCCTGGGGCATTAACCCGAGGTAGCCCTGCCTTACAGAGCACTCTGTGTAATACAAAATGGTTAAATAAAAAGCAATCAATTTAATTCTCCCTTCAGTTGTTGTCAATTCTCCTTTAGCCCCTTCTTTCAAACCATCAGTCAACCAGTTAGTGAGTGAATGAATGAGTGAGTGAGTGTCCCTTGTATCTATGTGTTTTAACATTTATAGAGTGAAAACCTCTTCCCTTTGAGGTGTGTATAATTTCTCTAATCTAATTTGTCAAGTGAACAGAGGAAGGCACAGGTGCAACATGCGGGTCTTGGAAGCAACACCACACAGAACAACAGAGATTTGAATCCCGGATCCGTGCCTAGAAACCGAACTCAAATGTATGCAATTGAGCAGTGTTCCAAAAGTGACAACACTCAGTAGTCAATGGGCATAATAATGAAGAGGGCAGTCAAATGTGACTGTCTTCTACACCTAGTGTTCTGACATTCAATGTGATGTCATCATGGAGATTTCTACATTAAACAATTGTAGTTTCTGAAACTGTGTGTTCCTCACATGTTATCAAATTTCAAAACAGTTAATCAGCTCATCAATTACTTGAACCAAATGATGCGGCTTTGATCTCAGCATGAAAAATGGGGGAGGAGTTACAGATTTTTAAATGTTTCCTTGCAACACTTTTAAACAAATATAATATTTCCATCTCACAATACCAGGCTTGCCAGCACAGATGTTTGGATATATAAACCACTGGCGAGCACCATTTATTTCACAAAGATATCCACATTTGTCAAATGTGCACAATTAACATAATGTAAAAAATATATAGTTTTACATTCAGCTGATAGAACTTGTCATCCTGAACATTTTTTAAAAAAGAATTATAACTCTACAATTTTCCATTCAATAGTTACAATCGAATATATGATTCCATGTGTAGATTTCACATGATGAATTATTTTATATAATGGGATGAATCACAGTCTGAAATGGCATACCAGTTTCTGGCTGGTCCAGCCAAATGGTGTCAGTTCCTTTGAGCACCAAGCTGGAGCAATCTATGACCTGAAGAGTACTGGTCATCATGGCATATGTTCTTTGAAGTTAGGCTGGCAGGGCCATTTGCAACTTCAGTCCTGTCCCCTTTGAATGATTTCAGGATCCGGCTACCCCTTATGTGAGACATCCAGTCCCCAAGTTGTGACGTTTATTTCCCACTTGAAGTTGGGAATTTGATTGGGGGCACGACTGCAATATTTTTAAGGGGGTTTAGCCTAAGCTCAGAGACAGATGGAAGTTATAAATGTGCACAATTTGTTTTGCTCTGCAGCACCTGGCATCCTGAGAATCAACTTCAGGAATTCATTAGCTTTATGATTCAGGTCAAGGTTCAAAGGCCAATGTTCACACTCTCCTTATGGGAAGGCTAGCACCATGGCCTATAGCTTGTTGGGGGATGAAAGGCCATTTGGCAGTTCAGTCCAGGTTCGAGTTTCATTCACAAATGTAGCATTCAAAAGATATTTTCTTTTCCCACGTTGCAGTTGTTACTTTAAACAATGCATCCTTATAGCATTGTATTTTTTTATCAGTTTTTGAGTATCACTAGATGTCTTTCTACAAAGATGATTCTCAGTCCTTTAAAGGAAAACATATACAATGCAAGGCCTAAATTCAGTATTCAATCTCTTATGAAAGGCTGTGCTTTTCATCCCAGATTGGACTGTTTTTCCATTTTAATAACAGTTTCTGGATACACTCTGGTAACAGGAAAGCTATTTTTTTTTCTTTATCAGTTACTTTGGATATATATATATACTTATTATAGACGGACTGCAAACACTGCACATTCCCTCACACATGTCATTTTTCAGATGCTGCGCCTAAACTGCTGCTGTTTTGTTTTTAAAGTGTCTTTCTTTCTTTGCATTCTTTGCATCAGTAGAGATTTCCCTACTTCAATTCAAGATGAAAATATCTCCCAATCTCATAGGTGGGAAAAGTATATCTATCCCAATATATGTAAAGAAGTGTACGCAACGTCTTTCTTAAGGTTTGCTTTTCCAAAAGTACATGTGTGATGTACCATTGTATCTTCTGGGGGCACAGGCTTTGCTTGCACTGTGTCCCACCAGACAATTTTTAAGTGTATGTTTGTTGCAGCAGAAAACAAACTAGTGGTTATTTGGAGCACACATATTCTCGTATAGGTCATCTGAGCCATACACCTTTACAAGTCACATGTGCTATGTTAAAAAAAACACAGGGTGTTTCACAACCTAGTCACTGGGGATCCCATACTCAGGTGGCCAGGCAAAGGCCATCGTTTTTGGATCTTGACCCTAGGGGTGGACAAGCGAGGCAGATCACCTTGGTAGGTGCTCCTCAGGGAGTGTGGGAGAAGCACACATTGGTGAGGCATGATATCCCAATTTTCCAGAACCAATCTAACCCCTATCCCTGCTTATTTTATGGGAAACTACAACTCCCATAATTCCTCCCCACTTTAGTTTGACAAAGGTACTGCAGAAAAGTATATGAGGAATGAGGTTAGAAGGATTACCTCCCCTGACTTGCATTGGCCCTGTTCCTGTAATAAGGCAAGGCAGAGTCAGGCATGTAGCTCTAACAATGTACACCTGCCACATATTAACGCTCCCTGCGAAAATAAAAGGTGACATGCACAGGCACACCTTGAGCGGGGCTGGGTATGAGAAGAAACAGCTCTTCCGGGGCAGATGCAAACCATGCTGTGGAAGGTGGAAGGCCAATGGTCTGATCGACAAGTGAGAAGATCAAGAGAAAGCTAGGCAAGATTTCCATACTTTCAGGAGGCTATGAGCTTTGGAAGAGCAAAGCCTAGTGAGTGGAGGAAAGGAACCGTCAAGTTTCTAGAAAGAGGACTGCAACCCTCCTGGGTGAACGGCAGAGTTGGAGAGGAGCAGAAAAAGAGTTGGTAACGGCCTTCAGCTTCAGTAAAGAGATGAAAGAAATCCAATTAACATAGCCGGTGAGTTATCGGGGAAAACAAAAGTCTGGTTGATGTTAAAGGTAAAGTAACTGTAATTTGAAAGTTGAAGGTTGTGCGTGTGCCGAGAAAACGCGAATGAAGAGAATAATTGTTGAAAGACAAGGATACAAAGTAGCCGAGTGGTCCTGCCAGATGAAGTCACACACTTTCAAATGTCTATGTGAAATGTTATGAATTTTGAAAGATATTACAAGCAGAGATCAAAGGAAACCATTATAAGAAAAGAAAGTTGAATCAGAGGAAAGTGACATTTGTGAACTGTGAAAAATGCTAAGAGGGCAAAAGTAAAGTATAACAACTTTAGAAAAAGGCCTAGCAGGCAAGTGAAAGAGGAAAACAACTATAAGTACCAATGAACATTGGTAATACTAGAGAAGATTGTAAATTAAAGGATTGTTGAACTAAAGGTGGAAGTAGTCATGCAGAGGTCTATGGAAATTCCATGCAGTCTCGAAAGTCTTCAACAGTGAAACGGTATATGACATAAAACGTTGGGAAGGGAACCCCAGCAAACGAGACAAGCTTGAGCCTGGTAGAGGGAAGCCTGTGAAGAACTGTGAGAAATTGAGAATATATGAACTGAGTATTGATGGCAAGGTAGGCAAAACCTAAAGAGGTGATTGAACTATCAGAACTTAAACACCTAAGATTGAACTGTTGAATTGTACCAGCAAGACAAAGTGTGCAAGATTGACAGAACTGTGCCATCTTCCCATCCTTTGTTTTTTGAGAGACTCTCTAGACCCTGTGGGGTTGAACCTGGGGAAGGGAGTTGATGCTGAAGCCATTCTGACATTTCCTTTTGAGACAAATTTGTAATTCTAAGAAGGATGCCAAGGTTTTCTTAGTGTAGGCCATTTATTTTGAGCAGACTGACTTGGACGTATTTGTTATTGTTTAATGGTCGAGATTACTCCTGCTTTAAAGTTAGGGCAAGTTAGAAATCGCTCCATACCAATTAAAAGTGTAAATAAATCTTTTAAAAACATGTATCTATTGTCGCTGTGTCTACTGCTCGATACCATGCCTTGCTCACATACTCTATCAGGAGTGGGATGTGACTCAATTGAAACACATTGGCGAAACCTTAAGTTGAGCCTCAAACCCAACTGTAGCCACAAAAGGTTCTATTGTTTTTGACATCTGTAGTAGTAGGAAAGTATCCATCCCTCCATGGAAAAGGAATATGGATCCCACTGACATAGTTCTAATACCTCCCCCTGGATGCTACATCAGACTAGCCCCCAAATCTGGGTTAGCCTGGAAATTCATACTGGATACACTTGCAGGAGTTATTGATCCGGATTTCAGGGGAGATGTGAAAGTACTTTTGCATAATCATGGGGAGGCATCATCTGACATAGATATTGGGGATACAATAGCACAAGGGATTCTTGGAAGGGCTTTATTACCCCCATTAAAGAGAAGAGACAAAACATGAAGTGAGGGAGAATCTGATGAGTGACCTAACATCAATACTAGACATGAGGATATTATATGATATGATATGGCATTTATAACGCGTGTATACACAAGTGTTTCAAGGCACGACAACGCAAGGGAGGGGGAACAGAGGGAAGACAGAGACAACAATCTTACTAAGCCGGGTGACATTGAAATTGCGCAAGTGCAGGTGAGGGAGGAAGGGAAAAGTGAGGGGGCGAGGCCGAAGTGCAGTACATAGGATAACAGTAAAATAAATAAAAACAAAAAATAAAAAGTGTGGCCAGCTGGTGGCAAGTGCAAAGGTAAGTGCAGACATCAGGTGTCAGGTGCTGGTAGGGGGCTTTAGGAATACAGAAACAGTCCCTGAGTGCAAGGGTTGACAGGGGGGCAGTGCAGGTATGCAACTGGTGGGGAAGGGACCTGGGCCTGAGATCAGAAGGTAGCCAGGTAACCAGTGCAGTTTCAGTTTCAGCAGGATATCAGCAGGGGAGAGGAGGAGAGAAAGCAGAAGCAAAGAGGAAGGTCTTGAGGTGCTTCCAGAACTGGAGATGGTTCTTCTCAAGTTTCACAGAGGAAGGGAGTCTGTTCCAGAGGGAGGCGCCAGCAGAAGAAAGAGATCTACCACCAACTCTTTGCTTGGAGAAGCGACTGACCCTGAGAGAGTTGGAGGCGGATGAGCGAAGAGCAGATGAACCAACTGTCCTCCCAGATTTAGCTTTTGCTCAGAGAAATGACACATTACTAGCAGAAACTTTTCTACAGAAAATCCCGGAGTCTGTAGGAAATAAAAACAGGCGGTCCCTGCTTTTTTGTAAAACAAGGAATGCTATATGGAAGGGAAACCTCAGGGGAAGGGACATGTGAAACCCAGTAGGTAATTCCCAAAATCCATATGAACAAAGTTCTTGAAATCACCCACTCATTATTAAGAGGGGGGACATCTAGGAAAAGTTAAAACTGAAGCCCATATTAGTGGAACTTTTTATTGGCCAGGAATATATTCCGATACATTGTACAGACATGTAAGATATGTCAAAAGACTACCATAGGGGTGAATATTAGTCAAGTGCACATTCCCTTAACTTGTTTGAAGTTGAGCTTATACTTGGTATCCTGATTGTTAGGCAGAAACATATGCAGTACCCTTTGGGAACAACACACACAATTAAGATTACAAGTGTCAGTACAAGTTCACCTTTGGTACACGCCTGTACTACACAGTAAAGTGGTAGTGATGGCTGAGCAGCCAGACTTATCTCAAGAGTAAAGTGAGCAGTATCAATAGTTACACAAAGGACAGCATTTACTATGGTTAAAAAAAAACTGACTCAAGGTTTCTGAGTAAAAGAATAAACATTTATGTACACATCAGTTGTAAAACAATTCACTAAAGTAAAGCAGTAGAAAAATCATACTCTTAATATACTACACACCACCTAATAGATTCTGGACAAGTTAAGCTCAAAATGAAGTGTGAGCAAAATTGCACTCCAGCAATTTAAAACGGAGGGAAAGACAAGGTTAGACAGAAATTAAGCAGCACCAACAAATAAGTAAGCAGGGCAATCCAGAAAAGGCTACTATGGTGAGGAAATCAAATCAAGAGGCCTGAGCCAAATTCAGTGGACCAGAGTCTTTGCAGAGGATCACACAGTTCAGAGTAGTTTGCGGTTAAGTCTTTGCCAAGAGTTCGGAATGAAGCTGGTCAGAAGAAAAGTTACTTTAAAGAATAGAGAAGGACAAGCCCTCGGATTGGCAAAAGATTTCAAACACTTTCACTGCGGTCGGACGCAACACACAACCGGGTTAGAACAGTACCTTAAATGAAGAAGAAGGCTGTAGCTGAGGCAGAAGTTCCTGGCATGTCCTGCAGGCTCACAGTTCCTGAAGCGACTGTTGGACTGACATGAAGTAGGAAGACTGGAGGGTCCTGCACTGCCCAGGGAAGAAACCAGAAGCAGAGCAAAGCAATGAATAAAAGGTGCGCTCCTTAAAACCCAAGCAGGGTCTGGTCCTCCTGGCTTTCTGGTTCACTGTTGCTGTGCACAGCAAATTCGACCAGAGGAGGGAGGCCTGGCTTGTAGTTTGGCAAACTGGTTGGTCCCACCAGCTCAAGGGGAGAAGATTCCTTGCAGATCTTCCCTGCCGTCGAAGTTTGGCGATTCGGACCCACAGCAGGGCTTCACCAGGAGTTTAACTGATGCTAGAGGTCCTCTTCTGTCAGCTTCTCTTCAGTTCTCTCGATCCAGTGGCGACTCTGCCTTCTCAGTCCCAGAGACCTGCTTTATATGCAGTTTTCCCCCATTCACACAGCCTGTCTGTCAATCACACAGCAGGGTGGCTGTCTCTGCGGGACAGTTACCACAGCCAATCATACAGAGTGCAACATGGGTCTCCAAGGAGACCCTGTGCAGGGAGTCTCAACCTCTCCCTCACATCCTGTCCCCCTCAGACATTCTGGCGCCTAAGGAGGGCTTCTGTGCAGAAGCCCGCCAAAGGACGGTGAGCAAAGGAACCAAACCTGGTTTGGCGTGCAGAGTTAAACACGAGAAAGACCTTAACAAAAAGAAATGGTGAATACACGCAGCCGGAACCAAATAAAAGTAAATGGGGTCCAGCGGATTTAAGTTTGAGGCTATTAACATAGCCTAAAACAGGACCAAGGCTATTTAAATAGACTGTCGTAGAAAACAATTGTGTATATACCACTGCCACCAGCCAAATCTTAAAGAAAGGGGAAGGAAATAATGTTCCATGAGAAAAAGACAAAAAGGGATAACTATTAACCCTTTCCAGAACTCTATGTAAGATAGTTTGTACTGGGTCTGTGAATTTAAAAAGACTAATAAAGTCAATGGCAACTTTACATGTTCTTGGAGACAGTAATCAGTCCCAGAAAATGGAGTTTAAAGTGGGAAGTCTGAAAAAGACAACCCTTTGTCACTGCACTAAAGGTGCTGTGTAACACACAGTAAAAAGATGATACCTATGGAGTAGGTCAAGCTCCACAGTCCATGAACACAAACATGTTAAACACACACCAAAACACATGTAAGAGTGTGAAAAAAAGCTCACACTCTTACCAAGTGAAAAAAAAAATCCTAGAAATCCAGCAAAGCTGCTGACGGACTCAGTAGGTAAGGGGAATTAGCCATTCTGGAGAACTCCCTAACACTCGCCCACCCCCGCCCCCAGAGTAAGGGACGGGAGGATCTAATCTCCACCAGGATGGATCTCCTGTTTCAAGTCAGTTAAATGGCCTGCTGAGTACACCAGCATCCTTTTGTAACCCTTGCTAGGACATTTTTTACCAATGGTTTTCATTTGTAGACTATATGACCTACAAACCTGTTGTGGTACATCTCTCTTTTTTAATGTATAGGGGATCTGTTCTAACAGTCCCTCAGAAGTTGCAACAACCTCTGAACCTACAATAAGCTTTTTCAAGGGGTCCTTTGAAATGGATCCCTTAGATCTAGAGGGGCCTCCATGGTTCCTCACCACCTCTCTCACAAGACCAGGTTGGGTCTCAGGTATCTTGGTTGGAGGGGCTGTGGTCAAGCAGGGTACATGCTGCCACTTCCTCTGAGATCTAACCTTACCTATTTTAGAAGTTTCCCTCCTAACATTAGGATTTACATTGGAGTTTCCAGTAGACGCTCCAATAGTCTTAAGGTGTTTAGCCTTAGACCTATTTTTCCTGGTTTTCCACCAGCTTTGAGAATTACCAGTTCTCACAGGCCTAGAGAGGGGTCCAATGTGTCTATCCACCTCTTCCCCAGAAGCAGGGGGAGTCAAAGACTTTACAATTGGATAGGCAATGATGGAGCTTGGTTGGGCTCCCATTTCCCTACTATACAACCCTCAGATTTGCCAGGGTTAGAGGTCAACTTACTAACACCAGGGCTTGAAGTGGGGTTCTCTGTAGAGGTTCCCACAGGCTCAGAGTGGTCTCTTAAGGTTGCCTCTCTAGCCAATTTGGTTTAGTTCTGTTTTCTCTCACGGGGAGGAGTGGGGGTACTGGATACTACTCCTAGAGCTTTTAAATCATTCCCCAACAGGACTCTCCCAGACACCTCATTCTGGAAACTGACAGGAATCCTTGCTGTCATATTATTACACTTTAATGAGAGTTGGCAGAATTGGAACCAACTGGACAGGGCCTCGAGGAAATTTAGTGGGACCTTTGGGTGCCTTAGCAACATCCTCAGGCTGGAAAAAGCTTTCATCCACTACTGTTCTGCTGGCCCCAGTGTCTCTCCTGGCAGGAGTATCCTGGCCATTGGCAAGATCACTGTCCATATAATACCCTCTAGAGTTTTCTGGAATGGGGTTGTATACATCCATATTCTGTTTCTTACCAGACCCATGAACTCTAAGGATACAGTTGCATGAAGACCCAAGGGTGCTTCAGCAAATAACTGTGAGCGGTCACTAGCCATTTGTACTTCTTCCTCTGGGGAGAAGTCTAAGGAGGCGATGCTTATCCCTGCAGGTTTACCCTTGCAACTGGGATCTCCTTTCACATGGTCGGTTGATCCACACACATAGCACTTACCAAATGCTCTCTGGAATGGGGGTTTCTGCTGATCTACCTCTAACTCTGCTGATCTCATTCTAATTGGGCACCAGAGGATTCACTAGCCCTATTTGGTTTCCCATGGGGATTACCCTGGTTATGTTTGGGGGCCTCTTCTGGATTGGAGGTATAAGAATTCCCCTTGTTATCTTTGTTTGGCTGCTTTCCCTCATCCTTCTTCTGAGTTGCCCCAGAGTCCTTGTGAGTAGCCCCGTTGGCAACCCACAAGTCAGCAGCCTTAGCTAACTCCTTTGGATCTATATCCTTAGAATCAGCCAAGTGCTAACTGAGCTCAGGAGAGCAGGCATCATATATTGACTCCAACATAACAAGATTTATCATACCTTCATAAGTGTTTACTTGGTAACCCTTAACCCAACCATCTAGGTTTTTCAAACCTCGCATACCCAGGTAGCCCAAGGGGTACCATCATGCTTTTTTGAGGGTCCTAAACCTCTTAAGGTACTGGGAAGGGGTCTTCCTAAATCTAGCAATTAAAGCTAGCTGCATACACTCGTAATCCATCCTATCTACCTCCCTCAACTCCATCAAAACATCAGATGCAACAGTGGGTAGCCTAGAGAAGAGCCAAGGAAGCAACTGATTCCCTATAATGCATTGAATCCCATGGTTATATTCAAACATTGCCAACCAATCTAAAATATCAAGCTTAGCCTCATACATACCAACAATGTTGTTAGGCATATGGGGTCTCTTAGGACTGGAAGACCTGGAAGACTCTGGGAGAGAAGCATTTTCCAAAGACAACTTTTTCATTTCTAAGGCATGATTCAACTTCATTTCTCTGAGTTTCAGTCCTTGATGCTTGAGTTTCAGCCCTTGATGCTTTTGTTAATTTTGAGCATTAATACATTTAAATTACAGTTCAAGCCTCATCTTTTCTAGAGCAATGAATTCAGGACTGAGTGTAGGACCTGATGGGGCCCCAGTGGACAAAGGTTGAGGTTGCTGAGCAGGTAGAGGAGCAGTAAGGCCTACATTGTGGGACACATCTGCCTCATCTAACTCATCCATAATAACAGACACATTATCATCCTCATCATTTTCCACATTTGCTGAGGAGTTAGGTATTTCAGACCCACTCCCCGACTTTGTTTCTCTAACAAGCTTTCAATCAATTCTGACTTTTTGCCTTTAACAGAGAGATTCCTATCTCTAGACAGAATCTTCAGATAATCCACAGTGTAATAAAGTAGGGTCTCCTGACAGTAGCTTTCCATATCAGACATGATTAATATTGCTTTTTAGTGATGTTTAGCCTTGCGGTAAATTGATCCAAGGTAATAGCAACACTCCAAGTGTAATCACTATAATTGATCCTCACCAATTAAAAGTCCAGCAGTGTACACCAGTGTTAGGCAGAATCATATGCAGTACCCTTTGGGAACACCACACACAATTAAGATTACAAGTGACAGTACAAGTTCACCTTTGGTACAAACCTGTACTACACAGTAAAGTGGTAGTGATGGCTGAGCAGGATATCAGCAGGGGAGAGGAGGAGAGAAAGCAGAAGCAAAGAGGAAGGTCTTGAGGTGCTTCCAGAACTGGAGATGGTTCTTCTCAAGTTTCACAGAGGAAGGGAGTCTGTTCCAGAGGGAGGCGCCAGCAGAAGAAAGAGATCTACCACCAACTCTTTGCTTGGAGAAGCGACTGACCCTGAGAGAGTTGGAGGCGGATGAGCGAAGAGCAGATGAACCAACTGCCCTCCCAGATTTAGCTTTTGCTCAGAGAAATTACACATTACTAGCAGAAACTTTTCTACAGAAAATCCCAGAGTCTGTAGGAAATAAAAACAGGTGGTCCCTGCTTTTTTGTAAAACAAGGAATGCTATATGGAAGGGAAACCTCAGGGGAAGGGACATGTGAAACCCAGTAGGTAATTCCCAAAATCCATATGAACAAAGTTCTTGAAATCACCCACTCATTATTAAGAGGGGGGACATCTAGGAAAAGTTAAAACTCAAGCCCATATTAGTGGAACCTTTTATTGGCCAGGAATATATTCCGATACATTGTACAGACATGTAAGATATGTCAAAGGACTACCATAGGGGTGAATATTAGTCAATTGCACATTCCCTTAACTTGTTTGAAGTTGAGCTTATACTTGGTATCCTGATTGTTAGGCAGAAACATATGCAGTACCCTTTGGGAACAACACACACAATTAAGATTACAAGTGACAGTACAAGTTCACCTTTGGTACAAACCTGTACTACACAGTAAAGTGGTAGTGATGGCTGAGCAGCCAGACTTATCTCAAGAGTAAAGTGAGCAGTATCAATAATTACACAAAGGACAGCAATTACTATGGTTCAAACAAACACTGACTCAAGGTTTCTGAGTAAAATAATAAACATTTATTTATAAATCAGTTATAAAACAATTAACTAAAGTAAAGCAGTAGGAAAATCACACTCTTAATATACTACACACCACCCAATAGATTCTGGACAAGTTAAGCTCAAAATGAAGTGTGAGCAAAATGGAACTCCAGCAATTTAAAAGGGAGGGAAAGACAAGGTTAGACAAACATTAAGCAGCACCAACAAGTAAGTAAGCAGGGCATTCTAGAAAAGGCTACTACGGTGAGGAAATCAAATCAAGAGGCCTGAGCTAAAGTCAATGGACCAGAGTCTTTGCAGGCGATCACACAGTTCAGATTAGTTCGTGGTTACGTCTTTGCCAAGAGTTCGGAACGAAGTTGGTCGTAAGAAAATGTACTTTAAAGAATAGAGAAGGAGAAGCCCTCACTTCGGTGAAAGATTTCAAACACTTTCACCGCAGTTGGATGGAACGAACAACCAGGTTAAAACAGTACCTTAAATGAAGAAGAAGGTGAAGTGGGAGAATGGAAGAACAGGCTCCCGCCCTTCCCCTCTCGCGCTTGGCCTAGAGGATCATGGCCTAGACACCCGTCACGAGAGGAGTTTGCCTATCTACCAGACAACCAAATACCCTGGTACAGGAACATACGGATGTGCCCACCTACCTGCCCAGCAGCCCGCCCTGTCCATGCCGACACCTGCGGCATGGATCAACTCGACTAAACCTACTGAGGATAGAGCAATATGATACCGTAACCTAAAGCGCTCTGCATCAAACGGTTCCACCTATGCACCAGGCCCAAGTAGGCCGCAAGCAAAAGCTTCCATGAACATTGAATGAGCAAGAGCTCGGTTGCTGACCCTGCAGAATGAGCCCGGCGAAAGCACACCGCCAAGGGCACGATGTTGCAATCTCGCACGCCGCAAGCCGACGCCAAGGTCGCACCTGCAAGATAAACCAGGCACACAGTGGGAAAAACAATATTAATTGTGCTGAATTTTGCCTCAAACACGGTCCCACCTCACGTGACAAAGCCAAACCTGACAGGATGCCAAGCTCAGGAGGAAGGAGACGCCTGAATCCCACGTTTCAAGACACAGGCAGATACAATTAAAAGACTAATTGACAATTAAAAGAAAAATTGTTTACACCTACCCATAGTAAAACATTGTTGCAAATGACAGGTGCACCGCGAGCTGGGAACAGCGATAGTCTCAGCCTGGGAGGCTCGCGAGCGGACCAATCAGAACATGGGGCTCTTATCACTGACGCCATTAACATTGACCAATCCTCAGAGGTCTTCATGTAACAATTTTCATGTATCAAATTGAAGGGACAGCCCAAGTATCCCACCTGACTAACCCTCAACCACTAACACCGTTCTCTATATGTATGCTATACTAACCCTACCACTCGAGTAACCAATCCAGAGTGGAAAAAGGGTTTTTGCTAAACTTTCTAAGGTGACGCAAGTAGCGCGTCATACTAAGGTAAAAAGGGCCTGCGAGCCCCACGATTGTGTGTGTGTCAGGACGGACGCGTACGATCCTTGACCCATCCCTGCCGTTTTGTCTAATAAACAGCAGAGTCACCTTGCTTCTTGCGTGTGTCTCATACTCTATCTCTTTTGGGATATACGGGAGGAGTTGGGGCCTCCCTGCCCGGAGGTCTACGGACGGCCCGGCCGACCCCGGCAGAATTTCCCCCCGACAATTTGGAGGCACTGCTGAGGTCTGTTTAAGATCTGCTTTTTTTAATTTATTTTTTTATTTTTCCAGGTACTCCCGTTGCGAGAAGGTCCGGCGGCGCGGCCCCGTCTGCCGTTGCCCCCTTCTGAGGACTACAGGACCATCGCGGAACTGCGAGAAGACCGGACAGCGCAATCCGGATATTGGCCTTCGGGAGCCGGTTGAGAAGTATCCCGCCCGCGGTTGGCGAGTGTCCAGACGTGGTCCAGACGAGGGGAGGTGGCGAGCCGCTTGGAGGGGTGCACGCAGTCGAGCGGCCCCGCATCAAGAGAACTTGGTGAGCATGCCACGCACAACAAGCAATGTGAAATTGTGAGGGAGGGGGGAGGAATTAAATACGGGAGGTGGGAGGTGTTGCACAGGTGCGCGGCGAAGGTTTGACAATTTAGTGTAGGCAATGAAATGAATGGTAGCCGAACGAGTGTGAGAGCAGTCGGCTACGTTACGCGAGAGAGGGAGGTGGAGCACGAAAACATCACGTGCGGCCGCTCGTAGACACTGATTGGCCTAGGTCGCGACTATGTGTAAGGGTGTGTGTGTCTGGTTTCCTACGATTTGGCATTTATTGATCAATGAGTAGATGAGGATCCCTATTGTTCGAGCAAGAAACTCGATAGGTAGATGACGTTTCCCTGTAGGCGGTAGCTAGTTAGTTGCCCAATACGGAAGATAATTGGTTGGTTAAGCCCTCCTGTCGAGGGGCGTAACACACGCGAGGCGACGCAGCGTGCGCAGTCCGATTATATCATTGATTACCTTGTTCCAGGAGTGACAGGAAGACAGCTGTGAGGTTAACGGGGGTAGATTGCAAGTGTATTTTGGACTTAAAGAATATATGAAGAACTTACCAGTAGTTCGAAGAGATCGGTGACGTCACCAGTAGGGCTTTCATAGGATATCCCGAGCACAAGGCATCTTTCTTTCTGAGAGTGGTGGGGAAGAGAACTGTGGTAAGGGAGTGGAAACGGAGATAAACGGTAATGAGTTGATCGGGGAAAGGCGAAACGGGGGACGTGGCTGCGCACGGAGAACGCCGGCCATGGCAAGTGTAGAAGAAGGAGAAGGAGCAAATGAAAATAGGACGACTGTATAAGAACGTCACAAGGGGTACGCAGCCGCAGGGGGCTACGTGCGCCTCGGCCGCAGGGGGCCGTAAGGGTGTTGTGTAAAGGAAGAAAGAAAGAAGAAAATATACAAATGTAAATACTATATTTTAATAATTTTCCTTAGCGGACTATCGCAAGTCCCCAAACTTACGGGGCCAGGTAAAGGTATAAGGCTGTGTATTGTAAGTGTTAGTAAGATAATAGCTACCAAATAGGGGAAGGATAACAAGTGAAGCGCTACTATGTCATACGGGACAGGATCGGGAGGGTGGGGGAACACCCTCACTACCCCACTACAACACATATGTACAACGCTGTCACCCCATAGGGAGAAACTGATCAAGTATAGCATAGAATGGACACAGGGGACGGACAACAAAATGATAACACCATGGCCGCCTAATGGTAGCTTCGATCCATATACCCAACATTCACTATTAAACCATCTGCATAATACATACAAAGGGAAGAAGTTGACACACCACATGGAGGTGTTTAACTTATGGAGGATGTTCCAAGGGTCCCGACCAGGACCAAATGGAATGTTCACTGTGGGGGAAATACCGGAAGAAAAAGAGATTAAGGAGGAAGGAGAGAATGGGAAAAAGGGGAGTGAAGACCCAAAGAACACGGGGAACGGACAAGAGGGAGGAGAAAAGAATAATAACTCAAAAGAAAATGAAATAAAAAAGGAACAGAGCAACGATATACCCCTAGCAAAGGTAGTGAAAACAGAGGGAGGGGGGTTGTACCCTTTAAGAGAATTAGGAGAAATAGAAAGAGGACAGTTAAGGGCGGCTGAGGGGTACTCGAACCCGGCATACAGCCCGCCACCATATGTGGCTCATAGGAAGATGCCAGCAGGGGAGGGGAGGACTGGAGAAGAACAAACTGTGGAAATAGGACATGATGAGTGGGTAGCTGCGCAGATACTATTAAAATTACGAGGTTCATTAACAGGAGAAGAGAAGGAGGTAGTAAGGAAAATAGACGAGGATAATACCAGGGAGAGTGAAATGAGAGGGGAAGAGCTGTTACGACAAAAGGAAGAGATTTTGGAGGAACGACTAGCAGAGTTAAGGGATGAGCAGAATGAACTGATCAAACAGCTCGAGAGGGAGGAAAGAGAGAGAGCGAGGGAAAGGAAAGAAGGTAAGAACGAATTGGAAAAAATAAGGGAACGAACTGAGGAGCAAAGGAGAGAAGCTGAAAGGGTAAAAGCAGCAGCAGAAAGGGTATCAAGAGCAGTGCTACGAGAGAGGAAAAGGGAAGAAGAAGAGAAAGAAAAAGAAATGGCAATGTGGAAGAAGAGATTACTATCAGAAACGACTAAGAAATACGAAGAAGGGAGGGTGATAGAGAGTATATTAGAAAGGGAGAGGGTGAGATGGGAAAGGAAGAAAGAGGATGAAACGATATTGGAAAAAGTGAGTAGTGAAGTAATGGAGGAATTAAAAAGGAAAAGGGAGGAAATTGGTAGAGAGATGGAGGAGAGAAATAAAGGGGAAAGAGAATATAGGAGAAGGGAGAGTGAAGTAAGGGGGTATGTATATAGAGACACAGAAGTAGCAACAACATCAGCGCAAAGGGGAGCGGTTGGTAAAGGAGAAAAGGGAGAACCGGACCTAATAGACTTAAAAACAGTAACAATCAAGGGGAAAAAGACAGAGTGGGGGCTGCCGTTTGTGAATGACTTTTGTAGTGAGGAAGAAGAAGGAATGGAGAAGGAAGGAAGAAACAGTGAAAGGGAAAGCCTAGATAAACTATACACCACCCGGACCAATACAGACTCAGCATGGATCTGTAGGAGAAAGGATGAACTGGAGAGAAGTGAGGAGGAAGAGCAAGGAATAGCGGAAAGACAGACACATGAAGCCACACCGTCACCATCACACCCTCTCCCATCCCACCCTACATGCTCAACCACCTCACGCTCATTACGTACAATCAAACTTGCACCCTTCACAAACAAACTGACACCCTATGCAGGTCGGCTTAGAGACCTCCCTAGACGCAGGCAGGAAGGACGAATACACACGCCCACATTAAATACAGGAAATGATGGAAGAAGGGGAAAAGATGGAGAAGAAAGAGTTACGAGCAGGGGAAATACGGACGAAATTGACGATGTAGGAGAGAGGGAAGAAGAGGAGGGGTGTGAGGACTCGATTTTATGGAACCCAAGGGGTAAAACGAGACACAACTTAATGCCACTTCTGGAAAGGGGAGGGGTTAGACCACAATACGTCCCTTGGAAGCATACAGACAAAGAAAATATAAAGTGCAGGCTCCCATCATTACGTGGAGGTACGGGTAAATGGATATATGAAATGGAAAAACACACCGCAGGACAGAAACTGGCAGTGGGAGATGTAAAGGGCCTTCTAATATCGATATTAGGGGATGCAGCGGATGACATATGGAAGAGAGCGGGATTCCCTGGGGCAACAATAGCAAACACATCGCACGATGGGGCACCATTCGCAAACTGCAGACATGCACTATGGCAGGCACTGAGGGTACAGTACCCAGACACATCAGACATAGGAGCAATTACCTCACGCAAGATGCGTGAGAATGAGGATCCTGTTGATTATATCCAGGAAATCCAAGAGAAGTGGCGCATGGAAACTAGAGAACAATGGGACAAAACACCAGCAATATTTTATCATATACTAGTACAAGGGCTCCCAGAAGGAGTTCAGAAACAACTGAAGAAAGTAGTGGGAATGGAAGCAAAAGCATGGCCAGAAATACAACTGACAATAGTGCATCATTGCAGGACATGGCAAGGAAAAATGAAACAAAAGGAAGAGGACAGGAAAACGGAAGAGGCTAAACTAGTACAGAAAAAACTTACTAAATACACAATGGAAGGGGCACTAATAACTACACCTACAACAATGACCCAAAGCCCCACACAAGTAGTGGCTGCACAAGATCCCTCCCAAATACCACCCTCACAGACTATAACACAACAGGTGCCGCCACTCCAACCATACACGACCAACATGGGAGGAGGATTCTCAATGCCAGGAGCTGGGTATTATAATTACAACAGGGGAAGAGGAGGAATTATGAGAGGGAGAGGATACGGATATAACACACAACAGCAGGTGGGAGGACTTAGAAATTCCTACCCCACCGGGCAACCAGTATACCAGGACAACACAGGAAGCTTTCCATGGCAGAGTAGGGAACCACCGGTGTGTTGGAGTTGTGGATTAGTAGGGCACATGTCACGCACGTGTAGAGTAAGACCAGGAACACCATCATGGAGCGAACAGGGACAACCAAGGCCCACACAGGAACAGCAGGGCATACAGCAACAGCAGACGTTGCAACAGGGAAATGAACAGCAACAACTAATAACACAACAACAGCCACAGACATATTCACTGCCACAACAACAGGTAGCGATAACACAACAACCCCAAGCACAACAAACACAACTGGGTAGGGTGACGGTCCTGGGACACAACCCTTACACAGGAAATGGTCAATCGTTGTACCCTCAATAGGACAGGCCACAGACGGCCTTGGTGTGTCCCATCCTGTCGGTAACACCTAATAGTGCGGAGGAACCACGCATAGAGGTAATGATAGGTGACAAAAAATTATCATTCCTTGTTGACACCGGGGCGACCCGGTCTTGCATAAGGGAAGGTAAATTTAAGATGTCGGGCGAAGCCATGAACACCCAAGGATTCTCTGGGGCTAGAGGGTTGGTTCCTTTTACTGATAACATTCCCTTATCTATAGAAGATTATGACATGTCAGTCCCACTTTTATATTATAGTGCCTCACCAGTAAATATACTGGGGAGAGACATCATGAACAGGTTGAATATGACGATCTCCTTTACGGAGGACGGCATAATTTGCTCTACTCCAGGAATTAACATGCTCACAGCACGACAGATTATGCAAGCATACTGCGGACAGACAGCGATTAGGGCTGAGCCAGTAGATGACAAACTCTTCCAGTACGGAACAGACATGGCATTTGCATGGATGCCAGGGATAGAGGGAAAGATCTGGAGGAGGCCAGCAGCTTATTTGTTCAGACCAGAAACACCAGTCAATGAACCAGAAGGAAAGGTGGTTCCAGTGGACATTGAGAGCATTATAGCAACAGCTGATTACATTGCTGTACATGCCCAAGACAGAGAAGGAAGAGCATGGAGGGCAGTGATAGCACTAGCAGAAGGATGTAGACTCACCCAGGTGTCAGATGAGGAGCTGTTTTCAGAAGAAAAGGAGGAAGGTGAAATAGTGTTTATGATGATTGTGGAAATATGGCTAAGAGTGGCGTACAAACAAGTGGCACAGAAAATTGCAATGGCACTTGAGGCACCCACATCCACCCCAGTTCCCTTCTTTGAGGAGGATATGACAAAAGTACCCACATCATTATGGACTACTAGCCCCTATGACGTGGGGTGCATAAAAAGTATAGGGGGAGTAAGGATAAAATTGAAAAAAGGTGCAATACTCCCCAGAGTGAAACAGTACCCACTATCAAAAGAGGCAGATGAGGGCATATATGAAACCATAACGGCCCTTATAGATAATGGCATATTGGTCCCCTCAGAATCACCATGTAACACGGCTGTATACCCAGTGCGCAAGGCTAGAGGGGGGTCTTGGCGCTTCATACAGGATCTCAGGCCCTTGAACAACATAGTAGAAGCAGAATACCCCATAGCCGCAAACCCGGCCACAATATTGTGTGGCATTCCAGCAGAAGCATCACGATTTACAGTGATCGACCTTAAAAATGCTTTTTTCTCAATACCATTGCACCCAGACTCACAAGATCTGACAAGCTTCACTTACAGAAACACAAAGTGGAAACACACCAGATTGCCACAAGGGTACTGCGAATCACCCTCAATCTTCAACAGAGTAATACAGATGGATTTGGGTAACATTGAAGTGGAAAGCACAGTGTTGCAGTATGTCGACGACATAATAATTTGCAGTACAAACGAAAGAACATGCAGAGAGGACTCATTAAAAATGCTGACAATATTGGCTGAAAAAGGTTACAAGGTAGACATGGAAAAGTTACAGTACTGTCAAGAACAGGTACTTTACATTGGTCAGCTCATATCCCAACATGGAAGAAAGATTGCACCACAAAGAGCACAGGCCATTTCAAAAACGCCAGTGCCACAAACAGTGAGAGAACTGCAGCAGTTCCTGGGTCTGTGCAACTACTGTAGAGCATGGGTATTTGATTACAGCTCAGACATAGGACCCCTGCTTGAGGCGTTAAAGGAAGCTAATAAAGGGGAGAAAAAGTTGGGATGGACAATGGAAATGAAAGAGGCTTTTGATGAACTGAAAGATGCGATATCAACTGCTCCGGTACTGGCAACCCCAGACTATGAGCGACAATTCTTTATATTTTCACATTGCGACTCAGCAGTAATGAAAGCAGTGTTGGCTCAAAAAACAAGCATGGGCTACAAACCAGTAGCATTTTACAGCGGCCACTTAGATCCTGTGATGTTAGGTCATTTCCCTTGCGAACAAGGTCTCGCCGCAGCTGCTTTTGCGGTAGAGAAAGCATCAGCAATCACCATGGGGTGCCCAACTACACTGTTTGTGGAACATGCACTATTTGCAATATTGAATAAACCTAAGTCCACCCTAACCACGCAAAGGGCATCAGGTTATGAGATCATCTTATCCAGAGCTGAACTATCAATTGTTAGATGTAGCACGGTCAACCCTGCAAGGTTCCTAGCAGAAGTAATTGAGGAAGGAGATTATGCCCACGATTGTACGCAAATAACTGAAATGTACTCATGTACTAGAAAGATTGAAGAGAACGCACTAGAGGGAGGTGAGCTCCTGTTCATTGATGGGTCATCAACTATCGACCAAAGGGATGGTATAAGGAGGACTGGGGCAGTAGTGGTAAAAATGATGGAGGTACCGGTGCGTGTGGCAATGAAATGTGTACAACTACCACAGCATTATTCCGCTCAAGCAGCAGAATTAATTGCACTAATCTTGGCGTTGAAGGAAAGCTTTGACAAACGAGTGACCATATATTCCGACAGCGCATATGTTACGTCCACTGTCCACTCAGGGCTGTCGAAATGGAGAAGAAGAGGGTTTAGGAGAGCTGATGGCACTCCAGTGCAACATGTCCTCCTATTGGCTGAACTAATTGAAGCAATAAATGACCCCCAAGAATTAGCTTTGGTCAAATGCACCGCACACACCAATGGTGAAGACCACATTTCAAAAGGGAATGCAGCAGCAGACGCACATGCGAAGTATGCTGCATATTTTGGTGAGATATGGAACCCCCCAGAGTCAAAGAGAGGGAGAGGGAGGGGAATGGCTAAGGAGATGTTAATAAGAGAAGGGTACACCCATCTCCCAGCCACACAGATAATGGAGCTACAAACGGCTGCACCAATGGCAGAAAAAGAAATATGGGTAAAAAGAGGATGCACAATGTCACCAACTGACGCACTTTGGCGCCAGGGTGACACTGGAAAGATTGTAATATCACTGGCACTATTGAACACCGCCCTGAGCCAACTACACAACCCAGCCCACACAGGCAAGGAAGTAATTGCAGCACGAATTAGGGAAGACTGGTTCTGCCCCGAGTTAAATTCTCATGTGTCAAATTTTATCAGCAATTGTCTCACATGTCAACAGTTTACGGCCGGTCACACTCTGAAGGTGATAAGAGGTATTATACCCCGGCCAGAGGGACCCTTCCAACATCTCCATATTGACTATGTTGATATGATCAACGTATGTCAAGGAAATAGGTATATGATTGTAGTAGTATGCCCATTCTCGAGGTGGATTGAAGCAGGGCCCTGTTCACACCCAGATGCATTCAGAGCAGCTAAATTCCTAGTGAGGGAGGTCTTCCCCAGGTGGGGAGTGTGCGAGGTACTGCAGTCAGATAATGGCCCACATTTCGCAAACGAAATGTTCCAGCACATCACATCCTTACTGAACATCAAGCATAAATTTGCATGTGCATACCACCCACAGGCCAACGGTATATGTGAACGCCTGAATGGCCTATTAAAGGAGGCAATTGCAAAAATACAGCAAACAACAAAGAAGAGTTGGTTATATTGCCTTCCACTAGCCCTGTTTGAGCTAAGGAATAGACCAGGTTCCGACCACCACCTCACCCCTCAAGAGGTGGTTACCGGATGTCAAATGCGCCTTCCCCTAACGCCAACATCAAGAGCATTTACCGACCACGAGAGTACTGCAAATGTCCTTGGTGATGAAATGTACCAATATGTGTCTTCTTTGATTACTAGTGTAGTGTTTGTGTCTCAACAGCTCGAGCGCACGCGGGGCGGGTCTAACAGCGATCAACAAGAAGACGCGGATAAAGAATTGGAAAAGGAAAGACTGTGCAAAGTTGATAAAGGTGACCACGTACTACCTCGCAATTTCAACAGAAAGTGGAACAGCCCACGCTTCACTGGCCCCCATCTGGTAGAGGAGGTATCAACGAGAGCAGTAAAGCTACAGGACAAACGTGCCTGGAACCACCTACACGGCGTAAAGATCTACAAACTCCAGACCCGCCCCAGCGCCACCGACAGGGCCACTGGAAGAACAATAACAGCGTCACCAACGGAGGAAGAGACTTCTACCACAACTAACGGCCTAAGTGTCCCCATACCCTGCCACCCCTCAGATTCCCCAGAGACAACTACTAGAAAAGAAAGTGGTGATCCCCATACCGCCCACCCCGTGGTTACACGATTAAAGAGTAAAGAGACTTCCGCCAGTTGAGCCCCAAACCCTCTGCCCATTGACCCCCTACCCACTGTAGTAATAACTGAACTGAAGGACATTGTCTTACACATATACACATGTAAACACCTGAATGTTCTCTTTCTTTTCTCTCGCACATGCAGGTACAGCGTATTATTTTACTACTAAGAAAGTAGATAACTAACCAATTCACTGCCCAGGAGTAGATGGTACCCTCAGACGATAATTACCTGGAAGAATTGTCACACCAATTTGTATATGAAATAAAAAGGCCAACGTACCTGAAAAGAAGGAGGGTACGTGTCTACTACACAGCATTCCTCTTGGCCATAGAACATTCAATGCCCCACCTCCAACCATATTTGCCGCCCTAAGAGATAGATCGCTTAGATTGGCGTGGGAACAGCTCTTCGCCTGGGCACTGAATGACTACTTGATAGGGAGAGCTTAAAAACGACAACCAACACTAATAACAAGCATATTAAGAATTTTCAGGCGGGCAACTGTAACGTTGCAAGAATAAGCTGCCGGACTAGAGCAAGGTAAGAGCAAAATGCTGGTGAAATTAGCATCTGTAATAAAATTGATAGGGATTTTAATGATCACCGGGTTCTTGGCTGCCTCTGTATGGCAGTACAGCTATGCTATCGATATTATTGCTGTACCCAAACCTAATACACCCCCACCCCCAGCTGCAACAGGTGTTACGTCAGGTGGTACTAGTAAAATCCCACACAAGGAAAATAGAGTTAAACGCAGCACATACTCAGATAATAAAGGTATTGACAACTACATACAAGATTCAGCATACATCTCAAACAACATATGGTACCAACACATGACCCACATAGGTAAGCAGACAACAGAAGACAGCTGCTACGTTTGCTCATTAATCCCATACGCCATGAGCGCTTCTCGAACATTTGTTGCCACAGAGATAGATGAAAAAATAGCACGATGTATAATATACCTGGCACTGTTCCAGACGAAAGGAAGATTTCAAGGGACAGTGGTGCAACTGGTGTGGAAAACGCGAGATACATATCCATATGAAAACAACTTCCTCAAGACTTATTTGAGTTACCACAAGAGCAGTTTACATGCTGAAGGATTCAGATACATAACAAGTGGTCCTGAAAAAGGAGAAACAAAGAAAGTAACACTACAGTACCTACCATGTGATTGGTAGGCCACTGAAGTCCCTGGTAAAAACGGATGTTGGGAAAGACCACTGGTGATAATAACAGGGAAGGTGTACATGAACAACAAATGGGACATAGGAGTGGTTGGCAGCAACATGGTAACAAGAGAAAATATTTCAACTATTGATGGACACAACCATAGATGTTGGATGACTTGGGTCAAGTACGTACCCATGCTCACGTGGATGGAGAAGGATGAAGACCCAATAACAATACTGTTGCTAAGTGCGCCTAAGGTATGCTACCAACATAAAGGGGAGGTGGACGTAGGATACAACACCAACTGTGAAAGCGTGATGGAGTTACCTGAGGGGGGAGCAGGAACAGCAGTAGTAATGGACCATTACTGGGCCTGTGGAAAAAAGGCATACCACACACTGCCCCCTCTGTGGAATGGTATATGCACAATGGTGCACGTTAATGTACCATCACTAGTGGTACCCCAGAAACATGTCAATATGGCGAACTTCCCCAAAATGGATGAAGGGAACAAAAGGAAGAAGAGATCTGTACAACCTCAGAAGGGGCCAGAGAGCAAAACTGACGGCAATAATACTGTCCTGAATAGAAAGAAAAGACAAGGAGAACCTCTGACAGAAAATTACCTATGGGGAAGGTCGGAAACAGCACTCACTTCAATTCCACCAGACCATAGACTATTCAGCAGAGCAGCAATGTTCTTCTCCTCGATAATACATCCAGGACTACAGGCTTACGCAAACGCAAAATGGCTCCAGATAACTTGATGGGAACTAATGATGACTATTAATTCTACGGTAAATGGATTCAACGCAATAAAAGAGGAACTGCGAGCTGTGAGGATGGTAGCACTTCAGAACAGATATGTACTGGACCTCCTCACAGCAATGGAAGGAGGAGTTTGCGCTAAGATAGGACAATCATGCTGCACATTCATCCCTGCCAACGATGCTGACAATGGTACACTGACAGAAGCAGTTTTACAATTGGCCCAGATGCACTCAAAAATGATGGATGAAAGTAAAGGTGTGAAAAAGGATGAGAGCTGGTTTTCAATATTATGGTCATGGATGCCATCTTGGCTGTCAGATGGACTGAAGATTATAGTTGGATGTACTATTTTGGCTGGAGCTACACTGATCATAATAAGATTTTGGAAGGCCCGGAAGGCACGCACCACAGACGAGATGATCGAAATGGTTGGTATGCACCTCTTGATGCCAACAGATGACGGCCAACACACAGGCACAATCATAAAAGAGAGAGAGAAGTTGCGCAACCAGATCATCACCAACCACCTGGACCCACCATCTGTGAAGGTCGAAAACCCAAGAAACCCAAGGAGCTACATAGGGAAATGGGTATACTGCACTCCTGGAGGAACCTGTGCATATATGTATTGGTCATTTGAAGACCATGTTAACCACTATGGACATTTGGGAGGAATAACTAAAATATGGAGAGTAAGAGGAGATAAAGAAAAGGATATGTTTGTGGTCGACAAGTCGACCAGAGGGGGGACTGAAGTGGGAGAATGGAAGAACAGGCTCCCGCCCTTCCCCTCTCGCGCTTGGCCTAGAGGATCACGGCCTAGACACCCGCCACGAGAGGAGTTTGCCTATCTACCAGACGACCAAATACCCTGGTACAGGAACATACGGATGTGCCCACCTACCTGCCCAGCAGCCCGCCCTGTCCATGCCGACACCTGCGGCATGGATCAACTCGACTAAACCTACACGTCGTTAGAGATGCCATGACAACCTAGCCAACGGTCAGCACACCTGTGCAAACATGCACACCGGACACTCCCACACCAATCCACACGAAGAACATACTCAGTGCTATGACGTAGGCGACAGACATACCCACGGACGTGCATCTTTATTATTTTCCACATAGGCTCTCAAAATGCAGAAACGCAAGACGCATAATGAACTTATCTAAAAAGGCTTGCTCACGCTTCTTCTAAGAACCATGTACCATAATGAAGAATATAACGGAGACACGATACTGAGGATAGAGCAATATGATACCGTAACCTAAAGCGATCTGCATCAAACGGTTCCACCTATGCACCAGGCCCAAGTAGGCCACAAGCAAAAGCTTCCATGAACATTGAATGAGCAAGAGCTCGGTTGCTGACCCTGCAGAATGAGCCCGGCGAAAGCACACCGCCAAGGGCACGATGTTGCAATCTCGCACGCCGCAAGCCGACGCCAAGGTCGCACCTGCAAGATAAACCAGGCACACAGTGGGAAAAACAATATTAATTGTGCTGAATTTTGCCTCAAACACGGTCCCACCTCACGTGACAAAGCCAAACCTGACAGGATGCCAAGCCCAGGAGGAAGGAGACGCCTGAATCCCACGTTTCAAGACACAGGCAGATACAATTAAAAGTCTCATTGGACATCTGCAGCAGTGGGAGTAGTCGACCTCCCAACATATGAATAAATCCTCACATTGTTTACACCTACCCATAGTAAAACATTGTTGCAAATGACAGGTGCACCGCGAGCTGGGAACAGCGATAGTCTCAGCCTGGGAGGCTCGCGAGCGGACCAATCAGAACATGGGGCTCTTATCACTGACGCCATTAACATTGACCAATCCTCAGAGGTCTTCATGTAACAATTTTCATGTATCAAATTGAAGGGACAGCCCAAGTATACCACCTGACTAACCCTCAACCACTAACACCGTTCTCTATATGTATGCTATACTAACCCTACCACTCGAGTAACCAATCCAGAGTGGAAATAGGTTTTTGCTAAACTTTCTAAGGTGACGCAAGTAGCGCGTCATACTAAGGTAAAAAGGGCCTGCGAGCCCCACTATTGTGTGTGTGTCAGGACGGACGCGTACGATCCTTGACCCATCCCTGCTGTTTTGTGTAATAAACAGCAGAGTCACCTTGCTTCTTGCGTGTGTCTCATACTCTATCTCTTTTGGGATACACGGGAGGAGTTGGGGCCTCCCTGCCCGGAGGTCTACGGACGGCCCGGCCGACCCCGGCAGAATTTCCCCCCGACAAAGGCTGTAGCTGAGGCAGAAGTTCCTGGCAGGTCCTACAGGCTCACAGTTCATGAAGCAACTGTCAGACTGAAACGAAGTAGGAAGACTGGAGAGTTCTGCACTGCCCAGGGAAGAAACCAGCAGCAGAGCAAAGCAACAAATAAAAGGTGCGCTAAGCAGGGTCCGGTCCTCCTGGCTATCTGGTTCACTGTAGCTGTGCATAGCAAATTCAACCAGAGGATGGAGGCCTGGCTTGTAGTTTGGCAAACTGGTTGTTCCCACCAGCTCGAGGGGAGAAGATTCCTTGCAAATCTTCCCTGTCATCGAAGTTTGGAGATTCGGAACAGCAGCAGGGCGTCACCAGGATGTTCAGTTGTGGTAGAGGTCCTCTTCTGTCAGCTTTTCTTCGGTTCTCTCGATCCAGTGGCGACTCTGCCTTCTCAATCCCAGAGACCTGCTTTTTATGCAGTTTTCCCCCATTCACACAGCCTGGCTGCCAATCACACAGTAGGGTGGGTGTCCCGGTGGGACAGTTACTGCAGCCAATCATACAGA
Source organism: Ambystoma mexicanum (assembly GCF_040938575.1). NCBI lineage: Eukaryota > Metazoa > Chordata > Amphibia > Caudata > Ambystomatidae > Ambystoma > Ambystoma mexicanum. Next base: position 942,610,152 of record NC_090927.1, read on the forward strand.
GTGCGACATGGGTCTCCAAGGAGACCCTGTACAGGGAGTCTCAAAACCCTCCCTCACATCATGTCCCAATCAGACATTCAGGCGCCTAAGGAGGGCTTCTGTGCAGAGGCCCACCAAAGGACAGTGAACAAAGGAACCAAACCTGGTGACACACAGAGTAAAACACAAGAAAGACCTTTACAAAAAGAAATGGCGAATAAACCCAGCCGGAACCAAATAAAAGTAAATGGGGTTCAGCAGATTTAAGTTCAAGGCTACTAACTTAGCCTAAAACAGTACCAAGGCTATTTAAATAGACAGTAGTAGAAAAAATATGGTAGATAACACTGCCACAAGCCAAATCTTAAAGAAAGGGGAATGAAATAATGTTCCATGAGAAACAGACAGAACGGTATAACTATTAAACCTTTCCAGAACTCTATGTAAGATAGTTTGTACTTGGTCTGTGAATTTAAAAAGAATAATCAAGTCAATGCAGCTTTACATGTTGTGGGAGACAGTAGTAAGTCTCAGAAAATGGAGTTTAAAGTGGGAAGTCTGAAGTGGGAAGACCCTTTGTCACTGCACTAAAGGTGCTGTGTAACTAGGGGTGTCACGGTATTAGTTTTATGACGGTACAATAACCTTCTTGCCAAACGACGGTATATCATGGTTATCGCGGTATAGCAGGTGGAGTAAATTAATATTAACAAATATTTTCTGAAAGGTCATAAATTGTCAGATTTATCATCACAAACAAAACCAGGCACCCAGGGCCAGAATTGGGCTTTTCAACATACTTTCCACTGAAAAGCCACCCCTTGCTTCCATCAAACACAAACACACGTGTGGAGAGGAGGAGGGGGTGGGAGGGAGCCCTGCTGCGACTGGCAAAGCAAACTGAATAGCTTTTTTTAAGTGGTCATTTAGGCTTTTAGCTCCCCCACTGGCTACTGGTGAAGATGAACATGTTGCCATCTTGATAACCTGCATGCCACAGATCAAAGGAGTCTGATGGTAGTATACGCTTGTGCTCATACACACGCACACGCACTCTCTCTTTACGTTACAGCCTTTAATTTACTTCCGGAACAAAAGGTGTTCAGTAATCACGGACATGTTACCCTTTGGTATGGCAGCAGGGAATACCCACAGAGATGGGTAAATTTCGCAGTGTGACTTATTACAAGTAAATTCAATGATAGAACCAGGGAAATCCCCCATTGTCATATGTTTAGAAAACATTATCCATTATAAAAATATAAACCCGAAAGCCGCCAACCCAAAGTCCCGGGAGGATAGCTCAGCGGCAACGTGCGTGCCTTGGAAGCAAGACGACACGAAGCAACACAGGTTCGATCCCCAGGTCGGCGCTTAGAAACCTCTGGGTGTTTAAGTGTGTTATAAATACGCAACTAAGACAAAAACAATTACGCAACTAAATAAACAAAAACAATTTCTTTAACAGCGCCTCGATGCCCGCGGGCTGTGTGAGCGCTTTCAAAAAAAATGTAAATAAAAAAAAAAAGTAAACCCTTTTCCTTCTTGCCACAGTATTTATTCTTCCTATTGCTAACATATTGATTTTGTGTCAGGCACGTGTGGTTTATGGAATGGCATTAAAAACTGCTCAAACTGAAACTACTTGGCAGACGGCACATCCAACAGTGCAAGACCAAGACTGCGCAGCACTTGCTTACTGCAGCCTTTCCAAATCAGATTGAAAAGCACACTTAACGGTATGAACGGTATACCGGTATAAACAATGTGACGGTTATTATTGTTCAATTAAGTGGTTCACGGTATCTTTAACGGTATACCGTAATACCATTACATCCCTATGTGTAACACACAGTAAAAAGATGATGCCTGTGGAGTAGGTGAAGCTCCACAGTCCATGAACACAAACATGTTAAACACACAGCAAAACACATGTAAAAGTGGGAAAAAAGGCTCATACTCTTACCAGGTGAAAAAAAAAACATTCCCGAAATCCAGCAAAGCTGCTGAGGGACTTAGTAGGTAAGGAAAATTAGCCATTCTGGAGAATTCTCCTTAACACTGATTACAGCTAGAAAGTATAACATAAAAGCCTGGGCAGTAGAACCTCACAAAGACTGCTATCCATCCACTCGCCAGTCAATAGTTAATTATGAGGGGGAGGTGTGTTTTTGAGGTCACTTGTGCCTGGCTTGCTGAATTTGTTTGTTTCCAAATAAAACCAAGGCGGTTATATTGGTGTGTATTTTTATTGGTTAAATGTCAGAAGTATTCATTTCATGTAATTTGGTGCCAACATACTCCATTAGGAGGCACAGTGCATTTGTTTCGCCTTTGCCCAGGCTTTATCAAGGCACAGTTTCAAGTATGTATATCAATTTGATATTATAATTCATCAAATCATGTTATTCCACATTACTATGTGCTGTTCACTTCTCACACATACAACAATTCATTCATACAAAGGTTCAATCAGATAGTTCATACATATGCAGGATTTATGACAAGTACAGTTCGTTTTGTAAATCAGAGCAGTTGATTTCTAGGTGGACAAGCCTAGTAGTTATGTAGCAAGATAAGGAGGGTAAGTAGGGAAGAGTAATGTTAGTAAGGTCATACATTGAATATGTAATTGCACAGAATGTATTAGTCTGTCTCATTTTGGTCCTTCCTACCTCTAACTTCATGATACTTTCAGAATTCTGTGGTATGTTCCCTGCTCAGGATTTCTCTGGGATAATTACCTACTTGCAATACTTCATTTTGAGAAATCAATCTGTATGTGAAAGGTACCAAATTATCCATCCGCTGGTCTTGGAAGGTCAACAGAGAATAGCACAGGAGCAACTTGCTGGTCTTGGAAGCAAGACCACGCAGAGCAACAGAGGTTCGAATCCCTGATCCACACTTAGAAACTGATCTCAGGTATGGTATTAGGCATGTTATACAAAAAACAAAAAAATAAATTAAAATAAGTCTATTGGCAGTTTGTTTGATTTACTTAATGTGGATATTTAGTGTTCTGCTGACATTATATGGATTTTACCTCTTTGTGATTGCTCACTACTAGCGTTCTATAACTGAGAACGTTCTTGGATGTCCATTATTGGGAGAAGATTGTCTGAAACAAAATCAGACATACATTTTTAAGGTATCCTTAAAAAGTTCATTAATATTCACATATCCTTTATCATGATAGAATTTTACAATTTCCATTTAGGCACATATCTTATTGTCTGCATTTTTTTAATGGTGGCACGCTATGATTTCCACTGCAGTTGCCATCTAAAAAGGTCTGGGTAGTTGGCATGCATATACGTTATCCTATTGTGCATTTGTGCGGTAGCCATTTTCATCCATTGCTAGGCTACTTCAATAGCTTAAATTGATTGGGCTATGGTGTTTTCATGGTGTCAGCAATTCACATGTTATGTCATTGTCTTAGTATCAACGTTTGTGAATACCCTTGGGGTTTACTTAGATGCTACCCTCTCCCTCTCCCATCAAGTAAATGCCATATCCTTATCTGCAGCTTATGCCACTAAACTCATTGCTGCATGACCATATCTAGCTGAAGATAACTATTGCACGAGCAGTGATAGGTGCAAAATTGGACTACTGCAATGTCCTTTCATCCTCAAACAACATACACAAGCTCCAGATGATTCAAAATAACGCCTTACGAGCAGCATTAAAATTACCTAGACATTACCACATATTTGAGGCCAGGAAAGCAGTACACTGGCTTCCGATACGGCAAGGAATCCTCTTCAAGACACTCACCATTACCCACAGTTGCATATGAAAAGTGGCCCCACCATATCTGGCTCAAAAAATATCTCTCCATCAAACAGTCAGGCCTACCAGATCACCCTACACCCAATGGTTGATCCAAACAAAATTCAAGCGAACCAGAGCAGGAGCCTCAAGTGTCCCATTCATTGCTGCAAAGCATTGAAACACCCTCCTGCAGCCCCTAAGAGAAGAAAATGTGTACTGGGCCTTTCAAAAAGCCCTAAAAACCTGACTATTCACCTAAATAAGTCGACTATCACCATGCCATTACCACTCAAATCAGTAGTCTAGGCGTTGAAATTGTACTTGTCTCTGTAACCTATGAACGAGCATTACATTGTACCAATGCCCTATCACCATCATGAAAATGTTATAAAGTCACTTTGATTTTTTTAGGGTCCAACCAAAATGTAATTCAACACGGTTGTATTTCAGGTAAGTGCACTAATTTCCATTTGCAATCAGACTTACAAATGGAAAGTATACTTTAAGGTGCCCATATTGTTCACAAAAACTATTTAAATTAAACATTTGTGCATGCATTCGATTGCTGGCATATTTCAGGATGGCGGCAGTCCACATGTTTCGCAGTTGCCGCCTTCTCAAAGTATGACTGGCTAGTAGGCATGACAGCGTCCAGTTTTGCTGTTGTGCACGAGCTGGTCTGACAGATTGCCCGACTAGATCAATATCTGAATTTACTTAGTCAATAGTTTTCACTCCCCATTGCATTGGCATTCCGCAGGAGTAGCGTTTGCTGCAGTCATTGATATGTTGTGCATTCACTTTATTTTTAAAAAACCATTATATATTATCACAGTTCTTTGGAGTGTTTGCTTAAGTCCCAGTAGAGTGCCCCATTTTATCTTGACTATTATTCTTTCTTATTTCTCTCACATAAATACCTGTAAGCTTAACAAAAGACCAGCACAAATATTCCTCCTCTTGCCCCTTTAAATCCACTACCCATAATAGAAGTCCCATTCTCCCGAATACCAATGGACATCATTGGGCCCCTTGAAACTTTTAAACTGGGCAATACGTTTTTTTTTAGTGATTGTGGTTTATGCTACCAGGTATCCTGAGACCCTCCCCATGAGGAATAGTATGAACCAGCAGATATTAAAATACCTGCTACCATTTTCTTTCCCCGGTCGGGTTCCCAAAACAAATGTTAACAGATCAAGGAACACATTTTGAGAGTATGCTCATGGGAGAAGTTAAAGAATTGCTACACATCAGTACATTAAGAACCTCAGTTTATCATCCTCAAACAGATGGACTGGTCGAACGATTGAATAATACCCAGAGGACCATTCTAAGAAAGTTAGTTGACGAATGCGGGAAGGATTTTTACCCTTTGAGCTATTGTATGACAGAGAGCCAAGGGATGTCTTGCAGATGCTCAGGGTAACCTGGGAAGAGAGGGAGGAGACCCCAATGCCACTATCTCAAACCTGCACATCGGTTAAGAGAACACATGAACCTAGATAAGATCTTTAGTCCATTCCCACATGGGGAAAGCTCAATGCCAACAGAAGCTTTCCTATGCTAAGATATTAAGACTTAGAATATTTTCAGTGGGTCAAAAGGTTCTGATTGTCTTGCCGACTTTGGAAAATAAATTAATCTTGAATTCGCACAGACCTTATGATATGATATTTTATTTGTATTGCGTTCGTACACAAGTGTTTCAGAGCGTGACTAGGCAAGGGAGGGGAACAGGGGAGAACACAACACAACAACAACAATCTTACTAGGCCCAGTGAGACTGAGAACGCGCAAGTGCATGAGAAAGGGAAAAAAGTGCATGGAAGGGGAGAGTGGAAAGTGCGGAGCAGAGGAGAGCAGATAAATAATAATAAATAAAAATAAATAGAAAATGGAGGCAATAAACAGTGGCAGTGCAGCCAGCAAGTGACAAGTGCTGTGTTAAAGCAGCAGACTGGGTAAGTCTGATAAGTGCAGAAAAAGAAGAAAAATGGGGGGGGCTGCAAGGGTACTGATACAGTCTTCAGTGTAAGGAGTGGCCAGGAGGCAGTGCAGGAGGGTGGCAGGGTGAGCAGGAACCTGGGCCCAGGGGACAGAGGGTGGCCAGCTGCACGGTGCCAAGAGAGAGCAGATCAGCAGGGGGGAGGGTTAGTGATGGCAGAAGCAAAGAGGAAGGTCTTGAGGTTCTTTCTGAACCGGAGATGGTTCTCTTCAAGTTTTAAATTGGCAGGGTGGCTGTTCCAGAGGGAGGCTCCAGCCGAAGATGGAGATCTACCCCCAGCTTGTTTCTTTGAAAAATGATTCACCCGGAGGGAGTTAGAGGTAGAGGAGCGAAGAGCTTTAGAGGGGAGGTGTTTGCGGAGGGATAGCTGAAGGTATTTTAGACCCAGGCCCCAGAAAGCCTTGTGGACAATGCAGAGGGTTTTGAATTTAATCCTTGCATCCACTGGGAGCCAATGGAGAGATTTCAGGGTTGGAGAGATACGATCCCAGGACTTGAGGCCAAGGACAAATCTCGCAGTCCAGTTCTGGATAAGTTGCAGGGGGCGGAGAGTAGAGGCAGGTAGATTTAGAAAGAGGATGTTACAATAGTTCAACTTAGAGAGAACAATAGCTTGGGAGATAGTGAGCTTCTGAGGGAAGGGAAGGAAAAGCAGAGTACCTCTGAGGAGGTGCAGTAGGAACTCTGACTTTTTAGAGACCTCAGAGATATGGGCGCAGAAGGAAAGTGTGGAGTCAAAGATGACCCCGAAGTTCTTAGCCTCGCAGGTAGGGGTAGGAGGAGGACCAAGGGAGGCCGGCCAAGGGTGAGGGAGAAGGATGGAGATGGTGTGCCGATGAGGAGGATCTCAGGCTTGCTGGCATTCAGACAAAGATCATTGGCTGCACACCAATCTTGAATGGCTGTTAGGCAGTCAGAGATGAGAGAGTATTTTACCAGGTGGGAACATGCATCTACAAAGTAGCTGAACCAGACAGACACCAAAAGACTCCTATCTATCACATCAACCTTCTAAAAGAGTGGAAAGAAAATTCAAAGTTCTCCCACATGCCTATATTTTATTGTTTGGCACCCCAAGACATTCATAATGTAGAACTAATACCCCAAGAGTTCCCCCATGAAAAGCAAGAAAGTTTGAATGATCTTTTTCCACATTTTCTGATGTATTTTGTGGAACACTGGGTAGTGTACATGGAACTTACCATTATATATGGACACCACCGGGGAAAGTAGTTAATTACAGTCTTATAGACTAACAGAGGCAAGGAAAAAGATCATTATTGAAGAATTGGAGAACATGCTCAGGGCTAATGTTATCAAGCCTTCTTCAAATCCTTGGTCATCTCCCATTGTATTGGTGACCAAACCAGACCAAACTTGGAGATTTTGCATAGATTTTAAGCAGGTCAACGCTATCTCAGCCTTTGATGCATATCCCATGCCTCGTGTAGATGACCTACTAGATAAGCTCGGATATGCAGTTTTTAGATTTAACTAAGGGATACTGGCAGGGTCCTTTACACGGCTCAGACAAAGAAAAAACGGCCTTTTCAACGCTGATTGGACTTTTCCAATTTAAGGTCCTACCCTTTGGTTTACACAGTGCACCAGTGACTTTCCAAAGACTAATGGATGGGATTTTACAGCTCTATTCTGATTTCTGTGGGGCGTTTATTGATGATAGAATTATCTATAGCCCAACATGGGAAGACCATCTTTATCATCTCTATATCATTATGATCGCCCTACGAAAAGCCGGTCTGACAGCTAACATAATAAAATGTAGATTAGCTCAATCTGCTATTGAATGTCTAGGCTTGTTTGTAGGAAATGTTAGTATACACCCTCAGCAAGAAAAAATAGAAGCTGTTCTAAATACACCAACAACTAACACCAAATGAGACCTTAGAGCATGTTTGGGTTTAATTGGATACTATCACAGATTTGTCCCTAATTTCTCAGAAAACATGATCTTGTCTAACTGACAAGCTAATAAACGTTGAACCGCAAAAGATTTGTTGGACTGATGAAGAGGAAGTCTGTTATAATAACTTAAAACACACTTTATGTCATAATCACATATTGAAAGAGGCAGATTTCTCAAAAGACTTTATACATCCGGCTGACGCCTCTTGGACTGGATTAGGGGATGTATTGTCCCAAGTACATGATGGCATAGAACACCCTATATTATTTCACAGTCACAAGCTATTTCCTAGAAAAAGGAACTTAATTCAGTGTTAGAATTAGAAGCGTTAACTATCAAATGGGACATCCTTTACCTTAAATTTTACCTCTTGGGAAGAAAATTAATTCTGGTTACTGATCATTCTCCCCTTATCTGGATAAGACAGTGAAAATAATCTAACGCATATGTTATGTGCTGGTTTCTAGATTTATAGCCATACTGTTTCACAGTGGAAGATCGGAAAGGCAAAGAACAGAGCAATGCAGATTTCCTTTCACAGTTCCTCTGTGAAACAGATTCGTCCACATCGCATAGGGAAAGGGTATGTGAAAAACCAGATGGTGTTTCACAACCTAGTCCCCGGGGATTGCATACTCAGGTGGCGAGGGAAAGGACATCCCTTTGGGATCTCAACCCTGGGGGACGACATGGGAGAGAGGATCAGCTGACTTTTGGGTCCTCGGGGAGTTGGGGAGAAGCACCCAATGGTGAGACATGGTATCACCCCTTTTCCACAACCCATCTAACCCCTATCCCTTTTATGGGAGACTACAACTCCTATAATTCCTCCCTAAATTACCTTGACAAAAGTGTTGCACTAAGGAAGATGAGGAATGAGGTTAGAAGGATTACCTCCCCTCGATTGCATTGGCCCTGACCCTATAATAAGACCAGGCAGAGTAGGCACATTTCTCTAACAATGTACACCTGCCACTAACTAACGCTCCCTGTGAAAATGTTTGGATTACCAACCATGTGCAGGATCTCAGACAAGGTGACAAAATTCCTTCACCTCAATAGCCCCGTCAAGATCTCAAATATAAGCCCTGAAGAGATGATTGAGCAAAAGGCCAAAGAAGATGCAAGATGCTGAAAAGATAGAGAAGGGTAAGATTAGTAAAAGGTAAGTAACCCACTACTACCAACCTATCCCTTTATACCTTTTTGTTTTCCAGATGGGGTCCTGAGAGTAAGTAGTGCAGCTCCAGAAAGGGTGGACAGGCCAGGTCCCCAGGAGGGAGCCAGGTGGAACAGGAAAAAAGGCAGGCAAGGAAGTCTTGGAGTAGAAATCCAAAGGGTGGAGAAGCTCAAGCAAATCCAATAGGGCGGAGTCCAGATTCACAGAACAGCAAGGAAGTTCTATATTCAAGAAAAGGCCCCATAGATCAGATACAAAAAAATGGTAATCCAGGCAAACAAGTCCAAATTGTAATCCAAGGGTTAGGTCAGGCTATCCAAAAGTACTAGGCAAACAAATCCGGGAAACAGTGATCCAAAGGAAGGTCAAGGAAGCCCAGGGTCGAGCGAACAGGGAAGGAGTCAAGTAGTAATATGGTCTACAGGAAAACCAAAGGTAACTAGTCAGCTGTGAAGTGTTGGATGATTTTGACTGCCGGCTCTATATAGAGTGTGGTGGGCAATCAACTGCTTCCTGGTTGCGCTGCTTCCTGTGACAGAACGTACGTATGGACGTACAATGGGATGCAGAGCACAGCGCTCTAGGGCAGCTGGATGGTGTGGTTTCCTGCTGACTGCCATTGCTGCAGTAAGCCCCACAGCAGATGCCAATTGCGGCATATTGTCTTCGTTCTTACAGAAAATAAAAGGTGGTGCACAAAGGCACACTTTGAGTGAGCTGGATACGAGAATGAACATCTCCTAAGAGGTTGATGCGAACCAGGCTGTGAAAGGTCAAAGGTCAACAGGCTGATTGACAAGTGAGAGGATCAAGAGAAAGCCAGACAAGATGTCAATGCTTTCAGAGGCTGTGAACCTCCAAAGAGCAAAGCCAAGCAAACAAAGGATAGAAACCTTCATGTTGCCAGAAAGCGGACCACAAACCTTCCGTGTGAACAGCAGAGTTGGGCAAGAACAGAAAAGGCGTTGGTAACGGCCATGAGCTACAGGAAAGAGATGAAAGACATCCAATTAAGATAGCTGGTGGGTTATCAAAGGAAACAAAAGTCTGGTTCATGTTAAAGAGAAAGTAATTGTAATTTGAAAGGTGAAGGTTGTACATGTGCCGATAAAATGCAAATCAAGAGAATAATTGTTGGAAGACAAGGATACAAAGTAGCAGAGTTGTGCTGCGAGATGAAGTCGCACATATGAAAGTCCCTCTGAAATGTTATGAATTTTGAAAGATATTACAAGCATAGATATAAAGGAAACCGCAATAAGGAAAGAAAGTTGAATTAGAGGAAATTGACATTTGTGAACTGTGAAATATGCCAAGAGGGAAAAGTAAAGTAGAAGAACTTTGTAAAAAGGCCAAGAAGGCAAGAGAAAGAGGATAAGAACTACAAGTAACAAACAGCATTGTTGCTACAAGAGAAGATTGTCAATTAAAGGATTGTTGAAAGAAAGGTTGAAGTGGTTATGCAGATGTTTATGTAAAGTCTTCAACAGTGAAAAAGTATATGAGTTAAAACATGGGGAAGGGAACCCCCGAAAAGGAGAGACAGGCTCAAGCCCGGTAGAGGGAGGCCTGTGCAGAAATGTGAGAAATTGGGAATATATTAACTGAGTATTGATGGCAAGGTGGATGAAGCCTAAATACGTGATTGAACTATTGGTAGTTGAAAGCCTAAAATTAAACTGTTTAATTGTACCAGTAACCCAAAGTGTGCAAAATTGACAGAACTGCGCCATCCACCTAGCCTTTGTTTTCTGAGAGATTCTCTAGACTCTGTGGGGTTGAATCTGGGGAAGGGATTTGGTTCTGAAGTCATTCTCAGATTTCCTTTTGAGACACTATTTTCATGTTGTACTCCCTAAACACATTTGTAATTTTAGGAAGGAAGGCAAGGTTAGGTATTCTTAGTATAGGCCTTTTTTTTATTTTGACCAAACTGATTTGGACATATTTATTATTGTGTCATGTTCGAGAATACTCCAATTTTAGAGTTAGGTCAAGTTAGGAATTCTACCATCCCAATCAAAAGTGTAAATAAATGTTTTCAAAACTTGTATGCATTGTGTCTGAGTCTACTGCTCGATAGATACCATGCCTGCCTCACAGCTGAAAAGATAATATCCTTTATAAACTATTGACACTATTATTTGTATAATTCGAAATTTCAAAATGTAATTTATTAATTTGTATTAGTATTTATATGAAGAACAGTAATGACAATTTTGATCAGAAAGGACTTACAATAACACATTTCCAAATGACGGAAGCATTCCTGTGATGGGTGTTTTTTTACAATAGCATAAAAATGAGAAAATGTAGTGAGACAGTTAATGAGGATGTACAAAATGTAGGACCTCTACAAGGGGACAAAAAAAGACAGAAACAAAATGTATATAAGAAAACAGGTGGCCTACAAAGGTAACATTAAGGGGCCAAGTGCTTCAAACTCAGGTTGAGTACTATTTAAATATACAACATTACATTATTAGTTGTCACTGGAGGCAGTGGTGGGGTCAGGTAGTTGGGGATGGAGGAGAGGGCGGGGGAGCTGCCTCTTTAGCAAATAAGTGACTTTTAAGCAGAGCTTTGAAGAGATACACAACTGGGATGGCTTTAATTATTATGGGCAGTGAGTTCCAGTGGAGTGGGGTTAGTAGGGCAAGAGTAGAAGCAAGAGGAGGCACAGGGAGGGTACGAGACAGTGAAGTTGAGTTCCGAGGAGGATTGGAGGGAACGAGATTGTGAGTAATCTGAGATACAGTCACACAGGTACAGAGGAGCAAGACCACTGCACTGATAGCTTTGCAGGCTAGGAGAAGGAACTTGAAAAGAGAGTGGCTGTGTTTTGAGAGCCAAACAGCATGTTGTCAGTAGGTAGAATTGAGGGAAGTCCTTGGTAGATTGTAGAGAATGCAGTAGCCCAGGTTCCTTAGCACAAGAGTGGGGATTAGAGTTGTTGTAGAGTGGTTAGTAAGAGAATTAAACATTTTCTAAATGTTGAGGAGCATACTTCTTTCTTGAACTGTCAAGGGCCACTATTCAAGTATTTAAACATTGACAAACTTCTTACAGTGCAACTCTTTTATGATTTGCTCCATTCACTTATACCTCACTACTGTGCTCCCACAGTCAACTTCAATGCAGCCTTACATCATCTGGTAATAGACGTTTATGGAGACATCCATAGTACTCTATTCACCTCAATTCGGGCCTGAATTATGACCTAGAGTTACAGTACTGACATATCAATAAAGCTGTTATTATTCACTTCTAGCCTTATTTCTGGTGCAAACCTGGAATCGCAATACTGAGAAATCTACAGAGGACCCTGCATGTGTCACTTCACTAGCCTGGAAAAAATATTTGTTATCCCTGTACTGATTTATCACTAGAGCTCTACCAATTTCAGCATAGTCGGATTATCCTCTTAACCCAGTGCTGACAAATCCAAAGTGGGCTCACAGGGCACACATTTTCTGACCTATAGTGTCTACTTGTATTTCTAGGCTGTGATATTCATTGAGCTCTTAGAATGTACGTCTATCCTGTATGAAATCTGCTATTGTATCCTAGTACTCTGGTACACCCAAAACTCTCAAAAAACCACTCTTGCCTAATTTCAGGTGCGCATTGTTATTCCAATACTACGACACCATCAGAGCTTTCTTTCATTGGACCTCGTGTCTGACTCCAAATATTCAATTATATACTGGTACAACATCATTCAAAGTGCTCTCATAATTCACTGGAACCTCACAAAGAGCTCTCACGTAAGGCCTCTCTCTGGACTTGCATAATGCCATTTATGTCCACATGAATCTTATAACTATCCCGTAGCCTAATAGTGAATCTAGACTGGGGCTCATTACAAGTTTGCCGGTATACCGCCGGTAATTCTGGTGGGATACTGTCAAACTGCCTTTACTGTTGCCCCCACTTGATATCCCGGTATTACTGGGATATTACCAGCGGCAGAAAGGGTGGTAAATCCCCATTCTATGGAGTCCTATAGGATGCCATGGAGGGGTGCCATGGAGGGGATTGCCAGAATGACCGACACCAGTAATACTCGTGCTGGTAATTCCAATATTTATTTGCAGAGCTTTTGCAAACCAGTACCCTCACAGCAAACTGTTGTGCCGGTCTGGAAAAATTGCTGGTGCTGGAATTCCTGGCAATTTTACCAGCATTTGTTCCAGACCGGCAAACCTGTAATGAGCCCTTGTCGCCCCAATTGCAAAATGTCACCAGGAGTATCAGGTGTGGTGTCCTAATGCCCTAATGCCTCACTGGAGTAATTATTTCCACTTCTACTGGTGTAGGTTAGCTTATACCAAAGAACTCTCAGAAATCAGACCCTAGTGAGAAAAACTCTTTAAAGGATGAGAGGATGAGCAGGTTGAGATTGAGTCATCTCAAGACCTAGGGGAAGAGGATGGTTGCACAACAAGTCCAGCATACTAGGTATATAACATCTCCCATCTGCAGGACCTACTTTACTCCTTCATTCTCAACTCACAATTGCCGGCATCCCATCTCTTACAATCTAGTGTCTCTGACTAGGGTAACGGCAAAGTGTTCAAACACACTATGGGCCTGATGTACAAAAGTGTTTTACAATGGCACAATTCCATTGAAAAAACGCTCTCTAAATCATACCCAATGAGTTCAGCTGCTCACCCTCCAAAAACTGCCAAACTGTTGACTCAATGGGATCAGCCTCTTAAATAGCAGACTATTGCTGCAATTATTCCAGTAGCAGGAGATTCCGAGGTCAGGTCATCCACGGTGGACTTACCTCTAGGCGAGCTCAATGAACAGCAACAGTGAGAGACTCAGGCTAACCTGCAGTTGCATAAGGTAACACTCCTAGGCACCCAGTGTTCCCCTGAGTGATGCTACTCAATGTTAATGGCAGGGACTGACTCTGTGGGACCATTGTAATTGAATGTGTGGTAAGTGGCACAATGGAGTATAATGGAGAGGGCAGGTCTGTATTGCAGTGGTAGGGGACAGAAGTGCAGAGCTGGACCTACCTTCAGTTCTGCACGATGTGAGGGATACGGATATCTTGCGGGAAGGACTGTTAGCTGGCCCAGCATCATGTCACACGGCGTGGTGGACAGTGATGTGGACTGCTCTATTAAACACCATGCCAGTGAGGTCTTTGAGTTTGGTCTGCTTCACAGAAACTGGAAAGACGCACAATTCGCGTTCGACTCGCAAGATTGCCATGTCGCAAAAAGCGCAGCATAATGAAACCCTGCGTCCACCCGAAGACCCCAATTCCGAGCTCTCAACACTGTAACAGTGGCCACCACAAATTGTTCAATGCAGCAAGAGAAGCTACAATTCCAACATTTTGAAAAGATTCAGAAGGACATAACCTTAACCCGAAGGGTTTGACATATTTTACTACATAATCTCACACGTGCTAATCACATTGATAGCTGTGTGATATAAGAATACTATGTTGAAATTGTTTAAAAATGTTAGCCATATAGGTACATATTATTGTTACTTTATGAAGGCATGTGCCAATTTATGGAAACAGCATTTACATCTTCCTCCAAAGAACCCTGTTCATCTTTTGTGGATTTGCACAGGCATTTACATACTCACAGTACAACATAAAGTGCGTACCTAGAAAAACAAAATGAGATCAAAATCACGCCGCGTGTATTTTGAGATTAATTTAGAAATTAGTTTCAGTACTTTTGCTCAAGATACGAGTTTGAGTTCAGAGTCCATGTTTTTCCTGAGCCTAATGTTTTTGAAATTAATGTTTAATGTGTCACTGAAGTTCAAAAGAATAAACTCTCAGAGGTTTATGAATTCATTACAAGCATCCTGTGTGCATCCGTCAGTCTCAATAAGGATCATCGGCATCTTGGGCTTGTCTCTACTCATGTAATGAACTCTATCATGTTTCGCTCTGAAACCCTCCCTTGGCGCCCTTTCGCTGGTCTCCTTTCGCTGGCTTGATATGTCCTGGCTCTCCATGATTCTCGCTCTCCTGCAATCCCCCTTTTCTCTTGCGTTGCCCATTGTATGCTTTAGTTTTCTTTTCTTTCTTTTTTCCCATTCACAGTTCGACATACATCCTGCATCTAACACTATCAGTTCCTCTGTTTATCTGATTTTCCTCTAATTTTCATTTCACTCTCAAGTTCCGAGCATTTCTATAATCTTTTCTTCTATGTTTTTATAATTTTCAAGCAATGCGTTTTCCATAGTGGACTTTTCATAGCACTTCGACGTGACAAATGCCCCAATGGTATATTTGCTTTTATCAGAATGTTCTGTTTGCAGGACCGTGTTTAAAACATAGTTCTCCAATATTCTATGGAAGTAGTTAATTTGTTCTGCGAACAGACTGCTTTCGGAGTGGTAGAGAAAAGATATTTTTGGGAATGAAAGCAATATGGACATTGATAAAGCGTGCTACTAATAGCAAACATCAGTAGACAGGGAATTGGTCATCCTATTGAAATTTAAGAAAAAAGTGCATGCAATCGGAAACATCTCTGAAATAAAAAATTGAAAATGAACATATAGTGTAATGTAATGTCGTTCATACCAATTATGTTTCATCAAATACAATAAATACAGAAATCGTCAGGTGAGTATGTGTGTGTGTAAGAGAGAGCTAGAGAGAGAGAGAGAGAGAGAGAGAGAGAGAGAGAGAGAGAGAGAGAGAGAGAGAGAGCCCTATCAATGGCGAAGATAATGCATTTTCAACAAAGGTGTCTCCATGGCGCCACTCAGGCAAACATTACTAAATCCTGAATTGTGCAAGATAAATATGGGCGAATATGGGCGAAAGGTGTGCACGTACAGCACAACAAAGATTACATGGCAGCTATTAACAACAATGATGCAACTGTTCAAAGGGCACACGCACACAATTATGAAATTGATTAAAACACAGAAAGGTGCAACTGGTAATAATTAAGAACAACAGTGTAACACTCCCAGATGATGGTTTAGTAGACAGGTGCATTGTTTCAGGCACTCAGGCACGCTGAGTAGTTTTAAGTTCATAGGTGTTACTGATTATTAGTTCCCAGGGGGTTTGTGGGTCGGGGTTGCCCGCCTCCCAGCCAGTAAGAAGGCTCGGAAAGGGTGCATTACCACACGTTAATCCCGCAGCTCCGGTCCACCTCAGGGCTGGAGGCCACCATCTTCCCTCTCCGGGGAACAAGATAAGAGCTCCCCCTTCATCCACAATTTTCCCTTCCCTCCCCCTCACTTACTTTCTTCCGCATCCACTCCCGATTTGTGACACGCCTCCATGGAAAGGAAGATGGGATTGCGTGTAGACCCTTCTCTCCTTTCCATGGCGGCCATTGTTTTTTGTTTACTTTTTTCCCATTTTTTCAATGGCCATCATGGAAAGGGAGAACAGACTTATTTTCCCCTTCCTTGGTGGGCAGAGCGTTTCGCAACTGAAATAAATAGCTTTTACTACCACGGTCTTTTAGTACCCCGGAAATAAATAGCTTTTAGGGCCTGAGTACTAATAGCAGTAGACCCCTCGCAGAGGGGACATTACCGCGTCAGGTAATGCCATGGCGGGGCTCCTAGTTACAGGTCTGAGCATTACTTGAAGCGGTAATGCCCCCCCTACTCAGGGCTTATTGCTTAAATAATAAGCACTATGGGGATACATTTCCAGTTGCACAAGGCATCCTGTGTACTGTGTCCTACATCGGCGCATAGTTTCCAGGCGCTCAGGTGTGCTGGGCAGGTTTTAGCACCGGGATGTGAACCATGCACTATTTATTCGTCGTTTACACACGTTGGGTGAATGATGAAATGTCTTCTGAGTAACTATGATGTAAATGATGCACACACGCACGTGTTACGGACAAGTTCAAATAACTGCATTCCACTACATTGCTTCAGGGAAATTAAAGACGGTGAAAGGTTAGATGCTTAACTGTCTTAGAGTGACCCTGGGAGCGTGAGTGGTGTCAGCAACTTCACCACGTGCACCCCTATGTTTCCTTGCCACCATCACTGCTTCCCCGTAAACCCTTGCTTTGAGGGCAACACGCCCTTATATGCCAAGGTTATTCATCATCCGTGTTGCCTTGCTTAGCCAGTTTTGCATAGAAACAATCTCCTATCTTTAATACTCTCACCCAAGGTTCTGTCATCCATAGCACCGTGGCTATATATAGGAGGGAAGGAAGTATTATATCTCCTGTCGTGTTATCCGGCTTAAGTGAACATGTTGTGGAATGTGGACGCATGGAACACTGTCAGTGTCAGAATGTTTCATGATTAGCATCTGTATCAGAGAGAATAAACGTGGATGGATGACAGGGGAATGCAGTCCTGATGTTATCTGGCGCTACTGATTATTCTCTTCCTGCTGTGAAGAATACACTACAGCCATACACGGAATCTGCTTCCTCTGCTACTTATTCCAATATGCCACAGTGATGTTGACAATACAGCACTAATGAGATGTAATTGCAATTGAGCACTGTTGACAATAAAGCACTAATGAGATGTAATTCCTGCTTTGAGGTTTTGGCAATGAGGATGCTTCTAAGACAGAGGACAATTATTTTGTAAGACTACATAGGAATAATTATTGGGAAGATGATATTGCTATGGTCATCTTTGTTGACATATGTTTCCATATTTAGTTCTCCAATCCAATCTCACAGAGTTCATGTGCAGGTGTAGTTCTCTTGCTGTAAATGATGTTATCCTTGCAGTATTCCCTGTATTCATAGCATCCACTTTTCTAGTGTATCTTCTGCCATGCCACTCTAGCGGCACCGCAAAGTCTAATGCGCACACCTTACAGCCCATCCATCACCTGCCGGAGATCCCACCTCTTCACTAGAGGCCTGATTTATAGAAATGTGTTAACATGGGAAAGTACCATTGAAAACATGTTTGTAAATCAGGCCCCATATCTTCCAACACCTGCCGCTGATAAAAGTGGACCTTCAGTTCCTCAGCTTCCTTTCTAGAACGACGCCAGGCGTTACCATGGCAATCATGTTGTTTCAATGATATCAATGAGCGTACTCCTTACACGTGTCACCTATTGTTTTAATCAAAATGTCCTAAAATCTTAAAACAAATGCTTCCGAATAATACCCTAAAGCCATCACCATAACTTCTGAGATAGCCTCACACATAAAAAGACATATGTGCTGATTATGGTAAAACGCAGTTCGTAAAATCATTCTTCTGTGTAATGTATGCTACTTTTCCAAAAACAAATATGATTTTTTTTTCAACAACAGGAGATAACATTGATAATGACAGCATCATTTGCAACTAAGACTAGTCAAAAATCCCAATTCCTGTAATCCCCCCCATAAAAAGGGCAAACAGGTTGAGAATACTCTCTAGAAAGGTACCTCACGCGAGCTCTAGAACATTCCCCGTCACGCAGTACCAGAGCATCAGTGGCAACTATGGGCACAAGAAATGTGGCCTGATATACACAGCTTTTTCTAATGGGATTGCGCCATTATTGTCAAATGATGATGTAAATTAGGCCCAGGGACTCATAGCTCCTCACGTAGTTGAGTCACAGTTCTAGGTGCCGACATATGAAGATGACCTATGTATGATGTGGCATGTCTTTGGTCGTAAGCATACTGTGATAGCCGACTTCCAGACATTATAAAATATCAGGTCTGGAAAATAGTCTCAATTCTTGGGTGGCTCCCCCCCAACATCCAGCACATTGTAATCCTCCACCTAGCAATGATCAGTGTTGGACAAACCCAATTCGCATTCCGAGCAGGGGTTCACAAAGACCCTCATAAGAGGCAGCCCGCTGTGGTGCATAGCACTTCGAAGTCCACTATCTGTGCCAGGGCTGCCAATAATTCTGTTCAATAGCATTGAACCACTTCACATGTGCGTGCCAGGCGTAGCGATGCAGCGGGCCTCAGCCCACAGCTATGCCACGCATCAGCATTGGAACCCCTTACCACTATTTCTGAGGAGTGTGCCTATTATCACTGAGTATTAAGAATCTAATCAAAATTCCAAAGTTTCACATGTCCTGTAGGTTGTTGCCACTCTATCTACGTGTAACTGAGCATGACGCCTCACAATGAGTCTAGCACTATCCGCATTTGCTACAACCACCTGACACATGTTGAGGCCTCCAGTAAACAAGCACAGATGCTTAGGCATGTTCCAAGCCCTGTAGCATTGTACACGCCTACGAAAGGCCTCCTTCATCAGAAGCACTCTGCTCTCTACTACCCGCTCTTCACTCGGCACACAAAGACCCCCTAAATGTCCACGGAGTGCCCCTAAAATGTGGGAGGCCAATGCTAGGAGTCGCCCATATATGAATATCAGTGGGAAAAGGAAACTGTACCCAACAGCGACTTCCACGTGTTTTTCCATGCCCACTGACTGCAGGCCACCAGTTCCATACTCGTGATGGTGTTCCACCTGATCCCAGCCTACAAACCTACACTAATCTTAGTATATAGAATCGGAATCATGATTAGTTGGCACTCTTGCCCTAGTGACCCGATATAGCAATTTGATCCAGTTAATAATAAGGAGCGCACACCTTGGTACCATTTCCAAAAATAAGTCCACTTGACTGAAGCATTTATTTCTCATCCATCAGGGTGGACTGTGTATACTACACTACCTTTACAGTGGTATTGGTTATCTTGGTCCAGCAGAAAATGAGCATTAACTGGAATGCAGCTGTGTTCAATAGAATGGACTTCATAGACTTCCTTTTCCAGCTTGCTATCTTTCAGATATCTGAGGCAGAACACTACAATTATAGCTACATTTACCATTTGAATCTCTTTCTAGCATCCATTGGACTATCAGAGGCATATGTTGGTTCTTATTTAACAGTGAATTTTATTTTTGGTGCAGCCATGTTTTTTGTTAGTGTTTTTCTTTTCTTTGTTACTTTGGTTGTGCCGCACAACCATGATGAAAACGACATGGGGTGACGCCAAATAACTTGTGCCTCATTCCAGCAACTGCACTGCCTACCAAAGCTTTGAATATTTACATAGTAAGCATGATACCTTCAAGCAGGAGACCTTTGGGACCGGCAAGTCCATGTGGTCTGCTACATGTTGCTTATTTCACATGCTATATGTAGAATCACGCTGTAGACCAGTTCATTTTGCTGTGGTCGGTAGATGGTTTTGATAAGAACCATGAAGCCTTGTCCACCCATGTATCAGAGTACAGACTGAAGGCACTGTTGACCACACCTAAGTTAGTCCACCTTTAATTTTTTTATTTATTACATTTGTATAGCATACACAAACCCTCAGGCATCAGGACGCACATCCCAAACGTATGTGTTATGTTGCGCTTCACCAATGCCAATACAAGGCATACGGATACTGCCTTAGGTTTCACAGTTGTGCATACCTTGAGGCGAGGTGGTCCCGAAATGCACTGCTGCTGAACAGCATGCCGGGATGAATCTGGTCCCTATGCACAGGCATCTTGTCTCATTTTCATCAGCTTGGCTTCCTTTTGGCCAAACAGACTTTTGTTTAATACACATCCAGTATAATTAATATTCTAATTGCATTTAAGAACCTGTCAGGTAAATCCTACTCAATTGTTGGATTGCATTTGACTTATTTAATGGACCCCATTTTTCAAGATCTGAAATACATCTGCAATCACAGACCGCAATCGTTATCAATCTATGTTCAAGATATTGCATGTGGGAAGGATTTCCCCATTCAAATTAGCTGATACCTAACAGGGCTATCTAAGGATTTCACAGGTGTCAATGTGAACAGCAATTTGACAAATTACTGAGCGAGATTGTGTCAACTAAAAACAACAAATGGTTGTATTTGCAAATGTACAGACATTCAACATAACATTGCATTTATTGTGATGTTGACTTTGCAGTTAACCCAACATCTTCTGGTTTGGGCCAACTTTACAGATTAATCATACATTAAAATGAAGTAATAGCTTGTAAATGATCCTTTTGCAAGCAGATCTTTGATGAGGAACTAGGACTATTGGTTTTCTTATACTGGTAGTGTACCATGAAGTTGAGTGCACCAGAACTGGTTTCTCTCATGTACTTCACTTTCTCTGGAACATCGTTTACCATCTTTAGTTGATGAGCTTTCTGTGTTCACAAAGGAATTCATGTATACATTATAGATCATAATTATCAAGTTCAAGCTTCTGGAAGATTCAGAAAATGACAACCCTAAGAGGTACCCAAAAATGCAAAACACATACAATGGCCTCTCTTCCGTAAGTAGACACATACAATGGCCTCGCTTCCGTAAGTAGACACATACAATGGCCTCGCTTCCGTAAGTAGAACAGGTGGAAAACGCAAGGATCAAGGTGCTCCTGTGGTTTTCCTCTTACAACGTCACCTGGTTCACGAAGGGGGCATATGGGCATTAAGAGGGGCAGTAGCAATCACATAGGGGAACTTTGCCACCTACATGTATATATGAGTCAGGCGGGCTTCAGCCATGTAGAAGTTAGGTGTCATGAGCCTTAAAAGACCCATCACTACAAGTGCGTGTTTGCACGGCTGTTTCAGTCAACAATGTTACAAATAAACAAGATTTAAAAATAGTTTTCTATATGAGGAAGGTCAGCGCCATCACATTCTGGAAAGGACTCTGTCTGCACTGTACCATCCCCATCCCCTGTGCCTTGCTTATGAGAGGGGACAGACCAAGTGCAGACGCAACCATAAAGCCTCCCTTTGAGAAGCTGGGAAGAGTAAGATTATTTTTTGAAATTGGTGATTTATAATGCACTTAATACCCAGAGGTTTCTAAGGGGATCGGGATCGAACCTGTATTGCTCCGCGTTGTCTTTGCCCCTGAGTTATATCCTCCCACATTTCTTTCACTAGAGTCGCACTTGGCATGCATACGTGAGAAATAAAAAAAACAACATATTTGTGAATCTAACACAGGGTGGGCACAATAGCAACTAACTCAATTGGTCATTTTGAGTGTGTTAATAGGATCCACCTGGGAATGCTGCTGTATTGCCCAAATGCATCCTGTGCCCTTTGCATTGTTCATCTGGCGTGTCCTGACATGTTCTGTTCTGTTCTGTTCTGTACATTGGTCTAATAGATTCCAAAATGTGCTCTCCACATCTGCAGCTTGATGACTTTGTGTAAAATATCGTTTCAGGCTAAATTGTCTTCCCTGTCAACGTGGCAGGTCTTCAGAATTTGCCTCAATCAGTAACTTGCATTTTCATTTACAATACAGGAATCCATTATTGATAATGATGTGCTATTGCATAACGATGTGTACTTTATATAGCGCTTTGCATAGAACATAAACATTGACAACTAAATGCGAGCAGTCTGACCTATAAATTGCTGATATTTGGAAAGAGTTGTGTTAGGGCATGCGACATATTACCACAGAGCTGGGCATTTGACATTTTATAAGAAAATAAATCCACAGGGCCAGATTCATGCAATTTTTGGCACGGTTCAAAGTGACTTTGCACTGCTGAAAAATGACTTTGCAGTGCCGACAAAAGCTCTGCAACGTGTAATTTTGCAGGGCAAAGGCGTGTCAAGTCAGTGCATAGTTTGCAGTACAAAATCCATAAGTCAGGGGTTGTGTTGGCAGTGCAAAGTCACGTTGAACTGTGCAAAAAATTCCATGAGTCAGGCCCATAGAATGAATACGATCTCAAAAGCTTTATTTTGAATATACATGAGGAAAAATGGCATCATGCAACACTATTCAATGTTCTTGACACACGGTGCAGATTATGAATAGGACAGGAACCTATGAAAATCTGCAAAAATAACCGGGAGCACCTGGACAAGTTGTATCACGAAGTGAGATGAACAGATTAGTTCAGGTGTTGAGAACGAGGATCAAATGCATTCATTTGGGAACGGACTGGGTTCTATGCACAGTCCGTGCAAAAGGGAATGGACTTAGAGATTCACATGTATCATTGTGGAAAGTGGTGCTGCTGATTCGAATATGATTATTAAAGACAGTTCAACATATTATATGCACCCATGCACTTTTTGCATGTGAGACTCTAATAAGTGAACCAGAAGATATGGGCTGACTTCCGGGCATTTTCAGCACATGATATACCTGAGCACTTCAGTGATGAAGAGATGCTGGATTCGATGGAAAGCAATGCGTAGAATCCCTGGTGCCAGCTCAGTTATGGATCGGAGACAGAGCTCATCAGGGTATTCTGCTGCAGTTGATGGCACCTTTCAGTGACACTGAAGGATGTCATCCTGAATTCAGCAAATTGCAATTGTCAAGGCCAGATGCTATATATACAGACTGTATGAAGTACTTGGGTATACATGTAACACTGTTTTGAACGGTTCCATGTGTTGCTTGGTATTGTAGCAAGGGGTGGATAATAGGTCATCTTCATCTACTCTTTGGTCTTGGACTTGCACTTGCTACAGTCCAGGCCAATTCCATAGGAATCCATCAGTAAACGCTGTCCGCAAACAGTAATTTGCAGACAGACTTTACTTTTTGAAAGAAAGATAGGAAAATGAAAGAGTAAAAGCGAGTTTGACTCAATGTATACTGTTTTGTCCCCTATACCTTGTAAATGGTTAAACTTGATTGGACAGGACCCCACAGCATGTTAGTGTTAACAGCGTTGGTCCCCTGTATGCAATTTGCATTTGATATAAAATGAGGTTGTGTTGTTCATATATTTATGTCACTCCTCTTAGTTTGAGCAGAGCTCTGCAGTGACCTAGTATGGCTGATTCATATAAAAAGTGCTAAGCCCAGGCAAAGTACTTTGCACAAGAAAGATCATTGTGTGATCATTGCACATAAGAAAAGTTCAGCGCTGTTAGCTGCTTCATGGATTACAAAGCGCAAAGTAACCTGCAGTGCAAAAAAAATGGAGTTACACGTGAAACACCCACAACATGCCCCCATGCAAGCAAAAACTAGTTCTATGAAACAACCTCTGCACCAGCGAACTGCGGTCCGTCCCCCATAACTCTAAGCAGCACCCTAGAGAAACTGTGGTCCGTCCCTTGTCACTGAAAGCAGCACCCCAGTGAAAATTCACACCATCATCCCTAAATCTAAGCGGCACGCAATCTGCGGACTGTCACCCCTATGCCCAAGCGGCACCCAAACTGCAGACTATCACCCGTAAGTTCAAACGGCACCCAAACTGAAGACCATCAACCCTAAGTCCAAGTGGAAACCAAATTGTGGACCGTCACCCCTAAGGCCAAGCAGCATCCAAACTGCGGACATTCATCCCTAAGTTAAAACAGCATGGAAACTGCAGACCGTCACTCCTAAGTCCAAGCAGCACCCAAACTGTGGTCTGACATACCTGAGCACAAGCTACACCCCTGCAAAACTGTGGGCTGTCACGTCTAAGTCATAGCAGACCCCTCAAGACCTGACACCTCCCACCACACCCACTGACACCTTGTCCAAACCCCAGTCAGCCTCCTCAAGTCCTGACACCTCCCACCACCACAACTGACCCCTGGCACCAACCCCTGGCAGCCCCCTAATGACCCAAACCTTCCCACCACCCCCACTGTCCCACAGCCCCAACCCCAGGCAGCCCCCTCAAATCATATCTCCTACCACCACCTCCACTGACCCCCAGAACGAACCCCAGGCAGCCCCATCAAGTCCCAACCCCTCCCACAACCCCCACTGATCCAAAGCCCCAACCTCAGGTAGCCCCCTCAAGTCCTTACACCTCCCACCACCCCCACTCACATCTCTCACCAACCCCAGGCAGCACCCTCAAGTCCTGCCCCTCCCACCACTCGCACTGAAAACTTGGCCCAACTAAGGCAGCCCCATCAAGTCCCAACCTCTCTGATACCAGGCACCAACCTCTGGCAGACCCCTTAAAGTCCCAACACCCCCCGCCACCACAACTGACCCCTGGCCTCAGACCCAGGCAGCCACCTAATGACCTAAACCCCCCCCACCAATCCCCACTGTCCCACAGCTCCAACTCCAGATAGCCCCCTCAAATCATGTCCCTACCATCACGTCCACTGAATCTGAGAACCAACCCCAGGCAGCCCCATCAAGTCCCAACCCCTCCCACAACCCCCACTGACCCAAAGCCACAACTCCAGGTAGCCCCCTCAAGTCCTTACACCTCCCACCACCCCCACTCACCTCCACCACCAACCTCAGGCAGCACCCTCAAGTCCTGCCTCTCCCACCACCCCCACTGAACACTTGGCCCAAGCTAAGGCAGCCCCATCAAGTCCCAACCTCTCCCACCACACCAACTGACATCAGGCACTGACCCCATGCAGCCCCCTCAAGTCCCAACACTTCCCTCCACCCCTACTCACCTCTGCCCCAACCCAGACAGCCACCTTAAGTCTTGACCCCTTCCACCATCCCCACTGATGCCTGGTCCCAAAACCCAGGCAGCCCCCTCAACTCCTGCCACCTCCCACAAGTCCTACTCAACTCTGCTCCCAACCCCAGGCAGCCCCCTCAACTCCTGCCACCTCACACCAGTCCTACTCACCTCTGCTCCAAACCCAAGGCAGCCCCCTCAAGTCCTGATACCTCCCACCAACGCCACCCACCTCTGCCACCAACCCCAGGCAGCCCCCCTCAAGTCCTGATGGCTCCCACTGTTAGTCCCAAATATGAGTTACTGCAAATAAATGAAGAACCCACCAGTCACAAAACATATATATGACAATAGTCTATTTTGCTTAACCAATCTCAGATTTGTCTATGTATGGCAGGCACTCATAGAGAAACTGAGCAATTTATAGGGCATCCAGTTAGTCTTGTCATACAATTCAGAGCGGCATGGGTTGTAGCAATTACAGAGAGTGTATGACCTGCATAATGTGGGCATTATCCATAGCAACACATGGATCCCCACTCTGCGTCATGTCTGTACAATTTACTGTTGTTTAGAGCAATGAGGTTCACTCTGTTCACAGTGCAAGGAGACATCCCTGGCCTATCTTCATCTGTGTGTTTTCCTTGTACCAAAAGACACTTTACATTTCGGCTTGGTAGTTAATTATCTTTCCCTTCCTAGAAGCCTGATACATCATAGTAGATCAAATCTCCTAAACATTTGGTCACACAATTAGCTTTGGAAAACAGGAGACAGGAAGACACATAGACAACCCTTTATCTCCGTTTGTGTCTGGTTTTCAAGGCTTTAAGCTGGTAAATTCCATTAGCTAAGCATTCCTTACAGGCACACGTTCACCAGCCCTTCAGGGTGCTGCAATCATTTTCTGCATGTGACATGAAAACCCAGCAAAGTGAGCAAAGAA
Organism: Ambystoma mexicanum; assembly: GCF_040938575.1. Classification (NCBI taxonomy): domain Eukaryota; kingdom Metazoa; phylum Chordata; class Amphibia; order Caudata; family Ambystomatidae; genus Ambystoma; species Ambystoma mexicanum. The sequence continues at coordinate 942,636,328 of NC_090927.1, forward strand.
ACCAAAATGGAGTCTGAAGAGTGCACTTCAATGTGTGGTCATAGGCTAACACATAATAACACACAATGGAAGCATTTTCACAGCACCAGCCCCACTTATCTCTGCCTCCAACCTCAGGCATCCCCCTCAAGTGCTGACACTTCAAACCTACCCCACTCGCCTCTGCCACCAACCCCAGGCAGATCAGTCAAGTTCTGACACTTCTCACTACCCCCATTGACCCAACGCCCCAACCCTTGCCAGCCCCATCAATTCTCAAACCCTCCCACCACCCCTACTGACCCCGAGACCCAGTCCCAGGCAGCCCCCTCAAGTCCTGACACCTCCCACCACCATAACTCATCACTGTCACCAACCCCAGGCAGCCCCCTCAAGTCTTGACACCTTGCACCACCACAACTTACCTCTGCCCCAACCGAGTTAGCCCCTTCAAATACTGATGCCTCTCATCCCCCCACTGACCTCTGCCACCCTCACACAAAGCCCCCTCAAATCCCAATTCCTCCCACCACCCCCACTGACCTCTGGCCCCAACCCCAGGCAGCCCCTTATGTCCTGACACCTCCCATCACCCCCATTAATTTCCACCACCAACCCCAGTCAGCTCCCTCAAGTCCTGACACCCCCCACTCACCTCCGACGCCAAACTCCAGGCAGCCACCTGAAGTCCTGAACCCTCCCACCACCCCTCTCCCCTCCACCCTAACCACAGCCAGGCCCTGCTAATCTTCCCTCCTCTTGCCTCCCTCACTCACATATGCAAACAACCCCAGGCAGGCCCCTCAAGTCCTGACACCACCCACCACCCCCACTGACCGCCTGTCCCATCCCCAGGGAGCCCCCTCAAGCCCTCAAGTCCTGATACCTCACACCACCCCACTCACCTCTGCCCCCAACTGCAGTTAGGCCCTGCTAGCCAGCCCTCTTCCCACCACCCCCCTGACCTGCGGCCCCAACTACAGGCAGCCCCCTCAAGTCCCAACCCCTCTCACCAACCCCACTGACTACCAGCCCCAACCCCAGGGAGCCCCCTCAAGTTTGGACACCTCCCACCAGCCCACTGATCCCCAGGCCAAGCCCCAGCCAACCCCTGACTGTCCACTCCGTTACCAGTCCAATGTGGAATAACCACTAACCTCAACATCTCTGGCCTGCCCCCACCATGAAGTGCACCTGCCACATATCCTCCTGCAACATGAACGACTGGAAGCCCTGCTGTTGAATCCAGGTCCATAGCTTCTTCCATGACTTCTGGCTTCCTGGTATACCACACTCAGCTTCACATCAGCAGGACAGCATACTGTTGCACCAGCTACACTATGACCACTCCATGTACATGTGACATACTAATGCGATGTGGTATTTTGTTTGAGCATTTGTGCCGTTACAACTGCCTCACACCTCTTTAGGAGATTGCACTAGGAGGATTGAAGTCTGTGGAATCACAAATTGGTCTGAGTCATTCAGAACATGTGTGCACTGTAGCCTGTACAAAGGTAGGAAGGTAGGTAGGCAGAAGTGCCAAAGTCCCTGCTAGTAACCCAAGCAGAACAAGCTTGTGGTTGGATGATGCAAAGGCTGTCAGAGAGTGTATGACTCAATATGACTGATAATGTGGCCTACAATCAATCATGGGACTCAGCTGCATTCCAGTGGCAGAGGTGATTCATGTTTTGAGAGCAGGCAGAGGGTGATTGCAGATGTGTGCGGGTGGGTGGCTGTACCTTGGGAGGGATACATCAATCTAACATTGAGTGCACAAGTGATGTGTGTAGCCCACTCATCAACAGTGAGGCCACATCCCACCTCAACACACACAATGCTAAATACCCCTAGGAGTGAATGAAGTTTCACACATCCACATTGACTAACAAGTTCCAAAGGAACACCTAAGAATCTGTGGACAAGAAAGGAATTCAACATACAATAAACTCTACCTCCTTTAGCCAAAGTGCTGAGGTGATTGAGGTGTAACCAGCTACAACACATAACTAAGCCACGTGGAACATGTGGCAATACTCATGAATAAGTGAGCATCCATCCCCAGTGAGAGATCCAAAATACCATCATGATATATCTCATACATCACCATGAACATCCCTGTATGCACACCATCACACACCAAAAAACTTCACTCCAACACCAATAACACATCGACCCAAACACGCAGTGACCCAGAATAATGAATTGAATCAGATAATCAGAAATTGCCACCTTCAGCTGTCTGATTGCCACACTCCAACATGTGAAACACATGTGCACATGTCCAAGTCAATCAGAAGAATGCCACAATTGCCACCATATCAAGCACTAAAAACACATCATAAACAAACACACATGAACACATTCACCACTGGAGTACAAACTCAACCACAGCATACAACTATCACACACACACATCCACACCATGTACACAATTCATCAACATACCCGTATTGCACAGCACGCAAGTAGGCAAGCAACACATGTGCATGACAATGCTCTAAAAATTGGCAATTCCAAAGCAGCTCACATTCCCACATCTACAGGAGACCACTCATGTTCATCGAGCATGGATGCAACATCAATCACATACAAAAAATGCACACATGCTCCTCAGCACACATCACGGTAACAACATGACACACACAGTGAAGCCCCAACCCACACAACAGCCATAGAAAAAATGCACCCAGAGAATATTTACACAGAAAAAATGGGTGAACACATACAAAAGTCCAAAATGAAACCTAATATTAACTATTTACACTTGCAGCAGACTAGCAGACTAGCAGACTAGTCCGATGGGATGCTGGCTAGGGCTGTGACAAGGTCCGACTGTCCAACAATCACCTCAGCCTATAGGTGGGCGCCCGTTCTTGCCTGGAGGGCTTGGAGGATGTCCAAGGAATCCAACTCTGCCTCCTCCACCACCCTGCAAGACTCTCCCAGAGACATCCCAGGATGGCAGCTTGCCCGCTTGCCACTTTCTCCTCTGCCTCGGCATTGGCTCTCCTGGCAGCTGCATCCCTTGCCCACTGCCTCTCCACCTCCTGCTGCCTTCCATATTGCACCCTGGCTGACAGCAGACTCTCCAGCCGCAGCCATTCCCCCTGCCTCAATTGTGCCAGATGTTGACCACTTTGCCTCATCTGGGTGGCAATGCCCTGTAGGATCTGCCTCCTCACCTCAACCATCTACTGCTGCCTGACAGTATGTTCCCTGCAGATGTATTGCCTCCAACTGGATGAAACTCATAGTCGGGGGAGTACACCATCTGCACTGCCCTCAGGTGCCTGCGCTACCTCCATTGCTTGATCCTGTGTGGACTCCTGGGCAGGCCGAGTGACCACCTCTGCTGCCGTTGTTGAGACTTTCACCTCGACCAGTGGAATGGGAAAAACCAGACAGGGCAGTGATAGGACTGGTGCACAGGAGCTGTGGTGGAGGATGGCACTGAAGCTGCATTGGAGGACGATTGGGCCACAGAGGAGGAAGTGGAGGAGGGGGTAATTGCAGTGGTGAGCACAGAGACCACCCAAGAGTAATGCAGTTGTCAACCGGGCCAAGAAGACTGTCATATGCTTGTGATGTCGTACAAGATCCATGCAACAGTCATTTATTGTATCTCGAATGATCGCTGTCTACCTTGCTCTATCAGCCAGCAGGCGCTGCACCACAACTCAGATTGCCTCATCAGCTACAAGTCGGGATCGGTCTGGGTGGAGGCATTAAAGAAGATGTTTTACTGCTGCAGCAGATGGCCAGGGACAGAAGCTTGTGCCGAACCCTCCATGGTGGACTGCTCATCCACATGTCTCTGGGCCAGTGGTGCAGCATGTAAACTCTCCACAATGCCCCCTCCTAACCCCATGGGCCGGGCTGCAATGGCCCACTCCTGCACATCCGGCCCTTCAATCCAGATGCCTCAAGAGATCCCTTGTCCTAATCAGCCTCTTGTTGCACTTCTGCTGTCCTTAGCTGATGGTACTGGCACTACTCGAGCCACATCGCTATCCAAAGAGGAGTTGTCAACTGGGCATGGCTGGGGTCTGCGCCTGGTTCTGGAGGCCCTGTCCCTGCTTTTCCGCTCCACAGAACTGCTCCACCCTCTTCGCTAGCTACAACAACTGTGGAAAAGTGGACAAAGAACATAGACATCAGTCAACAGTTGCAATGCATGTGTGGCATATACCTCATCAACAGTACCTTGAATTTGGCACAAATCAACCAGCAATGTCCACACACACCCATGCAATCAGCATGAATACTGGCACACAAGTGCAGGCACAATGATGACTCACAATCATGAGATATGCACTTCAACCCAGCTCTCGCTTATATCTATTCCATTAGTAGCACAATCCAAAAAGAGTTTAACAACATTTATTTTTGAGAAAAGAGCGGACTGATGCTCCTTGATATCTGCCTGATGCTTCTTAGTCTATGTTTTGTCTTTCTGTGAGTGCCCTGAGGCCTTCGGCATGTTGGTGCAGTATAACAATTCTAGAGAATAGAATAGAATAGCACATTGACTTGTGGTCACATACACATGGCAAGAAATCATTACACCAATTAAAATGCCAAAGTGACCCAAAGTGTAACCTGCAGGTAGGGCCATGGGATGTGCACCTGGGCACATGCCTCAGTGCCAGCATTGCATGGCTCGCAAGATCACCTTGTCCACTTGCACAGACATGCAGCATGGGAAAGTGTTCAAACAGGATTGGCACCAAGAGACACGCATGGGACAGTAAAACCTGACAGCCATGGCCTAGACTGTGGCACACACACACAGGGCTGCCACCTGCCCATCTGGGGATATCCCTTTTATAACATGGGAAAGAGAAGTGGCCCCTTCTGTCCAAACCCGAGTCCTGAGGCAAGCATCCTGATGCGCCGGCCCAGAGGCAGGCTATTTTAGGCCAACCAATTCTCCACAGTGCTGCTTTATAATTACAATTTAGGGGGGATTCTGACTTAGAGGGGTTCAGTTCCAATCCCAAAGATGGTAGATTTGCCTCATTGCCTACTCAACCAAACACATACACCAAAGGCAGAACCTGAAGTTCCTCTAGTACTGAGCAGGATAACCATTGCAACAACACATTATCAGTAATGTATAAGTAACCTCTCTCACAACGGTTTAAACTAAGCTGTTGATGAGGGTCGGTATGCCAGATGTCTGGGGGTTACTACGAGCTCACCCGTTCACCTTCCAAGGGCCCAACAAAGCTTCTACCTGAACAAGTGGAGGACTCAGCCAAGGGCAAGTTAGAACTGTTGTTTATAACAAAAACCGACAGGGATCATACAGGACATTCAAAGATCTCTGGAATCACCAATTCCAACAAACTTGTCACTCATTTTTTATGCAGATTGATGTCAGCAAGTGGGCCCTCCCCAAAAAACCTATCACATGTATTCATTGGTTTCTTGGAGTGGTAGACACTATAAATTGCCCTTATACATCTTACCCAATTGGTCTGTCCATGTCATGTGGCTGCCCTGCCCCTTCACAGAGAAACTATCTATTACACTGTTGCAGGGTTGCAGGATTACCATGGGCCCTTGCACCCTGCCATCCACCCCTGGGTTTCTGTTCCCTGATTGGCTGCAGGCCTGGGACCCAGTTTGGTTCTCGGCCCTCTGTGCACCTCTGCAAGGTGATGAGAATGACTATGTGTTCCCAATGTATCTGGTAGAAACACCACTTTTGTCTATGAGAGTGCTCTCCACATTGCAACATTGTCTTATCTGGGTTGCTGAGAACTGTTCATCTTCCCACCGTAGTGAATGACCATTGTCTAGCTCAGCCGCATCACGTGGTTGTGGATCACAAAAATTGAGTTCTTCTGCTCTGTATTTATGAGGAATTATTCTGTTTTACTGCAGGTGGCTGCTTGTCATCTTGAGTTTGAAATGTGCTGTTTATCTCTGAACGTGGCTATGAGCCCTGGCCGTCCTGCTTTGTGCAGCCTGGTTCTAATTCCTCGTCTCTTGTCCTACAGCTTGAAGCCTTATGTGATTTTCATTAGACTTATACTATGATGTCTACACACTTATATAGTGCTATATTCCCTATGGGTTAGTCGTGTTTGGTCCTGCAGGGATCCTTATGTAATTATGTAGTACCATAAGGTTAGTTGCCATAAGAATCTGCAAGCTTGCTCTGCATCTCTTTGTTGCTTTGCGTTCAGCGTTTCTGCACTTGGCTAATGAGAAAAATATTAAAATCTTTGACAGTATGTATATGTATCTATCCTCTTATCTACAGAACTGTGTAAGCATTTTCTTCGTGTATACGAATGTGTGTTTGTGTAAAGCTGTGCATAGTTGCGTGTGTACTTTGTGACTAACGTGTCTATGTCGTGGTGTCACTAATAATGTCAGCACAGAGGTTTCTCTACATTTAGTCAACATCATTCATTGTGGCATTTGGATCCATGACCACTGTTGAGGCATCTATATTCATAAAGACATTCACTGGATAAGGTTGCAATGGCTGTCTGAGAGAATATTTCTCTGCATACGTGTCAGTCACTGGTGCTCCTGGGGGTTGTCCGAATAATGAGTGACTTTGAGCGTTCTTGACTCTTCGGGCTGTCATTTTTCATGGGAATGAGGAGGGGCATTCCTGGGACCCTCTATTAAGTCCCCCTAAGGTTGACATGTCGACCCATACTCCATACCTCATCACTCTTGCTATTGTTTGCCATATTTTCATTACTCCTCCAAGGTGCCATAGTAATTTGCATGGTCATCGAAAGCCCAGGTCATATAGCTACAGTCTCCTTCTGGGTTGCACCATACTGTCACGATTCACTCCCTTAGCTCCCGTTCCTACCACTTGGGGGCATGATTTGGGGTTTATTCCCTACTGGACTTTACTTCTGGACTTTCTGCTACAGTGCTGTGATGAAGTGGGAGTGCTAAATCCTTATTTTCCAAGCTACTTCCCTTCCAGAATCATTCCAGGTTTTTGGCAACCAGCATGCTACTTTAATGAAATGACTATGCTTCTCAAATGCCTGGCCCACTGCTTCATCTACACCCTTGCAGGACAAGGTTGGGTGGAGGATAGGCAACACCTGTGGCTGCAGGTGCAGCAAGCAGCACACCTGAGACGTGTGCTCGTTAAGCAGCTTCAAAAGCCTCAGTTTGCTTCAGTCCAGCACTGGTTATTGATGCAGTGTTCCTGTTTGTGACTGGTCCCTTGTTCCTGGATTTTAGCTTTGTGTCTAGTTCCTAGTTTCTTTTTCTTGTTCCTTATCCATGGATTTCGAATTTAATGTGCTTAATTGTGATTTCTGCTTCCTAGATTCCCTTTCTGTCTTCTTCTGTTTGCAGGAAGCATTTGTTAGTGTTTTCCTTTTTGGTGCAGCCCAATTTGTCTGTGTTCTATATTTCTTTGACTTTGCCATTTGCTGCTGTAAACCTTGATGCTTTAGTGTTTCCTCTTTATAGATTAACTTCCTGCCTTTTTCCTTGGATGGGTGTGAGAGGTTAGCCTTTGTAATTTTGTTTTCTCTGCTCCTGTTCCTTTATTTTCTCTTGGAATCCATTCCAGGTTTTCCCTTGCACTTCTGCATTTATTTCCCATTGATTATTAGGTGTGTTGTGCTGTTGTAGCTATCTCCTGTGTGAATGCCTATGTTTTCCTCACTATTCTGTAATCACTATTCCTACTTGCCCCTTGTCTTGCGTCTTATGTATTTAGTTATCCTCACATTGCTGTAATAGCCTTTCTGGGTCCCTTTTTGATCAACAGGGTTTGTAGGCTTTGTTGACATTCAAGTGGTATTTCTCGTCCTCGTGAGTACTGTTTTTAAGTTACCTTATTCAATACCATCAAGAGTGTTATCTCACAGATCCTGTTGTTGCTTGCCCTGCACGTGGGCTTAGCAATGTCAGTACCTGTAACAGCAATTGTGGGTAAGGAGCTTGCCGACTTTCCTTGTAATCATAAGGGGCTTCTAAGTGCTTACCCCACATCCCTTTTCATATATTTGTATTTTTGTCACACTCTATTTGCACTCCTGGGTTTTAGCATACATGTGTCTTGGTTCCTGTGTGCCTGTTGTTTGACTCAAATCTATTCACTGTGTAATCTTGTGCACATTTCCCTTGCCATATTCACTGCCTTTGTCCTCCCCTGACACATACCCATTTCCCCTATTATCTGTTATTGTCGAGTGGATTGTCAAATATTATCATCTCAGTCGGGAACAATGGACATTCTTTTATCCTTGTCCTCAGGTTGTCTCTTTCGTCTACTATCATGACATTTTCTTTCCCCATATTCATATCCACCATCACCTTCACTCCTATTGTCTTCTTAGTAATTTTGTAACATTGTGTAATGCAGATCTGCACTACCCACTAGGACTAATATTTGTGCCCCTATTAAAACTTTCAGTCCATCTGCTAGCCATGATGGCATCCACGACCATATGTATGGCAAGCAGCTCTGGTCTTTTCCTGTCCCTTTGGCTTCTTCCCCCATCTCGGCGTGCATTTTTGATAATCTTGTCATTGCTACTGTCATTGTGTCATTTTCAGGCACGAATGTGCAACAGAAACTCCTGATATTGCCAGAAACTCCTCCTTCCATTGCCGTGAGAAGGTCAAGAACATATCTGTTTTGGAGTGCCATTAACCTTAGTGCTCAGAGCTTTTATTTTATCGCATTGAAGCAAGTTACTATAGAGTTTATTGTCGGCATCAGCTGCCATCTGGTTATCTGCAACCATTTTGCATTTGTCTATGTCTGAAAAGATGGAACTACTGAAGCAAAAAACATCTCTGTCCTTCTGAATAACCGATGTTCAGGTGGTACATCGTCTAGTGATGCTTCTGATGCTGTTGAGAAATAGTTGTCTCTTTTGACTCTTCTCACTTCTACAGACCGTTTCTTTCTGCCCTTTTCTTCTTCTTCTACAGATCTCTTTTTTTCTCTTGTTAGTATCCATTTTAGGAAAGTCGTCTATCTTCACGTCCTTCTGTGGCACTACCAGTGCTGGCATATTGATATGCACCAATGACCAAACTCCTCCCCAGTTGGGTGGCAGCTTCTCATATGCCTTGGATCCACACACCTAATAGTGGTCCATTAATACTGCTGTGCCAACTTTCATTGCTGGATGCTTTTCTGTGTACCTACACGCTGTGTTATCTCCAACCATAACTGCACATCCATTCTGGTAACATAATGCTGGTTTCTTCAGTGGTATTATGGGCATTGGTCCTTTTTCATTGTCTACCCAAGTGAGCAACTTAGCGCTCACGTCCCCTCATTTCAAGCACTTGTCATTTTCTCCTTGCACTGTGTTCATTGGTGCTTGCACTTGGGTGTGTGCTTTGCTTCCTACTACTCCATCTTTCCATCCTTCTGCTGTGTATACTTGGCCATACACAAGCATCTGTGGTCTTTCCCAACATCCTGGTTCTCCTTCTATTTCCTTGACCCCCCTCTTCAGGCATGGTAGTTCTTTCAGAGTTATTGTTTTTGTCTCTCCTTTCTGTGGGCCATCAGTTATGTATTGTATCACCTGGGCTAATTGCCAGTAATTGTTCATCATGTCAAGAGACTTTATATAACTGTCTTCATAGGGTAATGTTGCATGAGACATCCATCTTAATGTTGCTGAATTCCCTTGGAATCTTCCTTGGGTTGTGACGATGGATAGGTACATAAGGCACTGTGCTCTTGCTGCTGGTATTTCAGTTTCTATAAATGTTCTGGAAGCACTCCTGGCATATAGGATTAGTCAGCAGACATAGCAGCTCTATCCAGTGGTTTCTTTACCTACTTTGGCCATGTGCTTGTACCACATATTGTTAGACACTCGAGCAGTGTCAGTGAGATATAGGTCCACCCCTCCAATGTCTGTGTCAGCACTGTGCTTATCTCTCCTTACCTCTCCTTACCATGCTTACAGTGTTCCCGTGTCCACTTGACATGGTCATACCACCTGCAGGAGTTCGGGTTATGTTAGTAGCGGAATACAGCGGCAGAACTAGATACAAGGGATAATCACCAAAAGAGAAGTGCAAAAAACACCACTTTGGAAATAAGAGACAAGATGAGCATGTTTTTAATAACCCCTTCCATAGCTGTGCTGCTTGGATCCTTTGATACCAGCTGCCTGCCAGAAAGGCACATTAAATTAGAGTTACTTTCTTAGTGTTGTAGTAGTTCAAGACTCGTAGATCATATAATCTGTCATGGAAAAAACGAATAGTTGTTCCCACAAAGTCTTAATTCAAGGGTCTCTGAGTACTGCAAGGACACATGGGGTGGCTCTTTCTAGTTGTGGGTAAGCTTAGGTCAAATATGCTATTAGACATGATAATACGCATTAGGAGGATGTGCTCAGAATCTGCTAAACCTCCAAATAACTTGGACAAATTGCCTTTGGAAGGAATCAGTTTGAGAATCCGTGGGCAGCATGGAAGAAATGCAATAAAAACAGTTGCACTTTCACAATGAATGTGTGCGGAAAGAAAAATAACAAACAGACAGTGTACCCTTACTCTGGATGTGTAGGAAGTCTTTGCCCCAACTCTGCTGGCTGTGAGCGAGTAACCATTGGGTGGCCTCTGCTCGGCAGTGCTGATTCCAAATGTTCTCTTTGTTCTTGTTGTTGAGGATCATTGGCCCTGTTTCTGTCGTTGCCATGTGAGGCTACAGCTTTGTATGTCTTGATGTCCCTCAAATGATTCCAAACACTCTTTCTGATTAGTTTAACGGTTCTTTCAGTCACTGATTCAACTGAGTGGGGACCCATGAACCTGGGTGCATTGCACCGTCTAGAAACATTTCTGAGGAGAACCTGGTCTCCTGGGTATACAAGTGTATGCTTAAGTAAGTCCTCTTGGCTGTTGATGCTGTCACTTTCCTCGCCGGCTTCAGGCTCCTCCTGGTGTCGCTGTGTATGGCAAGAAATGAAAGAGGCACTAGCAATCAAGTCACATATTCATACATGTCCTGACACAATCCATTTCTGCACTTTCTGCATCGTTCACTGCTCTAGCGGGAGGAGCCAGTGGAAGTTTCATGCACCGTCGTGTTACCATCATGTGTGGGGTTAAATGGTGGTTGGACCGGGCTAAGGGTAGTCAATGTGACCAATCTTTATTTAGACTGTTCTAAGTCTTGGCTATGGCTTCTTTAAGCAAGCCATTGAGGCATTCACACACTCCATTTGCATGTGGGTGATAATCACAGGAACATTTGTTTTGGATGCCTAGTAAGGATGTAATGTGCTGAATAATCACATTGGCGAAGTTACAGCCATTGGCAGACCGCAGGACCTCACACATGGCCCATCATGGTAATACTTGCCAGACGAGAAATGTTGATGCTCTAAGGGCGTCAGAATGAGAACAAGAACCAGGTTTGATCCAATGGGAAAATGGACACACAACCACTATCATATAGCGGTACCATTTGCAGACTTGGATCATGTCGACATAGTCGATGTGGAGATGTTGGAATAGACCAACTGGGTGAGGTATAGCTCCCCTCACTACCCTCAATGTATGACCTGTGGTAAACTGCTTACATGTCAAATAATTACTCATGAATTGTTCTCCCAAGTTAGGACAGAACCATGTTTCTTCAATATGGGAGGCAAGCACCTCCTTCCCTGTATGGGTTGGATTATGTAACTGTGTCAGTGCTGTGTGCAATAATGCAAGTGGCATGACCACTTTCCCTGTGTTGTTTTGCCGCTATTGGGCATCTTTTGGAGATACTGCGCATTCCCTCCTAAGCCACAGTGCCTTTTCCTCCCTGGGTGAAGCTGCCTGCAGCTCTATTATTTGTGTCACTGGTAATATGTTATAACCCTCCTTGAGTATCATTGTTCTTGCATAATCACAGGCGTATGACAAAGCCTCCATTTCTAAAATGTCCTCAAATTATGCAGCATATTTTGCCTCCACGTCTTCTGCTTAATTTCCCCTTGAGATAGTATTCTCCCTTTTTGTGTGTGCTTGGCACTTCACAATTGCAAGTCGCTCTGGGAGATCTATGACGTCTACTAATCTGCCAAATAGGAGTGCGTACTGCACTTTTGAAACATCAGCACATCTGAAACACCTCCTCATCCAATGTGACAGCCCAGAATACACTGTGGATGTCATATAAGCTGAACCTGAATAAATCTTCATTTCCTTCCATCTGTTGTGCTCCAATGCACATAATAAGGCCACTTATTCTGCTGCTTGTGCTGAATAATGTGATGGCAGTAGTGCGCTTGTCATTACTTCACTTGTCCCATCCTCTCTCTCAGTCTCACTACTGCTGTCCCAGTATGTCTTTCCCCATTTGTCTGGTCAATTGTTGAGGACCTATCAATATAAAGCATGTCTCCCCCTCAAGTGCGTCTTCCTGTACTTTGTGAGCATTGCTGAATTCTTCTAAGTTTGCTGTGCAGTCATGTGCGTAGTCACCCTCCTCTAATGCGTCAGCAAGAAACGTCACCGGGTTGACAAGTCTGCATCTCACTGTTTTGAGCACTCATTTAGATAGTATCACATCATACTCCGAGGCTCTCTGTGTTGTCAGTGTACTCTTTGGTCTTTCCTATAATGCGAAGAGAGCATGCTCCACGTAAAGAGTGTTGCTGCAACCCTTCGGAATACTCGCTGATTTGCCTACTGCAAATGTGGCTGTAGCCAAAGCCTGTTCACATGGATAGTGTCCTCTCCTTACTAGGTCTAATTTCCCTCTGTAATATGCTAGTGGCATGTGCCCCATGCTTGTCTTCTGTGTCAGTACTGCTGTCATGACTCCGTCAGAGTGTGAGAACAGAAATAATTCCTTTCGATAGTCTGGAATCCCTAATACTGCAGCTGTTCATATTGCTTCCTTCAGCTCATTAAAGGCCTCAGTCATTTCTGTTGTGCATCGTATTGTCTTTCCTCCTTCTGTGCTACCTTTAGGGCACGTAATAAGGGCCTGGTTTAAGTGCTGTAATCAAATACCCATGCTCTGCAGTAATTGCATAGTCCCAAGAACTGCTGCGTTTTTCTGACGGTTCTGGGTTTTGCTGTCCTGTATATGGCCTCAGCCCTCTCTGGCATCACTCGTCGGCCGTTTTGTGAGATCATCTGTCCAGTGTATAACACATCCGTCTGGCAATATTGTTTTTTGGCCTTGTCCACTTTCTATCCCTTGTCTGCTAGCACTGTCAGCATGTGTACTGTGTACTGAGTAATTTCCACACTGTTCTTCTGTCTTGCTGCAAATCAGTATGTCATCTACGTACTATATGACGGTGTCCAGTCATAATTTCGAAAACATAATTTCGAAAGTCAAAAAAGTCGAATCAAAAATGTCGAAAAAAAAAATGTCGAATTGTTTTTTTTTTCGATATTTTTTTTTGGGCTCTAGCTTCTGTGAAAAAAATAGGTAAAAATAAAAAAAAAGGGGAGTTGGGGGAACCCCCCCATTTTGAAAAAAAACGTCATTAAAAAAAAATTCGACATTTTTTTTTTCGACGTTTTTTTTTCGACTTTTTGACTTTCGAATATTTTGTATTCGAAATGATGTCTATGAACCCTATATGACTATGCTCTCCATCTATACGTTGTCTAGGTCCATCTGAAGGACCCTGGTGAATATTCACTGTACCCTTGAGGACGTCTTGTATGTTTCCACTTCTTATTTCAATATAAAAATTAAGTTAAGGCTTGTGAGTCTTGGTGTAATGGTATAGGGAAGCAGGCATTTTTCAAATCTATGAATGTGAAGTAGGCAGCTTCTGCAGGAATGCTGCACAAAATGGTCACTGGATTCATGACGAAAGGCTATTCTGCTTCTACAATATGATTAAAAGGGTGCAAGTCCTGTATACAATGCCATGACCCCCCTGTCGACGTTTTGACAGGGTACACAGCCGTGTTGCATGGTGGTTCTGATGACACTAGGATGATTTGCCTTGTTTAACTCGTGGAAAAATTGCTCCTGGCTTCAGCTTTTTCTTCACTGCTCCTATCCCTTTCAGAAGCCCCACATCATAGGGACTTGTAGTCCATAGAATGCTGGGTACCCTTGCCAAATTTTCCTCAGGAAAGACTGGTGGTGCCCTCAGCACCATCGCCATTCTCTGTGGTACCTCTCTGTAATGTATTTTCACCCAATATGTGATTTTCACTTCAAAAACCATCTCATGGTCTGCTCTGTTATCTCTGAATAGTTCTTTGTCTCTGACTGTAGTCAACCTGTACCCTTCAGCTATGGCGGTCACCACTCACCATGGTCGCCCTGTGTCATCTGTCCCATACACACCTATCCAATCATCTCTCACGATCACTGTCTTTAATTCTAGTGGCACTATCGTCCCTTCCTCCTCGTCTAATGGAATCTCTGGCCTGAATAAATACACATTTGGAAGGCGCCACATGGTCCCCTGAATCCATGCTATTAAAATCTCAGTCCCATATTGGAACAGCTCATCGTCCACTGGCACTGCCCACTGTACCCATCATCCACAATAGGCTTGAATGATTTCCCTCACATTGAGAAGGTGTATCCCTGGTGTGGAGCATACTATCCCCTTGTCAGTGAATGAAATGGTCATGTTAAGTCAGCTCATTATGTCTCTCTCCAGTATATTTACAGGTGTCTGTTGGGAGTAAAGTAGGGTGAAGGATAGATCATGTTCCTCTATAAAAAGTGCAATATTGTCTGCAAAAGGAACCACTTCCATCATGCCAGAGAATCCTTGAGCATACATTGCATCACCTAACATGCAATATTTCCCATCCCAGATGCAGGATTTAGTAGCCACTGTGTCTACAAGAAAGGAAAAAGTCTTGTCACCTATAGTGATCCCTATACATGGTTCCTCCGCATGTTGGATGTGATCGATAGGATGGAACACATCAAATCCATCTGTGGGCTGTCCTATTGAGTGTATAAGGGTATCCCGTTCCCTAGGAATGGGTTGCCTCCCACTACAGGGAACCCCCTCAGATTCCTAATGGGAGTCGTTGTCATGGAGTCTGTGTGTGCCATTGTCCTGTTGTTTGGTTGTGTGCTGTTCTGCATCTGTGTATGCGTATTGTGTGTTACCCTGCATCTGTGGCATCCGTGGTGCCTGCTGATACTGCTGCATAGGCGCTTGCATTTGTGGTGCCTGCGGCATAAGCTGGTGTGTCTGCGGGTATGAGTTTGGCACCTGTCCTTGGTGTAGTGTCTGGTCCTGTGTATAATACTCTCCCTGTTCCCCTTGGTATGCTTGCCAGTATTGCATTCCCCCATTATGTTGCATCCCTCCACTGCTTCTTCAAACTCTTGAGATGTGTCCGCACACACAGCATTGGGGTGGCTCTCTCCCCTGCCCTGGAAACCCCCTGGAAAATCCCCCTGGGCCCGCTGCGACTGTTGCCCATATCCTCAGAACCCGCCTTGATTCTCCTGCATCTAATGGCCGTTCCTGCGTCCCCTAGGTGGCCCCCCTCTTCCTCAATACCCATGCTGCGCATTCCCCAGCCCAATGGATCCACCCAACCCTCGTGGCCGACAGTGCATACTGTGTCTGTGGGGCCCCTTGTCTTCCTGTGCTAGTCAATACTGCCCCTTCCATGGCATATTTGGATAGCTTCCTCTGTACTAACTTTGCTTCCTCTTACTTCCTTTTTTTCATGCTTTTTTCTTGTGTTCTCTTGCAGTAGCCTACAATAATTTACTATTGTGAGCTGTGTTTCTGACCAAGGCTTTGCCTCCATCCCCACCAGTTTCTTGAGTTGCTTTTGCACCTGCTCTGGCAACCTTTGCAATAATATGTGATAGAATAATGCTACTGTTTTGTCCCACGGTTCTCGCGTGTTATAGCCCCAAAGCTCTTGAATCATCTGAATGTAGTGTAAGCGGGTCTTCATTTTCAGCCATTTTGTGTGCCATAATCGCACTAATGTCTGATGTGTGTGGGTATTGTGTCATTAGAGCTTGCCATACGGCTGTTCAACAGTTTGCAAATGGTGAGCCATTGTGCATCGTGATTTGGTTGGTTACTCTTGGGTACCCTGCCCTTCTCCATACATCATCAGCGGCTTCCCCAAAGATTGCCATGAGTATAGCCACTTTACATCGCTTATGGATAATTTCTGTCCCACTGTCATTCTTCCCATTTCATATATCCATTTCTCTGCATCCGCGGTTAATGAGGGCAGCCTACACCTCAAGTTTTCTGTGTCTATGTGCTTCCATTTTATATACTGAGGTCGCCCCCCTCCCTTTTTCAGTAGGGGCAACTATGTGAACACGATCTCCACATTCGCTCCCTGTTTTAGTCTGATCTCTCTGTCAGGTCTGTCGGCGTCTTTAATGTTAGTCCATGCCTTTGATCAGGTCATCTAGACTGTGTGATGCATCTTTGGAC
The DNA here is from genome assembly GCF_040938575.1 of Ambystoma mexicanum. NCBI lineage: Eukaryota > Metazoa > Chordata > Amphibia > Caudata > Ambystomatidae > Ambystoma > Ambystoma mexicanum. The sequence continues at coordinate 942,652,701 of NC_090927.1, forward strand.
TGCTGTGATCAATTGTCCTTGTCGCCCCTGAATCTCCCTGTGTCCTTTCCTGCTTCCCAGGTCATGCTCCTGTGTGCGCTTTTCCCTGTCGACTTATGCTTGGGTCACCCTCTTCCCTCATACTCACTTCCCTCTGCGTCTCTGTCTGAGTCAGTGTCCAAATTGCTGCAAAAATCATCAACAAAGCTTAGCCTCCTAGAGACTGCGTCTGCGCTCGGCTTCCCTCCAAAGACAATCAAGTCCTCGCTATCTTTTTTCCCCAAAGGACCCCATGTCTATCCTGTCCAATAGAGTGGCAGTCATGCCCTGCTGTCTGGCTCCATTTGCCTACTTCTTCCCATTCTGTTGTCTCCCATGCCCATTCCCCACTTTGTCCTTACGGCTCTACTCGCGTGCTCCTCCTCCTCCTTACATTTGCGTTCTCTTGACAGTTGCTCTATTTCCCACTATCTCCGCTCCCTCTTCACTAAAACTTGCTTGTCCTTCTTGTCTTCTCTTCTTCTCTCTATCTCTGCGAGCTCCCTCCTTCTCCTCTCTCGCTGCTTGTGCTCTTTCTCCTCCTCCCTTTGCTTATCTCTTCACGGTCTCTCACATCTCTCCTCTTCTTCCTTCTCCTTTCCCTCTACTTCTTTCATTATCTCCACCCAGTCTCTGGCTTCACTGCTACCCTTACGACCCTCCATTTCTTCTCCCATTATCTTCCCATCCAACTTCAGGAGCATCTGCTTCCTACACATTCATTCAAGGCTATGCCCTCTGGCCCCTCCTTGGTGCTAGTCTGTGCCTCTCTGTGCTCTACCTTTCCACTGTCCATTTGTCTGACCCCTTTCTGCCCCTCCTCCTTGGTATATGGTGGAGGTTGAAATACTGTATTTGTGTACCCTTCTGCTGCCTTTAGCCTAATATAGGGTATAATCCCTGCTAGTCCTCTGTATTCCATACTTTTTCGCTCGCAGGAAAAGGTGGGGGAGTGGAGGGCGGGGACATTGGCCCTAGTGTCTCCTGTTAGCTTAGCATCCACTGACGCCTCGCTACTATCCCCTCGTCCTCCTGGAATATTCGCCAAAGTTCAAATTTCCCCTTACGATTGGCTAATTTCTTCCCCTTAAAAGTGTCCTGCAAGTGTGTCAGAAGTGACTGCTGCACATTTTTTGAGAAACCTTTGCACTGTGTCCAGGGCTTAGTCAATTTGCCCTTTGTACTTTTCATCCATTCCACGCTATATTTACAAATCTTGTCCATATAGCATTGTGGGATGTATTGACCCACTAATGCTCTGCCCTGCGGCATCACTGTATGCTGATGGTGCCAGAATTATCAAAATGGCGGCAAAACCCCTGTGCACGCCAAAACCTATGGAAATCGCGCTTTGCAACATGAAAAGATGGCTGCCAAATCTACCATGCATGTTGTCAGTGGTGGAACAGAGAGCGCACTCCTGAAACATGTCACTGGGCTGCCCAACAAGTAAAAATGGAGACTGCATGAAAAGCAGTGTTTTGCTGAAAGGAATCCAGAATCTTGTTTTCAAAATATTTTCCTTGGTTGCTGAAAATACAGAATGCCGGTCCAAAATACCATCAAACATCCAATATTCTTGCTGGGTGTTACTAGTCACTTCATTCAAGAAATCATTATGAACATAAAATGTTATGAAAAGTGGAATTTGTTATCAAAACATTCACAGCAAATTTGCCTGCCTGTGAAATCTGTCAAAATCTGGGTGCAGTACCAGCGGCTGCCTGTATGACAGCTGTCAGTGGATTGCATCATAAGGATTTAAACTTGTACAACTGAAATCTAATGTCTGAAATTTAAGTGGCCTGTCATTGAGAGTAAGCTAGGTTGTCACTATTTAAATCTCATGGTTTAGAAGCTGAAATAAGTGTTATAGCTGTTTGTTTGGAAATTAGAAAGTTTGTTTTAAACCAAGAACAAATTGCAACAAAATGACATTTGAACTGAAGTCTGACTCCAAGCCAAACCAGTATACCAACTTCCCCCTACAAAGGCCAGGCCTATCTCTCCACCAGGAACTCACACCCATGTGATGATTAAGGGGTGAGAGGAGAATTTGGGCTGCTGTGGGAAGGGGACAATGGACTTCCTCCAGCTTAAGGAGATGCTAACCAGGAAGGATCATAAATGGCCTCTGCCAGACGGAAATGGGAGGAGATTGCTCTTGAGCTGGAAGAAGAGGAAGGAGGCGTGAACAGACAACCATTTGTTGATTCACAAGGACAAAAAGCACATTTTTAAAAAGACTGATAATTTACTGTGTACAATTGTGAAAAATATGTAAACCCCAGACTTGTGAACCTAATTTTTGGCTGCACATTTTAAGAGGCGCCAGAACTCTGTGCTATGTTCTGGGAAGTAACAGTGGAAATGATGGTTTTACACCAAATGTAATTATGTCAAAAACATGAAACTTCACACGCTTATGCCCCTATACAATGTGCACATTTGTGGAAATTTGTTCCGAAATTGGACCATGTGTTCTGGCCAAAAAGGGCGGAATTCTGTCAAAAGCAGACCCAAGATCCTACAGCAATGGGGCTTGGAAGTGTATCTGCTCCACAAAATATGTGATCTAGATATGTTATTGTTATAAAGGGTGCACAATTGTAAATATGTATTGTACTAAAAGTAGATTTTATGTTCAAAAGGCAAGGAGAGGATTCTCTGACTCATATACCCACATCATCATGGTGACACCCTGTTTTCTCCTCCAATCAAGGGAGTTAGGAGACTCTAGCCAATAGCCTAACTAGGGGGTGCGCTTAGGATAATTCAGCACACACACCCCTTTATCATATGCATAAATGGAAAAATCTGAGGACTTAGAAGACCACACACCGATTCACCCACTATCCTGATCCTGGCGAAGCACTCTGAAACAGAACCATCCATATTCCTTGCTCCGACTCCAGAAACTTGACAAGCAGAAATGCCCATTCCTTTAGTTGAACCATTTTCAACTAGGCCTTGAATTTCAAAAACCAGAAAGAATCCCACAAGATCTAAGGTGAACAAAGGAAACAGCCGGGCTGTGCTGTAAATGCTTTCCTGCTAAAATAATTATTACCAGAATCAAAAGACCCAATCCAGTTGTGCCGTGCTGTGCTGTGATCAGAGAGCCATTGCAGACCCAGTCGAGTCATGCTCTGCCATGCAGAGCAGAGCGCCTCGCTGTCCAGTCTGGTGAGCCCAGCAGAATTCCTGTCCAGAAATCTTGACGGACCAGAATTCCTGACGGTTCTGTTCAAAACATATATAGTGAGTATCAATAGTATAGGACTGTGTCACTAGCATATGTACTGTCCATAGTAATCCCTGACTTAAACTCATCCTCTCTTATATTCAGAACTGCATTGTTAGAAATATTTTTGAATTGCCTGAACTCTCTATATTATCCCTACTATCTCCTTCGGTACTAGTATTGTTAAATATCTTTGCACTGATATATTTCAGCTGAAGAAGACAAGCTCCTAGGCAGGCAGTCGCCTGGATCCAGAGGCACCCTGGTCCAGTGGCTGTGCTTCCGTGTGGTATTTGCTTCTTCATATTCATCCCCTAGTGTAAAGAAATCCTGTTTGTCTTTTGAAAGCGCATCCCTGTTTTCCAATTCTTGCGCCTATCTAAAATAATCAACCTCCACTAAAACGTCCATAACTTCCTCAAATTTTATGCTAGAACATTTATTTTAACTTCTGCTTGTAGCTAACAATTACAGCTTTCCAAATCCATTTAGTTTTCCCGCAATCACGAATACTGTGCACAGAAATGTTTGCCGCAAATTTTCATTTTGGCAAAACATTACACGTGTAAAACAGTTTTTGATTGCACCGACCTCAATTTTAAGTTTGCCCATTGCTTATTAGTGTCAAATCATTGCTAGTATTTGCCTGCAACTATATAAAGCGGCTCCCATTAGAATTTAAACAATTTCAGCAATTTAGCCCATATTTAGTGTTTGACCCAATCCATTCTCAGATAACTTTAAAACCATTTTGACAGTTTGCCAATCAGTTCTGTTTCTCTCTTGTGTTTGCTGGGGGGAAATTGGGATTGACATTTTGTTGAATTCTGCATTCCTGAAACCTGTTCTCTCTCCTCCTATCTTGTTACATTGCTTGAGGGGTGTGCAGGGGGGAATAGTAACCACATTGCTACTTGATTTGAACACTCACAAAAGTATTATTTCTGTGCTGAATTGTTTTGCCCGCTATTACTCCTTGTGATTAAAGAGATTGCTTAGTGCGACATCACCCCATTGGTGATCATTGTATAACCATTAAAAATAGTATGATTATATTGTAACTACATAAATAAATATTTTAACTTTGTAAACCAGCCTGATTCCTGGTTCAGTGTGACCGGGGGGGGTTCCAAGAGAGGGGGGTGATATGAATGGTACATCGTTCAGAATAAAAGAACTTTTAGACACAAAATAAATAAGGATTTCAGTTGTGTCGTACACGCTAGGCATTGACTTAGGTGAAGTGCCGGATTGGAATCACTTACAGCATGGAAGGGTCTTACACAAGTGCTGTAAGGCGTGTCCACCCATACTTCCCTTGTTATATTGCTTTTATAATTGCTGGACCTCAAGTTGAGGCTTTCGACACTCCGCTGTTACACAAGGGTTTATGGTCAAAATCTCGAAAAAAATGGGCCGAAAAAAAAGTCGCTTTTTTTTATGACGTTTTTTTATTCGAAATGGGGGGGTTCCCCCCCAACCCCTCTTTTTTTAATTTTTCTTTTTTTTTACCTTTTTTTTTTTAATCCCGGACCCCACAATAAACATATAATTAAAAAAAGAGAAATTCAACTTTTTTTTTTTGGTCTTTTTTTTTCGACCTTATTGTTATTCGAGATTTTTTTTCTCGATATTTTGACTGACCACCTTACGGAAGCACAACAAAATAACAGTTCTTAACAATTATTCTCAAGCGTCTCTGGCCCCAAAACAACCTGTCTGCCGTGCCCATCAATCTCGCTGATGGACCTTCCGTGCACCGCCATTGGGAAACCTCTTCTCACAATGTTGAGTTTCTCAACACCGCTTCTACAACACCTCGTGCTCTCCAAGACCTATGACCAACTCACTGAACAAGGTAGTTCTAAAGAACACTTGCAAGGTGTACAATCCTAAGATCCAGAGTTAACCAGATGAAAACCTTCCGCAGTCTAGGCCAGCTCCCTTTGCTAAACCTAAGATGGGTATACCATCATCCATGGCCTGAGTTAAAACACCAAATCCACAGGGAATCCAATGTTCACATATCTTCTGTCATTCGGGCCGTAAGTCAATAGTCTAGGTTATTCACCAGAACCTTTTCCCTTAAGACTGAATGTGCCCTAACCACAGAAATGACATCTTCCTCTGCTCCTTTCCCTACTATGCTTGACAATACTCAACACTACTAGACAATACTCACCAGTACTTCATAGATACTCAACAATTCTCAGTACCACCCTCCACCACCCGTTACATTCCCACTCCCCTTAGTTGTCATCTGGCTGAATCAATACTTACACTCTGTGATCCACTGATGCTGTTAGGCTACCGGGTCTCTCAAAGCTGCCACGCCACCTTTCTGGTCTGCTGGACTCATCACAGATCACGGACAGGGTGTTTCCAAGCTGGCTCCAGATGGCATCTGCACAGGGTGCACTTTCCTGTCATCTAGGATCTCGTGAGGTGCTCCACAACCTTTCAGGCACTGTGGCGGGAAAGGCGGCTCTATGCCGAATGGGAGTAGCCAACCACCCCTCTGCTACCAACTTGTTGGTGAGGTCTGGTTCCATGGGTCTGGGGGTTACCACAAGCTCATCCATTCAGCTCCCAAGGGCTCAACAACCTTTCCCCCAGAACAAACGGATGACTCTGACAAGGACAAATTAGAACTGTTCTTTTTATTACTAAAACTGACTGGGATCATGGAGGACATTCACAGATCTCTGGAATCACCAATTCCAACAAATGTGTCACTCCTTTTTGATGCAGAATGGTGTCAGCAACTGGACCCTCCAAAAAAAACCTATCACACATATTAATTGGGTGCTCAGAGTGGTAGACACTATAGATTGCCCTTAAACATCTTACCCAATTGGTCTGTCCATGTCAGGTGGCTGGCCTGCCCCTTCCACAAAAACTATCTATTACATTGTTGGAGGGTCACAGGATTAGCATTGGCACTTGCCCTCTGCCATTCACCTCTGGGTTTCTGTACTCTGATTGGTTGGAACTGGTCTCCTCAGGCCTCGGACCCAGTTCGGTTTTCAGCCCCCTGTGCACACCTCTTCAAGGTGATGTGAATGACAATGTGTTCCCAATGTATCAGGTAGCAAACACCATTTTTGCCTATGCGAGTGCTCTCCACGTTGCAACATTTTTAACTTGTTCATAATTCACTTCAGGTCTGGGTTGCTGAGAAATGTTCATCTTCCCACCAAAGTGAATGACCATTGTCTAGCTCGGCCGCATCACATGGTTGTTGACCACAAAATTGAGCTCTTCTGGGTTGTAATTATGAGGATTTATTCTGTTTTTATACAGGTGGCTCCTTGTCGTCCTGTGTTTGGAATCTGCTGTTTTTCTCTGACCTTGCCAGTCCTGCTTTGTACAGCCTTGTTCTGCTTCCTCATCTTTTGTCCTGCGGCTTGAGGCATTATGTGCTTTTCATTAAACTTATACTATGATTTCTACACTTGTATAGTGCCAGATTCCCTATAGGTTAGTTGTATTTGGTCCTGTCAGGTTCCTTATTTAATCCTGTAGTACCATAGGGTTAGTTACCATAAGCATCTGCAAGCTTGCTCTGCATCTCTTCGTTGCCTTGCGATAATCGTTTCTGTTCTAGGCTAATGAGAAAAATAATAACAGCTTTGACTGTATGTATATGTATCTGTCCTCTTATCTACAGAACTGTGTAACAATGTTCTTCATGCATACAAATTTGTGTTTGTGTAAAGCTGTACATGTTTGCGAGTGTACATCATGACTAACGTGGCTATGTCGTGGTGTCACTAATGACGTTAGCACAGTGGTTTCTCTGCATTTAGTGAACGTCATTCATCATGGCATTTGTATCCATGACCACTGTTGAGGCACCTGTATCCATAAATACATTTGCTGGATAAGGTTGGAATGGCTGTCTGAGAGTATATCTCTCTACATATGTGTCAGTCACTGGTTCTCCTGGGAGTTGTCCAAATAATGTGTGACTTTGTGCGTTCTTGGCTCTTCAGGCCATCATGTTCATGGGGTTTAGGAGGGGCATTCCTGGGACCCTCTATTCAAAGCTCATGTTCTCTATTAGTGAGTGAACATTCCAAAGCTTGGACAATTGTGCCTCACAATGATATGGAGAGCTAACATCAGTGGATCAAAAAGGATCAAAAAGCGATGTCACTGTGAACGCTTGGACTCCACAAGCTATTTATGCCTGGGGTTACTTCTCTGACACTTACTGCTTGAAACCCAAAAAGTCAGAAGGTTCAGAAGGCCCTGCCTTCAATGTCAGTATTCATACAGAAAAAAGAGTTCAAGCGAGCATTCGTCCTTCTTTTCCGACGGATGTTACTTTCCTCCCTTAGCTCACCTTTGGATACCAGCTTTATCATTTCACAGGTGTACCGCCCAGACAAACTCTACACCTGCCACTTTCCCCACAGTGGGTTGCATCCAGCAGGTGCCGGGCACTTACAGCCCAAAGTGAGATCCCCATGGAGCTTGTACCACTCCTCACCAGGTAAGTGTAATGAACAATATGGGTAGTGGTTTCACACTGGCGGCCTTAGGTCCACAAACTTATCCTACAGCTCTCACATCTCTTCACAGTGCCATACTAGAGTCAAGCTCAGAATGTGCCCTTGTCCTGCTCATTGTGCCAAGTCTGTTTCATTGGATGTGGTTTGGCTAGATCGTAGGTGGGGACAGTGGGATTGTCATTCATCCATTCATGTGCATAACTAATTAGATGATGAGGCATATGTCTTACTCATGAGACTCATAAATACTCCTGCTGATTACCCATGCTTAATTATATACTACACTCTGATATTCAGAGTTCTCGCAAGATATAACAGTATTTCAACTCCAACAGATCTTTGTGGTGCTTTTCTGAATTTAGACAGACGATTTCCCTGCACCACACTGGTTGTAAGTCAGTTGCTAGGTGTTGGCTGAGGTAGAACGTTGGCCCTGAACACCGCGAATGGAACAGAGAGAGGTCATAACCACAGCTGGGGCAATCCACAGGAAATCAGTGCTACCTCCAGTGGGGACATGCCTCCTCCAGTCGTGGTGCATGCCCAGCCTGCTCTGCCACCTAGAGAGGTGCGAGGGATAGGCTGGGACCAGGCACAACTCGAGAAAGTGGGGTAGGCCTACTGCATGCGCCTCCATTACTCATGTGGAGAAGGGTGGTGTGGCACGCTGCAGTACAGAGTTCGTCCTGGAATGCTGGGGAAAACATACTCAGCGGGGGCATGGCTCTTGTGGGCCTGCGACTGACACATAGTGGGCCTGCAGCCAGCTGATCCCTTTTCAACTATGACCTGACTGCTGAGGAGCTGCCAAGTACGTCAACACTTGATGGACTAATTGTGCCAAACGATTCAGTGCATTACAGATGCCAGACGGACAGTCTTCCCTGCTGTTCAGGTGCAGGTCATCTGAGATTCTGTTGGGCAGTGGGACCAATGGTAGGGAGGGTAACCGCCAAGTATGACCCAAAATCATGCAACACTTACAGGCAGCCATTGCTGATGTACGAGCAGCAATGCTGTTGCTCACAGCCCCAACAAATGCTTTGATGCAAAGTCTTGTCTGGCCCCTCATGCAGTGGGTCAACAGATCAGAGAGCCGTCCAGTAAGTCCAATGCAACATGTCATCACCAGTCATTCATACACATTTGTCAGACTCAGCTACTGAATGTGGATTATGCAAACTTAATTTGCAAATGAGCAACCCAGAGAGGTGTTGTGTATGTATGTCCCTCACATGCCTCCAACATCTCGATCTGGCATCTGTACTTGTCAGAGTTCTTGCTGTCATCAACTCACTTTGCATGCAGGGGTGTGCACTTATTCACCAAGTTCTGACAGTGCACATACCTACGCTTGTCCACTTCACAGATGTCTGCCGTCACAAATGTAAACAATGGGTTGGAGGGACACACTTAAATAGAGGAGAATTAACCATTTCAATATAGCATAGTTATAACTTAAGGTGCAACTGGAAAAATATCCTTGGCTAGAGGGATATAATGAATTGGAGAAAACAAAATATGTCCCTTTATGCTAATCGGGGGAATCCCAGTGCTCTCCTCTGAGGGAGACCGTCAATAGTTCGAGATAACAGTCATAATGTAAATAAATGAAATGAGGCAACATTCAAGAAATGTGTATATTGTTTGCAAAAAATAAAATAGTCTTATGGACATATATAAATATATATAATTGTCACAAAATAATTTGTCAAGAAAACGTGAAAATACAAATATTAAATTTGATTTAACATGAATGAGAAATCATTGATTGATGGAAATATATAAATGTCAGTGAAAAGTAACTCTGGTATGGTACAAATCACACAAATTAATACAAAACTGACCCTTTCTTCAGGGTAATTTTTGAAACAAGGATATTTCAATGCCTTAAGTGAATACTGAACAAGATATGTTTTTTGATAAATGATATTAGACTGAGTTTACACAGGTCTATTCCCATCCTTGTGTTTGAAAAATCAATGTACTAAGATACATTTAGGGATTCCTGTTCTGGTGCTAAGCTTTTCCTGATTGTATCTCTTCTTCAGGCAGTACAGGCAGTACAAACTCACTCCCTTTCTAAACAATAAAACATGTGTGTTGAATTAATAAAGACTAATAGTCCTCAATGTTCAATCAAGTGACACCTAGCACACAAGTTGTAGTTTCACCAATGGTTAACTCCTGGGGCTCAAAGAAACTGTTAGGAAATCGAGAAAAGCAATGGTAGATGGTGTAATAAAGATCCACCACTGAACAGCCACAGTGTGCCATACAGTATGTAAGATGTAAAAGTAACTTACTTTTCTGGATTCACTGTGTGAAGTGAAGAATGCAATATAGCAGCTCATTGGTGCCACTGAACATGTCTGGTAAAAGGTTGAATGCATACACTCTGAGGTAAACCAGGAATCAAAGAAATGCATGTCGGTATAAGTATAAGACAAGTGCAAATCTGAACGTGCATCTCAAGTAAAGCAACTTTCCCTAAATAAATAACAGGGTATTAGTCTTACCTAATGGATATGTTGTGATGGATTATATGTCCATAAGTCTATTTTATTTTTTACAAAAATATACACATTTCTTGAATTTTGCTTCTTTATTTCATTTATTTACATTATGACGGTTATTTTAAACTATTGAGAGTCTCTCTCAGAGAGTGCACTGGGATTCCCTTGATCAGCATAAAGGGACATGTTTTGTTTTTTGCCATCACAAATGCCCAGCATCAGCATGAGGCTTTATGCTGGTTTACAGTAGTGCAACAAACATGCTGTGTAGAGAAGGGATCACCTGATATCACTCATACCCATTCAGCCCACACTAACACAGTTGAGCAGTGAACCATGTGATTACTAAAAAACAGCTTTCATCTGTGACTGCCACTCAAGGATCTTCGTGTGGAGCTCTGCAGTTTCTGCATTGGACACAGAGCTGAAGAGGTTTCATTCGCTATCGGCCCACACGGTGCACCTCCACAGTGGCACCTGTCTACAAGGGCCTCCTTCTCCTTGTCCACACACCATTGCTTCAGGTCTTCCCATTGCTTCTTCACATTCTTGATGGAACAGATTGCTACCCACTCCACATTGATCACAGCAGAGATGAGGTCCCAGAGCCTCAGAGGTCTGGCCGGACCAAGCTCCATCTTTGGGTCAAAGAGGGAATAATAGTGTTTTACAAATGCAAGTTCAGTGTGATATGGTGGAACACACTTACCATCTGTGAGAGTAGCACTGTAAAAGGGGAGGGGGCCATTTCTCATATAGCAGAAATCAAAGGCATAAAACGAATCCATAAATGCTGGGGCATAAGTAAGTATAATTGTGCACAGTGGTAGAATGAAACCCTAAAATGAGGCGATAAAATCTTGCTTCTGCTTCAAACCTGTGAAATCCTTTTGGTCACAGCAAAGTCTGCTGCAGCTGGTAAATTAGTGAAGAGTGTGCGATCCCAGACCAGCGTTAAGAGAAGAATAGAAAGGTTCTTATTTTTCAAGGTCAACAGATTAGAGCTCCCAGGTTTCGGCAGCAAAGAATGAACGCATGACCACTTTATAATTCAAAATCATTTATGAAATGCAATTTTCTAGTGGAGTCAACAAGAACCACGGCAGTTTCAAATCATCCCTTATAATGTTTTCCCTGGGAAAAGGGTTAGAGTGTCCCCAATTTACATCATTTTGTGCAGCAGTATGTCCGAGGTTCAAGGCTCTGATGCTGACATGTTGGCTAGCTGTTCTCATGTGAATCAGGATAAGGTGACCAAGACAGATTAATAAAGTTTCACTGGTTACCTCAAATGTTTCAATGACCTCATTTTGTGTTGTGGGAATTGGGGTTTGGTTTGTGACATCACAGGGCATATTAAAGGGTGATGTGGGAAGGTCTGCGAAACCGATAATTGCTCGCAATGTATGCTTTTCTAGATGGGTTCAAAGTGCAAGATCCAATTAAACATGTGTGGGTGATTTTTTCATGTCATTCAATCACAAATGCTAATTGTTTACTATAAAAGTTCTTAGTGTAGGGGTGTTTCTTTGACAGCGCCTTTTCATGCAGTTCTGTTTGAATTTGCTGACCCTGCTGCGTCTGGAGCCCTGAATAAAATTGCATTACTTCTTGCACTGGCGTACACTCCTTTTTAGCTACTTTTGTAATTTCATGGTGAGTTCTACGAGGCGACCCACGATACCATAGTTTGCCAGGATCCGATCACTCAGGATGCCATCTTCGGTGGTGGTGAAGATGGCAGCCCTCTGCCTCACCTTAGTGGTGCCGATTGATGAAGAGCACAATGGGCCCTTATGGTGTGTTGTGCAGCTATCTTGGTGGAACAGAGAGGTGGAAGCCCCAAGATGGTAGATGAGGTGGTCACAGAGCATTAAAGGTGAGTCACAGGAGAATAGACGATAGGTTAAAAGCAGGTACTCCAAGGAAGTGCTGGTGGGCAGCAGGCACTCACATACTACCAGGCAGAAGAAGATGGTGAGGTTTGGAGGCACTACATGGCAGGAGGAGGCAACAAATATCAAGAGGCAGGAGGAACTGGTGTGGCTAATACACTTACAAAGGCAGCAGTGTAAAGATAAGAGTAAGGGGCCTTAGCATGCAAATCAAGTGCTAAGTGCTTCATGCAGCATGCCTACGTGGTGAACAACCATGACGGGCACATTTAAGAGGTGAAATGCGTATTTCCAATTGTGCATGAGAAGGAACGGAGATGAAAGATTTCCACATGCAAAAGTTGTTACAGGTGCCACAGAGCTTCAGTATTGTGTACCTTATTTATTTGTATTGGTGGTGCGTGCAAGCCTACATTAGGTATCGCCTATCTCATTTTATGTTCAGCATTGCATATCTTTTCTTTATTTGGGGGTGCCTTGCAGAGCTTTGCAGGACCACTCATGTGTGTAGTATTTCATGTAGCCTATTTATGGGGGGATTTATTGCCATTGACTGCACTATGAGTGGTAATGCTCTGCTGAAAGGGAGAGGACATGGAGGAGGATGGGTGTTGAAGAGAGTTGCACCTACAGACGTCCCTAGACCACCAAGGTCCACGAGGGGCTGGAGGGGACTCACCACACCATGAAGAAGCACAGGTGAGAGAGAAGGGGCCACAAAGGAATAAACGCTTCTCCAATGAGGAGCTGTTAATCCTCATGGAGTTTGTGCATGAGCACTATGTGGAGCTCTACCCTTTGGCTGGGAGTACCCTTAGTCCAACTCAGTGGCAGAGGAAGTGGCAGGAGGTCAATTACCTCCTCAATGCCTGTAGCATGGAGAGGCACACTGAAGGACAGGTCCAGAAGAGGATGGGGGACATCTTGCGACTGACCAAGGAGAAACTCAGTGGGACCATGGCCTCTGCACTGGAGGAGGTTCACTAGAGGACAAAGACCTGGCTACATTTGAAGAGGTCACCAGTGGAATTCTCAGCAGTGAGCAGGTGGCTTGCGTGAGGGGCATGAACTCCCATGTCGCCACATCCAGTGATTGCCATGTGTGCTTTCCGTATGTGCTTATATTTTTGCATGATATACTCACATATGTTGGGATAGAGTTTGCTGGAGTTGACAGCCAAACATGGGGACTTCAGAAAAGCTGCCATGCATGGTTCTGATCTGCATTCAGGGATGGTCGGAGTAGAGTAGGGGCTCACTGATGATGCACAGACCTCCATCCATCCACTGATGTGAATCTCAATCATGTCTCTGTGTATGTATGTTTTCTTGATTTTATAAAACATTAAATGTTGCAAAGCCTAATATGCCCTGCCATGATTGCACAGGTCATACAATGCCATTCATCTGTGTCTTACGGGTCACAGTGTGCTCAGTTACAATTTGTGATTTATGTGTGGCTGGTCATTTTGTGTCTGTATGCAGTTTAATGTGCACATTATTGTTCTGCCAGGTACTCATACCTCTGAATGTAGTTGTCTGTCTTTGTGCAAGTGATGGCGCAGCAGATGGGGAATGGGGAAGTGGAGGAGGAAGAGAAGGGGGGCACAATACAAACCACCAGTGAATGCTGCAGTGTTGTGCCCCATGAGAATCCCCACATGCTGCAGGCTGTCCTCAGTTGGACGAGGACACTGCATGTGGAGATGCAATTCACAAGGCTCACCCACAGACTGAGCATAGAAGCCCACATCAAAAGCCAGCAGGCTGACATGGTGTCTCAATGGGAGCATAGCTCAGGGGCAACATGCTCATCTTGGAAGCAAGACGAGGCGGAGCAGCACAGGTTCGATCCGCGGGTCCATGCTTAGAAACACCTGGGTATTAAGCACATTATAAATAGCTAATTATAATCATAAATCCCTGCATAGAGACACAGTCGTACAGAAAAGAAGCCTGCAGCAGGAGATATTTTCATCCAGAACATCCTATCGCCCTAACACAGAGACCTTGAGGGAGATTATGCATGACGATCTGTTGGCTACAGGGTACCTCCACTGCCAAGAAATGGAAACCTGGAGGCAGACACTCTCCCTGCAGTCGGATTCATCAGGAGTGAGCACTTATAATGAATCTTTGGCCACTCGTGACGAACATCATTGGGACCACGTCGCAATTGGGGCCCACCTGCATGGATCGGCATCATGAGTGGCCATAGCCAATGAAGACCAAACTTTGGCACTGTGTGGACAGAGTGTACCACCACCTGAGGATTCAGCACAGAATGGCAGTCCTAGGTAACACACACCACCTCTCCTACATGTGTCTGATGTCCATGAGCCCACGGAGTGTCATTTTTGGGTTTGTTTATTTTGTGTTCACTTATGTGCACACCCTCCTCCAGAGTGGACATCATTTTTTTTACACCATCTAAGATGGACCTTTATAATTTTTACTGTTTCCGTTCAGGGTGGACTTGATTTCATTTTCACCCCCTTCCCAGGTGGACTCTTTTTCCTTATTCTTTTTTTAACTCGAGTAATGGGCCATTGCCCTAGTGAGGCCTTATTGAGTTGAGGGACTGGACATGCGGCCTTGTGCAGAGGAGTCAACTGCCATGGCTTTGTGGACTGCTACAGCCTCCCACATACAGGTGCAGATTACAATCTACATTGATTATCATATGTGCAGTCTGCATGAATGACTCATTTAGCTGGTCCAATTCAATGTCCTATGTTGTTACAGGTAAGTTGTCTCATTTATTATATGATGGACCCTGGCCCTCCATGCCCCAATGCATAGGCACAGTGTTAGGTGGAGGTGGTGAGGGAGAAGAGCAGCTCTAACAGCAGGTAAGGTTGTGCACTGTCAATCATGTTCATGGCTTGTGAGGTTTGTGCCCTAATAGTGGCATGCAGTGACACACATAGGATTTGCAGAGTTTATGTGATTTGGTGATGTTTGGGTGATGGTGACTGTCACTAAAGCTGTGAGTTGGCCCACATGTCTGTGTATGTGCATATCGTCTTGATGAGCCATGCATGTGCTTTGGGTTTCTGGTTGCACAATCTCAAAGAGCAGCAGACTCAGAAGGCCTCCTTGGCCTATCGGCAGCCTTTGACACTATCAACGACCGCATCCTCATTCTCAGACTCCACTCTCTAGACATCATGAACAATGTATTAAGATGGTTCTCCTCTTACCTTGCTGACCATTCACAAATCTACATACTAGCAACCTTCTCCTCTTCCCCGACATATGTCTCTAACAAGGGTCTCACAGACTAAATACCTATCCCCCTTACTATTCAACCTATACCTGAGCCCACTCTCCACCCATATCCACTCACATGACCTGATCTGCTACAACTACACAGCTGACACCCAGATCATCTTCAAGATCCCCAAAGACCCTGGCTTCTCCCCATTCTGACCTCACCTCATACCTCAGAGATTTCCAACCACTGCCTGATGGCAAACCACCTCCTCCTTAATCCTGGGAAAACTGGAAGGATGATTTGCGGTAATACAGCTTTCTTAAACCAACCCACCTCCTGGCTGTGCTCCCTAGACCCCACTTCCACAGCATCCAGCTCAGTAAAGCACCTAGGATGCACCATGGAGGTATGAAAGGATACAGCTGATTCATTTACTACAAATGCATAACAAACAAATTCCAAATGTTGCTATGCATATTTCAATTTATGCGCCATTACACATCGAATTGCAAAAAACCAGTGTGTGTCACAAGGTTACCACCACCATATAAAATGTACATCACAGCTTGTAACGCTTTCAGGCTAAATCTCACTATGGCAGAGACAAGGACCAACTATGTGCGGCGCTGCAACAACATGTGGCTGCCTTTCTCAGGGTCATTTTCTTTGATTAGCCACTCCCCCATTCCAGCGTCTGTGGCACTGCCCCACCCCCCAAGTCATTGTGGCGCTTGGCTCTGGCCTGATGTCAGGCACTAAGTGTGCATGTACAACTGTGCTCACTGCTATGTTAAGGAGGAACCAACAGGCATGAATGATGTTGCAGACGACATTTGCCCTGTACAGGAGAACACCCCCCAATTTTAATAATGTCTTATGTTATTTGCGCTCTTAGATCTATGGATGTGTAGCACTATATAAGAAATACATTATTAATATATGTATGATCATTATTAGTATTATCTAGGCATTTGAAACGTGACTTCAGGAGCCCTGTGGACCGTTCAACGATGCCCCTGCTGTTCCTGTGTGCCGTATTGTTACTTTCCTGTTGCGTACTGGCAGGTCACCTTTAGGATGTCATAAGGTAGGGGCGCAACGGGTAAACAGCATCACCTACATGCAGAAGCACATGAATGGTGAGCATTGGGTGTTCCTATTTGTGTGGTGTTGGATAAGTGTGTGGTGTTCGTCTCGGGAGGATAGCTCAGGGGCAATGCGCTCGCCTTGGAAGCAAGACGACGCTGAGTAACACATGTTCGATCTCCGGGTCAGCGCTTAGAAACCTCTGTGTGTGGATGCATGAGTGTGGTTGGATGGATGATGAAGTGTTATCTTCAGAGTAACTTACCTTAAGTGATCATGAACTAAAGTTTTGTCATGTAATATACGCGTCCATGTAGTTATGGTTAAGTTGGTGTTTCCATAGGAAGAGCGTTTTTGGGTGGCTTATAACTTCGCTCCCTCTGGACCAATCCTCACCAAACTTTGCAAAAAAAGTATATGGCCCACTCTGAATTGTTTTGCAAAGTTTGGAGAGGTTTGGTCCAGGGGGGGGCAAATAAAAAAAGCTATGCAATTCAATGAAAAAACGTTGTTAAATTGGCGTTATGGTTACAGGTAAAAACGAACAACCCCAGCAATTCCCCAGTTATGGTAAACTATGCCACCATAACTTTGCCACCACTGTGCACTGCTAAGACAAACACCCAGTACATGAAAGACGACATCACATTAACCATCTAATAACTTCTTAAAGTACTTTCCATAGAATTTGATTTGACCTCAAAGTGCGCAAACATGGGGCAATAAGCAGGCCTCAAACAAACAATTCATTTGTGCACATGATTAATAACTCGAAAATTATAATAATTTGTTGGTGCTGTTGTTTCTTTCTTCTTTACTTTAGATTCCTGGTATGTGGCTGTAATTTATGTGCATTCTGGGTGTTTATGTGTATTTTATGTACTAACACAAGTATGTCGTAAGTTTGAAATTGTTAGTTATTTATTCCATGTTTAATAGTAGACAAAACTTTGATTCAGTAGCATTTATTATTTTATTATCGGAAAGTACCATATTAAAAATATGGTACTTCTTTGGGACATGGTGTAGCTATTGCCTATTTGTATGTATGATTAGGTTCCTGTATTAACAACAACACTTGAATATAATGTTTTCTTTAGATGAGAACATTCTTTAATACATTAAGTAGGTTACAATGCTTCTCCTGATCACCTCTGACATCTTGTTACCAACATTACAAACACTAGCACTTCTAGGGATTATTCATGAAAATGATTTGTGATGTCATCTTTCACGTACTGGGTGTATGACTTAGCAATGCATGGTGGTGGCATGAGTTATGGGTGCATAGCTTGCCATAACAAGCACATTTCTGGAGTTTTCTGGTGTACTTGCAACCATAACATCCCTTTAACAAAGTGTTTTAATTGAATTTCATGGGTTTTTATTAATGCAACTTAACCCTAACGTCCAATAACATTTGTTCTGTGAATTTAATGGGTTTTACAGTGCACCCTATTTTGCTCCAACTTACTAATGTCATGCTTACCCCAATATAGCAACACTTGTCTCCAATTTAGAAATATTCTAGCATAATTTTTAACACTTCTATACACTTTATGCAACTTTGACCACTGTCTTTGTGTTCGGCGATGTTTGCGAACATCTGACGTCCTTGCATACCTTTCAGGGAGTGTTACATGACCACGTGCCTGCGCCTGGCATGATGAGGCGTTTGCGAACATGTGCGCACTTTGCGAACGGGTCTGTTCTTCGCGAAGGGTTTGGAACTGCATTTTCTGCTGATCTACGAACTTTGAAGCTCAAAATGTACCCTTGCACAGCTCCTACACCTATTCTTATGCATGATCCATTAACAATCTAGCACACAGCACATACTCTCCAGTTTTGCGAGAATAAGACAATGGGGGTCATTACGAGGTTGGAGGTAATGGAAAAACAATGCCAGTAAAGGATTACCGGCATCGCATACCGCTCTGGGATATTCCGACCTAAGACCCCGGTATTAGACTCACCGCTAATAACGGTGCCTCTAATAGCGGCAGGGGCGCGGGCATGCGGGCCATCAGGCCAGCAATACCGGCATGCCGCTAATTGGAGGACATCACAATTCAGGCGTACATGCAAATACCAGCATCATGAAGGCGCTAATAGGGGATACCGGCATGCCAGTAATACCAGCATCGTGAACCAACCGTAAAATGCTCTGTGCAGTGTTCCAAACTGCCACAGGTGCACACAATCAGCACAGGTGGAGGTAATGGAGTCTGAGCCAGCACAAAAGGAGCACACCCACACACGACACCCATTCCCACACCAAAATAATTCCATTAGTAGTAGCAATACTGGGGCTGGAGGACATGCTTTCATTGCGACGCCAGCAACAACAACAACAACAACAGCAGGCATCACAGAGGAGACGCAGGCAGAGAAGGAGCGTGAGACAGGCCCAGCATGCCCCACCAGTGCAGCCAGTGGTACCACGCAGGCAGCCCCAATCCCTCGCATCAGAGCCACTCCATTCAAACTAACCCCTGAGCAGATCCACACCCTGTACCGTCTGGACCGGGACACCATCACCACCATCATGGACATGATACACGGGTCAGCCTCATAGAAATACGCACCGCCATCCCCCCTCTACTGAAGGTAGTGTTGGTGCTCCACTTCCTTGCAACAGGCACCTATCAGCACACAGTGGGGCACATGCATGGCATATCACAACCCTTATTTTCTTGCATGCTAAACCAAGTGCAGGATGCCCTCCTGAAGGACACAAATGACTACATATCCCTACCACGGACCCCCCAGGACACATTTGATACAAAAGTTGGCTTGCATGCACTGGCAGGCATGCCAGATTGTATTGGTGCCCTCGACTTCACCCACGTGGATTTGGTGATCCCACGTGTCATGGAGGTGATGTACCACAATCACAAGCAACAACACTCCATCAATGTGCAAATGGAATGCGACCAAACCAAGATCATCAGACATTGTTCTGCCCGATATCCCACATATCCCACATAAACCCATTATTCAATGGTCCTGCAGAACTTAACGATACCACGCTAAATGGACCAACATGACGGACGACGTGCCTGCCTAGCTTCTTGGTGAGTTGCATGGCAAGCACATGGCAGTGTAATGGGGGTAGAGATGCATACTCCACCTGGGTGTCATTGGGTGTGCAACTGGACAATTCCCATACTGCAATACACTGTGCCCCAAAGCATCCCAGACTGAACTTGACACCTGAAATCAATATGAAAGATGTAAGCTGAACAACAATGACAACATGCCAGTACTGCAACTATGCCATATCCATTAACACGTACAGTGCACATCATCATACCCTACCCTCTGCAACACAATGCAGCAACATGCTGTG
The DNA here is from genome assembly GCF_040938575.1 of Ambystoma mexicanum. Lineage (NCBI taxonomy): Eukaryota > Metazoa > Chordata > Amphibia > Caudata > Ambystomatidae > Ambystoma > Ambystoma mexicanum. The sequence goes on from NC_090927.1 coordinate 942,672,546, forward strand.
AGTATGCCCAATGCAAATGACCGCTGAACAGCACTACACCCGACGTGCACACAAATGAATCACAAGAAGCCAATACACAGATAGTCAGTGGCACACCACCACAGAAGCGCAGCATGCCAGCATTAGAACATCAAGCGTGGAATGGCAGATCATGATGAGACTGGTGGCAACGGTGCCAGGATGAATTCATACGATTAACTACACATCACATAGATCATAGCAACTACTGCCGTAGGCAACCACAGTGCATGAACACTGGCAAGGAAGTGGACACCCTGCATCAACTTGATGATGCAACCCACACCTGTGGACCATGTGACTTCACACATTGTGGATAGTTTGAATGTCTCCATTCACGCAGGGATATGTGGATGTGAACAACAAATAACTGCAGGCATGTGAGTAATAAGTACAGGTGTCATTTCACTTACACATACCCAATGTCGCACCCATGCAGGTGATGCTGGCTATCCCTTGAAGGGGTGGCTCTTCACCCCTGTCCGGAACCCGCAGAACAGGCACCATGAGGACTACAATCGTGCGCATACCGGTACCCGTGTGGTCATCGAGCAGACCTTTGGCCTGTTGAAGGCATGGTTTTGCTGCCTCAGCAGGTCTGGTTGCGCACTCCTGTACGGACCTGAGAAGGTGGGAAAGATCACCATGGCCTGTGCCATGCTGCACAACATGAGCACCCGGAGAAATGTACCACTGCCACCTGACACTGACCAGCATGCACCGGGTGAGGATGAGGAAGAGGAAGAAGATGGGGTTGCACGTCAGGCAGGTGGCGCTGCACAGGAGGGACATGCTGTGCACCAGTATGTTATAGACCAATATTACTATGACACATCGATGCGGAGGGTGCCATGGAGGTGGGACTCAGGGCACTGGGTGTGGGGGGGACATGGACACTGTGCACTGTTAAGCAATAAAGCACACATACACAATAACCAATGTCCAGAATGTGATTATTCTTGACACGATGGGTGTATTAAACATGAACTATATACAAAGTGCTCTAACCCTCTCCCACCCACCCCCAGATCTACCCCACATACCCTCTCCCCCCTCCCCCAGAACTACCCCACACATGGTGTGCATTTCAATGCAGCATGAGTCTGCAACTGTTGCCATTGCCAGGCTGTCCCTACTTTCCATGTCGTATACCAGCCTCGGGTGGCGGCATGTCTGACCGGGGCAAGGTACGTGCGGACCTGTGCAGGGGGCTGGTCTACATGGAGCTGGCAGATGAGGACGTGCTCGCTTGCTCCAGTCCCTGTGCCGGACTCTGGGCCTCCATGGCATCTGCTATGAGGCTGAGGACCTGCCTCACAGCAGCCAACTCATCGCAGATGCGAGTCGTACTTGCCTCTATCGCTACTTTAAGGGCCGCAGTGTGTTGGCGACCCTCCTGACTTGCCAGGGCACCTTCGTTCACATGCTGTCCGACCAGCGCTGTGTGTTCCTCCTGGCGCTGTTCTATGAGTGCCATTCCCAGCTCTCCGTCCCTGATACCAGTGGAGGTTGATGCAGCATGCGGCAAGGGTCCCACATCATGTGTGCTCTCTTTGGGGGTCAAGTTCCCTGGCCATGACTACCCTCCAGACTGCTCATGGCTGCTGGCGTTGGGTGTGCTGTGTGGGGTGAGGTGGGGTGACAGCTGCGGCCTGGCTGTGCCATGTGGTCCTGATGTTTGGCTCTGTACCTCATTGTCTGTCAGGGGAGCAGTGGCAGCTGATTCACCAACAGAACTGTTGGCTGAGGACAGTGACCCACTGCCACTGGCTCATGTGCAGCGGTAGCAGCTGGTGTGGGCACTTTCGCAGTGTCAGTGGCCCTTTGCCGCCCCGATGCCGGTGCATCCTGTGATGCTTTGGCCTTCTGTGTCAGTCCAGGTTTGGCTGTGCCTCTTGATGTAGAAGGCCTGTTGCCTCCTACCGTGCCCCTGGCATTCTTACTGGGTGTTGTGGCCTGTGTGGCATTGTCCTGGCCCTCGCTGTCAGATTGTGAGCCTGTGGGGGACAGGGAGAGGGACAGCATCAGTGATGGTTCTACATGCATCATGCATATATTGGTATTGATGCAGTTCTACACATTTGAGGGGATTTGGTTTTGGAGTTGTGACATAAAAGTTGCTTGCCTTATGGGTAGGTCATGCAGGCATAAGTCTGGGTCACACATATATGAGGTGGTGTATGCTGTGTGACGTGCCTTCCAGTTGTGCAATGCGTGCAGTCTGACACATGACGTTTACATGTGTGTGGGGTGTGTGTCAGGTATGGCTTTCAGGTGCTGGATGCATGTGGATGTGATGGTGCTGGGGACAGCCTAAAGGCAGGGTTGTGTACATGTGTGTGTGATGGCCCATGCATTGGCTCATTTCACTGTCACATTTGTGGGACATCATCATGCTTTGCATCACAGTGGTTTGTGTGGACACTCACCTCCATCTGCCGATGACGGCGCTCCCCGCTCCTTTTCTCTCACTCCCTCACTTGACTCCATCCCAATTGTCCTGGCACATGTTTCCTCCCAGCAAGTCGTCTTGATTGGTGAGATTTTTCTGCTGCCTGTTTCCATGCCCTGGCTCCTGTTAGCTGCCAGAATGTTTCTTTCACTGTGCTGGGGGTGGTACCGACCACACTGACTTTACGTGCAACCTCCTCCCAGATCTCCTTCTTCCTCATAATGGCAGGTCGAGTCATATCTGCCACAAAAACGACATTCCCATTTTCTGCAATGGTGTCCGCGAGCATGTTTAGCTCATCCGCTGAAAAATGCACCTTATGCAGGTGCGCAGCACCTTTCTTCAGGGCCTTGCCCATGGTGATATGGTGGTATGTGAAGTTGGGGTTGCTGTGGTGATGATGCAGGTCCTGTGTATGGAGGATTGCAATGGATTGTGTTTTTCAAGATGGCCGCTGTGTTCTTTCCCATTCCTGTGCATTGACGCTACTTCCAGTTCCGCTTATTTACGGGCACCGCTAATAGCAGTGCCCGCTAATGCTGTATCCATTGATGCCGGCAGTGCTGTCAGCGCTTTCTATGATGCCGCTAAGGTCCATTTTCTGGACTTTAGCGGCATGGCAGTAATGTTGTTACCGGCATGGCGCAAAGCTTGTGCCTGCAAACTCGTAATAGCCCTCTATTAGCAGGCTCTGTACTACACGGACACAGTATTTGCTCCATGGCGGTAAGGACAGTTACTTACCTCCAAACTCGTAATGAGGCCCAATGTCATCTGCGTATGTTATGCAGGATAGAGGTGTCGCATTTAACTTCGGAGGATTTGTCTCAGGTATGTGTATTTTTTGTTCAATGTTGTATGTGAACAGGTTAAAAAGTGTTGCTGCCAAAGAACATCCCTGCTTGAGACCGTTCCAGGTAATAATTGAGTCTGTCATCATGCTGTGTTAGGCAGAAACCTGTGCAGTTCCCTTGGCGAACACTGCAAAAGATTTAAGACTACAGGTATAGCAGTAAACCCACTTGGTAGCAGTCTGCACCACCCAGATTTACTTGGTAGCTGTGGCTGAGCAGTCAGACTTCCCTCAAGAAGAGTTAGGCAGTATGTAAAGTATACACCATAGGTACTCAAATACAATAGCACAAGCAAACACTGACCAGAGCTTGGTTTCAAAAGTATATAGTTATTTATTTATTAAACACACATAAGTTGAAATCACTCTAGCAAAAATATAGTAAAAACTCTTCAAACACAGTTATAATGAAAGCAGTTTCAACCCTTACTCCTATCTAGACAACTCTAGGTTAACACCACATAATTCGAACAGAGGTGAGTGCTTAACGTTAGATGACACTCTAGTAGGTTCAAGAAAGGGATAAAAGAAACAGAAATAGGTTAAACACACCACTCTAAGGTCCAGAACACTTGCAATAGGCTCAAAGAAGTACAAAGTCACAGGTGAGCAAAAGTCACTAGGCAGGGCCCACTCTTAGAGTAGCCGGAGCGAAAATGTGCCCAAGATCACACTGTTAGTAGGGATTCAAAGTCTTGCAAAGAGTTAGAAAGAGTTTAGAGTGGCTTAGAAAGTTTAGCCAGGGTGTCCCAGGCACTCCCAGGTTCGAAAGCCGGGGGCTAAAACTACCCCGTACAGTCGGTGGCAAGGGAAGCCAGGCGGAACACGGTACCTTAAGCGGAAAGGATCCTCTGGCGGTGGCAGTTGTTCCAGGCAGTGGCAGCAAGGCTCGACGTCGGTCAGGGGAGAAGAAGTTCTCGCTGAAGAGCAGAAGAAGAAGGTCGTTGCACTGCCCGGGAAGAAACCAGCCGCGGAGTCCTCCGGTTAAAGGGTTGTACCGACTTTCGCGGTTAGGGGTAAAAGTGTGGTATTCCGGTTGCCGGGGTGCTTGGCACGGGCAAGGCGGCCACGAGATATCTCGAGAAGCGGAAAGAAGGTGGAAACTGGTTGTCCCCACCAGTCAAGGGAAGGAGCCACTCCGTTAAGAGTTCTCCTCGGTCGTCGGGAAAGGTGGTGAGACGGTTCCGCAGGGCTCCACCGGGTGGTGTCGTCGAAGCAGGTCGGCTCAGCTCTTCCCTCGTCGGATTCTTGGTCCTGTGGCGACTTCTGAAGTTCCAGTCCCCAAAGCCCTGCTTTTATGCAGCAAACCCCCATTCACCCAGCCTAGCTGTCACTCAAACATGCTAAGTGGTGAGCCGGCCGGCTCACCACTTGGGCCAATCAGGACGGAGTGCGACTTGAGTTACCAAGGTAACTCAGTCCAGGGTGCCTAAATCCCCCTCCACCCCTCCTAAGTACCCCAGACAGAGTGGCACCACTTTGGAGGGCTTCTGTGGAGAAGCCCGCCAAAAGTGGAACAAAGGGCTCCACTTTGGGTCAGAGTTACAGAGGCGAACGCCAACGCCATTTTAGAATCAAGTTTTGGCAAAAAGTCCCAACCGGAGTTATAATAATAAATATATAAACCGGCGGTATGTTTAAGGCTACCGTAAATAAATAATTAAATGTGTTAGCCTAAAACAATGGGAAATCCCATAGGGAAATATTCGCGGTCGAATATAAAAAGTAGTTTCCACTGCCACCAGCCAAAACTCGATCAGGGGGGACGGAGACGTGCCCCCTCGACTAACAGACCCTGGGGCAATCGAATTGCCCCAGCCAGTACGTCCACAATATGATGGTTTGTACTGGTTCTGTTCAGGATTCAAGACTAGCAAAGTCTTTGGTGACTTTACATGCCCTAGGAGACAGTAGTCAGTCCCAGGGTATGGAGTCTATGTTGGGGAGTCCCTAGGACACCCCTGGGTCACGGCACAGAGGGTGCTGTGTAACCCACATCACAAAAATACATGAGGCCCTATGGAGTAAAAGACCCCATAGCCCATTCAACACAAGGTTTAACCAAGAAAACACACTTCAACAGGTCCAAGAGTGAGGGTAAAAGAGTCTCACTCTTGGCAGGAGAAAAAAAGAAACCCCAGAAATCCAGCAAAGCTGCTGGGGGACTCACTAGGTAGGGAAATTCAGCCCAAACAGAGAATTCTCCCTAACACTCGCCCCCCCCAGACTAAGGGACAGGAGGATTTAATCCACTCCTGGATGAACCTCATACCTCTAGTCGATGATATACATCCTAGAGAGTCCATCAGCATTTTGATGGTGACACCCTGACCTGTGTTCAATGGTGAAATCAAACCCTTGCAGGCAGATTGACCATCTCAATAGTTTTGGATTTTCCCCTTTCATTTGCATTAACCATCTCAAGGGTTGGTGGTCAGTCTGAATAACAAAAGTAAAACCATACAAGTATGGCCTAAACTTCTTCAGTGCCCACACAATAGCAAAGCATTCTCTTTCGATAGTTGCCCACCTTGTCTCAGGATCCTTCAGTTTTCTACTGATGAAGCAAATGGGGTGCTCCCTACCCTTCTCATCCAGTTGGCTTAGAACTGCACCTATACCTACATTGGAAGCATCAGTTTGTACAATGAAAGGTTGGTGGTAGTCAGGAGCTCTCAAGACTGGAGCTTGGCAAAGAGCTCTCTTCAGTTTTTCAAAGGCCTGATTGCACTCCTCATTCCATTTTACCTTTTTAGGGAATTTGGGAGAGGAGATTACATTCAGTGGAGAAGCTATGGTCCCATAGTTCTCAATGAAATTCCTGTAATATCCAGTGAGGCCTAGAAAAGCTCTCACTTGGGTTTGAGTAGTTGGTGTTGTCCAATTTTGCACAGCTTCAATCTTGCTGGGCAAAGGCCTTATTTCTCCACCTCCTACCTCATGTCCAAGGTAGACCACTTTACTTTGACCAATCTGGCACTTACTGGCTTTGATTGTCAAATGGGCCTGTTTCAGAGCCTGCAACACATGTCCTAGGTGGTTCACATGTTCTTCCCAGGAGTGGCTGAAGACTGCAATGTCATCCAAGTATGCCATGCAGAAATCTTCCATTCCAGCCAGAACTTGGTTCACCATCCTTTGGAATGTGGCAGGTGCATTTTTTAGTCCAAAAGGCATGACCTTAAACTGGTACAAGCCAACTGGGGTTGAAAATGCAGTTTTCTCCTTGGCATGGTCTGTCAGGGCTATTTGCCAATAGCCTGACGTCAGGTCAAATGTGCTGAGGTACTTGGCTGCACCAAGTTTATCCACCAACTCATCTGTCCTGGGCAAAGGGTGGGCATCAGTCTTGGTGACTGCATTTAGAGCTCTATAGTCCACACAGAATCTCAAGTCTTTGGATCCTGCCTTTGGTACTAACACAACTGGGCTAGACCATGGACTGGTAGAGGGCTCTATTACCCCGAGATCAAGCATCTTCTTGACCTCTCCTTTGATGTGGGTTCTGATATGTTCTGACATTCTGTCCCCCCTGCTTTTGACTGGCAGACAGTCACCAGTGAGTATCTCATGCTGGCCCCAAGGGGTCAAGCCTGGTGACAGTGAGAACAGGGAGGCAAACTGATTTAACATAGATTTGCACTCCTCTTGTTGCTCAGGTGTCAGGTCTGAAGAGAGATTGACTCCTTCAACTTTTTCATCTAAGGGCACACCTCTGAGGAGATCAGGGAGAGATTCACTCTCTTCTTCCTCTGCAGCTGAAGCTAGGAGCAAGGCTCCTACATCAGGCCTGGAGATGTATGCTTTTAGTCGGTTGGTGTGGAAGACTCTAGGAGCTTCCCTGGGTCTGCCCAGATCCACCAGATAGTTGACCTCTCCAAGTTTTCCCACAATCTTGAAGGGTCCCATCCATTTGTCTTGCAAGGCCCTCTGCCTTGTTGGGAGCATAACTAGAACTAGCTGGTCTTGAGTAAACTCAACCATGTTAGCCTTCTGGTCATGCCAATGTTTGACCAGAGCTTGACCAGCTTTCAAGTTGTCACTTGCTTCTGCCATCATGTGTGACATTCTCCTCCGGAGACCTATCACATAGTCAGTCACTCTGACTGGCTTGAGGGGCGGAGCACCTTCCAATCCCTCCTTAATCAGGGCCAATGGACCTCTGACTGGATGGCCATAGAGAAGCTCAAAGGGAGAATAGCCTACTCCCTCCTGAGGGACTTCTCTATAAGCAAAGAGAAGGCATGGCAGTAGAAGGTCCCACTTTTTCTTAAGGGGTTCCTCTAAAGCACCTATCATGCTCTTCATGGTTCTGTTAAATCTTTCAACCAACCCGTTTGTCTGAGGGTGGTATGCTGTTGAGAACTTGTAAGTAACTCCACAGGTTTTCCACATGGCTTTCATGTAGTGGGACATAAAGTTTGATCCCCTGTCAGAGATTACTTCCTTAGGAAACCCAACCCTGGTGAAAATACCAAGGAGGGCCTTAGCCACAGCCGGAGCTGTAACAGTCCTCATAGGAATTGCCTCAGGGTACCTAGTAGCATGGTCTACTACAACAAGTATAAACCTGTTGCCTGAGGATGTTGGAGGATCAAGGGGACCAACAATGTCAATCCCTACCCTCTCAAATGGGACTCCCACAACTGGGAGAGGCACTAAAGGTGCCACATTCTTGGAACCAACCTTACCAGAAGTCTGGCAGGTATGGCAGCTCTTACAATACCTATCTACTTCAGCCCCCATTTTTGGCCAATAAAAGTAGAGTGAGAGCCTTTCCTTGGTCTTCTTGAAACTCAAGTGACCAGCCAAAGGTATCTCATGGGCTAGTTGTAAGAACTGTTGTCTGTTCTCTTGTGGGACTACAAGGCGTTTGTAGTCTCCAGGTTCAGACTCAGTCGGTTCACTGTAGAAGAGGCCATCTTCCCAGTGTAACCTATACTTCCCAGGCTCTTGCCCATCAGCTTGAGAAGCTGCCTGGTGGCGGAGACCTTCCAGAGTTGGACATTCTCTTTGCCCCTTACGAAAAGCTGCCCTGCTAGGCCCACCTTCTGCCAGTAGAGACTGCAGCTCAGGATGGTCCTCGGGGTCCAAATCTCCAATAAGGTTGGGGCCTCCTTCTAGCTCTTCCTCAGAGTCTAGCTCAACCACACAGGGTTGTACCTCCCTCTCAGCCTCAGCTGGAGGTGGAGTTACAGGTGTAACTTTGGACAACCTAGGGGAAGTCCTTGTTGGAAGCACTGGAGTGCTTGCTGCTGGCTTTTTCCTAGGAGTCTTGGGTTGCCCCTTTGCTCCTGATCTGGTTGATACTGCAGTAAGTTGCTCCAGTGGGAGAGGAGTGATTTCTGTCATCATCTCCTGAGATAACCCTCTCAGGGTTTTCTCTCTTGCAGGTTTTGTGAGCTCCTGTAACCTTTTGCTAGGGGGTCTGGGGGTATGTGACACAACTCCAAGAGCTTTGAGGTCATTACCCAACAGAACCCTACCTGGCACTTCACATTGTACACTGACAGGTATTTTTACAGCCATATCATTACATTGGATGAGAACTGGTAACTGGGGACACATCTGCACAGGCCCACCAGCTAACTTGGTGAGGCATTTGGGTGCCTTAGCAACATCCTCTGCCTTGAAAAATGATTCATCCACCACAGTTATGCTGGCTCCAGTGTCCCTAATGGCAGGAGTCTCCTGACCATTCACCTGGACACTGTCCTTATAATACTCTTTAGTATTATCTGGGATAGAGTTATAGACATCTAAATTCTGTTGTTCCCACAACCCCAGAGAGACTAAAGGAACACTAGCTGAGACTCCAGTGGGTTCATCAGCTAGTAATAGAAAGTTTCCACTTGCCATATGTACTTCCTCCTCTGGAGCGAAGGCTAAGGAGGCAAGCTGGACCCCTGAAGGTTTACCCTTACATCTGGGATCTCCTTTCACATGGTCAGTAGCCTTACAAACAAAGCATGAGCCAAAGGCTCGCTGGAATGGAGGCTTGTTCTGACCTCCTTCTGGTCTGGGACCAGGAGGTACACTAGCCTGATTTGGTTTCCCTTGTGGCTTACCCTTATAGTTTGGTTTGGGGCCCTCTTTGGAATTTGTAGTATTAGAATTCTCTTTGGAGTCCTTTTTGGGCTGTTTCTCCCCATCCTTCTTCTGAGTGACCCCAGAATCCTTGTGAGTGGCCCTGTTGGCAACCCACAAGTCAGCAGCCTTAGCTAGTTTCCGGGAATCTAATTCCCTGGAATCAGCCAAGTGTTGTCTGAGCTCAGGAGAGCAGGCATCATAAATAGTCTCCAACATAAACAAATTCTTCATACCTTCATAAGTGTTCACCTTGTAACCCTTAATCCATCCCTCTAAGTTTTTCAAACATTCACTCACCCAGGTAGCCCAAGGGGTACCATCATGCTTTTTGAGGCTCCTAAACCTCTTAAGATACTGGGAAGGGGTCTTCCCAAACCTAGCTATCAAAGCTAGTTTTACACATTCATAGTCCTTCCTATCCTCCTCCCCCATCTCCATCACCACATCAGTTGCAACAGGGGGAAGCCTAGAGAACAACCAGGTGAGTAAGTCATTTCCTGTGATGTTCTGGAGCCCATGATTATATTCAAACAGAGACAACCAATCCAACACATCCAACTTAGGCTCATACATACCAATCAATTCTTTAGGCATCCTGGGTCTTTTAGGACTGGAACTTCTAGAGGAGCCAGAGAGAGAAACATTCTCAACAGATAATTTCTTCATTTCTAAGTCATACTTGAGCTCCATTTCCCTTAGCCTTAGTTCTTTGTCAGTTTGAGCATTAAGTTTCTTATACTCCAATTCTAGTTTCATTTTCTCTAGTTCAAAGTACCGAGGACTAAAGGTGGGACCTGGTAAAGGTCCAGTAGGTACAGCAGGTAGAGCAGGCAGAGGCCTAGGGGGGACAGTCACAACAGCCTCACCCTCCTCTTCTGACTCTTCCTCAGAATCATCAACATTTTGCTCCATGTTAACTTCAATACTGTCATCTACAGTTGCTGGAGTGGTAGGTTCCTCTGAACCATCACCCAGACTTTGGTTAGCTAACAATCTTTCAATCAGCTCCATTTTCTTGCCCTTAGTCAGGAGATCCTTATGTTTACAGAGCACTCTTAAACAATCAGCAGTTTTGGCTGCAAGGGACTCTTGACTATAGCTTTCTATAACTGACATGTTAGAGGTTTACTTTTATAGTGCTAAGATTTGTGGTTAGTTGCACTAAGGTATTCAAAGCACAATAAAATGTATACTCAATACAAATCCCACCGCTGTACACCAGTGTTAGGCAGAAACCTGTGCAGTTTCCTTGGGGAACACTGCAAAAGATTTAAGACTACAGGTATAGCAGTAAACCCACTTGGTAGCAGTCTGCACCACCCAGATTTACTTGGTAGCTGTGGCTGAGCAGTCAGACTTCCCTCAAGAAGAGTTAGGCAGTATGTAAAGTATACACCATAGGTACTCAAATACAATAGCACAAGCAAACACTGACCAGAGCTTGGTTTCAAAAGTATATAGTTATTTATTTATTAAACACACATAAGTTGAAATCACTCTAGCAAAAATATAGTAAAAACTCTTCAAACACAGTTATAATGAAAGCAGTTTCAACCCTTACTCCTATCTAGACAACTCTAGGTTAACACCACATAATTCGAACAGAGGTGAGTGCTTAACGTTAGATGACACTCTAGTAGGTTCAAGAAAGGGATAAAAGAAACAGAAATAGGTTAAACACACCACTCTAAGGTCCAGAACACTTGCAATAGGCTCAAAGAAGTACAAAGTCACAGGTGAGCAAAAGTCACTAGGCAGGGCCCACTCTTAGAGTAGCCGGAGCGAAAATGTGCCCAAGATCACACTGTTAGTAGGGATTCAAAGTCTTGCAAAGAGTTAGAAAGAGTTTAGAGTGGCTTAGAAAGTTTAGCCAGGGTGTCCCAGGCACTCCCAGGTTCGAAAGCCGGGGGCTAAAACTACCCCGTACAGTCGGTGGCAAGGGAAGCCAGGCGGAACACGGTACCTTAAGCGGAAAGGATCCTCCGGCGGTGGCAGTTGTTCCAGGCAGTGGCAGCAAGGCTCGACGTCGGTCAGGGGAGAAGAAGTTCTCGCTGAAGAGCAGAAGAAGAAGGTCGTTGCACTGCCCGGGAAGAAACCAGCCGCGGAGTCCTCCGGTTAAAGGGTTGTACCGACTTTCGCGGTTAGGGGTAAAAGTGTGGTATTCCGGTTGCCGGGGTGCTTGGCACGGGCAAGGCGGCCACGAGATACCTCGAGAAGCGGAAAGAAGGTGGAAACTGGTTGTCCCCACCAGTCAAGGGAAGGAGCCACTCCGTTAAGAGTTCTCCTCGGTCGTCGGGAAAGGTGGTGAGACGGTTCCGCAGGGCTCCACCGGGTGGTGTCGTCGAAGCAGGTCGGCTCAGCTCTTCCCTCGTCGGATTCTTGGTCCTGTGGCGACTTCTGAAGTTCCAGTCCCCAAAGCCCTGCTTTTATGCAGCAAACCCCCATTCACCCAGCCTAGCTGTCACTCAAACATGCTAAGTGGTGAGCCGGCCGGCTCACCACTTGGGCCAATCAGGACGGAGTGCGACTTGAGTTACCAAGGTAACTCAGTCCAGGGTGCCTAAATCCCCCTCCACCCCTCCTAAGTACCCCAGACAGAGTGGCACCACTTTGGAGGGCTTCTGTGGAGAAGCCCGCCAAAAGTGGAACAAAGGGCTCCACTTTGGGTCAGAGTTACAGAGGCGAACGCCAACGCCATTTTAGAATCAAGTTTTGGCAAAAAGTCCCAACCGGAGTTATAATAATAAATATATAAACCGGCGGTATGTTTAAGGCTACCGTAAATAAATAATTAAATGTGTTAGCCTAAAACAATGGGAAATCCCATAGGGAAATATTCGCGGTCGAATATAAAAAGTAGTTTCCACTGCCACCAGCCAAAACTCGATCAGGGGGGACGGAGACGTGCCCCCTCGACGAACAGACCCTGGGGCAATCGAATTGCCCCAGCCAGTACGTCCACAATATGATGGTTTGTACTGGTTCTGTTCAGGATTCAAGACTAGCAAAGTCTTTGGTGACTTTACATGCCCTAGGAGACAGTAGTCAGTCCCAGGGTATGGAGTCTATGTTGGGGAGTCCCTAGGACACCCCTGGGTCACGGCACAGAGGGTGCTGTGTAACCCACATCACAAAAATACATGAGGCCCTATGGAGTAAAAGACCCCATAGCCCATTCAACACAAGGTTTAACCAAGAAAACACACTTCAACAGGTCCAAGAGTGAGGGTAAAAGAGTCTCACTCTTGGCAGGAGAAAAAAAGAAACCCCAGAAATCCAGCAAAGCTGCTGGGGGACTCACTAGGTAGGGAAATTCAGCCCAAACAGAGAATTCTCCCTAACATGCTGCATCTAGACATCATTACTCTTATTGATGTATTAGAGTAGAGTTGTTTGATTGGTTCCAGTATGTTGGCGGGGCAGCCCCAAGTCTGCAGCTTTTTCCAGAGTAATTCTCTGTTCACAAGGTTGAACGCCTGTTGTAAATCAACAAATACAGCCAGAAAGGTGGTTTTGCTCCTGATGGCTTCTTGCTTCGCCAGATTGAGCAGAAAGAGATTAATATTGATGCTGATATATTTTACAAATCCAGTTTGCCTCGTCACATAAATGTTTGCTTGTTTGGCCCAAGATTGTAGTTGCTGCAAGAGTATCATAGCAAATATCTTTCTGAGGGGGTCCGAAATATATTTCCCAGTGGCAGTTCTTTACCATTGTTTGATATGTATCAAAGGCTAAAGCTACCAAAGTGAAATTAACTGAGTGCAACGTTGTACCCAGTCATGGACAACCTGGGCAGTACTCCTACGGTACCTCCTCCATGCAGCGCCACACCAAATCCAACCACTGCAATGCTCTCAGAAATGTTGTTCCTTTTTTAAGAAGTAGTAGGCGGTCTTCCTCTCCATCAATTCCAGAACCAATGCTGTAACCACACAGGTTACTTCTGTGGGACACAAAATCCCACCAGCTAAATTGCAAGCATAAAATAGGCTGTTGAACCATATCTTTCAAAAACAAGAGTACGCTGTATATACTGCAGCACACCACTCTGCAGGGTGGAGCAATTTCTAAGTGCTTTTGAAGCTGTAATCAAGGAGAATGAGAAACACTGCCCACTATCTTAGATTTAACACACGTGCACCATCTTCCCCTGTCCACCTACCCCTCCATATGTGTGGTTAGTGCACCTTCCCTCATTTCCCTGCCCACCCTACTTTCTGGCCTCTACTGTACACAAAAATAATTTTTAAAAAACATACAAAAAGGTTCCTTTAGGAATCACCTTTCACAGTTAAAATATAGAACTAAAAAAATAAGCTGATAGAGTTTACTTTACATTTTTCAGTAAAGTAGTTAGATTCAATAAAATTCTACATTTCCATTAGCCATTTTCTACTATGCTAATGGAAATAATGGATATACTAGAGAAAAAGAAAAGAACATACTAGTACTATACAATAAACACCATTATCCATTGCCATTTATAACTATCCACAGTCTCTGCATCCCCCTGTCTAGCCCATGCCTTATTAGAAAACCCGGATTGCACAAGCACACCATCACACAAAACAGCCCTTCTACTCTTTTTACTGTTATGTTTGTAACACTCCCTCATTACCTGTTTTAAACCATTCACAATTATATCCACCAATCACTTAAAAGAACTCTGCATATAGCCTATCAACATATTAAACTTCCACCCACCAATTTGGACCCCTTGCTCATTGTGCTCAGAGAGGCACAGCTCCACCTCACTAATCATGCCCAACAAGGCTGAAAAATGCCTATGGGGATTCTATTGATACCCTTGTTCAGAAGGGAATTGCCATAGCATTTCGGTGCTGGACTGCCCATGTGGGCGGGACAAAGACTAGTATGCAAATGGCTATTTCCCATCTTTTAAAGGTGCAGTGAGCTAAAATGTGGCTGCAGACTCTAGAGTGGGTACCATCCCATAGAACAGGCCATTTTGCCATGTCCTTTCTCAGAGAGGGGCTCCCATGACTAATTTGATCTCTTTAAAGAGCTCATTGAAAAAATGTGTGATGTTAGCAGACCTTAGTAAACCGCACATACCCCATCAGGGGAAGACCTCATGGACAAGAAATTAGGCTGCACATTTGGCATCTGGGTGTGCACAAGTTAAAAAGGGAAAACCACGACAATCAAGTATCAGGACACATTGCACCTTTCCTCCAAATCTCCACAGTCTATGTGTAGCATTACAAATGGCCCAATAGGGCGGGGCAGAGAACCATGTTAGGTTTGGAGCATCATGCCTGTGTTGAAACATTGACAAGTGGCACAGTGTATAATCATGCTGGTGAGATGCTCCTGAAGACTAAGCATGAACCAACCCTCATTTATGTCAGCTGCAATATGTTGCTTTTCACTGTGGGAGGGTTGGTGGAGTTGGTTGAAAGCTAATGTTAAAAGTTCCTGAGGCATAACTGTGTTACCAGTGCACTCCGACCTCCACAATTAATCGGTCTGGGATTTTTTGCACCTTCTCTTCCTCCAGAGTTCTTTCTCCTCATTTGTTACTTTGCCTTGCAGTTTGATAAGCTGTGCAATAGGCACTGCTGTATATGGGGTGTTTTATTGATTAGTTGAAGGTGTGGTCACAACATACTTGGCAGGTTTGGGTACCGGGAGATAAGCCGCCATTTAGGCCACTGTATCTGCAGCTGCATTTCCCAGTGAAATGTTGTCTGTGTTACTGGTATGGGCGGCACACTTAACGACCAACACTTACAGAGGGTTGGGACAATGCGGAGATCAATATGTCTAGTAGTGCGGCATGCTATAGAGGGAAATTGTCTGCTCTATTGAAACCCCTCCTTTTCCACTGGGACAGACCGGCATGACTGTTGTAGTGACGTATGCTGAGTCAGAATACATGTTCACATGGCACCCTTGTGACATTCACAGTGCTTAAATGAGCACTATGATCTCCGCTGTTTGGGCAGAGTAATGCATAAGCAGTTTTTTCATAATCAGTGGGCATCATGCTAGTCTGTAAATAAGGGTGTCGGTGAGCTTACCGGCACCCTTTTGTACGGACCGGCAAACTACGGGTTCGACTGCCGGAGCCGATTTGCTTGACAGGTATGACAGTGCCAGGCACAGCAGTCACGGTAGGCAAAGCCACCATGGAATCACTGGCACTGTTAAAAACAGTGCTGGTGCTTACGTGTCCCCACTCCCATAGAATCCTATGGAACTCTATGTTAATGGGGATTAAAATAATTACTGGCACCTGACTGCCCAGCTGCCGGACTCGTAATTGCCCACTGTGCCAGTCATTTTTTACGTGTCTGGTAGCAACCCTCTGGTAGCACCAACAGGGTTACTGCTGGACCCGTAATACGGCCCATTGTCTTATATTCACCTCCCTTGAGGCATATCACTATGGCGCCCGTATGCCTCTGGCTCATTTCCTGGTCAATTGCTGCTGACCCATCAACAAAGAGAACCCCTCCCTCCTCCAATGGACTATCTCTTGCCTTGGGGATGTCATCTTCCTCCCCGCGTATGTAACAAAGGTGGCAGGGTTGCCTGTTTTGCATTGCACAATATGGATATTTGGTCTTGAGAGGAAAGTTTCATATGCAGACACTCTCTGTATGATCAGGGTAGATTTTGATCTCTCTGGGATGGTGAACCCTGAGTGTTCCACATACAAAGTGATGGAACACCCCATCTCGATTGTGGAATCTTTCTCAATTGTGAATGCAGCTGCAGCAAGTGTTTGCTCACAGGCAAACTGTCACTGCATTACTGAGTCTAATGTGTCACTGTAATAGGCCAGTGGCTTGTAGCCCATTGTACTCTTCTGAGAGAATACTGCATCATAGGTTGGCTGTTAGAATGTGAAAACATGTAGAACTTCTGTGTATAGTCTGGGTTGGCGAGCACTGGGGCTGTAGATATCACTTCTTTTAAATCATTGAAATATTTTATCATGTCTTCTGTCCATTCACCTTTGTGGTTGCCCTTTTCTGCTTCCTTGAGGGCCTGCAGGAATGGCCTGGTCTATGCACAATAGTCCAGAATCTATGTTCTGCAGTAGGTGCATGGCCCTGAGAATTTCTGCATGTCTTTCACTGTTATGGGTTTGGGAGTAGTGTGAACAGACGCTGCTCTGTCTGGTATATTTAATTTGCCGTTTGCTGATATTAACTGACCTAGATACAGCACTTCTTGCTGCCATACTGTAGTTTGGCCTTGTAAATTTTGTACCCCTTGTGGGCCAGGTATTGTGGGAGTGTAATAGAGTCTCTTCTGCAGTGCTGATCACTGTCGCTACATACAAGCAAATCATCCACGTATTGGATGATCGTGCTGGGCACTTGAATGTTTCCTAAATCAGCATGCAATATTCTGTTGAAAATGCTTGGGGTCTCACAGTACCTCTGATGCAAAAGAGTGAGTTCCTAGTGCTTTCCACCATGGGTAAATGTTGTAAGGATCTGTGATCGGTGCAAGGGTATCAAAAAGAAGGCAGTTTTTTGATCAACCATTGTAAACTGCTTCACCTCCTTGGGGATACTATATAGAATGGTGGCAAGGTTAGAGACCAGAGGAAACTCCTTCTGTACCACATCATTTAGTGGGTACAAATCCTTGACCATTCTCAACTTGCCCGATGTTGATTTTTTAACAGGGTAGATCACTGTGTCACACAGTGATGTGGATGGCACTATTATTCCTTGATTGAGCAGGGCCTGTATTATGTCTCTTATTCCCTCCTCTGCTTCTCTTGATAGTGGGTACTGTTTCATCTGGGGTAGCACTGCCCCTGCCTTTAGTGTTATGTGTACTGGGGTTACTTACTTTAAAAGCCTAACATCATGTGGGTTGGTGGTCCACAACTGCTTGGGTATATATTTTAAGTCTGCTTCAATGAAGTGGGGCAAGGCCACAATGGCCATCAGGGGCACTGCATTCATTGGTACTGCACCATGATCTCACAGGGGATGCAAATCTCCAAAATGATTTCTCCATCACTATCATTGTTTTCAAATAATTCTTCATCTGTCACAACCTTACAGTGGGCCTGATGCAAAGCACTGTATGCCACATGCACCCATGCCTGTCTGTTCCTAGTACGACCACTCTCTTTGCTGACACCAACGACCCTTGCATGCCTAGGGACAGAATTGGGCCCCTCACCAATTCAGGGGACAATACAGGGCAAAAGATACAATCTGTTGCTACTCTACAACAGCCTTTGCAATTTGTGGCACCACCTCCACAAGCACGGTTATTAGATACATGAACATGCCTGGGTCAATAGGTATCCCTCAGACCACCACCTTCCCTGCCATTGCATGTATTTTTACCATTGCTCTTATTGCGCCCATTCCTGGCGTGGTGCAAACAATGCCTTGATCAGTGAATGAGATTGCCATGTTCAGCTTACTGAGCAGGTCCCTGTCCAGCAGGTTGACTGAAGAAGTCTCAGAATACAATAAGGGAGCATGCACCACCTTCCCTCCCATCTTTACATCCAGCTCTCTAGTGTACAGAACCATAGAAATAGTCACAGTGAAGCCCTGTATGTCAAGAGTTGTGCCTGTTAATGGATTAGTACCCCACACTGATGAATGATTTCACAGCACCCGAATCAACCATAAAAATGAATTGCTTGTTTTTTATCTTTACCCCCAACAAGGGTTCCTCATCAGGGTTGAGGGTCATTAACAGGACTGGACATGCACGAGTTATCTGTGGGCTATCCTAATCAGGATATCTATTTGTTCTGGGAAACTAAAAGGGGGCCTTGTAAGTGGGCCACTGTACCATTTGGTGCCCCATTGAACGGGGTCTCACTGCTTCTTTGTAGGAACATGTGCTGGGGTGTATATTGTTGTACTGCCTACTGCTGCTGCGCAGGTGGACCAGGTATCTGTGGGGACAACTGTGTGTAGACCTGGTGTATCTCATAGAGTATAGAAGTTATTGTGGGTGTTGGTCCTTGTTGCGACCCCTGGGGTGGTGGGCCGTAGTTGTACACCATTCCTGGTCTGCCCCTACATCTCATGCCCGGATCTTGTTAAATGATGCTCCATCATGTGCATTTTTCCCTAAATTCACTCCTGGGTATCCTGCTTTTACCCACACGTACCCAGCCTAGTCTCTAGTAGTCAATACCAACAAGCTTTTTATGTCGCTGCTGCCAAGGGGTAACCTGGCTGTCTGCTTTTCAAATGTGTAAATCCACTTCCCCGCATCTACCGGGAGGGGCGGGTGTGCTTTTAACAAATTGTTTTTATTCATATGCACCAATGGCACATGCTGTGGCCTTCTAGACCGCCTTACGTATAAGGCGCATCTGCATTTTTACCCTACCCCTGTCAGCTCTTTTTGCACTTCCTATTCTCCTTGCTACTGCCATTCAGCCAAACCTGCTCCTTAACCTACCCTCCCTCACACTCTGCCTCCTCATCCTCATAATCTTTGAATTCATCAACTGTACGCCACCTGTCTTTCTCTCTTCGGCTAGAACCCAAATCCTCATACACTGGACTGTCCGCCCGCTCACACCCTTCTCCTTTCTTTTCTATATGTACATTTTTCAATGCTGTGCTATCCAATCTAAACAGAAAGTCTCCTGTTTTCCACCCATCTGATCCTTGCTCTGATGGTTTATCAGTTTTCACTTCACTTTGTGTTGCCCGCAATCTAGTCAATTCTGTTTGTGCCGCTGCCAGTGCCACTTCTAGGTCTCTTTGATTGACATCAGCATGTGCTGGGACATCCGGGGGGATGCATATGGGGGTGGTGCGTCTGTCGCTGTGGTGGACACATAGGTCGGGTTAGTGTAACAGACTGCAGGGCGAGCTGCCAATGGATATATTTCCCCCATGCTCAACTGGTTCCCTGCCCTTCTTTCCTGTACACTCGCCCTTGCTATCTCTTTGCGCTCCTCAACCCTCATGTTGCATATCTTTAAACAGTTTCCAGAGTTCTAAAATGTCTCTTCTCTTTTGTAACTGTTTTCCTTTATTATTAGGCTGTCAGAAATATGGACATGTGTTTTACAATACTCATACTATGGCAGCCCTGCTCTGGCCACGAGCGGGGCATCCCCCCTCCTCTCGTCTCCACGACACATTGCTTGTCATACTTCTCAATTATGTCACGATATAGTGGCAGGGCCATATTCATATACTCTATGGGTTTGTCTCCTTCCATTATGATGGTCCTTGTGCCTCACTGTCTGTATGCCTTTGCTAGTGCGCCGTGCACGCTGCCGCTGCCCGTCAAAAAAGTAAATTCATCATACACTCCCTCTAGCCAAAAAATTCAAAATACCTTTTCCCCCACCCTTTCCTTCTCCTCACGGCCCCACTCTCACACTACACACACTCAAACACACTACTACTTACACAACGCCCCGCCTCGGGCCTCCACCATACACAATACTCAAACCATACACAATAAAAGACAAACAAAACAAGCTAAAATAACAAGTTAAAATAAATACCACTACTATTTCTGAGTCCACTAATGATTTGGGCCCCTACTTGTTTCCCTTTTCCTCTGTGACACAATATAAGTGGTACCACCTTCTTCCCTCACTCGGGAGGGCTCCCTAACAGTCCATTTGCCTTTCCCTAATATTCACCTTAAAAAACTAATACTAAAAAATATAATAAACCACATGCACAGCACACCAATAACCTCACTTTCCATGTGTTCACAACCTCCACACTCTCCCATGTACCTATCCCCTACTTTTTATAACTTTTAAGGGTCTACTCATGTGCACATGTTCACCCGAACTCCTCTTGCATGGGGTTCCCAATAACACCAGCCTGCACTCTCTCTGGAGCTGTGCCCCGCTTCAAAGAGCAGACAGGAAATCTGAAAACATGGCTCCTGTAAAACCACTCAGGAATACACAATTGTCGGGACTAGTGATCACATCGGGCACGCCCCTAAATGCACAAACTAGAAAATATACAACCCAATAGGGAAAAAGGCCCAAGAAACTCTTGCAAGGATTACATTATATTATAATTGGTTATTTATAACTCTCTTAATACCCAGAGGTTTCTGAGCACGGACCCGGGGATCAAACCTGTGCTGCTCCGTGTTGTCTTATTTCCAAAGTGAGCTCGTTGCCCCTGAGCTATCCTACCGAGGAAATCGAGTTTTTATTTCTACAAAAATAGGTGCGTCAGCAAAGAAATCTGCTGCCATGAAACGTGATGATATTATAGGATATAATTTAATATGAGATTTATAACATGCCTATACCGCTTCGCTCCTATACCTCTAACTCCCTCAGGGTAAGTCGTTTTTCAAAGAACCAAGCTGGGGTTAGATCTCTGTCTTCGGCTGGGGCCTACTTCTGGAACAGCCTCCCTGCCACTCTGAAACTTGAGGAGAAACATCCCGGAAGCACCTCAAGACCCTCCTCTTTGCATCTGCCTTCAACCCTCTTCTCCCCTGCTGATATGCTCTCTTTTGGCACTGTGCACCTGCCCTACCCTCTGACTTCCGGGCCCAGGTACCTGCTCACCCTGTCACCCAACCACACTGGCTCCTGGCAATCCCTTGCACTTGGGTCTGTATATGTAACCACACAGGCCATCCCCTTTTTTCCTGCACTTAGCAGACATACCCTGTCTCTTGCCTTAAACCCAGCACTTGCCACTTGCTGGCTGCACTACCACTGTTTATTGCTTTGTATTATTTATTTATTTATTACTTATCTGTTTTTCCTTTTCTCAGAACTTTCCACTTCTCCCCCCATGCACTTTTTCCCTTTCCATCTCCCATGCACTTGCGTGTTCTCAATGTCACTGGGACTAGTAAGATTGTTGTTTTTGTTCTCCCTTGTTCCACTTGCTTGCCTTGTCATGCTCTGAAATACTTGTGTACGAGCATGCTACAAATAAAACATCAATCAATCAATCAATATACACAAGTGTTTCAAGGCACAACGAGGCAAGGGAGGGGGAACAAAGGGAAGAAAGAGACAGCGATCTTACTAAGCCAGGTGACATTGAGATTGCGCGAGTGCAGGGAGGGGGGAGAGGAAAAGTGCGAGGGGAAAGGGGAGCTGGCAGTGCACTACATGGGAACAAACAGTAAAATGATTAAAAAGTGTGGCCAACTGGTGGCAAGTGCAAAGGATAAGTGCAGACATCAAGTGCCCACGTGTAGATAGGGAGACTGAAGGGATACAGAAAACAGACTCAAGTGTAACGGTTTCCAGGGGGGCAGTGCAGGTGTGCAACTGGCGGGGAAGGGAGCTGGGCCCGAGATCAGAGGATAGCAGTTTCAGTTTCATCCAGGAGTTCAGCCAGGGAGAAAGGGCAAAAAGTGCAAAAAGGGTGCATGCAGAAGCTTAAAAGGGGACACAGCTTCATGGAGTGCACCATTTGTATACAATGGAAACACACATAGCTGGTTGGTGCAACCCTATACATGGCCGGCCTGCTCCATAGGGGATGCCAGGTCATTGGTCCTAGCCCTGTCTGTCCGTCCATGGGGTCTGCTGGGCTCATCGTCTCCAGGGAACCAAGACCAAAGAAGCAATTAGCTACATTTGCAAACAGTGCTACTCTGTCATAATATAGTGCACCTTGCATGCTCAAAGACTGGTACAGGGGGAGTCACAAGGTCACACTGATCCACCCTCACATTGGAACTATAATTACTCTCTCCCCATACCTTACATTACAAATCATGTCATTATGAAATAAAGGTGATGCGACAATGTTCTTAGATATTTTATGGTGGATTGGTTTATGGTTGGTGATCTGGGGTCAACTGTTATCTCAGAATTCAGGGGTCTTGGGACTAGGGCAGTAGTAGGTGCTATAACTCGTGGCTGGCTGGTGGGTTTGCAGGCCTGCTTTGGCCTGTGTGAGATACCACATACACCAAGGTGACCAGTGAACCCCCTGGCCTTGCAGGGCACTTTCTTTCTAGAACACACATATTGGCAACAACTTTTGAACAAAGTGAATCTTCTGTAAAAGTTAGCAGTGTGGGCCTCTTTCGTCAGCACTTGGGCGTATTCAGATTTCCCCTTCAGGCTTGCGGTATGTGTCTAACACACTAAATACTGCATAGCCATTCAGGCCCTATGCTTCAACTATGGCTGCTTAATATCTGCAAAATGGCGTCTGCTTATATACGCACGCTATGTCTAAACGTCTAAATTGCGTACAATATTAGGATTGCTTTGGGACTTTTAGAACATCTCCCCTCCCTGTGGTCTATTATAGTCCTTCCAATGGGGCTCACCTCACCCTAAAGGGCCTAGGGGTTGAGATGTGTTAACACAAAGTATCTGGCATTTGCTTTGAGCACCTGGCCACATGGCACCACTCTCTAGCAGCGTGGGGGTGTCGCTTAGCAACTTGTGGTGTCAGTACATGTCAATAAGTCAATAAAATGTATTTTCATTGTACGATGGAAGTTCATGGGCACTTAATGCCAGGAACCAAACATATGCCAATGATGAACATTTTGTGGGGGCTTATTGATAGTTCCCCAGCATATCATGGCAATATATGGCGTATGGGCTGGGTAGCCGAGTACATGATGTTAGTAGCAACTACTCATGTGGACTGATTAACTGCATAGACGATGACACATATTTGCCTCTGAGCTACCTATCATCAAATACCCTGCCCTACTCTTCTCACCACTATCTCAGATAACTGGACTTCGACTGACCTTAGATGCTCCAAGCATGTATAAAAGAGAAACACTGTCCATTTGAAGAAATTTAAAGACCATTACCCTTTCGCTGTTTACATGTTTCTTTTGGTTTGCTGGGACTTAAATCTCAGAGCATTGAGCTTCAAAAGACCCATCAGCAAAACCGATGCGCACAATATGAAATTCTGTGCAATTGGTTGTTTGAGCACATTCGTGTTTTCTTCGTCTAACAGTATTATTCATGCCTGCGCCTGCCTGCCATTGCCATTATCTCCCTTGTAACAGAATGGCTTAGCCATCAACCCAGAGCCGTCTATTTCAGGCATTTAGTTGAAATGCACCGCATCCTCGAAATAATTGCGAACATGATCCACGATACAGGAGATGTTGGAAATGATAATGATAAACTATAAGGATATAGAGAATTAGCAGTTTAGGGATCTCGAAAATTCTGCGCGTAATGAAGTTGTGCAAACATTAACATACATACTGCTTAATTTTCCATTCCTTTCATTACTTTATATAGCACGGAAACAGAATGGTAATTTCAGCAATGAGGGAGCACCAATTTCTTCTTACCTAAATCCACTTTTCATTAGTCTTCGTGTTGTTCCTTCCATTACAAAAATTCATGGAACATTATACATGTGTTATTTGCCAAGTATTTTTCAGTGTCTCTGGGATTAAGGTTATAATGCACAGCATGAACATGCAGTGATTATTTGGTTTTCTGTGACACCTGACAAAATGCTCGCAATATCATCCAACCACATGTTCTTTTCTAAGTACTGAACCCCATATTGTATGCTTAACAGAGTAGTAGAAACATGTATCACTTATATTTTCAAGAGGTCAAAGACCTGAGGAAAGTGTACTATGGAAATATGGTTTGGATACTAGCCTGATACTTTCCACAGAAATCAAGCACATGAGAAACATGGCTGGGGTGTCCTGTACCAACCAACGGCAATGACTAGTACAAGGGCATTTCTTAGGGAAGCTCTGATGATGACCTCTTCTTAGAGGAAGCGGTTCAAGTTGATGTTCACTAAGCAGTATACTTTCTAAAACTGGGCTTGGCTCCTACAAGCCCTGCACAGGTGGGAATCAGGAAAGACAGTGTCAGCTTCAGTCCTTGCTGCGGAGCAGTAACCCATTCACACCCCCTCACTCTTCCTCATCACAGTACCCCACTACCACCACACCAAACTTCCTCATACGAGTCTACCACTTCGACCATCGCAGTCTTCCTCATCACAGTCCACCACTTCCACCATCTCACACTTCTTCATCACAGTACCCCACTGCCACCACTAATCTCTTCCAATTCACAGCTCCCCACTAACACCAACTCACTCTTTCTCGTCACAGTACGCCACTAGAACCAACTCACTCTTTTTCCTCACAGTAACCCACTACCATCCCCTCACACTTCCTCATCACAGTAAGTACCACCAACACACTCTTACTTGTCAGAGTCCCCCGCTACTACCATGCTAATCTTCCTCCGCAAAGTACCTCATTTACACCCCACCACTCCTCCTCTGCGCTGCCTCCCACTCCACCATGTCACTCTTCCTTTCCACAATACACCATTTCTACCACGTCTCTCTTCCTGAGCACTGTCCCAACTATTACCATCTCATTCTCCCTTGTCACAGTGCCTCATTACCACCAACTCACTATTCGTTGTTACAGCCTGCCACTAGCACCAGCTCACTCTTGCTTGGCAAAGTCCCCCACTACCACCACACCAAACCTCCTCATAAGAGTCTACCACTTTGACCACCTCAGTCTTCCTCATCACAGTCCACCACTTCCACCATCTCACGCTTCTTCATCACAGTACCCCACTGCCTCCACTAATCTCTTCCAATTCACAGCTCCCCCTAACACCAACTCACTCTTCCTCGTCACAGTACGCCACTAGCACCAACTCACTCTTTTTCCTCACAGTAACCCACTACCATCCCCTCACACTTCCTCATCACAGTAAGTACCACCAACACACTCTTACTTGTCAGAGTCCCCCGCTACTACCATGCCAATCTTCCACGGCACAGTACCTCACTTACACCACACCACTCCCCCTCTGCCCAGCCTCCCACTCCACCATGTCACTCTTCCTTTCCACAATACATCATTTCTACCACGTCTCTCTTCCTGAGCACTGTCCCAGCTATTACCATCTCATTCTCCCTTGTCACAGTACCTCATTACCACCAACTCAGTATTCATTGTTACAGTCTGCCACTAGCACCAGCTCACTCTTGCTTGTCAAAGTCCCCCACTACCACCATGCCACTCTTTATTGTCACAGTATCTCACTAGCACCAACTAACTCTTCCACTTCACAGCTGCCCAGTACCACACGTCAATCTTCCTCATCACATTACACCCTATCAACACATGATTCATTCTCAATACACAGTCCGCCACAACCACCGACTGATTCTTCCCCTTCACAGTACTCCACTATCATCACATGACTCTACATCACCAAGTTCCCCCATCTACCACAAACACACTCTTCCTTGTCACAGTACCCCACCACCCCCACGTCACTCTTCCGCATCACAGTCCCCAATGACCCCACTTCAGTCTTCCTCGTCACAGTCCCCCACTAACCCCAGCTCAGTATTCCTCATCACATTAAATCATTAAAAATAACTTCTTATCTAGAGAACACAAAACAAATGAAATACTTGATAAACATGGTGTTGCTTAGCTCAAAAACATATGTTGATAACAAATTAGATGACATCAGGCAGGTTATCAGAAAAAAGACAGAATTACAGGTGGTGGGAGGTATAGCATAACAAAACCCTTGACGTTCAGTGAAATACATTAGTTAAAGGACAGTTGAGGTGCTGATTTAACACAAAACCCCTGAAATTACTCAGGCACTGAAGCTGTGCCACCTTAACTATGATGGCCCAATTACATGTCCTCTAAGCACACTGATGACTTCACATGTGTCATCAGTGATGATATAACATACAATGGCCCTCATTACGACCCTGGCGGAAAGGGGTTTACGCCGGCGTAAACCATGGCGCCCCTTTCCGCCTGACTACGAGTTCCCGTAGCGCCATGGTGATTTTTACGCCTGCTTTTTGCAGGCGGAAAAATCCATGGCGCTACGGGACTTGTTGTTAATTACGCCACCGTAATTTACGGTGGCGTAATTAACGCCTTTCCCACTCCCATTATACCCTATGGGGCAAAAATGGGAATGGGGAAGGGTAAATGGGGATTGGGGACTTACCGCCCCGCCAAGGTCGGAATGGGGCGGTAAGTCCGCCAACCACCATGGCGGAGTTGGCAGCTTAGCGCCATGGACCATGGTGCAAATTGCACCATGGTTCTCCGCCAGGGTCGTAATGAGGCCCAATATCACTTATGGCATCATGAGTGACATCACCTGTACAGCAGATCACGTGTACACAAAAGAGAGATGCAACATTTGAAAAGTATAGATAAGGGTAGATTCGGCCTGGTTAGAGTCTGCATTTAAAAATACTGTCCATTTAAAACCATGCTATTCTTACTCACCAGAGTTAATCTGTATTGATTGAGTATTTGCCATGATGAGATACTCTAGTGCCTTTATCACTCTGTTCAATAAACAGTCCCCATGCAAAGAATACATTTGAGTACTCTGATAATGACTTTACATCTGTCTTCCAAAGAATACAACATACATAACAATAGGCAGTTTCCAAAGTTAACATATAAATATATGGTGGGCAAATTAATGTAATTATAAGAAATCAAATGTTAGACCTTGACCTAGTAAAATAGTACAGGCTAGGGCAGGTAGCCCGCAAGGGTCAGCAATGTTTAACAAAAAACACATTCATATTGTGAGGATACATAGTAATCAGGACCAGGGTGACCAATGTACTGATTTGAAGCCAGCATTCCACTGCACCGTTTGAACCATGATTTCCATTTATCCTCACCAGTGCCTATGCTGACCTCTGGGGATCTAAACCTTGCAGACCTCTGCTACATTGCATCTCAATTGTCAAGTTCTATATGCAAGAACACATTTCCGCAGTTCCCCAACCATTATTTACAATACTTGATAAATGTTTTCAGACCTTCATAAAACAAAGGGTTTATTGCATCTGTGAAATATGTTCAAATACAGTTAAACATGTTTCCCACATGGCTCGTATTCACCAGTGAGGTCACTGAGGAGGTTGCAGGTAATTTCCTGCACGATTTTTCATATGATATTATAACTGATAGCATCTGTAATGTCCTAAGTGGCTGGAGAGTGTTGTTAATTAGAAGAGCTGTACATGTTGCAAGTTGTGTCGAGTGGTTGGTGGAATTGTCATGATCTCTGCTTCCAAAAGGTCAGGGTTTTCCCAACTCCCTTGGAAGCAGATCCATAACCCAGGTTCCGAGTGCCAACCAGTCCCAATTGGGACCTTTTGTACCCAGTCCTGGCGCCAGTGGCACCAGGCTCATAAATATGCCCAGTCCCAGCGCTGGAAGCGCCGGGCTCATAATGCTTGGGTGGACTTACCTGCAGCAGACCATGCTGCTTACTTGCCTGCCAGTTGAGCCTCTGATCCTCTTCTGTTTGGAACTACTTTTCCTGTTGGGTGGGGCAGGAGCCACTCCCTAGATTCAGAACACTGGAACTCTTCTGGAAAGCAGGAACTCTTTTCTTACCTAGGCGTGGCTGTGGAAGGAGACACCTAAGCACTACAGGAGGCTATTTAAACCACACCCGATGGATGAATCTTGCTTTGCGTTATTCTGCATCCTCTGCAGCAGAACGCTCATCGTGTCTTCTGCATCTGATCCTGGGCCTAAGGAAAAAGGCTTACCATTCTGAATCCAGTCTTCAGCAACACCTATAAAGACAACAAAGAACAGATTAGCATTACGGTCTTCAGTGACAGCTCTTCACTTACCTGGTCCATCGGCTGTCACCAACGCCTCGGGCTGCATTCCGGCATCTGAAAGACAAAGGCTTACCTACTCTTCGTGCGCTCCGGAGGTCTTCACACTGCATTCCGGCATCTGAAAGACAAAAGCTTACCAACTCTTTGCACGCTCCGGAGGCCTTCGGCGCTGCATCCCGCATCTGAAAGACAAAACAAGGTGCGTTTAAAGACATTGGGGAACTTTAATACTCACGTGCCATTACTCCTTTCCACATCTAACCCAGTGGGTATTCCTGCACCCTGCAGCCGCTCCGAACTTGTACCTGCAAAATAAAAAGACAGTTAGAGCGCATCGTGAAGCAGGCAACAAGCGCTTACTTACGTGCTTCCAGGCGCTTCTATTCATCACACGGGCTCCATCTTCAACTCACTTCAGCCCGTCATCCGCCATCGCCGGAACCCTGCAAAACAAGAAACATCATTACTAAAGACTTTAAAGACATTAGAATTACTCGAAACTTACCGTTCGTGCAGTAAACGACGGACAGCAGTCCTCTGAAGTCAAGAGGCCTGCTCCCCTTATCCAGTGAAGAAACTGGTTACAGCACCCTGCCCCGAGGCAGATGGAGAGCACGGTGTTCACTTACCTAAGGTGAGAGCGTTAACCTTTGGGGTTCTACAGGAGAAGAGAAAGGGAAGAAGAGAGAGACATTCAATAACCCAGTTCCTTAATCCCATATTTTCTATCTGCAGACATCTTACCTTTCAAGTCAGACATACAGTGCACAGAGGTCCAGCCCAAAGAGCCAGCCGTGTGTTACACATCACCTTTGCAGATACGGTATACGCCCAGTCAAGACCGGCGCCTCTACGGGAATCAGGTGAGCGTTACAGAACGCAAAGCCTACCACAAAACTCCCGTCCAGGCGCTATGGAAACCTTGGATACCGACCAGCTAGCCCAGTTACTTGGGGAACTAAGGGCAGAAGTGCATTCAGCCTGTCAGGAAACGAACGCTCTAAGAAGGGAACTGATTATTTCCAAGGAGCGAACAGATGATCTCGCTAGACAATTGCTACAGTCACAAGCCGGACAGACCCCGTTACCCGCATCTGGGGGAAATCTTCCTTCTACATCCTCTATGAATCCAGTGCAGATCAACCTACCTGGGAATGTACCTCTGGCTCCGCCCGAACGATTTTCTGGTGACCCAAAGAGGTTTGCAGTATTTATCAATCAGTGCCGGTTGCATTTCTTATGCCGGCCAGCAGCCTTTCCAACTGATCAAGCTAAAGTAGCTTTCGTGCTTTCGTACCTTAGTGGCAATGCGGCAGACTGGTCGATCCCTCTAGTAAATCAAGATGATCCGGTCCTCCATGATTTTCAAGCTTTTCAGCTCAGTATGAAAAAACTGTTCGCAAGACATTCACAGGGGCAGGCCTTGGACAATGAGCTTCTTTCGTTGCGACAAGGTAATCAAGACCTTTTGGCTTATATTGCGTCTTTCAACAGACTGATAGTGGAAACTCAATGGCCTGAGGACAAAAGGATTACGCTGTTTTATAGAGGTCTACGTGGAGAGCTCAAAGATGTGTTAGCCCAAGTAGTGAATCCCCCACAAGATTGTTCGGACTATATAGACTTAGTCGTTCAAATAGATCACAGACTGCAGAACAGGAAGGCCGATCGTTCCAAGTTTGATGCTCGAGTATTTTCCAAACCGCCAACTCCTTCCAAAGGAATAGACTCCGGGGAACCCATGCAAATAGGGGGTATGAAAGGTCCTCTAACACAAAAGGAGCGGGAAAGGAGAAAACAGTTGCAATTATGCCTCTATTGCAGAAACCCAGGGCACTTTCTTCGAGACTGTCCGGTGAAACCTGCCAAGAAGGCAGTAGGAGCTGCAGTTACCAAAGTTACAAACTCTGAGCAGGGAAACGACCTCGCCCGACAAGAATAGAGGTCCTCTTGCCGAGCGTGAAAACCAGTTCCGTGACCTCGCATTTCGTGATACCTATGGTCCTCATTAGCCCTGATAATCCGGATCGATTACATGCAATTGAAGCTTACGTCGACAGCGGTGCCATCGGCAATTATGTGGATCATAAAATGGTTTTGAGGATGAATCTAACTCTTTGTCCCAAGGCTGTAAAGGACGTCATTACTACGGTGGATGGTACGGAGATAGCCTCCGGGCCAGTAACGCATACCACTCAAGAGGTGACGCTAGTAAGTCAAGATGGACACCATGAGAAGATCGTGTTCGATGTGATCAAGGCCCCTCAGTTTCAGATTATTCTAGGAATACCTTGGTTAGAGAAACACAATCCTCTGATCGATTGGCGAGCAAGAACGGTCCAGTTTCCAGAATGTGTCTCTACTTGTCACCCTCCACCTGGTGTTGCACTGGCAGCAATTTCTTCAGAGACTCCCCAGTTACCTCCCGAATACCTAGAATACCAAGATGTTTTCCGGAAGGATCAGGCTAACTCTCTACCTCCTCATAGGTCTTATGACTGCCAGATAGACCTGATACCTGGATCTACTCCTCCTTGTAGTAGAATTTATGCCCTCACCGAGCCTGAGAACCTTCACCTTCGACAATACCTGGATCAATACCTGGCAAATGGGTTTATTCGTCCTTCCAAGTCCCCTGCTTCTTCAGCTTTGTTCTTCGTTCCAAAAAAGGAAGGAGACCTTAGAACTTGTATAGATTATCGCTCCCTGAACCAGATCACCGTTAAGAATAGATATCCGTTACCTTTGATCCCTGAACTCCTGGACCAAGTCAGAAAAGCATGCATATATACAAAGCTGGATCTTAGAGGAGCTTACCACTTGGTACGAGTAAAAGAGGGCGATGAATGGAAGACGGCCTTCCGCACCAAGTATGGACTATTTGAATATCAGGTCATGCCCTTCGGACTTTGCAATGCCCCGGCCGCCTTTCAATATTTTATGAACGATGTCCTCAGAGAGCTCATAGATGTGTGTGTTGTTGTTTACATTGACGACATCCTCGTTTATTCTTCATCGGAATCTGAACATCGGAAACACGTGAAAATGGTCCTCGAAAGATTGCGTCAACACAAACTTTTCGCTAAGTTGGAAAAATGTGTTTTCAACGTGACTGAAGTTGAATTCTTGGGATTCATATTATCACCTGGCGGAGTGCGTATGGATTCAAAGAAGGTCGATGCAGTTCTCAAATGGCCATCACCATCCTCCGTAAAAGGTGTGCAAAGCATGTTAGGCTTCGCTAACTTTTCCCGCAGGTGTATCCCCGAATTCTCTCGAATAGTCCAGCCCATCACTGCCTTGTTAAAGAAAAACAAACGTTTTGAATGGTCTACCGAGGCGGAACAAGCTTTCCAGGATTTGAAGACTAAATTTATCTCTGCACCAATCTTAAAACACCCTCGCCCCGAACTCCCCTACATCGTGGAAACTGATGCTTCAAGCCTTGCCATGGGGGCAGTTCTTTCACAAAAGGACCCGGTAACCAATCAGTTGCATCCCGTGGCATTTTGGTCCCGCAAATTCTCGCCTCCTGAAATCAATTACACGATTACTGACAAGGAACTTCTGGCTATCAAGTCTGCCTTTAAGGCTTGGCGGCATTATCTGCTGGGGGCCCGACACACCGTTACTGTGATTACGGATCACCGAAACCTGCAATATTTGAAAACCGCAAAAGCCCAATCCTCTAGACAACTCCGTTGGGCATTATTCTTTGCCGAGTTTGACTTCATAATTACCTATCGACCTGGTACAAAGAACGGTAAAGCTGATGCCCTTTCTCGGATGGGAGTGGAAGAACACTTGATCAACCCTAAACCTGTACCAATCATTCCCGAACAAAGAATTCTGGGTGTAATCGCCACAGAATCCATAGAGGAAGTTAAGGATAAGGCCAGGCAACTTGTAACTCCAGCAGACATACAGAATTGGCATCTGCAGGGAAAGGACTTTGCAGTAAAGGACAACTTATTGTATTTCCGAGAACGATTATACCTACCCAGGACAGATTTACAGAAAAAAGTAATCTCTTGTTATCACGATTCTTTAATGGAAGGACATCCCGGTATGGCCAAGACCTCAGAAAAAATCAAGCGCTACTCCTGGTGGCCGTCTTGGAAAAAAGATATCAGAGACTTTATAATGTCCTTTGGAGTATGCGCCCAAAACAAGAGTCAAAAGGAAAGACCAGCAGGCCTCTTACGCCCTATTGACATCCCACCTCGCCCTTGGCATACGCTTTCTATGGACTTCATCACCGATCTACCTCCATGCTCCGGATACAATACGATTCTAGTAATCGTGGACTTATTCTCCAAGATGGCGCATTTCATTCCGCTCAAAGGCTTGCCAACAGCAGCAACTCTGGCCCGAGAATTTCTCGAAAACATCGTCCGACTGCACGGTTTTCCTTCGGTTCTAATTTCGGATCGAGGTAGTCAATTTATTTCTCATTTTTGGCGAAGTTGCTGTCGGTCGGCTCAAATTGATGTGAGACTATCGACCAGTCACCACCCTCAGACCGACGGACAAACCGAGAGGACCAATCAAACTCTGGAACAGTATTTACGCTGCATGCTGCAACAAACTGAAAAAACTTGGAAAGACATCCTTTGGATAGCCAAATATGCCTACAATAACTCTGTCCATTCGGGAACTGGGAAAACCCCGTTTTTTCTTTTGTACGGCAGTCACCCTCGAACCTCGGAGTTGGATCCCCTTCAAGATCTTGAAACACCAGCAGTAGACTACCTGCATTCTACAATCACCCAAGCCTTTAAGGAAGCTGTTTCTCACCTTCAAAGGGCTAAAGAACAATACAAGAAAGGAGCAGATCAACATCGGAAGGAAGCCCCTCAATATCAAGTAGGGGATCAAGTCTGGTTATCCACCAAATATCTACCTCTAAAAGGGCCACGCACATTCAACCCAAGATACCTTGGTCCCTATTCCATCACTACCATAGTAAACCCAGTAGCGGTCAAGTTGGACTTGCCCCCGCACATGAAGATACATCCGGTCTTCCACGTCTCTCTATTAAAACCTGTGCAACCTCAAACCCGACTAACTAAATCTCCAAAACCTATCCTAGTTGATGGAGAACTCGAGTTTGAAGTCAAAAGCATTCTGGACTCCAAGATCTCCAAATCTAAACTATTTTACCTAATTGACTGGAAAGGCTACGGCCCCCAAGAGAGATCCTGGGAACCTGCTGAATATGTCCACGCTCCTCGCCTAATCAAAAGATTTCACCGAACATTTCCTGACAAGCCAAAACCCCCGGAGAAGCCCGGTTTGGGAGGGGCCTTGAGGGGGGGTACTGTCATGATCTCTGCTTCCAAAAGGTCAGGGTTTTCCCAACTCCCTTGGAAGCAGATCCATAACCCAGGTTCCGAGTGCCAACCAGTCCCAATTGGGACCTTTTGGACCCAGTCCTGGCGCCAGTGGCACCAGGCTCATAAATATGCCCAGTCCCAGCGCTGGAAGCGCCGGGCTCATAATGCTTGGGTGGACTTACCTGCAGCAGACCATGCTGCTTACTTGCCTGCCAGTTGAGCCTCTGATCCTCTTCTGTTTGCAACTACTTTTCCTGTTGGGTGGGGCAGGAGCCACTCCCTAGATTCAGAACACTGGAACTCTTCTGGAAAGCAGGAACTCTTTTCTTACCTAGGCGTGGCTGTGGAAGGAGACACCTAAGCACTACAGGAGGCTATTTAAACCACACCCGATGGATGAATCTTGCTTTGCGTTATTCTGCATCCTCTGCAGCAGAACGCTCATCGTGTCTTCTGCATCTGATCCTGGGCCTAAGGAAAAAGGCTTACCATCCTGAATCCAGTCTTCAGCAACACCTATAAAGACAAGAAAGAACAGGTTAGCATTACGGTCTTCAGTGACAGCTCTTCACTTACCTGGTCCATCGGCTGTCACCAACGCCTCGGGCTGCATTCCGGCATCTGAAAGACAAAGGCTTACCTACTCTTCGTGCGCTCCGGAGGTCTTCACACTGCATTCCGGCATCTGAAAGACAAAAGCTTACCAACTCTTTGCACGCTCCGGAGGCCTTCGGCGCTGCATCCCGCATCTGAAAGACAAAACAAGGTGCGTTTAAAGACATTGGGGAACTTTAATACTCACGTGCCATTACTCCTTTCCACATCTAACCCAGTGGGTATTCCGGCACCCTGCAGCCGCTCCGAACTTGTACCTGCAAAATAAAAAGACAGTTAGAGCGCATCGTGAAGCAGGCAACAAGCGCTTACTTACGTGCTTCCAGGCGCTTCTATTCATCACACGGGCTCCATCTTCAACTCACTTCAGCCCGTCATCCGCCATCGCCGGAACCCTGCAAAACAAGAAACATCATTACTAAAGACTTTAAAGACATTAGAATTACTCGAAACTTACCGTTCGTGCCGTAAACGACAGACAGCAGTCCTCTGAAGTCAAGAGGCCTGCTCCCCTTATCCAGTGAAGAAACTGGTTACAGCACCCTGCCCCGAGGCAGATGGAGAGCACGGCGTTCACTTACCTAAGGTGAGAGCGTTAACCTTTGGGGTTCTACAGGAGAAGAGAAAGGGAAGAAGAGAGAGACATTCAATAACCCAGTTCCTTAATCCCATATTTTCTATCTGCAAAAATCTTACCCTTCAAGTCAGACATACAGTGCACAGGGGTCCAGCCCAAAGAGCCAGCCGTGTGTTACACATCACCTTTGCAGATACGGTATACGCCCAGTCAAGACCGGCGCCTCTACGGGAATCAGGTGAGCGTTACAGGAATTTACCGCACATGTACATCTTAAGGTGATCATGAATGAAGGTGTGGCCCATCAGTGAAAGTCAGATGGTGATAGGCACAGTGCAACGTCATTATGTTGTATTTATTTAGTATAACATAGCCCTTATGGCTTTTTATAAAACTCAAATACAAAACATGACAACAATCACTGTAAAAAATAAAAGGTACAACATCAAACAATACAACATTCATACCAATACAAAACCACATTCATATGGACTCTTCTTATTATATAACACTAGAGACACACAAATACAGTAATAAAAAGAAGCCCTCCAGGGGCAGTGAATTCTTATACACAGTGTTCCTATGGTATTAGGATAAAAACAAGAAAATAGCTTCAATACTAAATCACATTTTGGCCAAATGGTAAATTAGACCCACATCATCACCTTTAACATAGAGAACCCTCAATTCATCCAAGTTAATGCCATGTATAGCAGTGCCTTAAACTAGCAGAGTGACTGCTCCTGGTTAGCGGCATAAAGAGAAATGTTAAGGAGCACATTCATTTTTGAGAAAGGATATTTTGTGAGACAGCACTAAAGCTTTCACAGCCAAATGTGTGCTTTGTGGGACAATAAAACTACTGACAGATCTCCGTGCCCTAACATTTGGGTCGACGTGATGCAACCATTTACATGTAATAAGGTATCATCCGAAGCCTGCGTCAATTTCCAGTATAAATTAATAATATTTACAAGCAAAGCACTGTTGATGGAGTTCACCCTGGCTTCTAGTGATGTGTACTCAACTGGAGTAGTAGACGGTAGCTTAAGTGTGTTTGATTCCTTTCTGATTTCATATATATGTAGTAAAACTAGTGAGTGTGAGTAACATCTATGTGTGTTTGTGATAAAAATGTATATTTCAGTGGCAGTTGAAGTGTTTACTGTGTTTGTGATATGGTTGAAGTGTATTGTTGTGCCCATAACCAATGTCCAGTTTCTTGGAGGAATGAAGTGGGGGTGGGGGGGCACAGTAATATGCGCACAGTAATTATGGCCATTATAGCAGCGTCCCAAAGGTCGATTGAAAGAAACTTTGTATACAGTTACAGTTTCTGGCCTGGACATGGTTTTAAATGTTGCCTCTTACACAATCTATGTGTTTGTTTGAAGTAATTAGATACCCATTGGCATATTCTAACTGTATTGGATTTTAAAAGTACTATTGTGCTACTTAGGATGTATTATGTAATTATGGGAGTGATGGCATGTTTAAGTGTATTGTAATTAAGGGCATGTTTAAAGTAGTTGGATACAATTGGGAGTGTGTTTCTCGCGGGAAAATGCAGACACATCTAGTCAGTGGGCTTGTCCTACTGACATAGAAAAGCCTAATCTTCAAGGCGTGGGTTCTCAGAGATCTCAAGCAACTCATGGTGATTGGAGTTGTTTGGCCATTCAAAGTCCGAGAGATCTCATGCAACCCAATGTGACTTGAGTGGGTGGCCCCTCAGGGCCTTCTTCAACCTTTAATAGATGAGAAGGACCCAAAGTCGGGTGATATGGGAGACATACTTCATCCAATGAGCCCAAGTTAAGAAACACAATACAATCTTGGAAGAGTGACCCCACAGAATGCCAGAATTATCCTTCTAATTTGAAGGAGTTAGGTGGGCAGCTAGCACATGCATCTGGACTAATCCCTCAGATTGACACAGAAGGATTGGCCCAGGTATCTGCACTTCATTCTAAGCAACCTCTCATTGATCTCAAACACCGCTTCCCTAGACGTTTGTGGGTTAGCAAAGCTGCTTTGCCCCTAATCGTGGATGACTCTGTTCAGAAAACAGTAAAGGACCACAGGAATTGTATTATTTCCAATGTGCAATCTCCAATAGGTCTGGAATCAAGAGACGCCTTAAGAAATATGGTGCTTGGATGGTTGCGCCAGAAAACTGGTCCAGTAGAAGTAAGAATGACAGACCTTAAATGGATCAAAAGGATCAGAATTGATCAGTGGTTTGTTCAGAGAGATAAATATTGTATATTGGTGGGGTGGGGTAGAAGTAATTTACCATCATACCTGGCCCTCTGTTTGGATCTCTACAAAGCCTCATCGGATATGAAAGTTGTAGTGGATGTTGTCCACTAGTAGGGATATTCCTATGATGAAATTTTGACAGAATAACTGAATCTGATCATCATATGGTGACACCTGTGGCTATTATGCCTTTCCTAAATGGACTGAAATGGAGTTATGTTGTATGTTTTTTTGTGTATTTTCATTTTTTAGTTTGACGGGCCTTGATGCCTTTGGGCTTTTAGCGCAATATAAATATACAGATAAAATAAATACATTATATAAAATACCCATTGACTTATTCCAACTGTTTATTGTAGTCATTAAAATCGTTTTGTACTTTAATGAGTGAATTTGGGTTTAAGGAATATTAAGTTAGCATGTGTTCGATTTGGTGGTAACCTATGTGTTTGAGTAACGCAAGTGCTGTTACATTCAAACCAACCAGTTCTATTTTTGACATATTCACTATAGTGGCCTGAAGGGGTTGTGGCACCAGTGTGGTATATTTTGCCTACTGTTGTGAATGTTTTTCTTGCCAAGATATACTTGCCGTGTGTAAAGCTAGTGAGCTCACAGTTATATTTGGTACCGTTGTCCTTCTATCTTAAAAGCATTAGTATCACATATTGGCCATGTGAATGTATTTGTATGGTGAATCGATTGTCTAAATTGGAAAAAGAACATAACATGTCATGATTTGCATTTGGAAGAAGCTGTTGAAATGGAATTGATTCACAATTTGGTATGGATACATGCCCACATTGTTTATCAGGTATGTGCTCTTGTGAAGCATGATTGCAGGGAGTGCATGTATGTTTACAAGTATATGAAATATGGAAGATTTCATCAATAGGGATGTTCTTTGTTTCTAGTATTTGTAGTAAGTACTTAAGGAATTCTTGTGTATTTTCGTGTGAGTGTGTAGTGAATTTAACCATTCCTGCACAGAAGTCTAATTAGTGCCTTATTCTCGAAACACTGTAGTTACTGTAAGGATTATTTGTGGCATATCTGTGAAGGATGACCATTTCTAAACACAACTGGTCAGATCCGTTTAAGTAAATGTTCTCAAAAATTGGTGGTGATTGGAAAAGAAGATTGATTGCTACATTTGCATAGAAATGTAGCCCATTTTGTGGAATTTAAATGGACCAGGGAATTTTACCTCTATATCATTTGATGGGCCTGCAGTTCTTTTTTCCTTTTTGGGTGGGATTGCAGGGAGATCTGTTATGGTTCCTGTTTTTTCTATTTGTCTTTTTAAAGGTTTTGCTTTTGCAGGTATAAGGTTCATACCCAGTTGTGGAGTGCATACAGCCTGTTGTATTCTAGGATACAAGGAATGTCAGCATTGACTTTGCTTGCATCAAAGTTGATTAAGACTAGACCATAGAGTGCACATAGATGTGAAAATGCTGCGTAACTCATACCTTCTTTGAAGATTGTGGCACCAATGTCAACAAGTGCATGGTCAAGGGTTAGAGCTTAGAAATTGTGAATAGTGACAGCATATGCAAAAGAAAGAGACAATTGTCCTCTGCCTACATACATGTCTTTGAAAAGAAGGAAACATGTGTGGGGGATATCTTTACTTTCTGCATGCTTGTCAAAGTGGATGTTGACAAACTGGATACTGTTTTTGTGTGCATATGTCTGGAATCAAACAACTGTATCAATTGCTTCATTGACTAAACCTTGTTCTACATCATGGTTATGTTTTAGTATCACTCTGCAGTTTAGACACAGAGTTAACACTTCTCCAATCCAGTTGTGCCTGAGATACCCTTTTGCAGGCTGTTCAGTAGTGCCGTTGCCTGTTGACAAATAGGGGGTGACATGCCATGAATTTCTAGTTTGTCTGTGGAGCTGATAAACACTACATGTTGCATTTCTTTTTTCAACACTGTTTCATTGAATTGGCTAGCGATTTCAAGGGTTGGCATTAAGCAGATACATTTTAGAATTTGTTGAGTTAATTGTTCCATCACATCAGGGGCAGTCAAGGGTTGGCATTAAGCAGATACATTTTAGAATTTGTTGAGTTAATTGTTCCATCACATCAGGGGCAGATATGTTTTGTCCATACAGCTCATGTATCAACCTAGTTTTACCTAGTTTTTAAGGTGGATTTCACGTGTTCAGTCAGCAGACAAGTTCTAATGTTTTTTAAAATGTGAGCATATGTTTGATCTGCAGAATGTCGCCTTTTTTGGATTAGTTAACTTTAATGAACATTGCCAATGCTTCTGATTGTATTATGGCATTCTTTGTGTCCTAATGTTTTCAATATGGTTTGGTCTTTCATGGATGTTAACTGTGGGAGGTCTCTAAAAACAATAATGTGTTTTCCTTCACACTTTACTCATAACCAGTTTTTATGACTTTCTGCATTCTTATATCTATTAAGGCCAACATGAGCTTGGGCACCATGCTTATTTTATCTACTAGGAGGTCTTTCATTTGTCATAGAATTATGCCTACTTCAGTCACAGCTTCTGCTGATAATTTGTAATGATTTCATTTGTTTTGGTGTTCTATTGGGAGGAGTAGTAGTCAGTGTCAAGTTACACCTCCTATGTTGTAAGCAGCAAGACCTGTGGGGGCCGTTACAACAGCCAACATATTGTTGTTTGCTGCATCTACAAGATATTTACTGATTGTTTTAATTAAGAACGTTTTTGCCAGAACCAGCTTCACCACTTTAATGCAAGATCAGAGGTTAGTAATTTTCACAACTGCAAGTTTTCTTTTCATGTTGGAGTCCGTGATCAATGTCTTCAGTGATCTCTAGGTACATGGTGAGTTATTCATCATTTAGCTGTGATTTGAGTACTGCAAATGTTCTTTAGATTGTTTGAATTGATTTATGATGTTTCCCACCTTATTCAATGCTATTTCGGTCTCATTTTGGATGAGTGGCTCTCCAAGTAGTTCTTGTTATCCTGTAACAGAAGGTTGACTGTCTTCAGGAGTGTATTTCTCTAGGATAGTTTCTATTTCTTCTTCTTGTTTGCACTGATTGTCCAACATCTCTTTTTACTGTTTAAAATCTTAATTTCATTTGCTTTGAATGCATCTTCAAATGTGTCATGGACATCTAAAAGTTCTTCATCCTTTCTCCAAAGTTTGAAGAGTTGCAGTAGGGCTATGTAATACAGTTATTTTTGCTGATGAGATTTAAAGGAAAACTTTACATGGTTTATGATACTGGGTTTGGTAAGCCTTACTATGCTTCCTTCGCAATTTAAGGTGGAATATTTCCATCTGTCTTATCTGTATTATTTTTGGAGGAATAGTTTTGGGCTATGTTGTATAGGAATATGTCTTCCAAAGAAGAACTTATATTTGGATAGTTTGTTAAATGCTTCATTCTATCTCTGCCTGAGGAAGTGAAGACATTCCACGAAAGCTCGCAAATATGCAAAACAAATGACCTTGTTAGCCTAATTAAGGAATTGACTGGCTGTTTTCTCTGGATCAACATTATATATAGCCGCCCTATAGTTAAGGTGTGTCGGACTCCCATAAGAACCCATTAAAATTCTATTGTTAATTATTTTGATTCGAGTAACCGATTAGAACAACATTTCAAAAGTGATTAGGGACTTGCTCTCCCACCACTCCAGATTGCAAAGATTTGTAAAGATGCAAAAAAAAAAAATATTAAGATCGCAAATATTACTTCTTCCAAAGTCTGGCCTACTTCCCATTCATTTTTCCATAGACAAACAAGGTCTTTTTTTGCCAAAGCGCACAGTCCAAAACAACTTGGCATGAAGCATTGAGTCACAATCCATGCATGGACTGTTTTTTTTTTCTGAGCAGTAGTTATTTAAATATTTGACAGAGAATGGGGTTACCCCTTCACAAAAATAGATAGCTGAATCTCTGGGATTTACCCAAAACTGGGTGTTTTTAGAAATGAAACAGATGCCATCTTGTTTCTCTCTAGATGCGAGCGATAAGTGAGGTTATAGCCGAGGATATGGGAAAATGAAACAGGAAAAAATCAATTTGCCGGTCAAAAACATGCAAATGCTGTCAGGCTAGAGATGGGGAAGGGGTGGTTGGAGGACACCAAGTGAAATTTGGGAGTTGGATGGGGTATAGAGATTGAGTTTGCAACACAAAACTTTCTGTAGCCTCCAATAGCTGACATCTCAAAGCAAACTGTGTCACACAAACAGTGTGTGTTGTGGTGGGAAAGAGAGAGGTGAGGAGGCCATCTGGGGAGTGGGCACAGCTGTTACAGATGAGGGGGGCACTTGGTGAGAGGCTGAGAGGGCAGGAAAGCATTTCTTTTCAGCCATTTATCTGATATTTGCTTCTCAAAGGACTACTGATAGCCGTGGGTAAGAGTAGTTCCATGCCCACGGTTACAGTTTTTTCGTGAAAGATATATTTACAGCTATAGGGATGTCGGGGTGAGAAATCAGTGGCCATGGCCAGTGACACGATTGCTATCTAGGTATCCCATCCATGCAACAACCAGGACAGACTCTGCTTAGCTTCAAACTGAGAAAAGGGGCAGCCTCCTCAGGGCATGTTGCCCAATAAATGACCAATGTTACAAGACCACTTAGAAAAACGAGCCAGCCCTTTCCTTGCTTTGAAGCTAAGCAGGGTCAGTCCCCTTTGAAACTAAGCAGGGTTAGTCCAAGTTACTGCATGGATGGGTGACCAAATAGACATCCAAATCAATATTATAATTAAACTGTGCTACTGTCATTCCTTGAAGGTTTTGCGCTCAGATACCATTGTTTGCCTTTTGATAAATTGCATTCTGGTATCTGTAGTCTCCCAGTAAATAAATAAAAAAAATATATATTCTTACAGCAACAGTGAGTTTCCCATTCCTGCAGTAACTGGGACAAACCCTGCTTAGATATAAAGCAATGAAAGGTTCATACCCCTAAGGCCATGTTGCCTAATAAATGGGCCCACCTTGCAAGACCTTTTAGAGAGACGCAAGACAGTCCACATTCCGGAATGCTGTGGGTGTTCTTAGTCTTTCATATCATACCAGTCAAGATGGGGGGAATTATGCCACATTTGTAAACTTTTTGCCAAACATAGTTCTATAAGGATTTATATATTTGAGTGACAGAATGAAATGTGTAGTTTTCAAGTTAGCTTTATAAAAAAGTGTCATTATACAACTTGGTTAATTTCACATATGTCATAGCCATTTTATAATCTAAAATGTCAAAAACACTCAAGAAATACATTCTAATAAAATATATTCGCAGGATAAAACATTTGGCATTCTGAATAAAATCTTTAATATTTTAGCTTCAAATTTGTCAAGTTCTTTTTTAAACTGCTTGCCCCAAACTTCAGCGCCATACAGTAAAGAGGGTACAATCTTAGCTGAATATAACATTAGGACGGTACTAACAGAAAACCCTGCTTGTCTTCCAATAAAGAAGCTCAGAGCCAGAGCAGCTTTCATCCATTTCGTTTTGGTTTCCTGCCAGTGTTGCTTCCAACTCAGCTTTTGGTCTATTATTACACCAACGTACTTATAATACTGAACAGCTTCTATCCGCTGGTTATTCATTGACCAATTACCATTTCTATGAGTAGACAATTTTGTTTTACCACAAAACATGATTGTTTTAGTTTTACCTATGTTTATTTTTAAATGGTTCTTAGTTGCAAACCTTTCAAGAGCATTTAATTTAATCTGTAGTCCTTTCATGGTATCATCTAACAACAGGATGTCATCAGCGTAATCCAGCCAGCTTAATCTCGCGGCTCTGATCTTGATATCATAAAATAGGAAATCTTCCTGGTCAACCACAAAATCGACTAGTTATAGGTTAAAAAGAGTGCCAGCTAATGTGCACTCTTGCTTGACTCCTCGCAGTGTTGTGATAGGATCAGATAGTTTGCCTTCATTATCTAGCCGTACTCTCGCAGATGTATCACAATACAGCAATTTAATCTTATATAACAATCCAGCAGGTATTCCCCACATTTTCAATTTTATTCATAGTCATTCTCGCACTATGGTATTAAAAGCTGCATTAAAATCTATAAAAGCAACATACACCGACAGCTTATGATTAAACCAAGAATATTCAATGGCTGCAACAAGATTAGCAATATTATGTATAGTGGATGAACCTGCTCTGAAACCTGACTGATTTGCAGGAAGAATACAATGTGTGGTGATCCATTGGTTTAATTAATCTAATAGAATTTTTGCAAACATTTTTGCAGGGATATCCAGCATCGCCAGCATTCAATAATTAACCGGATCCTTCCATTCACCTTTTTTATATATTGGTAAGATTATACTTTCACGCCAGGATCTAGGAATTTGGCCATGCTTCCCGATCCATTGAAACAGAATATGGAGCACTTGGGCCCATTTAGGGGCCGATTCATGGAACAAATATGCGCCGAAAATCTCGGCGCAAGCGTGAAAAAGCAAGCACACACGCATGCGTGCGATTCATGGAAGGGTCTGCGCGTGTTTTTACTGCAGGATGTGCGCCAAATTCGAGCGTGGCGTGCACGGGCGCACACGTCAAAGCAACATTCCGAACGCCGTGCGCGACACAGCGAAAGCACTCAATGTCGGCGCATACACCAAAAAGGGGGCGGGACATGGGGCGTAACATGCGGAATGGGGTACAACGCATGAAAAAGAAGGCGGAACTGGGGAAGTAATGCAGGCAAATACACAGAACGCCCACACGCACGCAAACAACACGTATTCATGGAATCGAATACGGGAAACCCGTGCACGCTAAAAGACACGCACAGGCGTCAACACGTCCACCACACGAAAGCAGGCAGAAGCGTCCCTGCACACAGTATAAAAGTGCGCACAAACAACAAACACGTATATACAGCTACAATGAATGCCCCTTTTGTCGCAGCACTAATCGTGGGACACCGCAGGAGGA
Organism: Ambystoma mexicanum; assembly: GCF_040938575.1. NCBI lineage: Eukaryota > Metazoa > Chordata > Amphibia > Caudata > Ambystomatidae > Ambystoma > Ambystoma mexicanum. The sequence continues at coordinate 942,716,325 of NC_090927.1, forward strand.
GGAGAATAGCCAGGCCATGCATTCTTTTGCCCTGGACCAGCCTTTTTGGGATGCCTGACAACCAGGTCTATGGCAGGTATAGGTTTCCCCCTCGTATCATCCTAGACCTGGTCAGAGAGTGGAAAGATGACCTTACGTCCCGCACCCTGTTCTCCCAAGCATTGAGCCCCTTGGAGAAGGTGCTCAATGTCCTGCATTTTTTGGCCACTGGGTAATTTCAGCAGACAACTGCTATAGTGGGGGGGGGTCTCACAGGCCACGCCGTCATGCTGCCTACACCAGGTGTTGGCAATTATGACTGTACGCCCCTCAGTCCGCAGGCACATATACATGCCCAGAACACCCGCAGAAAGGCAGGCCATGGTCCAGGACGTTTACAGGGTGGCACACTTCCCCAAAGTGCTCGGTGCCATAGATTGCACCCATGTGGCCCTACGTCCACCTAGGGCCACTGAGCACATCTCTCAAAACCGCAAGCACTGGCATTCCATCAACGTGCAGGTTGTATGCAATGCCAAGGGAATCATCACCTCTGTCTATGCAAACTGCCCTGGCTGTACCCATGACAGTTTCATATACAGAATGTCCGCCCTGAGCCGGGCCCTGGAAGCTGGGAAACATGGTGACACATGGCTCCTGGGTGAGTACAAATGCCAGTGCACATGCATGCATGTCACACACACACAAATACACAAACCCAACTAATCACAACCATTATCACCTCCCCATGGGAGAGTGCCTACCATCTGAGCAACCACATGATGACACCAATCTGGAACTCCACCACACCACCCCAGGTAAGATACAACGCTGGCCATATTGCAACCAGGGGCATAGTGGAGTGCACATTCGGAGTGCTCAAGTCACGTTTCCGTTCCCTTGACTGCTCTGGCGGCCAGCTACTATATGCACCCCCAGTAGTGTGCAGGATCATTGTGGCAGCATGTGTCCTGCAGAATGTTGCAACACGGCGGGACATACCGGTGGACATGGTGGTGCCCCACATACCCAACCACATGCACAGGCGCTGCCCATTGGAGGGGAAAGGGCACGTGGCGAGGCAGCCCGGACCCAGCTTGTGGCCACATTTTTCACCTAAACTCCCACCCCTGCGGAGTGCACACAGGCCTGACACATACCAGGTGACAATCAATGATGACAAAGAGACAGTCAACTGTCACAACCTTACCACCCTGAGAATGTTGCCACGGAAGTGCTACATTGTGTGCATACCTAGATACTTAAACATAACCAATCCTGTGTGACCAAAAGGAACACATGCAAGGTGTGTATCACACCACCCCCTGCAAAACAGGCAATGACAATCACTGGTATGTCATCCAAACCCTCCAAACCCACATCACCCTTGTCTGCCACACCATGACATGGCATGCAACAGCAAAAGCCCAACACATGACCAATAAGATACGAAGTGACATGTGATAAATGGAAAGTGGCCCGAGACAATGACGCCTGACATGGAATCAGATGAAATGACTGACCAACAACCTCCCACACATACCAAGTCACACAGAAATGCTTTCCACCAGTGGTAGCATGAACAAAAGAGTGAATGCCTGTTCACATGCACATTGGGCAAGCCAAAATCGCTACTCCCTAACCCGTGTGCTGTGTGTGTCTCCTGCAACACACTGCTCAGCACACAGCACAGTGAGCTGCCATTGTGTTGTGGATACAACTTGAGCATCACATCAAAAGGACAAACAATATAAACAACCTTTTGACGCATGTACACAATCCCCAAATGGCAATTGATCATGCGCTGCAGGGACACAACGTGCCTGAGAAGGCAATGTGTGTGCACCTGTGGGCATGGAAGGGTGGTTGTACATGTGGTGGAGCATTGTGTAACTGTGTGTGACAGTAGGGACATGAACTCAATATATGCATGTGAAATCAAGTGACCCTCAGTGTCCTGTACACATCACATGCGAACATTGCCCATGTGTACACCCCAGTATGTCAAACCACAACAATCCCCTGAAACCTGAAAAGTAAATAAAACACAGGAACAGCCAATGACCAGCAGAACACATCATGTACATAGTACCCCACAATTACAATTTCAGAGAGTGCCCAAACACTGAAGCCCAAGCTTACTGTCCAAGAACAAAAGGGCCTCCCTCATTTACACATCACCATGACCTTCTGAACAACTGTGTCTGGGGTATGTAGCCTTCTTCCTTCTAGTCTACCTGTCTACAGTATCCACTTATCCCTTGGTCTTCATGTTCCACCTTGCGTGTAAATGGGGTCCAGCCCCCTCAGAGGCCACCTTGACTGGTAAAAATACCAAATTGCAGAGAACTCCAAGGAGCCAAACCCCCAAACCACGAAAAAAGCCTCTAGGCACAAAAAAACCCTGGAAGAGTCTGCAGTGGATGACTTGAAGTTGCAAAATAATGTCCAAGCACATGTACAAGCAGAATGCTAGAACAACCAAGGTAGCACAGTTCAATAATGGTTCAACAGGATGGGGACACAATATACAATGAGGATGCAACAACTGATGGGTAGTGTCACAGCTCCGGTCTGCAGGCACAGAAGTGGCACAAACCAACCACCCCCTCCGAGTCTGGGTGCCTGGAAGGTAAAACTTACACAGGCCTCCAAGACCCCGGCGGGGAAAGAGAGTCAGGGATCCGTTATTTGGACAGGCATTGGTATTCAGGATAACCGGAAAGAGGGGCAGGAGAGGGGAGTTGGATTGGCAAGGGAAAGCAGGCAAAATACAAAATACAACTATTGACAATAACACATACTCAATCAGAGAAACCATGTTCTTCATGCACATTGTACTAAATGAGTCAAATGCAAGCCAAAGAGAGACTTATCTCTGGAGTGAGTGCTGGCCCCCTGCCTGAGCACTCTCAGGTCTGGTAACAGAAGCAGTTCAATGCTGAAAAGAGAGCGTGAGTTACTAATCTGTGTGTTTCTACAACACACACACAACACCATTCATGCCCCAAACTAAGTGACTTCTCCACAAACACTCTTGTCTGCTGCTTTGTACGTATACGTTAGCTTGCCCCCGTGATGGTTCATACACTGTCAATGCAGTAAGGCAGGCGCACATGGGCGCCCGGTAAATGGAAGACCAATGTGTCAAGAATCACACATGATACAATGGTCCCTGGGTGAGCTGCTAGACGCGTATATCGAGGTGCGACTTCTGTACAAGTTGTTTTCTGGCAGCCACGGATTTCAATAGGTAGTGCACGTGACAATATGCACATGCAAATGATATGCATTGCACTCAAGTCTGTGCCTCGCTGGGTGTCCCTGTGCGCTGTATTAGTTTCTGGCTAGGAACGCTACTGCTCCAATAACTCAGCTTCTATGGAGCAGGGGGGACTCAAGGACATGTGGGACTGCCCCTGTGTGTGCCCGTGACAACTTATAAAGCTACTTGGCATTTGTTCCTCAACGCATATTACCTGTACTCTGCGCTTCTACAACAATGCCTGGCCAAGCTCCCCAGCACTGGTGCTACTTAGCATGCATGTGCAAGTGGCCTGGTGGAAGGTTGGCTGCCGTGTGGCCCCTTGTGCTGCTCACATTGCTTGGAGATCCTGGAAACACGTCTGCTTCTGTCGGACGTCTGAGCACAAGCTCTGTGCTTCTGCTTGCGCACACATACGCATGTGTGCACCACCGAACGTGGCAAGGTTTCAGTAGTATTTGTCCCCATGTCTGTTGGGATAGGTAGTTTTGGAGGCTCATTTTCCTGCAGAAAGGGCATAAAATATAATATAAGGCTGGAAAGTTCCCTGTGTGTGTCTTCATGCTGGTTGTCACTGGGCCATGTTTGAGACCTACATCCGAACTCCTCCCACCATCTACAGCATGAAGTGCATCTAGCACATATAGAGGCAAGAAAAGAACATGCATCACAATCCACATCAATTAATGAAGATATCAATCATGTACTCACCCAAATTGATTGCAGACATGCCGTGGAGAAAACCCACTTAATCCCCACTAGGGGTGTTAACACAAGTACTACAGCAGCAGACAGGCCACAGATATGACGAAAGTCCAATGCCCTTGTGTAAATGGTTGTTACACCGAACCATCCTTGCGAGCCCATGGATAAGGGAAGCAGGAGTGGCCTATGTGAGTCAGGACCCCAAGCTGCAAACACATACACGAGACAAGCTTGAAGAGCCCAGCTGGAACAGACAGTGGATGCTTTCAAAAGCCACAAAGCACCACACCGTCGCATTAATGCACAATAGACAAGCAATTTTAAACTATATTAACTAATTAAACAAACTATAAAAAACCTATATTACCTAATTAAACTAACTATAAAAAACCATATTAACTAATTAAACTAACTATAACAATCAAAAATGGCCACATACGAACCGGGGGGGAGTCACCCAGGATGGGGGAGGTACAGGGTGCACCTCGACACCCACATGCGATGATGTTGAGACAAAAAATAAATCTCCATGGGCTCAACGCCTGCACAGCCCGACCTGTGTGGGAGATAACTTGTCGTCCTCATCACCCTCCGGCTGAAAAGGTTGACGTGACACAGTATTGTTGGGGCTGTGAGGGCCCACTTTTAGGGTAACTGCCATAGATGGGTATATTTAGTCAGTCTGCCTTGTGTCTTCCGAAGTACTGCAATCACGGTGACATACAGTTTATTTCTTTTCTTTCTCCCTCTCTTCTCCAGTCGCAGCTTTCTGCCTCACTAATGTCAACGGCCGCTACTCTGCCCATCTACAGCTAGCATGCGCTGGCTGGGAAAGTTATCAGGAAATCACAGATCTCATCAGGTAAGGTCCTGAGCACTTTTTGGCCTTTCTATTTGTATTATCAGGGTTTATTTTTAGACTACATTTCTGAGATAATAATTGAGTTAATCCGATGTCATTTCTGTCTAGGACTCAGCCCTTGAGGTCTAGTAGATTTATTGTTCATCTTCAGTTGCCGCCAGAAGCTGGTTGCTCTTCAGGTCAGTCTTTTCACAGTCAACACTGGGTGTGATACTGACTTCTGTGGTGGCATGCTTGGGTTCACCCAAGTCTGTTTGAAGTTTCTCTGCTCAGCACGGGTCATTTTTGGGTGTCACTAACCCTTTGCTTTTAAGGGTCACTTCTGTTTTTTAGGGTACCTAGTTCACTAATCCAGGTGATGGTGCTCTTGGTCCCAAACGGTTTTGGTACATTTAGGTTCTTTTTAACACCTCCATATGGTTTTATTCGGCAGTCCACCAGCAATGTGTTAGGGGTTGTGATACATTGGTCTACAGCAATGTTTTTGTGTAATTTTTGCAGTACGAGTACATCCGCCTCCTAATGAAGACGTTGAACAAACTTACACCCTACCTCGAAACCGGTTGAGAAAAACTCTAAGGGATGTGATCTTTGTATTCCCTTCTGTGATCCACCCTTATAATAGATGTGTTTCTAATCAGCTCTATTATGTGTTTTGGAAGTTATAATGCCAATGAATGCCCCTGTGAGGGGCAGCAATAGATTTTCTCTCCTCATCCGTTTTTAGCATTAGCCTTGTTGTTGTTTTTTAACATTTTGGATGTCTGCCACTGTGTGTTGAGTCGTGAGTGAAAGTTGCACTATGAATGGCAAGTATGAATGATGTTTTAGCCGTTTTTAGGCACATTTTGCTGCTGTATTGTGATGTCAAATTTATTATTGCTTATTAAATGGTCATTAAAATGCTTTTCTATTTTTGTATCACTCTAAATAAATTTTGATACATTGATTTAAACGATGTTGTGCTCTGGACAAATTTTTCCGCTTTTCATGACGTGGCACAGTACCCTGAACACACCTAGGCGCAGCTTGCCCCTCGTCGGCAGCAAGTCTATGGGACGAGTGAGCCTGATTCTGTGCGACGATGACACGTAGGTCAGCATGTAGAACCTCACATGATACACGTGCTTCCTCTTGCAAGGTAACACATGTAACACAGAGTTCTTCCTGCATGGCCTGGCTGGACAACTGGTACACCTCCTGCCAAGCACGTAGCTCAGCCGAGATGGTATTCTCTAGCTGATCCAACGTCTCCTCTGACCGTGTCCTCTGGGACATCAAGAGCACATCCAGAGTAGATTTGAGGGATTCATAGTCAACCCTCATGGCCTCCATGTGTGCCTCTGCGTGAGGAGCAATTGCTTGACACAAAGACACCATTTCAGCCTGGCGTGCCCTGTCTGAGGCCGCCATGCCCAGCCTGAGTGAGCAGGCGGTGGACTGTGCCGCCCACTGATGGAGTTCCACCTGCCTAGGAGGGGGAAGCATGGATTGGGCTACACGTTCCATGCTCTCAGCAATGTTTTCAATTGCTGCCCCTGATGTTCTGAATTGGCAACCATGGCTTGCTCCCACTCAGGATACCCCAGTGGCATGCAACCACTGCGTTGCTGGGCTTGACACCTGCGGGGCCCAAGGAGCTGACGTCCTTGTTGGGTTGGCACCGCCCGCGGCTGCAGGACTACATTCCTCCATCGACGTGATGCCCCAGGCACATCAGCAACTGGTGTGGAGGGTGACCCTGCGTCCCAATCCACCACAGGCGCAGGTCCCACCACCGTCTGGCCCCTCATTGCAGGTGTCGCGGACAGAGGAGAGTCCACATCAGAATCACTCACCCCTGACGAATGGACCCAATGCACATCCAACTCGACATTGTCATCAGAGTGATCATCCAGGCTAGACTCATTGCCAGCCATAGACAAGATGGTCTGTAACACAAGTGGGTTCTCGTGGTCTACCACCCCACGACCCCCACTTGTGCTGGGTTGCTGGTGTGATAGCAACCCTGTGCCTGGCATGACAACACCATCATCTGGCTCCATTGCGTCATCATCTGAAAAGTGGAGAAAAATTAACATTAGTACACATGTCAGAAGCACATAACACACATACACACATAGACAACCAACACATGAAGCAGACATGTCACACACAAATGAGAACCTGGCATGCATCCAGTGGCCTTGAAATGCAAACACATCCCAAAAGCAAAATTGGATGTGTCTAAATAGCAAAGCCTACACAAGTACAAAATGTAGTATATGAACTCCATCAGACACCACCTCTGTCAGGCACATGTCACAGACAGAAAAGACAGCTGGCAACTAAAAGATGCAACACAACATAAGCATTTCTGAACTGCAAATTGACCACTGCTGCAAGTGAATCCAAACACACAATGACACAGGTAACATGCATGAAGACATGCATCACTAAAGCATCATCGTCAATATAGCTCATTCCATCTGCAGCTCGACCCGTACCGGGTGGCATGGGCCATGTAGATATAGTGAATGTCCCAAGCAAAGCAAGGACCTGCACCCAGGAATGAGGGACCATAACGCCCAGTACCATCCGAGCTGCAGGGCATGAGGCCTCCACAATGCCCCTCAGGGCCTGATTGAGCACATTGGGCTATGAATGTGCCCTATTATATCATTCCTTGTGGAAATCTCCACGCCCAGGACCCACCATATTAACTAAGTGGGCCTGGGCATACACATACTGCACAACAGTGAACCTTCGGGATCATGCCAGTTCCACACAACGTGCGCAATGCAGAAATCTCACCAGCATAAACATCAAGCAACTACATATTAGTCAGTGAACAAAAAAATTGCGGAAGACACATGTATAAATGAACATTTTCACAAACACTTAAGTGAGTACTTGCAATGTTGCCCTACACAACGTTGAAGCTGCTTGCATATGTACATGTGAAAGCATTCAAAAACACGCATTTCCCCATAGACCCGTATTGTGAACATGACCAGCATCCAATACACCAAAGCAAGCAGCTACAACGCTGCTTGCTTTGATGTATGTGGAAGTGCACACATATACACGTGAAGGAAGCTCCACAGTCATTACAACCCGATTGGCAGGCTACATCCAATCAGTGCCCTATGCCAGTTGGTATAGGCAGCAGATTGACCAATCAACTCATCTAAACAACCACTAGGGAGTTCCAATACTGAGTACATGTGTCACAGGATGCACCTGTGCCTGTCGCATTCATGACAGAGAAGGGATGAAAAACTGGCCATACATGCCAGGTCACTTTGACATTGCATCAGTGAGTAGGGTTGAAGAACGGTGTAACACGGCTCAGAAGTGGGTTGATGCAGTGCAGAACGTAACCCACTATCTACATGAACAAGTACATTATGATGTCCATCAATAAATGTGAAGGCAGTGAAAGGGCAAGTTCAGGCATCACGTGCAATGTGCATGCAATGGGTTGCATGGCTACAAGCAAAACAAACCGCAAACCGCCCACACCCCCTAAGTGAAAATGCAGGGAGGCATTGCATGGCAGCAAAAGGGTGACCAGAGAGGGTGACCAGAGACCTGTGTATTGACAGACGGTGTTGACTAGCGTCAATTGCATCATCATCTGCATCATCTGAGTCAACTGACAACACAGCAGATGATAATAGGACAGTAAGCAGGACACATGATGAACCCTCAGTATTACACCCATGTGTGCAGAAGCCACTACACCAGTCGAACAGAGTCAGTGGGCCTGCAACAGGGGGAAGCCTGTGCCCCACACAGACTGGAACAACCTAAACCTGTGTGTGATGCTGGACTGAGCCAGAGTGGGCATGAACAAATGCCATGAAATGTAGGTCATCCTGGACACGTACTACAATCATCATCCAGTCAAGGACACACAGGGGCATGCATGGAATGCACATGGAGCAGGAATGGGCACTCATGTCCCTGCAGAGCATCTGCCATTTGCACAGTCCAAGTGAGACACCCTGCATGAAGGACCGAGGTTGTACCCCACTGTATGTGTCTGGCAGGTTGGCTGGTGGAAGTTTACATGTACACAGGAGCCTTGAACAGGCCATTGCAGTACGCCAACATGATGCACACCAGTGCCATGGTGAAATTGGGGTGTGGGGGGGTGGAGGGGAAAGGGAACATGCCTATGTGGAGTACCCACATGCAGTCAGAAGACACATGCACATCAGTCATGCAATGACATAGCCCCAGTGCTGAGAGGGAAGACACCCCAGGCTACATGTAGAAGGGCCAGTGAGCTGGAACATGGACCGGAGGGGCAGCTGGGTGAGTAGCATGTGAGTAGGGTGCAAGTGTGGCGATGAGGACAGTCCACTTCTGCTCTACATGTCCAGCATCCTGCACAGCAGGCATGCATCAGTGAAGCATTGCATGACTTGCAAATGAGAACCATTTACACATGACATGTAGTCATGTGCACAACACATCACACAAGCAAACCACACATGGCCTCGACAAACATGCAACAACACTCACTGGATGGGGCATCAAAGTCCAGCATTTCTCCCACTTCTTTGACCATTCCTGCCGGTATGAACCCCGCAACGACTGACTCGTGCAAAGTGAGGTCTTCCTCCTTAGGTGGTGGCCCACTGCCAGTCACCAGAGTCAAGTTGTAATTAGAGGCATGCTTCACCTTAGTACTGCGTTTGAGGTCATCCCAACACTTTTTGCACTCTTGAGCTGTGCGCACCTCATGGCTGAATGCACTCACACAATCCGCAACTTGCTTCCAGCGGGACATATGATTGGCAGCCGTAGTTTGACAATGAGGCCCACTAGCCTATCACGGTTGTGGTCCCGCACGTAGTCCACAAGGAAGTCCAGTTCCTGCACGCAGAAAGGCTTCTTCCTCGACGTGCCGGAGGCCGGAGCTGTGTCTGGGGTCCCAGTCTCTACTGCAGGTGCAACCTTCCTCCTCTTGGACAGTGGTCCGGCCCCTGGCTGGCACATGCTGCCCTGATCAGTATGGGCAGTTGTGCTGGTGGATTGAACCGAGGGAGTGGCAGGTGGAACAAGGACGGAAGCCCTGACTTGCGTCAGTGGCTGCTGGGTGCCCTGGAATGGACCTTGCGCAGCAACATCAGCTGTGCCAGGGTCATTGACCGGGTCTGTCCTGGATGGTAGACGCACAACCGGGGTGGTGTCGGCTGCACATGCCCATACACTTGCCAACACCTGGCTGGTCGGGCAGCAGATGACATTACTGCCCCAGGGACACGTGCCTCGGTCAGGGCAGCCCTGCATGCACTTACGGTGTGCCTCCTGACCTCCTGGAAATCTTCCAGGGACTCTTAAAGTGCCAACGCAGGCTGCGCTGGCAGACCCTGAGCCTGGGTGGTGGTGGCCACAGCTGCACCTGCAGCTACCACTACCCTTGGGCCCGTGGCAGTCAATGAAACGGACTGCCGGGTCACATGGGCGCCAGTGCCAGATGCAAGAACTGCACCTCCCGGAGCCGCAGGGGGTGGTGGCATGACTGCACCAACACGTGGCACAACATTGTGCCGAAGTGGCACACCCCTACATCTTCACCCTGTGCAGCGACCCTGGACACCCTGGAGTCCCCCTACTCCCTGGTCACCCCAGCTACATCCCTAACCACGCCGCCATGTGGAGTACGCCCAGCTGAGGCGCCCCTTACCTTTCGTGGCCTCCCACCATGTCACAGATGTAGTAGTGCCGGCACAGATGTAGTAGTGCCAATGGCAGGTGTACACAACAATTGTTCTGGACAATTAGGGTGAAGTGGGTGGTATACAAGATGTTAACAGCACCCCTGCACCTGCAAGCTGTATGTGACCCCAGTGATAAAGTGACGGGGTATGCAATGCTCAGGCACCCCAAAACTACAGTAAAACCATGCACGCAACCCCAGGTAGCCCACATGTGTGAAATTAACCTCCACAGTATGCGGTGGCACCCAGGGACACGAAAAACACGTACGCGTGGGACACGCAGGCTACTATGACCTTGAAAATGGGTATGTGATACACAGGGGCACCCGCAGTGGGTAAAATAGCATGCGTGACTCACTGTCAGACTAGCGTGATAATGAAAAACACGCATAGCCAATACCTCCCACCAGAAGAAGAGATGCGTCCTTGATCTGCTGTGAAGTTGTGGTGGCGTGTGAAACAACACGAAGTAGCAACACACACGTCGGTCTCCACGAAAGGCACATACAGTGAACTGCTGGCCCCGCTCACCTTTAACCTGTGCCGAGGGAAACGCCCATGCGTGTCACTTCTCTTACGCGCTTAGGCCCTTTCCTCTGATTACATGCATTAACACGCATACATGATTTTTTTGCATGTGTGGATGCACACGTGCTGAAGGAAACACCCGTGTGTATCACATCACATACGCGCTTACGCACTAAGGGCCTTTCCTCGAATTACACACTGACGTGCAGTTTTTTCACGTGCAAAATCACTCTGTATTAAGCCGGCCACGCGACACCACACGGAAGACCACGCTCCTGCCCAGAAGGCCATTTTCCTGCCCCCCAGATCCCCGAACATGCTCCCACCTGCCATCTGCTGCTGCCTACCTGCCTGCTGGCCACATGCACTGCTATTTGGTGCCTGCACGTCAGCCATCTGCAGGGTTCCAGTTGCTGTGACCACACCTGCTGGAACATAAGACTCCTGACTGGTATTCCATCGCTCCACGGCCCAGCCCTAGGACCCAGTTGCCCACCCACACCTGCCTCAGGGTTGAAATGTCTGACACAACACCATCTGGCACCAGTTGCAACCCCCCAGCAGAGAGGCAGAGGGCTGCCAGCTTCACTGCCAATGAAGATGGCATCCTGGTGGAGTAAGTCCTGGGGCATTATGATGCCCTCTTTCGAAGTTCACGCGCCGACAATGAAGGACGGAAGAGGATCTGGAAGGACATCGCAGCTGCCATCAATGGGGAGGTGGTGGCAGCCCGCGACATGCAACGCGTCCGGAAGCGCTGGGAGTACTTCAGGTCCAGGACCCTCAGCAAGGCCCGGCGCCTCTTGAAGGCGAAGCATGCAGATGGGTGCCGGGTCCGCCTTACCAACATCCAGATGAGGGTCCTGGAATGCATACAACCAGCGCTCCACCTCCAGATCCTTCAGAGGCAGACCTGTCCAGAGTCGAGTGGTAAGTGACGATGCGTACTGATTGGACACTGTGCATGTTGAGGTGTGGCAGGAGTGTGCAGGTTGGACATATGGCTTGGAAGGCCCATGTATGGATGTGTATGTACAGGGACATGAGCCTGCCGCATGTGAGTCCAGTCATGTGTGAGGCACATCAATGGTGTATGTGTTCAAATGCATGTGTGGGTGCATACATGTTTAGATTTCTGTGTATGTACTGTGGCATGGTTGTGGTGTGACACATGTATGCTGGTTCCACCTTCATGTATGTGCACAATGTACATGTGTGTGTGTGTGTGTGTGTTTGACATGTGTGCCACTGTGATACACCATGGATGCATGTGAAATAGACATGTAGGAGGCTGATTGGCAGATGTGACATGGATGCCGATGATTTCACTGCGACAGGGGGTGGAGATGTACAGATGCATGTATGTCTGGTGGTGTGTGTGCATGTGTTTGGCACTCCCTGTGTTGCATGTGACGTCAGACTGAGCTTCGGATGCTCATGCTGTTGTATGTGTATGGATGGTGCTGCCTGTTGCAACATTCCTGTTAATTTGCGCATGTGTGTGGGTTCAAATGAAATGTGTGTTGGGGAGTGTGATGCCATGTGTTAAGTTTGACACTGCCACTCATGTGCAACTGTCATGTGTGTATCAGACCATTTTACAGTGCCCTGATGCCTGTGTTCTGTCTCTCCTTGTCTGCAGCGTCAACTGATGAAGAGGGCCGAGACGGTGCTGTGGAACACAGCGGCAGGGATCCCACTGCCAGTCAGAGACGCAAGGCCCAGCTCCACTCCATGTTGTCATCTCGTTGGGGAGTGAGGAGTCTGGTGCCGCGTCCACGGCCGCAGCTGCCGAGGGTAGGTCTAAGAGGCGGAGGTCGGAGGTGGACTCCTCGGCAGCAGAAGGGGCAGCTGAGACCCCACAGAGGCCTATGGAGGAAGATGGCACGGAGTCATCCAAGTTGGTGAGGGTTTTGGTTGAGGAGGAGGGCGTGGAAGACCCGCGCGCAAGATCTGGAGGGGGGATTCCACTGGTGCTAGTGGTGCAGTCCAGGGGCAGGGAAAGGAGGCAGCACAGGTGGCCGCAAGGTGCCTGTGTGTAATCCTGTCCCCGATCCTGTGACTGTATCATCCAGCTCCAGCAGGGATGCCTTCATCCAGACCCGTTTTCAGGGAGGGGATGCGCACACTGGCCTTCCTCTCCCTGCGGACGTGGCAATCCGGGACCGTGTTGAGCCTGTCCTGGCTGGGGTGGCATCGTGTCAACGTGGCATTCGGGAGGACGTGCAGGGTTCTGGTGAGGACACTGCACATAATTCCGGATGCCTCGTTGACCGCGTCGACCAACTAGGACAGCTCACCATTGCTGGGTTCCTCCATGTGCTGGACCTTCTCCTACCCCCTCCTCAACGGAACCCCCTATGCGCCAGTCGTTCTCGGTGCCATCTTCCTGCCCAAGTAACAACTCGGCACCCTGTGGAGCTGCCCCTGACCCAGCGGCCAGGCTGGTGGAGGACTCATCCCTGCCACAGTCTGGAGTCAGAGGTCCAGCAGGGGTGGCCACTACAACAAGTGGGCCCCAGCAGAAGGAGGACGTGCAGGCATCAACAGGCAGGGCATATGCATGGCAGCAGCAGGCTCAAGGTGGGAGCGATGATGGCTTGGGGCCATCAACATCAGAGGGGCAGGCATTGGCCGGAGGACAAGAGGACCCTGAATTGGGAGTGTCTTCCGTGTGGCAGCGGTTGGGCCGACAAATAGATGCGGAGCGGCGGCGGGCAGAAGAGGCATGGCTCACTATGGTCAGGGTGGAAAACTCCATGCGCAGGGCATTGATGCGGGCTGAGTTCCTCGAGGCAGCTTGCAGGGAGTTGAAGGAGGCCATGGCTGCATCTCTGCAAGACCTCGAGCCAGGGAACAGGCCCGCCTCCGGGACGTTGAACAGGAGTTTTGTGATGCCCTGGCACGGAACATCAACAAGTGAGCTGTTGGACTTGCCCGCCGCCTTTGTAAATAGTTCTGTAGGTGTAAGTTTTCTTTCTCTTTTTTTTTCCTTTGGGGCGCATGGACTATGCCCTGCCTTTTTGTATATAGTTATTTATTAGGTAGAATTTAGGTTAGGTTTCCTTTGGATTGTTGGGCTCATGGACCCTTGGATGTTAATTTGCAAATAGTTTTGGACCTGGATTTCTTTTTCTGGGGCCCATGGTGGAATACTTTTCTTTTTGTGAACTCTGAGTTTTGTTTCATGGACAGACTCATTGGAGCCATTTTACTTTGCATTTTATTGGTTACAGTATTCATTATTTTTTTTTATTTTTTGGACTTCCGGACTTGGAATATTTCTTATTTTATTATTGTCTGCTTTTGTTTTATTCATTTGATTTATTCTTGAATACACTTTTTTTCTATACTTTACTTGTGTGGTCTTCTATCATGTGTTTTGTGCATGTCACAATGCGGTTTTTCACAGTCCTATGTCGCCATTGTGTGGGTCAGAGGGACATGTATTCATGGGCATGCAGGTTATTTATTTTCTATCATGATATTGGGAATTCAATGTGGAGTGAATGGAATGCTTGGTTGGGTGTGTGGACTGGGGTGGCGTAGGATGGGATTTGGGTGGCCATAAGGGCCATGGGTCTGGGGTGTGATGACGTGTCGGGTGGGGGGACATGAGTCAGGGCCTGCTGGCAGGTGCCCGTCACTTCTGGGTGGGTGGGGGTACAGGGGAACATGAGTCGGGGCCTGCTGGCAGGTGCCCGTCAAGGGTGGGTGGGTGTTAGTCCAGGGGGACATGAGTCGGGGCCTGCTGGCAGGTGCCCGTCACTGCTGGGTGGGTGGGGGTACAGGGGGACATGAGTCGGGGCCTGCTGGCAGGTGCCCATCAAGGGTGGGTGGCCGTCAGGGTTGGGGGACATTAGTCGGGGCCTGCCGGCAGATGCCTGTCACAGGTGGGTGGGTGTGTGGGGGACATGTGTTGGGGCTCACAAGTACATGGTGCCATATGGGCTGCCTGCGGGGCATTGTCAGGGGTGTAGGGTAGTCCCCTGTGGTGTGGGCTGCCTGCAGGGCATGGGGAGGGGGGAAAGGGCACACCTCACCAATAGAACACAACACCAATCTTGAAGTTAGCATTACAACATTATGAACTGACATTGAAGAAATGAAACTTGAAAATCAATGTCCAATGAGAGAAACAGAAAAAAGAAAATGTTGATCCAATAAAGAAAAAATAAAATATGTCATGTTGGATGAAAAAGTGGTCCATTGCCAATGTCTATTAGAAAAACATAATCCAAATTAAAGAAAACCATTGATCCATGGGAAAATGTAAAAAGAAAGTATGTACAAGTCTGTAACTATATACAATGGAAGTCCAAATGGTCCATGATCCACAAACAAAAGGAAACCTACAAAAAAGTCCTATGAAGAATGAACTATATACACGAAGTGGAGAAATGTCCATGAACTCTAAAATAAAAGTAAAAACAAAGGAAACTTAACACTAATGAACTATGTACAATGGCGGCGGGCAAGTCCAACGGCTCACTGGTTAATGTTTGGGGCCAGGGCATCATCGAACTCCACGTCGATTTCCCAGAGGCGGGCCTCTTCTGTGGCCTCGAGGTCTCGCAGGGATGCAGTCATGGCCTGTTCCAACTCCCTGCGAGTTGCATCGAGGCACTCAGCCCGCCTCAATGCCCTGCGCATGGAGTTCTCCGCCCTGACAATAGTGAGCCGTGCCTCCTCCACCCGCCGCCGCTCCGCATCTATCTGCTGGCCCAACCGCTGCCACACGGAAGACACTCCCAATCCAGGGTCCTCCTGCCCTCGGGCCGATGCCTGCCCCTCTGATGTTGATGGCCCCGAGCCATGATGCCTCCCACACTGAGCCTGCCGCTGCCTCTGACGCAACTGCCGCTGCCAGCACGACCACATCCGGGATGATGGAATCCACCAGTGCCGTTGTGCACGTGCCCTGCCTGATGTTGCCGGCACATCCTCCATCCTCTGGTGTCCAGTTGGTGGGGCGTCCACCCCTGCTGGACCTCTGACTCCTGACTGTGGCAGGGATGGGATCTCCACCAGGCTGGCTGTGTTGGTTGGGGCAGACCCACAGGGGGCCCTGGTGGCATCTGTGCCAGAAGACGGCACGGAGAACAACTGGCGTATGGTGTGCACAGAGGAGGAGAGGGCTGCAAGTGTGGCTGACACATATGTGAAAACAAAGAGAAAATATTGAGGCTAAGTACCCCAAAAGGAAATACACCGAACACGGGTTAGAAAGGAACATACAAAGATCTTTATTTTATACTGAACAGTTTCAAAGGACAAAGACAACAGATAGCTATCGGCCCTCATTCCAACACAGCGAACTCCAGCGTGGTTCGGTGTGCTCAGTGAGTGGGACTGTACATTAGAATAGTTGCACCTTATATACCTTTGAAAACATGCTGTCCAACCCCACTGTGGGTTAATATTCATTAATACATTACGGATCTAGGGTTCATGCCAAGTTCACACATCTATACGTTTAGGGTATACTTTTAATGTATTCACCAACAAGCCTCAATGGCTACAGTGTACTTTAGGATTTCTTATATAGACCTTCTCAAACATCTATACAATGTAGTTTAAACAAATGTCTCAGTTCAGTATTTGAATACATTGTTCGTAACATATGCTCGCGGATTAGCTTCATTGACACAAGTAATCCTTTACACACAGGTCAACGAAGGACAAGGTCTCAGTTCATGACCCTAACAAGTGGCCTGCAGGCAAGTTACACATTAGTCTATACATAGAGGTCAAGACGGCCATGTTACATTTTCGGAATGACACTGTCCACCATTTTAGCTCACAGGGTGACTTTGCAGAGAGAACCTAAAATCGTGGTTTGACCTAAAATGGCGGCTTGCATTGATTCTAAGGTCGGGACCTTGCAACACGGATTTCTTCGCAAGTAACTTAAAAGCAGCTTGGCGTAGGCCAATATACATATATTCATTACAAATAGGAGGCACGATATAATTTCCCGTTTGACAAACCCTCCTTTTGGCCTATGCCAAGTGTTAAACTACTTCTGATCTACTTGCAAACAACTCCATGTATCATCGTCCATGCACCCTGAATCACTGTCAGAAATATCTATTGCCATTAGATCAGTTGCTAAGATTTCCTTTAACACATATTCTTAGGAGTTTTTATCTGGGGCATGTACCTTATGTCCTATTGTACTTATCGCCTATGCGCAACATCCCCCTAGCATCAAACATATACTAGGTAAACACTGGATACAACGGCAAAGAAACCACAGAATTCCCAAAATGATCAGTAAGACCAACAGCACCTCCCAACCCCAAGATTGCAAGAAGTCCCAGGACCAAGCGCTAAGATCCCAGTTTCCCTCGGGAACATGCACTTCTGAACTAAGGACGTGCAGATTCTGTATTGCCTTGAAGATATTTGGGGAAGAATCTGGCACGAAAACACAGCAAGTGGACCCCACTAATTTACACACTCTACCACGTTTTGCCAGAATGACATCTAATGCCATCCGGTTTTGAAGTGCTACTAATCTTATTGCTTTCTGTTCTAATGTCATATTATAGAGTATGTCTGTGGTCCAGTTGATGGTTCACTCCAGTACTCTCGCTAGTCTTCTGTTGTCCTCGGAATTCGCTATCTGCCCCCAAAATGGCACGAAGGATTTTGCTACATCTCCCAAGATCTGTGCTGGAGTGTCACCATTCTCGTCCCGCCGAGGACGAGCCTTTGAAACCTCTTTAGTACTAGCTATGAATACCCCGGGTAACAGGATCCCTAAATAACAAGTTCCCTGCCAATACCTGGGTAGCCATGGAAATGCTTCATTACCGCAAACAAAATAAACAGGTTCACCTACATACAAAGGTCTGTCTTCCTCAGTCAAATTCGCAACGTTGGCACAACCTTTAAAATTTCCCATTGACTGAGTACCATTCCTCTGTATGCAGAAACAAACTGAATCGGGGCTATGGTTAACAGTGTACGAAGGGGGCATGGCATCCTTATTGCCTATCGGAGCCATCTTGAAGGAATTCAAAGATTGAAAGGGACGAGCCAGTCTATCAGAGGGCCAAATAGAAGCAACGTTAAGCTTGCTCCTATTTGCAAAAAACGAGCATCCCTGGGGAGTCAGAACACGTTTCTCAAAACTATGCAAAATAGTACCATCAAAGTTCCCTGAGATGCTATCGTTCCATCGGCCAAAGAACAGTGCTCTAATAGAAGCATAACAAGCAGTTGTCAAAGGTAAAGGATGAATATACCAGCCTACCCCCTTATCCCCATGTTGCGGTAAATGCGAGCAGACCCAACAGTTGGACCTATTAAAAATGGCATGTGTGGCATTCATGATAAGTAACAATGTGTTGTTCTGATATCTTTGTCTATGCTGGGAGTCCCTAGGAGACAAAGTATGCAAATACACAAAAGGAGTAGGGACAGTGGGTACATTTTCAGTTGGTAACAAGGTTTCAAATGGATGCACTTCTTCCAGGTTCCAGAGACTTAGCACAGTTAATATTATAAAACCAATCGACATTATAAAAAGACAGCAATACGTTTTTGGGGCCCAAGAGATTTGTCCATTTTCCCGGCCGGTCACACGATCATTTATCAGTTCAGTACGAGCGGTAGCGGTTGCAGGCATTGCAGTCTTCAAATGAGAAACCCCAGTGTTATTAGCTGACAACCTCCCGGCCGCACGACTTCTTAGTCCTTCCACAACCCTAGCCAACAGAATCCCCTTTTTTCAAACAATTATTTGGCCAAAAAGCAAGCCCTTGATGAATTTCCTTTCCTCTTCGAATGCACAGCCGAACTGTGCCGTAAGTCTATTTCCTTGGACATAAATTGTACCTTGCTGTTCCCGGTACTGATTGATCTGAGAACAATGTGTCGTCACTTCCCGTTGGAAGAGGCGTATCACGAGCAAGTGAAGATGCGAGTTCCGGAACTACAGTTTCCGGAAGCAAAACTTTTGAAGAGTGTGGAGACAAAATGGCAGGCTCCCCAAGCCTCACAGGCTCAGAGAGATTCTCCGATGCACTCTCAATGCTATATACTGCTTCGGGATCGTTGGCTGCAGCGTTAGCGTTAGCGAGGAGTTCTGTTTCTTCTGTATCGTGTGCCACTGGGTGAGGAAGTTTCTTGAGATGCATCGTGTGGATCCAGTTTTTTCGGCCTGCGACACGCACCGCCGTCTGTGTGATCACGAAGACCTGGAATTGGCCCCGCCAACGAGGTGCAAGACAAGAAGAACACTCAAAGGCCTTGGTGAGCACCCAATCTCTGGGCCGAATACCTGGTGATAAATCAAATACAGATTTTTTTGTCAACTGGCTACAGTAATCTGAAAGAAGTACATTTTCAAAACTTTTTAAAGATCGACATTTTGGAAGGTTTCAGACATTGGCAGTTCTCCCCATTACCACCTCAAATGGAGAAAGCCCAGTCTTAGTTTGAGGGGTTGTACGCATGGCTAGTAACACGATTGGTAAGGCGTCCGGCCATTTTAGTTTGGTGCCGGCACATGTCTTAGCGAGCTTGTTCTTGATGATACCATTGTGTCTTTCTACTAGTCCGGCACTTTGAGCATGTCTGACCGAATGGAACCGTTTGTCGATTTGTAATGCCGCACATATCTGCAGAATTACAGCAGCGACAAAATGTGGACCATTGTCCAACCAGATGACTCTTGGTAGCTCGAACCTAGAAAAATATTCCTTTAACATAGTTTTTGCAGTAGTCATGGCTGTAGCGTCCTTAATAAGGAACTCCTCGACCCATTTGCTGAAAGCACAGATGACGACTAAAACGTATTTCAAATTATTACAACATTCCATTTCAATAAAATCAAAGTGGATGACCTCAAAGGGGACAGAAGGTGGCCCGAAACCTCCCCTTGGAGTTGATGTTCCCTTTCCCACATTGTGTTGTAAATAGATCATACAGTCTTGGACATAGCGCTGGGCTATTTTAGAAATTCTGTCATTCGCCCAAACTTTTTCGAGCATTTTTGTAACCTTCTGGGCACATACATGTGTAGGGCCATGGGCCATGACGACCGTCATCATTACATATGCGTCAGGAAGTAGCCATTTTCCTTCAAATACATCCACCCAACACCCATCATCATCAAGTTTCCCCAAGCCCTCAGCCCACATCTTGGATTCTCCAAACGTGGCATCGGCTTGGATATCCCTTACGGACCCAACACCCTCATCCATTTCATAGGCATTAACAATCTCCCTTGAAACATACATCTCCGTAAAGAGATTGGTGGTAGTCTGTTTAGCTATCTGATCAGCGAAAGCATTCCCTTTTCCTATATCATCTATAATCCTTCGATGTGCTGCACATTTCACAACAGCTAAATGAGTAGGGAGCGCAAGCGCTGAGAGCAGTTGTACTATAAGGGAGCTATGCTGGATCTTTGTAACATGTGAAGTTAAGAACCCTCTCTCTGACCAAAGTCTCCCAAAGTTTTGAACCACCCCAAAGGCATACTGACTATCAGTATATATGTTTACTGTAAGCCCTTCGGAAAGTTCACAAGCTCGGGTCACTGCTATAATCTCTGCGGCCTGCACAGAGTTATGCGTGATTCTCTTGGTTTCCACGACCGTGCTCAATGTAGCGATTGTATAAGCAGCTGTGGATGTACCATCCAGAAGTTTGTAGCAGGAGCCGTCAAAAAACAGCTCCCCTTGTGGATTGTTCAAAGGAGTGTCTTTCAGATCAATTCTACCCTTTGGCTCTTGTTTGGTAGTATACAGACAGTCATGTGACTCTTCGTCAGTGCAAGTAGTACCTTGCGGGAAAGGTAAGAGTTCAGCCGGATTAAGAACACAACACCTCTTAATTTGAATGTGAGGAGCAAACAAGATCAATTCATATCTCGTCAACCGTGCGTAAGTGAGGTGTTGCATTTGGGTTCTGTTCAGTAGAACATCTACAGAGTGAAGCACCATCAGGGTTAGATCATGGCCTAGGACCATTCCCTCATTCTGTTTTACAGACGCAGCTGCAGCAGCGACAGCTCGCGAACATCTTGGCAAAGCGCATGCTACAGGATCAAGGGCGGAAGAAAAGTAACCGCATGGCCTATTCTTCCCTCCATGTTCCTGTGTTAATACAGCCAAAGCTCATCCATCACATTCATGCACAAACAACACAAAGGCTTTTTCATAATTCGTTGTGCCCAAAACTGGTGCCGAACATAATGCAATCTTGAGCAGATCAAATGATTGCTGGTGTTCCGTGCTCCACGGCAATGGCTGAGAAATGCCCTTCTTCGTCAAAGCCAGCATCGGCTTAATCACTAGTGAGAAGTTTGGGATCCACAACCTACAGTAAGAACCCATACCTATCAAGGCTCTAACTTCCTTCTGCGTATTTGGGACAGACATGCCAGAAATGTGTTTTATTCGTTCAGGTGTCAACCTTCTTCCCTCCTTTGACAGTAGGTAGCCTAAATAGGCGACCTCATGACAACAATATTGAAACTTTTTAAGCGAAGCTTTGTGACCATGTTTAGCCAGGTGAAAAAGCAACAATACAGTGCCCTCCTTACAAGCACTCTCAGAGTCGGCAGCTAAAAGCAAGTCATCAACATACTGAAGCAGTGTACACGAAGGGGGCAATTCAAGGGTATCAAGCTGTTCTTTCAAAGCCCTACTATAAATGTAGGACTTTCTGTGTAACCTTGCGGTACACGGGTAAATGTGAACGAGCGTCCCCCTAAGGTGATCGTGAACAAGTATCTACTGTCCTTGTGTATAGGAATACTAAAGAAAGCATTCTTCAGATCCACAACACTAAAGTAAGTAGCTGAAGCCGGAATCATAGTTAATATTGTCGTCACATCAGGCACAATTGGAAATTGCAGCAATTTCCTCAATCACCCTGCGGTGCACAAAATCGGAAACAATGCATTTCAAAGCATGCTTGTCCTCAACTGAAATTTTATGTTGTGGAATACGTGGCAGCTTTATTCCACGTTTCAAGAATATTTTAACAGGCTCGATCTGTAAAACACCCTCATCATTATCGACAATTGCCCACAAACTCTCTGGTACATATCTGAGTTCTGGTGGCAAAGGTCTGGTTAAGAATTGAGAGACAGAAAGCTGCTGTGGTGAAATCATCAAAAGCATTCCATCAGAAGAACAATGAATTACCGCATTTAATTCCTTCAACAGATTCAACCCCAGCACATTTTCTCCACAATTCGAAGTCAAAAGGAATGGACAGTGGTCTGTAAAGGGACCCAAAGAAATAGGTACCGGCGAAGAAACTGGAAAAACAACTGGTGTGCCAGAACCCCCTACAGAAATATTGGTTTGCCCTGACAGTGGAATGTTTGGAACCCGAGAATGATCAATGGAACACTTCTGTGCCCCAGTATCTACAAAGAATAGATGTTTCCTATTTCCCACTACCATTTCAACGTAGGTACCTTTCTGATTGACGGGAATAGGCCTACGTTCCAAACCCTGCTTCGGGCAATCCTAACGAAACAGAATATCATCAAAAGGAAGCTCTTCAGAAAGGTAAGCAGCAGAAGGATGATCCAATATGTTTCTAGTATCCACACTTGGTACCTGATTATCCTGTGAAAAAGGTTGCTGTGGATCTTGTGTAAACTGACCTCTACCAGGGCCCCATACACCCGGGCGACCTCTGGATCATCTACCCATATTTCTGAATGTGTTATTCGACCTTTGTCGAAGGACGGGGCATTGTGCACGCCAATGACCCTCTTGCCGACAATAGGCACACTGGTTAATGTTCACAGGACCCAAGGGCACATTCCCTTGTGGAACAAACTGACCTCTAATCTGCAAACTACCCCCTCTGGGGCCTCTAACAATTTGCTGTAATAATACTTTAGTCTTTAAATCACCTTTTCTCTTCTCTATTCTTTCCTTTTCATTATTGACACGATTCTCGTAGTACTGAGCCATGTGCAGTACTTCTGATTGGGACTTCGCCTGACAAGCGCTCTCAGAAGACATAATTTGTGACTGGATGTCAGGCAGCAATCCACGCACAAATTTGTCCACAAATAATCTTTTCCCAGACTCTGTGCCTAAATCTTGTCTACTGAAATCCGAGAATACCTGTTCGAACCGATTAAAGAACTCGGTAGCACCCTCAGACTTCCCTTGGACACAGGCCGTAAGCTTGTCCCAAATAATTCTCTTTTTGGGAATTATGGTTTTCAATTTTGCAATGATTCTATCAGGCAAGGTTAGTATCACCTGAGGCGGTCTCTCACCAGCTGGCCTTTCTCCATCGAGTCTAATTATCTTAGCCCATGTATTTCCCAACCCTGGTACGTCATCTATAGTCCTAACCTGTTTCCACAAATCTACGGGCAGGAGTACAGGAAATAACAGATCAATGTCACTCAAGGTGAATACTGAGGATTGTAAGACAGACTCTATTTCTTTATAGAATCCTGTCAGATTTTTCCTAATGTCAGGAATAGATTGTCTAATGGTATTCACTTCCTGTCTCGAGAACTATCGAGTACATTCTAACAGGAATGAAGTAGGTGGGTCCAGGCGTGGTCTTCTGTTCAAGTAGGTCGCTAGGGCAGTTATACACTCTAATTGAGGTCTACGAAAACTGGAACAAAAATGGATCTACCGTCTTGATTCTGTTAAGAATGGCCTCAATATATCTATTGAGTGGAACTTATTCTTTAACAAATGATCGAGCACCCATCTTTTCTCTCTCGACTGTTGCTTTAAACACCTGTTGTTTTAAACATATATTAGTCAGCAAACATACAAACACAAACATGGGCTTTATCAACAAACTCCCATGATGAATTTATTTCTTCTTCTCTACTCTGTTTTTTGTAACTTATCTTCATTCATTTACACTGCAATATTGCTCTATTTACTACCAACTAAAATGATTGTTTCTGTTAACAAGATGGGTCTATATTCCCTACACCCTTGCAATTTGTGGTCTTTTCAAGGAGCAATGTATATATATGATTCTTTGTCTAAATTTCGAACATTTTTGTATGTTTTCTCATGTTCTGCAAATGGTTGTATTTTCAACAAAAACACATTGTTTGGTGAAATGATAATTTCTTCAATGTACATCAACATCTAAATGACCTTTTATGAAAAACACACGGTTTGGCAAAATGACAATCTAAACGAGATTCCATCTTGTGAGATTGTCTTCATTTAAGTGCACGTATCGAGCCATGATGCACTGATCATCCCCGGCGGTGCCGCCATTATAGAAATACTACCCATGCTCTACATAGCTACGCTACTCGTTTGCACATGCGCATCGTGTCTCGCTTAGTTTAGAAACGATCTCATATATTACAGCCATCACGCATGCGCACCATTCAGACAACAACGCAAGCCACTGATACAGCTCGCTGAGAGGTAAGCTCTAAGACTCCCTGTTCTTCGCGCATTTATTTGTCCTTACTTGGCTACTGGGACCACAGCTATTTCGCTAAGTTACAACATGGCTCCTCACAGTCAAATTATTTTACGTGTACAATCGAGTCACAAGCGCGATCAGCATTCTTCTAAATCAGCTGCATGCTCTAAGCCCATACAATTTCTGCATTCACCCATATCATTATATCCCATGTAAATATCACGGGTGACCACTCAAACCACGTGAACTAGCAAATTTGGAAATCAACATTATTCATCCCTTGAGTTTTGTCACAAGACTGGGTACGGCCACCTTTCTCTGCATGTATGTCCGCCTTCACTCGGGCATTACAAAGTCACGCTTATCTCTGCAGCTAGCTATACACACCCTGTATTACATACATCTGTGTCCCTTTTCAACAGGACTCTCACAGTAACCAGACGTAGCCATTAAATAACAGCTCCCGCCACTTTTTTCGACTTGAATTCAAGATCGATCCTGCAAGGTAATACAATCCCTTGTTTTTACCTCTTTTCTCTATATCACATTCAATGTGCCAGTTCCCTTGAACCACAAAAATTCTTTTGAATCTCTTTAGCAAACACAGAGATCGCCCATCCACTTTGCGGACTACAATCAACACGCCAGGCACTCAACCGCCGGCACCTCCAACAAAAATCAGTCATGACACTTGAACTACCTTAGGTAGGCTGTTCTTCCAGCAGTGTCCCCTTTTGTGCAATATTACTTTGCCTTTTTCAATGAACTCCTGATCTAACACCCCATCCTATGTTTTACCAATTACAGGCGCATGTCATTCTACTTACGGCACCTTTGTGCTCCAATTTCCCTCAGTCCTGAGGACAGTGCTCTGCCATTACCAGCAGGTCACGACCACTCCAACCGCTGGTTCCTTCCATTTATCCACCGCACCAGAAACACCTCAATTGTTTGTGTGTCGACCATGCTTGTGTACTGCCTTATTATTAGCAATACATAAAATCACAGTCACTTGAATTGTACTAACCCACTGAAATATGTACAAAGTATTGTGATCTATATACAATATCTTTTTGTGCCCAGGACGGCATATGTCATTATTTTAAATATTCTTTTATCGGATGTGAACTAATAAATTGCAGAATTTAACTGTCTCTCTTTCTGGAAGAGCATATTGATATACGATATCCAAAGTTCCACTGCACCCTTTTAGACAAACCACCTTAGCGTCACTGACAAGGGTAGCCTTTGACTCCATTTTCTTTCGATATACTGACTATATGTGCCATATACCTCAACTGGAGTTATCGACATATCTGAGATCCATCTAATCGCATCTTTCATACAAATTCGTGCTTCCTCAGATATCGATTTATGACAAGGAAGGAACCGTTCCTGTACATACATACTATCCACATCATCATCATCATTCTGTAACCTTCCCAACTCCTTTCTATACACAAACATCCTCTCGACATGCTCATGTACTTTCTCCACAGTGTCTCTTGAAAACGCTAAAGTGTTCAGGTCTCTTAACCCTTGTGGGAGATCTGTATTATTTAATTTGCCCCATATTGCACATACATGAATCCCTAAACCTTCAATAATAACATTTTTCTCAGGAAAATTGTCCATATTAGAAAGTGTGGCAAGAAAATTAGCTTGATCATCCCTCTCTATACAAAGCTTAGCCCATGCAATCAAATCTCGTTTCTTCTCTGGAGGTACAGTATTGCGAGTAACAACCCTTGACCCCGCACCCTGATCGACTACAAGTGGTACAAGACCACTTGGAAGAGGGGGAGCAGGCAAATTCAATGGAGGTACTGTTACTGGTGCTATAGGAAGAGGTGGAGGAACTGATGGAGGAACAACAACTGGAGGAAGAGGAACATTAGGAGGAGCAGGATCAACAGGAACAACAGCAGGAAGAGCAGGAATAACAGCAGGAAGAGGCAAAGCAGCAGGAAGAGGAACATACAGAGGTGGATCAGAGGCACCAGGCCTTCATTCATTTAACAATTTATCAATAAGTTAATCAGAAAAATGGAAGTCTTTGGAAGGATCGATTTTCTGAATTCCAAGTGAGAAAGCCCTATCCATATTCCTAGCTGACTCAGATTGTTTATCTTGGTCATACAACAACGCTTTTTCGGCGTTCGTTTTATGACGGCGCGCATGTTTTTCTCTACTCTTAAATTGCTGTAACGCTTTTTTTTTCCAATTCTGCAAAACATCAAATGCTTCTGGTCTAGCCTTTTTCTTTAATAGAATTGACTCTAAATACTCAATATGAGGGATTTCAAAACTACCATTGATTGGCCACTGAAGTTTGGAGGCATGTCTGGTTTGTCTGTGCCAAATATCATGAAACACTATACTTCCAATGCCATGCTTAAAGTACATAGTACAAGCCGGCGAACCCTTTGTGGTGCCGGACGGCTAAATTAAATTTCAAAAATTGCCTCTCACTGCGGAATAATGCCCTGAAGCAGGTAGACAATTTCCCAGGCGTATCAAAATATTGGTGTTACCTGGTCAATAATTGTATTTGCAGATACAATGCTCCAAAAATAATTATCAGGATACTTAAGAATTGGGTCACGACTCACCTGATCAATCCTAAGGAGGTCCGATTGGATTACAAAATTCTTACCTAACTAATCTTTCCTCGTGTTTGGTGATTTTGGCAAATCTGCCCGCCTCGATAAGTGGACCCTCATCAAGATGCCGTCTCGGACCACAAGCTAATCGTCCAGGGACCGGGTCGTGCAGCGCTGCTGAGGTGTCACGTCTCTTTCAGAAGGGGCCCCTTATTTTGTCACACTATCCGATCCCGGTCCGATAGCGTGTGTCAACCTTCAACAATCCAGCAGCAATCTTGAGGGTCTCTATTTGGGCACCAACTGTGAAAACAAAGAGAACATCTCAAGGCTGAGTACCCCAAAAGGAAATACACCGAACAAGGGTTACAAAGGAACTGTAACGCTCACCTGGCTCCCACGGAGGCGCTGGTCTAGTCTGGGTTGCTGTGGCCTCTTCAAGCGTGATGCGCAGAACTCGGACCACCGATTGAACAGGACCCCCAAATCTTGCTTGTCTGGCCCGTAGGAATATCCTTCTGCAGATGAGAAAGGGGATTAACTGTCTGCAGAATAGTGTGCTTGCTCCCCCTTTCCCCCCTTCGTTCTTCTCTGACTTCCTCCAAAACCCCCGGTTTAAGCTCACCTTATGGTTTGGAAGGATGAACTCTCCATCCTGCTTCTGGTGCAGTGGCGTGCGTTCGTCCAGTTACTTCACTGGTTTTCAGAATGGCGCTGGCAATATCCACTTGACATTTCTGAGCGATACGCCGTAAGTATGAAAATTCAAAAGTTCAAGTGTGAGCCTCTTTTTATGTTGTCTTCCTAACCTGTGATCTGTCCTTTATTTCAGGTGCAGAACAAAGGCGATGCGTTGAGGGGTTAAATTGACAATGATAAAATCAGGTGAGTTAGTGATGAGGGCGACCCCTCTAAATGTCTTTATAATTCCCCAGTAATGTCTTTTGTCCTTTCCCCATAGGGGCCGGGGTGCGGTACCTGCCAACGAAGCGGCGCTGACCCGAAATGTGGAATGGTTCACCAAGAAAAGCCGGTAAGTATTATGGCTGAAAAGTCGGCTTTGCTCCTGTGTTCCGTCTGCTCACCTTTTGTCTCTTCTTCTCTCCCCTAGGTGCAGAGATGTGGCGACCGGTGCTGACAGCCGCGATGGAGCGATGTAGCCGGGAGATGTCTCGAGGACAGGTGAGTGAAGCGCGGCGCTGCAGCGAGCAACGCAATGCTTTTAAATGGAAGTCTTTCTTCAAGAATGCTGGCGTGAAGATTCCGGATGCAGGTAAGAAGTTTGAATAAGTTCTTGGTTTTCACCTTTCTCTTCTCTTCTTTCCTTCAGGTGTTCCAGGTTCGAGGCGGGCGTGGCTGGAGTCCAGGTGCAGGAGCAGACACGGTGAGCGTTCAGCTGCTGGGATGCAGAATAACGCGAAGCACGTGTGGCTGTCTGGGCGTGGCTTAAATAGCCTTGGAAGAAGTCCTAGGTAAGTATTCTTCCACAGCCCCACCCAAGTAACAAAATAGTCCCTTCAGTAAAATAGTCCCTCCTAAGCCTCATTTGGCTTGGTTCTTCATGCAGCATGGTCTGCATCAGGTGAGTATGCAGCATGGTCTGCATCAGGTAAGTGCACCAAACACTTTCCAAGATGAGCCTGGCGCCTATGGCGCCAGGACTGATGTCCAAAATGAGCCTGGCACCAAAGGCGTCAGGACAGAGTCCAACGAGCCCCTATAAGGGGCCGCTGGGCTTTTACCCGGGGGCATGATGCCTGCTCCTGGGGTTGCTGGGCCTGGGCTGGTGCTCCGGGGGTAGGCATCATGACAGCACTCCCCCCCAAGGCCCCTCCCAAGGTCGTTCCCTCTGGAGGTTTCGGTTTGTTTGGGAAATTCCGATGGAACCTTTTTACTAGCCGAGGTGCATGTACGTGGTCGCTGGGTTCCCAAGACCTTTCCTGAGGCCCGTACCCCTTCCAATCAATTAGATAGAAAAGTTTTGATTTTGAGATCTTAGAATCCAAAATGTTCTTCACCTCGAATTCAGGCTCCCCACCTATCTGGATTGGTTCTGGTGGCTTTATTAATCTGGTTCCTGGGTGCACTGGTTTCAAAAGTGACACATGAAAAACGGGGTAAATCCGCATGTTAGCTGGTAGATCTAGCTTGACTGCCACTGGGTTAATTATAGCTTTGATCGAGTAAGGGCCTAAATACCGTGGATTAAAAGTCCGAGGTCCCTTGAGCGATAAGTGTTTGGTAGCCAACCATACTTGATCCCCTATTTGGTATGGAGGCGCCTCTCTTCGATGCAGATCCGCATTCTTTTTGTATTTCCCTTTCGCATGTTGTAAGTGTGCAGTTGCATCCTTGAAGGCTTGAGTAATCGTAGAATGCAAATGGTCCACTGCGGGCATTTCAAGGCTCAAAGGTGAGTCCAAGTCTGAAGTACGAGGGTGATGTCCATATAGGGTATAAAAGGGGCTCTGACCAGTTCCAGAGTGTATCGAGTTATTGTATGCATATTCAGCCACCCATAAAATATCCTTCCAATTACCCTCCGATTGGTGCAACATACATCGTAGATATTGTTCAAGGGTCTGGTTCGTTCTCTCTGTCTGAACATCGGTCTGTGGGTGGTGGCTGGTTGAGAGTCTTACGTCGATTTGTGCCAGTTGACAACACTTTTTCCAAAAATGAGAAATAAACTGGCTTCCCCGATCGGAGACTAGTATGGACAGGAATCCATGCAAACGGATGATATTTTCGAGGAATTCCTTGGCAAGAACAAAAGCTGAAGGTAATCCTTTCAACGGAATAAAATGGGCCATCTTGGAAAATAAATTCACCACAACCAGAATAGTATTGTATCCATTACAAGAGGGCAGGTCCGTGATACAATCTAGTGACAAGGTGTGCCAAGATGCTGGTGGAATGTCTAAGGGTTGAAGAAGACCGGCGGGTTTTGTTTTTTGACCTTTGTTTTGGGCGCAAACTCCACAGGACATCACGAAAGATTTAATATCCTTTCGCCAGGAAGGCCACCAGAATTGTCGTTTAATTTTTTCCTCTGTTTTGGCAATGCCAGGATGTCCTTCCATCAGAGTATCATGATGACGGGAAATAACCAGTTCTTGCAATTCCTTTTCTGGCAAAAATAAGCGTCCTTGGAAGTAAGGTAAGCCATCGTTGACTGAAAAGTAAGACCCCCTTTTGATCCAATCCTGCAAGGCTGAAGAGTCCAGGAATTGTTTTACCCGTGCTTGAATGTCTTCAAGGGTTTGTAAAGTGGTTATCCCCAAAATTCTTTGTTCGTGAATTATCGGCACAGGTTCTGAGTTTGTGTCCATTTCTCCCATTCCAATTCGAGATAGCGCGTCCGCTTTGCCATTCTTACAGCCGGGACGGTAAGTGATTACAAAATCGAACTCAGCAAAGAACAAAGCCCATCGGAGCTGTCGTGAAGACTGAGCCTTGGCAGTTTTTAAATATTGTAAATTTCGGTGATCAGTGATCACGGTGATGGTATGTCTGGCGCCAAGAAGATAATGCTGCCAAGCCTTAAAGGCAGACTTAATGGCTAATAATTCCTTATCGGTGATTGCATAATTTATCTCCGGCGGCGAGAACTTTCTGGACCAAAATGCTACGGGGTGCAGTTGGTTGGTTTCGGGGTCTCTCTGAGACAGGACAGCTCCCATGGCTAAGCTGGACGCGTCGGTTTCGACTATATATGGGAGATCGGGACGCGGGTGTTTCAAAATAGGTGCGGACGTAAATTTAGCTTTCAATTCCTGAAAGGCCTGTTCAGCTTCCTCGGTCCATTCAAAACGTTTATTTTTCCGCAAGAGTGCAGTGATGGGTTGCACCACACGTGAAAATTCCGGGATAAACCTGCGATAAAAATTGGCAAAACCAAGCATGCGTTGGACACCTTCACCGAACTAGGTGATGGCCATTTGAGGATGGCATCCACTTTCCGTGATTCCATTCGGACCCCTTTAGGTGTCAGGATGAATCCAAGAAACTCAACCTCGGTGGTATGGAAAACGCATTTTTCCAGCTTTGCAAACAGTTTGTGCTGGCGCAATTTCTCTAGGACGGCCCTGACATGTTTTCTGTGATCTGATTCCGAAGAGGAGTACACCAGAATGTCATCGATATACATGACAACACAGACATCGATGAGTTCCCGAAGGACATAGTTCATAAATGAATTGGAAGGCAGCAGGCGCGTTGCACAACCCGAAAGGCATCACCTGGTATTCGAATAGTCCATATTTTGTACGGAAGGCCGTTTTCCATTCGTCGCCTTCTTTTACTCGTACCAGATGATAAGCCCCCCGGAGAGCTAACTTAGTGTATACGCAAGCGTCCTTTACCTGGTCAAGGAGTTCAGGGATCAAAGGCAGAGGGTAACGATTTTTAACAGTTATCTGGTTCAATGCGCGGTGATCGATACAAGTTCTAAGGTTGCCTTCTTTTTTTGGCACGAAGAACAAAGCCGAGGATGCCGGAGACTTTGACGGGCGAATGAAACCATTGGCTAGGTATTGATCTAAATATTGTCTCAAATGCAGATTCTCCGGTTCAGTAAGGGCATAAATCCTGCTACAAGGGGGTTGTGCACCGGGCACCAGATCGATTTGGCAATCGTACGATCTGTGAGGAGGTAACGTGTTGGCCTGTTCCTTTTGGAAGACGTCCTGAAAGTCTTGGTATTCCGGAGGTAGTTGCATGGAGACAGAGGTTACTGATGCTAGACTGATCTTTAGATTTTCTGGGTAGCAGGTTTGTGCACAATCCGGGAAGGTTATTCTCTTCGCTCGCCAATCAATTCGAGGATTATGTGTCTCTAACCAAGGGATTCCGAGAATAACCTGAAACTGTGGAGCCTTGATTACATCAAACACAACTGCCTCCCGATGTCCGTCCGGACCTACAAGTGTCACCTCAGCTGTGGAATGTGTTACCGGTCCAGAGGCAATTTCGGTTCCATCAACTGTGGTGATGACATCTTTGCTGGTTTTAGGACGCAGAGGGAGGTTAATCCTGGAGACCAATTCACGATCCACATAGTTTCCTATAGCCCCACTATTGATGTATGCCTTTAATGCATGCAACCGCTTAGGCTGTTCCGGATCTACGAGGACCATTGGCACAATGAAATGCGAGGTCTGAGAGTTAGTTTTCAAGCTCGGCAAGCGGACCCCTACGCTTGTCGGGCGTGGTCGTTTCCCGATACAGAGTTTTCATGGATTTTATCAGCGGCTCCTACCACCTTCTTGGGCGGCTTTGCCGGGCAATCTCGTAGAAAGTGTCCAGAGGACCCACAATAAAGACATAATTGCATCTGCCACCTTCTTTCACGTTCCTTTTGAGTTAGAGGTCCTTTAAGCCCTCCGATTTGCATTGGCTCAGAGGCTTCAGCCCCCTTGAGGTTAGCGTGGGTCTTGACCAACACCCGGGTCTCAAACTTGGACCGATCTGCTTTTCTGTTTTGCAGTCTGTGATCCAATTGGACCACTAAGTCTATATATTCTGAGCATTCTTGGGGCGGATTTACAACTTGGGCCAGGACATCTTTAAGTTCTCCACGTAGACCTCGATAAAATAACGTGATTCTTTTATCCTCTGGCCACCCAGTTTCCACAATTAGTCTATTAAAGGTTGCAATGTAGGATGGGAGGTCTTGATTGCCCTGTCACAGAGATAGAAGTTCGTCATCCAGAGCCTGCCCCTGGGAGTGACGAGCAAATAACCTTTCCATGCTTGCTTGAAATCCTTGAAAATCACAAAGAATAGGGTCATCTTGAGTTACCAGTGGAACTGACCAATCGGCAGCACTGCCGCTGAGATATGACAATACAAAGGCTACCTTGGTCTGGTCATTAGGGAAAGCCCCAGGTCTGCATAGGAAATGCAAACGACACTGATTCATGAATACGGCGAATTGTTTGGGGTCCCCAGCAAAGCGTTCGGGTGGGGCCAGCGGCATGTTTCCAGGTAGATTAATCTGCACCGGGTTACTGGAAAGCACAGGAGCGGGGTTCCCCCCGGAACCGGGTAAAGGAGTTTGTCCAGCTTGACCTTGCAAAAGCTGTCTAGCCAGGTCATCAGCTCTTTCCTTTGTTACAATCACTTCCCTCCTGAGAGCATTAGTCTCTTGACGAGCGGCGTGTACTTCGGCCCGTAATTCCCCCAGTAGTTGGGCCAACTGGGCAGTCTCAGAAGTTTCCATAGCGCCTGGGTGGGAATTTGTAGGAAGGCTTCGCGTTCTGTAACGCTCACCTGGCTCCCACGGAGGCGCTGGTCTAGTCTGGGTTGCTGTGGCCTCTTCAAGCGTGATGCGCAGAACTCGGACCACCGATTGAACAGGACCCCCAAATCTTGCTTGTCTGGCCCGTAGGAATATCCTTCTGCAGATGAGAAAGTGGATTAACTGTCTGCAGAATAGTGTGCTTGCTCCCCCCTTCCCCCCTTCGTTCTTCTCTGACTTCCTCCAAAACCCCCGGTTTAAGCTCACCTTATGGTTTGGAAGGATGAACTCTCCATCCTGCTTCTGGTGCAGGGGCGCGCGTTCGTCCAGTTACTTCACTGGTTTTCAGAATGGCGCTGGCAAAATCCACTTGGCTTTTCTGAGCGATACGCCGTAAGTATGAAGATTCAAAAGTTCAAGTGTGAGCCTTTTTTTATGTTGTCTTCCTAACCTGTGATCTGTCCTTTATTTCAGGTGCAGAACGAAGGCGATGCGTTGAGGGGTTAAATTGCTGATGGTAAAATCAGGTGAGTTAGTGATGAGGGCGACCCCTCTAAATGTCTTTATAATTCCCCAGTAATGTCTTTTGTCCTTTCCCCATAGGTGCCGGGGTGCGGTACCTGCCAACGAAGCGGCGCCGACCCGAAATGTGGAATGGTTCACCAAGAAAAGTCGGTAAGTATTATGGCTGAAAATTCAGCTTTCCTCCTGTGTTCCCTGTGCTCACCTTTTGTCTCTTCTTCTCTCCCCTAGGTGCAGAGATGTGGCGACTGGTGCTGACAGCCGCGATGGAGCCGGGAGATGTCTCGAGGACAGGTGAGTGAAGCGCGGCGCTGCAGCGAGCAACGCAATGCTTTTAAATGGAAGTCTTTCTTCAAGAATGCTGGCGTGAAGATTCCGGATGCAGGTAAGAAGTTTGAATAAGTTCTTGGTTTTCACCTTTCTCTTCTCTTCTTTCCTTCAGGTGTTCCAGGTTCGAGGCGGGCGTGGCTGGAGTCCAGGTGCAGGAGCAGACACGGTGAGCGTTCAGCTGCTGGGATGCAGAACAACGCGAAGCACGTGTGGCTGTCCAGGCGTGGCTTAAATAGCCTTGGAAGAAGTCCTAGGTAAGTATTCTTCCACAGCCCCACCCAAGTAACAAAATAGTCCCTTCAGTAAAATAGTCCCTCCTAAGCCTCATTTGGCTTGGGTCTTCATGCAGCATGGTCTGCATCAGGTAAGTGCACCGAACACTTTCCTTTATGAGCCTGGCGCCTATGGCGCCAGGACAGAGTCAAACGAGCCCCTATAAGGGGCCGCTGGGCTTTTACCCGGGGGCATGATGCCTGCTCCCGGGGGTGCTGGGCCTGGCCTGGTGCTCCGGGGGTAGGCATCATGACAGGAACATACAAAGATCTTTATTTTATACTGAACAGTTTCAAAGGACAAAAACAACAGATAGCTATCGGCCTTCAGAACAACACAGCGAACTCCAGCGTGGTTCGGTGTGCTCAGTGAGTGGGACTGTACATTAGAATAGTCGCACCTTATATACCTTTGAAAACATGTTGTCCAACCCCACTGTGGGTTAATATTCATTAATACATTACGGATTCTAGGGTTCGTGCCGAGTTCACACATTCATACGTTTAGGGTTTACTTTTAATGTATTCACCAACAAGCCTCAATGGCTACAGTGTACTTTAGGATTTCTTATATAGACCTTCTCAAACATCTATGCAATGTAGTTTGAACAAATGTCTCAGTTCAGTATTTGAATACAATGTTTGTAACATATGCTCGCGGATTAGCTTCATTGACACGAGGAATCCTTTACACACAGGTCAACGAAGGGCAAGGTCTCAGTTCATGACCCTAACAAGTGGCCAGCAGGCAGGTTAGAACAAAGTATATGGTGGAAGGCACAACTATGTCAAAATTGTATATTTAGGTCATTACGCTAGGATAAGGTTGTAAGAATGCAGGAAGTTCATACCACATTTCAGGTGCCGCAGGGAGAATCTCGAGGCCACTCCAGATTCATTAAAACAAAGCACCGGACACACACCAGCCGTTGCCAGCTGATAGCCCTAAGCTGCACTCCTAATGGGACGTGGTCCCCATTATTATTATTAGAATCACGTGAGTCCAATCCCACTCCGGACAGGAGAAGTTTTGATTCACGGGAGTCCACAATCTAAATTAGTTTTCGATGCAGTCGGCATTCACTGTATTCATAATCTATTCATATAAATAGCAAGGTATATAAAGCATCTGTCTATCTGCTCGTCTACAGAAAAGCACCACAGAACTGTGACACAACAGCATTTAAACAGATAAAGTGTTTTTTATAGATATATGAATGTGTAAACTTTACCAAGTCACGTTCAAATTTATTAATTTGCAGCCACACTATTACCTAATAGTGTGGGAAATCATTAACAAAAATTTAATGGTTTTACATTGACAACATTCTGAAACAATGAAAGTATTCTGAGCTGAATGACAGTCCTCAAATGCACCAAAATGTACTCAGAAGATTATACATGAAATTACATATTAAATTAAACCAGGAATTCATATGTGGCTGAACAAAACAGAGTAACCACATTAACTCGATTATCCTTCTGGGCAGTATGACTCTTTATGCTCAGAGCTTCCTAAACACACTCGAAACAACAATGTGTGCCGATGCGTTTCGGATTACGTAACAATCCTTCTTCAGGGCGGGGTGTGTTATAGTTTCAACAATGTTCATTAATTCCTACAAAAGGGAAGGATAACCTAATTAGACCTCTATGGGAACAGAGAGATTAAATAGTAAACTTTCAAGTGAAGAGTAAAGCGTAGAGTAAAACTGACCTTATTCCTTTGTATGTAGCAAAAAACCGGTGTCAACCTATATGGTGAAATGTGCAAGAGTGCATCATAAAGAGTTATTCTAGAGCACGATTCATCTTTTTAAGTAGTACAGACAGAGTTAAATGTACTCACCCGGAAGGAAGACCAATCCCTCTCCCCAGGTGAAATAAAAGGTGATGGGCTGTGTTTTCAGTGGACGACGGCTAGAGGCTAGAAGAGATCAGATATGTGCCTTAAATACGTTATAGACATGTCACCCTGCAATTGAAACAAAATGTAGACTTAAATGGAGTAAAGGATAAGCTAGATCACTTCCAATTTGGAGAGCCTGTCGAAATGACCGGAGTCAATTGTGCTGCCTGTTTTTAACAATGCAAATTGTATTTCAAAACTACAAAGTGGGCATACACCATGGTGTAGAAAATGTCGGGCTTTAACGACTGTGCTCGTCCCCAGTTGCTAGGCTGAGATAATGTCCCTAAATCAAAAGGGATACGGCACTTGTGCGGGTTCGAAAATTACGCATAAACATAAGCTTCAAGCATGTGCTTAAAAGCTCGCCCATGCTCTCCTATGTTGGTGCGCTGATGATCACACTGACAATCACATTACGTGAAGTACCCATCGTGATGGGCACAAAGCTATGGGAACTTCAAATATCTCACTGAAGACACTTACCATTCGGAATCACGTAACCCCCAGTCCGACCGAGCAGCCCGTCGCCAAGACGCGCTGCTCGCAAGTGTCCTGTTTACAAGGTCGTCATGGAAGCAGCGCGCATGCGCGTCTCCGCTCTAGACCTCCATCTTGGTATGGGTCTGGGCGACTGCAGCGCACGTCTCACAGAACGCCCCTCCCAACAGTATCAGCTCATTATTCTGCCGAATACGTGTTCAGGTTTAGGCTCCACGCCCATATTATTGTTAAATAGTAATCTAAATGGCCAGATATTCGAGTCCGCCCGGCTCATGCACGTATGTGCGTTTTGCCATGTATTTAGCAAGTCAGTGCGTGTGTGTTTATTGTAGAAAATTAATCTAAATGGCAAGATGTTCGAGTTCACCCGGCTAATGCGTGTATGCGCGTTGTGACTTATATGTAGCACGTCAGTGTGCGCATGTCCACATGCGCGTGTCCATAAGTGGAAACAGAGCTAAGTATTAAAACATTGTCATAACGGGAATATTAACAGGTGTGACAATAGAGAGTGTATGAAGAGAAAGTAACTGTGTCACTGTACCGATAGGTGAATCTAGGTATGAGTGATGAGAAACTTCACCCTGAAAAATTCAATATGGAAGCGGGGTTGAAAAAAGGGGGGGCTTTAAGAGGGGGGGTCATCTAAGCAGTATAGAGCCACATGGTAAACCCACGTATCACTGTCGATTCTGGTATATAGACAGAAAGTAAAGTTTTTCAAGGGCAGGAGAAGGGGCGTATGGCAGTAAAAAACTGCTCCGCGCCCCTAAAGTCCCGCAAGATAGTCATAGTGACCATCAGGTGATTATGGTGTGATCCCCTATGGCCCCTGCCTACGCGAATACCTATATGTATCACTTGGAGACGGAACACGTCTTGACATCAGCAAGATGGCTACGTCATCTAACCCTCTATGTAAGATACATTGATGACGTGTTTGGTATTTGGTCAGGACTGGAGGAAGAGCTACAGGAATTCTTCGGTATGATGAATGAAATGCACCCGAGAATTAAATTTACAACTGACACAAGCAAAACCTCGATTAATTTCTTGGACATAGAAGTATATGTGAAGGGGGCTAATTTGGAGACATGGGTTTTCACCAAAGCTACCGACAGAAACAGCCTTTTATTGGCAACGAGTTTTCATCCTCGTAGGACAATTAACAGTGTCCCCCTGAGTCCATTTTTACGGTATCGCAGAAATATCTCAGAAGATACCGAATTTGTGAGACAATCGGAATCCTTACGTCACAAGTTCATGGAAAGAGGCTACAACTCCACCCCCCTAGCCCAGATCGAGGAGAAAGTGGCAACTATAGATAGAGACACTCTACTGAAACCCAAAGAGCGGCACAAAGATGACTCTATGGTCTTTGTTACCACTTATTCAGCTCAAAGCAAAAAAATCAGGAGCATCATCCAAAGAAATTGGCCAATGCTACAAATGGACCCCTCAACACAACCACCATTTCAACAGCTGCCAATTTTTGCTTACAGGAATAGCAGTGCCCTAAGGAACAGTTTGGTCAGAGCAGACCTATCGTTGGCTAACGAGGCTCAGACTCAACACAAAGGAACCCAATCCTGTTATAACTGCCAGCACTGCAGTAACATTCTCCCAGGGAACACAATTTCACACCCTTACACAGGGAAGCCTATTATATTGAAACATTCATGCATCTGTGATTCCTCGAATGTGGTCTATGCGCTTAAATGCCCCTGTGGTTTTTATTATGTTGGGATCTCCATGAGAAAAGCGAAATTACGCTGGACCGAACACAAGTCCAATATTCGGACAAAAAGTCTCAGATCCCCGGTATCAATGCACTTCCTAGAAGCAAAACATAGCATTGCCCAACTTAAGCGTATGATCTTAGAACAAGTCAGGGTGGGACCAAGGGGGGGTGATGTCCATAAGAGATTACTCCAGAGGGAGATTGCTTGGCTTGATCTTTTGGACTGTCTGAGCCCAAGAGGAATGAATTGTGAATTTGATCTTATGTGTTTTCTTTAGTGTTTTCTTTAGTGCTTTTAGTTATTTGTGTTAAGTTGCGCACAGATTGTCACTAACAAATGTCAAGTTAGTGCCTTCAAATCAATGTGCCTCTATGCACTTAGTGCAGTGTTCTTGAGGCCAAGTCTGGAACATGATTTCTGGTTACGCATTGAGTTTAACTCGATACCTACTAGTTTGGGTATGTTGTAAAACAGAGTTACTGGTGAATTGGTGATGTTTATTGTGGTTTTTCAGATTGTGAAGAGCAGAGGCACCGAGAGGTCTTTGTTGAGTCAATACCATGTTAGCCTGGTAACAGGCAGTCTTTAATCTGACTAATTAGAATGGGAGCTGTCTTGACACTGCAGGATACATCGAATATGCATGGAAGGGCTCTTTTCCTCATTGAGGTTAGTAGAAAAGGCACCTTATTGCGAGTAATGATCACAGCACAATATTTCCGTGTTGTCCCTTAGGGTGATGGGAGTGACTGGATTGCTGGATCACACCATACTCACCTGATGGTCACTATGACTATCGTGCAGGAGTTTGGGGGCGCGGAGCAGTTTTTTACTGCCGTACGCCCCTTCTCAAGCCCTTGAAAAACTTTACTTTCTATCTATATACCAGAATCGACAGTGATACGTGGGTTTACCATGTGGCTCTATACTGCTTAGATGCCTCCCCCTCTTAAAGCCCCCCCTTTTTTTAACCCCTCCTTCCGTATTGAATTTTTCAGGGTAAGGTTTCTCACCATTCATACCTAGATTCACCTATAGGTACAGTGACACCGTTACTTTCTCTTCATATACTCTCTATAGTTACACCTGTTAATATTCCCGTTATGACAACGTTTTAATACTTAGCTCCGTTTCCACTTATGGACGTGCGCATGTGGACACGAGCACAGTGACATGCTACATATAAGTCACAACGCGCATACACGCATTAGCCGGGTGAACTCGAACATCTTGCCATTTAGATTACTATTTAACAATAATATGGGCGTGGAGCCTAAACCCGAACATGTGTTTGGCAGAATAATGAGCTGATACTGTTGGGAGGGGCGTTCTGTGAGACGTGCACTGCAGTCGCCCAGACCCATACCAAGATGGAGGTTTGGAGCGGAGACGCGCATGTGCGCCGCCTCCATGACGACCATGTAAACAGGACACTTGCAAGCAGCGCGTCTTGGCAACGGGCTGCTCGGTCGGACTCGGGGTTACATGATTCCGAATGGTAAGTGTCTTCAGTGAGATATGTGAAGTTCTCATAGCTTTTTGCCCATCACGATGGGTACTTCACCTAATGTGATGGTCAGTGTGATCATCAGCGCAACAACATAGGAGAGCCTGGGCGAGTTTTTAAGCTCATGCTTGAAGCTTATGTTTATGCGCATTTTTCGAACCCGCACGCTTTCCGTATCCCTTTTGATTTAGGGACATTATCTCAGCCTAGCAACTGGGAAGGAGCACAGTAGTTATAGCGCGACATGTTCTACACTACGGTGTGTGCCCACTTTGTCGTTTTGAAATACAATTTGCATTGTTAAAAACAGGCAGCACAATTGACTCCGGTCATTTCGACAGGCTCTCCTAATTGGAAGTGATCTAGCTTATCCTTTACTCCATTTAAGTCTACATTTTTTTGCAATTGCAAGGTGACATGTCTATAACGTATTTAAGGCACATATCTGATCTCTTCTAGCCTCTAGCCGTCGTCCACTGAAAACACAGCCCATCACCTTTTATTTCACCCGGGGAGAGGGATTGGTCTTCCTTCCGGGTGATTACATTTAACTCTGTCTGTACTACTTAAAAAGATGAATCGTGCTCTAGAATAAATCTTTATGATGCACTCTTGCACATTTCACCATATAGGTTGACACCGGTTTTTTGCTACATACAAAGGAATAAGGTCAGTTTTACTCTACGCTTTACTCTTCACTTGAAAGTTTACTATTTAATCTCTCTGTTCCCATAGAGGTCTAATTAGGTTATCCTTCCCTTTTGTAGGAATTAATGAACATTGTTGAAACTATAACACACCCCG
Organism: Ambystoma mexicanum; assembly: GCF_040938575.1. NCBI lineage: Eukaryota > Metazoa > Chordata > Amphibia > Caudata > Ambystomatidae > Ambystoma > Ambystoma mexicanum. The sequence continues at coordinate 942,757,219 of NC_090927.1, forward strand.
CCCTGACGAAGGATTGTTACGTAATCCGAAACGCATCGGCACACATTGTTGTTACGAGTGTGTTTCGGAAGCTCTGAGCAGAAAGAATCATACTGCCCAGAAGGATAATCGAGTTAATGTGGTTACTCTGTTTTGTTCAGCCACATATGAATTCCTGGTTTAATTTAATATGTAATTTCATGTGTATTCTTCTGAGTACATTTTGGTGCTTTTGAGGACTGTCATTCAGCTCAGAATACTGTCATTGTTTCAGAATTTTGTCAATATACAACCATTAGTTTTTTGTTAATGATTTCCCACACTATTAGGTAATAGTGTGGCTGCAAATGAATAAATTTGAACATGTCTTGGTAAAATTTACACATTCATATATCTATAAAAAACACTTTATCTGTTTAAATGCTGTTGTGTCGCAGTTCTGTGGTGCTTTTCTGTAGACGAGCAGATAGACTGATGCTTTATATACCTTGCTATTCATATGAATAGATTATGAATACAGTGAATGCTGACTGCATCGAAAACTAATTTAGATTGTGGACTCCTGTGACTCAAAACTTCTCCTGTCCGGAGTGGGATTGGACTCACGAGATTCTAATAATAATAACGGGGACCACGTCCCATTAGGAGTGCAGTTTATGGCTATCAGCTGGCAACGGCTGGTGTGTGTCTGGTGCTCAGCAGGCAAGTTACACATTAGTTTATACATAGAGGTCAAGATGGCCATGTTACATTTTCGGAATGACACTGTCCACCATTTTAGCTCACAGGGTGACTTTGCGGAGAGAACCCAAAATGGCGGTTTGACCTAAAATGGCGGCTTGCATTGATTCTAAGGTCGGGACCTTGCAACACGGATTTCTTCACAAGTGACTTACAAGCAGCTTGGCGTAGGCCAATATACATATATTCATTACAAATAGGAGGCACGATATAATTTCCCGTTTGACACATGGAGTAAACCCCCGACCATGGACCCTCCCAACTGGGCCACGTTGACACACAGCTCTTCGTGATGACGTGCTTGGTCCCCCCGGGAACCACACACACCAATGTCACGTGTGCGCAACGCGACACCAATCAGGACGGACTCCATCCAGTCACGGGTCCCCAGCAGCAGATGGCTCGTGGGAGGCTGCTCGTGGCTCTGGGGGGCAATAATTCAGCCTTCTGGGCCAGAGCGTGGTCTTCCGTGTGTTGTTGCGTGGCCAGCTTGATACGTACGGAGTGATTTGGCATGTGAAAAAACAGCACGTCAGCGTGTAATTCGAGGAAAGGCCCTTAGCGTGTAAGTGCATCTGTGACGTAACACGCGCAGACGTTTCCCTCGCCACGGGTTGAAGATCCCACGTGCGTTTCCATAGCTCTGTACGTGCTCTTTGTGGGATGCGGTACGTGAATTCCCCCTGCACCCCCTCCCACCCACCATTGACGGGCACCTGCCAGAAGGCCCTGACTCATGTGCCCCTGCACCCCCACCCACCCATCATTTACGGGCACCTGCCAGCAGGCCCCGACTCATGTCCCCCACCCACCATTGACAGACACCTGCCAGCAGGCCCCAACTCATGTCCCCCTGCACCTCCACCCACCCACCATTGACGGGCACCTGCCAGCAGGCCCACCAAACAACATGTCCTGACAAAACATACCCATGTCCCTAATGCCAACCCTACTCCCCCTTGGCCCCCAGTACAAGCATTCAAGCATACACAGAACCCACTCACAAATTACCCATGCCATGACAGTCTTAAATGGACCACCATGCCCATGCAGGAATGCCCAACGGAGCCACACAGTGGCAACACATGACTGAGGCAATGTTCATTGAGACATGCACAAAACCAATGATAGAACACAACACCAATCTTGAAGTTAGCTAAAATGTATTACAACATTATGAACTGACATTGAAGAAATGAAACTTGAAAATCAATGTCCAATGAGAGAAACAGAAAAAAGAAAATATTGATCCAATGAAGAAAAAATAAAATATGTCATGTTGGATGAAAAAGTGGTCCATTGCCAATGTCTATTAGAAAAAACACAATCCAAATTAAAGAAAACCATTGATCCATGGGAACATTTAAAAAGAAAGTATGTACAAGTCTGTAACTATATACAATGGAAGTCCAAATGATCCATGATCCACAAACAAAAGGAAACCTACAAAAAAGTCCTATGAAGAATGAACTATATACACAAAGTGGAGAAATGTCCATGAACTCCAAAATAAAAGTAAAAACAAAGGAAACCTAACACTAATTAACTATGTACAATGGCGGCAGGCAAGTCCAACGGCTCACTGGTTGATGTTTGGGGCTGGGGCATCATTGAACTCCACATCGATGTCCCGGAGGCGGGCCTCTTCCGTGGCCTCGAGGTCTCGCAGGGATGCAGTCATGGCCTATTCCAACTCCCTGCGAGTTGCATCGAGGCACTCAGCCCGCCTCAATGCCCTGCGCATGGAGTTCTCCGCCCTGACCATAGTGAGCCGTGCCTCCTCCGCCCGCCGCCGCTTCGCATCGATCTGCTGGCCCAACCACTGCCTCACGGAAGACACTCCCAATCCAGAGTCCTCCTGCCCTCCGGCCGATGCCTGCCCCTCTGATGTTGATGGCCCCGAGTCATGATGCCTCCCACACTGAGCCTGCCGCCTCCCACACTGAGCCTGCCGCTGCCCCGACGCAACTGCTGCTGCCAGCATGACGGCATCCGGGATGATGGAATCCACCAGCGCCGTTGTGCACGTGCCCTGCTTGATGATGCCGGCACATCCTCCATCCTCTGGTGTCCAGTTGGTGGGGTGTCCACCCCTGCTGGACCTCCGACTCCCGACTGTGGCAGGGATGGGATCTCCACCAGGCTGTCTGCATTGGTTGGGGCAGATCTACAGGGGGCCCTGGTGGCATCTGGGCCGGAAGATGGCACAGAGAATGACTGGCATATGGTGTGCACAGAGGAGGAGAGGGCTGCAAGTGTGGCCAACACATGGAGTAAACCCCCAACCATGGACCCTCCCAACTGGGCCACGTTGGCACACAGCTCTTCGTGATGACGTGCTTGGTCCCCCCGGGGGGGACACAACGCAACACCGATCAGGATGGACTCCATCCAGTCACGGGTCCCCTCGTCCATAGGTGGAGGAGTGCCAAATGACATGGACCTCCCCCCTACCTGCGGACGGGCCTGAGACGGGGCATCGCTGCTGATGCATGGTGATGCAGTCACAGTGTCATGGACAGAGACATGCACAGGCACCTCCGCGGCAACCTGTGCTGTCTCCTGCCCCTGGACTGCACCGCTTGCACCAGTGGTACCACCCCCACCAGGCCCCATGTGCGGCTCTGTAGCAGCCTCCTCCTCCTCTATGCCCACCCCCAACCTGGATGGCTCTGCACCGTCTTCTGCCATTGCAGGCCCCTGTAGGGGCTCATCCGCCCCTTCCGCTGCAGCCCTAGTGGCAGACGCAGCACCAGTCCCCTCGCTCCCGTATGATGGTATTTCCTGGGGGGGGGTGACTGGGCCTTGTGTCGCTGGCCAGTGGAGGCATCCCTGCCGCTTTCCTCCACAGCACCATCTCCGCCCTCTTCTTCACTCGCCGCTGTGTAAAGGGAGACATTGAACACAAGCATCAGGGTACTGAATTATAGTCCCCTAGACACAATGCAATGGCACATGAGTGGCACTGTCAAACATCACTTCCATCATTTCCCTCCACAACACATGGGTCAGTGCAGGCAACACACATGCAGAAACAGGCATAGCACATGCAACATACATTGGCATCCATGTCCAAGGTACCGTAGTTGCATCCAATGGTGGCCTGGTTCTCACATGCACAATGGGACATGCTGGTCACATGCACACACGTCACTGGAGGGTCATGCATTTGGCCCGGTATACCCCCGGACACAGTGGACACAGGGATGACTAGGCTGTATCAGTGAATCAACACATCATCACCAACATGTGCCATGCATCCATGGCGCACACACTACTCAAACACACAGACATGTACATCATGCATGTCCATGACAACAGCACACATCTCTCACACCCCAAAAATGTGAAATTACAGTCACAGGCATGCATACATGTGTGCGTTCCGCATGCTGCTCCGCATGATGCATTGTTACACATGCACCATCCATGTGGGTCACGCCTGACTGGACTCACATGTGGCACCATCATGTCCCTTCACACACTCATCCAAACATGTCCCATTTCACACATGCAGCCAAGTAGCTAACTACCAGCACACTGCAACATGCCCTTTTTTTAACATAAGTGCATGGCCACTTACCGCTCGACTGTAGACGGGCCTGCATCCTGAGGATCTGGTGGTGAAGAACTGGGTGAATGTGCTCCAGGACCCTCATCTGCTGGTTGGTAAGATGGCCCCGGCGCCCCACTGCATCCGCTGCTTCCAAGAGGTGCCAGTCCTTCTTGAGGGTCCTGGAATGTAGTCCTCCCAGCACTTCTGGACGTGTTTGATGTCACGGGGTGCCACCCCATCCGCGTTGATGGCACTCACTATGTCCTTCCACATCCTCTTCCATCCTTCCTTGTTGGCGCACAATGGTGTGAAGAGGGCATCATAATGCCCCAGAACTTGCTCCACCAGGATACCAAGCTGGTAGCCCTCTGGCTGGGGGTTGCCACTGGTGCCGGAAGGTGTTGTGTCGGACATGGCAACCCCCGAGGCAGGTGTGGGTGGGCAACTGGGTCCTGGGGCTGGGCTGTGGAGTGATGCTACGGGAGTCTTCTGTTCCAGAAGGGGTGGTCACTGCAACTGGACCCCTGCAGATGGCAGATGTGCAAGCACCAAATGGCAGGGCACGGTGGCAGCAGGCAGGCAGGCAGCAGCAGATGGCTCGTGGGAGGCTGCTCGTGGCTCTGGGGGGCAATAATTCAGCCTTCTGGGCCGGAGCGTGGTCTTCCGTGTGTTGTTGCGTGGCCAGCTTGATACGTACGGAGTGATTTGGCATGTGAAAAAACAGCACGTCAGCATGTAATTCGAGGAAAGGCCCTTAGCGCGTAAGCGCATCTGTGACATAACACGCGCAGATGTTTCCCTCACCACGGGTTGAAGGTCCCACATGGGTTTCCATAGCTCTGTACGTGCTCTTTGTGGGATGCGGTACATGAATTCCGAGGGTGCGCATGGAATTTTCCTAGCGTTTTGGCTGGCGCGAGCAAGGTATGTGTATTTCGAAGGGTGCGTGGGGAGTTTTCCACACGTTTTTGATAGTGCGAGAGGGGTACATGTATTCCGAGGGGTGCGCAGGGAGTTTTCCACGCGTTTTCGATAGCGCAAGAGCAGTACGTGTATTCCGAGGGGTGCGTGTGGACTTTTACATGCAATTTCGTGCTTGTGGGGTCTGTATGCTAGTCCCCTGGCCTTTGCGCCATGTAGGAGAATTGTGCAATGTTTTTGGCGCACGGGCCGGATTGGGGGCATTACTGGCGCTGCTGCGGGGTCGCTGCTCCACTCTGCGCCACGGCTGGTTATGGATGTTGAAATCCATGAATACACTGTGCGCTTAAATGGGTTTTGGCGCACGCGGCTGGCGCAGACTGCCGCACGCGCACACTGTGCGCCAGCCGCGTGCGCCACTTGTGCGACGATTTCTATGAATTACCCCTTAATCTGGGATTACCGGAGCAGGGCATTACAAGCGCCATTTCACGAGAACTATGTAGGCTCTTTACTAATTTCATAAGGCTATCTGGTGTAAAGCTACTCTTATTAGGAGGAACATTTTATTCTTCTGAAACTTGAGATCCTAGTCTTGCTTTACATGAGCCGCCCAAGCCTGTTCCGGTACACTATTTATAGGTAGCATTTTTTTGTTAGTCCTGTTTATAACTGCCCATATTCCTTGATTATTATTGCTCTTTGCAAGTAATGCTGCCATACGCCACATCTCATTGGCATTGTATAATTGACGGTGCCACAGCCATTTTTTATGCTGTTTTTTCACTAGTCGTATTTTTGCTGTTGCATCGATGCATTTGGTATTCGTTATGTCTCTAATAGTGGACCTAAGTTGTTTTTTAGCTTTGTGTATCTCAGCATCAAAGGGATTCTTTTTACGATGGCACATATTCCACCTCTCGCTATTAGTGACGTAATTACACTTTTGTAGTGTAACTGCTTCAGTATTATTCAACATCTGTTCAAACATCGGGATCATTTCATAAGTGCGATCTGCAGATCTCAAGTATATGTATTCCATAAATTTGGTAAATTCAGATTCAGCTACTATGTTCCCCTTTTCCAACTTGGAAGTGTTCCAGATTACACGATTTCTGGCATTATTTACCGCTATATTTTACCATTGAGTTGATATGCAGAGTTGTGTCTCTTTGTGTAGATTGATAGGAGGAGATATAACGGAAAATGGTCACTCTCCTCACAACTACCTACACCCATATCAATCATTAGGAAATTTGCACTTTTATTAGTAATTATATAATCAATAGTGCTCAAGCTGAGACCATTTACTCGGGTTGCACTATAATTGTGATCTCTGGCAGTATTTCCATTGAGTACAATAAGTTGGTATCTAGAAAATAGGTTGAGCCAAGATTGCCCAATCCTATCAGTGATTCCATGTTCAATAGGTGCTGAGCGTTGCTCTTCTAATGTCTGTTCAGTTATATACACTATTTTAGCATTCAAGTCTCCTAAGATAATTATAGGACTATTAGGGTCATTTTCTTCCAATATTTTCGTGACAGTGGCGATATTTGTCTTATTAAATCTTCCATTTGGAGGATTATAAACATTCCCTACTAGTACAGTGGGGAATAATGACAATTTACAAGTGACTGCAACAGCCAGTACCACAGATGTGGACCAGCTTGTATTGACACTTATCCAAGAATGTTTGATAGAAGTCATTGGGTCCCCTTTTGGTTAGCCTCTGGGTCCTTTTATAGCTAGGCTTTGAATAGTACAACGACCATCAATCTCATAAGGTTCATATAGCCACGTTTCTTGTAGTGTCACTTTACAGAAAAAGTGCATATTTGCCAGAAGTCCATTATCCCCTGTATAGTGAGAGTTTACCTGCGTGTTCCATGACATCACCACATTGATGTCATGGACAGCGGTTTTCAAAATGGGTTTTGAATGCCATAGGTGGCCATTGTCAATAACCATCCGGGATTGTTTTACCTTGTTCTTGATCTTTCTCACATTAACACTGATTGATATCATTGGTGGCTGGTCCTTTTAAAATGATATTCTTATTTCGTTCTAGGTGCACAATCGGATGTGTGTTTTCTTACTATCATCACAATAGGTGAAGAGCTAATCAGATGTTTTACTTTCTGCATGGATACTTCCTTACATGTGTAGTCTAATTTTTCAAACAAAAAACTCTAGCGCAGAATATACTCATGCATTTGTATATCAACACACCAAATATTTTTGGTCACCTGCATGGGTGTCACTAACTGGTCAACTTTTTGGAGATCGTTTGAAAATATCATGCATAGGGGTACAATTGAGGCACACAAACCGAGCACATGCTGTCTATTTAATAAAACCCATTTTTGAGAAGAGTCTATAGCCTGTAATTGTATTGCACGCACACAGTTAGTAGAATCTTCTATGTGTGCACTAGCTGTACTTTTTACCTGAGGTTCTAGATTGTCTTCAAACCGAACCGATTTGGCTAAAGATTTCACAGATTTAACAGACAACTTCACAGGCTCTGATCTAGCATCACAAGCACCTCCTTCTTTGTTTTCCCCCTCAAATAAATGGTGCATGTCTAATAGAAAGATATCAGCAATTCCTTTATCTTTCTTCACTTTCTTTTACTCATTATTTTAGGTGTCCCTGACCAACCTTGAGACATTCTCCTTGGCATTTGTGCAGAACTTGCCATAAAGGATTTAATATCTGGCATGTGGAGTACATTTTTTAGTCGATTTGGTGTGCCTTTCGTACCATTTGCATGTATCGCCACCTTATGCTCACCAACACAATTCGGCTCTAAAGAAAGTGGTACTGGCCCATCTCTTGTCTTTTTAAGGTTAACTGTAGTTGCATATTGTCTCTCTCAATATTAGAAGATATAATTTCACTTATAATGCACCCATCTTTAACCGGACAAGATGGCCTTCTAGCATACATCACAGATCGAGAGCATTTTTTTTTGTCTTTTTTGAAGTGAGTGATGTTTTCTTCTTACGTTTTTCCTCACGTTGTTATTGGTATTATGTGTGTTAGCACTGCTCTCAATAGTGTTGTACTCATCATAGGTTTCAATGAGGAGTCCAGCACAGTCAGTGTGTTTCTCATTCCCACTAATCTCTGGTGACATGTTCGCTACTTCTGGCACCTCTGTATTACTACCACTCTCTCTTAGAGTTTTCCTACTTCTGTTGATAGATTTGTGTAGCAACCGCGAATGGACATCCAGTTTCCTCTCAATGTGGTCACACTTATCTACCAGAGTAGTTTACACATTTTCTAGGGCTTCAAACAGTTTGCCAGAGTTCATGCTGGCAAAACTTAAATAATTTCACAAATCAGAAATGCTAAAATAAGGCACACTCTGCTCAAGGGTAGCCAGCTTCATAATAGGTATCACCACATCTGATGAAGCTGGGATCACTTTATGAGTAATCTGCCCTGTGTGTGGGTTATCCTCATACCTATCTAGGAGTATATTTTTTCTCAATCATCTCGACAGACAAAGGTAGCAGCCTATAAAATGGTTTTGTCGCCAATACATCCAGTGAATCTTGTGTGTCAGGTCTATCTACTGCAGACATGGCTGCCAACATGCTTTGTTCTGCTAGCTTTCGCAAAGTTGGCATGTGAACAATATTTGTAGTTAAAAAGGGGGAGCATAAACCTGCTGCAATTAGAGATGTTGTTTTCCCACGACAGACATCAGCACAAATGGCTGAGTATCTCAAAAACTGGCAGGAAGAAACTACCTATCTATTTACACCGAAGGGAAATATCAAGCATGCTTTCTTCAATCCTACACAAAAACAGGATGATCTCAGATTTTATTCTACAAATTGGAGAGATTTTCGAAGAAGGAAATAGATAAATACTGGGAAATAGTATCCCTGGAGAACTACCTTAAAAATGAATTAATTCCCAGAGGTCTACGCATTCTGATCTTCCCGAACTTTAATAATGACTTGGCGGAGATGTGGGAGAAGAACCTCAATGGTAGCTCTAACAAAATGGTGGAACTTTTAATAGAACATGCAACACGGGCACATAAAAGAACGATAGAACAGACAAAACAAAAAAAGAAATTGCAGAAAAGAAGTCACAAGAAACAACGAAGGAAAAGAATTACAATACCATGCAGGATATTCTAAAAATCTACCAAGACGAAGTCAAACTAAGAAAACTAAGGAAACACTACAGAGATGAAAGAGACTATAAGGAGGACAGGGTGTACACTTTCCAAGCTAAATACAACTACTCTACGAAATCTGGATCAGAGATGAGTACACCTAATACATCTTCCGCAAGCTCGGATGCTGACTCTGAGGGAGAAGCACCCACCACAGATGCAATAGCAGAAAAGGATAGCACAAGTGGGAGATCAACCTCTGGTTTTATGAACCACATAAAAAGGTACAAGAAGGGTAATAGGAACTTTCAACCTAAACAGGTCCGTTTTCAATTACCTGTGAACACAGGATCAACGACCAATACACCAGGAGGAGAGGAAGGAGGGGTGGCACAAGATCCAACCAATCCAGGAACACAAGGAAATATAAACAAAAGGTTCACCAGAGCGAACGCAAAAGAAACAAACAGAACGAAATAACACAGAATCTTGTCCTGAACCTATACAGAAGAACCTTATCTCTGGAAGAAAATAAGTTACTCAATAAAGGACTGTCATTCGCCCCAACGGCGAAACATTATGAGATGGACTTACACATTGATTTATTCAAATTCGTACAGAAATTAAAACTCAAAAAGTTTTTTGCCACCAAAGCACCAGGTACTTATCAACAAATAACCAACACATCACCAAGTGATCTGAGCATTAAAGAAATAGAAGAAATACACCTGCTAAGATCCATTACAGAACCTGCAGAGTATGACATTACTCAAGTACTACGAGACCTGAATGTGGAACCAGACATTCTACCGACCAAGGAGCTGAAACCAGTTTCAAAATTTGTACCACAATTTGCAGCAGATAATATCATTGACACCTTTTACAAGGCGTTATCACAGGACCTTTACTGGACGGATTCGAAAAGACATCAGACAAAAACAAAGCATAATTTAACTATCAAGGAACAAGAAGTCCTCCAGACTCTAGAGACTGACCGCTCCATTGTGATTAAAGAAGCGGACAAGGGGGGGGTAACATTGTTATTATGAATAGAGAGGATTACCTAGGGATGGCCAGAAAACATCTGAATACCACAGGCTGCTACGTAACAATACCAACAAATCCAATCAAACAAATAGTACTGAATCTGGAACAACAAATTAAGAACTGGCACCACAAGGTTCTCCTTACGGGCGATGAAAGAAGTTACCTTATCATCAAAGAACCCACAACACCTATCATGTACTTTCTGCCAAAGGTACACAAGGAGTATGACCTAATACCAGAAGGCCGACCAATCCTTAGTGGAATAGGTTGGGCAACAGAGAATATCTCCCAATACCTGGATAATATTTTAAGACCCAGAGCAATGAGATTGAAGGCTTACATGAAGGACACCACAGTTGTCATTCTCAAGCTTAAACATGTTACTTGGGAAAGAGACTATCAACTAGCCACAATAGATATTAGGGCCCTATATACATCTATTCACCATACATGGGCACTTAGAGCAATAGATCACACCTTTAAGGAAGACTCGGCATCAATGTATTAGCAAATCCAAAGGGTAAAAGAAATGTTGGAACTAACATTTGAATATAATATCTTCAACTTCAACAACTGCTTTTACAGACATATCAAGGGCGTGGCGATGGGCACTAAATATGCCCCGGCCTTGGCTAACATTTTTATGGGATTATTTGAAGACACAGTTATCTATCACGACAAAGCTTATCAAAAACTACTTGTGCACTGGATGCGATACAACGATGATGTGCTAATAGTATGGAAAGGTACAACCACAGAATATAAGGACAGGATCAATCAAAATGAAATGGACATACACTTTACAGGCACCTGTCATGAGGAGAGCATCGACTTCTGGACCTCACAATATACATTGATCATAATCAAGTTAGAACTCGCACATATATGAAGCCCACGGAAGTAAACTCAATTCTACATGAAGAAAGCTGACACTATAGACCCACCATCGTGAACATACCCTCAGGGGAATTTCTAAGGACCAGGAGGAACTGTCAGACAATGGACCACTTTGACAAGGAATGCACACTTCTAACATCCATATTCCTGGCAAGAGGCTATACAGAACAATGTGTGGAAGAGAGCTCTGGACAAAAGCCTAGCAACAACTCATGAAGAAACACTTACATCCAGGAATAAAGTGACAGAACAACCATCACTAAATACATCAGTGATCATAGAACTTTATACAAAATCTTAGCCAAACATTGGTACCTTCTCAAGCTTGACGAGAACATTGCAAAGAATGTGGATGAGAAACCAACGATCATCTATAGAAAGGTACAGACTTTGAAGAATAAAGTCCCTCGCACCTACCAGACCTACCTAGGGAGGAACCATCGACCTGGTTAAAAGTAAGAACAAATGTATTTAGGAAATGTGGGTCATGCACAATGTGCAAATATGCACACAACATAACAGACTTGTTTACTGGCACCAACAATAGAACGCCAAAAAATTTACAATCCATCAACTGTAGGTCGAAACATGTGGTATATGGGATCATATGTGTATGTAATTTGGTCTATATCGGCAGCACGATAAGGGAACTAAGGTTTCGGATCAGAGAACATTTAGCCAAAATTGGCAGTCAAGACCCAAGATTACCACTGGCATGCCACTGGCAAGAGAGACATCAAATGGATAATAAGGCGGACATAAAATTCATTGGTCTCCAGAAAGTCTCTTTGGGTAAAAGAGGTGGCAACAAGGAAAAGAAACTGAGACAAGCAGAGGCGAGAACAATTTGTAAACTGAATTGTACAGTTCTCGGCTTAAACATGGACAATGAAATGGTCTCTTTTCTTTAAAAAGGGACCTCATTGGACTTGGATTATATTGTGGTGCACTCGGTTACCTTATTATCTAAGTGAATCATCATCACAAAATGCTCTTTATGTTTGCAATAACTCATAGGCTGGCTAGGATACAGGACTAAATTACTTTGGGTTCTAATTAATTTAACACTTTAGAAATAATATGATTAGGGCCATCAGCTTGGCGCAATGATGGCACAGCACATTAATTAGGTGTCCATTTGCAGCATAATCATACCCAACAGCTGTCGGGATCTTAATTTGGCATCAGGGACCATCTAATTTTGCAAAATATCCTTTATGCTGCTTATACTATGGGACAGTGCCATCTCTCAATCCGATGAATATGATAATATACATTGTTTGCAGTAGGCGGTTTCACCCAAAAGAATTTGACTCTAATTGGTCTCATATTTGCGTTTCTTTGGTATTTGCAATGATATGTAATCAGTAAACCTTAGTAGCATCTAAATGAAACAGAACCGAGATTTGGACATGTTAGGAAGTAAAAAGTATGGCAAAATACATTGTTCTAAAATGGCCGTCGTATTACACAGGTAAACACTAGCCCTCGCCATGGAAAATTGACTTACTCTTGAGTCCGTTGTCATGACGGCCGAGCCTCAGATTAACAAGGAAGGGGATGCCATCAGACGCACACTCCGGACATTCGGCTGGATGTGATTGAACGTGAGACAGATAGGAAAAGGTAAGAGACCGTCTCAGAAGTGCGGCGGATCTACTAACGAGTGCGCTTTAAAGAACATCACACGCTTGATCTAAGGCGGCGTGAATGCAAGCACAAACTCTTTAAACTAGAAGGAGAATATATAGAATGAGTCAATACAAGTCACACGCAAGTGTTTACATGCTAATATAGATTTTTACATGTAATGTTTGGAAACACCTTTGAGCACTGGATGTTTGAATAATGGATTAAAACAGTAGGACGGTGCTTGATGCGAGTGTATTAACACGCACCAAGTACTATCTTAATACTGTAACTATAACAATGAATTTTTGGGCGGAGGGTGGAACTCGTTTACCCTAACATGATCAATAGGCTTGCAATTTGAAGCAGCATCATCGCTAAATGATACACTTATTTTCTTGAAGGGATCTAACCTGACATTGGAAGAGCGGATATTCTCTGCTAAATCAAAATAAAGGGGCATTAGAGAAACCCAGGTAAAACAGAAATATTTACTATACATTCCTGAATTAAGAATGTGGTCATATATGAAGTACTGATTAACTAAGTTTTTTGTACCTATCTCTTGACCCTCTCTGTCCCTCCCACTCCCCAACCTATTTTTGTCTGGCTCTTTTGCTTTTTTGCTTTTTTACTTTTGGGTTTTTGTATTATGATTTCTATTAACAAAATATGTTGCATTGTCTTAAATGCATTTCTTATATGTAAATATGTGATTTAACATAATGTTTTTTGTTACTGTTGGCACTTACCTTTTGAACATATACTTTAATTAGCCCTGATTTGAGAAAGGTCTATAAAGGGACCGAAACATGTGTCATCTTAAGGGGCATTTCTATATATTAAACCATTTTTGTAAAACTGGGCGCAGTCTCATCTTGGGTCTCTCTTTTCTTATGAATGCTTACATGTGGTCTTCTCTTGGCTAAACCACAAACCCAGTGAGACGCGACCTTAGGGGACATTTTTGAAAATAAACTGAACTGAAATACCAAGATTGAATTAACATGTCAATATGTTAGACCGGACCAACATAGCCAAGAATTGGTGAAATTTTGTTTTGCCATTAGTTTGATTAGGATATATTGGGCCTCATTACGAACATGGCGGTAGCCGTGCCTGTATGGCAGGCACCACCTCCCGCGATTGGGAAATAACCGGCCCATTACGAGATGAGTGGGCCGGTAATTGCCCATTTGCGGGAGGTGGTAATGCCGGGCTCCCAATCCCCATTTTGCCCATAGGGCAAAATGGGTGTGGGGAGCATGGATGCGCTGGCACCGTTAATAACGGTGCCGGCAGCATTACGAGTTCTGCTTGGGGGTGCCGCACAGCCCGCCAGGTAAGACCTGGCAGGCTGTCAGGAACCCACGAGCAGAATTCGTAATGCAGTGACCCGGTATGAATGGTGCTGGTGCCTTACTGGCACTGTTCATACCACGGCCGTCAGCCTCATAATGAGGCCAATTGTCTCCCTACTTTCATGTCCTTCAGATTATTCGTCAACACATGGAAATACCTGTGTTATTTGATTCTGTTTATTGCCATTTGAGTTCTGTAGTACTTGGGAAAACAGAAAGATTATGCCATTTCCTCACCAATCTCAAGTGCACAGTTTTCTTCTTCCACTTCAGTTATTTGGCAGAGAGCCAAGCACGTTGTGCGTTCTATTTTACACATTCTTTTGTCATCTTTGCCAACTTTCCATTGCACAGTAAACCAGGTTGGGTGTTAATTTTGCATTCACATGCTCGCCTAGCCCGAGCTGGATAAACAGAGGAGTACAAGGCTAGCTACAGTCATGTTAACTGATTCCCCTCTACTGGCAGACTTCAATTCCATATATTGAAACACAACACTCTTGTTAAACCAAATTATAAATGTGCACTATATAAATTCAGCTGTGTACTAAGACAGCCAATAAAGCTGAGTCTAAGCAAACATACACGGGTAAACAGTCTTTCTACTACTCTCACAGCCTTTCTCTTGTTTACACTCTTTATATCTCCAGAGGTTTATGACTGAGTCCGTCACATTCAACGCTTTCAAGCAGGCATATTTTCTTACACACCCTCGTTATAACCCTAAATCACTGATACTAACACTAAACTCAGCAACGACTCTTTGCTCGCATCAAAGCAGCGAACGGCAAACAGGCTACTTCAGAAAGCTTGTGCACAAAAAGCGTGTGCACCTATGATTATGTAGCCTTCTGGGTAATTAGGGGCTAGACTTCACACAATAGTATCCAGCACAGCTTTTTTCAGTGTCCCAGGTGCAGCATACGGTCTGGGCAGCCAGGCAGCAAACATGCTACTTAGGAAGGCTACTTCAGAAAGCCTGTACACATAATAAAAGAACACATATTTTTACAGCTACAGTGACATGGGTGTGAACAATCATTGATGACCTGTGTCTCTCATCCATGTAGTAACTAGGACCAACCCTACTTGGCTTCAAAGCGAGGAAAAGGCCAGGCCCCTCATGCCATGGTGCCTAATAAGTGAGGTAAAGTTACAAGACCACTCAGAGCAACTGGCCTGAGGGGTCTGGTCCATTTCTCACTTTGAAGCTAAGAAGGGTTGCTCCCAGTTGCTGCATGGATGGGAGACAGTCCACAGTCTGGTAATGTGTGTTTTCTTCATTTTAAATATCTCATAACACACTAAGAAAACAAATGACATCTGCTTTAAAATAAAAATTTCTACTGTCAGTCCTTGAAAGAATTGCACTTAGAAACCATTTGTTTGCCATTTGCTGAATTGCATTCTGGTATTTGAAGTCTGCCATTTAAAGGGTTGCAGGGAAATGGCACAACTGTGCACTTTTTGCCATAAGGATTTATATGTTTGAGTGGCACGATGGAATGTGTACTTTTTAAGTTATTTTATATAAAGTAGAGTATTGTTGATAACCAAGTATGGAAGTCAGGAGGAGAAATGATGAGAGGGTAAGTAAGTCATGTGTATTTGCCAATGATTTGGCAAGAGCGTTTGCAATCCTTGACACTGGTGCAGTTATGTTCACATTATTGTGGCTGCTTTTCAGGTCACAAGTAAAGGACACATGTCATTGGACAGTGTAACTTTTCTTCAGAGAGCGGAGGCAACCCCTTGTTCTTTTTTTTGAGGTAGGCAATCTTGCTCAACTATTTGGCTACCTGGATTTTACTCAGGTTGTCATGTTCCCAGTGCAGACACTTATTCACATGACCACAAGCACATGTTTTGAATTGGGATGTAGTTTTTTAGGGAATATTCCACAACAGATTGCTGGGTTTAAAAGGTGAGTACCTTTTATAATTTGCCAGCATATTTATTGGAACATTTCCTCTCTCAGGTTATTTTTCTGGTGTTCATTACTTTTTTTTGTAAATCCAACACTATTTTGTCTTGCACACTTTCTTCTAAGGAGAATGTTGATTGAAACAAATGTGTACATTTCACTTTAAAATATGGTCACTTACTGTGCGTATATTCATGGGTGCAAGCTTTTTTAATTTTCGCTACGGGTGCAGAAAGTACCTGGGCATATGCTGTTCTTGCAGCAAGTCATGTTTTTCTCATTTCTGTGCTGCTTAAATGATGTTATGTCTAATTGCATTATTGATGTAATCAGTTGTATACAATATAATTTGTTTGTCACCAGAGATGTCATCAGTGATGTACTTTGTAATGTCATCAGGGTTCTCAAACAACATGTAATTATTGATGTCATCACTGAGGTGATCTATGATGTCATCATTGTGGTCATAGGTCATGGGTCCGTCATCTATCTGCATGAGTTACAGGCATTTGTTTTGTGTCTATCAGCAAAACACTAATGTATGTTTGTATAGTGTTGTGCATGGATGCCTATGTGCTTCATGTCTATGTGCACTTATTTCGTGATGCCATTGATGATGTCATTGGCTGATTGAGTTTATGGTGAGTCAGCTTGTTTGATTGATGACAACTCTATCTCCTCCATATTGTCAGTCAGGTATTTTTTGAATGGCTGTCTGAGAGAGTAACGTTTCTCACATCTGCAATACATTGTCAATGTTGATGATGGGCCCATGAGTGATGTACATTTATCGTGTCTCTGCCTTCAGGCTGCGAGTTGGGCAGGGGTAACAAGGGCCACACTTGGACCTCTGTTTTCAATCCCCTCTTTGGTTAACGAGTCAACCACACTACCTAGATGACTCTCTCTATTGACTTACAGCTTCGGGAGCCAAAACTTTGTCATTCCTTTGAGGTATCCATGACTGCACTCTCCGCTAGGATTGCACCATCCCCATTTTCCTTAATGGTCACATGTGTTGAAGGGAAACTCTAACACTGTTCCAGCTGTGAACAGAGGACACTGGGCCAGCTGTGATTTCAGTGAATTTCACGTCTTTGTTTCTTCATTTTCTCTGTTCTCTAAGGCTGTTAACACATTCAGCTCCATAATCTTTTCAGTAGTTTTCCTGCAATGTGATATTGCTACTCTGATGACACAGAAGACGAATAACACTAGTACCAATGCTGCTACTGGTACTTTCAGTCCACTGGCCATCTGTGTGGCATGTTGATATCTAGGAGAAGATGTATGCTAACCAGTTGTCATCCTTCCCTATGGCGTCCATCTCTGCCTCTGTTTTAGCATGTAGTTCTGATAGTTGGGTGATAGCTTCTTTCAAAGTCCCATTCTCTTCATCTTGAGCATGTATGAATGTATAGCAGAAGACCCGATCTTGGGGAAAACACCTCTCTCCATGGCTTTAAGAAGGTCCAGAATGTATTGGTTCTGTATGGGCATTAACCTGACAGCTCGCATGTCTTCTTTGATTGCATTGAACCCTTTAATGGTTGAATTTATCATCTGCATTAGCTCTCATCGTGTGATCATGAGCCATTTGGCATTCACGTTCGCTTGAATCACTGGAGCGATGGACACAAAAAACATCTTGGTTCTTCTGACCAGCCTATGTTCTTGCTGTGTTGCGTCCAGTGCATCTTCCAATTTCGATGAGGCATAGTTCCCTCGATTCATTCTTGTCAGATCTACAGATCTCTTCTCTCTTTGGTGAGCATCCATCTTGGGGAATCAATCTACTTGTATTTCTTTCCAGGGTACTACTAGGGCTGGTGTATTTAGCTGTACAAGGGAGCATATACCTCCCCAATTAGGTGGCAAATGCATGCAAACCTTCATGCCTGGTATTTTCAAGATTTGCTTGAATCCTTTATTCCCTCCAACCTTCACTGGACCATCGCTCTGGAAACACAATGAAGCAATCTCGACTGGTAGAATTGGCAGAGGACCTGCTTCATTTTCTACCCATATGAGCAACATTGCACTTGCTTCCATTCTTTGTGGCAGTTGTGGTTTTCCTTCTGCACTATTTCTATTGGAACTGTTAGGAGTGTGTATGCTTTGCTCCCACCCATTCCCACCTTCCACCGTTTTGCTGTGTAGACATGTCCATATACTAATAGCTGTGGTATTTCCCAGTAGCCTCCTGTCTCATGTTGTCCTTTCTTGGGTCATTGTAATTCCTTTTGTGTCAGTATCTTTGCTCATCCTTTATGTAGGCCACAGAGATGTATTCTATTGTTTTGTCAGTGACCAGTAATCATCTATCATGTCTTGAGTCTTGATATAAATATCATCATGTTAAAACATAATCACATAATACCGCCTTGTTATGAATATTGACCTATGCCCATTTGCATTACACAGAAAACCGTTTTAGTAATGTTTCAATTTTTCGATCGATCTTGCCGCCATTTTAAGACTCATCCGCCATTTTGATTTCAACTCTTGTTTCATGTTCTAAAATGGTGGACTGTGTTTTCAACTTGCAGTCGAGCAGAACGACCTTTGAGTTTTGTTAATGTTTAGGCTGACCGAGAGCAGACTGTTTGACCAATGTAAAGACACCTTGTGACTCGAATGAACTGCCATCCAAGTATTGTCTGCGCTCACAAACCTCATCCTCATATAAACAATGAGACAATGGAAAACAAACTCAGATCATGTGTTCTGGCTGAACCCCATTGTAGCGCTTCTTGGAACAAAGCTCACCGTGGATCAGAGAACCAACAGCATCATTGTAACTACATTGACATGTAAACTTGTTTAATCTGTTGTACAATATTTTCATATTTGACATATGAACTGGGCACAAACTCTAGCCAGTAACCTATTAATTTAGAGAGAGGCTGGACAATGTTTCAAAAAAGGTATAAATATGTCTGTGTTCAGATGTCCAGCTCTCTCACCACTCAATGTGTCTGCTGGTACACACTGCAAGGTGTTGGGAGCCAGATAGCTATCTGTTTTGCTGTGATACTGTACAGTAATAGAAGATACTTGTATAATTTCAACCCGTGATTGGCGTGTTTCATTTGTGGTACTAAACTTCAATACTTCTTTGGTCTTTCAGTCATACGGGAACATTGTCTGCAAAATCCATGTTAATGTAGCCCATCTCCCTTGAAATTGGACTCTGGTGGTGGAGAGCGAAATATGCATGAGGCATTGTGCTCTGGTGGTTGGAATTTCAGTTGCCAAGCATTTTCTGGATGTAATCATGGCACAGGGGATGAAAGAACATACATAACAGCTCTCCTTCATGGTCTCTTTCCCCACCTTGGTCATGTGATTTTAGTGCATGGTATCAGAGACATGGGCCGAATCAGTTATTTACAAATGTACCTGGTCAAAGTCTACATCTGCACTGCATTTAAGTTGTTTTATCTCTTTGGCACCGCTTGCCATCCGGCCAGATATGGCTTCTGTAAAAGCATGGATAGTGGTTGTGTTAGTAAGTGTCGAAGCATATGCATGCAAAAATAAAATCCTTTGCAATGCAAAGAGGGTAAATGGGTTGAGACAACAGAAGGCACATAACCTCAATACAACTGTTTGAATTACAGTTCCTATTTTGTAATACAGAATGGCATATTGCATGGTTCTGAAGATCTGTAGGAATCACCTGAAAAGCATCAAAAATCCAAGGGCATTGTGTTAGTGTGTTAGGTTAAGCTCTTTGTCTAAATTATTTGGAGACCACTGAATAGAACAACCACTCCCACAATAAATTGATTCTTGTTTCACTCTGCAACTTTGTAACAGACTGGTCTCCGTGGGTCAGATGTGGGTATGTTTGTGCCACATAAAGCAGGTAAGCATGAAAAAACAATCTAGGCAGGATCATCTGTTTAGTCTCTGAGTCAATTACAAATCTAATAGAGTGCTCCTCAAAGGTTGTGGGCAGGATTGGAATCATGTATTTGAAGCAGTCCTTTACGTTCACGAAGAATACCTAGTGTGAAAAAAAGTTAGTGTGCCTAATTTAATGGTGCATTTTTTTCCTTCTCTAACTCTAGCCATAGAGCTAGTCATTCTTTTCTTTTTTCTTGTTCTTCTTCTTGCATCAAATCATCTTTGATCTGGTGGGAGAACTTCTCACCTTGGCAGGGCTCAACGTCTACAGTATAATTGCAGGCCTTTTTTCCATTCAGCTTAACCACACAATTAGTGACTGCTCAACAAGATAGGGTCCGCCTAGCATTGGCTTGAACCAAGGCCTCACAAAACTCTGCAAAAGAACAGTATCTCTCGAATAAAGTAGTGGCGGTTTTAACATTTCTTTATTCATTTCTGGAGTGTTGTCTTTCTCACTCTTCTTCGACTTCTCCTGCTGGGATTGAAGCTGTTGAGAGGTAAAAGCAGCACAAGCCTTCATCGAAGCAATGTAAGCATGCATTTCATCTCCTAAAACAACAGCAGAAATGTGCCCATCTGTCAGTGCTCTAGTTGGAGGAGCAAGTGGGAGTTGCATGCATCGCCCTGTCACACCTGTTAAGGATTTTGTCTGAGGGCTATTACATAATTGGGGTGTTATTTAGACTTGTAGTAAAATGGCAGTAAAATGGTGGTAATGTGGCAACATGGTAGCGCAGTGTATTTAGAGTAATGCCCATTATGGTGAGCCAAGTCTTCCCTTTCTTTATATTTGTATTCTGTTTAGGGTTCACTGTAATTGCAGACTATTGGACTTTGCACTTAAAGGGACAGAACAACACCAGCTGGTTCTCTGGTCACTTATTTACAAAATCGGACTACCGTCTTGGGTGGGTCAGCTCAGCTATCAGCATGCACAGCTGAGACACACACACACATGCATAATACGTTTTCCAGCTTGCTAGCTGGTTCCCAAACGTTATCTCCCACTTTACCATATGTGAAAAATATTCTTATTATTTATCCTCTTTTAAAAATATCCACATAGACACAAAAATGTGATCCCACTCATTCGGTTTCTTTACAAATGATTTTGTTTATATGTGTTATATTGTAAAAATAGGTTTTGCAATACGCATGTTAAACAAGTCAACACTTCATCAATAGAATGAAAACATTCATTTTTTTTCTTACCAAGACCGTGAAACCTGATGCGGTTACAGAGTGAACTTGTCTAAGAGAAAAGCCATAAGGTACATAACACAAAATATGTCAACTTTTCCCTCCGTCACACTTCAGTAAGTCCCCATTACGCATGCGAAAGAAAGGAAACAAAAACCTTGTTCAAAATTAACATTTAACCATGACTGACTGACGGGAAATGCACACCATCATCTGAACGCTCCTCACAGTTTCACCATACTCACTTCTAATGTGTAGGATTTCTGCGTTCTTTATCACGAAAGAGCGCCTGTCTGAAGCGTCTTATCTGCAAGTGGAATATTGCACATTTTTCAGTTGTTGGCAGCCCATTGAGAAGCCAGAAACCTCACTTCGACCTCCTTCCGATTGCTGCCTGGTATCTTGCCCTCTCTGCACATCTTGGCTCTGATCTCCATGCACAGCCCAGCTGACAGCTGCACTTCTGATCTCCTCTCTCCGCAAAATGAGGACTGCATCTCCACCCTGACTTCTAGCAAGATGTATACCATAGGCCTGTCAATCTTACTTATCTAGTCAGTAAGGACTTACAGTCACGAAGGGCGTCACCAAGGGTGCTGCCTGTCTGCGCCGGCACACTGTGATCACAATCAGGAGGGCAGGAGCCCCCTGATACTGCTGCGGAGTCCTGCTGGAGAAGGAACCCCTTCGGAGCCACTGTTCACTGCCTATACCCTGGGTAAGACAAATGTGCCCAAGCATTTTCCCATCCTGATGCCATTCCGTCCAGTGTACCCCATCGTGTTCTCCATACCCTGCGGGGTGCCTAATTCCCAACACGACCACCATTCCTCACAAGGAGAATCCGAAAATGGCCACCGCCGCCACTCTGTTTACAACGTTGCCCAGCGCCACCTCACAACGATAGGCTGCTCGATCCTTCTTCCGTGGTGCGGGGTCACCAGAAGGCATGAGCCGGCCTCGTCACGAAGGCCGTCACCAAGGGTGCTGCCTGTCAGCGCCGGCACACCGCGATCGCCATCAGGAGGGCAAGAGCACCCTGATACTGCTGCGGAGTCCTGCTGGAGTGGGAACCCCTTCGGAGCCACTGTTCCCTGCCTATGCCCTGGAAAAGACAAATGCGCCCAAGCATTTCCCCATCCTGATGCCATTCTGTCCAGTGTACCCCAGTGTGCCCCATCGTGTTCTCCATACCCTCCGGGGTGAGTAATTCCCAACACAACCACCATTCCCCTTGAGGAGAATCTGAAAATGGCTGCCGCCGCCACTCTGTTTACAACGTTGCCCAGCAACGCCACCCCGCGCCGATAGGCTGCTCCGTCCTTCTTCTGTGACGTAGGGTCCCTGGAAGGCGTGAGCCGGCCTAGTCACGAAGGGTGTCACCAAGGGTGCTGCCTGTCTGCGCCGGGACGCCAGTCGCCGGCTACCTTACATCATTCTTCATATTAGTAAGTGCCGCCTGCATTGCCTTTGAAAATGTTGCCCCTATTCTACAAAAACAGTTAGCACGGTCGTCCTGTATTAGCACACTGCATACTATTTGTCAAACCAAATGAGTACTCCGCACTCACGCCGATCTGCTCTGCGAAAGAAAGTGCTCCCTATGACTAGTCTGTTCACATGACTATGGGCCTCATTAAACGGAAGGCGGTAAGGGTTAACAGCCACCGGTAATGGTACCGGTGATGGTTAACCCTTACCGCCTTACTATGAGGTCCCTTTGCGGGTTGGTACTTTAACACCTGCTTTTTAGCAGGCATTAAAAACCAACCTGCAAAGGGACAAGGGTGCTAATTACGGTACCGCAATTTGCGGTACCGTAATTAGCACCTTCCCCATTCCCATTATGCCCTATGGGGCAAAAATGGGAATGGGAAGGGCAATGGGGGAAGGGGGAATTACCGCCTACCAACCTTGGAATAGGGCGGTAATTCCCCTTTCCTCCAAGGCGGTGCCGGTATTTTACCGGCATGGACCAAGGTGCTAACAGCACCTTGGTCCATCGCCTACTGTTCAATGAGGCCCTATGTCACCTTGCCAAGCCTTTAATTGCTTACTCCGTATCGGATATGAACTTTGCTCAACAGTGCATCACGAAAGTATAACTGTATATGGACTATCTACTAGAATTGTGGGCCACCCAACGCTCCACAGACCCGAACAATTGCCTCAGGATCCACATCATTATTAATTCACCTAGTCCACTTGGTCATCGCTGCAATTAGTCTCACTAAACGTGACACATAACCAATGTATTTGCATTTTGGATGAGTCAAATGTCTCACATACATGTATGTGGGTAAGAGCTAACTTTTGATTGTTTTTGTGCATGCCCCACCATTCCAATCTCAATACTTCCACACGCTAGCTACCCAAATTGTGTTGAGTTGTGTTTGTTATGACCTCATGGTCTTTTTCAAGCAGCCCCTCGCTATGCTAAGCATCATGACTGTCCTTATGCTTCCCTTCTGCATCGTCCATGACAATATACCCTGCATAGGAGGACACTATGGAAATTATAAAAATGGACTAACAAAATTGGCCTGCTCCCGGCACCACCTAATCCCATGCCCCACATCATTCCTGCCAACTCTTCCTCCCTTCCCAACCATCCTCAACCAATTTTCCACCATTAGCCACAATGGCACCATTCTCGAAACCAAAACTCTCACACAAGCAGTCACCTCAGAGCATACTACCGCCCTCAGCAAAACAGAAGAATCTCTCCGGTCCAGTCACAGGTAGGACCAGATGTTTGCTCCTTAAAACACGTACATTCCCCCGATCCTACAGCACCAAACCACAGCCCACACCCTTGGAACAGACAAATATCGCAACGGCCTGCCACGCCCATAAACCCAACCCCATTACTAAAATTGCTCCCCCTACCCCATGCCATGTGACCCCCTTGACAACAGTTACGCCGCTGCTGAAGCCAAATACCAACCTCCAAGGTGCCCTCATCAATGCCCGCTCTCTAGGAGCGCACGCCATCGAAATTCACAACCTCATCTTAAAATTAAAACTTGACATACTGGTAATCACTGAATCCTGGTTCCACCAAGCCTCAGGTCCCCTCCTCTCCATTGCTATACCACCGGACTACACCATTCTCAGAACCGATAGAACGCACTCACAAGGAGGCGGAGTTGCCATCATAGCTAAATCCAAACTCCAGCTGAGACCCTTCCTCATTGATAACATCACAGGCTACAAACTTCTTCTAACTAAACTAGCCATAGACACCAAAACAACCACAAATCTATTAGCGATTTACAGAGCACCCAACCCTAATAGCCACCCTGAAACAGACAACCACTAGTGCTAACACCACTCATCAAACCTAACACCAAATGTATCATCATCAGTGATGTAAATCTAGGATTTAATGATAGTCTAGACCCCAAAGCTAAAGCCTTACACTCGGCCCTTAAGCACATGAGCTTCACCCAGATACTGGACTCTCCCACACACATCAAGGGAAGAACCCTATATTGGCTCCTCACTCTCAACACTTCAGTCACTATTGATTCTATATGTCCATTAAATTGGACAGATCACTACAATTCCAAATGTACTATCATCTCTGAAACACCCACATGTACCAAATTCAATACCACCAACACATACGAAGCCAGAAACCTACGTAAGCTCACCCCAGATTGCCTCAACCCTATCATTAGCAAAACTCTTGACACAGCGTCTATTACAAGTAACAAACCATGTCTCCTAGCAGACACTTATCATAAATGCCTCGCCAATACAATTAATGCAGTAGCCCCACTAACCACCAAAACCAAACGCTCAGAGAAGTGGTCATGTTTCTGGTTTAACAAAGAACTAGTTACGCTCAGGAGAAAGAAACGTGCCCTTGAACACGTTCACAGAAAACACCCCACCATAGAGACGGAAAGCACTTTTCAGCAAGCAAACAAAAACTACAAATCAGCTATCATCAGGTGTAAAGCCAATGCCTATAATGACTGAATCAGCAACGCTACCTCTGATTCCAAAAAGCTCTTATCCATCTTGAGAGAATTGGAAAACCCCATTCCTACCCCATCTGTCACAAATACTAGCAAAGAATGGTGCACCACCATTCAAAACGCCTTAGCTACCAAAACCAACCTCTTACAAATCAAAATATCAATAAACAAACAACTGCTAGCCACTAAACCTCCCAAAGACAACTTCATCCTAAATCCCACCCTGAACACCAGCCCCATCTTCTCGTTCACCACAGTCTCCGAAGACTCAGTCATGGACACCATTACCAAACTCAAAGCATCCAACTGCAAAGGAGATACCGTGCCAGCCCAAATAGTCAAATCATGTGTCCACTCTTGAAGGGGCCCCTATAGGACCCTCGTGCATGGAAACAAGGCACAATCACCACACACGAACTGATACGCCAGACACGAGGTTGTATTCCCAAAAGCTAGGGATAGTTGAAAAGCAAAAAGTCTCAGTTGGCAAACTGGGTCCCACGCCCCGCGACGTATGTTTCCAGACCCTGGGGGATGCAAGAGAGTGAGAATCATACAACAGTTACATATATACAAAGCAAGCATCTTACAATCAGTAGTGACACATTCAATACAGCCCCTAATGTATTTCCCTTGAATTGGGCATGATGATTGACAATTGTGACGAGTATGACACCTTCAGACATTTATTAAGCAACAGTTTGCAATTTCATGAGCCTGCAGACACAATTCTTTGTTATAATAACACACTGCTTCTGTTCTCTGCAAGCAAGCTGTGTGCAGGGGAGAGACACACTCCAGGCCTCACTATCTCCTAGTTTCTATTTGTGTACTGGGGTCAGCTTGCTCTCTGTGCCTCCACAGGGCTCAGGAAAGGGGGGCCGCAAAGAAGAGCATAATTCAAGCCATTTAATGTTCACTTCTAACATTTCTACTGTATTAACGAGACTAGCGTGTACCTGTGTACTGATTAAAATGCCTTGCTGCTTACTTCCAAGGATTTGTGAAGGAGGAGACCGGGCATTTCTGTCTGGGTTGCTGCGTTATGTTTCAACAAGTCTCTTGCGACCTTGCTCTTTGCGTGAATAATAATATACCAGTGGAGCAGAATAAGTTTTCAGCAAAGCAGTTTTAACTGAAAGCAAAAGGCAAACGTTAGAAAACAAAATGGCGATTTCAGTCACCTCAAAATGGCTGCACTTCAGTCAAGTTTATGGCTATATATTTCTAATACTAAACACATGTTCTTCGGGCAACAAAGTACATTGCCTCATGATTGAGGGGTGCCTACTTTTTCTGGACTGACAAACCCTCCTTTTGGCCGTATGCCTCATCCGTACATTGCATCCTCTTCTGACCAAGTATCTGATTCTGATTCTGAATCTTGAACACTACTGGTCTCCTCCTCATTGTCATCAATATTGATTGACAATAATTATTTTACTGTCTTTGATTCTTCATTACAGTGAGTACTTGATTTAGCAGTGCTCTTTTTTCCTCGCATCTGTACACACTCCTCACTTATTTCAGTACATACTATGGGTAAGCAGTGTATACAACAACAACATGTCATGAATATTCCTAGCACTGCTACTAGGATCGCAAATAATTTCCATCCCCATGAGCGTAATACTTCCCAGAACCAGGAGCTTATGTTTAATTCCCAGCTCCCTTCAGGGGGGTGAAGGTCAGAGCTTAAAACGTGCAACTTTCTTATCGCTTTGGAAAACGTAGGGGAGGAGTCGCTTACAAATACGCACCACGCTGATCCCATGATTTGGCAAACTCCGCCACAATCAACCAGGGTTGCATCAAGAGCCATTCTATTTTGGAGTGTCATTAATCTAATTCCTTTTTCCTCTGATCTCATATTGTATAAAATATCTGTTGTCCCATTTATCGTTTTCTCTAATATTTTGGACAGTTGTCTTATATTATACAAGTTTATTGCTTGGCCCCAAAATGGTATGATTGATTTTGCTATGTCCTCTGCTATCAAACCTCCTTCCTCATTCCATCGTGGTCTTGACCTGGCTAGTTTTGGTATATCAGCTGTTCTTGAAAGGAATACCCCTGGGAACAAAAATCCCAAGTAACAAGTACCTCCCCAGTTTCTAAGTAACCAGGGATACGCTTTTTCTCCACATAAAAAATATACAGGATCACCTACATAAACTGGCTCTACCTCCTTCTCACGGAATGCTATATTCATGCATCTAGTGAATGTCCCTACCAAATAGGAACCCTTTTTCCTCAGGCAAAAGGGGACAGAGCGTGGACTGTAATTTACTGTATAGGAGGGGGGCACTGTAGCTTTGTTTCCTTCTGAGTTCATATGAAACGTGATTACAGATGATTTATAGGGCACAAATAATCTGTCTTGTGGCATCACTACTGGTGTGATCAGTCATGCTTTGTGAAATATAGAACACCCTACGGGTTTCATAATGATCTCCTCAAATTCATTCATATTTGTTCTGTCTATTTGATCAGTTTCACTTTTGTTCCATTTCCCATAATATAATGCACTCAGGGATGCGTAACATGCAGAACTTAATGGCAGGGGCTGCACATACCAACCAATTCCCTTAACACCATGCTGCGGCAAGTGGGCACATACCCAGCAATTATTCTTTCTTAATATGGAGTGAGTCATGTTCATTATTTGAAATAGTGTGTTATTCCCACAACCCTCCCTGTGTCTTTCTTCCATTGGGGACAGAGTGTAAGTAATTACGTGAACCGGGCTTTCAGTATTGGAAATGTTTCTAACAGGCAAAAGTACTTCTAAGGGGTGTATTTCTTCCTAGTACCATAAAACCAGTACGGTCATTATTGGGGCTAATATACTCATTATGCACATAACTATCGTTAAGATTAGCATACAATTTTTTCAGCAGTTCTTTGTGTGTAACCTTCCAGACTCTATGTTTAACTCATTATCAGCAGAAGTGCAGGAGCGGGCGAAAGCTGGTTCTGTCATTTTTCTCTCGCTTTTCTTCTTCTTCAACAATGTTCGTCGTGAACGTCTCTTCTTGTTGCATTCATTTGAATGTCAATAACTTCAGGAAATGTCAACAGTTTGTTCTGCCAGTTCTTAACAGCATGGATTGCTATCCGCCGGGCAAGATCTCTGTGCATCTGCACATTGCTCAAATGACTCCAGAGCAGTTATCAATTGCCTTCGTACCATGTGAGCCCCTCTTGTCCGTAAGCGGTGATCTGCACATGGATTTTTTTTTTAGCACTGAGGAGCCTCGCTCTTGGGCTGTCCGATTTGCACAACCCTCACGCCGCTCTCCTCTAGGCCTCCGGTTCCTACTTCATCCGCAATAGGAAACAGAGGCAACAAAGATCAAAAGAAATGAAGATTTGATCACTCCTTCTTCCGGTTTCGCAAATTATGCCGCCTTGTTCCTGGTATCGTGTGATCAATGAATAGTGCGGGTGCACTTCAAGACTCAAGCTCGGAGTCAGCCTGTGGCGCAATGACAGATGATGGTGGGCGCTGTAACGCTCACCTGATTCCCACAGAGGCGCAGGTCTGGCTTCGAGTGCTGATGCTTCTTCAATGGTGAAGCGCAGGACTCTGAAGATGGACAGGAAGGGCCCCTCTACTCTGGCTTCTCTGGCTCGCAGGAATATTCCCCTGTGCGTGAAAAGGGAGTATTACCTACTGACTGAGTTATGCTCAAGCCTCCCACTCTCTTCCAACCCTCCACGATACCCTGCCACGATTCCCCGTGAAGTCTCACCTTAGGGTCAGGAAGGATGAGCTCTCCATCCTGCTTCTGATGCAGGGGCGCGTTGAAACCCAGTTACTTCACTGGATTGAGGATTGATGGGAGTTCAGGTAAGCTTGACTATTCAGGTAAGGCACTGTAAAAGTTCTGCTGCATGTTCAAAAGTCCAAGCTTAAAAATAATGTTCATTGTCTTGTTGCAGCAAGCGCTAATGCTTCTGTCTTTTTCCCCTTAGGGGCCGGGGTTCAGAATGCCGGAGATATGGCGCCGACCCGAAGTGAAACGTGCAGTTCCAGTAAATGACAGGTAAGTTCTGGATGAGCGCTCGGCTAATGTCTTTGCATTCGCTCATTCAATGTCTTTGTCTTTTTTCCCCATAGGGGCCGGGGTCCGGAAAATGCCTGGAAGCGGCAAGACCCGAAATGAAATGGGAATGACCCAACAGGTAAGTCTTAGAAGGAAACTGAGCTTTTCCAATTCCTTTCCTTCTCTCACATTGTTCTTGTCTGTTTCTCTCTAGGCTCTGGGAAGTGGCTGAGGATCCGGATGATCGCTGCTGAAGATGGAGGCGTCCAGGATAGGTGAGAGAAATGCAGCGCTGCAGCAATCGTAGCGAAATGCTTTTAAAAATGATCTCTTCCTTTTCAGGATCGTCGGTGTGATGTCTCTGTGGTGCTGATTTAGCAGGTAAGGTCTTTTGTCTCCCTTTGCAGGTGACCCAAGATACTGACAGGCTTGGCTGAGGTCCAAATGCAGGAGCTGACACAGTGAGCGTCCAGCTGCGAGGAGCAGAACAACGCGAAGCGTGAGTTGCTGATCGGGTGTGGTTTAAATAGCTTTGGAAGAAGTTCCAAGTGTGTATCCTTCCACCGATCAGGTATGTATCCTTCCCGACCACACCTGGGTGGAAAGTAGTCCCACAGGTAAAGTAGTTCCATTCAGGCCTCAAGAGGGCCTGAATGTAGCAGCATGGTCTGCATCAGGTAAGTGCACATTAAAACACTTGAACACATGTCTAGCTTTATGAGCCTGGCGCCTAAGGCGCCAGGACAGGGATCCAACATGAGCCTGGCGCCTAAGGCGCCAGGACTGCGTCCAAAGGGCCCCAGCTTGGGCCCGCTGGCACTCCCCTGGGGGAAATGATGCCTGCCTCTGGGGTTGTTGGGTCGGACCTGGCTCCTTGGAGGTAGGCATCATGACAGGCGTTCAAAGTGATGATGCAGATTTCGTGTCAGGCTGCGGCGCAATGAAAGATGGTGGCTGCCAAAGTGGTAAATGGTTTGTGTCAGCCAGCAATGATGCAGGTTCTGCTGGACAACGTTGGGGCACTCTTTGCCCTTGCTCCTTTATAGCAATCTTTTCAGGCTTTGTTTCATGCTTTATTTCAGGATCAGACACATTTTGTGGCAAAGAACTGGCAACAGTTTCTTTCCTTTCTGGTACCGCCGTCTCTTTCTCTTCGTATCGATCAGGCAGCTTCTCAGACAGTGATGGGACCTTTTTAGCGTGCGTTGCGTGAATCCACGCTTTCCTTCCGTCCACGCGGATGGCGGTCTGGGTTGTTAAAAGTATCAGATAGGGTCCACACCATCAGGGTGCAAGTGATGTTTTTCTCTCAAAGTTCTTGATCAGGACCCAGTCTCCGGGTTCCAGTGCATGCCCCGGACCGGTGTATCTGATCGGTAACACCTCCTGCACTTGCTGATGAATCAAACGTAATTTTTGGATTAACAGATTACAATAAATGCTGAGTACAGGGTATTCAAGCTCCCTTAGCCGCTTTGGCTGCGGTGCACACCAAACATTTGCCGGCCTCCCCATCACTCTCTTATGGGGAGAGCCCAGTTCTCGCCTGCACAGATGTGTGCATGCACAGTAACGCTAGTGGTAATGCGTCCACCCAACTCAACTTGTTCCCTGCACAAATGTTGCTTATTTTGGCCATCAAAATGCCGTTGTGGTGTTCAATAAGACTGTCACTCATGGGATGTCTAGAACAATGGAATCTCTTGTCATTCTGGAGACCTGTGCAAATCTGTAATATCACTGCGCCCACAAAATGCGGACCATTATCTGACGATATGACTCAGGGCAGACTAAAACGGGAAAAATACTCTTTTAACATTACTTTCGCAGTGCTCATCGCGGTGCAGTCTTTTAATGGATATGCTTCCACCCATTTACTGAATGCACATATAACCACTAGGACATACTTAAAGTTTTGGCATCCCTCCATCTCTATGAAATCAAAATGGATTACCTCAAATGGCATTGAGGGAGGGCCGAAAATGCCTGTTGGAGTCACCGTTCCCTTCCCCACATTGTGTTGTTGTCACGACCCTCGCCCAAAACCACCTCTGGCAAACCCATTGGGCAGGTGGAGTCAGGACTCGGGCCTCTAGAACCTGGCATCCTCTTCAAAAGCCCTCATAGGTCCAGTCCTGGTGCCTATGGTGCCAGGCTCATACACCATGAAAAACAATGTGCTTGGGACCTACTTTATTGTATTGTCAGCCAACATGGAGGCATCCACATAGCTTGGCTCCTAAGAACCAAGCTATGCGGTCTAGTGTTTTGGGTGTGGTAGCCTAGGGAGTACTTTACCTGGACTATTTTGGTGGGCCTATTTAAACCACACCCGAACAAGACAACACGCTTTGCGTTACTTTGCAGCTTCCAACATGACGGTCACCATGTCCAGATATTCCCTCGAACCTCGGAGAAGCAGAACCTGCAAGGAGGCAAAAGGAACATCATTAGCACCAGCATCTCACCTGCAGTCTTCATTTTTAAACACTTGCAGCTACTGAGAACAGCTTCCTCAAATCTGCACACCTCCCAGCAGAACAGCCTGAAAGAGGAAGATAGAGGCAACATTAAAGAAAGCAGTCGAGACATTTAAAATTACGAACTGCTCAAAAAGCTTACCTGGCTGGTCGCCTCTCGGCTGGCACCACTCCAGACATTCCACTCGCGCTGAAGAACACCGCGGCCTACAAGGAAGGAAAACACAGGTTAGCAAAGGCAAGACTTTGCAGCGCTGCGCATAGTGCCTACTTACTGCATCAATGCGCTTTTAATGCGCCATCAATTACCAGCGGGGCTCAACCAAGCCACTTCGCCGCGCTGAAGCTCTGCATACCTAAGGGAGAAAAAAGAGACATTTTAAACAAAGAAAGGCCTGAAGGATAGCAACCAAACTAAAGAACAGCAATAAGACCTACCTGAAGAATACCAAACGGGCCAGCATCAGTGAAGTAACTGGACCGCACTCGCCCATGAAAGATAACGCGCCCCTGCAAAGAAGGCAAGATAGAGAGCACGCCTAATTCTACCACAAGGCAGAACCTTCTCCGCAGACCACATCAGGGCAAAGCTGAGAAGCATACCAGCGAGTAACCCGGCTGGGTGGTGTCCCTGTAGATACCAGGTGAGCGTAACAGAACGCAAAGCCTACCATAACAAATCCACCTGGGCGCCATGGAGACATCAGAAATGGACCAATTGGCCCAATTACTAGGAGAGCTTCGTGCTGAGGTTCATTCTGCCTGACAAGAGACTAATGCCCTCCGGAGAGACCTAATAGTGACCAAAGTACGCACTAAAGAGATGAACAGGCAATACTTGCAATCACAGGCAGGACAGACACCTCTACCTGGAAGCAATCCAACGATGCAAAACCCTGCCATACGTCCCACTCGGTACAGATCACAGTACCTGGAACAGTGCCCTGGCACCACCAGAAAGGTTCTCAGGCGACCCATGGAAGTATGCGGCATTCATCAATCAGTGCCACCTTAATTTTCTTTGTAGGCCTGCAGCATTTCCAAACGACCAGCTTGGGTAGCTTTTGTCTTATCATACCTGGGTGGTAGTGCAGCAGGGGAATCAGGACTTGTTAACGTACATTGCTACCTTCAACAGACTGGTTGCCGGAGCTAGGTGGCCAGAAAACAAAAGAACCACGTTATTCCATTGAGGCTTACGAGGCGAATTAAAGGACATTTTAGCCTAGGTGGTTGATCCACCCAGAGACTGTGCAGAATTCATAAATCTGGTCGTGCAGATAGACCACCGGTTGCATGACCGAAAGGCAGACCGGTCTAAGACGGACCCTCGGACCGTGTAGGTTCGACCAAGGGAAAACACACCCCGTGTACCTGAAAATGCTTTAGAACCCATGCAGATTGGAGGGATACGGCCTCCATTAACAAAACAAGAGCGGGACAAAAGAAGACAACAACAGCTTTGTTTGTATTGTGAGAAACCAGGACATTTCCTGAAGGACTGTCCAGTAAAACCTGAAAGAAGAACAGGAGGGGCCCCAGAGAAGGATGAAGCTAAGGAATCGGAAAACTATCAAGCTCGACAAACGTAGAGGTCAGTTTGTTGAGTGAGAAGAAAGAGTTGCTGACCTCGCACTTTGCAATACCAGTGATCTTAATTAACCACCAACAGTCGTCAAGAATGCATGACGTTGAAGCATACATCGATAGCGGAGCAGTTGGAAATTATATTTATCAAGAACTGGCAGCAGAGATGGGGCTTCCTTTGTGTTCTAAGCCAACTATGGACAAGGTAACCACCGTGGATGGGACAGAAATCACTTCCGGACCAGTAACCCAGTGTACAGCCAGGGTAACCTTGCTGTGCCAGGACAGACATCGGGAGTCTATTTCATTCGATCTCATCAAGGCACCTCAGTTCAGGCTAATACTAGGGATGCCGTGGTTGGTTGCTCATAACCCTTTGATAGACTGGCAGGCACGAAAATTAACCTTCCCCGGTGACTGCTCCCCTGCCTGCTATCACCAAGAGGAGAAACCTGACGTCTGTATCTCCATGACTCCCGAAGCGACAGTATCAACCCTGGGAGAAACTAATACCTTGCCAAGTGAATACCATGATTTCCAGGATGTTTTCCGAAAGGACCAAGCCAATACATTGCCGCCGCACAGGCCCTATGATTGTCAGATCAACCTTGTTCCTGGTGCACAAATCCCTTGCGGCAGGATCTACGGTCTCACAGAACCAGAAAACCTTCATTTGAAATGTTATTTAGACCAGTACCTTGCAAACGGATTTATCCGTCCTTCAAAGTCCCCCGCAGCCAGTCCTTTGTTCTTCGTACTGAAAAAGGAAGGAGACTTGAGAACCTGTATTGACTACTGCACATTGAACCAGATCACTGTGAAGAACCACTACCCCTTGCCACTTATCCCTGAGATGCTACACCAAGTTAAAGATGCCCATATTAATACCAAATTGGATCTTCGAGGAGCATACCACCTGGTCCGAGTCAGAAAAGGGGATGAATGGAAAACCGCCTTCTGTACTAAGTACGGCTTGTTTGAATATCAAGTCATGCCCTTCGGGTTATGAAACGCTCATGCGGAATTCCAATATTTCATGAATGACGTCTTAAGGGAGTTAATTGATGTGTGCACCTTAGGGTACATAGACAACATCTTAGTATATTCAGCCTCGGGACAAGATCATGTCAGGCACGTTCGTTCAGTCCTCACCAAGCTCCGTCAACATCGCTTGTTTGCAAAGCTTGAAAAATGCTTTTTTCACATCACCGAAGTAGAATTTCTTGGTTTTATCCTTACTCCAGGAGGCATCAGAATGGACGTGCACAAGGTAGATGTCATTCTGAAATGGCCTTCACCGACGTCTCTGAAAGGGGTATAAAGCATGCTGGGCTTTGCAAACTTCTATCGCCGGTTCATCCCAGACTTCTCTCAGGTTGTGCACCCAATCACAGTACTATAACGAAAAAACAATAAAAAGTTTGCTTGGACCGACGAAGCAGAAGAAGCCTTTCAGGAACTTAAACAAAGGTTTACCTCCGCTCCAATCCTGCGACATCCTCGTCCAGGCCTCCCTTATGTCGTTGAAACTGATGCTTCCAGTCTCACAATGGGGGCTGTCCTTTCACAGAGAGACCCGGAAACCGGCCAGCTACATCCTGTGGCTTTCTGGTCAAAAAAGTTCTCACCTCCAGAGATTAATTATGCCATCACAGACAAGGAACTCCTGGCTATCAAATCCGCCTTTAAAGCGTGCAGGCACTACCTTCTGGGGGCCAGACACACCATTACAGCCATCACAGACCACTGAAACCTGCAATATCTCAAAACAGCCAAGGCCCAGTCCTCGCGCCAATTACGGTGGGCCCTTTTCTTCACCAAATATGATTATGTAATCACATTTCGACCAGGAGTCAGAAACGGAAAGGCGGATGGGCATAGATGAAATAGTATATACAACTCCAGACCCAGTACCTATTATACCTGAAGACAAACTCTTGGGTATCACAACAGCCTTAACACAAGCAGAACTACGAAAAAAAACAATGGACAATGAATCCTGATGCCAACCACGCATGGCAAACTCAAGGAGAACAATATACCATCAAGGACCATCTACCCTTTTTTAGGGATTGCCTATATGTACCCAAGAAGGAATTACAACAGCATATTATTTCAAACTATCACGGTTCACTGATCGAAGGGCATCCTGGGATCGACAAAACTCTAGCTAAGGTAAAAGAGAACGTTTGGTGGCCTACCTGGCGTGAGGACGTCATTCAGTATATTCAGTCCTGCGGTGTCTGCGCACAAAATAAATCACAGAAACAAAAACCATCTGGTCTTCTACAACCATTGGACATTCCTCCAGTTCCATGACACACTCTTTCCCTTGACTTCATCACTGATCTACCTCCAAGCCAAGGGTTCAATACCATCCTTGTAGTTGTGGACTTATTGTCGAAAATGGCCCATTTTATTCCTCTCAAAGGCCTCCCAGACACAGCCACTTTAGCAAAAGTGTTCCTGGAGGGCGTGGTTAAGCTACATAGCTTCCCTTCGGTTCTGGTCTCTGATTGAGGCAGCCAGTTTGTTTCAAACTTCTGGAAAAATGTTTGTGCAGTGGCGCAGATTGACGTTCAGCTATCTACCATTCACCATCCCCAAACGGACGGCCAAAACGAGAAAACCAATCAGACACTCGAGCAATATTTACGGTGCGTGCTGAACCACGAACAAAGGAATTGGAAAGACCTACTATGGATAGCTGAATATGCATATAACAATTCTTTGCATTCAAGCAGGTCACAAACGCCCTTCCATACCCTTTATGGCAGACATCCACGTACCTCTGAACTAGACCTTCCAGCCAGCTTGGAAATGCCAGCGGTAAAGACTCTACACGCAACCATTACTCAGGCTTTCAAAAGGGCAAAGGAACACCTTATTCATGCCAAAGAAAAACAAAAGAGATTTGCCGACCAACACCGGAAAAAGGCCCCTGATTATCAAGTAGGAGTCAAAGTTTGGTTAGCCGCTAAATTCGTACCCATCAAGGACCTTTCATCCCAGATTCTTAGGACCCTATACCATTAGGGCAATTATCAACCCAGCAGCCGTGAAACTGGATTTACCACCTAATCGACACATCCACCCGGTATTCCATGTGTCCCTCCTGAAACCAATGCAACACAGCACACGGATTGGGACACCACCTAAGCCCACACTTCTTGAAGGAGAACCAGAATTCAAAGTCAAAGATATCTTGGACTCTAAATACTCTAGGACCAAGCTATATTATCTCGTCGATTGGAAAGGATTTGGACCACAAGATAGATCCTGGGAGCCCAGTGGGAATATCCACGCACCACGTCTAATCAGGAAATTCCATCGGAACTTCCCAACCAAACCTCGACCAGACAGAAGGAACACCTTGGGAGGGACCTTAGGGGGGAGTGCTGTTACGACCCTCACCCAAGACCCCCTCTGGCAAACCCATTGGCCAAGTGGAGTCAGGACTCGGGCCTCTAGAGCCTGGCATCCTCTTCAAAAGCCCTACTTTACCTGGACTTTTTTGTTGGGGCTATTTAAACCACACCTGAGCAAGACAACACGCTTCGCGTTACTTTGCAGCTTGCAACGTGATGCTCACTGTGTCCAGCTATTCCCTCGAACCTCAGAGAAGCAGAACCTGCAAGGAGACAAAGGGAACATCATTAGCAGCAGCATCTTACCTGCAGTCTTCATTTTTAAACACTCGCAGCTACTGAGAACAGCTTCCTCGAATCTGGACGCCTCCCGGACAGAACAACCTGAAAGAGGAAGATAGAGGCAACATTAAAGAAAGCAGTAGAGACATTTACAAGTTACGAACTGCTCAAAAGGCTTACCTGGCTGGTCGCCTCTTGGCTGGCACCACTCCGGACATTCCACTCGCGCTGAAGAACACCGCGACCTACAAGGAAGGAAAACACAGGTTAGCAAAGACAAAACATCATAGCGCTCTTAATGCGCCATCATTTACCAGCGGGGCTCAACAAAGCCAGTTCGTTGCGCTGAAGCTCTGCATACCTAAGGGAGAAAAAATAGATATTTTAAACAATGAAAGGCATGCAGGATAGCAACAAAACTAAAGAACAGCAATAAGACCTACCTGAACAATATCAAACAGGCCAGCGTCAGTGAAGTAACTGGAGCGCACTCGCCCATGAAAGACAGCACGCCCCTGCAAAGAAGGCAGGACGGAGAGCACGCCTAATTCTACCACAAGGCATAACCTTCCCCGCAGACCACATCAGGGCAAAGCTGAGAAGCATACCAGCGAGCAACCCGGCTGGGTGGCATCCCTGTTGATACCTGGTGAGCGTAACAGTTGTAAGCACGTGATACAATTCTGGACCAGCCCTTCAGCATTTTCCTTCATGTGTGTGTTCTCCCATACTGTAGCTAGATGCTGAACTATCTTTTTGGCACACTGTGTGTAGGGCTGTGGGCCATCGTGACCATTGCAGTTACATAGGAGTTGGGCAGCATCCAATTTTTACTCTTCTTGTCTACCCAGCAACCTTCTAGATCTAACTCTGCAGAGCCCTCAGCCCAACCTCGTATTTCATCCGCAGTAGCTTCTGCCTGCATCTCTTTGACAGTAGGAATTCCATTTTCTATCATGCAGGGCACTTCCTCAGACTGTACTGTCAACATTTTAGTATTCAAATCAGTGGCAGTTTGTTTCGCAATTCTGTCTGCAAATGCGCTTCCCTCTCCCACTTTACATGTTACCTTTTTATGCGCCTCGCATTTCACTATTGCTAGGCGCTTCGGACACGTAAGTACAGACAGTAATCGTACAATCAAAGGGCCATGTTGAATCCTGGCCCCATGTGATGTCAAGAAACCCCTTTCATCCCAAAGTCGGCCAAAGTTATGAACCACGCCAAAGGTGTATTAGCTGTCAGTATATATGTTTGCACTCAGATCTTGAGAAATCTCACAGGCTCTAGTCAACGCTATTATCTCCACGGTTTGTGCAGAGTTGTAGGGGATTCTCTTGCTTTCTACAATATTCTTCAACGTAGTGATAGCATAGGCAACAGTTGATGTGCCATCAGGTAATTTAAAACAGGAGCCGTCACAAAACAGTTCTCCATCTGGCTCTTTTTGTGGGGTATCTGTCAAATGAATTCTTCCTTTTGTTTCTTCCTCAGTAACCATTAAGCAATCATGGGGAGGTGATTCATTTTCACCTAGTTCTTCCTTGGGCAGTGCCATTAATTCTGCAGGATTTAAAGCACTACACCTCATAATTTGGATGTGTGGCGCAAAAAGGACAATTTCATATCTAGTCAATCTAGCAGAGGGTGAGGTGTTGCATCTGTTTTCTATTTAATAGAACGTCCATGGCATGTGGCACCATCAAAATTAAGGTGTGCCCCAATACCATTCCTTCGGTTTGTTTCACTGATGCAGCAGCCGCTGCAACAGCTCGCAAACAACGTGGTAGTGCGCGTGCTAGAGAGTCCAGCGCAGAAGAAAAATAGCCGCATGGCCTATTTCTTCCACCTTGTTCCTGAGTCAAAAAAGCCAATGCACAGCCCTCACTTTCATGTACAAACAATCTGAAAATGTTCTCATAATTTGGTGTCCCAAAACTGGAGCAGAACACAATGCAGTTTTGAGCAGATCAAATGCTCTCTGACATTCTTCATTCCACTGCAAAGGCATCACAACATCCTTTTTTGTCAATTCCACCATTGGCTTCACAATCAATGCAAAGTTTACAATCCACTGCCGGCAATGTGAAGCCATATCTATTATATCTCTGACTCCTTTTTGTGTTTTTGGAATAGGCATACCAGAAATACTTTATACTCTCTCTGGCATCAGTCTTCCCCCTTCTCTCGAAAGTAGGTATCCCAAATAAACCACCTCCTTTTGACAATATTGGAATTTCTTTAAGCTTGCTTTGTGGCCATGCGCTGCTAAATGTGTCAATAATAAAACAGAACCTTTTTTACAAATCTCTTCTGCATCAGCAGCGATTAATAGGTCATCTATATACTGTAACAATACACAACCTGTTGGTAATTCTAGCATATCTAGCTGTTCTTTAAATGCTCTGCTGTAAATACTCGGTCTCTCTGTGTAGCCTTGTGGAATGTGCGTGAATGTAAATGATCACCCTCCTAATGTGAAGGCATACAAATATCTGCTTTCCTTGTGTACTGGAATACTGAAAAGGCATGTTTCAAGTCAATAACACTGAAGTACTCTGCCGAGGCAGGAATCATTTTCAAGATTGTGGTGA
This sequence comes from Ambystoma mexicanum, assembly GCF_040938575.1. Lineage (NCBI taxonomy): Eukaryota > Metazoa > Chordata > Amphibia > Caudata > Ambystomatidae > Ambystoma > Ambystoma mexicanum. The sequence goes on from NC_090927.1 coordinate 942,796,876, forward strand.
CGTCTGGGACCAATGGGAATTGAGGATTTACTACCTTGTTTAGTGCACATAGATCAATTATGAAACAATATGGTACCTCATTACCTCCTTTCTTATACACCGGGAGAATGGGACTGTTACATGTACTGCCTGTAATCTCTTCAATCACCCCCAATTTTACCAAATCAGAAACAATACTTTTCAATCCTTTCTCTCCTTCTGCTGAAATTTAGTACTGTGGAATATGCAGTAACGTTACTCCTTCTTTTAGAGCAATTTTTACTGGCTCTATCTTCAAACATCCCACATCATTGTCATTTATCGCCCATATACAAGTTGGCACTTCACTCAATTCTCCTGGCAAAGGTTTGGACAAAAATTCAGAGGCTGGTACATTCTGTGTCGAAATTGTCAAGAACACTCCATCCAGTGTGCAATGGATAACTGCACTCTGTTTTTTCAATAGATTTAACCCCAGAAGATTTTCCCCACAATTTTCTGTTAAGAGAAATGGACAATATTCAGTGAATGGACCTAATATCACTGCTACTGGTTGGGACAATGGATTGATCACTGGGGTACCTGCAAACCCTACTGAAATATTTCTTTGCCCTGACAGTGGTATCTCCAGAACCAATTGATGGTCTATCGAGCACTTTTGTGCCCCCGTATCTACGAGAAAAAGCTATGCTCTCTATTCCCGACTTTCATTTCTACGTAGGGTCATTTTTGATTCATGGGAATAGGCACTGGTTCCGACCCCTGTCTTGGGCTATCCTATTGAGGGAACAACACATAATCCGATGTGTAATCGCTGCTATTACTATAGTACGTATTTGATTGGGTATCAAAAATGTTCCCGCCCCTTCCTCTATTTCCACTTTGCGTGTTCTGATGGCTCTGGTTCGGGCTAAAGCAGTCTGATTCTGAGCTTGGTTCTGATTTTGGGTACGATTTCCTTGGATATTTTGGTGCTGTTACATGTTGTTTCTGTTCTGCCCATTTGTTCCTAGATGCCCCCTATGCTGTCTTCTCTGTCCATACCCATATCTATTTTGTAAATGTGGGCATTGCGCTCGCCAGTGACCTTCCTCTCTGCAGTATGCACACTGATTTAGTCCCAGAGGCCCTCCATGCATATTTGAATTACCTCTGCCCTGTGCGTTTCCTCTCCCTCTATTGTGTCCCGCCACTTGCTGAAGCAGCACCTCAACCATTGTTCATAGTGCTTCTATTTTCATCGGCAAGGGGTATTCATCAAATATCTCATGTAATTCCATTGTGGGAATACTAGGATCTGAAACCCATTTTAACGCCTCTTGTATGCATACTTTTAGTTTATCCCCCGTTTGTCTTGGCGATGACAGAAATCGCTGCTGTACATATGGTGTCACCACTTCCCTCCTTTCTCTCCTAATATCTTTACTCCTCTGCCCCGGCATGGCAAACATTTCAGCATATTCATCATCAAGTTCATTTTTAAATTCAAAAAGTCTGCCTACATTCTCCCTTATTTCTTCATCCCTATCTCTACAACGGGCTAATGCATTCAAATCCAACAACTGTTGTGACGGTAGGCTTCCAATTAACTGTTTCCAACTCGCCGTTAAATATTCCCCCATGCATTCCAACAATACCTGTCTTTCATTGCTCCTCCTGAAATCATACATTGAAGCTGGCGTTGATGTTTCATCCTTCCCGTTTATATACATCTCTGCCTGTTCTTGCAACTCTCGTTTTCTCTCCTTGCTGATCGCACTACGCGTCACTCTTGGGCATCCACTTTGTCCGGTCCCCTCTCTTGTTTCAATTAGTTCAAGTTCAATTATTGGAGGGGCAGATGGGACAGAAAAAATCTCTTTGGAGGAAGGTGCAGATGGGACAACGGGAACGGGAAGTGACTGTTGCGGCGCTAGCTGGCTAATGGGAGGCGCTGATTGTGTGGTCTGTGGCTGTGCTGGGATTTGATCAGTAGGGAGGGGCTGAGGCACTGGCGGGGGCTGAGCAATAGTCACTGACGCAGTCTTTTTTGTCTCTCCCCTTGGGCCTCGCTTTGTATCAGTCAATATTTTATTTATCAATTCATCTGATGAATGCAACTCTTGTTGTGGGTATATTTTATCTATACTCAACTGACCACGCCTATTTGATTTTCTCAAACTATCATTCCATTCCTCCTCCTCTTTTTCTTTCAATCTTTCTGCTTTCGACTTATGCCTGCGTGCACTCTTCTCTCTACATTTCCAACAAAGCATAGCTTACCTTCTCCAGTCCCAAGGATACACAAATGCTGCAAGACATGTTTTCTTTTTCTTTAACACCTTCTCCAAGTTATCTATTCTTGAAATATCAAAACTCCTGTGATTCAGCCATTGCAGGTCTTCCTCTTTTCTGGTTTGCCTATTGACAATTCTCACAAAACATTATCGCTCCCACACCATATTTCACATACATCTCATACGCTGGCGACCCTTCAGTGGCGCGACCTGGCCAGTTTCCAAAGATTGTCTACCGCAGCGGAAAAATCCCGCTAGAGTGGACAATACCCCAGGCATGTTTTAACCTTACCCTCGGCTAATCAACCTTACACTGGTTGTTTGATTTTGCAAAATCAACTCTCAACCAATATCATGGTTACTTTGAATCGGGGCACGACTCACCTCAGTCAAATTGTCTTTTAAGACGCAATTCGTCCGTATACTGACGCAACCATTAACGTTGTGTCTGTGTATCTTGGCTCACTTCTGCCTCATTTCGAGACCCTCGCCTCCTTGTTCTCTGGCCGGACACATCGATCAGGGATCAGTTGTGTGCAGATCTGCAAAGGAGTCTCTTATCATTTTCACAGGGGTGCCCGAACACCTCTTGATCCCGGCTCGATCATCCCGTCCTCGCCATTCACTCTGCCTTCCTTATTTTACAACGTACACAATGGAACAAGTGGGGAAGGGTCCCTATTGGGTGACATCTTGAAGGGGCCCCTAAGTGACCCTTGCGTATGGAAACAAGGCACAATCACCACACACAAACTGATACCTCAGACACGAGTTTGTATTCCCAAAAGCTAGGGTTTATTGCAAAGCAAAAAGACTCAGTTGGCCAACTGGGTCCCACGCCCCATGACGAGTGTTTCCAGACCCCGGAGGACGCAAGAGAGTGAGAATCGTACAACAGTTACATATATACAAAGCAAGCATCTTGCAATCAGTAGTGACACATTCAATACAGCCCCTAATGTATTTCCTTTGAATTGGACATGATGATTGACAATTGTGACGAGTATGACACCTTCAGACATTTATTTAGCAACAGTTTGCAATTTCATGAGCCTGCAGACACAATTCTTTGTTATAAGAACACACTGCTTCTGTTCTCTGCAAGCAAGCTGCGTGCAGGCGAGAGACACACTCCAGGCCTCACTATCTCCTAGTTTCTATTTGTGTACTGGGGGTCAGATTGCTCTCTTGGCCTCCACAGGGCTCAGGAAAGGAGGGCCACAAAGAAGAGCATAATTCAAGCCATTTAATGTTCACTTCTAACATTTCTACTGTATTAACGAGACTAGCGTGCACCTGTGTACTGATTAAAATGCCTTGCTGCTTACTTCCAAGGATTTGTGAGGGAGGAGACCGGGCATTTCTGTCTGAGTTGCTGCGTTATGTTTCAACAAGTCTTTCGTGACCTTGCTCTTTGCGTGAATAATAATATACCAGTGGAGCAGAATAAGTTTTTAGCAAAGCAGTTTTAACAGAAAGCAAAAGGGAAACATTAAAAAACAAAATGGCGATTTCAGTCACCTCAAAGTGGCCGCACTTCAGTCAAGTTTATGGCTATATATTTCTAATACTAAATACAAGAGGCAGTTGGCCAACAAAGTACATTGCCTCATGATTGAGGGGTGCCTACTTTTTCTGGACTGACACTCTCTCACACCCATTATTACTAATTTTGTTAACGCTTCCTTCAACACCAATTGTGTCCCAGCTATCATTAAAGAGGCCTGGGTCACTCCCCTCCTAAAAAAAAACCACACTAGATCACACAATACCCACCAATTACCATCCTATAACGAGAGTCCCCTTCCTACTGAAAATTCTCGATAAAATTGCGTATAACCAAGTCCAAGCTCATCTGGAACAAAATCATCTCCTAGGGTCCAGACAATCTGGCTTCAGGACAAACCATAGCACAGAAACAGCCGTACTGGACCTTAAAATCCAGATGGACACTATTAGGGATTCAGGTCAACTTTGCATACTCCTACTAATAGACCTGCCTGCAGCATTCAACCTTGTTGATCACAACAAGCTCTGCTCCACCCTAGCTAAAGACTTTAATTTCTCCTCCAATGCCGCTCTGTGGATCAAATCGTTCCTAGACAAACAAACCTCCAGAGTTGCCATAGGCAAAGAAGCTGCCGACCCTATTCCAGTCCTTATCGGAGTACCGCAAGGATCTTGCCTATCCCCCACCCTCTATAACGCTTACACCAAACTCCTATTCTCCACCTTATATGATATGGGTGTCATCTACACGAATTTTGCAGATGACACCCAGATCCTCATTCCACTCACAGGAAACTATCTCAAAGACACAGAAACGATTAACAAAATCTATACCATTATCCAAAACTGGATGGCACTAAAGAGTCTGTTCCTCAATGATGAGAAGACGGAGATTCTCATCGTGGGGTCCAAATGTAAAATAGGGGCCCTACACCCTGACTACACCACTATCAATATCGATGGCGCCATAATACCAGTTCTGAGACAAGTCAAAACTCTAGGAGTCTATTTGGATGTCAATCTCACGACGACCAAGCATATCAGTCACCTATCATCTTCCACTGCCTACACAGTGAAACGAATCACCCTTAGCAAGCAATTCCTCACCCCCGCAAACTGTATCACATTGGCCAGAGCCTTGATACTGTCCAGATTAGATTATTGCAATGTCCTACTGTTAGGTACTTCCAGAACCAACCTAAAAAAAACTTCAATTGATACAAAATAAAGCCCTACGGGCGACCCTACGAATCATAAAACCAGAAGAGATCACCATTGGCTGCCCATAGCAGCCAGAGTCATCTTCAAAACACTATGCATCACCTTCAAATGCAACCAAAACAAAAGTCCATCCTACCTAAACAAAGTTATCGCCAAAAAAGATGCCACCAGAGCTCTAAGATCCAACAAACTGCTACTCCTCGCCAGACCTTGTTTCAGAAACTCCAGAGCGGGGGGAAGCAGCTTCAGTTATCTAGGTCCAAAACACTGGAACTCCCTTCCATTCAGCCTAAAAAATGAGGAATCCTTTTTGGCCTTCAAAAAGTCTCTCAAAACATGGTTATTCAACCAATATGAATAACGCTACCACTCTAGCACCTGTAAATACTCATGTCCTCTCGACCTCCTTTGCTTGTAAATGTAATTACGCTTTGACTTTCTGATTGTGCTTTTGCTGTAAATGATCCTCACTGAATGTTATTGATTGTACTTGTGATGTAAATGATCCTCACTGAATATTATTGAAACAAACTGTAACCTCGCAGTGAAACCCAAGGGTCTGGGCATGTAACAAATGTAATAAATAAATAAATAAATACCCTGCCTCTTTTCCTGACGTTTCCTGTCACATCAGCTCCCATCTAGAATGGTGACATTTCTCTGTCCAAACTCCAACCCTCAAAAACATTTGGATCAACCTGCTTCCTGCAAGGCACAATAGCGCTTTCAAAATGAACAAGACAGCCAATGCCTTTTCTTGCACATTTAAATGAAAAACAAACAGAATCTGCATCTGAATCACTTTGCACTGCAATGTTAAAGGGTACATTAATGAATTACTGGGGAAATGTTACTTAATCGGAAATTGTTAGTTGATTACTCTGGGTTAGCTTATTCAATGCAAACAATACAGATGGCGAATTCACTATAACATGGAACATCTTTACACATGCTCAGTGCATTTCAATGTTATTTTCTTCGCATTTATTTCACTGCCTCCATTGAAAGTCTAGTTTACTGCCACCATGAAACCAATGAATTATCTTTCCCTACATGTTCCTACACACCTCATCAACAGTTAAATGGTGGACTGATCCAGGCTGATTGTGCAATGCAAATAGTGCTAGGGGTAGTCAATTAAGCCATTCCTTTTTCAACGTGGCTTTAATTTCGCCTATTTTCTCTTTCAGCAAGATGCTGAGGCGCTCGCATAGTCCATTCACTTTCAGTTGATATGCACAGGATAACTTGTGCTTGTTCCCCAGTTGAGCCGTTATGTGCTCAAAAGTCTCATTTACAAAGTGAGGTCAATTTTCAGACCTCAGGACGTCCCACAACCCCCACCATGGAAATACCTCCTTAAAAAGGAGTTTTGCAGCTCCACGAGCATCAGGGTGAGAACAGGGATCAGCTTCAATCCACCAGGAAAATGGGCATACAACCACTATCATGTAGTGGTAGCGTTGGCATACTTGAATCATGTCAACATTGTCTATATGGAGGTGTTTAAAAGGACCTATCAAACTTCTTGCAGATGGTACAGTTCTCCAGATATGCGGCTATATGCGCCACCATATTTGGACAGAACCACTCTTCCTCAATGTGTGCGGCAAGTTCGTCCCTACCTAGGTGATGTCGGATGATGCAATTGTGTGAGCACAATCTGCTATCATACTACTGGGATCATGAGCTTGCCTGTGCTCCCATGTCGCCATAATTCACCTGTAGCAGATATTGAGTAAACCCTCTTCACACATAGTTCCTTATCTTCTACCAGTTCTTTTCCTTGAAACTCCATTATTTGTACAGCAGGTAAGTGAATGGAGGACAGCACAGGGGCAACGTGCTGGGCTAGGAAGCAAGACCACCCAGAGCAACAGAGGTTTGAATCCTGGATCTGCGCTTTGAAACTGAACTCAGGTGTTAAGCTTGTTGTAAAATATAATCAAATAAAATTAAATAAATGAGCTATACCGTTTGAACATAGTCCTTAATCGGTAACATGTCATGCAATGGATGAGATGCAGAGTAACTCTTACACCAAACAATCAGACTGACTCAGAAAGTTGGCAAAGTCCCATTTGCCTGTTTTAATATCAATTGTCTAAAACAGGAAGTTACAAATGATATCAATGGACGTTCGCTCATGCTCTTAATACATTTTGCACGAAAACACTCTTATATTCAAATAATTTGTCATAAGTGATGTCATACTATGTGGCAAATAGGAAAAACCCATGGGTGATTGTGGTTGGCTAAAGGGGAACATTGTAATATACTTTTTATACCTTGTTGGGTTGTGGTAGGCCAACTACTGTCAGGTGGACAACTTAAGCCCGCCTCTAGTGCAAGTCATCCTCAACACTTATTCAGCACACAGAATACTACTGGCTCTTGAATTATAAGGTCCTTTCTTATATGGCCCTCTATAATTGGTTAGCACACTGTGCCATGTCTGGAATATTCGGCCCTTTAGCAGCACGTAAGCTCATACCCAGGTGCTGGGAGGTGGACCCGACTTTGCTTTTCCAGCCAATTAGCCCAATATCTCTCATCGCCCATGCTTTCTGCCATGAAGATTTGCCTTTGAACTTGGCCTTGAAAAGTATTCTCGTCTCTCGGAATATAAGGGCGTACGAGCACACGCTTATCACAGTTCTTGTCTGGATGCCCAACTTCTATTTCCATCCTTGTCTCACGTGACAGGAGACTGCAATACGACCCATTTTGCAGCAATTCATTGTCTTGAATTAATAAACTTGACACTCATGGTGTTCTTTCTTTGCACATTAACAAGGAGCGATTCAGCGTCTCACGGTTTCTGTTCTTCAAGGATAGATAACTGGCCTTAGCTTGCTACTACTTTGACTCCAGGCCAAACAGCTTTACCCTTCAATCCGGGGATCTCCAGCTAACTCTTTGCTGTGACACACACAACTCTCGATGCTTCTTTCTCTGTGGGATTGAACTTACTAATGTTTATGACACCAATGTCCAGACACTATACAATGGCGGTTTCGCCTGCAGTCTATTCACTACGTATAGCTCGCAACTATGAACACTTTGTCTACTTGCGTTGCTGCATCTGTACATTCATTGAACAGCTTGCATTTTCTGAAGTGCCTCACACACATATGCAATCTTCTTTTCTGCATAGGTACATTCACTTGATTCATAATTGCGTCATCAGTTTCTATAAAATCCATACATCTTTTTCTTCTTAACTTCTTAGTGCGTTACTCTCACATCTTGTGATGTCACCAGCTTCTCTTTATCTTGGTTTCATATTCCTCCATGGACCTTTTCCATGAGATTATAATCTCTTCGGGCATACATCTGTTATGGCTTTCTTAATGGATAACTTTTCTCGAACACTCGTTTGCGGTATGGTCACAACTACTGGTGTCAAACATGGTGAGCATCAGGTAATATTATCGCTATGAAAAATATTGCCATATATATGGTCATCAGGAACGGCCATAAGCAATATTTTTAGTGGGGATAATATTAGAGTTTTTTGGGAGTGGGGTTGCGGGGGTGGCCCCGCTCCTTTTAAAATAATACAGGGGTTGCGCGGTTGTCCCCTGCAGGTTCCATGCCTTAATATTGCCACAAAATCATGGCAATATTTTTGTATGGCAATATTTTTGCAGGGATATTAACACATGGAACCGCATGGCGCAGTTTCAGGCTTCCAACATACAGGCAGTAGGGGTGGTAGGATTTCCTGCAGAGGCATTCGGCTGCACCTCTACACTCCCACCTCTGGTAAAGTCATCGACCACACCTTCATTGGTCTCCACATCTTGGTACCGTCTCTTGAAGAAGTGCTTCTTCATAGTACAGATCTTCACCACTCCCTTCAGTGAACTGGCTGATTTGGCATGTTTATCCACACTCCAGGTCATGTAACTGCACTGTCCATTTGAATTACAATAAACACATCATCCCACGTACTTCTTGTGATTCTTTGTATACAGGAACTTTGTTCCCTCCGGTGCTACAATGCTGGCTTTTATGTATCCTCTGATTTCTTCATTAGTCGATTCCAAGGTCCAAATCCTGATTCATCATCAATCATTATTATCATTCCCACTGCTTTCTTGGCCGTCTTCTTGCACTGTGTAATTATTATCCTGATCACACAGAATCCAAACATCACCATCACCAATATTGCACCAGGAAGCTTGAAGATATTTGCCATCCACAGTTGAACCCATGAGTAGATAGATGCAAACCAACTATCATCAGCAACATCCTCTGTTTCGTCTTCCATCTTATTGTGCAGGTTTGTCAGCAACGTTATGGCCTCTTTCAAGGTCCCATTCTCATCATGGTGCGAAGGTATGAATGTGCAATATGATGGCCCGATTTTGGCGCTAACTCCTCATTCCATTGCTGTGATCATATCTAGGACATATCTGTTCTGGAGGGTCATTAGTCGTATGGCTCTCAATTCTTATTTGATAGCATTGAATCCTTTTATGGTGGTGCTGATTGTCTGCAGAAGCTCCCATCTGGTAATTTGCAGCCATTTAGCATTGGCCATCGCCTGGATTCCAGGCATAAAGATAGTCATGATGATTGAAGCATTTTTGCTGAACAGCCTATGCTCATACTGATGGCCTCCGATGCATTTATTTTGCTGAAAAGTAATTTTCTCTCTCTTGGTTCGATTGAGAAATTTAAGCGATCTTCTCGTTCTCAAATGGACATCTGCTTTCGGAAAATCTCCAGTGTTCACGCTCAGGAATCACTAATGCTGGAACATGGATAAACACTAAGGAAAACATTCCTCCCTAATCCTTGGGCAGCTTCATGTAAGCCCTGGACCCACAAGCCCAATATTGATCCATCAGGGTGGCTATCCATGCTCCGATCCTGGAGACATCAACTGTAGTCTTGCAATCTATGTTATCACCAACATGATTCTTTCCTTCTCTTCCAAAGCACAGTGTCACATTTGTCATTGGAATCACAACCATTGGACCTGAATCATCTTCTACCCATGCCAGAAACTTGGCATGTTTGGCCCATGACTTCATTTACTCTTTGCACTTCTCTCACGTATTCTGACGTCAATAGATGAGTGTCATGGTCATGAAGTCAGGGGCACAGGCATGCAGGGGTCGCATGCACAGGAGACCTCGGTGGACACTGTCCGGGCACCTTTGGCGCCAGGCTCATGAACAAAAGTAAACAAGAACATCCATTTAACACCAAAAAGCTTTCATTATGAACATAACACTTCAGATGCATTAACCTTAAACATTCCATCCATTAAGCAGGATGCATTAACCTTGAACATTCCATCCATTAAGCAGCCCCAAGTGCATTCTTGTATGTGGCTGCTAAGGGATTGTCTTTGCATGTGCTCACTTTCTAGGAGTGGCAGGGTGTGGCTGGTAAACTGTCCTTAATGGGCGTGGCTGTGATCTTAGCTATATAAGCTGCCCCGATCTTCAAGACAGATGCTTCGCGTTATTCTGCACTTGCAAGAAGCGTAACACTTACTGTTGCCTGAGGTCAGACTTACCTTTGAAGATACTGCTTCCTGGACACCAGTTTCCTGCCAGCATACTTACCAACTGGGGAAAGCTATTCTTACCTGTACATCTCTTCAGCGAGCCAAGTATTCACCTTTACACTTTCCGGAATGCCGGAATCTTCATCTGGGCACTGCAGTACGACGCGCTTCATCGTCGACAGCAGCACCTGCAAGGAAAAACTGAAGACAAGGTTAGGCATCGAAAAAACAGCCAGTTTAAGGTTGTACTTCACCATACTTCACGCTTTTCCTTAAACCATCACTTACCTGCTGTTGAACATTGCAGTAGCATCCATCTTCCATCCGGCCGTGTCTCGCATCTCACAGCTGCATTGAGGCTGCATTTCAATCTAAGGGAAGAAAACAGAAGAGAGACAGTATTGCAGGCATAAATAGGAGCAACATATAAAGACATTAAACAGAATGAACAGCATCACAAGAGATCAAGAAAGACTTACCATTCATAAGGAGAAGCATAGTCGCAGCTGGACTGGGTTTATCCTTTTCAGGGATCAGTGAAGGAACTAGATCCCATTCAACGCGCCCCTGCCAGAAGCAGCAGGAAGGAGAGCTTATCTTCCATAATTCACAGGTGAGCTTAGTTAGCTTTATGGGCTGGCATATGCTCACAGAAACCGTACTTTGTGGTAAAGGGTTCGAGAGGTGCAACAATTACAAATTGCCACACACACACTCTTATATCCACACAGGAGCAGTCAACCACGCCATAGCCTGATCCATGAACCTTGTGCACCATACCCACTTTAGTGGACCCCTTCTGCAGTGGTGTATGTGATTAACTAACATATTGGTGAAATGTGTAACAACCCATAACAATCAATACAAAAGAAGATCTTACATGTCCCCTTGACATGAAGTTGACACTCAAAAATTGGGACATGAAATAGCCATCATTACCTGAGGTAAGGATCTTCAGACAAATCAAAACATGAAACATAGGTCATGTAACACATACATGCAAACAACTAATTGAACAGCCACATGACTCCTCAGTGACATCCAGCACATGCCAACCACAGGCCCCAATACAGCCATCACCATGTCTCCCTGCACACATGCACAAACACCTGCACAGTGCATGCAATCAAACACACAATATATACACACCCAACAACATCACCCACACTGCCTGCCACCCTCAATGACATGCGACAAATGTGCATGAGACACATCCACATTTATTACACAATGTCACATACACATGGCACACTTTACTGACCCTGCTGCCTTAAAATGTGAGGACAGCACATGTAGTTTAGTTTAGTTTAGTTTATTATTTGATAATGCGCTCCAAAACCCTCGGGTAGCCGGGCACAGCACTAACAAGAATATTTAAGCTTGGTTACATACAGTCGTTGCAGTGCATAATTAATTACAGTGTTTGCAATACATATATATGAGATATGGGTACATCACATGACAAAAGAAGAGGAGAGATAGTCTAAGTACAAGTTTCAGGACGATAGAGGAGAGATAGTCTAAGTACAGGTTTCAGGCATATCATGATAAATACCCACAGCAAACCAGGAACTAAAGCAGGGGAACAGTTTGATGGGTGTCATTGGTCCAGAGCCAGTTTTTCACGTTACATCTGAATCTGGAGTAAGGCTGATCGACTCTCAATGCAGTGGGGAGTGCATTCCAGGCACAGGCAGCTCTCACAGGGAAGCTAGCTCCGCCTGATTTTGTTAGTTTGAATCTGGGAATTTCTAGTAGGAGATGGTTAGAAGCTCTGATGTGGTGATTGGAGGATTTTCTAGTCAATCTAGCAGAAATATATGGGGGTGCAGTATTGTTCAGTCCTTTATAGGTGAGAGATAGAGTCTTGAGGAGTATTCTGTCACTAATTTTTTAACCAGTGGTGGTCTTTCCTGATATCAGATATATGCTCTGTGTGGGGTATGTTCAAGGCTGCTCTAAGAGCATTGTTCTGCAATATTTGCATTTTGTTTATAACAGTTTTGTTGGCGCCTGCATATAGGGCATTGCAATAGTCCAATTTAGACATTATTAGAGCGTTAGCTAGTGTGATACAGTTGGTTTTGGAGAGGTAGGGTCTACAGGCCCTGGTCAATTTACAGGTGTAGGCTGTGGAGGGAGCCAAAGAGTTGACTTGTTTTTTAAGAGATTGTGTAGAATCAAAGTAGAAACCCAATGTTTTCACCTCGGTTACCACCTTGATTACATTCCCATCTATGTTAAAGGCAGTGTAGCTGGGGCTAAGATTTTTAAGGTTAGAGTCGGAACCCAGGATCTCTGTTTTGTCATCATTCAGGCAGAGGTCGTGGGAGGCCATCCATGCCTGAATGAGGAGGTAGATCTTATTTACTAGAGCTGTGTCTTTGACAAAGTTGCCAGATAGTGGTATTAGGATCTGTGTGTCGTCAGCGTAATTAGTATAGGTTACCCCCAGTCTGTCAAGTTTGTCGAAGAGTGGCTTAGTGAAGATGTTGTACATTGTAGGGGAGACACATGAGCCTTGTAGGATGCCACAGGTGATTTTTATTGGGTCCGCTGAAGCTAAGGGGGAGAACACTTTCATCGTTTAGTTGGCTAGGAAGGATTGTACCCAGGCTATAGCTTCACTTGAGAAATAGGCAGCAGACGCTAGATGCTTGCGTAACACTGCATGGTCCACCAGGTCGAAGGCCACCGATAAGTCAAGGAGGAGGAGCATAGCTGTTTTACCTTTATCCTTCAACTCGTCGATTTGTGTCTTGAGGTCAATTAGGGCCATTTCAGTACTGTGTTGTGGTCTGAATCCAGATTGGCGTGATCCAAGTAGTTGGTTCGCCTCTAGATAGTTTTGGATATGGAGGTAGGCTACTCTGTCAGTGATTTTGAGGAGGAACGGGACCGTAGTAATGGGCCTATAATTAGTTGGGATAGCCGGGTCAAGGGTCTGTTTTTTGAGGAGTGGCAATACCCAGGATTCTTTAAGGTTAGTAGGCACAGTACTTGATTTAAAGGAGGCATTAATTAGTTTAGAGATGAAGTTGTGCTAAATCTCTAGCTGCGTCCTTAATAACTTGTGCCGGGCAACCCTCAATAGCAGTTCGATGATTTCAGAGATTATATAACCTTTTCAGTTTCCAGTATGGATATATTGGTAAACCTGAATGGTTTGCAGCTACTTTGTGTAACTGTACTTGGTGTATCTGTCAAAGGGGTGGTATGTGTTCCTGTGGAACTCAAGGAGGCTTTTTTCTTTGCAATTTTGGACTGTAGGGTTATTCTTTTATTTGCTAGGGCATTTTGGATGCTATTGCACCTTTGTTTGTCCTTGAGGACATTATCTTTGGGAGCAATCAGGTTTTCCATTTCCCGGAGGATGGAGAAGAGTTCTTTGGAATTAGAGTTAGCTTTACTGATTCTCTCATTAAATGTGTTTTTTTTTTGTTTCGATTATTTCTTTCTTGTATTTGTTTGCAAGGTTAGCAAGTAGAGTTTTATTCTCAGCTGAGGGTGTGTGCTTCCAAATTGCTTGGAGTTTACGTTTTTGGATCCGTAGTTCTTTGATGGGGGGGTGGACCATGAATTGAGGAGTGATTCTTGTTTACTTTTGCGTAGTTTGACAGGGGCAATAGTATCCAAGGTTTTGGACATGGTGTTGTTAAATATTTCAACTAGCGTATTTGGGTCAGAGTTGTTAGTGCAAGCAGTGAGAGCAGGTAGGAGGAGAGGGAGTAGTTTTTCAGCAGTGATTTCTTTTTTGCTTCTGGTTAGCAGGGGTGGTGCTATTTCGCGAGTATCTATTTTTAGAGGCTCTATAATGGATGAGAAACAGATAAGGTGGTGGCCTGTCCAGGTTTGTGGGGTAATATTGGAGATGGTAGTGGCACAGTTCAGGTTGGCTATCCAGTCTAATGTGCATCCTTTTATATGTGTGGGAGCTAAGACCTTTTGGGTAAGGCCATGTTCGACTAAAATCAATTGTATAGATTGGGCCTGTTTGTCCTCAACATCATTAAATCCCAAGTTAAAGTTGCCTAGTAATAGGAGCTGGGTGGATTCTTTAATATTGTTAGTGAGGAGGGTAGAAAGGTCTTCCTCAAAGTTACCCAGAGGGCCTGGTGGTTTGTACACAAGGAGAATAGTTAGTGTACTATTATTAGAGATGGGTAGTTTATCTGATAGTAGTTCACGCGATTTGATTACTGGAGGTGGGGTAAGTCTTAATGCTAACTTAGTTTTAGCAATGATGGCCAGGCCGCCTCCTCTAGAGTTGGGCCGATCGACTCTGAGTATATTGTAGTTGTCTAGTATGGCAATCATAAGTGCGGGACCTGCAGCATCATGGAGCCAAGTCTCGGAGACAGCAAAGAAGTCTAGTTTATCCATAGAGAGTATGTCAGCAATTTCCGTATTATGTGCTATGAGGGACCTTGTATTGAAAGGGCTCCTGATAGGGTGGGAGTAGTATTTCTTTGTTGGATAGGTCTTAGTTTGGGGTGCTTGGATCTCTTTTGGATGTGAAGAGAGTAAGTCTGTGTTCTTGGCAGTCTTTCAACGGCTGTGGCACATGGGTTAGGGTCAGTGGCAATTAGAGTGGGTGTGAGGACCGATGGTCTAGTTCTTTTGTTTTTGATATCATAGATTCGTTGCAACCTAGATCTAAGTCGCGTGTTTCTCTCCTGCAGATTGCAAGGTGTAGAGTTAGTGTGGGCCATTGTTGTGATGGTTATTAGAGTAGCCCAGAGTAGGGAACAGAGCATATATATAAGGTGAGACTTGGTGGTGCGCATGTTAGGTTCTTATGTAGTCACCTCTGCCTTACTGGCTGTAGGGAGGGGCACGTTCATAAGGTAGGGGACAGTTACAATAATAACAGTAGAGCAGTAGCCAGTCGGCGCAAGGTCTGTGATCTCTTGAGTGGGATAGGGCAAATTGCTATCGTACATACAGTGGTTCTCTATGGTCATGGGCAATAATATGCTTACGTTCAGCAAAGAGAGTTCACCTAGATTTTACAATCCCCGTAATGGTTAAAATGAATACATACAGCAGGGAAGTTGACCTAGATTTGACAATCCCCGTAATGGTTAGAATGCATACATACAGCAAAGAGAGTTCACCTAGATTTGACAATCCCCGTAATGGTTAAAATGCATAGATACAGCAAAGAGAGTGCACCTAGATTTGACAATCCCCGTAATGGTTAAAATGCATACATACATCAGGGAAGTTCACCTAGATTTGACAATCCCCGTAATGGTTAAAAAGCATACATACAGCATACATATATGCACATAATTCATCAAAAACAAAACAGGCCCCTCCATTGGAAGACTACCAATGCCATGATAATGCTGACCACCATCTGTGTACTATTGGGACAGTGCACTTCACACAGTCATGTACGCACATTATCAATGAACACATGTGTTGTGCATTGCTTAGGAATTCCTCAAATAACCCCAAAACTTTATACGGGCACACAGGGTAACCGGTTGGGGACAGGTGATGCAGACAATTATTTACTAACAGAGATCAATCATACAATCAATACCACCAGAATCATAACAATAACTGGGAGGGTCGGCAAGGCCACAATGCCTTATGACTGTTCACAGCATGCAAGTGTCCAAGTGATGTTGTGAAGGGAAAATTTTGGATTAGTGCATGGAGAATATTTTGTGGTGAAAAGGGCAGAAAAGAACACACACATGGAAGCGATAAGTCACAAGGTGATGCTGATCTTGAGCAAGTTCACTATAAACACAATACTTTACATGATACATGCGTGGGGTCAGGGCATGGATGACACATAAGGGTCATGGACATGAGGCATGCTACTGCACCAATATTATGGAAGAGAGTGGGTGAAGGAAGTGGAGAAGAGAAAGCATTGTGAGCATGAACTCCTACACAGAAGGCATCACACAGAAAAAAATAACCCACCACCAACCATTAAAATACTGAAGTGCTTCATACACAGGGAGTAGTTGCCAGAGGATGCAGGAGTATAGAAAGGTATTATTTCATCAGGAAGCGTTGAAGATGGTACAGCGACCCAGACAGCACTGTGGATGATACAAAGGGATTACAATGTAATCCGTGATTCGTCTGTGAGCTACTGAAGCCTTAATATTTCAGGACAGATGTTGTTTCTGGCCCTGAGTCCAATGACGAGTCTTGCAGACCTAATCTGGTTAAGTTATAGGGGTCACAGGGTGGACCAAGGAACACTTAGGAGTAAAATGTTGCAGTACAGTAGCCTGGAGAGTACCACACCACGTGTAACATTGTATCTCTGTGTGATAGCTTGGGAGGGAAAAGCCACTTTGCGCATCAAGAGCTGCAAGTCCGACTTCTTAACAATCTTGGGAATAAGAGGCTTGAAGGGAAGGGGCAGGGCGAAGATTAATCCAAGCTTGCTGACTTGTGATAAGGTGGCAGGCAGTGAGCCCATGTAGGAAGGATAGAGTCTACGCCCGAAGTATGCTGCAGGGGTGCCAATCAGGACACTGTAATGTTTGAATAGCACACAAGCCAAGGTAATTTGCAGTGCAGCAGGCCAGGATGGCTGAGAGGCAGTCATGGTGAATGAGGGTACCATTGTGTCAGTAGTAACATTGCTGAAGAGTAGTGGGTCATCGGCATAGCACATGAATCTGTTATCCAATGAGTCAAAGAAGCGTTGCAGAATTGAAATGCATATGTCAAAGATACATGCATAAAGAATGGACACCTACGTGATGCCACAGGTGTAGGCTGAAGTATGGTAGAAGAAAGGACACAGAATAATTTGGAATGTTTGTTTGGGAATGAGCTAAGCAAGTCCACTGGCTGTTCATGGAACATCTTAATGAGGATGGAATGCCACACTGTGTGAAAAGCAGATGATATATCAAGGAGGATGAGGACAGGGGAGCATCGTGACTTGAGGGATGCCACCATTCGTTCATGTGTGTCCTGGAGAGCAGTGTATGTGTCCCCGAATAGTTTCAATCCACACTGCTGTCCATGGACATCCCCGACAACGGCCACATGGGCGTCAATTTGTGGGAGGTCTAACTTGTCAAGCAGTTTCCCCAGGAAGGTATAGCAAGAAATGTGCCAGTAGTTTGGTGGTCAGGAAGGCACTACCTATGGCATAGTAAGGATGGTGGGCACAAATGAGTGCTTGATGGCAGATGGAAACTAAACAGCAGCAAAGGAGTGTTAGCAGAGATCAGCAACTGCAATTGCCAGAGAGATGTTGCCATTGATGGAACAGTCGGAGCAGCGGGACCCCAGTTTGGATGACAACTACATGGACTTGTGAACTCTGGTGACTACTTCAGGGGAGACACGAGTGAATGCGTAAAATGAGAAATGATGATGGTGAGTGGCAGGGGGGTCAGAGGTCCATAGTATTGTGTTTGAAAAGCCTGCCACAAGTAGGTTTAGTCAGTCATGTGTATTTGAAAAACGCATGTGATGCAAGCACATTCTAAAGTTACTGTGAAGGAGCTGTTACACAATATACAGTGGACAGCTTGGTAATTACTGAAATACACACCTCTTGCACCTCTGCCAGAAACATCCTTGTTGTCACAATGTACTGCTGCACACTGAGGGTGCCACAATAGAAGACATAAGCAGACAACAGAAAGCAACATGATAAATCAAGCAACTAAAAGATCATGCTAAAGGTACACTGAAAATCACCAGACCATGGTCAATGCAGCCTTCATTGTCACAGCATACCAATGGTCAAATACTGCATCCCTTCAAATACAGCAGTACCTTTCACCCAGCTGCGTAGCATTAGAATGTACAAACACCAAGGTGCAGCATGCATGTGAAAAACATGAGAAGGCACAACCACCACTAACCCTAAAGTGTTGCTACCCAACATATCGCACGAGAATTCATACATAGCAACATGTTTGTGGCTTGAAACAGCTCCTCAGACCTTAATAGTTCTTCCATAATCTGGACATGCCAAATGTGACATCCAGCCAGAATCCCACAAACCCTGCTAGCAAACTGAAGTGTCACTCATTACACATGATAACACTTCTATGAGACACACATCAGCCCAAACATCAGCACCTGCCACGGGCCACAAACAGTTGCCCATGCTACCCACTACCGAACAAACATGAAAGCACCACACAGTCAGTATGCAAAGTAAGTATAATCAGTGAACAGTGGCCCCAGAAATCCATCTGAAGAACTTAACCATGCCCATCATTAGAAGTGCCCCCTGTGAAACATGCCCCCCCTAAGAAGTAGTGTTTCACCACAAGCTAAGTCAATTCAAAGTGAACACACAGGTGCCACATTTACAAGCAAACCCCACAGAAGTGTTACCAAAGGACATTCACCTACCTGTACAGGGAACCCACCAGCGGTGCATACGATACACACCACCAGGAGATGCTTTGCCTAAATTGATTACTAAGAAGAGTAACAGCACAGACAACATGCACATATATAACATCACATGATTGGCTAAGGAAAATATGAAGACACCACCCAATGCTTGAGCAACACAGGGTGAATGTGAATGAACAGTGATCATCCCAGGAGTACAGTGTACCACAACAGAGAGAGGGAGAGAGAGTGACACAGAGAGGGAATCCCAAGGAAAAGACAGTTCGAGGAGTACACTGCCTGCTCTAGAGATGTACAATGACATGCAGTACAACACAGTAGGTGCGCCCATGGGAAAACCCATTGGTAGGTAACACAGTGACATGAGTACCACTTAAATTACCAGACTGACATGTCAGCATGCAAATGACACATAAGATAAGCAAAACATGCATCAAACATGCACATCAATGACACATGCTCAACATGCAAGACAGTGCCAAAGCTTACCCTCTGACTCTGCCAGGATGGTGGAAATCCCACATCACCTTCTCCTGGAACTGTGTTTCCTTATGAAGTACAGAAAGGACAGTGCCAGGTGGAGGGCATGGGGAGCATGGACTTCAAATGGCACAAGGTGTCTCCCCCAGGACAGCAGTCACTGCAACATCATGGATTACTGAAACAACAAGGGAGAAGACATTAAAACAGCCATTGTGAAGTAACATTGACAAAGCACATATGTGCAAAGGAACACCAAACCCATAATTACCTGCACATTCCATCCTGTGCACCACCATGCAAACATGCCAGTTGACTTCACTAGGCATGCCTGCATGTACACCACAGCACATGTGTTGTCCCTGAGGTGTTAATGGCACACCTCAAAGGAGATTTACAAAAATATGAAAAAAATTACACCCAGGAAAGGGCAAAACCAAATACAAAATGCCAACATCTGGCCATTGGGGTCTAAAAGAAAATGAAGAAAAAAAAAGACAAGACTCATGGACCGCACGGCTTACTTGGACGGGGAGGCCTGTCTCTGCTGTGATCAACTTTCTGAGTAGAGTCAGAAGGTGATAGTGGTGCAGGAGGCTCACTATATAGTTCCCTGGCCTGGTCCTCGGTGGCAGCAACCAGGCGGGACACTGATGAATAATCTGTAACATGAAGCTTCAGAGGTCATTGTGCATGACCTCACGGGATGCACGGATTGCCTCCGAGATGGTCTGCCTCAATAGTTGTAGCGCATGTTTGTGCTGTGGGCTTTCTCTTCCACTTCTACTGAAGCTCTGTGGGCCAACATTTCTCGCCTCAGCCCTTCCCTGTCGGCCTGACCCTCTGCAAGCAGGGATGTCTGCAGAGACCTCAGACCTGCCTTCGGCTCCTGCTGTTGGCATCCATGTGCAGCCTGTGTGAGCAGCATGTGGACTGCAATGCCTGCAGCTGGTGTTCTACCTGTGTTTCTGGTGGGATCATGGAACTGGCCACCCTATCCATGCCCTCAGCCAATATCTCATAGGAAGCACCCTGTTGTTGCACAACATCAACTGCTCCCACACTGCTTCCCCAGCCTACACATATACAGCACATGTGCAGGGAGAATGGCCCTTGCTGTGATGCCACTGTCTGTGGCTGCAGGACTGTATCCCTCCTTTGGACATCTGGCCCAGGACCAGAACACAATTCTTGGGAGTGTGGCCTTGCAGCCGTAACCAACACAGACAGACGTGAAACTACTGACTGGTCTTGGGAGGGCACCTGACCCCCCGAAGAATCACAGACAACAGCACCTCCAACTTTTGGAGCATTCACCTTCGACAGTTTTGAGGATTGGACATCCGGTTCAGCACCAGAGCTACTGGATTCATAGGAGTCGGTGTCAAACCTAAACTTTCCCCGGGTGGACTGTAGCACCAGGGGATTCTCATGGGCTGCCACACCACGTCCCCCACTGGTGGTCTGTTAGGTCTCAGACTCCCGTTCCTCCTCTACCTCCTTCCCTGCATCTAGTGCCTCATCACCTGCACAAGGACATATAAAGACATGAAGAATAATGTTACTAGCTCAGCAACATACATCTGTATCACATTGCTGTCCTGTAACACTTTCATGTGCATGTTACCATGTGAGAAATCACATACACACACTATGTACAAGAAGCCATCTGATCATGGTGTATGTAGACTTCCAGCAACCTCCCATGTCCATGACCTTGTTGCCAGTGGACCTATTTAGAACAGACATGGTTCACTGAAATCACATTCTAGCCCATGGCACAACAAACAATTGACAAATACATGCTAAATGGCCATCGCCATGTATGTAAAATGCTATTACATTACATGTGAAGATATGCACACATATTCACAGTCAAGTGCACATCAATTACATGCCACACCGGTGTAGGACTGGCACAGGGAGTGCACACAATGTGGATATGGCCTGAGTGTGGGGTCCCAGGTGTGTGATATGGAGAGAGTAGTTACATCCACTGGGAGATTGAAAGAAGGGACCGTGATACACAAGAGGGGTAGGTGCATTGACCCATGGAGTGTGTGCCGAGTGTGAGAGGTTAACAGGGATGAGTCATGACACATATTTGACAACAGGGTCAGTGCCATAGCTGCAGTGGGGATGTGCACAGTGTTGAAAAATGCAATGTCACTCATGGCACACTGTGAGGCCAGCTGGCAGTCTTCATGGAAGTTATCTGTAGCATGGAACCACCAACATAAATGTGTGGTTGTACTATCTACACCATGCAGTGCATGATGTGTAACACGTGCTTCAGACAGAAGCACTTGTCTAACAAAGCAGAGTGACTGACATCAGTGATGCAAATAATCATATGCCACGTTGTGTTTGCATGTTGAAAATGTTGTTTGTGTATGCAGATGGGTGATGACTACTGTCACAATGTCATGTGCAACGGATGTACGACACATGGGTTGCATCCACTCTAAAATACACTGTGCAAGAGTCAGTACACCATGACATGGTTCACCCAGGGAACGCATCCAAATGCAGTCACAAGTGCAATACAATCATACTTCTTGTATTTTTATCCAAACAGCATCCTCAGGATATAATAGCTTGGTCCCTCACCGGTCGTGGCCCAGTAATCTGGCAGGTCTCCCACACCTTGCACCTGATCCATATGAATGAAATGGCTCATAACTTGTTCTTGCGGGGTGAGCTTTTGCTCCTCTGGTGGCCCCCTCCAGTTGCAACAGAAGAGGCGAGGTTGCCACCCATCTTGGATTCGGTGCAACGGCTCAGGTCCTACCGCACCTTCATGACCTAAGAAGCAGTTTGCCTCTCATACCCTAAGGCATTCATGTCATCCATGAAATGCTGCCAATACACCATACGATAAGCCGGTATAAGTGTGCATCCTTGTTGCTGGCACATGTCACGGTGGTGTGCGGCAACATAGTCCATGAGGATTTGAAGTTTGTCATCATTGAAGCTCCTCTTCCTCGACGTGGCGGTGTCCTGTGCCATGCCATGGGGTTGAGCCTCTTCCTGCTGTGCAGACCCTGTGTGGCTGGGACCACTCAAGGCACCAGATGCTGGACCACTAGTGGCCTGGGCCATGGCATCATCCACTGATGCTGGGACACCAGCTTCCCCTGCAGCTCCCTGACCCTGTGGGGTGGGGACAGGATCTTTCCCTACACATCCCTTACCCTTCGAGAGATGGACAGCAGCTGCTCCTGCATATCAGTGTACCTGTGGGGGACATCAGCTACCGCTGCAGGTCCCTTACCCTGGGGGGTGGGGACAGGAGCTTCCCCTGCAGGTCCCTGACCTGGGGAGGGACAGCAGGTGCCCCTGCAGCTCACTGATCCTGGGGGGTCAGGAGCTTTCCCTGCACATCCCTTAACATTTGAGAGATGGACAGCAGCTGCCCTTCCATGTCCCTTTACCTGGGGGGACGACAGCAGCTACCGCTGCATATCCCTGACCATGGGGTTGGGGACAGGAGCTTCCTCTGCAGGTCCCTGACCTCCTTGGGGGGGAACAGCAGCTGCCCCTGCAGTTCCCTGACCCTGGGGGAGACAGGAGCTTTCCCTGCATGTTCCCCACCCTGGAGGGGGGGCAGCAGCTCACCCTGCATGTCAGTGTACTTGGGGGCAGGTGCAGCAGCTACGGCTGCAGGTCCCTGGGCCTGGGAGGGTGGGGACAGGAGCTTCCGCTGCAGGCCTCTGACCTGAGGGGGGTGACAGCAGCTGTTGCTGCACATCCCCTACCCCTGGAGGCGTGGCAAACATTTTTGCTGAACATCCCCAACCCCGGCCACCTCTGGCACCTTTCCTTCTTGCGGCCTTGCCACTCATGTCACTGGTGGACTGGTACAATTGAAGGCACACCAAGCAATTGTCCTGGGCAATCGGAGTCAGGGGGCAGTGTACGTGATGGAACACATACTTCTGTGGTACAGCAAAGCTCAATATTACCCCTGGTGAAAGAAAAAAGGGATGTGTAACGCACGACACCCCAAAAATTTAAAATATGGTTACGCGACAGCATGATAACTCTGTAAAAAGAAAAAGCATTAAGAGATACACTGTGGCACCCAGCAATACAAGAAATGCATACGCGAAGCACGGAAAGCTACTGTAAGGGTAATAAAGGAGGTACGCCATACACAGGGGCACACAGAGTATGACAAATGCATACTCTACTCACTGTTAGCCTCTAAAATAAGAAAAGTAGAGGCGCATATGCGTGGATGCAAATCCACACCAAAATAAGACATTTGTACTTTCCCAGTAGTGAACGTATTGGTTGGCACCCCAAAATTCGCAGTAATCCACTCGTCCGTCCACTCCCAATTGCATGCACGGTCTGATTTGCTTCAACGCACTTCTATATCCCGATTCGGTCATTCTGAACACCAGCGCCGAGTGTGTGTCACGTTATTTACGCACTGAGGGCCTTTACTCTGATTTTGCGCTAATTTCGAATACACAAAGTAACCGTCACTCTGTTTCTGGATTCCCATGCAATAAACATGGAAGACCCATGCTTCGCCTGTGAGATTTTTTTACCTGCCTCCTACTGCCCTGAGTTGCCTCATACTGAGCCATCTGCTGCTGCCTGCCCACTGTGTGTGCCTGCTGCCCACCTGCCCTGCATTTTGTTTGCCTGCTGTTCAGCCATTGCCGATACCCTGTGACACCTCAGCTGATTCACCAGACTCCCAACGTGCCATACCATCACCACCGCACCATAGCCCATCCCCAGGAGCAACTTTCCCACCCACACCTGTCTCAGGGGTTGCCATGTCAGCACCAACATCATCTGACCATAGTGGAAACCCCATGGCAGCAAGGCAGAGGGCTGTCAACTTCACTGCCAGGGACGTTGACATCCTTTTAGAGCATGTCCTGGGGAATTATGAAGCCCTCTTCCAACCATTGACACAACTTGGCAAGGAAGGCCGTTAGCTGATCTGAAATGGGATCATGGATGCCATCAACACAGAGGGGGTGGCACCACGGACCTTCAAGCATGTGCACAAGCGCTGGGAGGACCTTAAATCCAGGACCCACAGCAAGGCCCTGTGCTCCCTCCCAGCCGGTACCACCATATAGGGGCACAGGTGCCGGCTGTCTATCACCAACATGTGGGTCCTGGAGAAGTTTTACTTGACACTGCACATCCAGGACATCGAGTTGCACCAATGCCTGGAGTTGTCAGGTCAGTATCCAAGTGTTGCTATGCTCCACAGTGCATGTGCATGTTCCTGCATGTTGGGAGTGAGCACCTTAGGCTTACACCAAGTATGCCTCTGATATGGATGTCTGCGTTCATGACCGAGACAGTGCTCTCCATATTTGCAGTGCACCGTATGTGATTTAAATGAGATGTCATTTGCATTGTGTGATGTACTGCTGCTTTTCAGAATGTGCATGTGCTTTGTTACTTCATGTGCATGCATGGTGTTCATGTGTATGTGTCAAAGATGGGAATGTGTGGTTGGACATAACTCATGGCTGGATAAAACTGGTTCTTTTCTATGTGTGACGTAGTCATGTGGCGGGATTGCAGTTGACGGTACTCTGATGTAATTGCTCATTGCACTGCTTGAGGAGTGTCATTTGATGTGTGTGCATGACATGTGTATGAGCACATGATGCATGAGTGTGTAGCATACGCAATTGAGTGATTGTGACAGTGGCATGTCCCCTGATATGAATGTCTATGGGGATGGAAAAGCATGTATGTACATGTATGTGTATTGCATGTACATGTGTTGTGGTGGAGAATTATAGTTTTTCCCTTTACTAGTGAACTTCATGTGCATGTTTGTGTTGCCATGCACACATTGGTGTAGTATTGATCCGTGCCCAATCCGCAACGCCGGCAGGCGGAAGCCGGCTCCCGGAAGAAGGCCCGTGGAAAAAGGCCCTGTTCCACCCCAGTGAGCCTCATTCTCGCCGTGCCCCCGAAGGGTGAGAGGGCTGGAGCCCTTCCCTCACCGCCAAGACCCGACCGACGTGATCCTTGCCACTCGACCAGCACGTGATGCCTGACCCCAGCAGACTAAGCATGCAGCTTACTCCACGCACATGGTGAGGCCAATCTGCGCCCATATAGGCCACTTGAAGCCAGCAGCACCTACAAGCTGGTCTTTTCCCCTGCCAGATTTCTCCATCCGTGCTTTTGCACACCTTTGCACCGGAGGTCCACCATCTTTGTCCTCATTTCCGGCCTGACCCCAAAATGGCGGTCGCATCGCGGCGCCGAAACGAGGCTGCCAATAGTTGCTGAGCAACTAGCTTGATCCGTGCCCAATCCGCAACGCCGGCAGGCGGAAGCCGGCTCCCGGAAGAAGGCCCGTGGAAAAAGGCCCTGTTCCACCCCTGTTCGCCCCGGGACGCCACGACCTGCGGCCACATATGCTCGAGCAGCCTCTACCAGCCCATATGCTCGGACACTGACTACTCCCACCTTTAATGCTCTGCACTGCTTTGCAAGACCGTTACGCACAGGGGTCAGAGCAGGAGCTCCCCCACAGCAACCCGCACTGCAGGAGCAACACAGAGTCACCCTGTCCCTTGACCTTTGTCCTATAAGGTAAGCCTGCGGGCTTTATCTACCCCTTACACTATCCCCAGACATGCATGTTACCTCCATATGTGCCGCCCAAAATGCCTTAGTCATACTATTAGCTACGCACTCAATGCATATGTACCTTGCTAGCCACCCCTTGTCCTGCCCAGTCTATGCCACTAAAAAAAAAAATTTATTTTATTATTTTACCCTACCTCGAAAAAATTAGCCCTCATTCCACAGTGTGCCTATGCAAATTCGAATCTAGCCATTTTGATGTGATATTCTGCCATTCGAATCTAGCCATTTTGGATGTGATATTCTGCCATTCGATTCTAGCCATTTTGATGTGATATTCTGCCATTCGAATCTAGCCATTTTGATGGGATATTCTGCCATTCGATTCTAGCCATTTTGATGTGATATTCTGCCATTCGAATCTAGCCATTTTGATGGGATATTCTGCCATTCGAATCTAGCCATTTTGGATGTGATATTCTGCCATTCGAATCTAGCCATTTTGATGTGATATTCTGCCATTCGTTTCTAGCCTGCTTAGCGGCCCTGATCCACTGCGTAACTGCCTGCCCTAGCGGCCCCGCTCTATTGTGTCATTGCATGCCACTAGTGGCTCTGCTGTACATCTCTTGTCTACAAATGCAGCCCCCCGGCACACACCCCAAAGCGCCTACACACCTCCCTTCCTCTCTATCCCTCTCCTTCACAGCCCTCTCCCTTCTGGCCATCTACAGCATGACGCACCCAGACCGGAATGCCCACCCATGCCTTACCCCACCATCTGACCTCATACACACCACAGCGCCGTCTGCACTCCACTCCACACTCAACTACCCCACCAATCCGACCGGACATCACCCACTCCACCTCAGGCTCCACAGACTAAGAACACGCACCAAACACCTCCTAACTCTCCGCAGCACTCCACACTCCGCACTCCTTAGGAACAACAGACTCAGCTCTCGCACCCATACATCAGCCGCCCAGACTCACCCCTCTGTCCACGCTCACTACCCTAGCACCCATCACGCTAGCACCCATCACGCTGCACCTATCACGCCCCAGCTTCACACCCCCAAATACACATCGCCCACCCCCAACACCACCAACGCCAACACTCACACCCTACGACCAGACTTAAGATGCGCTCTCATCAATGCTCGCTCTATCCATGCCCATGCCATTGAAATCAATGACCTTATCACCACCCACAATCTCGACCTACTTGCCATATCCGAAACCTGGCTCCACGAAGCCTCCAGTCCTTCCATCCACCTCGCTCTCCCTCAAAACTATACCATTCTCAGACAGGACCGAAAAAACTCCAAAGGTGGTGGCGGCGTCGCCCTCATCTTTAAAGACACCCTCTCCCTAAGAATGTGTAACCAACAATGGGACAACAACGCTGAGCTACTCACGGCTAAACTAGCCCTCTCACCTAACTGCACCATAAACTTCTTTATCACCTACAGACCACCAGGATCACCCCTAGACTTCCAAAAACAACTCCTCCTAAACACAGGCAACAACCTCAAAAGCACCACCAAAAGCATCCTTCTAGGGGACTTTAACCTTGGTTTAGCTGACCCAAAGGACAAAGCAGCCGCAAATCTAGCCAAAGAACTATCAAACATGGGGTTCGAACACAAAATTACTGCCCCCACTCATAACAAAGGCAGATCCATTGACTGGCTAGCGGATCACAACTGCTCATCTGCAATTACCTCCATCTCGGCCCTCCCATGGACGGACCATTACCTCATTCAATTCTCCATTCCTACCACGCCTACTCATAAAACCTTAACTCATGCCCCACCCGCTAAAGTAAGAAGCTCCAAAAAACTCACTGCTTCCAACCTCGCCCCTCTCCTCGACATCCCTGAACTCAAGCCTCCTTTCATCCATGACCCCACCTCTCTAGCCAACATCTACTCCAGCACACTCACTCAAGCCATCGATCTCATTGCCCCTCTAGAAGAAAAAAAAGGAAAAAAATCAATGCACTGCAATTCATGGTTCACTGAAGAACTATCTGACCTTCGCACCAAGAAACGCAAAGCCCTATCCAGATGGCAAGCAGCACCTAATCAATCCTCACTTAAAGATTTTAAAGAGATCTCCTTGACCTACAAAAAAGCCATATTCCATGCTAAATCCGAATCCTACAATCAGAGAATTATTAATGCCAGCTCCAAATCAAGAGAAATATTTTCCATATTCAAAGAACTCTCCACACCGGCCTCCGTCCCAGATGAAATCATCAAGGATGAAGCCTGGTGCACAGGCATCCAGGCTGCCCTCCTCAATAAAGTTAAAACTCTCCAAGACAAAATAGCCTCACAACGCAAAGCCCTCAACACCCCCACCTGCTCACCCACACTCTCCACCAATAACGCTCTCTCACAAACACCCCTCTTTGCCTTTAGAGAAGTCTCAGAAACGGAAGTTAAAGACCTCCTCAAAAAAATTAAACCTTCCACCTGCAAAGGGGATATCTGCCCACCTTCACTAATCAAAGAGTGCTCAGAATCCCTCACCCCCTTCATTACAGCCTTCATCAATGCCTCCTTCGCATCTGGAACTGTACCACATTGCCTAAAAGAAGCTTGGGTCCGCCCGCTCCTGAAAAACCCTCCCTCGATCCTTCCTCCCCTAACAACTATCGCCCCATCACCACCGTCCCCTTTCTCCTCAAAATCTTAGACAAAGCCGCACACAATCAAATCCAACACTACCTGGAAACCAACTCCATCCTAGGCAAAAGACAATCAGGCTTCCGCAAAGGCCATGGGACGGAAACTGCCCTTCTAGATTTAAAAAATCAAATTACCAAAATAATGGACACAGGCAAACCTGCTCTCCTCCTTCTGCTCGACCTCTCTGCAGCATTTGACTTGGTCGACCACAGCATTCTCACATCTCACCTCCTCAATGCTGCACACTTCTCTCACAAGGCTACCACTTGGATCACATCCTTCCTTGAAGGTAGGGCCATGAAAGTGTACTCAGACCAGGACAGCGCCCCCCCCCCCCCACCACTATAAACTGTGGTGTCCCACAAGGATCCTGCACTGCTCCAACCCTCTACAACCTATTCACCAAACCCCTCTTTGACTTACTGGACTCCCTCAACATAGCGTACACAAATTACGCAGATGACACGCAAGTTCTCCTCCCCCTCTCCGGAGACTACGACCTAGACTCAGAAGCCCTCCTCAAAATCTACTCGACCATCCAAACCTGGATGGCTATCAATGGTCTCTGCCTAAACGGAGACAAAACCGAAATCATCATCCTAGCCCCCAACGAAACACTAACCAAACTTAGCCCCAACTATTCTCACATGCTCATCGACAATATTAGCATACCTGTCTCCTCCACCGTCAAGACCCTAGGAGTCTACATTGACGCCACACTCTCAATGACAAGACAAACCAACGCCATCGCCTCAGCTTCTGCTCTGACTACCAAACTCATCTACGCCATAAAACCCTACCTCACCACGCCTAACTGCCTCTCCATAGCCAGAGCTACCATAGGAGCCAGATTGGACTACTGCAACGCCCTCCTGGCAGGCACATCGTCAAAGAACCTAAACAGACTCCAAATAGTGCAAAACAATGCCCTCCGCGCTGCACTACACATTCCCAAAACTGAACATATTTCACAGGCCAGAAGACTTGTCCACTGGCTCCCAGTTAAGGAAAGAATCAACTTTAAAATCCTTACTCTCACACACAAGTGCATCAATCATACAGCACCCCCCTACCAATCTGAAACTATAACTAAGAACTCTTCCACCCGTCCCAGAAGAAGCCACCATGCCAACCAACTCCGAGTACCCACTGTAAAAAGAGCCAAAGCCGGCGGCATTGGTTTCCCACACATAGCTCCCAAGCTCTGGAATGCCCTCCCTAACGCCCTCAGAGCAGAACCCTCTCTGTACTCCTTTCGCAAATCTCTCAAAACCACTCTATTCAACTAACTCCATCCTTCCTTCACCCACTCCAGCTCGCACACGTCTGTTTCGAAATATGTCTGATACGTAACGTGCAATGTAATGAAAACTGCTTTGTTGTAACCACCTTCCTTCTACGGTAACCAGACTATGTATGTCCTCTTGTAACAGCGCCACGATGCCCCCGGGCTGATGTGCGCTCTAAATAAATCCGAATAAATAAATAAATAAATAAATAAATACCCTGATTTTTGTGTTCTATGTCTCCTTATCCACAGTTGTTTTGGGAGAAGAGGGCGGAAGCAGTGCTGTGGAGCAAAGCAGCAAGGATGCACCCACCAGGCAGAGACGCAAGGCCCAGCCATGCCCCCAGGTCAGCACATTGTTGGGGAGCGAGGTGGCT
Source organism: Ambystoma mexicanum (assembly GCF_040938575.1). Taxonomy (NCBI): domain Eukaryota; kingdom Metazoa; phylum Chordata; class Amphibia; order Caudata; family Ambystomatidae; genus Ambystoma; species Ambystoma mexicanum. The sequence goes on from NC_090927.1 coordinate 942,827,181, forward strand.
GGTGCCATGCGGGGACCATTGTGCAATGCTGCTAGGGGTAAGTCCAAGAGGGCGATGGTGGCAGTGGAGTCCTCAGCAGTGGGGGGGGGGCAGGTGAGGCAACACAGGGACCATCCAGTACGGAAGACGCTCAGGAGTCATCCAGGTTGGTAGGGGTGGAGGTGGAGGAGGCAGCCGTAGTAACACAGCCCTTGGGGTCAGGCGAGGGTGGTGAGGTGGGTGTGACTAATCCAGCCATGCCCATAGGGCCTGTGCAAATTCCTGTCCCTGGGCCCGTGGTTGTAGCTGTATGCACCTGTCGGCATGCCGCAACCTGGACCCAGCCACAGGTGTCAGATGTTTCGACCCAGACCAACACCACAATGCCAGCGGCAGTTGCCATTTGGGACACTGGGGTAAGCCTGCTGGTCAGTGTTGGGAGTTGTACCAGAGTCATACGTGATGATGTGCGGGCTTGCTGTAGACTGCTTTCACCTCATCACAATGACATATGGTGTCTCCTCAGATGGCTAGCAGCATTCTTGGTCCAGATTGTGCTGCATGGGCTATCCAGTAATGCAACCCTCTCCTCATATTCCTCCTCTGTGTGCCAGTCGTCCTCTAGGGCGCCTTCTGGCCCATATACCGCCAGGACTCTCTGTGCACCAGTTCCACTCATATTGCCCCGTCTGGTGGAGACCACATCCCTGCCTGAGTTGGGAGTCAACAGTCAATCGGCAGAGGTGGTCATCGTTCCAATCCAGGCACCGACAGGAGCTTCGGCAATGGAGGGAGAGCTGGTACGAATGAGCAGGGCACGGGCCATACACCCCGAGTAACGTCATCAGCCTGGAGGGTGTCCACACAAAGCAGGCACCGGGTGCTATGGCAGCAGCAGGCCCTAAGGAGGAGGCTCTTTTACTCAGGGCGCACCATCACCAGGGAGCAGGTACACGGTATCAAGCAGGATGCTAATGTGGAATTGCGCAGCAGAATGTCTTTCGTGTTCATGCGCTACAGGCAGTGTATCGGAGCAGAGAGGCAGCGGGCTCGGTAGGCAAGAATGACAAAAGGCAGGGCGGCGGTTGCGCTGCGTCTGGCAAGGAGGCGGGCTGCCATCCTGGTGGCAACATGAAGGGAGGCGGAGGGGTTGGAGAGGAACATGCTGGAGACGCTGCAAGCCCTCCAGAAAACAACAGAGGCCCGCCTGGGGTAATGGATGCAGTGCTCGACGATGCCCTAGCGCAGAGTTTGAGTGAGATCGGAGATGAGGAGATGGACTAGCCCAGTGCCTGTGTAGATAGTTCTGTAGGTGTAAATTTCCATTTACTTTTTTTATTTATTTTGAGCGGACAATTTGGACAATACTCTCTTTTTGTATGTAAATAGTTCTTTAGGTGCAGGATTCATTTTTTTTAACAACCAGACTTTATGGACATTTATTTCAATTTTAACTTGTACATAGCAGTTTAGGCGTGTTGATAGATATTTTTGTGTTGGTGTACATGGACACCTTGAAATTTGTTTTTGCAGACTGTATGATGTAAATACTTCTGGATATTATAACTTTTATTTACTCCAATTCATCGCTTCCTGTTGTTCTTTTTGGTGTGTGCCTATTTGTTAGTCTTGCCATGCTTCTCTACATTGTTAGTCATGTGTATTGTTGCTAAAACGGTTGGTGAGGGCAGTATTCACATGCAGGAGTCCGGTGGTGGTGTGTCACGTAGACGGGTGGGTGCACACTGTCAAATGTATTTCCTTTCACATGTGCTGCGTCACTCTGTGTTTGCCTTCACTGTGGTTGGGGTGGACGGAGGTGGGTTGACTGCGGGAGTGTATGTGTTCACCATCAGGGCACATGACCTAGTTAATGTTGTGTAACACACATATTGTGCATTCACCTTCACCAGCATGTGGTTCCACAGTATTAATTTGCTCAAGTGTTGGTCAACCTCTGGCACTGGGATACAGTAGTGACAGTTTTTTTTAATATTCCACAATGGCTGCCCAATTTACCAGTCTCTGTCAGTCTTGCACTCTCAGACTGTCCTGCCATTCACACATGCCTGGAATGGTAATGTGATTGTTAGATTCTTTTTTAAACTACCAGCTCATTGAGACTCAGGCTGTGACACTCCTGGCCATTGTTTGTTGATGTAGCACACATTGTTGGTATGTTTGCTTCTGTCATTGGCAAACATTTGGTCACTGTGGCTTAATGACATGCCATTGTCACATGGGCAGCAGGAGATGACTTGTGTGTGTGAGCAGATGCAGCACTCATGAATGTAGCTCCAGTGAATGCATCTATTTTTGCTTGCAGGATACATGTTCCTGATTATATTCAGACTGATGTCACAACACGCTGGTTCAGGTGCGCAAAAAACAATTGTTGCAGTGATGTTGTGTCACAATGGCAGGGTACAGCCTGCATGGGGTTGTCCCTTGTGGAGGGGGCTGCCTGCAGGGGGTTGTCACAGGTGAGGGGGGTGGAGGGTGGTGTCCCTTCTGGAGGGGGCTGCCTACAGGGGGTTGTCACAGGTGATGGGGGTGGAGGGTGGTGTCCAGTCACCGTCTCTAACATCATCCGGATTCCCAGGGCCAATCAGGCCTTCACTGATGTATTTTCGACCACTATAGTTCAAGCTCTCCCTCTTCACAGATCAGAGGATTGCACTATCGATACTGAACCTTCAGCAGTGATTCCTTTCGGGAGGATGTTTATTTTATCAGAACCTGAAAGAAGAGCCCTCCGGGAAAACCTGGATACTAACCTGGAAAATGGCACCATACGACCATCTAAATCCCCAGAGGGTGCTTCATTGTTTTTTGTTCCCAAGAAAGACACTAAGGAGCTCAGACCATGTCTAGATTACCGTGGCCTTAAACAGTGCACTCTCAAGGACCACTACCCATTGCCTCTCATCTCGCATATCCTGGAATCAGTCAGAGGTGCAGTAGTATTCACAAAATTAGACCTACCATCTTATACGTATAAAGGAAGGTGACAAATGGAAAACAGCCTTTAGAACCCCCTTTGGCCATTTTGAATACCTGGTTATGCCCTTTGGACTTGCTAATGCCCCAGCGGTCTTCCAATGTTTTATGGACCGGGTGTTCTCTGATATGCTGTTCATCTTCGTCATTGTATATCTGGACGATATACTGATATACTCCAAGGACCATCTAAAACATGAAGAGCACGTGAAGGCAGTCTTACAACGTCTGTGTGAACATAAGCTCCTGGCCAAGCCCGAGAAGTGCCTTTTCCATGTATCAACTGTTCACTACCTCAGATTCGTTCTCAGCCCAAAGGGAATTGGAATGGACTCCTCGAAGGTAGACTCCATTTTATCCTGGACCGTTCCAACTACCGTAAAACAAATTCCATCCTTCCTAGGGCTTGCTAATTTCTATCGGAAATGTATACCAACTTTTTCGGAGATTGTGTATCCTATCGTTTCATTGTTAAAGAAGGACACCCCCTTCCTGTGGACCTCAGCCCAAGATACGGCGTTCCAACGGTTGAAGGCGGAGTTCACACAAGCCCCCATCCTAGCTCAACCCGACATTGATCGACCTTTTCTTGTTGAAACTGATGCTTCCAATTACACTATTGGGGCAGTCCTCAAACAAGAATTGGGTGACAAGTTAGAACACCCCATCGTCTATCTTTCTCGCACCTTGACTCTCAGTGAAACTCATTACTCCGTTCTGGAAAAGGAATTACTAGCCATCCGTCAAGCCTGCACTGACTGGCGTCATCTTCTCCTGGGAGCCAAACACCCAGTGCAAGTTCGCACGGACCATCGGAATCTCCAAGTCCTACAATCTCTAGAATGTAGAAACAGTCGTCAAGCCTGTTGTGCCTTCTTTTTTGGTCAATACCAGTTTCAAATCCATCATGTCCCTGGAACACACAACATAATAGCTGATGCCTTATCCAGATTACCTGATTACGAACCCCTTGAAGATCGGACCTTCCCAAACATGTTTCCCCACACAATATTTGTTGCCCAAGCACTTACCCTACTGGAGAATATTCAAATTCAAACTCCATCCTGTGAAACCTGGAAGGAGTTCAAGAGTAACAATCGATGGTATCTCAAAACAAAGGACGGATATCTATTAAAGGACAATGGCTTGGTCATTCCCACTCCTGGACTGAGACAAAAGATCACAAGCCTAAGTCATGATACCTTTCATTCAGGACACCGTGGCATCACCAACACCCTCCATCTAATACAAAGACAGTTTTGGTGGCCGAAGATGAAGGATGATATCAGGATCCATATCCAGACATGTGCAGTCTGCAATCAGAACAAACATGATAATAAGAAACCGGCAGGTCTCCTGCTCCAACCAGCAATTCCAACAAGACCCTGGGAAATCATCGCCATGGATTTTATCGTGGAACTACCAGCTTCCAGGGCCTACACAACTTTCATGGTTACTATTGATTTGCTTACAAATATGGCTCATTTTACACCTTTATACAAACTGCCATCCTCATCTGAACTTGCCGGGATCTTCCTGGAACACATATACTGGCTTCATGGGCTACCCTCCAAGATCATTTCAGACCGAGGACCCCAGTACATATCTCAATTCTGGAAGCAATTATGTCGTATATTAGGAATCCAACACGCCTTGTCTTCAGGTTGTCATCCTCAGACCAATGGAGCCACTGAACGTGTACACCAAACACTGGAACAATACCTTTGTTGCTTCGCTACCAAGGTCCAAGATGATTGGTCACTCTTAATACCAGTCCTTTCTTCTGTAGTCAAGGATTTCATCCTTCAGTTCTACCTTCCGTTCTTCCACATCCTACCCCAGTTCCTGCTTTTGATTCCTGGATTGAAACCATTATTACCGTACATAAAGAAGCAAAGGAACACTTAGAAAAGGCCAGAAGAGACGTTAAACATTATGCTGACTCCAAAAGAAGACCTGGACCTTCCTACTCAGTAGGCGATAACATCTGTTATCCTCGAAGCTCCTTCCTCGACATCTGTGCCCAAATAAATTGCCTCCCAGGTACTACGGGCCCTTTTCTATTCAAGAAATCGTCAATCCAGTGGCCTTTCGACTCAGACTACCAGAATCATGGAAAAGGATCCATCCAGTCTTCCACACCTCACTGTTAAAACCATATCTTCAGTCATCTCGAATAGCTCCAAAAGCTACTCCAGTGATTGTCAAGGACCAATTCGAATATGAGGTTTCCAGAATCTGTGATTCTAGGTACAGATGTGGTCAACTACCGTATTTGGTCAAATGGAAAGGATACCCTACCAGTGAGTGCACCTGGGAACCCATGTCAAACATGAATGCCCCCAGGCTGGTTCGAAGATACCATTTTATCCATCCGAGCAAGCCCAGAGGAGCTGGGCTTCAGAGGAGACATGCTGTCATGAACCTTCTTCTGCGTCCCTTCTGGACTTCCTGGTCCCTGACCCATAGGGGATTGAATACAGTGATCCTTCCAACATGGCCACTTGAAACGGAATGCTGCTGGCCAGTCTCTACGCTCCACTCTGTATGCTCTACAAAACAGACACGCCCTGTGGTTCTGCGCGTCTCAATGCTACCACTTGCTGTAGTCGGACATGTGTTGCCGGAGTTCGCTCAGGGCTTTCCTGATTCCTGGTTCCCGGTTCCTTGAATCCCCCTTCCTTCCTCCCATTCCTCTACCTTACCTCCGAACTTCCTGGATTTGCTTCCGCGCTCGGGTCACAGCGTTCCGTGCCTCAGAGTGCGAACATCATTCCTTCCTGGTATCCACCCTGGACTTCTGAACGTTCCCGGAAGTTGGATAGCGAACCTCAAACTGGAATCCGAGGACCAGCGCTCGGTTTGTACAAATCCCAGACCGTGAGAAAGAAGACATCACAGAAGGTCACAAGTAAACAACAAAAGCAGGTGAGAAGGGGAGAGACTTGTGACACGTACGACCAAGACTCAGCAGCCCTCCTCCAAATATACATCACCATCCAAGCTTGGATGGCGGCCAACGCACTACGCTTCAATGGAGACAAAACATAGATCATCCTCATAGGCCCCAAAGAAATACTCTCCAAACTTGACCAAAAAAATTGCAACTCCATCATCGACAAAACCATCCTCACTGTCTCCTCCTCAGTGAAGACCCTTGGGGTCTCCACTCTGTCCATGACTCGACAGGTCAGTGCCATTGCTTTCGCCTATGCCCACACCACCCAACTAATAAATGCTATAAAACCATTCCTCTCCAACCAAAACTGCCTCTCCATCGCTCGAGGCACCATTGGATCTAAATTAGACTATTGCATTGCTCTTCTAGCAGGCACTGCAGCCAAAAATCTAAATCGGTTCCAAATAGTCCAGAACAACGTGCTTAGAGCAGCACTCAATATCCCCAAAAGAGACCATATCACTCAGGCTGGAAGGGCCGCACACTGGCTCTCAGTAAAGGTGAGAATCATCTTTAAGACCCTCACATTAACACATAAATGCTTAAACATCTAGGCCCCTCCCTACCTATCTGAAACCATCATCAGAGATACCTCCTCACGTCCAAAGAGATCTCACTATGCCAACCAATTGTGCTACCCGCCCATCAATAGAGCGAAAGCAGGGGGATTGGCTTTCCACACCTAGCACCCAAACTTTGGAACGCCCTGCCCAACACACTCAGAGCCGAGACATCCCTCGCAGCTTTCGGCAAAGGACTCAAAACCACACTCTTCATCTAACACACCCTCTCCCACTGGACCCCCTCAACCCCACGCCTATCTGAACTCTGCATGTTTTTATGTACTGCCTGAACTAAGTATGTGTATCCAAACACAATGTCATGTAACGAAGTATCCTTTTTTTCTGTAGCCAGTAATAATTATCTGTAACAGCGCCACAATGCCTCAGGGCTGCTGTGCGATTTATAAATGTAAGTAAATAAATAATTACGTAAATAAATGGCCATGCCGCAGGTCCATTGTTTGATTGAGCAATCCTGTTTGGGCTCTTGGTGTCTTCTTCACTCACGTCCGATTCGCGGACTTGCAAGTGCCTTACTTTAGAAACACTCCATAAGCTGCCGTCTGTTATTGGGTGAGTCACTCTCCAATGCCTTTCAAAATACTACTAGCCTGAAGGATAGATAAGGGATATAGGTACAAATCTATCAAAGCTGCTGCTTTTTTCCTTATCTGCAAAGCAGGTTATTGACTGACAGAAATGTCCTTCCTGTTCAGAAGGTTTTATGCTTTGGGTGGCATTTATCTGATTCTCTTTTCTAAGGTGACAGTAATTAAATGTTTTGCCCTGCGTAAAACATGTTATTTTCGGATTCACAGTTCATTCAGTCAATTCTCGAAATATGTTATTAACTGATTGTTTTTGTAAGTACGTCAAAGGGAGTGAAGAAGAATAAGGTAACATAACACGCCTTTGAGGGTGCCTTTTTCAAGTATGCACACACATTCACATTCTTAGAAACACATTTTTCTACTTACTAGCATCATATTTTCATCTTACTTTTTCAACCATATTCCTCTAGCTGCTAAGCACTGCGTCAACATACTACTTAGGTTATTTGCTTTGACATTATGAATGGATTCGTTGGTGTTTCCATGATTCGTGCCTGTGGCTGCAGCTTAAACCCAGACCGCTGAGGTGAGTACCTGTCTTGCAGAGCTATCTCACGCTATTTGGGAGCAAAATAGTAGCATTCGTTGAATTCCCGCTGTTAGATATGTTGTTTCTTCCAAAAATGAATACCTTATAGAAAAGCATCATACCTTTTTCAGGGACTTTTAAAAAACAGATTTACATCAAGGAGAATCTGTTGCGTTAATATGAACATATTTATTTACTCATCTTTAATTGAACGAATGTTAAGGTTCCCTTTAAAGCTGGGCGCATTTCCCCCCAAAAGACCTGAGATTTTTAACAGGTCACAGAGCAAAACATTTTGTGATCCAAAAATATGCAGGGACCACTTTTGAAGGTTTGATCCCAACCCATACACCAGTCTAAATGCCCCCCAAAACCAAATTCCAGCAACACATTATTTTTGTATTAATATAATGTAGCCCAATACGTAGCCTTTTCATTTAAAAAATAGGATCTGATTGCAGGAGCATGGTTGTTTTCGCCTTGACCCGCATTTACAGTGGAGGGTTGCCAGACAAACAGCTTAGGCATTTCAAGTATAACTCCAGTATTAACTGTTTCGAACTCTCGGGTGTCTCCCCTCCCCATCTCTAATAATACTTAAATTCTCTTTTTTTGCAGTGTAATATCAGATGTTAAATGTATGAAATATAATTTCCCTCAAGGTAGCACTGCCAAAGTGCCTCCAGGTCGGTGGTGTGTTGCGCACCAACTGCCAGTAGCGCTGTATATCTCTACTCTGTTAAGATCATGTGTTTTAGAGTATGACATCAGCAGGTCGAAAAGTACCTGCAGCCCTTTTGGTGTAAGGTTGCGTAACACTAAGCTCTCTGCGTAACAAAGCCATGCTATAGCTGATGACCCCAGTTTCTGAGGGAATGTGAGTGAACGATCTGCCAAGTTAAGGTTAAAGCAAAGTAGTGCCGGGGAACAGACCTGCTTCAGCCCTGTGTTGTTTTAATGGGAGCAGTTAAGTTCCCATTCGTTTTTGTTCTTGCCCTTAATGATGTATTTGAACATAGTGAGCTTATGATGTTAAGTAAGCCACGTGGAATACCCCAAAAGTCCAATTCTGTGTAAGTCTAACACCATCCTTTGTACCAGGAACAGGAACATATATAAGATCCCTGTTATTCTAAACGAAACATCTATTTGGGCCCAATTGGATAGTGGACGTAGGAGGTGGGCAATAAGAACAGCTTGACATTCCCAGGAGTGGAAACCAACTGGGAAAGAGAAAGTAACTTGCATTCATGTCCATGTTGATGAAGACCAACAAACTCAAATTAATATCACTACCTTGGGAAGAACATTAGATCTAGTAGTGACTGTAGTCCCCAACCTACCTGCCCAATTAGTTTTGATAAGTGATGTCCACCAATTTGTCCGGTGGGTCTCACAAGTGGGCCAAGTAAGAATCAGGATATATTAAAAACACCGTCATCCGAGAATTGCCCACAGAAACAATAACTGACACTAAGAGGATGTCCTTCCCATATTCCTCAATACACACATGGTGAAAAAAGGGGGTTTCTTCTTCAGCCCCTTTTTGGAAATGGGAAGGCCAGAGCAAAAAGCGGCTTCCCTTTAAGAGAGAGACCATCGATTGTCATCACAATGATGGCCCTAGAGTAGGAAGCTGGGTCATTAGGGGAAGGGTATGAGATGAATCCAGAAGAGTCAGCACTGATTCCCCTCCGATGACCTCCTCCCATGTGACCAGGGGACGGCAGCCACTACCTGATCCTAGTGGTGGCTTTATGAAGGAGAATCACATGGGAGGTGACAACTAGTTGGGGGAGGTGGTGGTTCCAATGGGTGGGACACAGTATTTTCCCCTCCCCTCTGATGAAGAATCTCAAATACCTGTGTTTTTAATGGCTTGGTGTCACTTAATAGTGTCTTCCTATAATGAATCACATAAAACCTTCCCTCTGAATCTCTGTATTCAAACCCCATCTATGACGCAGCCTTTGACATTTCATGTATAACATCTTCTGGTTTTGATATGGCTTTTTGTAAGACTTTAGAGCAACATCCAAGAAACCCAATAGTAACTATGGACATCAATGCCCACAAAACCACAAATATTAGACGAAGAAGAGGAGAAAGGAGACTGTGATGCTAAAGAGAAGCCTGAAACATAATGTGCACGCTGGTTGTTTTGACCAGGTCAGGTGCGCAGGATATTTAAAAATGGCAGTTGCAGTGAGAGACGGAACCATGCAGGAGAGAGCAGCAAGAGAGAGGATATCCAAAGCCAGGCAGCAGCTCCAGAATGTGAGGCTCACTTACCAGCGTGCCGAGACAGGAGGAGAGATGCAGCAGGCACACCTCAGGGAGCACAGAAGAACTGGACACAGCAGCAGAGCTCCTGGCGGTGCAGTCATGCCGGCAAGCAGCGTTCTCCAGTCCAGGTCACAGAAGGAAGCTGGCTAGTTATCACAGAGCTGCAGACAATGCTGAGGGAACTTCTGCACCATGTGGGAAGCTGCTCCAGTGAAGTGGCTTCCGTGCAAAGGCGCGTCAAGAGTCATGGGAGTGCCATGAACAACCAATGAGTCTGGCCAAGATTTTTGGGCACCCTGGGGTGTACAGACATTCATGTGAATAAATGACTACTTGTTATGAGGTTACAAAGACAGATAATGTACAAAGGTGGTTGAATGCAAGTCCAATCCCATTTCAAATACCCGACAAACAGAATATTTGAATTCTAGTGAGACAAAGGGCAACAGCAAACCACAAGCCAGTCCAGGTGCAGGATATGCCAATGTGGGGGGAAACTAAGGGAAGTACTACCATGGGCAAATATGTCAAGCACCTCTGGAAATCGCCTATTGTGATATAGATAAAATATATCGATTATCAGGTAGGAAAAGGGATATAAAAGTCTTGGTTAACAATCAGGGTAACAGAATATATTGGTCAGATATAAATGTCAGGAAGCTTCATTATTTTTTAGATCATGATTTTAAATTGATTTTCAGTGAGTTATCTTATTATGACTGGGACCTGAATACTACACAGCTGCAATCTTTTGATCATCATGTTAAGTTGTGTAATTTGAATAATGTGAAGAAGAGGAGTGGGCGTAGTTCATTTGACGTAGACATCAATCAAAAGAAAAAGCAGTATCAGTATGAAACGGCTATGGTTCTGAAGCGAATTGAGTTCTCTAAACCTGAACGTGCTGCATATCTAGCATCTCTGGCAACTAAATATAAAAACTGGGTTTGACAACCTCGAAGCTCGTTGCACAGTGCAAATTGGAGAAGCTTGTTCAAACTGCTTCATACAAATTATAACAAAAGGTTTTGGTCCTTCTTTAGATCATTTCTTGCAGGTTTATCTGTACAGGAATTGAATCCTATTTCTGAGAGATCTTGGTTATTGTATTTGGGGCACTTCTTCCATGACCCATCACTAACTGAACTGTGTATTTCTGTTTGCCCTGTGGATTGGAGAATCTTGAAGGGATTCAAAGTAGATGATATTGAATTGGTAATTAACAACCTCGAGAGCTCTAGGGCTACCAACACTGACTCCATTCCAAATGTTGTATTTAAAGCTAATCCATCCAAATGGGCGGTGATCTTGGCTGCATAGTTTGGTAAGATATTGTCATCTGGCAGAATTCCTGATAGTTGGAGGGAATCCATAATGATTCCCGTTTATAAAAACAGCAGTGTGGATGATCCTCCAAATATCGGCTTCTAGCTATTTCTGATTCCAGTGCCCAGATAATTGCAACATTATTGTTAAAAAATGTTAATATATGGGCAGAGACTATGGGAATTTTACATACATTTCAAACTGGCTTTCCTTGAGGTTATAGCACATCTCATAACAATTGTGCTTTACAGTATCTGTTTACTAATACAATTTGTCACAAATGTAAGCTCTATTTATTTTTTATTTACTTTTCCAGTGCTTTTAACACTGTATCCCAGCCAAAGCTTTGGCGCAAGTTATCACGATGGGGTAATGACCCTGTTCAGGGCATTCTATAATGATACAGTGGTGTCAATACAGCTGTCACAGGATGGAAATGTATCTTGGCAAGCAAAAACTAATGTTGGCTTAAAACAGGTATGCATATTTGCACCCCTGTTGTATAATATATATATACTTCTGACATGGATAAGCAGTTGGGGATATATAGAATTTTGCTCCTCATAAGGGTAGCCATTTAATATCTTGGCTGGTGTATGCCGATGATACTATCCTTATGGATTCTACACTGGTCGACTTGCAGTGTTCTATCAATGCCCTGGCCATATATACAAACAATAATGAACTGTCTATTAATACGTTAAAAAACAAAGTTATTCTAGTAGGCAGCAGACTGAGATATAACAGTCCATAGGTGTGGAAACTGAATGATATTAAACCTGAAAATGTAGGTTGTTATACCTATTATGGTGACCTTATATCAGCCCATAGACTGAAAAGATGATTATTAATAAAGCAGTTTGTTTCAGAATCATGAGGGAATAATATTGAAAGTTGGATAAAGATCTACCAAACTAGTATTATCCCGGCATTAACCTTTGGCTTGGAACTGTTGCCAGAGGCATAAATGGGTTGGTTGGATACATTTGAGGGTAAGATACTATGATCAATATTACAAGTACTCCAGTTGAAGCCTTATGTTTTGAATCAGGTCAATATTCACTTCAGGCCCAATGGTTATTGAAGAGGTTTAAACTATATTGTGTTTTATTAATTTGATTGCCAGATGATAAAACACTTATGGGCCTTGCGGCAGATAGATTATGTAAGGACTCTTCAAATACTTTCTTGAGAACATTGGAAAATTATGTGCTATCTAATTTTGACAATATTAACTTCATAATGGATTCCATTCATGAAAGGCCGGATTATCTAAGTGTACTCAAGAAGTAGATTTGGGCATGGGATAGAGCTGATTCTGTGGACAAATAACAAAACAAAATGCCTTATTATGAATATACACAACAGAGGTTTGCTGTAAAGGGCCCGTGTTCCTACCTGTTTAAGCCAGGTAATAAGGTAAAATAAGGGAATTCATTAACTACCTACAATTAAATATGTTGCCAACCTATGAGTATGTGGGAGGATGGTATGACGTTCCATTTGTGGACCATATATGTAGACTGTGTCATGTCTCTGTGGAAACAAATCGTCATCTCTTAACCCAGTGTTCCACATGGGAACTACAATATCAGAACGCTTATTCATCTATGGTTGCTAAGATTCCAAATGGTTAGATCAATTATGGAGTAGGCTTTATGGAGTCACCTCATTGGTAATTACTGGGGTGGGCTATTATGTCTGGAATTAAGCTGTGAAATTATTGTTGGGGCACTAATTGATGGTTGTAGAGAAAATGTGCTCATGCTTACATCACTGAATAATTGATTTTGCAGGATATTTTATGTATTATAAGGATGAAATGAAATGATTTAAAAGTTATGTTTTAATGAATTCATATATGTGATTTTGATCTTTGATTGATGTAATTGATTTGATCAATCATAGTGATTGTAATGTATTTTAGTATGTTTGTGTATAAGGATTTTTATTTTAACTAACACACAATCAAACATATTTAAAAAAAGTTATCCAAAAGAGGTACTGGCGAGCAGAAGTAAAAGACACCTGAAGTTGTAGGAAGTTTGGATATTGTGGGAAGATACTTGGTAGGGGAGCATACCAGGGAATCTGAGAAACTCACAAAAGAAGTCCTGGCAAGCAGATGAACCGGGCACCTATAGCTGTAGAATGTTTGGACATTGAAGAAGATACCTGGCAGGGGAGTATACTGGGGTTCTCACAAGCTCTCAAAAGAAGTCCTGGCAAGCAGAAGTATCAGACACCTGAAGTTGTATATTTTGCATACATACTCGTTATGGGCAACTTCAACTATTGATTTGATGCTCCTTTGGATCAGCACAAACATATAGTCGCCTGGTACATCCAAGAAAGAGGCAATGGCGCAGGTCCATATTAACTACCATCCACTCATCTGAACTAAATGAACAAAGAAAATAAGACGGGCGCTTGACGCTAGGAAAGGTTGCCCTGCTATACAAACATCAGGTTATAGTATGTTATATTAATAGGCATTTATAATGCCCCAAATCACCACGGTAGTAGTTTGAGTGCTAGGCGTATCAGTGATGTAACCGCGCCAGGGGTCTCCAAACCATAGTCCACTGATGGAAAAAGAAAAACGAGGGAAAGTAAAAGCATGGGAAGGTAAAAGGATCGGATAGTGGGGAATAGATGCTAAGAACAAAGTGGTGGAGGCAGGCATAGAGGGAAGAATATGTTGTGATAATGGGATTGACATGCACCCATGATAGGTGGACCACAGTTCTGCAAAAGAGAGTAGGAGGATATGTCATGAATTGTTGTGATAATGTGTGTTTTCAAGGCACTTTGTGGGAATTAAAAGTGAGTACACAATGTAATGTTGGATGTATGAGAGGCTTCAGCATATGCTCAGGCAATTCAAGAATTTTGTTGGCTTATTTGCCTGGATATCTCTATACTTTGTACCTCAGGTCAACTTGCGGGCTGTAAATTATGGGGCTGTCAACTCCAACTTGGGCCTGCCTATTGAATTAAGGACAGATCATAAGCCTCTGATTCATGTGTTAAATTCAAATTGCCCACATTTAGTGTGACACCCCGGATTCGGAGATGGATATTAGATATTATGCAATTCAATGTAAAGGTAACGTATACACCAGGAAAGTCCAGTGTGATAGTGGATTGCTTGTCACGGCTACCCTGAGATTGCAATGAATTTAAAGGTGTGTCCTGTGTGATGAATCAGATGCAGAATGTATTGTAGCACACATAAATTCAAGCATACCAAAAGAAGAATGGAGTAAAGCTGTGGCTTATGAAAATGAACAAAGCTTCCTAAAACAGGCGGTCCAAAGCGAATGGAAAGAAGCTGATCAGAATTTGAAAGAATATATTCAGGTGAAAAATGAAATTTCTGAGGATGCCACATGAGCAGAAGTGTCCCCACATAAGTGTCCCCAGCATGTTTGCTGCTGGAAAAGGAGATATAAGAAGGTAAGTGGGGTTGGGAGTGTGGGGAGGGGATTTTTTGTAGGGGAGGGGTTGGGGGGAGAACAAATAAAACGTACCTGAATCCCCGGCGGGGGTGGCTGGCAGCCTCCAGCTATGTGGAGGCTCGGAGCGGGGATGGCCCCATTTCGAGCCTCTTCATTGGTTGAGGGCTGCCACACGCACCCCTCCCCTGCCGGTAACAAAGGAATTGAATCCCGGCCGAGGAATTCCCGGTCAGGTAATGCCTTGACGAGGGCCAATCAGAATGTTTGTTACATTCTGGTTGACCCTCGTGGGTACTAATTGTCCTTTATAGACCCCTGAGGGTTCCTCCTCTATTTGAAGAGCAGTTCATCAATCTTCTAAACACCATTACTAAGTTGAAGTCTCCTCTACTCATTATGGGCGACTTCAACTATTGGTTTGATGCTCCTCCGGATGCTATCACTGGGTCCCTTATAAATGCCATTATTACCATTGGTTTCTCACAATTAGTTGATTCTCCCACCCATACCACTGGCCACATTTTGGATTGCCTATTAGTACATCAGCTTTCCATGTAAATCTGTTAATTATGGCCTGCATCTGGTCAGATCACCCACTGCTTACCTTTGGTGTTATTCCTCCTGCTTTACCTGTCAGACTTGATACCAATCTTAGTTTGGACGTTCGTATGTGTAACATGAACTTATTGATGCCTGAAAATTGTGTTCCTCTATTGTCAGAGAAACTGGGTTTATTAGAGGACTATGAGTGTGCAAATTACTTAGCACTACACATTACTAAGTCTCACTAACCAATTGGCCCACTTAAGATGCTTCTTATAACAACAGAAACTATCCAGAAATCCTGGTTCAACAAAGATATTCTTGCCATGAGGAACAAAAAGAACGTACAGCAGAATACTGGTGGTTGAAAGATCCCTTCAGTATAACCTTAGCCAATTACAAACTGTTGGTAAAAGATTATAAGGAAGCCATTATGAAGGCTCAGTCTGACATTTATAACCATAAGATCCAGAATGCTAAGTCACACTCAAAGGAACTGTTTTCTATTCTGTTGGAGTTTAAGAACATACTTCCACCTTCGTCAGTGCCTGTGAAGGACAAGGAGTGGTGCTAGGCTATTCATAATGATTTTTCTAATAAGAACACCACACACCAAATTAATATCAAACAGACAAAGGACCCTAAAAAGGCTGCTCTACCCAATATAGTGCCTCCTGTTTTCGACTTCACTATGTGCTCAGAATCCTTTATTATTCAAACTATCTCACATATGAAACCGACCTCTTGCCAGAGTAATGTTTGTCCATCTAGCTTGTTTATAAAGTGTAAGGACATTCCTGGCCCCAGGGTAGTATTCCTCTCTTTCCCAAAGAGGCGTGGGTGTCCCCAACTCTTAAAAAAGGAGTCTCTGGACCCGTTGGTTCTGGAAAATTATCACCCCATCACAAATATGCCATTCTTGTTTAAAATATTGGACATAGTGGCTCATTTGCAATTTCCAAATTTTGTGGAGGGTAACGAGATCTTACTGCCCCACCATTCTGGTTTTAGGAAAGGTTACGGCACGGAGACAGCCATGCTTGGCTTGCAGACCAACCTATTACAGAACACAGATGAAGGGCAACTATCAGTTCTTATGCTGCTGGAGTTGTCCTCAGCATTCAACCTTGTTGATCACACTCTTCTTGAGGATAGATTACAGTAATTTGTCGGGTGTTCTCCTAAAGCTGTTAGCTTGATCTTATCCTTTCTGGGTGCAAGGAACTCTAGGGTGAATGTAGGTGACATTTTGTCAGAAACTTACCCAGTCACTTGTGGTGTGCCCCAGGGGTCTTATATTTTGCTGATATTGTTTAATGTTTACCTGATTCTGTTTCTGCTCCTGTTAATTAGCCTGGGTGTCGAGGTGGCTAACTACGCGGATGATTCCCAGGTGGTCGTAAAGCTCTCCGGTTCATATATTGAGGATGCAGCCAAGTTGAATATCATTTATAAATCCACCCATGTGTGGATGGGAGCCAATTCTTTGGCTTTAAATGCCAGTGAAACAGAGATTTTAATTGTAACTTCTGCCACCAAGTTGACGTCACTACCCATAGGATACAAACATTTCACCACTTCTGGGCACATTGATCCCAGTGGTGGAGAAGGTAGAACCTCTGGGGGTGGTCCTGAATGCCAAATTGCAGTTGCTTCACCATGTGGCTCTCATTAGATCTTTCTGTGGGTTGCTTACCAAGCTCTTGTGGAACATTCACCCTTTTCTCTCTTATGAAAATTTAGCCACCTTGGCCTCAGTCCTCAGTCCTTATTAACACACGATTGGACTACTGTAACAGCCCAACATAGCTGGCCTTCAGGTCAAACAGAACGGCGCAATGCAGCCAGTTTTGGTTCTTGCAAGGAGAGCCCATGTTACCTTGGCCAGACGGGGCCTACATTGGCTGTGTGTTAAACTTCAAATCAGGTATAAAATCTTTACCGTAACACACAAATGTGTGAGGAATACAGCACCCCAGTATCTTTCAGCGCGCCTTCATCCCTATGTTCCCGCCCGCTCACTCGGATTTCAGTATCACCTTGATCTGGTCAAACACAGATTTAGGTTAGTGAAGGCTGGTGGGTGCAGTTTTACTGAAAAAGGTCCCAAACTCTGGAACCTGTTGACTTTGAACATTAGAGCTGTCGAGTCTACAGCTAAGTTTAGGAAAGAGCTA
Organism: Ambystoma mexicanum; assembly: GCF_040938575.1. Lineage (NCBI taxonomy): Eukaryota > Metazoa > Chordata > Amphibia > Caudata > Ambystomatidae > Ambystoma > Ambystoma mexicanum. The sequence goes on from NC_090927.1 coordinate 942,844,615, forward strand.
AAGACGTTACTTTTCAATTTGCCTCCTAATTAGGTTGCCGTACTTCATGAGTCATTACTTGGATCCTGAGTTCTGCCCCTGGTTTTCTCTCCTCGCGTCCCTTCCAATGATATTTGTGCCTCTCTGTTTGTCTTGTTGTCTTCTTTGTCCGCGTCCTGAGGCCCATGGGCAAGTGGCGCGATGTTACAAACACTTTTAATAAATAAATTAATTAACCATGCCAATCAGATCAGTGGTAGCACTCTTTTCTGTTATTCTCATGTATCCACCAGGTGCATCACCCAAATGTCTGCCATTTAACATAACAAATACATGAGTTCCCAAGTATTTGTTCCATTTTATACCTTTAATGTTGCTTGTGTTTGTTTAAGATATGTCACCGGAATATTCACGGCTCCAGTTTGTTAGTTATAGAATCTGGAATTTTCAAATCCAAGTCTCCAGGATTCATAATGGGTATGGGATGGGAGATATGATAAAGTTCTGTGTCTAACCTAGCCATCATTTCATTGGTATGTTCCATGGCTAGGGGATCATATATATTTAGCACCATGGTCTTTTTGGATTCATCTAACTAAATACTGTCAATAATGCCCACCAACACGTAATCTGGGGTTTCCATTGCTTGTTTCACAGTGAGGCAGTGGGAAGCGCTTATTTATAGTCCTCCCTTAGATCAAACTTGTAGTTATTGCCTAGCCAGGAATTATCAAACTTGTAGTTATTGCCTGGCCAGGAATTGGATTTGTTTTCTCCCATCACTAATCAAAGGGTATACTGGAGTGCTACTATGGCATATTTTTCAAGGTGACTCCATATACCCTCTGGTTCTATTTAGTGGGAGCGCCCCCTGGTGTTCCAAGAGAGCACTTGGGAATTACTTTTAGGGCTTAGGTATCACTTTAGGGTGGAGCATCCCAGCCAGCAATGACCAGTCATTTTTCTCGAGCTTGGAGTGCTGAATAGGCAACTGTACCTTAACATGAGTCGCCCTTATCCCGTTTCTGGTGATTCACACAGTCAGTTGATCCTCAGTCTGGGCCTTTGGGCTACAGTTGTCAGTGTTTCTGCCTTGATAAATACATTTGCTTTCGTTAGTAATGTCCCAGAAATCGTAGCCTATTTTTAGGAACTCCCCTTAATGTGCCAGTACCGCTGTTTTAACAGATTACGAGTAGAGATAGATGTTAGCTTCAGTCAGGTATGCCTTTTCTGGTTGATCCACTATTTTAATGTCATCAGAATGAATCAGCCACAAAGAGTATCATACATTGAACAATGATAGGATAGCCCTACGATTGAGGGCACATTGGCTAGTAGTGCAGATGAGACTTCCAAAATGGATAACCAAATCAATCAGGGTCAATGCTACTTGTTGTTGTTAATTTTCCTGGACCACGATGAAATTCACACTTCCCTCATAAGAAATTATTTGACCGACTTAACTCAGAACATTCCTGTTGATCTCCCCCATAATGCCATATCCCACATAGCGCCTATGAAATTGTAAATTCCTTCTATTATAATATATATGTGCTCCTGGGATTTGCAACAGCAATGTGCCGGGTTAAGCCGGTCTGAGTTTCCCAATGGACTGAATTTCAAGGGTGTTGTTGCGTTAATTTTCCTCAATTTAACTGCACTTCAACTAAAGTTTTGTCCTTGAATTTCAAGAGTTTTGTTATACCATTGTTTTTTTTCATGCCCACTGTATATTTTTTTGCACCACCAACCATGGCCTGCGGCTGTGCCAACTGTATAATTTTCATCGCCACCCTCAATGTCACTGTTGCTGTATAAATATGTATAATCTGTTTCTATGTCATTTTTTCAATAACCACAGCTACATTACAATGAACTACAGTTACCCTCGGTTACATTATCGGAAAAAACTGTGAAAGAAATGCTTCCTTGCCCTCGCAGACCCTCACCAAGTGCCCCCCTCATTGGTGCCTGTTCCCCCCACTTCCCCGATTGTCTCCTCTCCTTCCCTGTCCGATTCTGCCCAAAACAGTTGTTTCTGTGATGCAGTTTCAGTTGAAATGTCTGGTAGCCAGGGTTATACCCCAGGTTATACCTGAGGGTATGTGAAAAATCCCTAGCGACTCTCCAACTTTCACATTTCACTTGGTGTCCTCTTGCCTCTCCCACTCCTCTAGCTTGATGGTATTTGCAAGTTCTTGACCTGCAAATGGCTTGTTCTGGCTTTTATTTTTCTGATACCCTCGACTATAATCTGGTGTATAACCATGGCTAATTCTTGCATTGAGAAAAACAAAACATGGCAGCGTTTTCATTTATAAACTCCATAAACACCATGAAGTTGAATGGATCCAGACAGATATAGCTATTAATTTTGGATAAGGGGCACCCCCTTCTCTGTAAATTGAGAAACAAACTACTGGACAGAAAAGCCGCAGTCCTTAAAAGTATCCCGAGTCAATGCTTTGTGCACAAGTTGTTTCCAACCTGGTCCAAATCTGTCCAGCGTTTTTTGCTCTGCGGTCAAGCAACAATTACAGCTTTTTGTCCAGGGGAAATGGAATGGGGAGTAGGCCGAAAGTGCTTTTTTTATTTTCTTAATAACTTTTCAATGTTTTAAAGAAACATTCCCAATCTTTCCAATCTGGGAGGGGCCCAGATGTACAAAACTTTGTTAAAATCTGTGACACAAGTTAACAGTTATGAGCAATTCATTTTTTTGATTTCCTATATAAATCGGTCTCAACTTAACTATTGGGTGGTGATCGCTTACCTATACAATATATTATAGGCCACTGGTCACTGCCCTATACCTATATATTGTATAGGTAATCCTTTACCTGGGCTTGAGGCAAAGGATTACCTATACAATATATTATAGGCCACTGGTCACTGCCCTATAGTAATGGTAAAACAAAGTTACTTACGACATTAGAAAATGTATTCTGAAAGATTCTGTGAAAGATAAAAAAAAGTTATTAAGGAAACAAAAAACGTGGGTTCAGCTTACTACTCATTAATTTTCCCATAGACAAAAAAGGACAATTTTTGAGGTGCTGGAATGCACAGCCAAAACTACTGGACGAATCTGGACCAGTTTTCAAACAAGTTGGAAATGAAGCATTGATTTAATATGAATTGGTATTCATAACACACCTTTACACAAGTGTTTGTAGGTGCCACAAGACAGAGGAGGGGAGATAGAGGGATAACAAGACAAAGGGGGTCATTACGACCCTGGCGTTAAGGGTTTAACGGCGCCGTAAAAGGTGTCGGCGCCGTTAAACCCTTAACGCCTGATTACGAGGTCCCTTTGCGGGACCCAACCTTAACGGCTGGTTTTACCAGCCGTTAAAGTAGGGTGCCCCAAAGGGACCTCAGTGCTAATTACGGTACCGCAATTTGCGGTACCGTACTTAGCGTCTTCCCCAGTCCCATTGAGCCCTATGGGGCGAAAATGGGAATGGGGAAGGGCCATGGTGAAATGGGGAAATACCGCCCCGCCAACCTTGGAATGGGGCGGTATTTCCCCATTCCACCATGGTGGACTCGTTACAACACCGGCACCAACCATGGTGCTAATAGCGCCATGGTTTAGTGCCGGGGTTGTAATGAGGGCCAAACAATCTTATTATGCCTTGTGACATTGAGATCATGTAAGTGCAATGAGAAGTGCAGCAGAGAAGGTGTTGGGAGTAATCCAGGTAAGGTATATGAGGGGAAGTGCAGTCACGGTTGCAGGGCTCTAAGTAAGTGCGAGGGATGGCAGAGGACTACACGGATGCAGTCCCAGACCGGAAGAGCTGGGTAGGCCAGAAGGCAGTACAGGGTGACTTGTCAAGGGAGGGGGGGTGGTGCCCTGTGTGACTCTGAGGGCAACCACGCCAAAAGTCAGGATGAGCAGACATGTAGATCATCAGGGTTAAGGGAGAGAGAAGGAAGAAGAGAAGAGGAAGATCGTGGGCAGCTTCCAGAACCTCAGGTGATCCGGCTCAAGTCTGAGAGGGGCAAGGAGGCCATTATGGGGGATGCACCTTCAGAGGAGAGAGATCTACCTCCCACTCTCTGTCTGGAGAAGAGTCTTATCCGCAGAGAGTTTGAGGTAGCTGAGCAGAGAGCTCTAGAAGGAAGGTATTTAGGAATAGAGTGTTGGATGTAGAGAGCACCACAGCCCAAGAAAGCCTTGTGGATGATGCAGAGGATACTTCATCCTCTTTTCCACTTGTAGCCAGTGGAGGGATTTCAGAGCTGGAGAGATGCAGTACCTGGGCTTGAGGCAAAGGATAAGTCTTGCAGTCCTGTTCTGGATTAGTTGAAGAGGGCAAAGAGTAGAGTTCGGAAGAATGAGAAAGAGGATGTTGCAGTAGTCCAGTCTGGAGAGAACCAGACCTCTGGAGACAGTGAGTTTCTGGGGGAAGGTGAGAAAAGGTAGGATACCGCTGAAGAGGTTCAGCTAGAAGTGGCCCTTCTTGGCAAGGTCCGTGATGCATTGCGAGAAGGAGAGAGTGGAGTCAAAGATGACGCCAAGGTTTTTTGCCTCACAGGAGTGTGTGGGAGGGGTTCCAAAGAGGGCAGCCATAGAGAGAGAGAGGATAAGCAGGAGCAGTGGTCTCAATGAGAAGAATATCTGTCTTACTGGCATTAAGGCAGAGGTTGTTAGAGGTGCACCACCCCTGAATAGCAGATAGGCAGTCAGGAATGAGCGAGGGGAGAGAGGAGGCTGAGGGTAGCCTGAAAGAAAGTTTTTTGTCATCTGCATTACACTGAAAGTTAGATGAGAAAGTACAGATCAGGTGGGTGACGGGGGGCAGATAGACATTGAAGTGCCAGTGTCAGAGGACAGACCCCCGGGGAACACCACATGTGGAAAGAGAGGTGGTTTAGAGAAAGGACCCAAGTTGAACCTGGCAGGGTTGGTCCAAGAGGAAGGAGGTCAGCAATGCCAGAGCCCGACCAGTGATGCAAAGGTTCACACTAAGACCGTTGATATGGGTGGCATGATTTACAGTGTCAATGGCAGAGGAGAGGTCAAGGAGGATGAGGACAGAGTGAGAGCTGGAGTCAAGATTGGTGAGCAGATCTTCACAGGAATTCAGGAGAGCAGTTTCCGTGCCTCTGGCTGATCTGAAGCCAGATTGATGGTCATGGAGAGAACCAGTAGATACAGTGTGGAGGTTTAGCTGAGAGATGGCCAGTTTGTCAAGGGCTTTGCCCAGGAAAGCAGTGATAGATTTGGGCGATAGTTATCCAGGCAGGAAGGATTGGCAGAATGCTTTTTCAGGAGGGGGTGCACAAGGAGTGCTTGAGAAGAGAGGGTAAAGATCCAGTGGCAAAGGAATGTTTGTAGAAATCGGCCAAAGCTGGATCGAGGGAGACAATATTGTCCATAATGGTTTTGGAGGATCAGGGGAGCACCAGTTTGGATGAAGCTTTCATAGATCGGTTTTGTCTTGAAACATCTTCCGGTGTTAGAGGAGAAAGAGAAGAGAGATGGAGAGAAGACAGAAAGCTGGCCAAAGTGGGCCTGAGAGGGGTAGAGAAAGAGAGACGAGGAGAGGAGGATACCGTGGACAGCATGTCCTGAATTTTAGTTGTGAATGAGAAGCCAGGGCCATACACAGGGCCTGCGAAGGAACATGAGCAGTAGAGACTACAGTCTGATTGGCCAACTTCTTGCAGATTTTTAAATGTTTGGTGGTGGTGTTAGAGGCCGCAGAGATGCATGCTTGAACGGACCCTCTTCTTTGAGCAGGCGGCAGGCCAGTTTATCAGAGGATGTGCCCGAAGACCTCCACTTCCGTTCAGCCGCTCTGCACTTGCGTTTCAGAGCAGCCAGGTCCGAATCATACCAAGAATTGCACTTAGAGGAAGGCTTCAGACTGATCCTCATGACACAGGCAAGGATAGCGCGAGCATTGGAGATAGAGAGATGAAGGTTGGAGAGGGCTGTATCAGAATGGGAGTAAGCCGCGGGGGTAGGAGGAGGAGCGAAAGTAGACGCAAAGCAGCAACTGACACCCTCTTCATAAGTACAATGACCGCTAAGGAAAGTGGCAGTGCTGGGGTAGGTTTTGGCAGGAGGACACACAGTTCCAGGTGAGAGGAAAACTGAAAGTGGCCAGTCCAAGAGAGTGAAGTAGTAAGATGTTTAGAGAGGGGGATGTCTGAGGAGAAGAGAGCATCCAATGTGTGCCTGGCTGAGTGTGTCAGAACAGAGGAAAAATAGAAAGGGCGAGTGGGGCGCTAAAGTTGCGGAAAAACCCAAAGTGGTTAGAGGAGTCCAAGTGGATGTTGAAATCCCAGAGGGTGAGAAGCTCAGAGGTAGAGACAAGAAGAGAGAAGGAGAGATCAGCCCATTCTGAGAGACTGAGGGCATCCTGGCCAGGTGGACTGTAAATGGGGGCCAAAGTCATAAAGAGGCCTGGAGAGATGGAGAGCCTGCAGCCCAGGCATTCAAAGGGGGAGTAAGACTGGGTGGGAATGATAGAGACAGGGACCCACTCAGGAAAGATCAGGGCCACTCCACCTCTCGGGCGATTGGTCCTGGGTTCGGAGAGGATATTGTAGCCCTCAGGGAGGAGAGTGTCTAAACTCATGACACAACTAGCTGTGAACCAAATTGTAGTGAGAACAAGAATCTCCAGATCAAGGTCTTCAAGGCGGTGGCAGATGTCAGAGGAGTGTTTGACAGCAGAGCACGCGTTGAGAGTAGTTTTGTGGAATAGGTTTCCACTTTTGAAAGACTTCCTGGCTGCAGTACAGGAGAGAGGTACATCCAGTGGAAGGGGCAGAGGGACCCAAGAGAGGGCAGATGTAGAAGGAGGAGGCAGATGGCCCAGAGAGGAGGTAGGCAGAGTAGAAGGAGAAGGAAAGAAACAAATAAGACATGTGAAACACCTATCCAGGAGGAGGAGGTTGGCATGAGAGCCCTGTACCATGACCGTCTCATTTAGATAGACATTAATGATAGTTTTGGAGGACATGAAGGTGGCCAAGAGGACCTCAATTCTTGTACCACTATTAATGGGAGATGAAGATCAAGGAGAGAGAACAACAACCATTTGAAGGGTACATCAGTCAGAAGATGCAACGACAAAGAGGATGTTGATGAGAGTCTGTCTGGAGGAGGCACTGGCTTGGGTGTCAGTGAGGGGAAGGTCTGGGTTGGAGACCAAGATGTCCTTCTTGAACTTCTTCCTTCCAACCTTTGTGAGAGGGATGGGAGATAGAAAAGCAGTTAGAGAAGATGGGTGGAACAGAGCACTATAGCGGGGTATAGGTACAAGGGAGAGGGTAAAGTTAGAGGGGGAAGAGAGAGGAGAAGAAGAAAAGCACATAACTCCACCACACAGGATACACCATGTAGGGACATAACAGGGGGCAACACAGAAGGAGGCACATTAGGGAATGCAATAGAGAAGCACACACACATAGACTCAACAGTAGGAATGAACATGCAGGGGAAAGAGCAGAGGAGTCAGACAACTGGGAGCAGCAGTCCTGGGAGTTTGGGGGGGAAGTGAACAACAAACAACACTAGAGCAAGTGGATGTACAGAAGAGCATGCACCTAGAATGGGGAGAAAGGCCCAGTGGGCAGCAACAATAACAAACGGTAAACACAGAGGTGGACCATAGAAAGGGAAACAGGCCTAGAGAGCACAACAGGAGCAGAGTGAAGTAACAACACACCCAGCAGGAGAAAAACACAAGAGAAACAGCAGGGAACACACAGTTGAAGCAACCGTGAGAGAGGAAACCTGATGGGTGTGCAGAGTAAGTATACTTTGAGACAAGCATTTAAGTTGAATTATGCCCACGGGCAGAGCAGTATAGTAAAGAGCAGTAATGACTGCTCCCCTGCCTGCTCCTTTCTTACTGTATGGTCACTGACGGTTGATGGCTGGGCAGCGAACTCACACTCTGGGCTTTAACCCCTTTGTTGCCAAACACCGGCATCGGACAACACCATGCCATTAGCCTGTGCGGGCTTTGCCGCAGAGGGTCCAGTCCTCGGTTTTTAAAAGATCTACTGCCTGGGCATAGCATGACATGCTATGCATCAGCTGTCACCTCCTGCAGTCCTGCAGTGCACAACAACATGCCATTAGCCTTCATGGACTTTACTGCAGAAGGTCTGGTCCTTGGTTCTTAAATGATCTGCTGCGTGGGCATAGCACAGCGTGCTACAAAACGGCCAGCAACTCCTGTGGTCCTGCTTCGCACAACACCATGCCTTTAGCTTGTGCAGGCTTTTCTGCAGAGGTTCTCGTACTCAGTACTAAAAGAATTCATTTAAACAATTTATTGTACAAAGGTGTCACTTTTAAAAGAGCCCTTTTCAGTTTAGCATTGTTTTTGTTTTTCTGATTACATCTTTTTCACATATACTTTCTCAGTGCTTTTTGAATATTTACAAGAAATATTTGATTCTCAAAATCAGTACAATTCACTCCATCAAACTTGATGTTTTCATGTTCAAAAGATGCAATGCCTGCACCATTCAAAAAAATGCATACACCTGTATTTACATGGTGCCTACCTGCTTCTAGTTGTGCACAAAACACATTTTGGCATTTCAATACTTCCCTTTGATGTATATGTGAAAAAATAATCCATTAAGCCTTGAAACATATCCTTTAATGCAACCGTCAAAGATAGTGGAGTAAAGTAGCTCACACTATTTCCTCCACAATGCACAACAACAATATTTAGACATTGAAAGTGAACCATAGTCTTAGAAAATGATAGTAACCTAACCCAGTTCAACCCGACACTGTATACCACCAAACCTCAACTCCATCCAATCCAATAGTACAAGAGATGCCACAGAACTCAGTGCACCTTTTCAAATTATTCATCCAACAATCTCCCAACATCCACACAGTGAGCTTTTTCATAGCAATAGACACATCCATCTTCCCTACACACACACACATAAAAACACTAGCTACACCCTCTTCCTGTAAACCTCAACCATAACACCTAATTGGCTAATCCTCACAGTGCCCGTTCCGTGCCAGGAATCATCAAAAGACCTAGATGTGGCATGTGCCATCCGTGGAGCCTGTAGCACATGGGCAGCCCTTCTACCCTTTCCACTTTCATGTTTGTAGCACTCCCACATTGGCTGCTTTCAAATAGTCACACATCCATCCACCAATCACATCCATAAACTCTCTGCCTAAACATGTCATCTTAGTTCAACACAGCAGCATTATGTGTAACTTTTTTAAAAAAAGAAACTGTAGATGCAAAACGTGTAGAATATTTTTAAGTGACACTAGGTGTGTGAAAGTTTCATATGTGGGCAGTACAAGCATACCTGCCAACATGACCCATTCAAGTCTTCATTTTTTTCTATGCATTCTGTGGCGTGTAATTTCACTCCTCCCATTATAAAACCTACATTACAAGTCCCAGAATGCAATTAAATAAACAAGACTGTAATGGAATATTGAAAATTGTGACATTATATCACATAAAACATATAAAATGCTGTGTATTTAAGAATATTTCTTTTAAGGGGCATTTCGATGAACGTTATAACATGCATATGTGCAATTATAGCAGCACTGTGTGTAACTTTTCCTAAAAGAAGGAAAAAGCAGATGCAAAACATTTGTACAACATATTTAAGTGGCACTTGGTATGCGGAAGTGTATGTTGGCAGCACATGCACACTTGTTAACATGAGCCATTACAATCTGTCACTGTTTATCCAGTCCTGTTTTTTTCTCTACAATCTGAAAATTATAGTTCAAATTTTATAATGTGAAAAGTGGAAATACAAGCCCCAGAACACAAATAAAAAAAAACTAAGACAACATAAGCACCTACAGATTCTAATGAATTATGTTAGCAAGTATATTAAACTTACACATGCCAAGTGCTACACATGTTTTCCATCTGCATTTATTTTCTTTTACAAGATAGTTATACACAGAGGTACTATACAAAATCACATACACATTTCTTAACTTTCATGAAAATACTCATAAAAAGAAACATTTTTAAGCGGTCAGCATTTTCCATTTTTCATTCAATATAAATGTCACACTTTCCAACCTCAGTCATTAGATCCCTTACACTAACACCATTCTCCATCTGCTTTCTCATATGTGTATACTGCCAAAGTATCTATATATAACAATTCACCTTACATATAAAGTACTCTTCTTTCCCAACCTCGACTTTAAGACACCGAACACTGCTGCAGCAACAATCCACAGTTGCATTACCACTAAGCCACAGTTTCCCTATTCTTTAAAAACACTGCAACACAATACAAATACATTACACCACAAACTAAGCACTTATTTTCTTAAAATCAGCAGCATAATAATTACCTATATATGCATCTTTTCCTCACACCAATGTTTGCCCTGTTCCTTCCAACGTGTGAAACACAACTACCTACACTCCAATTAAACCCATTTTAGTACACCAGGCATGACACAAAGTAATTATCTCTTTTTCCCTACATTCATAAATAACAACCTTGCTTACTAAAAGTACTTCACAAGTTCCACATATACCCACTATCTTTCTTTTACAATTACAAGAAATAAGATGTCTGAAAACAGCTGCTGAAAAAAGAATATTCTTCACAACTTACAATGTAAGTACATTAATGTACCATGTACATTTCTGTAATTGCAACAATATACTTCCAATAATTATTAGCCCAGATTATCCTTTTCAAAACAACATTTATTTAACTTTAACTAATTATATTTCACCATTCAAACTCTTTGTATTCCCATCTAAACATACCCATTGTTTTCCTCAAAACATCATAATGTCCCTACGTTTTCAATCACATCACCAGTCCCTTCATCACTAACCCAAGCCCATCACACCTCTACATACTGTTTCTCTTATAATCTTCTCAACCACACCCATTATGCCACTACACACTCAACCAGCACTCTATTCAGCTCTACAATCACACCCGCTAACAACACATGAATATACATTTGACACATTTCAAACTCAAACTTTCTTTTTTCCCAACATACACAACAAAATGCATACTTAAAAGCAAATCCATAGAAAAGAAACAAAAAATAGAGCAGAGAAGAATAAAAGCAAGCTTATAATCATCCACCTCTAAAACAATTAATAGAAAACATTAAAACAGAATAGCTAGTAACCACACTCAACAAAATTAAGCCAGCCGCCACTAAAAAAGGAACGGCCCTCTTCCAAAAACTAAAAGTAAAAAAAGATGTACAAACAAAAGAAGACCTACTAATGACCCTAACACTACATCTACCAGCCACTGTGAAGCAATCAAAAATAATAGTTCTACAAAAAATATTCCACCGTGCAGTTCTTCATAATCTTATAGAAATAGCTGAAAAGTCATAATCTACCCTTAAAAACTACAGCAGGAAACTAATCCTTGAAGCTCTAATTGACAGCACATATCTACTAGAGACTCACATACACAATTGGTCATATTGATTTTAAACAAAATGAAACCACTAACAAAAATGAATCCATACATTCCAAAAAGTACTACTAAACATGCACAATGTCTATATAGATACCTTTTCAAATTTCTCTGAAGATAAATGCATTCACTCAAGCAGCACAGAACCATATTTCAATGAAGAGACTCATAAACAAGAACAACAAAAAACAATTGCCATATACAGTAATTGCCGAGGGTATGAAATGGTAGGAGACACCATTTTTTCAAAACAAACCCTTATAGAAAAAATATCCCCAACAAACTTTAAACCAAATGTTCCTTACTGTCAAACAAACCGTCCAGTGTATAAATGCACATGCAGTTCAATGTGTAACGTATGCCAACAATCCCTTAAATCTTTACGACAATTACTCAATCACGATGTCACACTAAAATCAAAAGTAAAATGAAAACTTTTACAAACCACGGACTCTTGTCCAGTGTGCAGGCACACTGGACTTCAAGGACATTCATAAGCCTGTATTTTAGGAACTGCTTGCAAAAAGCACCCTTGCACTAGATCAAAATATTAGCAACACACCATTCCGCTGTATGGAATCTTGTGCATAGACTATGCTATGCAAAAAGTCCTGCTCTAGAACTGGAGCATTTAAATAACAGGCTCCCACATGTATCGGCTAGAGAACGCCTTCGAGAAATAGAGCACATCCAAAGTTAATACTTTCGAATTGACATTGCCTTAGAAAATTCAGTAACTTCAGAAAACATTAGCGAAAACCTCACAAACACCAACTCTGAACAAACACAAAAAAGAAATAGCTAAGTTTTAGAACACATCTGCTTAAATACCAGACCAAGTATGTGTCTGCTGTCACAGAACTTCTTACAAAAAAACACACAAATAGTAGATATGGCCTACAAAATAGAGGACAATGATGAATACCAATGGTTCCAATTAGCTTTATATCTAACAGCAGAAAATAAATGTGAAATATCTGACCCCTCAATAGTTTGAATGTACTGCAACACAAACAATAACCAAATGCCATCACGTGCTATCACTAATAACTTTTTATTATTTCCACTTCCAAAGGCTCTCGAACAACTGAACTTATTTGAGAGCATTATAATCCAAACCGTACACCCATTTCAATTTATAGTACACCTTTAACTGGAAACAGCCAAATTGCTGCCATCTGAGTTACTAAAGGGCATCCGTAGCAAAGTAGTATATTTGCTAAACTCTAGGAGTATAACGGCTATAGAACAGTCTTTGATTGTACTAGTTAGTGGTGTAATAACAAAAGACAAAAACATTTGACAACAACTAGTCGGCTTAAACAAAGTTAGACAAGCCCTACAATATCTCAAATAAAACAATGCATACTACAAAGATATAACCATAGAGTAAAACCTAAGAGAAACCACCCAAGTAATTCAAGATTCACCAACAACTTGCTAATTTGGACGTGTAGATCATGTTACTGCAGCCAACATTTTAGACCAGTTTACAATTCAATCACTACACTCCAAAAACACCATTGGAGATGCATTAGTGACATAGCAAATGCGTCATACCAAAGGATCCCCAATAAGCATATGGGAACAAAGTGTAGAAGCATGTTCTTTTCCTCTACTCTTTTCTACAGAAAAAGGAGGAAGACATGATGAACGGTCCTCTTAAATTAGTGTAGTAGAATATTGCTCTTTACAAATGTATTCTGAAGACCACAGATTCAGACAAAATGTAGAATACATTTTCCACCTCCTGTTCGAAAGTGAACTAGCAACTCTATGTTATGGGGCCTCATTCCAGGGTTGGGGGTAAAGGGTTAATGGCGCCGGTAAGGGTGCAGTGCTGTTAAACCCTTACCGCAGCATTATGAGGTCCTTTAGTGGGTCCCGCTAAGGGTGGCTGGTTTTACCAGGCGCCCTTAGTGGGAGCCTCTAAAGGACCAGGGAGCTAATAATGGGCCTGTTATTAACGGGTCCATTGTTAGCTCCCTCCCCATTGAGCCCTATGGGGGCTAGAATGGGGATGGGTTCCCTGAAAAGGGAAATACCGGGTCCTCCAAGGCTGGAATGGCCCGATATTTCCTCATTCAGGGAACCCAGACCCGGTATGCGGTATGGGGGTAGCCATGGCACTAACAGCACCATGGCTACCTCCATACCCGTAATGAACCCCATGGAGCTGCAAACACATTAAAAACAGGTTCTCATTTTTTAAAGATGTCCGCTACATAACTGCTTCAGAAAATAAAGGACAAAGATGAAGTTTTGCAGTCAAGTATCACAAATCTCTTGGCAAACATGCGTGGTACAAAAGAATACTGGTTCTGACTTCACAATGATGAACATTGTGTGCTAAAGAACCTAGGCCCACCCACATGTTTTTTTTTTTACTTTAAATGGTGCAGTGTATGCATTGGATCACTTGCACAGCTTCATACGCACTGCAAACCAAAATAAAAACTTTAAAAAGAAAACTAAGCCATACTAGAGACTAAAATCATAGCAAAAGGATTGCCACGTTCAATTTTTTGAATGCACTGAATTTGGATATAGTTAACAATATGGAGCTTGAGTAGAGACTGCAAAGCAAAATTTTGTTCATGTTGTAATATCACAGATAAACGTGACATGATAAGAGGGCATTGCTAATCCTTAATTAATGCATTATTTGAGTTTAGACCTGCAGGTTTCCACATCAATTGTAATGTTACTTTAGGCAGTTGTTTTTAGGTTATGCCAATTAATGCTTTTGTAGTGTTTTGTAGCGCTTTCCCTCTGGTACCCTTCTCTCATTGTTTTTTTTGTTTTATTATAATTCATTTTTATTACTACTTGAAATGAAAGTATTATTGTCTAAGTGTATTTGTTCATTTTTAATGATGTAATGTAAAAATGTGTTTTGAAAAAGTTGAGTTTACTCAGCTGTATTCAACAATAATAATGAAAAATACAAACATAACTTATTACAGATTTCCAAACAATATCACTAAAGAAACAATGACCAACTGCTTCTCCATCAAGTAATACAACCACAAAATGTTCTACTACAAACTCAATTGCAAGTCCATCAGAAGAAAACAAGTCAAATATCTCTTCACCAAAAGAATCTGTATGCCCATTAAACGATGCAGAGACACAACTCTCTGGTCCATTTAAATTCAGAACACATATGGAGTAAATTTCTATGCAAATGTAACAAGCAATCTTCTCTTCCAATTTCCATCAATTGTTCACAACATTTACTTAAACGACTCCTAAAAAAGCGCATAGAGCATAGAAAGAACACTTTTTGGGCATCTAATAACTTCATCCCCCAGACGTATCCTCACCAAACTTTGCAAAATATGTACATGCCCCCCTCAAAATCATTCTGTGAAGTTTGGTGTGGTTTTGTCAAGGGGGGGGGCAAAGTTGTATGGGGATCCCAAAATGTGTGGAAATCCTCATAGACGGAATGGAAATAAGTTGTTTTGCTTGCACCTAGTCAAAACCATGTGACTGATTTTCACCAAATTTGTGGCAAGAATGGCAGCTTAATCCCGAAAGTGTGCTTTTGTAAATTTGGTATACATCCGTCCAATAGTTTTTAAAAAAAATGACCAACAAGTAGGTAAAAGAAAAGTGATATCTGGGTCCTGTCCGCTGACTCATTTCCCGATTTGGCCTGTGGACACCCCTGTGTCCGAATCAGGGTCCAATGTGATATCCGTGAACATCATACGTGCCAGCTGATTGGATGGTGAAAACTGTGAGGTATTTTTTGCAACGGTCACCATGTTGGATCCGCAGACAGCCACTATGGTCCGCGGACCGCGCTTTGAGCTAACAGTTGAAAAACACATTTCAGGTTATTTGATGGTTGAAACAGGGCATAGAAAGGGTTGGGGAGAGGAATAAAGACGATATGGAGTCTTTATAGGCGAAAAATGGGTTTGCAAGTGCTGCAGAGTCTGCGGTCCAATTTAGTGTCTGCAAACATCATTTCAATTGCAGGCGGTTCAGGGTGAGTTTTGTTATTTGAAGGTGTATAGTATGTACTTGTTACATGGTTTAATATAACAAGTATATATAAATATATATATCAACATATATATCAAGTATATATAACAAGTTTTATATCCTCTTTGCTTCTGTTTTCTCTCCTCTCCTCCCTTGCTGAATTCCTGACCATAATTGCACTGGTTACCTGACCACCCTTTCTGATCTCTGTCCAAGGCCCCGTCAATTACCCACCTGCACTGCCTTCCTGGCAACCCCTGCACTTGGGGACCGTTTTTCTGTATGCCTTCAATCCCCCCTACCTGCACTTCCTCGCTCTTGCCACTATCTGGCTGTTTTATGTGTCTTATGTATTCCACTTCCCATGTACTGCACTTTCCCCTCTCCCTTCCCCCAGCGCACTTTTCCTTTCCCCCTTCCCATGCACTTGCACGATCTGAATGACACCTGGCCTAGTAGGATCGTTGTCTGTCCTCCCTTTGTTCCCTCCCTTGCCTCGTCGCGCCTTGATACACTTGTGTATAGGCGCGTTATAAATGCCATATCATATCATATCATATCATAATACGATTCTGGTGGTTGTGGCCAGTGGGCAGATTCTTGGGGGCATGGCCCAAGAATCTGCCCACTGGCCACAATGACCGAAAGTAGTGATATGTATATAGGAATTATAGGTAATGCAGTGGGAGTATAACGTGTTTGTAATATGGTGGAATTATATAATTGAACTGTATATGGTATATATGATTGTAGTACAATTGAGGATAGGTCTTATTGAATATGTATTTGTTTATACTTGATATGGCTATGTAGTTGCATACAGTAATGACAATGGCATCTCTGGTTCTTTTTTCTGTGGAAAATAAACAGAATCATTTGTTAAGTAGGATAGTTTAAAAGCTTTAATTGCACACAATTGTATATATACATTAACTTTTTCTGACACTCATAAACAGTACATTCTAAGTACTATGTTTTGTACAACATTAGTGCATGATCCAATGTTGTTGTAATGACATTAAATAATCATTGGGTCATTGGTAAAAGAAATTCATACAGGATTACAAGAAAAATGATTACAATTATGTGAGTGTCATAGTATGTTTGTCTGCAGTGTATAGTCATCAAGGAAATGTTTAAAGTGGTTAGATACCTGTTGGCATATTCTAACTAAATTAAACTTTAGAAGAAGTGTTGTGAAACAAAGAATTCTGATGGTGTATTTAAAGTGTATTGCAATGAAGGGTTTTTTTGAAGTAGTTAGATACCTGTTGACATATTCTAAATGTGTGTACATTTTGTTTGAAGGAATATTAAGTAGGCATTTGTTAGATTTTCTGGTTGGAAGATCTGTTATTGATTTTGTTTGTATTACTTTTCTTTTTAAAGGTTTTCTTTTTTGAGGTACACGGTACATATCTAGATGGGGGTGTACAGTGTACGTAGCCTGTTGTATTTGACTTTGCTGCCAGTGTCAATCAATGTGTAATCTATGGTTAGACCTTGAAATGTGTGAATAGTGACAGCATATGCAAGATACAGAGAGAATTGTTCTCTGTGTACGTATATGTCTTTGAAAAGAAGGCAACATGCTATTGTGTCACACGTTTGTTTAACTTCTGTTAAAGTGGTTGTTGACAAACTGAATGTTGTTGTCAGATGGGTATGTTTGGAAGCCAACAACTGTACCAATTGCTCCATTGTCTAAACCGTGGTCTACATCAAGGTTATATTTTTTAATTACTCTGCAATTTAGACAAAACATAATTTTTTTCCAATCCAGCTGTATTAGAGATACATTTTTCCAAGCTATTTATTTGTGCTGTTGCTTGTTGACACATAAGGA
Organism: Ambystoma mexicanum; assembly: GCF_040938575.1. Lineage (NCBI taxonomy): Eukaryota > Metazoa > Chordata > Amphibia > Caudata > Ambystomatidae > Ambystoma > Ambystoma mexicanum. The sequence goes on from NC_090927.1 coordinate 942,861,896, forward strand.
GATGCATGCCATGCACTTCTAGTTTGTCTTTGGAGCTGATATGCAATATGGGTTGCATTTATTTTTTTCATATTTAATACGTTTTTATTCGGTAAATTGCAACAGCAATGTAAATATAACATGAAGATACATAACTTATATCGCTTATACAGATATAAAATAACTGTTCTTGATTTAATCATTACTAATATAAAAGAAAAGAAGTCAGCATAATTAAGAAGTCATGTATCAATCTGTGGAGCTGATATGCAGTATGGGTTGCATTCCTTTTTTTAACATTGTCTCCTTGCATTGACTACTGCTTGCAACGGTTGGCATTAAGGACATGATAAGATATTATATGATATGGCATTTATTATGCGCCTATGCACACGTTTTTCATGGCATGACAAGTGTTTCAAGGCGACATGCATTTTAATTTGTGTTGAGTTAATTGTTTCAGGACATCAGGAGCAGATGGGATTTGCCCATATAGCTCATGGGTTAGTCTACTATTTAAGATGGATGTTGCATCTTTAGTAAGCAGACCAGTTCTAATGCTTAGCAAATGTTAGCATAGGTGAGGTCTGCAGACAGATGCATGTTTTGAGTTAGTTATCTGGAGGGAAAATGTTGCCAGAGATTTACATTTCCACTGCTGCCGACTGTGTTGCAGCATTGTTTGTGTCCTAATGTTTTGAAAATCGGTTGACCTTTTACTGCTGTTAACTGTAGGAGGTCTTGTTAAAACAATAATTTGTTTTTCTTGAAACAGTTGTTAGTAGTTGGTTTTTATGGCTTACTTCATCCATTAGGAGAACTTTCATTTGTTTCAGAATTCTGCATATTTCAGTAGCAACTTCTGCTGATAATTTGTAGTATTCAAATTTGTTTTGGTGTTCGCCTGGAAGGAGCAGTAGTCGGTGTAAAGTTACACCTCCTATGCTGTAGGCAGCTACACCTGTGGGGGCTGTTACAATAGCCAAAAGGCTGTTGTTTGTTAAGTTTTGTAGGAATGTACTGATTATTTTAATTAAAAAAAGTTTTACCAGAACTAGCTTCACCTCTTACATACAGGAGCAGAGGTGTATAGTTTCATGAACCATCTTCAATTTCTTCAGTAACTTCTAGATACATTGTGAGTTGTTCATCATTTAACTTCAGATTGTTTACAATGATACATTGTATTTTCTACCTCAGTCATGGCTATTTCCACTACATTTACAATGAGTGGTTCTCCAAGTGGTTGTTGGCTTCCTGTGAAGGAAGGGTGATGGCCCACAGGAGTGTCTTTATCAGGTTCAGCTTCAATTTCTTCCTCTTGTTGGCAAAATTGTCCAACATTTCTTTGTATTGTTTGAAATTGACATTTGTTACATTGCTTTCATTTGCTTTGAATACAGCTTCAAATTAGTCATAGTTACTTAATCATTCTTTTTCTTTTCCCCAGGGTTTAAAAGGTTGCAGTAGGCCCATGTAAGTTGCAGAGATTTAAATAATAACTTTATGTGATTAATTAAGCTGGGTTTGGTAAGTTTTACTTGACTTCCTTCACAAGTTGAGACTGAATATTTGGCCTTGTTCTCATCGGGTCTGACATTGTTTTTGTAGGAGTAGTTTGGTCTATGTCATGCAGGCACATGTTTTCTAAAGCAGTACTTCTGTTTGATTAGTATGTGTTAATTCGTTTTTGTTATTTTTAAATGTCCTGCTGTTGGGAGTATTTGTGGCCTATCTCTTGGTAGGTCTTTAGTACTCTTTCTCAGGTTGGAGCTGGACCAAGGTTTAGCTAGACACTGTGTTCAGATTTGCCATATAAGGCTGTACCCGTTAAACGGTCTGCATCTTTGTAGCACGTACATTCTCTATGGGAGAGCATTTTTATACCAAAGCTGTTTCATTTTTGTGACAGTGTTTTGTCAAATGACATGTAATTCCAGAGGTCTTTGAGCTCTGTTTTCTCCGCTTTGGTGACATAGACTGTGAAATATCTTGCAACTGCAGAGGAATTGTCTGCAATTTAGTGAATGTCTATCTTTGCATTCCACAAGAGTGCAATGATTGTTTTAATGTCATATGCATTTTTAGGGGATTTGGGAGATTTCCTTTTACACTGTGTCTAACAGAAGACACCAAGCTATTTGCTTGTCCGTTTTTTGTATTTGTGTGTCATACAGTTAAACAAATAACTTTTAAAACGTAACATCATAAAAGAAAATTCAAATAAATCTCTCAAATCAAATCAACCTCCAAAAGAAAATATGATATAGCACATTCAGTCTGCTAAGATTCAAAATATACCATGTACCTGTATCCACAGCTTGGTGAGAAAGACTATCAACCGTTCATAGGAACCAGACATGAAAAGGCCCGCTAGAGCAGCTGAAGGGTCATGGGGATCCAATCATGATGCCCTAAGGGCCCTTCTACGCAGCACAACCAATGCCTCACAGTTTGTCAAGAGATGCTGTACATCTCCATCTCACCGTTACCACAAAGCCGGCAGCATCTGTCTCCCCCGGGAATTTTTGACCATCGACCAACAATTTCAAAGGTGCTTACTGCATTACATTTGAGTCAGAGATAGTCCCACACAATGGAATTCCCTACAAAGTTACAGATATAAGCAGGCGTCAATTATCTTTCAAGTATGTACGGAAAGAAACCAGCTGCAATGGACTTGGCAGCCAGAGTAACAACCACTTTCTCACGTTTGAGATAAACACATTTCCCTCTCATTATCATTTTAAATTGGTTAGCACTTAACATCAACATACCCTCCCAATTGTTCCCAACACACTGAACAACCATGCTTAATAGCCTACCCAATGTTGATTTCTTCATATAGACAGGCTTTGAGACAAAGGCATGAAAGAGAATACCCATCAGGGTATTAGCTTGAGCATGTACAAGTTTCTTGTGCAGCATAAGCTACTAAGCACAATGCGTTCATGGGCCATAATGAGTTTGAATTCCAAGACGATCATCTCGGCCGTACAAAAAGGCAGTAGTCTTAACATGCTTTAAGAGCCTGACCTCAAACTTAGCAATTTCATCCAAAATGCACAAGCCCCAAACCTCGGCTGCATAGCACAGAATTGGCACAGCCTTTGCAGAAAACAACTTGAGCAAAAGCCACACTGAGTAGCCTCTGCCTCCACAATAGGAATTAGGATTATCCAAGGAAGATTGGAGGCCGCCTAGCGTTAGGTCGAGGATGACAACGTCATCCACATTGCCCATCCGTGATACAACCATATCGCCTCATTTTGGTGGAAGGGCTTTGGGATTCACCAATGCGAGGTCCATGTCAGAGAGGTAAAGATTGAAAAGGATCGGGGCCAAGAGACAACCCTACTTTAGACCCACTTCCATTAAGATCCAAGCAGAGGTTCCACCATCTCCCGCCAGCCTTATTTTGACATGTCTATTAGTATGGAGCAATACAATCATCCTCAGTAGACCTGGTGGGATCCCCCAACCCTCGAGCTTCCCCCACAGCCTAGCTCGATCTACTGTGTCAAAGGCAGTGCTAGAGTCTAAAAATGCTGCATATATAGGTCGATTGTGGATCAGCCGTGCCTGTTCCACTATGGAGGAGAGTACTAAGATGTTAACAGGATGTTGAGCATCCCTTCCTGAAGCCTGTCTGATTTCAGGGATTAAAGTTGTTATCTTCTGCCCATGCGGTCAGCTCGTCCAGCAGAATCTGTGCGAATGCCTTGAACGAAATGTCCAGCATGTCCAGAAGGTGATAGTTACGAGGATCTGTTCGATCTCCCTTCTTGGAAAAGAGTGGTTGTTCCCAGTTATAGATACTCGTTTTATACATTGTTTCAGGAAACATTTAGCATAAAGTGATTTGCAGTAAGCAATTTAAGTGGTACATAAACAATAATCATTGAACAAATAAATGACTATGTACAATAAAGCAACCAATATTTTCTACAATCTTCGTTTTTGTTCAATGAATATGGTTTATGTACCATTTAAATAGCTTACTACAAATCACTTTATGCTAAATGTTTCCTGAAACAATGTATAAAATGAGTATCTATAACTCCCTTTAGTTATTGATCTGTAATTACAGATATTCGACAGTGTGCGGGGGACGGGAGTTCCCAAACCTTTTGGGAACAACCACTCTTTTCCATATACATATCCAACCTAGATGTCAAGGTTGAGCCTTTCTCCCCCCACACCTCAAATTTATTTTCAAAACCTCGACTTGTATTGTTTACCTAACTGTAAAACATCCTACATAGGTGTGCCTCCATGTTCTATACACCTTTCCGATCTCCCTTCTTGTGCAGAGGGACTAAGATGCTATCCTGCCAAGAAAAGGGAACCACCTGCGTGACGGCAATACAACTAAAAAGCTGATGGAGGACCTAGCCCACAAGGCAACATCTTCCTTAAGCATAAGATCACATAGCATGTCTGGCCCTGGGGGCTCTAGAGGATTAACTGGCGCCAATAACCCCTGCAACCTCCTGTATGCTTTTCTCAAAAGTCCAATGGCCTGCATTCCTAGAAACAATGGGCAGAATTTCCTTAGAGTTTCCCAGCGTTGATGAAATATAGACTATCGATTCGGGTTCTTGTACTCCATTAAGATCGGACTTGGATGTACCTTGTCTGTTTACTATCTTCCCAAATATTTTGGTTTCATTACAAATGGTATTCAGCACCAATTCACACCCCTTTTGAAATTGTTTTAGGTTTTTATGCAGTCAAAGCACTTAGAGGAGGAGGTCTTAATCTCCATCCTTCTAATTGCAAGAACTACATGGTTGGCCACTTCTTTTAGTAAGGTCCACAATTCTTTGTGCAATGATATTTTTTTTGTCATGGACAAACCTATCATGTGTGGTAGGGATTAGTCAACTGCTCTCCGATTGAGCCCCTTGTTATCTGTTGGAACAATCTCCAGGACTTAGCAATCAGTCTCTCATGTTGTTTGATTGTCATCAAACCCACCGCCTCATCAACCCCCTGGTTGACGGAGAAGTAAATAAAAAAAAACCTTTGTGTGGTGGCCATTGCAGCTTCAATACATTTAGAGTTCCACCTACCCTAGTCCCAGCTCTATTGACCCTTGTGGACCGAGTATTATGGGCACCGTAATTCAGAGATGCCAAATCTAATAATAGAATAATGGAGAAATTGTCACTCTGCTCACAAGATTGAATTCCCGTATCAATGACTACTCTGTCATTATTGGTCAAAAAAGCATAGTCGATGATACTGGCGCTAAGAGGTACACATTGCACGAACTTTGGGGGACAATCCGAAATGCACGTCCCATTCACCATAGAAAAACTCCTCGAGTAGAGAAGTGTTGCCCAACACAGACCCCTAGGACAGCTATGGTCTAATCTTGATTCGCTCATTGGGCAACTATTCATAGTTTCCATCTACCCATACACCGATTCCTGATTGGTGAGGATCTTTGAATTGAAATCCCCTACCAAAATAGCTGTTAGGGTATTGACCTGGCAGTCAAACCACCTCAATTGACAATCTGCACGCCCAGTCCCATGCTGGTATCTACTAGCCTTTACGCCCTGTACAACTGTAGTGTACTGTGCAATAACACCACTACACAAAGCCTACTCAAGACCACAGCATTCTTTAGACAACAATATAACCTCAAAGAAGAATACCACAACATTTAATCCTGTTGCATGCAATGGAAGCCTGATAGATAAACCCTAGTTGCTGGGTTTAGCTCATCACTGACGTGCAACAGTAATACCAAGCTACCTATTGGTCATTAATCCTACCAGCTCGGGGCACCCCTGCGGATACCCCACATTACTAATTGCCTCACTATGTATCAGCTGCAACTGAAGACACAATGCCAAAAGGAGCTGGTAAAAAGCAGAGCTCTATTAACATGTTTACTAAGTTCACACCCAAGGCTTCGGAGGACAATACAGCTACCGATGGAGCACCAGCAGCACAACTGAGCAACATGAACCAAGCGAATTACACTGTATTATGGAATACATCCATGAGTGGTTCACCGCTCTAAATGCCAAGCTATCTGATATGAGCGGAACAATTAAGTCAATTGAATCTCGGATGGACAAATCAGATGCTCGTATCAAAGAGGTAGAAACCAGAGTGGGCATGACTGAAGACGAGGTCAATGCACTAAAAGCAGACGTTACTGCACTCTCAAAGCAGGTGTTATCCATTGGTAAAAAAAGGAGCATCTCGAATCCAGGTCTGGCGCAAAAACCTATGTATTATAGGGGTACCTGAAGAAAACATCTCAGAGCCAATGGAAGAAGATGTGGAGCGCACCCTGCTATTGTTACTCGACAACCCTAAATTGGAGCCACATTTTGTGATTGAACGCACCCACCATAAACATTCTCCTAAACCTATGCCAGGAGCCCCTCCTTGCCCAATGATAGCTCTGGTGCTTATCCATTGCGCGAGCCCTCATCCTCTCCAAATTAGATTACTGAAAATGCACTGTACCTAGGCACTAGTAAACATAACACTAACAAACTCCAAACCCTGCAGAAAAATGCTCTCAGAACAGCCCTAGGCATACCTAAAGGACAACATATTTCTACCCACAGAAGAGCTGCCAACTGGCTGGCCATCAATGACTGTATCAAACTCAAAACCCTGAACATTGCACATAACTGTCTGAACAACAAAGCTCCTGCATACCTGTCAGAAAAATTCACAAAGCACACTTCTGAACATCCCATCAGAAAAGCCCTCTCAAATAGCATCAAAGTCCCTAACTTTAAACTGAAAAGAACTGGTGGGTCTAGCTTCCCGGTTCAAGCAGCGCAGCTCTGGAACTCCATCCCAGATGCACTTAGAGCCACCCCCTCCTTCCATGTGTTCAAAGCCAACGCTAAACTCTGGCTTAAAAATAACGACCGCTAAATGCCCCAACTATACCAAATACTATGTATATTCATTTCAAACATCTTACTTATCTATTTCGTAAGTCATCCGACAGTGCTACATAAAAGATTCTGATAAAATGTAACATATCTCTCTTGTAAGTAAAAATGCCTTGTAAGTAATGCTCGACATATGAGCCTGTAATATATGATACTGTAACCTAAGAAATGTAATGCAACTGTAATATATGATCCTGTAACCTAAGAATTGTAACGTATTCATGTACCTGTAACCCAAGATTTATTTCACTGCAAGCGCCCAGTTACTTAACGGCCAGGCGCGCTCTATAAATAAATAAACAATACAATACAATACAATACAACTACTTAGACAGAGATGCAATATTGTGCACGACCAGAACTAAGGGGGAATTACTACTGGGCTCCAGCAGGATCCACCTTTACCCAGACTTTTCTGCAACTGTGCAGCAGGAACGTAAATCCTTCATGGCCACTAAAAAAAGGCTCAGTGGCCACAAAATGAAGTATGCCATGCTGTACCTGGCAAAACTGAGAATAGAACATTGTAATAAAGTATACTTCATCACTATGCCGGAAGAGGGTATGAGATTCGTAGATGAACATTCCCCTGATGACATCATCTTAGACGCTACCTATTTTCCAAATCCTTACATGTAGATCCTAACTACTATGATACTGAGGATGGTGATCAGTCATACAATGCCATTCATTTACTTTGAGTTGAATATATTATTAGCCTACTTGGTGATTAGATACTGGAAAAGTGCACCTGAAATAGGTTCGTAGACACACATTTAAGCAGCGTGATGACGGGCTGTAATCGGCCCACAGCCCCCCATGCAAAGTTGCAACTGTTGTTGGGATGTTCTATGGGGGTGGTTAACTTCTCTGATTGGGAGGGGGACGCATGGGGGGAGGGAGTTCTGGAATAGTTATGAAAAATGTGCTTGATATGCAATTATTTGTTGATGACAAATGGCAGTATAGGACAGCCAATCTACTAAAGTGTGTAATGCCTAATCCGATAACACTTAGTTATTGCATTGCAATCTGGCCCAATGAGAGCTGAGCCGATAAACTTTGAGTTGTAATGTGTGGTAGCTGGGTAACCTGACAAAAATTAGCCGACTCCAGTTATACATCAAACGACACAAGGTAGACATTTTGTTTCTACAAGATGGTACTACACCGCGTATTTGTTGCAATTCACAGGGTTCATGACCATCATCCATAAATCCCTACAATATACCCACATACAGGCACATATTGACCCACTGGGACATTACATGCTACTACGTGGCGTCCTCTTGGGCCACTAAATAATTTTGCTAAATGTATACGGATCCAATATTGATGACCCCGAGTTTTACAAAGAACTGGATGTTGAGCTTGACAGATCCAGATACAAACCTGACAATTGACAAAGGCCACACTGGTGATACTTGGAGGGCACTTAACCCCACATTGCGTAAATACTCCTTCTATTCAACAGTTCACTACTCTCATTCCCGAATAGACCTATGGTGGTTGTCCGATATACTAGTTAGCCACGTTACAGAAACTGAAATTCTACCCAGGACATTTTCAGATCATTCTCCAATTACACTGCAGCTGACATTGGGAGATGCACTGGTAAGAAGCAGGCAGTGGAGACTCATGCCATAATCGTTATGAGATCCTGTCTTTGTGACAGAAATGGGAAAACAAATGGACAAATATTTTGTGGTGAACACTGGCTCAGTTGAAAGTCATGCAATCCTATGGGAAGCCTTTAAGGCATATATATGTGGCATTGCCCTAGCAACAGAATCAGGCCTACTTAAAACAATATGCAGGGATATTCACACCAGTGAGACCAACTTACGCTACCTAGAGCAGATATATGCATCGAAGCTCGATGGTGCGATATTGGGAGACATTAAAGATGAACTGGACAGATTCTGAGCACACGCAGATAGAGAGCTGCGATTCCTGGATAGCCCAGGCCTGGCGCGAAAGTACGGCGAAGATGAGCACCCTGCTAAATTGCTAGCTAGGTAAAGTAAGTAAAAGGCAATCACCATATCCCATTATTACAAGATACATTGGGTTGCTTGGGCCACACTATGACTGACGTGAACCAGGTATGTCACTCCTTTTATTCAGAGCTATATGCCAAGACAGATACAGTGACCCTTCCCTATATAGACATTCCTAGATAACCTCACACTGTTGATACTGTCTGAAGACACCAAGGCAGACCTAGATCATCCCATTACCCCCAAAGAAATATCCTGTGTCATCGATGCGCTACCGCCCAACAAAGCCCCCAGCACAGACAGCCTCACAGTGGAGTTTTTCCAAGAGCTTCAAATCCTCCCTTCTCCCTAAGCTGGCCGCACTATGGGAGGAAGCATCTAACATAGAGATTCTCTCCCCCACACTCTGTGAAGCAGTGATTACTGTTCTGGTTAAGCCCGATAAACCCCCGGAACAATGCGGCTCATACTGCCCCTCTCGATTATACATTCTGATGTTAAAATATTTGCTAAGGTGCTAGCATTATGCTTAGCCCCAAACATAGAATATATTGTCCATACAGACCAATCTAGATTTGTTCCCGGCCTCTCCACAGCACTAAATCTGAGATGCCATTTTAATATCCTGGCACAGATTGACCCAGAGACTTAAGCAGTAGCCACAGCCCAAGACATACAAAAGACCTTATACTCAGTCTCCTGGCAATTCAGTGCTAGAAAAGTGCAACTTCAGGCCTGAGTTCATTTTGTGGGTTTGTCTATACACGATGCACACTGCAAGAGTTAAGATTCACAACATTCTCTCATCCCCCAGTGTTAGGGAGAATTCTCAAGAATGTGCTACATTCCCTTACCTTTTGAGACCCCCAGCAACTTTGCTGGATTCCTATGATTTGATTTATTACCTGGGAAGGGTGTGAGCATTTTTTCCCACTCTTCCATGTATTTGGATGTGTGTTTTACTTTTGTGTTCTTTGGTTATGGAGTTTTAAGACAATTCCATAGGCATCATCTTTTTTTTGTGCATCAGACAGCACCTTCAATGCAGTGGCACACAGATGTCTTTCAGACTTCACAAGGTTTAAATACCTTCTCTGGGACTGATCACTGTCTCCCACTGCATGTAAAGTTAAATTGACTTTACTAGTCTCTTTAAATTTACATACCCAGCACATACTATCTTCCTATAGAGTGCTGGAGGGGTTGCCTAGCTTCCCCTGAGTCAAAACACTCATGTAACGGTCAAATGTTACCCTTTCCTACTTTAAATGGCTGGTGGCAGTGATTTAGATTCAACTACCGTGATTTTTCCTGACCGTTAACAACGGTAGCTAAAAATCGGGTCAGCCATGTTTTTCAATATAGTGCCCAAGACCTATCTGTAAAAACAGACTCCGGTCATCTTTTTTCGCCATTTATTTTAGCAAAGGTCCTTCTTTTGTTGTCTCTGCGCGCCAAACCCGGTTTAGTCCCTTTGTGCGTTGGCCTTTGGCGGGCTTCAGTGCTGAAGCCCTCCTCTGGCGCCTGAGTGTCTGGGATGGACATGATGTGAGGGAGGTGCCGAAAAACTCCCCGTGCTTAGTCTCCTAGGAGACCTGAATGCGCTCTGGCGTGATTGGACGGCTGTCTGACTGGCAAGGACTGCCACCCTGCTGTGTGAGTGACAGCCAGGCTGGAATGAATGGGGGAAAACTGTTTAAAAGCAGGTCTCAGGGAATTGGAAAGAAGAGTCGACCACTGGAATGAAAGAACAGAAGACGAGCTGAAGGAAGAGGACTGCTGCAACTCCTGGACGACTGGTGAAGCCCTGCTGCATGTCCGAAGTGCGTAAAACTCCATCAACAGAGAAGCCCTTCAAGGTTAACTTCTTCCCTTGAGTTTGGTGGGAACAACCAACTCGTAAGCCTCCTGGACACCGTCCCCTACTGGTCGAATTTTCTGCAGAGTGCTGTGGAAAACCAGATAGCCATCGGGAAGGATACCAGTTTGTGGTCTTTAAGGCACTCACACCTTCAAACGTTTTGCTAAGCTTGTGGTCTCATCCCTGGGCAGTGCATGAACCTCCTGAAGTCCTCCTTCTTGTCCCCACGACTGAAGCTTAGGAACAGCGAGATCAACTCGAACTGCCAGGAACAACTGCCTCAGCTACAGCTCTTCTTCACTTTTTAGGTACTGTGCAAATGTGGTCCGGAAATCTTTTTGGCCACAGAGAACGTTTGTGAAACTTTCCCGACTTCAAAGGCTTGTCCTTCCCTAAACATCTCTCAAACTTTTCGCCTAGCCAAATTCTTCTGAAATCCCTTGCAAAGACTTAACCGTTTACTACCAGAACTGTGCTATCCTATACCAAGACTCTGAACCATTGACTTTGGCCCAGGCCTATGAACTGAATTGCTGGTTGTAGTTCACTGAAACCCTTTGCTCTGCCTATGAAAGTATGCGTGCCGTCTATTCTTATAACCTGGGGCCTCATTACTGCCTCCAAAACCAGGTCTGGGTTCCCTGAATGGGGAATTACCAGGCCATTCCGAGTTCGAAGGGTTCCGTAATTCCTCCCTCTGGGAACCCGGGTCCGGACCTTCCCCATTCCCATTCGAGCCACCAGGCTTCCTTAGCGGGTCCCACGAGGGACCTCGTAATCAGGCGGAATGGGTTTAACGGGTCTGTATCCATTAGCAGCACCCGTTAACCCATTCCGCCAAAGTCATAATGAGGCCCCTGGTCTTTTTACCCCTTTTTAAAGTATCTGAAGTGCCATTTTTCTCCCACTTCAGGGGAGCTGAACTTGTTCAGTAATTTAATGGTTGTGTAACTGTAGTATATTTGTGTGTGATATTGAGCTGCTCTTGCTAGTGTAATGTTTTCAAACTGACTGTGTAAATGTATATTCTTTTACAAAGAAACCTTGAGTAAAGTGTTTGAATCACTGTATTTGTTGGTCATATGTGTAACTTGTTCTACTGCTCACTCAACTCTTGAGATAAGTCTGGCTGCTCAGCCATCGCTACCACTTTACTTTGTAATACAGGCTTGTACCAAAGGTGAATTTGTACTGACACTTGTAGTGTTAATTGCATTAGAAGGGCACTACATGTGATTCTGCCCAAAACTGGTGTACAGTGGTGAGGATAAAGTATACTTGTTACATTTAGAGTGCTACTCTTACCTTTGTTCAAATAACCCACACAAGCCTAAGCAACACTAGAGAAGCAACTGTTTTATCATGACTGATATGGAAAGCAATAGACAGGAGACCCTAGTCACTTTAACAGTTATCAAGGACCGACACATCAGCACAAATACTTATCATATATGTTGTAATATACGACCAAATACAATATTTGTAACAACTGTATGATTTCTTGTACTATTCATACTGTGTTAACAATCGCTATCATGTGTACCATGTAACTAAGTTATTGCAAGTAACAGCGCCTCAATGCCCCTGGGCTGCTTGCGCGCTATATAAATATAAATAAATGAATAAATAAATAAATAAATTGTGAGATATGTGTAAAGCTAGGAATCTCACTGTAAAAGGCAAAACGTTTGAATTGATAGAACTGTTTTTAGAATATCAAAGTCTGAGGAGTGGGTCTGAAACCCCCACCCCTGCAGAGAATGTGTAAAATGTCGATGAGGATGATAATATGTCAGAGCCCAGCTCTAATGTTATGGATGAGTTAGATGAGGCAGAATAATCTCACAATGTAGGCCCTGTTTTACCTCTACGTGCTCATAGGCCTCAATCTTGGACGATAGGGACCACATCAGGTCCAACACTAAGTCCTGAATTTGTCTCTTTCAAAAGAATGAGACTGGAGTTAGAATTTAAAAGAATCCAAGCTCAAACTGAAAGCAAACATCAAAAACTTAAACTCAGAGAAATGGAGTTGAACCATGCACTTAAAATGAAAAAGTTGTTTCTTGAAAATGGTTCTCTCCAAGAGTCTTCTAGGTCTTCCAGTCCTAAGAGGCCCTGCATGTCCAATGATGCAGTAAGTATGTATGAAGTTAAGCTTGATATTTTGGATTGGTTGGCTGCTTTTGAATATAACAATGGGATTCAAGACATTACAGGAAATCAGCTGATTCCTTGGCTTTTTTCTAGGCTACCTCTTGTTATAAATGATGTGGTAATTGAGTTGGGGGATATAGACAGAAAGTAGTATGAAACTGTGAAGCTAGCTTTGATAACTAGATTTGGGAAGACCCCTTCTCAGTATCTTAAGAGGTTTAGAACCTTCAAAAAGCATGATGGTATCCCTTGGGCTACCTGGGTGACTGAATGTTTGAAAAACGTAGATGGGTGGGTTAAGGGTTACAGAGTTCACACTTATGAAGGTATGAGAAATCTTTTTATGTTGGAATCTATTTATGATGCCTGTTCTCCTGAGCTGAGACAGTACTTTGCTGACTCTAAGGAAATTGATCCAAAGAAGTTAGCAAAGGCTGCTGACTTGTGGGTTGCCAACTGGGCTACTCACAGGGATTCTCTGGTAACTCAGAAGAAGGCTGAGGGGAAGCAGCACAAGAAAGATACCAAAGAGAATTCCAATACCTCCAATCCAAAAGAGGGCCCCAGACATAACAAGGGTAAGCCACCAGGGAAACCAAATGAGGTACCTCCTGGTGCCAAACCAGAAGGAGTTCAGAACAAACCCCCATTCATAAAGACATTTGGAAAATGTTATGCTTGTGGGTCAACTGACCATGTGAAAGGGGAACCCAGATGTAAGGGTAAACCTTCAGGGATCCACGCTGTCTCCTTAGCCTTCTCCCCAGAGGATGATGTACCAATGGCAAGTAGAAACTTTCACTTACTGGCTGAGTAAACGATGAAATTCCCAGCTAGTGTTTCTTTAATATCCCTGGGTCAGTGGGAACAACAGAACTTAGATTTCTACAATTCCATTCCAGACAATATTAAAGAGTATTACAAAGGCAGTGTTCTTGTGAATGGTCAGGAGACCCCTGCCATCAGAGACACTGGGGCCAGCATAACTGTAGTTGATGAATAATTTTTCAAGGTAGAGGATGTTGCTAAGGCACCCACATTCCTAACTAAGCTTGCTGGAGGCACTGTCCAAATACTTTCACAGTTACCAGCTCTCATCCAGTGCAATGACATGACTGTCAAGATACATGTTAGTGTGCAGAGTGAAGTACCTGGGAGAGTCCTGTTGGGGAATGACTTAAAAAAACTCTTGAGTTGTATCAAGCACCCCGAGGCCTCCCAGCAAAAGGAAACAGGAGCAGACTAGGAGGCCAGAGAGAGTACCTTAAAAGGCTCTCAAGAGGAGATTATGGACGGAAATATAAATCCCAGTCCACAGGACTTACTGACTGCAATTTTGAAAAAGAAGGAGGAAAGAGGGAAACCTAAAACCTCCAGGAAGAAATAAGCCAGAACTCCTGTGCTACCAACAAGGAAATCCCCGAGAGGACTGTCCAAAGTCACACCTGTGACTCCTCCACCAGCTGAAGCTGAGTGTGTGGAAAAACCTTGTGTGGTTGAATCAGCTGCTGAGGAATCCAAGCTGAAAGAGGACCTTGCTCCTGTTGGAGATCTGGATCCTGCAGACCATCCTGAGCTGCAGTCTTTACGGGCAGAAGATGGACTCTGTAGGGCAGACTTCAGCAGAGGTCAAAGAGAGTGTCCTACTCTTGAAGGTCTTCGCCAACAAGCAGCTTCCCAGCTGGATGGGTAAGAGCCAGTGAAGCATAGTGTGTACTGGAAAGATGGCCTCTTCTACAGTGAACCAACAGAGTCTATCCCAGGGTACTACAGAAGTCTTGTAGTGCCTCTTGACAGCAGACTCCAGTTCCTACAGTTAGCCCATGAGATACCTTTGGCTGGTCACTTAAGTTTTAAGAAGAACAAGGAAAGGCTCTCTTTGTATTTCTACTGGCCTAAGTTGGGGTCTGATGTAGATAAGTTCTGTAGGCGATATCACACTTGCCAAACCTCTGGCAAGAGTGGAGCCAAGAATGTGGCACCCTTGGTGCCTCTCCCAATGGTGGGAGTCCCTTTTGAGAGGGTAGGAATCAACATTGTTGGTCCCTTAGACCCTCCAACATCTTCAGGAAACAGGTTTATCCTGGTTGTAGTAGACCATGCTACTGGGTATCCTGAAGCCATACATATGAGGACTGTTACAGCTTAGGCTGTGGCTAAGGCCCTACTTGGTATTTTTAACTGGGTAGGTTTTCCTAAGGAAGTTATCTCTGACAGGGGATCCAATTTCAAGTCCCACTACATGCTAGCCATGTTAAAAAACTGTGTAGTAACTTACAAGTTCTCAACTGCCTACCACCCTCAGACAAATGGATTGGTAGAGAGGTTCAACCGTACAATGAAGAGCATGAAAGGTGCTTTCGAGGAACCCCTTAGGAGAAAGTGGGACCTTCTACTGCCATGCCTTCTATTTACTTATAGAGAAGTCCCTCAGGAGGGAGATGGATTTAGTCCCTTTGAACCTCTCTATGGCCATCCAGTTGGAGGCCCCTTGGCCCTGCTTAAGGAGGGGTTGGAGAGTGCTCTTTCCCCCAAGCCAGTGAGAGTCACTGACTATGTGATAGGTCGCCGGAGGAGAATGTCACACATGATGACAGAAGCATCAGATAACTTGAAAGCAGGTCAGGCTCTGGGGAAGCATTAGCATGACCAAAAAGCCAACATGGTTGAGTTTTCTCAATACCAGCTAGTTCTCGTTATGGTACCCACAAGACAGAGGGCCTTACAGTACAAAGGGAGAGGACCCTTCAAGGTTGTGGGTAAACTTGGAGAGGTCAACAATCTGGTGGACTTAGGCAATCCTAAGGAGACTCCCAGAGTCTTTCACACCAACCGTCTAAAAGCGTATAACTCAATATCAGAAGTAGGAGCTTTACTTCTAGCTACAGCTCAAGAGGAGGAGGAGACTGAACCTCTACCTGACATACTCAGAGGCCCGTCTTTACATGAGAACATAGAAGGAGTTAGTCTCTCTTCTAATTGGACACCTGAACAACAGGATGAGTGCAAGTTTCTGTTAAATCAGTTTGCCTCCCTGTTTTCACTATCACCAGGCTTGACCCCTTGGGGCCAGCATGATATTCTCACTGGTGACTGATTACCTGTTAAACGCAGAGGTTACAGGATGTCAGATCAAGTACGATCCCACATAAAGGAGGAGGTCAACAAGATGCTTGATATCGGGGTAATAGAGCCCTCTACAAGTCCATGGACTCGTCCAGTTGTTCTAGTACCAAAGGCAGGATCCAAGGAGTTGAGATTTTGTGTGGACTATAGAGCTCTTAATGCAGTGATCAAGACTGATGCCCACCCTTTACCAATGAAAGATGAACTGGTGGATAAACTTGGTTCAGCCAAGTACCTCAGTACATTTGATCTCACTTCAGGCTACTGGCAAATAGCACTGACAGACCATGCCAAGGAAAAAACTGTATTCTCAACCCCAGCAGGCCTCTACCAGTTTAAAGTAATGCCTTTTGGACTAAAGAATGCTCCTGCTACATTCCAAAGGATGGTTACTCAGGTTCTGAATGGGATGGAGGACTTCTACATGGCATACCTGGCTGACATTGCAGTGTTCAGCCCTGATTGGAATGAACATGTTGACCACTCAGGATATGTTTTGCAGGCTCTTGAGCAGGCCCACTGACCATAAAGGCTAGTAAATGTTAAATTGGTCAGAGTAAAGTGGTCTACCTTGGACATGAGGTGGGAGAAGGTGAAATCAGGCCATTGCCTAGCAAAGTACAAGCTGTACAAAACTGGGCCACCCCTACTACTCAAACCAAGTGAGAACCTTCCTTGGTCTCACTGGTTACTATAGGAACTTCATATAGAACTATGGGACCATAGCTTCTCCCTTGAATGTGGTGCCTCTCCCAAATTCCCTAAAAAGGTCAGGTGGAATGAGAAGTGCACTCAGGCATTTGAAGGCCTAAAGAAAGCCCTTTGTCAAGCTCAAGCCCTACGAGCTCCTGACTTTAACCAAACCTTCATTGTGCAGACAGATGCTTCAAATACAGGTATAAGCGCAGTTCTGAGTCACCTGGATGAGAAAGGTAGGGAACACCCCATTTGCTTCATCAGCAGGAAGCTGAAGGAACCAGAAACAAGGTGGGCAACCATTGAGCGTGAGTGCTTTGCTATTGTGTGGTCACTGAAGAATCTTAGACCATACTTGTATGGATCTACTTTTATGATTCAGACTGACCACCAACCCTTGAGATGGGTGATGCAAATGAAAGGGGAAAAGCCTAAACTACTGAGATGGGCAATCTGCCTGCAAGGGTTTGATTTCACCACTGAACAAAGGTCTGGGTGTCACCACCAAAATGATGATGTCTCTCCAGGATGCTTGACAGACTGGAGTAAGGAGATATTCATCCAGGAGTGGATTAAATACTCCTGTCCCTTAGTCCGGGCGGGGGGGGGGGCAAGTGCTAGGGAGAATTCTCAAGAATGTACTAATTTCCCTTACCTTTTGAGACCCCCAGCAACTTTGCTGGATTTCTAGGATTTGATTTTTTACCTGGGAAAAGTGTGAGCCTTTTTTCCCACTCTTCCATGTATTTGGAGGTGTGTTTTACCTTTGTGTTCTTTGGTTATGGAGTTTTAAGACAACTCCATAGGCATCATCTTTTTTCTGTGTGTCACACAACACCTTCAGTGCAGAGGCACAGGGATGTCTTTCAGACTTCCGAAGGTTTAAATACCTTCTCTGGGACTGACAACTGTCTCCCAGAGCATGTAAAGTTAAATTGACTTTACTAGTCTCTTCAAATGTACAGACCCAGCACACACTATCTTCCTATAAAGTGCTGGAGGGGTTGCCCAGCTTCCCCTCAGTCAAAACATCCATATAACAGTCAAATGTTACCCTTTCCTACTTTAAATGGCTGGCGACAGTGGTTTAGATCAAACTACCATGATTTTTCCCGACCTCTAACAACGGTAGCTAAAAATAGGGTCAGTTATGTTTTTCATTATGGCACCCAAGACATATCTGTAAAAACAGACTTTGGTCATCTTTTTTAGCCATTTCTTTTAGGAAAGGTCCTTCTTGTGTTTGTATCTGCGTGCCAAATCAGGTTTGGTCCCTTTGTTCTTTGGCCTTTCGCGGGCTTCATTGCTGAATGTACCTGGAATAGCAGAGTTCGTCGTTGGGTCGACGACAGATCCTTCTTGATGGGCTCCCTTTAAGGCAGTAGCCACGGATCGTCAAGATCCCACAAGGAAAGCAGTTGAACGGTGAGGTGCAGCTTCGTTCATAGTGGTGCTCGTCGACGGCGGAGCGTTGGCGTCCTGCTAGGAAGAGGCATGCAGGGCACCTCGGTGACGATAGTTCAGGAGCGCAAAGAGTTAGAAGAACTGTGGCCCAGCAAGGGCGTTGAGTCATCGGTGTCTCTGTGGTCTTCAGGTGGCGGGAAACCCACCGGCAGATGCTCCTCGGGGCATCGGCAGCCTCGACTTTCTCCACCAGGACAAAGCTGTCGACCGTGCAGGCAATAGCGTCCTTGAATCAAATGTTACGTAGGCAAAGGAAGCACGGCGGCTCCGGTCAGCGAAGGTGGTCAGCGTTGGTGATGGACAACAGCTTCCGGGCGTTTCTCCTTGCGATTCCACGGCGGTCCCCGTCTCTGGTCGGCAGTCTGTCGTAGGACTGCCTACCAGGGAGCGCTGGCCTAGATTAGCAGTGCACGATGGTCCCTCATAGCTCGGGAAGAGGGCGCCTTACCAGGTCCTCTCTGGGTCAGTCCTTGGAGACACAGCAGCTTTCAGATTGGTGAAGTAGAGCAGCAGCAAGAATTCTCTTCCAGCAGGGCTTCAAGGTTAAGCTTCAGTTTCAACTCCAGTTTCTCTTCAGCTTCTGAACACAAATTCTAGCAGTGAGAGGCCCCCAGATATACTAGTTGATCTCTCATTCATTCTGCTGGGTCACACTCAGGCAACCAATTGGTCAAAAGGGCATTTATGCAGGCAGGCAGCCAATCAGGTACGTAGTGCATTCAGGCCATTCACTTCTCTCCAGACACTCACAACACGTTATGTGTATTAGGACAAGTACCTTGCCATTCAACACTCCACACTGCATTCATACCAGTTTCGGGCAGGGCTGTCTCAGTCATTGTGTCAAACACCAGAAACCAGACATCCACAACAAGAAGCGCACATTGGTCGCACACTCCATTCACCCAGGTCCCACCCACAGGGTGTACCCACAACATATAGTCACTGGGAAGGCTCCAGCCATTTTGGCCTGGGCTTCACAACAACACCATATATAGAACTTCCACCCAACAGCCAGTCAGGGGGAAGGGCTTCCCAGGACTTTGGGAAACAAGGTAACAGGCAATAGAAAGCAAGAGGCCACAGGGGCCATCTTGTTTCATATCAGGAATCAAATGATTCCAATGGCAGGGCCTGGGTATCCCAAAATGGAGCATACTCAGCGCACCTGTCAAATTCAGCATAAAGCTGCCACCAGCCCATACCCTGCTCTGTGGGCCACACAAAGGTGCTCAAAAACATACACTAGGGGCATAGGCTGCACCCCCACCCATGGGTGCCATAAGGGTATCCCATTGGTCTGCACAGCAAACCAAAAGAGAGATCAGCACCGACAGGAGTCCCACATGAACTCCTGCACGAAAAAACGCGACAGAACACACAATAAAAAACAGTTAAGGACAAGGATACAGAGGCCCTGTCCCTCCGATGCATTTACAGCATCACAGTTCCTACATAGATTCCATTACACCCCAGCCAACTACATCTGTTCTCATACACCCACCCCGATCTGTGCCCCAGATGCCACTCTGAGGGAGTGGGCTACCTTCACATGCTCTGGAGTTGCTCAAAGCTGGAGGAATTCTGGAAGGGGGTCGGTGAAGACATGTCAGAGATATTCAATTGTACTATAGAGCCCACACCATCAAATTGTCTGTTCCTTCAATATGAACAACTGCACTGCTCTTCCAGTAAATTGGCAAGCCTTTATTTGATACTGGCAGTTTGATGTGTTTTGCTGTTATGGGTTTGCTCTGCCTGCCCTACTGTGGCACTATTGCCACAAACTGTTAAATGGGTATCAGATATTGAAGAGAGTTGGTCCCTACTGCAACCCATAAACTGTAAGCCTAGAGACGCATGGCCCCCTTCAGCAATTACCTACTGTAAGCTCGGAATCTGGAGGCCACGTGTCCATCAATATCAAAGACGCATGCGCGGGCAAGCACCACTGATCCCGAGTACAGCTACTCACTGCAGGAAGCATACACAGGTAAGCCCACCGCTCCTAACAGAGCGGTGCTGCCCCCAGACCCGATGGTAGAGTCGCGGTCTCAGCAGGAGGCCCACCCCATCATTTAGGAATCACAGGGGGGTCATAATGGATACCATTCATTAGGGTACGCACTGTGTAACTGTTAAACGCACGGCTCCACGGCCATTTGTAAAGCATAGGATCTTGTAATCCACACGTTACCCGTGTAATTACTAACATGCTGGCTATCCATAAACAAGAATGATAAGCCCAGCTAGATATTACTCTATACAGCCCGCATTTATGAATGCAGCATCAACAGTACGCAACCAGCCTTCTGTTGATAATATTCAAAGGTGATTAATAGCCTCTGTTAACTTTACAGCTCAACCACGCGGCCATTGACCAGACCACCTTGATTAGGATCAAGACCCAAAAGGCACACAACAGGCTCCTTATAGAAGAACAGAACATTTTGTCTACGTACCTGTGACACTACCAATAACTGGCTAAGGTAGGACGTTATCGCAGCACAACATGTAGGTGTGTAGAAACACAAAACACAGACTCCTATATCTAATTTTAGTTTTCACTTACTCCCATAGAAGTCACACCAAAAGGGTCTGCAAGAGATACCTCCACGCTCCCTTGCCAAGTCCTGAAGATGGCACCAGCACAGCCAACTACCTTGCTCGTGCCTGAAACACCAGAAGTGTCGACTAGATAGATGTGTTATGTAGCTTAACCACATCATAAGTCACTTTGGATACTAACCCTCACAAGTTATTAGCATTACTAATTGTTAGTCATATGAAGAGATAATATGATGACTTTTGTATGTAATTCTCCTCGAAAAAGGAGCTGAATACTGGTGACATAGATATAGCAGCCCGTATAGGCTGGTTTTAAAAAATCATTAATTGAAAAATAAATTGTCACATATAAGAATGCATATTGGTGTACTCTGTTTTATGCAAAGACCAATGCCATAGTCTTTACTGTGATATTACACTACCAGCAAGTGTCATACAGGTGGGGTAGCCTATGTCGTTGTGTTACAAAAAAAAAAAAAAAAGCTCGGAATCTGGAACATGATGCCCAAATGCCATCCATCGGCTAAAGCTTCCTCTGCCCACAACGCCAGACTCGCAATACTACCCATTGATGCATTTTTGTTCACTGCAATTCATATTGTAACAACCACACAGTTAGTACCAGCGACTCAGATGTAATGTATTTACTGAAGTCGTCACTTTATATCTGTTGTAATGTCAAGCACTCAATAAACAACGTTTAAAAAAAAAGAATAAGTCTGGAACCCAAACACGGGATAGACATGGATAATTCTGCCTCCCACTCACTGGCGAGATTACAGGGGGGCTAAGATGATGTTGCCAAAGACGCTACAGAAGCCATGGCTGGAGTTGGAACCGAAATAGGCATGAGCTTTGGATAGTAATCACTGTTTTTAGGTGGCGATTTTGGGAAAGAGGGGGAGAGATTTTCAACCTTTTTCCTTTTATTAGCCCCTACCTGATAGATCTTCCTTGGGCATGATTTGTTCACGTGCTCTGAGGGCAAGGGTGGAGGTTCAAGCTCCACCGTATGGTCCGAGGTATATGTGGGCAGGTGATGTTCATAGTGACCAAGCAGAGGACTTGTCACTTTAGGTGCACACATCGACCCCCTGCAACGAAAATCCCAGTAAGATCCCAGTAAAGGCAGAGATATGCCCAGAACCAGGATGTGAGTCCTCAGTGGCGAAGAGTGCAGCAGCAGATGACACATTGAATAAGGCTTCAGCAGCCACAACAGCCATTACAGCAGGGATTTGCAAAGGATTCACAGAAATAAGCATAAGATGAGAGGTCGCTCCCACAGAGACACTTCACCGTTCACTCTCCTTCATGCCATCAGTGATAACGGCACACGGTGTGGAAAGTGCTGTGTACGCGAGGGTCAGGAAGAGGTGTAACAATGTCAGACATACAGACAGGAGTGCTGTGCATAAGGATAGTTTACAACAGCAGTTTAAATATAGTTTTTGGCCCAAAGGATGAAAGAGGAGGAAAGGCTCACCAAAGGCTCACCAAAGCCTAATCTGCATGCAGTCCAGAGATTCCGTACATGAAGACAATGTGCGAGACCGAGCACGCCATACATGCCAAACGCAACAAACACACTCTCCTCCACACTCCACGTCATGCTGCGCATGCGCAGCTATGGGGATGAGTGCTTCCTCCTCCGATCAGCTGGCAGTGAATACGGTCGAAAGACTGCTTGATCTCCAAAAGCAGCAGCAAGGCACAACAAACACACTATCCTCCACACTCTGCAACATTCTACGTGTGCGCGACTATGGGGATGAGTGATTCTTCATCTAATCAGATGCAGTGAACATGGTAGCAAGACTGCCCAATCTCCAATAGCAGCAGCAAGGCAGCTAGGCAGCAAGGCACAACAAACAAACTCTCTTCCACACTATGCAACCTTTGTCCATTTTTGCAAACTGGTCTAGGGAAGTCAAAGCAACATTTGGTATAGTATTTACCTTTGTTTTTATATCTATGTTGGCAGTATTTGCCACACTTATGGTTTTGGAAGCATATAATTTGTGTGCATAGGTCGCTATCTGTGGTTTCTGAATGTGGCATCACTGTCATGGCAACATTTGGGAGCATCTTTTAGCCACAAAATCACGTGGATGTGTTGTACTCCTCTGGATTGATATTCTTTTCTCCAAAAGAAGTGTTGCACGTCTCCGAGCAGAGGGGTAGTTTTATTGCAGATGAAGTGCAGCATGGCAATGGTGATCTTGATACATTGACAGGTTCAAGAGAAAATAGTTCTCCTTGTGTTTTTTATATCTATTCCATCTTTATTTTGGTTTCCAGTGGCTAAGAAGTTGTGCAGGTCCTCCCATGTGTACTATGAACAACTTAAAGTAACAAACCATGTGGGTGGACCCAGGTTCCTTAGCATACACATTACATCCGTGTGACGTCAGAACCAGTATTATGTTGTACCACGCATGTTTGCCAAGAGATTTATAACAGGTGGGTAACGGATATGTTAAAAAAAAAATTAGAGTCTGTTTTTAATGTGTGTGAAACTACAGAGCATAGTTCCTAGTTCACTTTTGGAACAGGAGGTGAAAAATTGAATTCTACATTTTGTCTAAATCTGGGATCT
Organism: Ambystoma mexicanum; assembly: GCF_040938575.1. Taxonomy (NCBI): domain Eukaryota; kingdom Metazoa; phylum Chordata; class Amphibia; order Caudata; family Ambystomatidae; genus Ambystoma; species Ambystoma mexicanum. The sequence goes on from NC_090927.1 coordinate 942,885,281, forward strand.
TTAGAATATATTTATAAAGGGCGATATTCTGATGCACTAATGTGTGTGGACCCTTCATCATATCTACCTCCTTTTCCTGTAGGAAAGACTAGAGGAAAAGAACGTGCTTCTACACTTTGTTCCCATTATTAATAGGTGATCCTTTGGCTTGACGCATTTGATATGTTTTTAATGCATCTTCAATGGAGTGTTTGGAGTGTAGTGGGATTATTGTAAATTGGTCTAAAATGTTGGCTTTGGTAACATGAACTATACGTTCAAATTGGCCAGTTGCTGGTACATTTTGAATTATTTGGGTGGTTTCCTCTATGTTTATATCTTTGTAGTATTCATTATTTTCTTTCAGATATTGTAGGGCTTGTCCAACTTTGTTTAAGTGGACTAGTTTTTGCCAAATATTTTGGTCTTCAAAGATTGATCTATTGGTCGTTGTACTCCTAGAGTTTGTACATTAGCTTTAAGATCTAATGGCAAAGACACTACTTTGTCACGGGTGCCCGTTAGTAACTCAGACAGAGGTAATTTAGCAGTTTTTGGTTAATGGCGTATTATAGCTTGAAAAGGGTATATTGTCTGGCTTACCGTTATTAGTGATTGCACTTGAAGGCATTTGGTTATTGTCAAGCTTTGTGTTGCAGTGCATGCAAAGTATGGAGGGGACACTCATTTTGTATCTATTTTCTGCTGTTAGATATAAAGCTAATTGGAGCCCTTGGAATTCCTCATTGTCCTCTATTTGATAGGCCTTACATACTGTTTTTGTGTTCTTTTTGTAAGAAGTTTTGCAACAACAGACCCATACTTGGTTTGGTATTTCAGCACGTGTTTTTTGAAACTTAGCTATTTCTTTTTTGTATGCGTTTGTTAGGAGGTTGGTGTTTGTGAGGTTTTTGGTAATATTTTATGAAGTTACTGCTTTTTCTAAGTCAACTTCAGTTCCAAAGTATTTAATTTGCATGTGCTCTATTTCTTCCAGGAGTTATTTGGCTGTTTCATGTAGGAGAATGTTATTTAAATGCTGCAGCTGTAGAGCATGTCATCTTGCATAGTATAGTCTATGCACAAGATTCCGTATGGCGGAATGGTGTGTTATTAACATTTTGATGTGGCGGAAGGTGCTTTTGCAATCAGTTCCTGAAATGGCGGCTAATGAATGTCCTCGAAGAGTCGGTAGGAGGAGTAATTGGGAAGAAGAGTTAATGAAGTTATGTCATGGATGGTGTACTAAAGTGTGTTAGCTATGTTGTTAGAAGAATTGGAGTGTAAATAGTTGTGTTTCGGACCTTGGAAGGCAACAGGGCAAACATGGGTGTGAGGAAACAGTGCATATGTATGTCATATGTGTGCTGCTGGTTTTAATGAAGGAAGTACTCTGTGGTGTAAAGTATGTGTATGGTGTTGCAGTGTTTTTAAAGAATAGAGAAAATCTGGCCTAGTGGTAATGCAAAGTACCATTGTTGTTGCAGCAGTGTTTGGTGTGTTATAGTAGAGCTTGGGAAAGCAGAGTAGTTTATATGCAAGGTGAAGTGTTGTATTTAGAGACTTTGGCGTTTTACAGATATGTGTGAGCAGATGGAAAATGGTGGTAGTGCAAGGGATGAAAGAAAAGTGAGTTTGGAAAGTGTGACATTTATATTGAAAGAAAAATGGAAAATGTTGACCATTTAAAAATGTTTCTTTTTAGGGGTCATTTCATGAAAGCTAAAAAATGCATATGTGCATTTGTAGGAGCTCTGTGTGCAACATTTTTGTAAAAGAAAATAAAAGCAGATAGAAAAGATTTGTAGCACTTGGTCTGCGTATGTTTAATATGTTGGCAGTACATGTATACTTGCCAACATGATCTATTCCAATCTATAGGTGCTTATGTAGTTCTCGTGTTTTAGTTAGAGTTCTAGTTCCACTTTTCACATTATAAAACTTAGACTACATGTCCCAGATTGCACAGACAAAACCAGGACTGGATTAGTACCTAGAGATTGGAATGGGTTATTGTCACGATGCTTGCCCCGGGAAAGCCAGTCAAGGCCCAGCAACCCGGAAGCAGGCATCATGCCACTTGAAGCATGCCCAAAAACCCCAGTTAGGGGCTCTTTGGCTACAGTCCTGGCGCCTATGGCGCCAGGCTCATAAGAATAAAGTCAGTCCTGGCGCCATGGGCGCCAGGCTCATTACAGAAATCTTACCTGTTGCAGACCATGCTGCATACTTACCTGATGCAGACCATGCTGCACGAAGTCACAAGCCAAATGAGGCTTATAGGGACTACTTTACCTCAGGGACTCCTTTCCTCTCGGGTGGGGCTGTGGAAGAATACTTACCTGGGACTTCTTCCAATGCTATTTAAGCCACACCCGGACAGCCACACGTGCTTCGCGTTATTCTGCTTGCTGCAGCGTAACGCTCACCGTGTCTTCAGCAGCTCCAGTCTTCGGCCACGCCCGCTTCGGCCCTGGAACACCTGGGACAAGAAAAGGAGAAGGAGAAAAGGTCAGAACAAAACCCTTACCTGAATCCTTGATCCAGCACATCGTCGATCTGGAAGAGAGAAGCCTTCTTAGGTGTTTTGCCACGCACCTCGCAGAGCCCCGCTGAACTCACTAACCGGGGCTGCATTCCTTTACTCCATCGCGAATCCAGCATCTCCAGGCCATTCTTCAACACCTGGGGGAGACAAGAACAGATAGGTGAGCAAGGGCAATACGAACCACCCCCAAAGACTTACCTGATTTACCACAGGGGGGTACTCACCTCATCTCGGGTCGGCGTAGTCAATTCTGCATCACTGCCGCACCCCGGTCCCTAAGGGGAAAAACAAGGACAATACAAATCACCCCCAAAGACTTACCTGATTTACCACAGGGGAGTACTCACCTCATTTCGGGTCGGCGCAGTTAATTCTGCATCATCGCTGTACCCCGGCCCCAAAGGGGAGAACCACAATAGACTAACCAGGATCTTACCAATTGCCACTTGGAACTCTTCTGGTAGTTTAAATCCGCAACCTGCAAGGAATCTGGCAGAGTGAAGATCAGACTTTTGAACTCTTACGAACAATTGGACTTAGAGTCAATACTGGAACTCACCAATTCCTCCACGCCAGTGAAGTAACTGGTCGTCTACGCTGCCCTGCGCTCGACGCAGGATGGAGAGCTCATCTTTCCAAATATTCAGGTGAGATTAAGAGGGAACTTCAGGAGTGTTTGGTGGGCAGACAAGGGGAGTGGGAAGGTGGGTTAACGCTCAGATTACGGGAGGTTAATTCCCTTTCTCCATTGCAGAAAGATATTTGTACGAGCCCAACAAACGAAGCTAAGTGGGTCTGTCCAGTCTGTCATCTCGGCTCTACGTGTTACTCTGGTGGAAGCAACAGCGGGCCAGTCCAGATCGACGCCCCCATGGGAATCAGGTGAGCGTAACAGTTATTCTTATCAAGTATGCATGCACTGCCAACTTATTGAACTTCCACACACCAAATGCCACTTACAAATGTTCTACAAATGTTTTGCATCTGCGTTTTCTTTCTTTTAGAATTTTTTTACAGACAGTGCTTCTATAAATGCACATATGCATTTTTTTACTTTCAGCGAAAAGCTCCTAAAAACATTTTTTTAAAGGCACAGTTGTTATTTTTTTATTCAATATAAATGTCACACTTTCGAAACTTCGAGTCAAGTCTTGTTTTGTTTGCATTCTGGAACTTGTAGTGTGCGTTTTATAATGGGAGAAGTGGAATTACAAATCACAGAATGGAAAGAAAAAGGAAGGCTTGATAAACACCTACAGATTGGAATGGGTGATGTTGGCAAGCATGCATGTACTGCCAACATATTAAACTGGGCCACACTAAGTGCCACATACAAACGTCTACACATCTATTCCATCTGTTTTTGCTTTCTTTTATAAAAAAAAGGTACACACAATGCTGCTTTAAATGCACATATGAAATTGCTCCTAAAAAGACACAGTTTTACACACACAGCATTGTAAGTATTTACTGCATCATATTAGCAGGTGCAACATGCTGTGATGCATCGAATTTGCTTGAGTGGTTAAAAAAGAGAATATGCTTATTGGGAAGCTTGTGATAGGGTAAGTATCAAGAACCCTCTATATTTATTGGTAAATGTGAGAAATTATCCCATGATTGGTTGTGTGCATAACTCACGAAGTTCTGCCAAATTAGATCATTGTTTAATATGTTGAATGTTATGCGACAGCAGTGGTAGACCACAGGGGTAATTTCTCAAAACACCCTTAGATTAAATAACAAAAGACTGAGAGAGGTCTTCACTGTCTGCGCTCCCAATCAAATTAAATAATTAAGACTGCGCCCAGAAGAAGCACGTATGATTTGTAAACTACGCTGTCTCCAAAGAGGTCTAAACCAAGAACATGAACTTAATGTGTTCTTATAGAAATCCCAATATGAGATAACATGTCAAAGTTAAATACATTTTCCATGAACTTGCGCACTAGTTCAAATCTATGGTATTCCTTTGCATTTCTGGATAACACTTTTTCATTCCTCTTAAGCAACTACCCTTTGGCAGTCAATCAAAGATGATTAGATGACACTTGGTGACGCCACCATATATATACGAATGGATGTTCTGTTAGCTCCTCATGTATCAGGTATGCAGCACTACATTATGAAATTCATATGTATACATGATACTTCATTCTCAACTATATTCAACCAGATCAGCATCCCTGGGGTTTCCATCATATGCGGGCTATAACTTTGCACTCACGATCCTACATCATGGTTATCCTGCAGCAGGCATCAGCACACTGATATGGCTCTCGAATCTCACTGTTTCCAATATTTACTACTGACCTTTCACCTGTTCGATCTCTAGCAACATTCTCCTCCCTATACTTTAGTTTGGGAGGTGTCTAAACACAAATCGCTCGACATGCGTTTTTCGCTGGATGCTGCAATCCAGCATCTACCTGTATCAGACGGCAAGTAGACACCGTCTTGATTGGTTCAAATTGCCAACACCCACATACACAGCATTTATTCTACGTACTAATCTTCAGCAGTTAATCATTTGCGTCACATTCAGTACTGTGATATCCTGAGTGCACTATCACAACCGTTACACATCACTATTTTTATCTTGTTTCTTATCCCTAACCCACTACATACATCCTCCTGACCCTACCCATGTAAGCAACAAGTACACCGCGTTGCCTAGCAACCACAGCCAAACTCAAAATGTTAACACACTTCCACCTGATTGGTTTAAGGGGCCAACGCCCATTACATCTAGCACACGCCATACGCGGTAAATATGAGCACGTATCATACGATTCGCTAGCATCCCACTAACACCAGCAGGGGTACTCCAATCGTCTTCGAATTATCTGTCCACTGTATATTCACAAACGAACAGGTGAAGTTTAAGAGCCTCACCGGCACTTTTTTTTAAAAGCGTTACCAGGCAACCCGATACCACGTGACCTATCATGTGATCAGACCCTATATTAGCCTCGAGTGCCCCTATAGGCTCGTCCAGCCAACCTCTTCACTTTGCTTTTCTCGCGCATTAAGGCGGAAAATATGGTAAGCATAGGTTCATCTAAAAACCTTGCTCTTTAACTAGCATAACGCATTGGGACTTAATATTTTAAGTGACTCGCAGCTCTATATCAAGTCCACAAATGACAAAAATGTTAGCTTAGTGGTTTCACAACCAATATTCATTGACATTTACTTTCCCTTTTCAGTTAACTTTGGGAAACCTACGTTTCATTTACAACTAAACGACAAACAACCACACTGGCAACGTCTCCCACAGAGATCTTTGAAAACATCTGACACCTGTTTTCTTAATACAAATAGGTAGGTAAGCAGAGAGTTTATTTACTGGCATTCCCAATCTAATGCTACAAACTCTGATATTACAATATGTATGTTCACTACTCCTGGACAAGCATTAGGAATAGGATTAAAATGGATCATGTCTGTTTTCAGATTTTGTTATTGTTGGAGAATTAAAATCTGCAGAATATGATTTGATTTCAAGCGATGTGTGATAACACATGACTCACCAGTTCCCTGCACAGGATTAGACAGGTAATACTTAGCACCAAAACGTTATACACTCTGGACGTATAGAGGGATGGAATTTGCGCCCACCAGGTGTCATCTACACTGTTACTGTTTATTGTTAATCATGTATATTCGATCATTAATGATGTTTACTTTCTGTTTTTTGTCCCAAACCCTGACTCCCTTCCTTTTCCCTGCTCCTCTTTGTTTTCTCTCCCTGTATTTGTACAAATGCAATATCAGACATGCTATATTTTTTCTATGTATGATGGTTGGAATGCACCAATGTGACCTCTAGTCAAGAGTAATGTGCTCTTTGGTTGATACTTAGTAACTCTTAGATTTAAAACGCCCGGAGGATGGCCCGGTTAATGTTGAAACACGTGTTGGTGGTTTTTGTTAGCACTTTTTTGTTCTAAAATACTTTTGGGATAACAATTTGTGGAGTTGTACAGTTTTCCATTGTTATTTTGTTTGTGTTATATCACTATATTCTTTTGCTCTACTTATTTTTGTAATTACAATGTGTACAGTTGTCTTTCCTACTGGCACTACATGTTCCAATGTTTCCTTAAATCACAAACTGTGAAGTTTATGTGCATAGGAATACACTGTATGACATATGCTTGACTAAAATCACACATAAAAAAGTGACTTTGTTACAGTGTTTTAGTTTCAACCTTATTTTACTCTAACAGTCTTAATTATTCAATTTGGTAGGGAGCGCAGATAGTGAAGACCCCTCTCAGTCTTTTGCCCGCTATATATATATATTTGGAAAAGAGTTGAAGAACATTCTTTAAAAAATATAAGCATACCTGGACTATGTCTTGTTAGATGCAGATGTTATTGAATCTGGAAATTGAAATCTTGGAGTGTTTACAGTTGTTTCTGATGCAGATGGCTGTGATTAATAGGAGATATATACTCTCAGAGCTGAATTGCACATCTGAAGTGTTGAACTGAGATGACAGGGTTAGGTATAGAGTTTTTGGATGTGATTGGTGGCAGGATGTGTGTCTGAAAGAAGCCAATGAGGGAGAGTTAAAAACAAGAAAATGGAATGGGTAAAAGGGCTGCCCTGTGCTATGGCGTATGTGGATACCACGGTAGTCCATGGGTTGCACGTGCCACATCTGGGTCCTTTGAGGGTGCCTGGCATGGGAAGGGTACTGCAGAGACTGCAGACAGTCGTGGATGTCCACAGACATCGAGTGATCAGCCAATCAGGTTTCCTGGTGTGGTGTACAGGAACAGAGGGTAGCAGGAGTTTTGTTTGGTGAGTGCACTGACGATGGCTATGGCTATGTGTTTGAGGAAGCAGAGTGTATGGATTCTGAGGGACTCTTGGATCCATTGACTGAAGGTCTATTCTGATCACTGTGGATTGTCTGAAAATCTTGGATTCAATGAATGTTAAGTTTCATGGTATGGAGTGTGAGTAATGAAGTGGGCAGACTTACTCCCGTTTTGTGAGAATATGGTTCACTTGAAACATCTGGACATCCTAGTTGTTCACTTTGGAGGCAACAGGTTGGGCTATGTTACCAGAATTTCATTACATTTTGCAATGAAGTATACATTTTGAAAGATAATGGCACTGTTTCCACATTCAAATGTATTTATTTTACGGATTGCTCTGAGACAAATGTAGATGTGTTTGAATATATTTTGTCCACGATGGGAAAAATCAAGGTGCAATGTGAATAAAGCTGTATGGGTTTTTTTGCGAGATGTTGGCATAACATCTTTCTTTTCATAATGAAAATATTAAATTTGATATAGTCAACATTTTTCGAAGAGATCGAGTGCATCTAACAGATGTGGGCAATCACATGTTTCTGGCAAACTTTCAAAATGCATTGAAGCAGTTTCAGTGAACACATAAAGATTCAAGTATTCTTAATACATTGTATTAAACAAAAAGGCAAAATAGACAATAACAAGTTTCTGGGTACGTTTACAAAAAATATTTACAATATTTACAAGAACTTTTTGTTTCTTTAGTACATAAAACTAAATAATCTAAAACGTATAAAATGCAAAAAGAGAAAAAAGGTTCTTTGAAGAGCCACCGTTTTACATGAAAAACAATGAAAATAATTTTTATCTCCCCAACCCCATGACTGGAATTTGTTCAGGTGTCCACGGACTACCATGCTGTCCATGGACTATGCAGGCTTCAAAGAGACCTGTGACTTTTTTCAAGTTCTATCTTTTACCATTTGTTTATGCTTTTTTGATGTAATATTTATTTGACTTTTGAAATATTTGTAAGGAGGGAAAAGTTAAAGTGGGGCAGGAGAGGGAAGGAAGGGGCTCCAACCAGAGAGACGAAGGGGGCAGATTGGCAAGAGAAGATGTTGGGTGGGCCTTACATTTAAGGTGGGGGAAGTGTCTCTCGTGCTCATTGACCACAGCCTCAAAAGCACTACGAAATTGCTCCCCCCTACAGATTGGTGCATCGCAGTGCAAACATAATACTGTGATACTCAAAAGGTAAGGATCAACAGTGTTTTGTATGGCCTGTGAGGCAGCCGGTGGGATCCTATGCCCCAGAGGAGTACCCTAAATGGTAGCAGGAACTGTTGAGGAAGATGGGGTAGAGGAAGTTAGCCTACTTCTCCCAGAAAAAGGAACAGCCTTTCTCAGAGCACACGGGTGGTTGGATTTGCTGTGGCACTGAATGGAGGTGGACCCGTAGGATTATAGCCCAGGTATTCTGTGATTGAGTCAATTGTGCGCTCAGTGCATCTCACCTTGGCTGCCTGAGCCTTTGGTAAACCCCCAGCAGTGGTTAAAAACTGCCGCACCCATGATTCCTTCCGAGTACTGAACTTCCTCTACCTCACATTCCTCTTCCTCTTGATCCTCATCTGTAGCTTTGCAGCTGTTCCCCTGTCCAGGCCCTCCAGATGGTGATGGTGGTGGTTGGGGGGGAGGAATGGTCATAGCAGATGCCATTGATGCAGGATTGATGATTTGCCAAGGTCATCTCCACAGAAGGTGTGTCTGCTGGTGCTCTCTCATGGATAGCCAGATTGAGTAAAATTAATGGGTGGGTCCCTTCACAGGAACCGTCTGTGAAACAGTCATGCAGTCCGCAGTCTACAGAGTCACAAATAGGCCTTGAAAAGTTATAAAAAGTTTCTAGATGAACCAATAATGGGTCTAGGAGCTCTAGAAGAGTACACTTTCAACTTGCAACATTCTAGATCGGCAGAAAATACAGTTCTAAACTGTCAGTGGAGCACAAACACCTTTAAGCTGTCAGGCTGGCACACTGCACGGGTGCGGTCACAGGATGACATCTGGGTACCCATCAGATGGGAGACACAGTGTGCATGCATGTGAGTGTCCCTAGGACAGGCGTGCTGTCTGCAGACTAATTAAAAGTGCGTAATGTGAAACCGGACATGTCCAGACACTGCACATCATCTGGGTGCACCATCATTTTGATTGCAGACACACCGGACAGTCTTGAAAAATAATAAAATATGAAAGAACCATATACAAGATATTTACAGTATAAAAAATAAATTAATTTAAGAAAGAGATGGGGTATCAGAAGGGGAAACATGAATGGGAGAAATAGGAATTTCTGTACAATAATGATCCGGGAGGAAGGGAGTGAGCTTTCATCAAAGCGTTGAAGGTGCCCACTCCCTGACAAAATATCCTAAATCAGAATAATGGACACACCCTAGTAGGGCTTGAGACCAGGAGAGAAATTGCAAGTTGAACAAGGTTTATATAAGAAAATTGTGCACATAGAGAACTCTACTGCCCAGAGAACGCTCTGCCTACAGATACAAGGGCAGCACATTAAAAAGGCATTCAGCATCATACATGACATCATATTACAATGTACAATCCCGCTGCTTGATTGGGTTAGGTTACCAACACCACATGGATACATAGGCGTTGACCTCATGTGATTGCCGGGAGGTCAGATGTCTCTTCAGTGGCATGTGGGTCAGATGGGCTCATCTCTGCGAGGTGAAGGCAGACCAGCAAAATGACACTTTCCCAGGCCAACTGATCCTGCAAAAAAACACATTTTAGAGCATGAGACAAAAAGTCAGGTAGGAATGTCGTTGTCTTTCAGAGGTCATACACAAGTTATGGGGAACCTCATACCCTCAGCACCCCTGGTGCCCATAAACCTAGAGTCCCTGTCCATGGTGAACACCTTGGAGGTTTTGATCTACGTAATGCATCACGGTGTTATGGTTAGAAGAGATATATGTGGATCTGGAGTTGGGGCTCTCACAAGTATCTTTGTTAGGTCGCTACAGGGGGCCAGATGTGTATCTGTATCAAAGAACAGCGGGGCATTGGTCTGGTGGTTATAGCTTTGCAGGGTGGCGGTCAGTGAGGGTCATTGGCATTTTAGTGAAGACGGATGGGCACTCAGGCGGGGACTTGCTGTGGTCTCACACAGTTCAGTGAGCTTATCTGTTCTGGGACGGTACTGAAGGTTGCAACAATGAATGGCTGAACTTCCGTGAGAACTGGGTTTTTGCGAAGCGGACAGGAGACAGGAGGGTGAGGGCTGGAGCTGGCGATGTGAGGAGCAGGACAGAGGGAGAGACAGGCGTTTTAGAGATCATTTTCGGGCCAGTAAAAGATGGCTTCAGGCGTGTTGCTTAGAATAGAATGGGTGCATATTAATGAGGCTTAATTATATGCTTCTCTTGTTAGTAATTGATTGATAATTAGCACAGACATCAGTTGGGAGGAGAGAGGAACGTCTCCCCCCTCAACACAAGCGAGATCGATGCATGCAGGAGTGGTGAGAGGGGCGGGATAGCTTACCTCTCTCAACAGTGTCTTTCATTTACATGTTGTGAGTTTGATGGGGATGATTGCTGGGGACAAGGGGGACAGGTGCAAGAAAGACAGTGATAATGAACAAGTTTAATCACATGATTTTTGACCTAATTTAATAGTTCCTGAAAATCATTACCGATTTCATCCAATTTTGCACACAACATCATGATTTAATTATGTACAGTTGTGGATAGGGCTTCTCTTTGCGACTCTTTGGATTCTGCATAGTTACATTGGTGTGTTGGTTCTTCATGAAATCTATGTACTATAAGAACAAAATATTGTTTTATTTCAATGACGTCTGTACAAATTGCATTAGTTATTTATATAAAACGATGTTTTGTATAGCATTAGAGATGTTATCATCACTCATTTCTTCCTTTGGGAAGTTTTCTTCCAACCACTGAAGTGTGTTTGCCATTTCTGTGAAAATAATAAAATAGTGCTTTTTGCTTATAAAATGTTTTTATATAATAAATGGTAACAATACAGAAATAAATACAGTGTACTTACTATTTAGTAAGAGCTCGTTCTTCTATAAGCGACTGGTGTATGTGAGTCTTTGCCGAGTTGTATTGAGGTGATAATATGAGGTGTACAGCTATGGTTTGAGCTTAGCACATTACAATATGTTGTGTGCTACATGACATAATAATGTGTACATTTTCAAATGATGACTGTACAAAAAGGTAGATTTGGGTGTAGTAAATGTACGTAATGTAGTTTTATGTATATTTGTTTCTTGGTTGATGGGTAGGACATTTTTTGTTCTCCCTGTGCTTTTGGGCTTTGTGAATGCTACCTGCTGTCCGCAGACTTTAAGACTTTAATACTGGCTTTGGAATATACAGCTGCTACATTTGGGGTGAGTATAATATAAGGAACCTGCAGCAAATTAAGGGTACACTGATAAAAACCTAACAAATTCAATAAAAAAAAAACATTGTTAAAGGGATGTTATGGTTAAGTTACTCTAATAAAAACCTAGGAAATTCAGTAAAAAAACTTTGTTAAAGGGGCACTATGGTTACAAGTAAAACAGAAAAAAAACAGAAATTCACAAGATATGGTAAGCTGAACAGCCATAACTTGTGCCACCACCGTGCACTGCTAAGACTAACACCCAGGACATCAAAGATCAGATCACAAATGTCATAGGTATGAAAAGCCTTGAGGATGCTGTTTGTTGCTGCCAACTCGGGATTTCCCCATTGCTTCAATTCCAGGGGGATACACCTTTAATTACATGTGGCAGAGAAAACACTTGCTTCAAAAATATAATCCAGGGCGTTTCTCTAGGCACAATCACGGTTATACTTGACCTCCCTTATATCTACTCGATTTTTCCATTTTCCATGCAAATCCTCCTCATGATCTCTCCGCGCCCTGATGCCTGCAGGCTGTCGGCGCGTTACAAACACATAGAAATATAAATAGAAAAATAATGGACAGTCGGGGTATTGGAGATTTGAGTAGCCTGGCTGTTTAGTTACTTACTTATAAATATAAAATACTGAGTGCTGTGATAATTGAATTGTGCATGAGGTGTTAACCCTGAATGAGGAAAATAAAAGCAGAAAATTCAACTTGCCTGGATGCAAGACAACAAATAATCTCCCTAGCGCTCAAACCAATCAGTTATTGATAACAATCTGATAACTGAAATCAAGGTTTTGCAGACTGACATTGATATCATAGAGCAATTAGATACACCTCTGGTACCTGTGGGGCATTTGTCAAACTGTGCTGTTGTGGTGATGGCAAAGGGTTTGTTGAGCAAGAAACTAATAATGGTAAGATTGCTGGATGTAAAACTAGAATTGATCTATTAATTCCTTATCGGATGGACAAGAATCCGGGGCAGGATGGTGGGCAGAATTATTTGTTTCCGGTGAAGGATGGTAGCACGTACACGGGTGGTGTAGGTGAGGGGGTGGAAACACCACCAGGATAGAAGTTCATGCACCCAAAACGGGAGTCTCGCTTGATGAACCAAGGGGATCAATGCTGGAAGAGGAAAACCTTAACAATGATGAAAGTGGGTGTGAAACGCACAATGGCACCTTGCAGAATTCTGCAGGTTATAAACAAGTGATGAGTAAAAAGGGTATCAGTAAGAAAGGGAAACCTAGCAGTAGTAGTAAAACACTGATACCAAAAAGTGGGTCAAGAGGTGGACAAAAGGTTACTGGTAAACAATTTCATAAGCAACAAGAGAGGGTCTGTGGGCAGAAAGATAGCAGTACACAGACACCCACCTTGATCGCCAAAAAGTTATTAATGAATATCTGGGCAATGTAACACTGATGGTCAAGGGTTTATTACAAAAGGCAAAAGAAGAAACTATTTTCAATACGGAAACTGGGATTGATCTCCTTGCGAATGATCTAAAGGTGTTAAGACTTAAGGTTGATTCCCTGCCTATAGCTCGAGAGCTCCGACCTAATAGAGGAAATTAGTTAACCCCAAGGATGAATGATTTGGACCGAGTGGAAAGGAACAATGATGGAGACTCTGGTAAGGTGCACATCGAAGTGTCTGTGGGATTTGTGGAAAGAGTAGGAACCCAGACTCAATATGACTTGAAAACTCCTCAGAAATTGCAGTGGTGGAGAGAGATTACCCCATTAACTGGCCCAAATAAAAATTCCGATCATCAACTAGTGTTGTTTTTCCAGGCAAGTGCCAGGTTGTAAACACTCTGGCTGAAGCAGATAGAAGAGGCTTTCCTTTGCTCACTAGCCCATTTGAGGATGAGAAAGCTCTGAACAATAATATTACTCACGGGGTAAGACACACTAGGGGGTGCCTTTCACTGATTAGAACTGATATTTTTAGAGGCATCAGAGCTCCTATTCCCCATTCCAAATTGCATTATATTCTTATATTTTCGGAAATCCTGGGTTTTGGTCAGGGGCTAGTGGGTTTGGATGTTAGAACCTAGCTGCCCAAGAATGTAACCATTGCAAAGTCATTTTTGTGGATAACTAGAGAGGTTGGGCCAGCACATAGACCACCCACCATTAAGGAAAGCATGGAAACAAGTATAGCCCAGGGTTCGAATGTCAAAGGAAATGATGGCCCTTCATTGGAACTTGATGCAGTTGACTAACTAAGGCACCAGGAAGTGGAGTCTTGGGAGAAGGAACATTGCTGTTTCTTATCCTGGAATATAGGTGGGATTGCTAGGCATTATGTACCACGTAATATTTCTAAAAGAAACCTGGGCGCTAACAACACCATTCCTGCAAGGCTTTCAATCATACTCCATAGAGGCAAAAGAGGAAGACCTTTCAGGGGGCTCCTGATATGGATTGAGAATACACTGGATTGGTAAGTAACAGTAAAAGAAACGGGATCCTTCGATCTCCAGCACCTGTTAGATTCAATATGACTGGGGAATTGCCAATACTTAATATCTATAACAGGCCACTACGAAACAGTGGGTTGGATACAGTAAACTGCCCTTTGAGGCTAGAGCAGTACCATAGCAAGATGAATTCTCAAACCTACAATTTCAATCGTTAAGTATGCTCGAAGGGATCTGTTCCAGATTTGAAAGCCATGCCCCCTAAAAGAGTCCACCGTCGTGCACTGGAAACAGCTTGTGCACTCTATGACCTAAACCTGAGGGCTTGCAATCGCAGATTCAGCAAAGATCGACCGGCCAAAAATACATTAATTGTACTGGATGACCATTCTAAAATTTACTATATATCTATAACAGGTAAAGACGGGGAAAATACCAAGGATTTTGAAGTAATTAGTAGATTAGGCAGTGACCACTGCCCGCGATTTCTCTGAGTGACAAAACACAGGCAAGTATGGTAAAAGTAAAAAAGGCAAAGGCAATCCCCCTAACTGGGAATGCAAGGAGGGCAGTAAGATGGGTTAAGATAATTAAGGAAGAACGGAAGGGGATCTGTGTGGTTCAGTTAGCAATTTCTTGAGCTAGATCGGAAAAAGCAAGAGAGAGACTTCTACAGACATGAGAACGAGCACTGCAGGTTTCAGAACATCGGTTCCCCATTTGAAAAGTTCTATCTAAAAGGGAACATCGAAACCACGATGGCCTAGGACAATGAACCACCTATGGCTTAAACAAGAGTGACAGAATATTCTTTCAGCATTTGAAAGCTGATGCTTGCTAGCCCCGTTAAAAGTCTGCTCAATAAGATACATTACGCCATAAAGGTTAAACGAATATTGAGCCATTTCACCAATCACCCATCACCCGTCCTGAAGAAGGCCTTTTACAACAACACACGAAGAACACACTACAGAAGGTGGTTCATTCTATACAAGATAGGCCAAAACGCATCGATACATTATCCTAACATACCACATTGACGAAATGCCATCACTTTCTTTGAATAAAGAACTGTTTGTATAGACAGTAGTATATTATCTTCTGCTGTAAAGACATGGCGATTGCTACCTTAAATACCTTAAAAACCTGAAATATGGAAAATCTTGGCAGAGATCACTAAAGAAAAAGTGGAACATTTTTTTTATGTATGTTTTATAATATGTTCTGAATTAATTGTGAAAGACAAATAAATGTTATATATATTTTTTCTAACTCAGGTTGTTGTATGTCCACATAGTTTTTTGAAAAAATAAAACAAAAATGTGAATCACAGAAGGGGTGTATCAAGATAAACAAAACGGGAGACAGGGGTAGTTCGTGTTTCACCTTTTTCTCACAGTATTTTTGCTCGATTATAACATGTCCCCTCCCGACAATAAAACACATTGAGCACAACCTACCCTTAATTTGGTTCAGTGGGGGACAGTATAGATTTTATTTGTGCAGACCAAAACCCTGACATTGCCATCTAAGCCGAATATGAACTACTCAAATATAAGTTAGAGCCCTTCTTCACGTGCCCGAACAAGGAACTAAAGAAAAGAGATGTGAGCAAGAATGGTTGGTATGAGTGCCGTGAGGCAAAAAATAAGATAGTGAATAGTCATAAAGGAATAAATATTGGGGCAAGCCCCAACTTCTAGTATTCAGATAACAAGCTCCTTGTAAAAAAACTAAA
Source organism: Ambystoma mexicanum (assembly GCF_040938575.1). Lineage (NCBI taxonomy): Eukaryota > Metazoa > Chordata > Amphibia > Caudata > Ambystomatidae > Ambystoma > Ambystoma mexicanum. The sequence continues at coordinate 942,901,223 of NC_090927.1, forward strand.
TAGAATATGCTAGAAAAATAGAAAAACTCCAAAATGCGTGCGAGGAGAATGATAACATAACATTCTGGAAACTTTTAGCAGGTGAAGCTCAGGTAGAAGAACACGTGCTAATTTGTAGTATTCTAAGTGATGACTGGTGGTCTAATTTAAGCACCATGTATAAACTATCGGAAAATGATCCCATTACTAAAGCAATGCAAATAGATCAAGAAAAGGGATGTATTATGCCAACAATCGGCAAGAGTGAGATGGAAGAAGCAATCAACTCGCAGAAGAAGGGGAAAGCATCAGGCCCAGACTTTGTCCCGGCAGACCTACTTAAGGACGAGATACAAATTTGGACGAAAGTGCTATACTCAATCTTCAATGCAATAATTAGGTCCAGCACTAGACCCCCTTCTTGGCAGAGTGCTCTTTTGATGCCAATAAACAAAAGAAGGAGGGAGAGATAATCCAGCAAATTACTGGCCAATTTCCTTACTAGATTCTGTGGGGGAAAATATTTGGGAACATATTATTGAATAGGCTCCAAGAATGGGTAGACAATAATAGTGTAATCACAAACCTACAGGCAGAAATATATTATTCTATGAAGGGTGAAACTGTACTCAGTATTTGTAGATCTTAGAGCTGCCTGTGATAGTGTGTCAAGGAAAACCCTATGGGAATATTTGCATAGAAGGAAGTGCCCAACCTCATTGATTGAGCTGGCATGATAATTGTACTCCGGGAACTCTGCAATGGTGCAATATGACATGGGGGAGGAAACACCACCACCATTCCTAGTTGGTAAAGGAGTGAGACAAGGCTGTGTGGTAGCTCTCCTACTATTCTGTATTCATATCCAGGATATAATAAACGGGATAGTGAGAAATTGTCAGGATAGCCCTAAATTGTGTAAAAGACAAGCAACCAACACTGTTCTAGGTGGACAATTATTGGCAACTACACCACAGGGTTTGAGAAACTCCCTCCAAATGTTTTAAACTAAAGGTAGGTAACTTGGTCTGGAAGTAAATATAGAAAAAACAAAAACAATGGTCTTCTGACCGAAACGCACTAAACCCTGTTCTCTCTGAATAATAATGGAGGGCATGCCACTCAAACAAGTTTCCCAGTTTGAGTATGTTGGCATCTGCTTCCAGGAGACTGGTGAGTGGGTTGCTCAGATTGAGAGAACTATTATGAAACTGATTAAGAAGTGTGGTGCAGTTAAGACATTGGGCCTCATTACGAGGTTGGAGGTAGTCATGGTGCTATAGCGCCATGACTACCTCCAATACCGGCACCGAGTCCGCCCTCGTTCAATGGGGACTTACCAGTCTATTCCCACTTTTGCGGGACCGGTAAATCCCCATTGAAAAAGCCATTCCCCATTCCCATTTGAGCCCCCATAGGGCTCAATGGGAAGGCGCTAATAACGGTACCACAAATTGCAGTACCATTATTAGCTCTGAAGTCCGTTAACGGGCCCCGTCCATAACGCCTGGTAACGCCTCTAAGGGACCTCAGAATAGGGTGCAAAGGGATTACCGGCACTGATGTCCTTAACGGTGCCTGGTATCCCTTTGCGCCCACCTCGTAATGAGGCCCCTTGTTTTATAAACCTGGTAGTGGAGCAGTGTCACTGGTACTGAAGTTTCACAATTGCCAGACCATACTGGCCGCGTCCTATGTAGCTGAGTAATGGGACCATGGAAAATTCAGGGCAACTGAATCAAAGTTTCTAAAAAACCTGCTGTCACTTCCTAGGAGTGCACCAACTGCCTGGGTGTGTATGGAAATGGATGTCACCCCAGTAGGTGTCTTTATTTCACTAAAGCCAATATTATACTGGCTCAGGATGTGGTCAGTAGAGGCGCTCAAATTACAGAAGGAAGGGCTGACTGTACTGATGACTTTGAAGGGGGAAAAAGTCTTAAGTGGGTCACACATGTGAAAATAATACTAACTTCCTTGGGTGAAAGTACAATGTGGGAGTTCCCTCAGGGTGTGACCCTTAATACCTGTACAAAAATAAAAGACCTGATGAAAGTGCTCACAAAAAATAGAGTGTTAGAAGCAGTGCATGTTGTGCAAGTGAGCCCATAGTATCTTACTCACAAAACCACAGTAGGTTTTGAGAATTATCACAACCAGTCTTGTCCACTACAACAGAAGGGTCTGTATCTGCGTCTTAGATTGGGGATTCTATCACAGGCACTAATAAGGAAGTGTTCAAAGCTGAGTGACAGTGAAGAGTGCCCGCTCTGCGGGGCGACAATAGAATCTATTATTAACTTCTTCCTGCTCTGTCCAAAGATGCTTAAGTTCAGGGGTCTATATTTATGGCTGATAGTTACAGCTGAGGGATTAAGACAGACAAGAGAGGCAGTGGGCCTCATTCCGAGTACGGCGCTAACCAATGGCGCTATTAACGCCTTGGTTGATGCCGTACCCGGACCGGCAGCGCCTTGGTGCATGGCGGAATTACCGCCCCATTCCAAGGTTGGCGGGGCGGTAATTCCCCAATCCCCATTTACCCTTCCCCATTCCCATTCTTGCCCCATAGGGCATAATGGGAGTGGGGAAGGCGTTAATTACGCCACCGTAAATTACGGTGGCGTAATTAACATCAAGGTCCCTTAGCGCCATGGTTTTTAACACCTGCTAAAAGCAGGTGTTAAAACCTCCATGGTGCAAAGGGAACTTGGAGTATGGCGGTAAGGGATTACCGCCACCGCTCTCGTTAGCGGTGGCCGCTATCCCTTACCGCCATACTCGGAATGAGGCCCAGTGAGTTTTTATAAATACACGACACACCCATTTGTGGTGTTTGCTACATCCCGCTATATCTACAGAAGCTGGAACTTAAGAGATAGGATGCAACTTCATGTTAGGGAGAATTCCCTAATGGCTAATTTCCCTTACCTGTTGGGTCCCTCTGCAGCTTTGCTGGATTTCTAGGATTTATTTTTTCATCTGGTAAGAGTGTGAGCCTTTTTTCCCCCTCTTAAATGTGTTTTTGCTGTGTGTTGTACATTTTTTGCTCATGGACTATGGAGCCTCACCTACTCCATAGGCGCCATCTTTTTACTGTGTGTCACACAGCACCTTTAGTGCAGTGACACCGGGTTTTCTTTTTAGACTTCCCACTTTAAACTCCATTTTATGAGACTAACTACTGTCTGCCAGCACATGTAAAGTTGCCATTGACTTTAGTAGTCCTTTTAAATTTACAGACCAAGTACAACCTATCTTCCAATAGAGTACTGGAAGGGTTAATAGTTATCCCTTTTTGTCTGACTCTCATGGAACATGATTTCGTTCCCCTTTCTCTAAGATTTGGCTGGTGGCAGTGGTATCTACCATTTTTATTCTACCGTGAGCTATGAAAATAGCTTCGGTAACATTATAGGCTATGGTAGTAGCCTCAAACGGTAACTCGCTGGACCCCATTTATTTTTATTTGGTTCCAGTTGGGTTTATTCAACATTTCTTTTTGTAAAGGTCTTTCTCGTGATTTACTCTGTGCTCCAAACCAGGTTTGGTTCCTTTGTTCGCATTCCGTTGGCGAGCTTCTGCACAGAAGCCCTCCATAGGCACCTGAGTGTCTGGGTGGACAGGATGTGAGGGAGGGGTTTGAGGCCCCCTGCACACAGACTCCTTGGAGACCCAAGTTACACTGTAGTTTGATTGGCTAGGTGGCTGTCCTGCCAGGACATCCACTCTGCTGTGTGATTGACAGCCAGGCTCTGTGAATGAGGGAGAACTGCTTAAAGCAGGTCTTTGGAACTTGGAAGGCAGAGTCGCCACTGGAACGAGAGAACCAACGAGGAGCTGAAGGAAGACGACTGCTGCTACTGGACATCCCGGTGAAGCCCTGCTGCAGGTCCGAATCGCCTGAAACTCCGACGACATAGAAGATCTGCAAGGAATCTTCTTCCCTTGAGCTTGGTGGGACCAACCAGCTCGCCAAACACGAAACGCCGGCCTTCCTCTCCTGGTCGAATTTGCTGTGCAACACTGCAGTGAACCGGATAGCCAGGAGGAACGGAAACTGTTTAGGTTTTAAGGAGCGCACCTTTTATTCAATGCTTTGCTCTGCTGCTGGCTTCTTTCCTGGGAAGTGCAAGGCCCTCCAATTTTCCTCCTTCTTGTCACCTCGACAGTTGCTTCAGGAACCATGAGCCTGCAGGAACTGCCATGAACAACCGCCTCAGCTAGAGCATTCTTCTTCATTTAAGGTACTGTGCAAATCCGGTCATTCGTTCCGTCCGACCGCAGGGAAAGTGCTTGAAATTTTTAACCTATTCAAAGGCTTGTCCTTCTTTTCTTCGTTTTGAACTCTTGCCAAAGACTTAACTGCAAACTACTCTGAACTGTGTGATCCTCTGCTAAAAGGCTATGAACCATTAACATTGACCCAGGCCTGTTGACTTGAATCATAGTTGTAGTGAGCTTTTTGTAGATTGCCCTGCCTATCACTTGTTGGTGTTGTTGATTTTGGATAACCTTGTCTTTTCCTCCCTTTGAAATTACTGGAATGCCATTTTGCTCAACCTTCATATTGAGCTTAACTTGTCCAGAATGGATTGGGGGTAATTCTAGTGTATTAAGATTGTGATTTTCTGCTGCTTTATATTAGTGAACTGTTTTATAACTGATGGTGTAAATAAATGTATGTTCTTTTACTCAGAAACCTTGAATCAGTGTTTGTTTGAACCATAGTAATTGCTGTCCTTTGTCTAACTTCTGATACTGCTCACTTTACTCTTGAGATAAGTCTGGCTTTTCAGCCATTGCTACCACTTTACTGTGTAGTACAGGCTTGTACCAAAGGTGAATTTGTACTTTCACTTGTAGTCTTAATTGTGTGTGGTGTTCAAAAAGGTAATGCATATGATTCTGCCTAACACTTCACACTGTAAATAATGAGCATTTTCACTCTTTTACATTGTATAAGTCTAGTAAGGTGGGGAATTCTGGCATTTCTTGATGATTGTAGAATGTTAAACTTTGGACATCTATTGTATTTTACTTGTGTGTTTAAGTTCTATGGAAAAGTTGTAACATTTGTATTTTAATTTTATCTAACTTTTAATATGTACATTGCTGTGAATTTGGATGTTTTTAGGACTTTTTCTCAAAGTAAAGCTTTTGTGATGATGACTGATGACATCACATATCTAGGCCACTTGTTTCTGTTCACTGACAAATCTAGGCCAGGTGGTTTTGTTCACGGACAGTCAATATGACCATTTAAAACCTGCTATATATCGGTATAGGTCTGTACTACACAAGTTGGTAGTGTGACTGATTAGCCATGCCTTTCTCAGGAGGGGTACATGTGGGCTGTAGAGCTGTAGCAATGAATTTGTAAATACAAGTAACCAAGTAAGACTTACACTCAAGGTTTTATTTATAAATAGTTATGTATTAATTTAACATCAAGTTTTAAATAAGCGTTTTTTAAAAAGGCTATTCATGTAACAATGTAAACACACAATAAAATTACTTTTCAGTTCACAAGTTAGTGGATAGTTTTTGGATATGCTTCTTACACAATTCATACACCCTGTGGTGACTTCATTCAATAGGAGAGTAATGGCAGTTATATATCGCACTAGTTTTACTTTGCAGATTCTGAGGTTGCAGAAAGGAAAGGTTTAAGGAAAGAAAAGGCATATGTGAGGACACTTAAATCTCAAATTAAATCTAGACAAGCCTTTCCCCGCAGTAACAGTCTAAAAGAAGTTACCACCTATGAGGGACAAACACTATCAAAGTCAATGGGCTAGAAGAGTCTGCAGGGAACCAGGACAGCCAAAGTTCGTTTGAAAACAGTATATGGAGCTAAGGCACTTCTTAGAATCAAAGTCTTTCACAAAGTTAGAGAGTGTGTAGAAAAATCACTTGTAGGGTCACACTCTTAAGCCTGTGAGAAACAGAGTTGGAATCAACTCTAAAAATAAGGCACTGCAAGTCTCAACTGAGAAAATCACAGCTCAAAGACACTGAGGTAAGTAATCCAAGTACCCCAAACAGCACATCTGGTTGGAAGAAGAGAGGTCCATCTGGAATCTGTCCTGTTGCAGTGATGCAGACCTTGGGTTCTTGAGCCTCAGTCGTGGGGACAAGAGGGAGGACATCTGGAGGGCTCCTGAGGCGGTAATTTGGAAGTCGTCAGCAGCTTTGGGCTCTTTTGGTTCAGGTGCACTTTGCGGTTTCAGCGCTTGGTAAACAGCACCGTCGCTGATCTCTGATACCGGTTGGGCTTCCTTCACTTCTTGGGTTTTGCACTCTGGTGAGGGGACTCGAGCTTTGGTAGTCCTGCTTCTGGAGGGTTCCTAGGAGACCGCTGGAGCTTCTAGCTGGATCTCAGACATTGCACTCATCTAAGGATTTCTTGACCCCTGACACTTGGATCTTGCAGCAGCAAAGAAGTACAGCCAGTCGGGAAGATGGTCCAGTGGAGTTCCTCTCAGGGTTAGTTGGTCCCACTAACCCAAGGGAAGAATTTGTCCCTTCCGGAGCTTTTCTGTCGAATTGAAAAAGGAGTTTCAGCACAGCAGAAGGGCTCCACCAAGCAATTGAAAGTTCCAGGAGGATGCAGACAGCTTTGTTCACTGCGGGTTTCTTCGTCAGGTGTTTATCCCAGTGGTCAACTGTAAATCTAGTCCCAAAACCCTCACCTTGCAGGCAGGTTTCTCCATTCATGCACAGCCTAGTCTGTCAATCACACAGCAGGGTGGCTGTCCTGAAAGGACAGTCAGACAATCAGGACTGGTTGCATTCAGGCATTTGTGGAGACAATTGACAGGGGAGTTTCAAGACCATCCCTCAGATCCTGTCCTTTCAGACACACTGGAGCCAGAGGCAGGTTTCAGGGCTGAACGCACCAAAGATAAAATAAACAAAGGGCTCATTGTTAGGGAGAATTCTTTGTTTAGGCTGAATTTCCTAACCTAGTGAGTCCCCCAGCAGCTTTGCTGGATTTCTGGAGTTTGTTTTTTTCCATCCTGCCAAGAGTGCAACTCTTTTTCTCCCACTCTTGGACATGAATGTGTGTAATTCCTTTGAATGTCAATATGTTCTATGGGCTATGGGGTCTTTTACTCCATAGGGTCTCATATGTTTTACTATGTGTGTTACAACACACCCTCCGTGCCGTAGCACTGGGGCGTCCTATCGGACCTCCATCATAGACTCCATACCCGGGGACTGACTACTGTCTCCCCGGGCATGTAAAGTCACCATTGGCTTTACTAGACCTAAATTTACTAACAGAACTAGTACAAACCATGCTATTGTGGACGTAGTAGTAGGGGTAATTTGATTACTCCTGGGTCTGTTATTCGAGGGGGCACTGTCCCGTCCCCCCTCGTCGAGTTTTGGCTGGTGGCAGTGGAAACTACTTGTTATATTCGACCCCGAATATAACCCTATGGGATTCTTCCCATTGTTGGGGATTGATTCTTTTTCTCGTTAATCTCTAAGATACCACCGGTCTACTTATCTTAAATAAATCTATCGGATGGTATTTTCTGCCAGAACTCGTTTTTTAAAATGGCCTCTGTGTTCGTCTCTGTGACTCCTAAAGCAAAGGTTGAGCCTTTGTTCCACTTTTGGCGGGCTTCTGTACAGAGACCCTACAAAGTGGTGCCATTCTGTCTGGGTTACCACAGGGGTGTGGGTGGGGGTTTAGGCACCCTGGACCGAGTTGCCTTGCCATCTCCGGTCGCACTCTGGTGTGATTGGCCCAAGTGGTGAGCCTCCCCGCTCACCACTGGGCGTGTTTTGACTGACAGCTAGGCTGAATGAATGGGGGTTTTCTGAATAAAAGCAGGGCTTTTGGGACTGGATCTTCAGAAGTCGCCACAGGACCTAAGAATCCGACGAGGGTAAAGCTGAGCCAACCTGCAATGACGACACCTCCGGTGGAGCCCTGCTGAACCGACTCACCATTTCCCAACAACAGAGGAGATCTCCCTGCCGGAGAATCTCTTCCCCTGTCTGGTGGGAACAACCAGTCACTTTTGCTTTTTCTTCACTCCAGGACGCAGTGGTCGAATTGCCCGTGCAGAGCACCTCGGCAACCGGATAGCCACTACCCCTGTACCGCGACGAAAAGGTGGTGCCTTGTGACGGAGCACTCCGCGGCTGGTCTCTTCCCTGGTGGTGCACCAGACTTCACTTTTCTTCGACGACGAGATCCTCTCTACTCTTAGCAAAGACCCGACGTGCATCCACCACCAGGAACAACTGCCCCCGCCGGAGCTGACTCTCCACAAACAAGGTACCGTACCCGCCTGGCTTCCCTTTCTGCTGGATAGAGTGAGGTGTCTGAATCCTGGCCTTTCCATTGGGTCGCCTCCCAGCGTTCTTTAACTTTCTGTTCTGAACTGGTCCAAACCGTTCCATAACAATTTGCGATAAAGACTCGAAGCGCATTTCCACTAAGACACTTTTGGGACATATCGCCTTGGCTCTCTCCGAGTGGGCCTGGCCTCTGAACTTTGTGATCTGCAGTAGACCCTGCCTTACTTGCCTTGCATTTGTCCGTAAAGTATTGGTACCGATTTGATTTCATAACCTGCCTTATTTTTCTCTCCCGTCCTAACGAATACTAGAGTGCCATCTAGGTTAAAGCATACACCTCTGTCTGCAAATAAGTGATGCCGGTAAACCTAGACTTGTCGAACTATTGTTAGGGGGATTGATCTTTTTCTTCGTCTAGTAATTGTGATTGAAGTTGTTTGCCGTATTAGTGCCAGAGTGTTTTCTATAGATGTGTTGTTATAAATAAATACCTTTATATCTTTACACCGAAGCCTTGTGCCGTGTTTGCTTGTCCTACTGTGTAGATTGCCCTATTTTGTATACTCCACATACTGTCTAACTCTTCTTGAGGGAAGTCTGACTGCTCAGCCACAGCTACCAAGTGAATCTGTGTGGTACAGACTGCTACCAAGTGGGTTTACTGCCAAACACCTGTAGTCCTAAATCTTTTGCAGTGGTCCCAGAGGGAACTGCACAGGTTTCCGCCTAACACTGGTGTACAGCGGTGGGATTTGTATCGAGTATACAGTTTAGAGTGCTTCCGACACTTTAGGATAACTAACCACAAAGCTCAGCACTAAAAAGCAACTTTCAAAAACATGTCTACTATGGAAGCTTACAATCGAGAATCCTTGTCAGGTGAAAATACTGAGAGTTTACGAGCTCTCTGTAGGCAAGAAAATCTTTCTGTAAGAGGCAAGAAGTTAGAACTGATAGCGAGATTGCTGGAAAACCAAAGTATGGGTACTGGTTCAGAGGAACCAACTTCTCCAGCAGATATAGATAACGGTGATGGTGTTGATCTAAATCGTAATTCTGAAGATAGTGATGAAGAGGCTGAAGAGGAAGGAGAGGCTAACGAAACTGTCTCCCCTGCTCCTCTACCTGCCTTACCAGCTGTACCTACGGGGCCCATACCAGGTCCCACATGTAACCCTGCTTATTTTGAACTTGAAAAATGAAGCTCGAATTAGAATAGAAACGGTTCTTGGCTCAATCTGAAAGAAACCCAGATCTCGAGTTCAGACGGATGAATGCCCAGGCTGAGCAGAAGCAAGCTGAGTTAAGGCTCAGGGAAATAGAACTTAATCACGAGTTAGAGATGAAAAAGTTGTCTATGGAAAATGCTTCTCTCTCCTCTGGTTCCTCTAGGAGCTCCAGTCCCAAAAGACCCCGGATGCCAAAGGAATTAGTGGGTATGTATGAACCGAGATTGGATGTGTTAGAATGGTTAAAGCTGTTTGAGTATAATCATGGGCTCCAAGACATAACCAGGAATGATTTACTTCCCTTGTTGTTCTCTAGGCTCCCCCCTGTTGCGACTGATGTGGTAATGGAGTTGGGGGAGGCGGATAAGACGGATTACGAAAGTGTGAAACTAGCTTTGATAGCTAGATTCCGGAAGACCCCTTCCCAGTATCTTAAGAGGTTTAGAACCCTCAAAAAGCATGATGGTACCCCTTGGGCTACCTGGGTGAGTGAAGGGTTGAAAAACTTAGAGAGATGGATTAAGGTTTACAAAGTGAACACTTATGAGGGTATGAAGAATCTTTTTATGTTGGAGTCGATTTATGATGCCTGTTCTCCTGAGCTCAGACAGCACTTGGCTGATTCGAAGGAATTGGATTCCCGGAAGCTGGCTAAGGCTGCTGACTTGTGGGTTGCCAACAGGGCTACTCACAAGGATTCTGGGGCAACTCAGAAAAAGGATGAGGGAAAACAGCCTAAAAAAGACTGAAAAGAGAATTCGAATAACTCAAATTCCAAAGAGGGCCCCAAACAAAACCAGAAGGGTAAGCCACAAGTAAAACCGCAGCAGAATAGTATGTCTTCTGGTGCCAAACCGGAAGGAGGCCGGAACAAGCCACCATTCCAGAAAGCATTTGGTAAATGCTTTGTTTGTGGCTCAACTGACCACGTGAAAGGAGATCCCAGATGTAAGGGTAAACCTTCAGGGGTCCAGCTTGTCTCCTTAGCCTTTGCTCCAGAGGAGGAAGTCCAAATGGCAAGTGGAAACTTTCTACTACTAGCTGATGAACCCATTGGAGTCTCAGCCAGCGTTTCTTTAGTATCTCTGAGGTTGTGGGAACAACAGAATTTAGCTGTCTATAATTCTATCCCCGATAATACTAAAGAGTATTATAAGGACAGTGTCCAGGTGAATGGTCAGGAGACTCCTGCCATTAGGGACACTGAGGCCAGCATAACTGTGGTGGATACATCATTTTTTCAGGCTGAGGATGTTGCTAAGGCACCCAAACGCCTCACCAAGTTAGCTGGAGGGCCTGTGCAGATGCTTCCCCAATTACCAGTTCTCATCCAGTGTAACGACATGACTGTGAAGATACCTGTCAGCATACAGAGTGAGGTACCAGGACGCGTACTGTTGGGTAACGATTTGAAAACTCTCGGAGTTGTATCGCATACTCCCAGACCTCCTAGTAAACGGTTACAGGAGCTAACCAGACCTGCAAGAGAGAGGACCATACACGGTACTCTCTAGGAGATGATGAAGAAATAGATCACTCCTGCTCCACTGGAATTGTCGGCAGCTGTCTCGAAGAAATCAGAAGCGAAAGGGAAACCTAAGACTTCTACCCCAAAACCAGCAGCCAGCATTTCAGTGCAGCCAACAAGGACTTCCCCGTGGTTGTCCAAAATTACACCCGTAACTCCACCTCCAGCTGAGGCTGAGAGGGAGGTACAACCTGTGTGGTAGAATTAGACTCTGAAGAAGAGCTAATGGAAGGCCAGGAACTCATTGGAGATCTGGATCCTGTTGACCATCCTGAGCTGCAGTCGTTACTGGCAGAAGGTGGACCCAGCAGGGCAGACTTTAGTAAGGGTCAGAGAGAATGTCCAACTCTGGAAGGTCTTTGCCACCAGGCAGAAGCTCAGGCTGAAGGGCAAGAGCCTGGGAAATACAGGTTGCACTGGGAAGATGGCCTCTTCTACAGTGACCCGACAGAGTCTGCACCTGGAGACTACAAGCGGCTTGTAGTACCCCAAGAGAACAGACCACAGTTCTTGCAATTAGCTCACGAGATTCCTTTGGCTGGTCACTTGAGTTTCAAGAAGACTAAGGAAAGGCTCTCTCTCTACTTCTATTGGCCAAAGATGGGGGCCGAAGTAGAAAAACACTGCAGGAGCTGCCACACCTGCCAGATCTCTGGTAAGGTTGGCTCCAAGAATGTGGCACCTTTAGTGCCCCTCCCAGTTGTGGGAGTCCCGTTTGAGAGAGTATGGATTGACATTGTTGGTCCCCTTGATCCTCCAACCTCCTCAGGCAACAGATTTATACTTGTTGTAGTAGACCATGCTACTAGGTACCCTGAGGCAATTCCTATGAGGACTGTTACAGCTCCGGCTGTGGCTAAGGCCCTCCTTGGTATTTTTACCAGGGTCGAGTTTCCTAAGGAAGTAATCTCTGACAGGGGGTCAAACTTTATGTGCCACTACATGAAGGCCATGTGGAAAACCTGTGGAGTTACTTACAAGTTCTCAACAGTTTACCACCCACAAACCAATGGCTTGGTAGAACGGTTCAACCGAACCACGAAGAGCATGATAGGTGCTTTAGAGGAACCCCTTAAGCGTAAGTGGGACCTTCTACTGCCATGCCTTCTCTTTGCTTATAGAGAAGTCCCTCAGGAGGGAGTAGGATATTCTCCCTTCGAACTTCTCTACGGTCATCCCGTCAGAGGTCCATTGGCCCTGATTAAGGAGGGGTTGGAGGGTGCTCCTTCCCCCAAGCCAGTCAGAGTAACTGACTACGTGATAGGTCTCCGGAGGAGGATGTCGCACATGATGACAGAAGCAAGCGATAACTTGAAAGCTAGACAAGCATTGGTCAAGCACTGGCACGGTCAAAAGGCTAACATGGTTGAGTTTGCTCAAGACCAGCTCGTTCTCGTTATGATCCCAACAAAGGCAGAGGGCCTTGCAAGACAAATGGATGGGACCCTTCAGAGTTGTGGGTAAACTCAGAGAGGTCAACTATCTGGTGGACTTGGCCAATCCCAAGGAGGCTCCGACAGTCTTCCACACCAACCGACTCAAAGCGTATGTCTCCCGACCTGATGTAAGAGCGTTGCTTCTAGCATCATCCGAGGAAGAAGAAGAGAGTGAAGCTCTTCCGGATCTCCTCAGAGGCTTACCGTTAGACAAAAACATTGAAGGAGTAAATCTCTCCTCCAATCTGACACCCGAGCAGCAAGAAGATTGCAAATCTATGTTGAATCAGTTTGCCTCTCTGTTCTTGCTTTCACCGGGCTTGACCCCTTGGGGCCAGCATGACATACTCACTGGTGACTATCTGCCAGTCAAAAGCAGAGGATACCGAATGTCAGAAAACGTACGAACCCACATCAAAATTGAGGTCAGCAAGATGCTTGATCTCGGGGTAATAGAGCCCTCTACTAGTCCATGGTCTAGCCCAGTTGTGTTAGTACCAAAGGCTGGATCTAAAGAGCTTAGATTCTGCGTGGATTATAGAGCTCTTAATGCAGTCACCAAGACTGATGCCCACCCTTTGCCAAGAACAGATGAGTTGGTGGATAAACTTGGCGCAGCCAAGTTCCTCAGCACATTTGACTTGACATCAGGCTATTGACAAATAGCCCTGACAGACCATGCCAAGGAGAAAACTGCATTTTCTACCCCCGTTGGCTTATACCAGTTTAAGGTAATGCCGTTCGGATTGAAGAATGCACCTGCTACGTTTCAACTGATGGTAAACCAGGTTCTGAATGGGATGGAGGACTTCTGCATGGCATACTTGGATGACATAGCAGTGTTCAGCAATTCCTGGGAAGAACATGTAACCCACCTGAGAGATGTTTTGCAGGCTCTTGGACGAGCCAATCTGACCATAAAGGTGAGTAAGTGCCAAGTTGGACAGAGTAAGGTAGTCTACCTTGGACATGAGGTAGGAGGTGGAGAAATAAGGCCTTTGCTCAGTAAGATTGAAGCTGTGCAAAATTGGACAACACCTACTACTCAAACCCAAGTGAGAGCCTTCCTAGGCCTCACTGGGTATTACAGGAATTTCATAGACAACTATGGGACTATAGCTTCTCCACGGAATGTCTTCTCCTCGCCCAAATTTCCTAAAAAGGTTAGATGGAACGAGGAGTGCAATCAGGCTTTTGAAAACCTGAAAAAGGCTCTTTGCCAAGCCCCAGTACTCAGAGCTCCTGATTACCGCCAACACTTCATTGTGCAGACAGATGCTTCAAATGTAGGAATAGGTGCCATACTCAGTCAACTGGATGGGAAAGGTAGGGAGTACCCCGTTTGCTTGATCAGCCGCAAGCTGAAGGATCCTGAAACAAGGTGGGCAATAATTGAAAGAGAGTGCTTTGCTATCGTGTGGGCTCTGAAGAAGTTTAGGCCGTACTTGTATGGTTCTACTTTTGTCATTCAGACTGACCACCAACCCTTGAGATGGTTAATGCAAATGAAAGGGGAAAACGCTAAACTATTGAGATGGTCGATCTGCCTGCAAGGGTTTAATTTCACCATTGAGCACAGGTCAGGGTGTCACCACCAAAATGCTGATGGTCTCTCTAGGATGTATGTCATCGACTAGAGGTATGAGATTCATCCAGGAGTGGATTGAATCCTCCTGTCCCTTAGTCTGGGTGGGGGGGCGAGTGTTAGGGAGAATTCTCTGTTTAGGCTGAATTTCCTAACCTAGTGAGTTCCCCAACAGCTTTGCAGGATTTCTGGAGTTTGTTTTTTCCATCCTGCCAAGAGTGCGACTCTTTTTCTCCCACTCTTGGACATGAATGTGTGTAATTCCTTTGAATGTCAATGTGTTCTATGGGCTATGGGGTCTTTTACTCCATAGGGTCTCATATGTTTTACTATGTGTGTTACAACGCACCCTCCGTGCCATAGCACTGGGGCGTCCTAGCGGACCTCCATCATAGACTCCATACCCGGGGACTGACTACTGTCTCCCCGGGCATGTAAAGTCACCATTGGCTTTACTAGACCTAAATTTAGTAACAGAACTAGTACAAACCATCCTATTGTGGACGTACTAGTAGGGGTAATTCGATTACTCCTGGGTCTGTTATTCGAGGGGGCACTGTCCCGTCCCCCCTCGTCGAGTTTTGGCTGGTGGCAGTGGAAACTACTTGTTATATTCGACCCCGAATATAACCCTATGGGATTCTTCCCATTGTTGGGGATTAATACTTTTTCTTGTTAATCTCTAACATACCACCGGTCTACTTATCTTAAATAAGTCTATCGGATGGTATTTTCTGCCAGAACTCGGTTTTTAAAATGGCGTCTGTGTTCGTCTCTGTGACTCCTAAACCAAAGGTTGAGCCTTTGTTCCACTTTTGGCAGGCTTCTGTACAGAGACCCTCCAAAGTGGTGCCATTCTGTCTGGGTTACCACAGGGGTGTGGGAGGGGGTTTAGGCACCCTGGACCGAGTTGCCTTGCCAACTCCTGTCGCACTCTGGTGTGATTGGCTCAAGTGGTGAGCCTCCCCGCTCACCACTGTGCGTGTTTTGACTGACAGCTAGGCTGAATGAATGGGGGTTTTCTGCATAAAAGCAGGGCTTTTGGGACTGGATCTTCAGAAGTCGCCACAGGACCTAAGAATCCGACGAGGGTAAAGCTGAGCCAACCTGCAATGACGACACCTTCGGTGGAGCCCTGCTGAACCGACTCACCATTTCCCGACGACAGAGGAGATCTCCCTGCCGGAGAGTCTCTTCCCCTGACTGGTGGGAACAACCAGTCACTTTTGCTTAATCTTTGCTCCAGGACGCAGTGGTCGAATTGCCCGTGCAGAGCACCTCGGCAACCGGGTACCGCGACCAAAAGGTGGTGCCTTGTGATGGAGCACTCCGCGGCTGGTCTCTTCCTTGGTGGTGCACCGGACTTCACTTTTCTTCGACGACGAGATCCTCCCTACTCTTGACAAAGACCCGACGTGCATCCACCACCAGGAACAACTGCCCCCGCCGGAGCTGACTCGCCACAAACAAGGTACCGTACCCACCTGGCTCCCCTTTCTGCCGGATAGAGTGAGGTGTCTGAATCCTCGCCTTTCCATTGGGTCGCCTCCCAGCGTTCTTTAACTTTCTGTTCTGAACTGGTGTGCACACCATGCACAAAGCTCAGCACTAAAAAGCAACTTTCAAAAACATGTCTACTATGGAAGCTTACAATCGAGAATCCTTGTCAGGTGAAAATACTGAGAGTTTACGAGCTCTCTGTAGGCAAGAAAATCTTTCTGTAAGAGGCAAGAAGTTAGAACTGATAGCGAGATTGCTGGAAAACCAAAGTATGGGTACTGGTTCAGAGGAACCAACTTCTCCAGCAGATATAGATAACGGTGATGGTGTTGATCTAAATCGTAATTCTAATGATAGTGATGAAGAGGCTGAAGAGGAAGGAGAGGCTAATGAAACTGTCTCCCCTGCTCCTCTACCTGCCTTACCAGCTGTACCTACGGGGCCCATACCAGGTCCCACATGTAACCCTGCTTATTTTGAACTTGAAAAATGAAGCTCGAATTAGAATAGAAACGGTTCTTGGCTCAATCTGAAAGAAACCCAGATCTCGAGTTCAGACGGATGAATGCCCAGGCTGAGCAGAAGCAAGCTGAGTTAAGGCTCAGGGAAATAGAACTTAATCACGAGTTAGAGATGAAAAAGTTGTCTATGGAAAATGCTTCTCTCTCCTCTGGTTCCTCTAGGAGCTCCAGTCCCAAAAGACCCCGGATGCCAAAGGAATTAGTGGGTATGTATGAACCGAGATTGGATGTGTTAGAATGGTTAAAGCTGTTTGAGTACAATCATGGGCTCCAAGACATAACCAGGAATGATTTACTTCCCTTGTTGTTCTCTAGGCTCCCCCCTGTTGCGACTGATGTGGTAATGGAGTTGGGGGAGGCGGATAAGACGGATTACGAAAGTGTGAAACTAGCTTTGATAGCTAGATTCGGGAAGACCCCTTCCCAGTATCTTAAGAGGTTTAGAACCCTCAAAAAGCATGATGGTACCCCTTGGGCTACCTGGGTGAGTGAAGGGTTGAAAAACTTAGAGGGATGGATTAAGGTTTACAAAGTGAACACTTATGAGGGTATGAAGAATCTTTTTATGTTGGAGTCGATTTATGATGCCTGTTCTCCTGAGCTCAGACAGCACTTGGCTGATTCGAAGGAATTGGATTCCCGGAAGCTGGCTAAGGCTGCTGACTTGTGGGTTGCCAACAGGGCTACTCACAAGGATTCTGGGGCAACTCAGAAAAAGGATGAGGGAAAACAGCCTAAAAAAGACTGAAAAGAGAATTCGAATAACTCAAATTCCAAAGAGGGCCCCAAACAAAACCAGAAGGGTAAGCCACAAGTAAAACCGCAGCAGAATAGTATGTCTTCTGGTGCCAAACCGGAAGGAGGCCGGAACAAGCCACCATTCCAGAAAGCATTTGGTAAATGCTTTGTTTGTGGCTCAACTGACCACGTGAAAGGAGATCCCAGATGTAAGGGTAAACCTTCAGGGGTCCAGCTTGTCTCCTTAGCCTTTGCTCCAGAGGAGGAAGTCCAAATGGCAAGTGGAAACTTTCTACTACTAGCTGATGAACCCATTGGAGTCTCAGCCAGCGTTTCTTTAGTATCTCTGAGGTTGTGGGAACAACAGAATTTAGCTGTCTATAATTCTATCCCCGATAATACTAAAGAGTATTATAAGGACAGTGTCCAGGTGAATGGTCAGGAGACTCCTGCCATTAGGGACACTGAGGCCAGCATAACTGTGGTGGATACATCATTTTTTCAGGCTGAGGATGTTGCTAAGGCACCCAAACGCCTCACCAAGTTAGCTGGAGGGCCTGTGCAGATGCTTCCCCAATTACCAGTTCTCATCCAGTGTAACGACATGACTGTGAAGATACCTGTCAGCATACAGAGTGAGGTACCAGGACGCGTACTGTTGGGTAACGATTTGAAAACTCTCGGAGTTGTATCGCATACTCCCAGACCTCCTAGTAAACGGTTACAGGAGCTAACCAGACCTGCAAGAGAGAGGACCATACACGGTACTCTCTAGGAGATGATGAAGAAATAGATCACTCCTGCTCCACTGGAATTGTCGGCAGCTGTCTCGAAGAAATCAGAAGCGAAAGGGAAACCTAAGACTTCTACCCCAAAACCAGCAGCCAGCATTTCAGTGCAGCCAACAAGGACTTCCCCGTGGTTGTCCAAAATTACACCCGTAACTCCACCTCCAGCTGAGGCTGAGAGGGAGGTACAACCTGTGTGGTAGAATTAGACTCTGAAGAAGAGCTAATGGAAGGCCAGGAACTCATTGGAGATCTGGATCCTGTTGACCATCCTGAGCTGCAGTCGTTACTGGCAGAAGGTGGACCCAGCAGGGCAGACTTTAGTAAGGGTCAGAGAGAATGTCCAACTCTGGAAGGTCTTTGCCACCAGGCAGAAGCTCAGGCTGAAAGGCAAGAGCCTGGGAAATACAGGTTGCACTGGGAAGATGGCCTCTTCTACAGTGACCCGACAGAGTTTGCACCTGGAGACTACAAGCGGCTTGTAGTACCCCAAGAGAACAGACCACAGTTCTTGCAATTAGCTCACGAGATTCCTTTGGCTGGTCACTTGAGTTTCAAGAAGACTAAGGAAAGGCTCTCTCTCTACTTCTATTGGCCAAAGATGGGGGCCGAAGTAGAAAAACACTGCAGGAGCTGCCACACCTGCCAGATCTCTGGTAAGGTTGGCTCCAAGAATGTGGCACCTTTAGTGCCCCTCCCAGTTGTGGGAGTCCCGTTTGAGAGAGTATGGATTGACATTGTTGGTCCCCTTGATCCTCCAACCTCCTCAGGCAACAGATTTATACTTGTTGTAGTAGACCATGCTACTAGGTACCCTGAGGCAATTCCTATGAGGACTGTTACAGCTCCGGCTGTGGCTAAGGCCCTCCTTGGTATTTTTACCAGGGTCGAGTTTCCTAAGGAAGTAATCTCTGACAGGGGGTCAAACTTTATGTGCCACTACATGAAGGCCATGTGGAAAACCTGTGGAGTTACTTACAAGTTCTCAACAGTTTACCACCCACAAACCAATGGCTTGGTAGAACGGTTCAACCGAACCACGAAGAGCATGATAGGTGCTTTAGAGGAACCCCTTAAGCGTAAGTGGGACCTTCTACTGCCATGCCTTCTCTTTGCTTATAGAGAAGTCCCTCAGGAGGGAGTAGGTTATTCTCCCTTCGAACTTCTCTACGGTCATCCCGTCAGAGGTCCATTGGCCCTGATTAAGGAGGGTTTGGAGGGTGCTCCTTCCCCCAAGCCAGTCAGAGTAACTGACTACGTGATAGGTCTCCGGAGGAGGATGTCGCACATGATGACAGAAGCAAGCGATAACTTGAAAGCTAGACAAGCATTGGTCAAGCACTGGCACGGTCAAAAGGCTAACATGGTTGAGTTTGCTCAAGACCAGCTCGTTCTCGTTATGATCCCAACAAAGGCAGAGGGCCTTGCAAGACAAATGGATGGGACCCTTCAGAGTTGTGGGTAAACTCGGAGAGGTCAACTATCTGGTGGACTTGGCCAATCCCAAGGAGGCTCCGACAGTCTTCCACACCAACCGACTCAAAGCGTATGTCTCCCGACCTGATGTAAGAGCGTTGCTTCTAGCATCATCCGAGGAAGAAGAAGAGAGTGAAGCTCTTCCGGATCTCCTCAGAGGCTTACCGTTAGACAAAAACATTGAAGGAGTAAATCTCTCCTCCAATCTGACACCCGAGCAGCAAGAAGATTGCAAATCTATATTGAATCAGTTTGCCTCTCTGTTCTTGCTTTCACCGTGCTTGACCCCTTGGGGCCAGCATGACATACTCACTGGTGACTATCTGCCAGTCAAAAGCAGAGTATACCGAATGTCAGAAAACGTACGAACCCACATCAAAATTGAGGTCAGCAAGATGCTTGATCTCGGGGTAATAGAGCCCTCTACTAGTCCATGGTCTAGCCCAGTTGTGTTAGTACCAAAGGCTGGATCTAAAGAGCTTAGATTCTGCGTGGTTTATAGAGCTCTTAATGCAGTCACCAAGACTGATGCCCACCCTTTGCCAAGAACAGATGAGTTGGTGGATAAACTTGGCGCAGCCAAGTTCCTCAGCACATTTGACTTGACATCAGGCTATTGACAAATAGCCCTGACAGACCATGCCAAGGAGAAAACTGCATTTTCTACCCCCGTTGGCTTATACCAGTTTAAGGTAATGCCGTTCGGATTGAAGAATGCACCTGCTACGTTTCAACGGATGGTAAACCAGGTTCTGAATGGGATGGAGGACTTCTGCATGGCATACTTGGATGACATAGCAGTGTTCAGCAATTCCTGGGAAGAACATGTAACCCACCTGAGAGATGTTTTGCAGGCTCTTGGATGAGCCAATCTGACCATAAAGGTGAGTAAGTGCCAAGTTGGACAGAGTAAGGTAGTCTACCTTGGACATGAGGTAGGAGGTGGAGAAATAAGGCCTTTGCTCAGTAAGATTGAAGCTGTGCAAAATTGGACAACACCTACTACTCAAACCCAAGTGAGAGCCTTCCTAGGCCTCACTGGGTATTACAGGAATTTCATAGACAACTATGGGACTATAGCTTCTCCACGGAATGTCTTCTCCTCGCCCAAATTTCCTAAAAAGGTTAGATGGAACGAGGAGTGCAATCAGGCTTTTGAAAACCTGAAAAAGGCTCTTTGCCAAGCCCCAGTACTCAGAGCTCCTGATTACCGCCAACACTTCATTGTGCAGACAGATGCTTCAAATGTAGGAATAGGTGCCATACTCAGTCAACTGGATGGGAAAGGTAGGGAGTACCCCGTTTGCTTGATCAGCCGCAAGCTGAAGGATCCTGAAACAAGGTGGGCAATAATTGAAAGAGAGTGCTTTGCTATCGTGTGGGCTCTGAAGAAGTTTAGGCCGTACTTGTATGGTTCTACTTTTGTCATTCAGACTGACCACCAACCCTTGAGATGGTTAATGCAAATGAAAGGGGAAAACGCTAAACTATTGAGATGGTCGATCTGCCTGCAAGGGTTTAATTTCACCATTGAGCACAGGTCAGGGTGTCACCACCAAAATGCTGATGGTCTCTCTAGGATGTATGTCATCGACTAGAGGTATGAGATTCATCCAGGAGTGGATTGAATCCTCCTGTCCCTTAGTCTGGGTGGGGGGGCGAGTGTTAGGGAGAATTCTCTGTTTAGGCTGAATTTCCTAACCTAGTGAGTTCCCCAACAGCTTTGCAGGATTTCTGGAGTTTGTTTTTTCCATCCTGCCAAGAGTGCGACTCTTTTTCTCCCACTCTTGGACATGAATGTGTGTAATTCCTTTGAATGTCAATGTGTTCTATGGGCTATGGGGTCTTTTACTCCATAGGGTCTCATATGTTTTACTATGTGTGTTACAACGCACCCTCCGTGCCATAGCACTGGGGCGTCCTAGCGGACCTCCATCATAGACTCCATACCCGGGGACTGACTACTGTCTCCCCGGGCATGTAAAGTCACCATTGGCTTTACTAGACCTAAATTTAGTAACAGAACTAGTACAAACCATCCTATTGTGGACGTACTAGTAGGGGTAATTCGATTACTCCTGGGTCTGTTATTCGAGGGGGCACTGTCCCGTCCCCCCTCGTCGAGTTTTGGCTGGTGGCAGTGGAAACTACTTGTTATATTCGACCCCGAATATAACCCTATGGGATTCTTCCCATTGTTGGGGATTAATACTTTTTCTTGTTAATCTCTAACATACCACCGGTCTACTTATCTTAAATAAGTCTATCGGATGGTATTTTCTGCCAGAACTCGGTTTTTAAAATGGCGTCTGTGTTCGTCTCTGTGACTCCTAAACCAAAGGTTGAGCCTTTGTTCCACTTTTGGCAGGCTTCTGTACAGAGACCCTCCAAAGTGGTGCCATTCTGTCTGGGTTACCACAGGGGTGTGGGAGGGGGTTTAGGCACCCTGGACCGAGTTGCCTTGCCAACTCCTGTCGCACTCTGGTGTGATTGGCTCAAGTGGTGAGCCTCCCCGCTCACCACTGTGCGTGTTTTGACTGACAGCTAGGCTGAATGAATGGGGGTTTTCTGCATAAAAGCAGGGCTTTTGGGACTGGATCTTCAGAAGTCGCCACAGGACCTAAGAATCCGACGAGGGTAAAGCTGAGCCAACCTGCAATGACGACACCTTCGGTGGAGCCCTGCTGAACCGACTCACCATTTCCCGACGACAGAGGAGATCTCCCTGCCGGAGAGTCTCTTCCCCTGACTGGTGGGAACAACCAGTCACTTTTGCTTAATCTTTGCTCCAGGACGCAGTGGTCGAATTGCCCGTGCAGAGCACCTCGGCAACCGGGTACCGCAACCAAAAGGTGGTGCCTTGTGATGGAGCACTCCGCGGCTGGTCTCTTCCTTGGTGGTGCACCGGACTTCACTTTTCTTCGACGACGAGATCCTCCCTACTCTTGACAAAGACCCGACGTGCATCCACCACCAGGAACAACTGCCCCCGCCGGAGCTGACTCGCCACAAACAAGGTACCGTACCCACCTGGCTCCCCTTTCTGCCGGATAGAGTGAGGTGTCTGAATCCTCGCCTTTCCATTGGGTCGCCTCCCAGCGTTCTTTAACTTTCTGTTCTGAACTGGTGTGCACACCATGCACAAAGCTCAGCACTAAAAAGCAACTTTCAAAAACATGTCTACTATGGAAGCTTACAATCGAGAATCCTTGTCAGGTGAAAATACTGAGAGTTTACGAGCTCTCTGTAGGCAAGAAAATCTTTCTGTAAGAGGCAAGAAGTTAGAACTGATAGCGAGATTGCTGGAAAACCAAAGTATGGGTACTGGTTCAGAGGAACCAACTTCTCCAGCAGATATAGATAACGGTGATGGTGTTGATCTAAATCGTAATTCTAATGATAGTGATGAAGAGGCTGAAGAGGAAGGAGAGGCTAACGAAACTGTCTCCCCTGCTCCTCTACCTGCCTTACCAGCTGTACCTACGGGGCCCATACCAGGTCCCACATGTAACCCTGCTTATTTTGAACTTGAAAAATGAAGCTCGAATTAGAATAGAAACGGTTCTTGGCTCAATCTGAAAGAAACCCAGATCTCGAGTTCAGACGGATGAATGCCCAGGCTGAGCAGAAGCAAGCTGAGTTAAGGCTCAGGGAAATAGAACTTAATCACGAGTTAGAGATGAAAAAGTTGTCTATGGAAAATGCTTCTCTCTCCTCTGGTTCCTCTAGGAGCTCCAGTCCCAAAAGACCCCGGATGCCAAAGGAATTAGTGGGTATGTATGAACCGAGATTGGATGTGTTAGAATGGTTAAAGCTGTTTGAGTACAATCATGGGCTCCAAGACATAACCAGGAATGATTTACTTCCCTTGTTGTTCTCTAGGCTCCCCCCTGTTGCGACTGATGTGGTAATGGAGTTGGGGGAGGCGGATAAGACGGATTACGAAAGTGTGAAACTAGCTTTGATAGCTAGATTCGGGAAGACCCCTTCCCAGTATCTTAAGAGGTTTAGAACCCTCAAAAAGCATGATGGTACCCCTTGGGCTACCTGGGTGAGTGAAGGGTTGAAAAACTTAGAGGGATGGATTAAGGTTTACAAAGTGAACACTTATGAGGGTATGAAGAATCTTTTTATGTTGGAGTCGATTTATGATGCCTGTTCTCCTGAGCTCAGACAGCACTTGGCTGATTCGAAGGAATTGGATTCCCGGAAGCTGGCTAAGGCTGCTGACTTGTGGGTTGCCAACAGGGCTACTCACAAGGATTCTGGGGCAACTCAGAAAAAGGATGAGGGAAAACAGCCTAAAAAAGACTGAAAAGAGAATTCGAATAACTCAAATTCCAAAGAGGGCCCCAAACAAAACCAGAAGGGTAAGCCACAAGTAAAACCGCAGCAGAATAGTATGTCTTCTGGTGCCAAACCGGAAGGAGGCCGGAACAAGCCACCATTCCAGAAAGCATTTGGTAAATGCTTTGTTTGTGGCTCAACTGACCACGTGAAAGGAGATCCCAGATGTAAGGGTAAACCTTCAGGGGTCCAGCTTGTCTCCTTAGCCTTTGCTCCAGAGGAGGAAGTCCAAATGGCAAGTGGAAACTTTCTACTACTAGCTGATGAACCCATTGGAGTCTCAGCCAGCGTTTCTTTAGTATCTCTGAGGTTGTGGGAACAACAGAATTTAGCTGTCTATAATTCTATCCCCGATAATACTAAAGAGTATTATAAGGACAGTGTCCAGGTGAATGGTCAGGAGACTCCTGCCATTAGGGACACTGAGGCCAGCATAACTGTGGTGGATACATCATTTTTTCAGGCTGAGGATGTTGCTAAGGCACCCAAACGCCTCACCAAGTTAGCTGGAGGGCCTGTGCAGATGCTTCCCCAATTACCAGTTCTCATCCAGTGTAACGACATGACTGTGAAGATACCTGTCAGCATACAGAGTGAGGTACCAGGACGCGTACTGTTGGGTAACGATTTGAAAACTCTCGGAGTTGTATCGCATACTCCCAGACCTCCTAGTAAACGGTTACAGGAGCTAACCAGACCTGCAAGAGAGAGGACCATACACGGTACTCTCTAGGAGATGATGAAGAAATAGATCACTCCTGCTCCACTGGAATTGTCGGCAGCTGTCTCGAAGAAATCAGAAGCGAAAGGGAAACCTAAGACTTCTACCCCAAAACCAGCAGCCAGCATTTCAGTGCAGCCAACAAGGACTTCCCCGTGGTTGTCCAAAATTACACCCGTAACTCCACCTCCAGCTGAGGCTGAGAGGGAGGTACAACCTGTGTGGTAGAATTAGACTCTGAAGAAGAGCTAATGGAAGGCCAGGAACTCATTGGAGATCTGGATCCTGTTGACCATCCTGAGCTGCAGTCGTTACTGGCAGAAGGTGGACCCAGCAGGGCAGACTTTAGTAAGGGTCAGAGAGAATGTCCAACTCTGGAAGGTCTTTGCCACCAGGCAGAAGCTCAGGCTGAAGGGCAAGAGCCTGGGAAATACAGGTTGCACTGGGAAGATGGCCTCTTCTACAGTGACCCGACAGAGTCTGCACCTGGAGACTACAAGCGGCTTGTAGTACCCCAAGAGAACAGACCACAGTTCTTGCAATTAGCTCACGAGATTCCTTTGGCTGGTCACTTGAGTTTCAAGAAGACTAAGGAAAGGCTCTCTCTCTACTTCTATTGGCCAAAGATGGGGGCCGAAGTAGAAAAACACTGCAGGAGCTGCCACACCTGCCAGATCTCTGGTAAGGTTGGCTCCAAGAATGTGGCACCTTTAGTGCCCCTCCCAGTTGTGGGAGTCCCGTTTGAGAGAGTATGGATTGACATTGTTGGTCCCCTTGATCCTCCAACCTCCTCAGGCAACAGATTTATACTTGTTGTAGTAGACCATGCTACTAGGTACCCTGAGGCAATTCCTATGAGGACTGTTACAGCTCCGGCTGTGGCTAAGGCCCTCCTTGGTATTTTTACCAGGGTCGAGTTTCCTAAGGAAGTAATCTCTGACAGGGGGTCAAACTTTATGTGCCACTACATGAAGGCCATGTGGAAAACCTGTGGAGTTACTTACAAGTTCTCAACAGTTTACCACCCACAAACCAATGGCTTGGTAGAACGGTTCAACCGAACCACGAAGAGCATGATAGGTGCTTTAGAGGAACCCCTTAAGTGTAAGTGGGACCTTCTACTGCCATGCCTTCTCTTTGCTTATAGAGAAGTCCCTCAGGAGGGAGTAGGATATTCTCCCTTCGAACTTCTCTACGGTCATCCCGTCAGAGGTCCATTGGCCCTGATTAAGGAGGGGTTGGAGGGTGCTCCTTCCCCCAAGCCAGTCAGAGTAACTGACTACGTGATAGGTCTCCGGAGGAGGATGTCGCACATGATGACAGAAGCAAGCGATAACTTGAAAGCTAGACAAGCATTGGTCAAGCACTGGCACGGTCAAAAGGCTAACATGGTTGAGTTTGCTCAAGACCAGCTCGTTCTCGTTATGATCCCAACAAAGGCAGAGGGCCTTGCAAGACAAATGGATGGGACCCTTCAGAGTTGTGGGTAAACTCAGAGAGGTCAACTATCTGGTGGACTTGGCCAATCCCAAGGAGGCTCCGACAGTCTTCCACACCAACCGACTCAAAGCGTATGTCTCCCGACCTGATGTAAGAGCGTTGCTTCTAGCATCATCCGAGGAAGAAGAAGAGAGTGAAGCTCTTCCGGATCTCCTCAGAGGCTTACCGTTAGACAAAAACATTGAAGGAGTAAATCTCTCCTCCAATCTGACACCCGAGCAGCAAGAAGATTGCAAATCTATGTTGAATCAGTTTGCCTCTCTGTTCTTGCTTTCACCGGGCTTGACCCCTTGGGGCCAGCATGACATACTCACTGGTGACTATCTGCCAGTCAAAAGCAGAGGATACCGAATGTCAGAAAACGTACGAACCCACATCAAAATTGAGGTCAGCAAGATGCTTGATCTCGGGGTAATAGAGCCCTCTACTAGTCCATGGTCTAGCCCAGTTGTGTTAGTACCAAAGGCTGGATCTAAAGAGCTTAGATTCTGCGTGGATTATAGAGCTCTTAATGCAGTCACCAAGACTGATGCCCACCCTTTGCCAAGAACAGATGAGTTGGTGGATAAACTTGGCGCAGCCAAGTTCCTCAGCACATTTGACTTGACATCAGGCTATTGACAAATAGCCCTGACAGACCATGCCAAGGAGAAAACTGCATTTTCTACCCCCGTTGGCTTATACCAGTTTAAGGTAATGCCGTTCGGATTGAAGAATGCACCTGCTACGTTTCAACGGATGGTAAACCAGGTTCTGAATGGGATGGAGGACTTCTGCATGGCATACTTGGATGACATAGCAGTGTTCAGCAATTCCTGGGAAGAACATGTAACCCACCTGAGAGATGTTTTGCAGGCTCTTGGACGAGCCAATCTGACCATAAAGGTGAGTAAGTGCCAAGTTGGACAGAGTAAGGTAGTCTACCTTGGACATGAGGTAGGAGGTGGAGAAATAAGGCCTTTGCTCAGTAAGATTGAAGCTGTGCAAAATTGGACAACACCTACTACTCAAACCCAAGTGAGAGCCTTCCTAGGCCTCACTGGGTATTACAGGAATTTCATAGACAACTATGGGACTATAGCTTCTCCACGGAATGTCTTCTCCTCGCCCAAATTTCCTAAAAAGGTTAGATGGAACGAGGAGTGCAATCAGACTTTTGAAAACCTGAAAAAGGCTCTTTGCCAAGCCCCAGTACTCAGAGCTCCTGATTACCGCCAACACTTCATTGTGCAGACAGATGCTTCAAATGTAGGAATAGGTGCCATACTCAGTCAACTGGATGGGAAAGGTAGGGAGTACCCCGTTTGCTTGATCAGCCGCAAGCTGAAGGATCCTGAAACAAGGTGGGCAATAATTGAAAGAGAGTGCTTTGCTATCGTGTGGGCTCTGAAGAAGTTTAGGCCGTACTTGTATGGTTCTACTTTTGTCATTCAGACTGACCACCAACCCTTGAGATGGTTAATGCAAATGAAAGGGGAAAACGCTAAACTATTGAGATGGTCGATCTGCCTGCAAGGGTTTAATTTCACCATTGAGCACAGGTCAGGGTGTCACCACCAAAATGCTGATGGTCTCTCTAGGATGTATGTCATCGACTAGAGGTATGAGATTCATCCAGGAGTGGATTGAATCCTCCTGTCCCTTAGTCTGGGTGGGGGGGCGAGTGTTAGGGAGAATTCTCTGTTTAGGCTGAATTTCCTAACCTAGTGAGTTCCCCAACAGCTTTGCAGGATTTCTGGAGTTTGTTTTTTCCATCCTGCCAAGAGTGCGACTCTTTTTCTCCCACTCTTGGACATGAATGTGTGTAATTCCTTTGAATGTCAATGTGTTCTATGGGCTATGGGGTCTTTTACTCCATAGGGTCTCATATGTTTTACTATGTGTGTTACAACGCACCCTCCGTGCCATAGCACTGGGGCGTCCTAGCGGACCTCCATCATAGACTCCATACCCGGGGACTGACTACTGTCTCCCCGGGCATGTAAAGTCACCATTGGCTTTACTAGACCTAAATTTAGTAACAGAACTAGTACAAACCATCCTATTGTGGACGTACTAGTAGGGGTAATTCGATTACTCCTGGGTCTGTTATTCGAGGGGGCACTGTCCCGTCCCCCCTCGTCGAGTTTTGGCTGGTGGCAGTGGAAACTACTTGTTATATTCGACCCCGAATATAACCCTATGGGATTCTTCCCATTGTTGGGGATTAATACTTTTTCTTGTTAATCTCTAACATACCACCGGTCTACTTATCTTAAATAAGTCTATCGGATGGTATTTTCTGCCAGAACTCGGTTTTTAAAATGGCGTCTGTGTTCGTCTCTGTGACTCCTAAACCAAAGGTTGAGCCTTTGTTCCACTTTTGGCAGGCTTCTGTACAGAGACCCTCCAAAGTGGTGCCATTCTGTCAGGGGTGTGGGAGGGGGTTTAGGCACCCTGGACCGAGTTGCCTTGCCAACTCCTGTCGCACTCTGGTGTGATTGGCTCAAGTGGTGAGCCTCCCCGCTCACCACTGTGCGTGTTTTGACTGACAGCTAGGCTGAATGAATGGGGGTTTTCTGCATAAAAGCAGGGCTTTTGGGACTGGATCTTCAGAAGTCGCCACAGGACCTAAGAATCCGACGAGGGTAAAGCTGAGCCAACCTGCAATGACGACACCTTCGGTGGAGCCCTGCTGAACCGACTCACCATTTCCCGACGACAGAGGAGATCTCCCTGCCGGAGAGTCTCTTCCCCTGACTGGTGGGAACAACCAGTCACTTTTGCTTAATCTTTGCTCCAGGACGCAGTGGTCGAATTGCCCGTGCAGAGCACCTCGGCAACCGGGTACCGCGACCAAAAGGTGGTGCCTTGTGATGGAGCACTCCGCGGCTGGTCTCTTCCTTGGTGGTGCACCGGACTTCACTTTTCTTCGACGACGAGATCCTCCCTACTCTTGACAAAGACCCGACGTGCATCCACCACCAGGAACAACTGCCCCCGCCGGAGCTGACTCGCCACAAACAAGGTACCGTACCCACCTGGCTCCCCTTTCTGCCGGATAGAGTGAGGTGTCTGAATCCTCGCCTTTCCATTGGGTCGCCTCCCAGCGTTCTTTAACTTTCTGTTCTGAACTGGTGTGCACACCATGCACAAAGCTCAGCACTAAAAAGCAACTTTCAAAAACATGTCTACTATGGAAGCTTACAATCGAGAATCCTTGTCAGGTGAAAATACTGAGAGTTTACGAGCTCTCTGTAGGCAAGAAAATCTTTCTGTAAGAGGCAAGAAGTTAGAACTGATAGCGAGATTGCTGGAAAACCAAAGTATGGGTACTGGTTCAGAGGAACCAACTTCTCCAGCAGATATAGATAACGGTGATGGTGTTGATCTAAATCGTAATTCTAATGATAGTGATGAAGAGGCTGAAGAGGAAGGAGAGGCTAACGAAACTGTCTCCCCTGCTCCTCTACCTGCCTTACCAGCTGTACCTACGGGGCCCATACCAGGTCCCACATGTAACCCTGCTTATTTTGAACTTGAAAAATGAAGCTCGAATTAGAATAGAAACGGTTCTTGGCTCAATCTGAAAGAAACCCAGATCTCGAGTTCAGACGGATGAATGCCCAGGCTGAGCAGAAGCAAGCTGAGTTAAGGCTCAGGGAAATAGAACTTAATCCCGAGTTAGAGATGAAAAAGTTGTCTATGGAAAATGCTTCTCTCTCCTCTGGTTCCTCTAGGAGCTCGAGTCCCAAAAGACCCCGGATGCCAAAGGAATTAGTGGGTATGTATGAACCGAGATTGGATGTGTTAGAATGGTTAAAGCTGTTTGAGTACAATCATGGGCTCCAAGACATAACCAGGAATGATTTACTTCCCTTGTTGTTCTCTAGGCTCCCCCCTGTTGCGACTGATGTGGTAATGGAGTTGGGGGAGGCGGATAAGACGGATTACGAAAGTGTGAAACTAGCTTTGATAGCTAGATTCGGGAAGACCCCTTCCCAGTATCTTAAGAGGTTTAGAACCCTCAAAAAGCATGATGGTACCCCTTGGGCTACCTGGGTGAGTGAAGGGTTGAAAAACTTAGAGGGATGGATTAAGGTTTACAAAGTGAACACTTATGAGGGTATGAAGAATCTTTTTATGTTGGAGTCGATTTATGATGCCTGTTCTCCTGAGCTCAGACAGCACTTGGCTGATTCGAAGGAATTGGATTCCCGGAAGCTGGCTAAGGCTGCTGACTTGTGGGTTGCCAACAGGGCTACTCACAAGGATTCTGGGGCAACTCAGAAAAAGGATGAGGGAAAACAGCCTAAAAAAGACTGAAAAGAGAATTCGAATAACTCAAATTCCAAAGAGGGCCCCAAACAAAACCAGAAGGGTAAGCCACAAGTAAAACCGCAGCAGAATAGTATGTCTTCTGGTGCCAAACCGGAAGGAGGCCGGAACAAGCCACCATTCCAGAAAGCATTTGGTAAATGCTTTGTTTGTGGCTCAACTGACCACATGAAAGGAGATCCCAGATGTAAGGGTAAACCTTCAGGGGTCCAGCTTGTCTCCTTAGCCTTTGCTCCAGAGGAGGAAGTCCAAATGGCAAGTGGAAACTTTCTACTACTAGCTGATGAACCCATTGGAGTCTCAGCCAGCGTTTCTTTAGTATCTCTGAGGTTGTGGGAACAACAGAATTTAGCTGTCTATAATTCTATCCCCGATAATACTAAAGAGTATTATAAGGACAGTGTCCAGGTGAATGGTCAGGAGACTCCTGCCATTAGGGACACTGAGGCCAGCATAACTGTGGTGGATACATCATTTTTTCAGGCTGAGGATGTTGCTAAGGCACCCAAACGCCTCACCAAGTTAGCTGGAGGGCCTGTGCAGATGCTTCCCCAATTACCAGTTCTCATCCAGTGTAACGACATGACTGTGAAGATACCTGTCAGCATACAGAGTGAGGTACCAGGACGCGTACTGTTGGGTAACGATTTGAAAACTCTCGGAGTTGTATCGCATACTCCCAGACCTCCTAGTAAACGGTTACAGGAGCTAACCAGACCTGCAAGAGAGAGGACCATACACGGTACTCTCTAGGAGATGATGAAGAAATAGATCACTCCTGCTCCACTGGAATTGTCGGCAGCTGTCTCGAAGAAATCAGAAGCGAAAGGGAAACCTAAGACTTCTACCCCAAAACCAGCAGCCAGCATTTCAGTGCAGCCAACAAGGACTTCCCCGTGGTTGTCCAAAATTACACCCGTAACTCCACCTCCAGCTGAGGCTGAGAGGGAGGTACAACCTGTGTGGTAGAATTAGACTCTGAAGAAGAGCTAATGGAAGGCCAGGAACTCATTGGAGATCTGGATCCTGTTGACCATCCTGAGCTGCAGTCGTTACTGGCAGAAGGTGGACCCAGCAGGGCAGACTTTAGTAAGGGTCAGAGAGAATGTCCAACTCTGGAAGGTCTTTGCCACCAGGCAGAAGCTCAGGCTGAAAGGCAAGAGCCTGGGAAATACAGGTTGCACTGGGAAGATGGCCTCTTCTACAGTGACCCGACAGAGTTTGCACCTGGAGACTACAAGCGGCTTGTAGTACCCCAAGAGAACAGACCACAGTTCTTGCAATTAGCTCACGAGATTCCTTTGGCTGGTCACTTGAGTTTCAAGAAGACTAAGGAAAGGCTCTCTCTCTACTTCTATTGGCCAAAGATGGGGGCCGAAGTAGAAAAACACTGCAGGAGCTGCCACACCTGCCAGATCTCTGGTAAGGTTGGCTCCAAGAATGTGGCACCTTTAGTGCACCTCCCAGTGGTGGGAGTCCCGTTTGAGAGAGTATGGATTGACATTGTTGGTCCCCTTGATCCTCCAACCTCCTCAGGCAACAGATTTATACTTGTTGTAGTAGACCATGCTACTAGGTACCCTGAGGCAATTCCTATGAGGACTGTTACAGCTCCGGCTGTGGCTAAGGCCCTCCTTGGTATTTTTACCAGGGTCGAGTTTCCTAAGGAAGTAATCTCTGACAGGGGGTCAAACTTTATGTGCCACTACATGAAGGCCATGTGGAAAACCTGTGGAGTTACTTACAAGTTCTCAACAGTTTACCACCCACAAACCAATGGCTTGGTAGAACGGTTCAACCGAACCACGAAGAGCATGATAGGTGCTTTAGAGGAACCCCTTAAGCGTAAGTGGGACCTTCTACTGCCATGCCTTCTCTTTGCTTATAGAGAAGTCCCTCAGGAGGGAGTAGGTTATTCTCCCTTCGAACTTCTCTACGGTCATCCCGTCAGAGGTCCATTGGCCCTGATTAAGGAGGGGTTGGAGGGTGCTCCTTCCCCCAAGCCAGTCAGAGTAACTGACTACGTGATAGGTCTCCGGAGGAGGATGTCGCACATGATGACAGAAGCAAGCGATAACTTGAAAGCTAGACAAGCATTGGTCAAGCACTGGCACGGTCAAAAGGCTAACATGGTTGAGTTTGCTCAAGACCAGCTCGTTCTCGTTATGATCCCAACAAAGGCAGAGGGCCTTGCAAGACAAATGGATGGGACCCTTCAGAGTTGTGGGTAAACTCGGAGAGGTCAACTATCTGGTGGACTTGGCCAATCCCAAGGAGGCTCCGACAGTCTTCCACACCAACCGACTCAAAGCGTATGTCTCCCGACCTGATGTAAGAGCGTTGCTTCTAGCATCATCCGAGGAAGAAGAAGAGAGTGAAGCTCTTCCGGATCTCCTCAGAGGCTTACCGTTAGACAAAAACATTGAAGGAGTAAATCTCTCCTCCAATCTGACACCCGAGCAGCAAGAAGATTGCAAATCTATGTTGAATCAGTTTGCCTCTCTGTTCTTGCTTTCACCGTGCTTGACCCCTTGGGGCCAGCATGACATACTCACTGGTGACTATCTGCCAGTCAAAAGCAGAGGATACCGAATGTCAGAAAACGTACGAACCCACATCAAAATTGAGGTCAGCAAGATGCTTGATCTCGGGGTAATAGAGCCCTCTACTAGTCCATGGTCTAGCCCAGTTGTGTTAGTACCAAAGGCTGGATCTAAAGAGCTTAGATTCTGCGTGGATTATAGAGCTCTTAATGCAGTCACCAAGACTGATGCCCACCCTTTGCCAAGAACAGATGAGTTGGTGGATAAACTTGGCGCAGCCAAGTTCCTCAGCACATTTGACTTGACATCAGGCTATTGACAAATAGCCCTGACAGACCATGCCAAGGAGAAAACTGCATTTTCTACCCCCGTTGGCTTATACCAGTTTAAGGTAATGCCGTTCGGATTGAAGAATGCACCTGCTACGTTTCAACGGATGGTAAACCAGGTTCTGAATGGGATGGAGGACTTCTGCATGGCATACTTGGATGACATAGCAGTGTTCAGCAATTCCTGGGAAGAACATGTAACCCACCTGAGAGATGTTTTGCAGGCTCTTGGACGAGCCAATCTGACCATAAAGGTGAGTAAGTGCCAAGTTGGACAGAGTAAGGTAGTCTACCTTGGACATGAGGTAGGAGGTGGAGAAATAAGGCCTTTGCTCAGTAAGATTGAAGCTGTGCAAAATTGGACAACACCTACTACTCAAACCCAAGTGAGAGCCTTCCTAGGCCTCACTGGGTATTACAGGAATTTCATAGACAACTATGGGACTATAGCTTCTCCACGGAATGTCTTCTCCTCGCCCAAATTTCCTAAAAAGGTTAGATGGAACGAGGAGTGCAATCAGGCTTTTGAAAACCTGAAAAAGGCTCTTTGCCAAGCCCCAGTACTCAGAGCTCCTGATTACCGCCAACACTTCATTGTGCAGACAGATGCTTCAAATGTAGGAATAGGTGCCATACTCAGTCAACTGGATGGGAAAGGTAGGGAGTACCCCGTTTGCTTGATCAGCCGCAAGCTGAAGGATCCTGAAACAAGGTGGGCAATAATTGAAAGAGAGTGCTTTGCTATCGTGTGGGCTCTGAAGAAGTTTAGGCCGTACTTGTATGGTTCTACTTTTGTCATTCAGACTGACCACCAACCCTTGAGATGGTTAATGCAAATGAAAGGGGAAAACGCTAAACTATTGAGATGGTCGATCTGCCTGCAAGGGTTTAATTTCACCATTGAGCACAGGTCAGGGTGTCACCACCAAAATGCTGATGGTCTCTCTAGGATGTATGTCATCGACTAGAGGTATGAGATTCATCCAGGAGTGGATTGAATCCTCCTGTCCCTTAGTCTGGGGGGGGGGGGGCGAGTGTTAGGGAGAATTCTCTGTTTAGGCTGAATTTCCTAACCTAGTGAGTTCCCCAACAGCTTTGCAGGATTTCTGGAGTTTGTTTTTTCCATCCTGCCAAGAGTGCGACTCTTTTTCTCCCACTCTTGGACATGAATGTGTGTAATTCCTTTGAATGTCAATGTGTTCTATGGGCTATGGGGTCTTTTACTCCATAGGGTCTCATATGTTTTACTATGTGTGTTACAACGCACCCTCCGTGCCATAGCACTGGGGCGTCCTAGCGGACCTCCATCATAGACTCCATACCCGGGGACTGACTACTGTCTCCCCGGGCATGTAAAGTCACCATTGGCTTTACTAGACCTAAATTTAGTAACAGAACTAGTACAAACCATCCTATTGTGGACGTACTAGTAGGGGTAATTCGATTACTCCTGGGTCTGTTATTCGAGGGGGCACTGTCCCGTCCCCCCTCGTCGAGTTTTGGCTGGTGGCAGTGGAAACTACTTGTTATATTCGACCCCGAATATAACCCTATGGGATTCTTCCCATTGTTGGGGATTAATACTTTTTCTTGTTAATCTCTAACATACCACCAGTCTACTTATCTTAAATAAGTCTATCGGATGGTATTTTCTGCCAGAACTCGGTTTTTAAAATGGCGTCTGTGTTCGTCTCTGTGACTCCTAAACCAAAGGTTGAGCCTTTGTTCCACTTTTGGCAGGCTTCTGTACAGAGACCCTCCAAAGTGGTGCCATTCTGTCTGGGTTACCACAGGGGTGTGGGAGGGGGTTTAGGCACCCTGGGCCGAGTTGCCTTGCCAACTCCTGTCGCACTCTGGTGTGATTGGCTCAAGTGGTGAGCCACCCCGCTCACCACTGTGCGTGTTTTGACTGACAGCTAGGCTGAATGAATGGGGGTTTTCTGCATAAAAGCAGGGCTTTTGGGACTGGATCTTCAGAAGTCGCCACAGGACCTAAGAATCCGACGAGGGTAAAGCTGAGCCAACCTGCAATGACGACACCTTCGGTGGAGCCCTGCTGAACCGACTCACCATTTCCCGACGACAGAGCAGATCTCCCTGCCGGAGAGTCTCTTCCCCTGACTGGTGGGAACAACCAGTCACTTTTGCTTAATCTTTGCTCCAGGACGCAGTGGTCGAATTGCCCGTGCAGAGCACCTCGGCAACCGGGTACCGCGACCAAAAGGTGGTGCCTTGTGATGGAGCACTCCGCGGCTGGTCTCTTCCTTGGTGGTGCACCGGACTTCACTTTTCTTCGACGACGAGATCCTCCCTACTCTTGACAAAGACCCGACGTGCATCCACCACCAGGAACAACTGCCCCCGCCGGAGCTGACTCGCCACAAACAAGGTACCGTACCCACCTGGCTCCCCTTTCTGCCGGATAGAGTGAGGTGTCTGAATCCTCGCCTTTCCATTGGGTCGCCTCCCAGCGTTCTTTAACTTTCTGTTCTGAACTGGCCCAACTTTTCCATAACAATTTGCGATAAAGACTCGAAGCGCATTTCCACTCAGACACTTTTGGGACATATCGCCTTGCCTCTCTCCGAGTGGGCCTGGCCTCTGAACTTTGTGATCTGCAGTAGACCCTGCCTTACTTGCCTTGCATTTGTCCGTAAAGTATTGGTAGCAAGTTGATTTCATAACCTGCCTTATTTTTCTCTCCCGTCCTAACGAATACTAGAGTGCCATCTAGGTTAAAGCATACACCTCTGTCTGCAAATAAGTGATGCCGGTAAACCTAGACTTGTCGAACTATTGTTAGGGGGATTGATCTTTTTCTTCGTCTAGTAATTGTGATTGAAGTTGTTTGCCGTATTAGTGCCAGAGTGTGTTCTATAGATGTGTTGTTATAAATAAATATCTTTATATCTTTACACAGAAGCCTTGTTCCGTGTTTGCTTGTTCTACTGTGTAGATTGCCCTATTTTGTATACTCCACATACTGTCTAACTCTTCTTGAGGGAAGTCTGACTGCTCAGCCACAGCTACCAAGTGAATCTGTATGGTACAGACTGCTACCAAGTGGGTTTACTGCCAAACACCTGTAGTCCTAAATCTTTTGCAGTGGTCCCATAGGGAACTGCACAGGTTTCCGCCTAACACTCATATGTTCCTCAACACACATAGTAAAACCCAAGAAAGACCTCCCAAACAGAAAATGGCAAAAAAAAGAAGACCTGGGCCATTTTGATTAAATGGTCACCCATGGGTGCTGTAATGCGGCTG
Source organism: Ambystoma mexicanum (assembly GCF_040938575.1). Classification (NCBI taxonomy): domain Eukaryota; kingdom Metazoa; phylum Chordata; class Amphibia; order Caudata; family Ambystomatidae; genus Ambystoma; species Ambystoma mexicanum. The sequence continues at coordinate 942,937,349 of NC_090927.1, forward strand.
AGGGTTCAGCCTGCGGTAGGAAAGCATAACAGTAGGAAAATGAAACCACTGCCACCAGTCATTCAAAGTAATGAGGGTAACATAAAAATGTTACATGACAGGGCAGGATAAGGGGCTACTAGGTAACCCCCCAGCACTCCACTTAAGATGAGGTGTGCTGGACCTACAAAGAGAAAAGTTAAGCAAAGTCAATTTCACTTTACTGTTCTTGGGAACAGTAGTTCACACAAGAAAAGGTATTTAAACCTTGTGAGAAATCTAAAAGGACTTCTCTGTGACACTGCACTGAGGGTGCCGTGTGTCACCATGCAAAAGTAGATGCATATGGTGTTTGTCAGACTCCAAAAACAGAGGAAACACATAATCCAAATCAAGTCAAAACACATGAGAGTGAGAAAAAGGTCTGACTCACTCCAGGGTTAAAATTAAAAAGTCCTAGGGTCTCATTACACGGTAGGCGGTAAACCATGGTGCTATTAGCACCATGGTTGCCGCCGGGACCATACCGGTACCAACATGGAGGAAAGGGGAATTACCACCCCATTCCAAGGTTGGCGGGGCGGTAATACACCCTTTCTCCATGGACCATCACCATTCCCATTTTTGCCCCATAGGGCATAATGGGAATGGGGAAGGAGCTAATTACGGTACCGCAAATTGCGGTACCGTAATTAGCACCAAGGACCCTTTGCGGGTCCCAACTTTAACGGCGGTCTACATCAGCCGTTAAGGTCGGGTCCCGCAAAGGGACATTGTAGTAAAGCGGTAAGGGTTAACGGTCACCGGTACCCTTACCGGTGACCATTAACCCTTACCACCTTCCGTGTAATGAGGCCCCTAGAGTCCAGCGGAAGAGCTGGGGGTCTCTAAGGTTAAAGGGAATTAGCCTAAAAATGAGAATTCTCCCTAACAGCGACCTAACAACACATGCGACAACATCAATTTCTCATGGCTCCACAATCAGCAAGCAAGGTACACACTAGAAGAAAGATGCATCCCGGTCACATTACAGTCACAACACCAGCACACACACCCAAATGTTGCAATACCCATGTACCACACCCTAAAACCTAATGACGCACACATCCGAATGAGAGTCAAACGTCTCCACATACACCATACACAATCAATAAATATGATCACTACCATATTCCCAATCCATGCGGAAGTTGTGTTGTACAGCAAGATGGAAGCTGCAAAGGAGGTCCAGCGCAACATGAACTTCACCGAAGGTGAGGTGGCCCTCACAGCCAAGCCATTGGACCGGAGGAAAGCTATCATACACATTCTCTAAACTATCCTAATTATCACAAACCTGCCAATAGCCATGTAAAGGGGGCAACAGATACAATTAGGTGAAAATCTCATTGTGCATATGCTCCAAACATAATGATAATTCTAAATATCACATCCATGATGGTAATACGCTTTAGTATTGTATGTGATTTGAGATATAGCATAACAAAATGCTTGAAAGTCATTGAAAAGGCCTTAAGACTTTATGTAAGAGAAACATACGTTGAGACTAATGTAACAAAAACCTTGCCATTTAGTGGAAAATATTTGATTGACGTGACGTTATGGTGATGGTTTAACATAAAACTCTTGAAATTCAACAACTGTTAGATGTTATGCCAACATATCATCTTTCATAGCTGGCAACTACCATTGGAGCACTAATTCCATTATTGGCTGTTGGAAGAACAACATAAGGATACTTGCTGGTTTGACAGCGCTTGTTGTAGGGCAATATTCGAGTTATGGGCAGCTTCTAAGAATAACATGCTCTGAGCAGGCAGTCAGCATACTCTTAAACAAGAGTGCAAAAACATCTAAATGCAAAGAAAACGGCATTCATAAAGTGGCAGTGGGATCACTTGGAAAAGAAAATTAAGGAAAACAAACAAAGGGTTTCTGGAGTCTGGTAGCTTGTGGCTTTTCAAGTCTCTCCCAAGTGGACAGAAGCGCAATCGCATTGTCTGAGTGGGCATCCTATTACAGGGCTATCCTTTAGGATGTGGAAATAGCATTCCCCTTGTTGCTTGGAAATTGAGTTGCTGCACTAGCAGGATGACTTACTCATTCGAAGAGGTGTTACAAAACTCCAAGCCAGGTAAGACTCCCGGCCCGGTTTGGTATCAGGTCAGGCATTCAAAAATGGTTCCCTGAATGGTGGGCCCGATCTTGCAAAAACATTTAACTAGATAGCACGTTCCCTGGTTGTTCCTGCTTCTTGGGAAAAGGGTATGATCATCCCTGTTTTTTTAAGAAGGGTTCAAAAACGGACCCCCACTTCTATCATCCTATTTCTTTGCTAGACTGAGCTTTCAAGATTTTCACCAGTTTCTTGGGAGTGAGACTTGCCTGTGGGTTTTGGAACATTATTTTCTACCTCCTTTTCAAGCAGGATTCAGGAAAGGCTACACCACAGTCCATCTTGCTTTTGTTCTTACAATTATAGTTGGAAATTATTTTTTATAAGGAGGCGACTGTGTTTATGCTGGCTTTTTAGATTTAGCTACGGCATTCGACTGTGGATCGTGACTTACTGTGGGATAAACTGCAGAAATTGGGTATGCCGCCCCCTCTTTTACAGCTGATTATCTGTGTTTAGTCTGGCTCAAAGGCTTTGGTTGCCAGTCAACCAGGTCAAAGGGCATCAACATAGATTATGGTTAATAAAGGGGTAACACAGGACTGACCAATGGCTCCTCGGCTTTTGATCCTCTTTTTCTCTGATTTGAATCCCAGTTTTCAGTAGGGAACAACATTCTCACCCTTTTTAAATAGTTAGCTAACCCTCCCTTCCATTTGCAGAATCCTATTTCAGTTGACTTGATTACAAAGGGAATTGACCACTATTTGGGGTATGCAGCCAGCCACTTTAAGCAACATGGTGTGAACCTAAATCTTGCCAAGACATTTGGTAGCAAAAAAACAAAATTCACTTCTTTGATTAACAAGGTCAAGATTAAAATAGTGAATACTTATCGCTACTTGGGTGTTTTTTTCAGGTAACTGTCTTGCCCTCCACACTGCAGGTGAAAAGTCATCTTCACGCAGGCTTGTGCGGCCTGGAGATATTTTACTATAAGTTTGGAGGCCACCGACTCGACTAATGTATTCAGGTCATGGGGGTCGACGTACATTCAGCCACCCTCTATAGTGGCAATATTTGGGGTTGCACAAATTGTTTTGTCCTGGATCGCACACAAAAAGTCTTTGTTAGGAAGGTAATGGGTTTGCGTACAGTGCCCCCGGGGTGGTTTTAAGTTTGGAAAACTGGTACCCCACATATTGGTGGTATGATTTAATTATCCTTTTTGGATTTCTGCCAGAAATTATTGTTAGGTTCCTCAAAATATTTTAAATGTTTTGGATGAATTAGCGCTACAGGGCTCCCTGGACATTCATCCTTGGTTGAAGAACTGTACCTCTACAAAAAGCGGGGTATAGATATTGAACAGCTCAAGACCAGTGCAATCAACAAACAAAAGCTTAAAACGATAGCCAGGGATTTGGAATTTGGCCAGACCATGAATACCATTACGAACTTGTGCTCGCTGAGATTTCTAGCGTCTACTTGTAGTTCATCTCCTGTTGCTGCGTCAGTTTGCTCGTTTTGTTCTCCAGCGCACAAGCGCATAATTGCAATGGTAAGATACAGGGGGTAATTCATAGAATTTAGCGCACAAGTGGCGCACGCGGCTCGCACACAGTGTGCGCGTGCGAATCTCTGCGCCAGCCGCGGGCGCTAAATCCATTTCCGCGCACAGCGTATTCATGGATTTTAGCTACCAAAACCAGCCGTGGCGCACAGTGGCGCAGCGACCCTGCAGCAGCACCAGTTACGGCCCCAAGAACGCCCCTCACGCAGGGAAAAGCCATCAAAATCCCCAATCCAGCGCAAAGGGCTGCACTAACCCTGTACCAGCATGGCAAGCGGGGAACGTGTATTACTGGGGTTCGCGTGAAGTCTCACACACGATTGGATCTGGGTACGTGTATTTCAGGGGTGCGTGGGAAGTTTCACACGCGATTGGCCCTGTTCGAGTGGGGTACGTGTATTACTGGGGTTTGCGGGAAGTTTCACACGCGATTGGCCCTGTGCGAGTGGGGTACGTGTATTCCTGGGGTTCGCGGGAAGTTTCACATGCGATTGCCCTTGTGCGAGTGGGGTACGTGTATTACTGGGGTTCGCGTGAAGTCTCACACGCGATATGAGCAGGGTACGTGTATTTAGGGGGTGCGCGGGGTGTCCTACATGTGAATTGGCAGTGTGGGTCCTCCCAGGTGTTCCCTCTACACCCTCCACGGCCCCTGCAGGCAGCCCACACCACAGGGGACTACCCTGCACCCCTGGTCATGTCCCACAGACAGCCCATCCACCATGGGCATGCCCCCCAGCCAAGCCACATGTCAGCTTGCACTACTGATCACCAACTCATGTCCCCCAGCACCCCCCCAGCAGTGCGGGGCACCTGACAGCAGGCTCCCACTCATGTCCCACTCATGTCCCCCTGCACCCCCACACCCCAGCAGTGCAGGGCACCTGCCAGCAGGCCCCCACTCATGTCCCACTCATGTCCTCCTGCACCCCCACCCCCCAGCAGTGCAGGGCACCTGCCAGCAGGCCCCCATTCATGTCCCTCTGCAGCCCCACCCCCAGCAGTGCAGGGCACCTACCAGCAGGCCCCCACTCATGCCCCCCTGCACCCCCCACCCAGCAGTGCAGGGCACCTGCCAGCAGGCCCCCACTCATGTCCCACTCATGTCCCCCTGCACCCCCACCCCCCAGCAGTGCAGGGCACCTGCCAGCAGGCCCCCACTCATGTCCCCCTGCACCCCCACCCCCAGCAGTGCGGGGCACCTGCCAGCAGGCCCCCACTCATGTCCCACTCATGTCCCCCTGCACTCCCACCCCCCAGCAGTGCAGGGCACCTGCCAGCAGGCCCCCACTCATGTCCCACTCATGACCCCCTGCACACCCAGCCCCCAGCAGTGCAGGGCACCTGCCAGCAGGCCCCCACTCATGTCCCACTCATGTCCCCCTGCCCCCATGTCATGACGATCCTCAATCATGGCCCTTATGGCCAGCCTCCCCAGCCCAAAGACCCAACCAAGTATTGCATCCACCCACATAGAAAAGGCAATTACATGATACAACCCCAAAGGCAAGTATGTAAATGAACACATGTCCGTCACACACACACACAATGGGAAATGTGAAAACCCATATCATGACATGCATGAAACCAATGAGATAATACTACACATCGAAGTATGAAGAAAAAAATGTATTAAACACAACATGAATGTAATTAAAAGAAACACACAACAATGGGAATAATTAAAGAAATGCTGCATGTCCATAAAAGAATAAAAAACAAGAAATCATAATCCAAAGAAATCCAAAAGAAATGGTGTCCAAAGTCACAGTCCAACAAAGCAAATCCAAGGGAAAAAAGAAAGTGAAATCCATTGCTCCATGGTGAAGATACAAAAAATGAGAATAATCCAATGGTGAACTATGTACAAATGAACAACCCAGGGTCCATGAGCCCAACTGATGAAATGAAACATACCAAAAATACTACCTAATAAAAAACTATATACAAAAACGTGGTGCATTGTCCAAACGCAACCAAAATAAAAAAGAAAAGGAAAAGAAACCTAACACTATCTAACTATATACAATGGCGGCGGGCAAGTCCTGCGGCTCACTCTGTGGTGTCCCGGGCCAGGGCATCATCGAACTCCATGTCGATGGGCCTAATTACACGTTGTGCGGTAAAAATCGCAAATTACCGGCATGGCGCTATTAACGTGTTCACCCGTGCAAGAGGGCGCTAATAGTGTACCATTACAAGTACGCGGACACGAGCATAGCGCCATGCCGGTAATGACCCTATCGCCATGCCGCTAAAGTCCCCAAAAAGTCCCTTACCAGCCTCGGCAAAAGTGTAGATAGCACCTCCGCCCTCACGCTACATGCCAATAGCGGCCATTAAATTGCGGAAACGGAAATAGCGTCATCGCACAGGAACGGGAAGGAGCACGGCGGCCATCTTTAAAAACACAATCCATTGCCATCCTCTGCCCCCTGGACCTGTTTTGAGTAGTTTGCAATTGGAAATCCACATGGACACCCTCGACATGCCTAAGGCTGTTAAAAAAACCACCGACCGGCAGTGCAAGGAAAAGTTTACCACGGAGGAGCTAATAATGCTCACACAGACCCTTGCTTTAATGCCGCTGTGCTCTTTGCGAGCGACATGCGTCGGGAGACCATCATCAGAAAGAAGGCAATCTGGGCAGAGGTTGCCTTGAAAGTGAGTGCTGTGGGCACCACCACCCGCAATGTGCGTGAGTGCAGAAAGCGGTGGGATGATCTCCGCCTCTGGGTCAGAAGCATCCTGTCTGCGAACCACAACATTGCCACAGCAGGTGGATCTGATTTGCCGATTAAATTAAAGGAGTGGGAAGAGACCTGCGCCAACCTCATTGGAGTGGAATCAATAGAGGGAGTCGGGACAATGGAGCATGGTGTGGCAACCACTTCAGATAGAGATGAGTGTACACATGAAAGTATGCACTGTGAATCTTCAGGTCCCCCCAAATGTGAGCCCAGAATCACCTCATGGATGCCCAAACATCCACAGAGGCATACAACCCTGGCCATGTCAGTGTCAAACCCAAACACACACACATGCACACATCACCAGAGACAAGTGACACACACAACCATGCATGGATGAGCCACTAAACTGACACATCACCTGCATCCTTACCAATGAAGTCCAAATGCCCACAACTGCATTATTGACGTATACTGCATTAAGTGCATAGAACCGTAACCAACGCCATCCCCCTCTTTGTCCCCGACAGGCTCACATACAGACAATGAGGATACTGGCACCGCATCACAGGCACCCCCTGCGAGTAAAAAATCAAGGGCATAGGACACAGAGGACACCCCCACGACATCAAGGGGCAAAGGTAGAAGAGTCCACATGCAGAGTGGCGAACATCGGTGGAGCGCCACTGCCAAGATGCAACTGTCCACACCACCAACAACTGCCCCACCTCCTGAGGTGAACCCACCACCACAGATCCCAGCCACGGAGGGCCCACCCTCAGCAGCAACTAGTTCCATAGGAGAGGCGGCAGCCACTGCACCACTCTCAGATGTGGAGGATACGACAGATTTCCACATGGAGATGCACACCCCAACCCCCCTTGGAGCCCCTGAGGCATCACCACAGCAGACACCTGGATCCAGTGTCCCTGGCGAGGACAACATGGGAGGTTTCAGTAGCCCACCGGTGGATTCACCTGTTGTCCTGGTTGCATCAGAAGGCGCAGCAGCCACACCACCAGAACGCAACAGTGCCTTCGACCTGGCCAGCATCAGACACCGCCAAGAGCACATAACTGTGCTGATTGGGCAGCATGTGGAGGAGGCTGCCCGTCTCAGGGCGGAGATTACAGAGACAGTCAGGCACTCCAGGGAGGCGATGGAGGCCTTTAGGAACAGGCTGTGTGGGGAGATTGTCCAATTTAGGGAGGTCCTCACACAGATAGCGGACGCAATAGACCGCCAGTTCCCACCACCACGACCACAACCAGGACAGTCAGCACCTTCCTCATCCGCCAGTTCGAGGCAGACAAGCCCCCTCCGCCGCTCCTCACGCACCACCAGGTGCACGTCTAGCCAGCCTCCTAATGCTGGTGACGGCAATGGCAAATAGGGAATGCATGGTCAAGCCTCCACGTGTATAGCTGGACGACAACATTGTGCCAGACACATAAGGAACTTCTTGTGGAGGGTGAGGGGAATGGTGTTTTTGGGCTGTTGTGGGGGGGAGGGGGAAGGGTGTTTTTGGGCTGTTGTGGGTGGTGGGGGGAGGGTGTTTTTGGGCTGTTGTGGGGAAGGGTGTTTTTGGACTGTTGTGCGGGGAGGGGGGAAGGGTGGTGGGATGTTTGGGGACATGCACTTTTACATCTTTACATTTCTTAAAACACTGGTGTTTGATCCATACACAGGCTTGGACTTCTTCATTGTGTATGTGTACTTTATTGGCGACAGGGTCCATTGTGCGCTTCCAATCAGACACCAGTGCATTACTACCCATATCCATTCCTACAAATAGAAAAAAAATGTGACTCAGAATATTTGGTTGATCAGATGCTGTCTCATAGCACGTCCCTCCTGGCCATCCCATCTTGCATGAACTGCATCCCCGTCAACTCCGTCCTCATCACCATCATCATCCTCATCAGGTGCTTCTATTTCTACGTCAGGGGGCAATGGCACATTCCGTCTGATACACATATTGTGCAGCATGACACATGCCATGGTGATCTTGGCCACCTTCTCATGGCCATACAGGAGAGTGCCACCAGACCTGCTAATGCACCTAAACCGTGTTTGCAAAAGGCCAAAATTCTGCTCGATCACGACGCGGGTACGGGTATGTGCACGATTGTAGTCCTCTTCGTGCCTGTTCTGTGGGTTCCGTACAGGGGTAAGCAGCCACCTCTTCAGGGGATAGCCGGCATCACGTGTATAAGGGGACGAATGGGGTCTGGTTACTGTTCACCTCAAGAGCAGCCTGTTCATATCACACAAATTGACTTTACATTGTGATTGAAGTCCACAATTAACAGCATGCATGCAGACGATCTGTGTGACTACAATGTGCAAAGTTGAGTTCGACCCTGCAAGTGAACATGCCCCATTAATGCCTCCTAAAGTAATTTACATGTGCTGGGTGAGGGCCTGTTTTACGTGTCCCTGGGCACAGGCAGAATTGGTACCACACTGCTAGTGTACTGCCATTCAAACATTTATGTTGCCATGCTGAGAGGCATCACTTCAGTGGTGCTATAGATGTGTGGTACAATGCTATGGGTAGGGGTGATCCCTTTGCATGCACTCAAGGGCACATTGCATTATTGTGGTTGTGCAGTGCTTATTCTGTATGACTGTCTTGACGGCATGTAGGAGATTTGTGTATTTTGTGGTGTTGAATGTTGTGCAATGTGGATGTGGATGGATGTTTAATGTTTCTAGACCTAGATTTTTCGCTATGTTGTGTAGCTTATACTTGCATGTCGGTTCATCTCAGGTAGATTGCGGCCTTCCCAGATGGACATTGGCGTACATGTGTATGTGCATTTGTCCTACGGACGACAAGCTACACCCAGTAGTTGGAGTATGTATTCCCCCCCAATCACACCCAGTTGGAGTATGTATCTCCCACCCAATCACACCCAGTTGGAGTATGTATCCACCCTAATCACACCCAGTTGGAGTATATATCTCCCCCCAATCACACCCAGTTGGAGTATGTATACCCCCCAATCACACCCAGTTGGAGTATGTATCCCCCACCCCATCACACCCAGTTGGAGTATGTATCTCCCCCCATCACACCCAGTTGGAGTATGTATCCCCCCCCCAATCACACTGCCATGTGCTTGCCCTGCTACTCACCAAGTAGCCACGAACGTTGTCCGGCTTGTCGCTCCATGTAGCGTGGGATGGTTGAGTTCCGCAGGACCATGGAATCATGGGTTGATCCGGGAAATCGGGCACAACAATGTGTGATTATCTTGTTGGCGTCACATACCATTTGGACATTGATGGAGTGGAATTGCTTCCTGTTTCGGTAGACTACTTCATTGTGATGTGGGACCACCAATTCCACATGGGTACAGTTGATGGCCCTAATGCAACTTGGGATGCCTGCCAGTGAATAGAAGCCAACTTTGGTGTTTGCAATCTCCAGGGCAGTCCGTGGCATGAATATGTGTTCAGGTGCATGCCTCAGGAGGGCATTGAGTACCTGGTTCAGCGTGCGTGAGAATACTGGTTGTGAGATGCCATGTATGTGCCCCACTGTATGCTGGTAGGTGCCTGTGGCCAGGAAGTGGAGCACGGTCACCACCTTTAGTAGAGGGGGATGGCAGTCCTGATGTCTATGATGCTCACAATGTCATCATGTATCATGTCCACGATGCTGGTGATGGTATCCCGGTCCAGACGGTACAGGGTGTGTATCTGCTCAGAGGTTAGGTTAAATGGACTGGCTCTGATCCTGGGGATTGGTGGCTGCCTCTGTGGTATGACTAGGTGCCGTGGTGGTGCTTGCTGTGCCTGTCTTGCCCTCCTCCTCCTACTCCTCCTGCATCTCCTCTGTGCTGCCTGTTGTTGTTGCTGCTGCACTGCAGTCATGTCCTCCAGCCCATGTAATGCTGCTAGTATTGGGACCATCTTGGTGTGGGAAGGGGTGTGTGAAGGGGTGTGGTGTGCTCCTTTTGTGCTGCCACAGTCTCCATTGCCTCCACCTGTGCTGATTGTGTCCACCTGTGGCAGGTGGGAACACTGCTCCGTTCTCTTAACGGGTGGTTCGCGATGCTGGTATTAGCGCCATGGCTGTAAGGGATTTTGGGGGCTTTACCATGCCGCTATTGGCATGTCCGCTTGGCTTGTGATGGTGTGCTATTAGCGGCATGGCGTTATTTACGGGATGGAGGGTCGCGCGCACGCGGACTGGCTGCTATTAGTGCCGCTAATAACGGTGAGCCGGGTCGTATTTGGCATGGGGATTTAATGCTACCGATATTCCATTACCAGTAACGTTAAATCTCTACCACCTACCGTGTAATGAGGCCCGATGTACCAAGGGCGGGCCTCTGCCCTGGCCCCAAGGTCTCGCAGGGAGGCACTCATGGCCTGTTCCAACTCCCTGCGAGTCGCCTCAAGGCACTCTGCCCGCCTCAACGCCCGACACATGGAGAACTCCGCCCTGACCATGGTGAGCCACGCCTCTTCTGCCCGGCGCCACTCCACATCTATAGCATGGCCTAACTGCTGCCACATGGAAGACACTTCCAGTCCTGGGTCCTCCTGCCCTCTGGCCGATGCCTGCCCCTCCGATGTTGAAGGCCCCGAGCCATCAAGGCTCCCACCTTGTTGCTGCTGTTGCTGTGCCTCTGCCTGTGCCCTGGCTCTTGCTGCCTGCACATCCTCCTCCAGCTGGGGTGCAGTTGTTGAGGTGCCCACCCCTGCTTGACGTCCGACTCCCGACTGTGGCAGGGATGTGTCCTCCACCAGCCTGGCCGCAGGGTCAGAGGCAGCTCCACCGGGTACCCGGGTGATACATGGGTGGGAAGATGGCATGGAGGACGACTGGCGCATAGGGAGTTCAGGTGAGGAGGGGGTCGGAACAAGGTCCAGCAAACGGAGGAATCCGGCCCTGGTGACCCGTCCCAGTAGGTCAACGCGGTCAACGAGGCATTCGAGATGACCTGCAGTGTCCTCACAAAAACACTGCAGGTCACCTTGCATGCCCCGTTGACGCAACGCCATCCCACTCAGGACAGGCTCAACCCGGTCCCGGATAGCCACGTCCGCAGGGAGACAAAGGCCAGTTGTTATAAGAGGATCCCCTCCCTGAAAACGGGTCTGGACGTAGGCATCCCTGCTGGTGCAGGATGATGCAGTCACAGGATCGGGGACAGGATTACACACAGGCACCTCCGTGGTGCCCTGTGCTGCCTCCTGCCCCTGCCCCTGCACTGCACCACTAGCACCAGTGGAATCCCCACCTCCAGACCCCTTGTTTGTCCCTTGCAGGGCCTCCTCCTCCACCAAACCCCCCACCAACCTGGATGACTTCATGCCATCTTCCTCTGTCGGACCCTGTTGGGTCTCAGCTGCCCCTTCTGCTGCCGACGAGACCAACTCCAACCTCTGCCTCTTGGACCTACCCTCGGCAGCTGCGGCCTGGGACGCGGCACCACACTCCTCACTCCCTGACGAGATGACAACCTGGGAGGGGAGCCTGGCCTTGCGTCTCTGGCTGGCGGTGCGATCCCTGCCGCTGTGCTCCACAGCACCCTCTCCGCCCTCTTCATCAGTTGACGCTGCAGACAGGGAGAGATAGGACACAGGCATCAGGGCACTGTACAATGGACTGATACACACATGACAGTTGCACATGAGTGGCAGTGTCAAACTTCAGACATGGCATCACAATCCCCAACACACATGTCATTTCAGCTCACACACATGAGCAATTCCACAGCCATATCACAACAGCCAGCACCATCCATACGCATACAACAGCATGAGCATCCAAAGGTGAGCCAGACATCACATGAAACACAGGGAGTGCAGTAGACATGCACACATGCCACCACACTTACATGCATGTCTACATCTCCTCCAACTGCAGTGATGAGATCGCCATACATTTCAGATCTGCCATTCCGCCTTCTATAGATCAGTGTCACATTCATTCATGTTGCATCACAGGTGCACACTTGTCAAATACACACACATGCACATGTACACAGTGCAGATACATGCATTAGGAACCACCATCCATGCCACAACCATGCCAATGCACATACACAGAAATTCAAACATGTGTGCTCCCACACCTGCATTTGTCGAGCATGCTTACCAACACACACACCATCAATGTGTCTCACACATGAGAGGACACACATGTGGCAGCCTCACGCCCATGTTCATACACATCCCTACATAGCCCTACAAAAACACAGGTGCAACCTGCACACTACTGGCACACCACGACACGCACAGCGTCCAATCACTCTGCATTTACACTTACCGCTCGACTCCAGATGGGTCTGCCTCTCAAGGATCTGGACGTAGAGCGCTGGGCATATACGTTCCAGGACCCTCATTTGGTGGTCCGACAGCTGGCCCCGGCGCCCCTCGGCATCCGCTGCCTTCGCGAGGCGCCGGGCCTTGTTGAGGGTCCTGGACCTGAAGTCCTCCCAGCGCTTCTTGACATGATGTAAGTCGCGGACTGCCACCCCCTCCGCGTTGATGGCAGTCACAATGTCCATCCAGATCCTGGTCCATCCTTCATTGTCGGCGCGTGAACTTCCAAAGAGAGCATCATACTGCCCCAGGACTTACTCCACCAGGAGACCAACTTCCCTGGCACTGAAGCTGGTGGCCCTCTGCCTCTCTGGCAGGGGGTTGCCAGTGCTGCCAGGTGGTGTTGTGCTAGACATGGCAACCCCAGAGGCAGGAGTTGGTGGACAACTGGGTCCTGGGGCTGGGCTGTGGAGCGATGGAATCCCAGTCGGGAGTCTCCGGTTCTAGCAGGGGTGGTCACAGCAACTGCACCCCTGGCTGACGTGCAGGCAGCAAATAGCAGGGCACGTGGGCAGCAGGGAGTCAGGCAGCAGCAGATGGCAGGTGGGAGCGTGCTCGGGGCTCTGGGGGGCAGTAAATCAGCCTTCTGGGCAGGAGCGTGATCTTTCGTGTGTTGTTGCGTGGCCAGCTTGATACGGAGTGATTTGGCACGTGAAAATCTTGCACATCAGCGTGTAATTCGAGGAAAGGCCCTTCGCGCGTAAGCGCATCAGCACACGTACGCGGTTTCATTGGACCAAAGGCCCTTAGCGCGTAAGCGCGTCTGTGACGTATCACGCACGGGCGTTGCCCTGGCACAGGTTGAAGATCCCACATGGCTTTCCATTGCTCTGTACGTGCTTTTCGTGGGGTGTGGGCATGTGTTTTCCAGCCGTTGGGGTTCACACGCTATTACTTCACAGCGTTTGGTTGTTGGCTATGTGTTCTTCTACACACAAGGCAAACAGTGAGTGGTATCCCGCTCGCCCAGGGCCAATCGCGTGTGAAACTTCCTGCGAACCCCAGAAATACATGTACCCCTCTCGCACAGGGCCAATCGCATGTGAAACTTCCCGCGCATCCCCGAAATACACGCACACGCTATTTTTCACACAGCGGGTGTCCGTGTTTGTCACGTACCCCTTTTTTTTATGGCCATACTGGCCTGCCTGTTGATCGCATTCGTTTCTTTTGGTCTCCTGGCTGCCACACCGTACTACGTGTGTCATTTTTGAATGCACGTGGGCTACTGGGGGGCGCTTGTCTCTTTTTCTTCTTTTTATGGGGTGCCTGTGTGTTGCGTGCATGTCATTTATCCTAGGGGGCCAAAGTATGGGACATTCATCATAGCTGTATATACGTGCTTTTTGTTTGCGCACACATTTGTAATGCGCAGGGACGCTACCGCCTGCCTTCGTGTGGCAGATTTGTTTAGGCCTGTGCGTGTCTTTGCCCGTACGCGGCTTTGCCCTATTCGATTCCATGAATAAGTGTGGTTCGCGTGCGTGTGGGCGTTCCGTGTACTTCCCAGCAGTACTTCCCCAGTTATGCCTTCTTTTTCACGCGTTGTTCCCCATTCCGCGTGTTACGCCCTGTGTCCCGCCCCCTTTTTGGTGTGTGCGCAGACATTGAGCGCTTTTCCTGTGCGCGTCGCGCATGGCATTTGAGCTGTTGACGTGTGCGCCACGCTCGGGTTTGGCGCACATCCCAAGAAAAACACGCGCAGGGACTTTCATGAATCGCGTGTTCACGTGCGCCTGTTTTTTCATGCTTGCGTCTGCTTGCACCTGCTTGCGCCAAGATTTTCGGCGCACGTTTGTTCCATGAATCGGCCCCACAACCTCTTACCGTTAGGAGCCTGCATGTCCTGGATATATAAAAATAGGAATTGCGCTTGTGACAGTAGGACTGTCAAGGACTTGCCCCATTTTTTGCTAACATGCACACTGTTGTTGGCTTTAAGGAGGTTGTGGCTGCGTTGCCATTTTATCCATAATAACATTAGAACTATCCCCGGAGGCAATGCAGTTTATCTTGTCGTGTTCGGAAGGCTGCTTTGTTACCAACATATGTGAATATATTAACTCTGCTCATGGGTGCTTGGGCAGGACATTTTAATTCACCATTAGAAATCCCGTCATTTGCATATTTTAATTGGTTGTGTATTCTTTTTATGAGGTTTATATTCTAATCGAAAGTGTATGGTTGTATTTTAATAATGTACTTTGTGTTATATTGTAATCATGAAAACTGAATAAAGTTGTTTTTACTTACTATGCCAACCTAACTTTGAACACCATATTGCACAGCCCATGAGTACACTGATGACATTACAAATGACATCACAAATGACATCACTTATGATATCACTTGTTACCTCATCATCGACTTTACTGGAACCTAGAGCACACTGATGATATCACAGTATATCAAAGGAATCTACCCACCATAGTGAGTCAATCTCTTGGTTTATTCTAAGACATATGACAAACATTGTATATACATATGTGTAGTGCGTGCAATATAATATGTCCACAGACTTGTTATGGGGATAAAGTGGCCACAAGGCCCATCGCAGGCCAGGCACAGTTGCTATATTGCGTAGCCTGGCAGGCCCTGCAGCAAGGCCAAAATGGCATGCCCCGGGCAGTGTGGCCAGTGGCTTATGGACCTGAAAATGCCTGCTGCTTGACCCAGTGCCTTATTTGGATGGTATGGAAGGGCACGAGACATGGCCAAAGGCAAAGTGGCAACAAATCATGGTGGACAATAGTATGCTCCAGTGTCCACTGATATATCAGTTGCTGTCATTGACTCAAAATTGCTCACACAGAAACCCACAAGGAAAAATAAATACAAACAACAGTATCAAACACAGTCATTATTTGCTCACTTAGCATGCACACCAATGTAATACATTAACCATGTGCCCTGAAATCCAGAGGGGGATTGCACACTTGTACACCACCCTTGTGCACTCTGACGTGCAAAATAAGCATGGGATTAGGACATGGAGGGAAAAGGGGGCAGATGGCCATACACATGTGCCCATGTAATGTCATTTATCCCCCCCAGAATATGTGTTTGGTGTGTTGTGCAGGGATCTGTTTTTGAAGTGGGGGAGGGGCTGCTTACTATGTAAGCTGCCCTCTCCCCCTTGGTCCCCAAAGCATGAGGGCAATACCCTGGGGGCAGATGGGTGATCATCTGCCCCCAGGGAAAGGGGGCAAACAAAAAAATATATATATATTTTTTGTAAACGTAATTTTGGGTGGGGTGGGTGCGGGTGGGACCACTAGCCACCAGGCATTTTTGCAAAGCAGGTGGCCCTCTCGCCCCCACCCTAAGTGGATGTGGGCACCTTATGTAGCCCTCCCTGGGGGCAGATTTCTGCCCCTAGGAAGGGGTACATGAGATGCCCCCCATCCATTTGGGGTGGGGGGGAGAGGCCACTGCAAATATTGGCAGAGCCACCCCTCCCAAGCCTGGGGCAGTATGTTTTGACCCCCCCGGGGGCAGATGGCCATACACATGTGCCCATTTGCCCCTAGGGAAGGGCAAAAGAAAAATATATATATTATAACTTGTTTTGGGTGGGAGCGGGCGGGCCCACTAGACAGCAAGATTTTTTGTGTTTGAAATGGGGGTGGCCCTACCCCCCACCCTAAGTGGATGGGGGGCACCTTCTGTAGCCCTCCCTGGCGGCAGATTTCTGCCCCTAGGAAGCGGTACATGAGATGCCCCCATCCATTTGGGGTGAGGGTAGAGGCCACTGCAAATGTTGGTGGAGCCACCCCACCCCCTAAGTGTGGGGCAGTACGTTTTGCCACCCCCCCGGAGGCAGATGGTCACACAAATGTGCACATCTGCCCCTAGGGAAGGGCAAAATAAAAATTTATATTATAACTGGTTGTGGGTGGGGGGCCCACTAGACCACCAGGATTTTTGGTATTTGAAAGGAGGGGTGGCCCTCTCCCCCCAAGTGGATGGGGGCACCTTATGTAGCCTTCCCTGGGGGCAGATTTCTGCCCCTAGGAAGGGGTACATGAGATGCCCCCATCCATTTGGGGTGGGAAGGAGGCCACTGCAAATATTGGCAGAGCCACCCCTCAAGCCTGGGGCAGTATTGTTTACCCCTCCCAAGGGGGCAGATGGCCACACAGATGTGCCCATCTGCCCCAAAACAAAAAATAAAACAAATTATAGCTTGTTTTGGGTGGGTGTGGGGGCCACTGAACCACCATGGATGTTTTTTGTGGAAAGGGGGGTGGCCCTCTCCCCCCCACCCCCAAATGGATGGGGGGCATCTCATGTAGCCCTCCCTGGGGGCAGATTGCGAGCACAATCTATCCCTAGGAAAGAGGCAAACAAAAACAAAACAAAAAAAATGATAACTTGTTTTTGGTGGGTGTGGGGGTCATTAAACCACCATGAATGTTTTTAGTGGAAAGGGGGTGCCCATGGGTGTCTGTTTTTCGGAAATGCATGGGGTTCTCTGTTTTCCATGTTGGCTTCGACACCCTAGGCCCAAATCTGTAGGCTGTCCCCATGAGCAAAATCTGCTTTGCCGAAAGGCTTGGGGTTGTCAGTGGGTTAGCCTTTTCCCTTTTCGCCAAGGTTGGTGCAACCACACATGTGAGGTACAGTTTCGTCGGGACACCTGTGGGAACGCGGGAATGTAGGACATCTGTTGTTGGCAGCGTGTTTCGGTGGGTGGGCAGAGGGAAATGTCTCTGAAATTTGATGGACAAAATCACAATTTTCAGATATTTCACTCTGGCCACTGACTGAAACACGCCGCCACCAACACATGTCCTATCATCCTGCGTTCCCACAGGTGACCCAACAAAAACTGTAACTCACATGTGTGGGTGCACCTACCTGGGCGCAAAGGGAAAAGGCTAACCCACTGGTAACCTCAAGCCTTTCGGCAGAGCAGATTTTGCTCATGTGGACCGCATACAGATTTGGGCCTAGGGTGTCCAACCCACCAAGGAAAACAGGGAACCCCATGCATTTCCAAAAAGAGGACACCTGTGGGAATGCACAGAGGTCTGACCTGCGCGAATCGCCCCAGAATGTATTAGCCACAATCCCCGGCAAAGTCTGACATTTGGTGAAAAAACTAAAATTTTCAGACATTTCGCTCTTGCCACCCACCGAAACATGCCGCCAACACCACATGTCCTACCTTCCCGCGTTCCAACAGGTGTCCTGACATAAACGGTACCTCACATGTGTGGGTGCACCTACCTGGGCGCAAAGGGAAAAGGCTAAACAACTGGTAACCCCCAAGGGGTTTGGGGAGACAACCTACAGATTTGGGCTTAGGGTGTCGAGGCCACGAAGGAAAACAGGGTACCCCATGCATTTCCAAAAAGAATGTCCACAGAGGTCTGACTTGCACAAATCTTCCCAGAATGTATTACCGACAATCCCAGACAAAGTGAAAATTGTGTTTTTTCCACCAAATTTCAGACTTTGCCCCATAATTTATGACCCACAATCCATGAAAATTTGTGCAAGTCAGACCTCTGTGTATTCCCACTGGTGTCTTCTTTTCGGAAATGCATGGGGTTCCCTGTTTTCCTTTGTGGCTTCGACACCCTAGGCCCAAATCTGTAGGTTGTCCACATGAGGAAAATGCTGAAAATCTGCTGTGCGAAAAGTCTTGGGGTTACCAGTGTTTTAGGCTTTTCCCTTTGCACCCAGGTAGGTGCACCCACACATGTGAGGGATCGTTTTCTTCGGAAAACCTGTGGGAAGGCGGGAAGGTAGGCCATGTGTTGTTGGCTGCGTGTTTCGGTGGGCGACCAGAGTGAAATGTGAGGAAATTGTGTTTTTTTTCTGTCATTTTCCCGATTTCCCCCAAACTATGGAATCTTTCCCTACATAGTTGTTGCCTGACCTGCGCAAATCACCCCTTCCTAAACTTGGAATATAGTCTACTTTTCAGAAATGTATGCCTTTCTGGCTTCCCATTCATCTTTCCTACCCTTTTCTTCCATTCCGTCCAGGCATGTCCTATTGGACAATAAACGCCAACATTGCCTACCTCGCACAAAACGGCTGATTGGCATATCAAAATATGTTATTTTGGTTTCCACTCAATCTGTGCTTGAAAGCCTGGAAAATAGCGAATCCAGCACAGTAAACGCCACATGCCATGCATACATGACAGGCAGCATTTAAAGAGGATTCCACCACATATACCTGCTTTTTGCTGGTGCAAACAGCAGTTGGAGTCCATAGGAATCCACAGCATTTGCTCCATCATAAAAATGCATGTTTGCACAATTGCTGGATTATTTACACGAGACAGAGGAAAGGTGGGGCAGAATCGTAAGGTGCTATCCACCCCTCCTAATCATCATGCACATTGTTAAAAATGAGCCCTAGCATAAATTAAGTGCTTAAAAACCCCAACATACAGGTCACAAATCAACACATTAACAAACAGACATGTGGCAAGTTAAAGCATAGTAGGTTTCAATGTTGATTTTATTGTATGTTATGTTAAGTGTTTGTTAATAACTTACACCTTAACATTATCATTCTGAATGTTTATGGGCTTTAATGTGATGTATAAGTAGTTATTACTTGACAAATGCACTTGGTTTGTAGGCAATCCATCCAGTGGGCTATACAAATACACCTTTTACTGATGACTGGCTATATTGACAGATGGTCTACGTCCTTTCAGAATAGAGAGTTGTGATTGGTAGATACTAAACAGAATATTTTGAGAACGGCAACAATAACTTTTCACAAACCTGTATTGAAAGACATTTAAAGGGTGCACAAGGCAGCCCCTTTGGTCATTGCCCGACTCTTGGTAGGGCAAAACGCAATCACAAGATGGGGCAGAAAATGTGCCCCTTAACAAAGAAATATGAATACATTTGGTAACTGAGTTTCTAAACTATATACCTATGGGTATAATATGCTAATTGTGCTATCTCGTGGGTTTTACTTGGAACCTCGGCTTAATTTGCTGTCCATGCAGTTTTGAAATAGAAAATTTCTAATTGTGTCACTGTCCATTCATCTCAAGCATTCCTTCATGTTAGATACTGTATGGGAACTTATTAGATGCACTATTGTAATGAAACTAATCTAATTTGTAATTAAACACATTTCACATTGACGATTTCTCAGTGTTTACACACTGTATTAACATGGATCACATGCAATTAATATTTTACAGTTCTGCAATGCAAGCTTGTTCATTTTTAATATAAAGTAATGGAACATGACAACTTTGCCATTTTTCAGTGCACATCACCTAAGCCATGTAACTTAAATGTTATTAAAAATACTGAAAATAGCTCTGCCATTTTATTTGATATTGCCGTAAAGAATGCCTGCAGCATGGCACCAAATGAAGAGAAAAGTACAAATAGATATCATTTGCATTTGCCAGTGATCTTATTGCTCAGATGCCTAATGAGGGTCTTCAACATTGCCAGATTCCCTGAATGGACCGGATGTGTGGCCAGTGGAGATGATAGGATATGGGAGCAAGTGAGTGGGAGGAAATGCATCACTCCACCAGGGCTCAGAGCATGCATATACACCATTGTTTGACTGAAGTGACTGGCTGGAGGCTCGTGCTTAGTGTTTCCTAAGACACACATGTCTGCTAAGGTAAGTATGAAGAGCAGCAACAAAACATGCCATTATGTTTTAAAATATGGCACTGATGCTTGAATCAGTATTTTACGTGGTGTAATCATGTAAACATAGACATTGGCCACCACCATAGTGACCTTCCCTGTTCCATTAGTTGAACAATAAATGTTGACCCCACCCCCCATCAGTCACCTCAGCGAGACATAGACTTTTCCCTTCAGCAACATTCTCACAGTGCTGAGCTAATCCCCCGTCAATACGGACCTTTTAATATTATTGCATCCTGTTACACACAGAGCAATGCCAGATTAGATTGATGGCACGCAATGTGTACACAAGCACTGCAATCTACGATATTGTGTCTTGTTAAATTGAAACATAGGGATAGCTTCTTACCAAGAAAGACCAAAAACATAACTGATGGTGTGTTACAAGTGTTTTAGTACACAGTTTTTAAAATAGGTAATGGTTCAGGGCTTGTATTTTATTTGAGAGTAATCACGTAGGCAAGCAGCATTCAGAGAATCTGACATTGTCTAAATGTTTGAGGAATCTGTTACGACTTATTCACATTAGAAATGGATAGGATCCAAGGAAGGCCAGGGAGGTTGAACCAAATGGCAGATGAACAAACTGGCAGTACGTGTTTGGTCATGTTAGGGCCTGGAATGGCCAAAGGTCCATTTACTCTCCACGTTGTGCAGAAGTAGACATCACCATGTGTCTCCTCTTGTCTCAACCCATTTCCATTCTTTCCAGGGATTGCATAGCCAAGCTCCCAAATCTGCCCTGGACATCTGCTCTGGAGAACCTTGACTGACAACATCCCCCAAGAATCTCAGCAACACATGCCTACTATTCACATCCACTCTATGATGGTTCAGGCACGTCCATCAGTCACACACACCACCAGGATCACTAATCTCATAACCACCAATGGTCCCAATGCCCTATTAACTTCTGAAACATGTTTGATGCATTTCTACACTTACATCTTTGAAGGTACTGCCTCTGAAAAATCACTCATCACTTGCGCCCAAAAAGGTTTTGAGAATCGTAGCGTGACTTAGAAATTGTCTTGAGCCTTATTAGTCTAAATCATACAGTGCCTTGGTTTTGGTGGAAGGAGTTGGAAGTAAGGAGATGCCTCCTTCCAACAAAATGAGGACGAAAACCATTTCCAAAAGTCATAAGGCCCGATTCTCAAAGTTTGAGACACTCACAGATATTGAGGCATGGAAACTGAAATTCAGTGATGCAAAAAAGAGATATATGTGCCAAACATTTGTTTTGTTTTATTTTTGCAGTATTATTGCAGCATTTCTTTAATGCTGAGTGTATTCCTTTTGCACTATTTCCAACCCAAAAATAGATGATGTTTACACTTTTGTGGTATCTTTAAAATACAATGGAATACTTTGCACAACATATTGAAAGCACTTGCTGAAGTTAACACTATTGGTGGGCCTCATCATTGGCTTCTGAATATTGGAAGTTTAGTGGAATGTCCTAATGCCTCAAACCAAGTCCAACATTGCATTGCTGCAGATGAACACAAGTACACTGATTGTTTCCTCTGCAGTGGACCACAGCCTGGCAGATAACATTATTGTATATATGCTATTACTTCTTTCTGCATCAGCAGGACTTATCACACAGGTGTTGTAGGCCCCGGCCACCTTTGACAGCACAGGTAGACTACCAGCTCTTCCCATGCCAGAAAAGGTCAGTGTAAATAATTGCTGAGCTAGACCCCCAACTGCCTCAGGACTTGCAACTTCAAAGCATAGTTGGAACTCCTGATCTAGTACCTTGCTCATTCCAGCAATGGCAGAATCCTCATTCTGATTTATTGGAATTTCAAACTATGCTGACCAAAATCCATGTTCTTTATTACTTTGTCAAGAATATTTTCAAAAGGTTCATTAATTTGTGTGTTTTCTAATGCAGCCTCAAATCAACTTGTGAGAGTTCAGACATGTGAGACGGACATGTAGATCGAGTTTTTTCACAAGTAGCCATTTTATTAAACACTAAGGGGGAGGCAAACACCTATCTTTCCCTAACCTAACACAGATTTCCCTACCTTTCAAACTAAGGCTAAAGGAAAATAACCTAATGTCCAAATATCTCTGTCCCTGACACTCATACATACAACAATATCATACAGGGATTATCTGGCTGTTCAAACTTCAGAACATAACATTTAGATTCAAACAGAAAAATTATAAACATTACTCCTTGTAATCAGGGTTGAATCCCCTTCCATTGGATCCATTGGGGACATTCCAAACCAAAGTTCAAAATCAAGAAAGTTCTTTTCATTAGCCAAGTTCCACTTGAAACATAGCCCAAAGTTCTATTAATTCTATATGTCTTTGACTTGGCAATATAATTGTCTTATTTTCAATTAAGACTTTTCACTCTTCAACTACTGTTTGAGGAACCAAAACGACTGCATCTTCATGGTCAAGTCAGTCATATTTCTTCTTCATAAGCAACACAGTTTTGTCTGGATGATTTCACAATGGTTCATCTGTGCACATCAATGGATATACAATAGTCTTTCCACCACAACCTTCTACCACATTACAGTACTTCAACTTCTTCCTCCTGGTCCACTCGCCTGCCAGGACTAACCACTTATTGTCCCCTTCCTGGTATACTTGCCTGCAAGGATAACAACTCCTACTACCACTATGAGGACTTTGTGGTGGGGTTTGCTTCAAACTTTACACACTTCAATCCTCAACAGAGAAAGTTAAATCAACATGTTTCATGGAAGATTCATATGATTTTCACCAACCACAAGGGCGTTATAGCTCTTTTTACAAAGATACAATACACATTGACAATGTCTTGCACACTGATTAATTTTCCCCAGGAAATGCAGATTATATTTCTCTCCCCCTTGATGATTTCTGCAAAGAGGGCTTCCATTCTGCCATGTGTGGTTTTATGAATGCGCCTTTCTTTGGCTTAGGCAATGCTTGTTATAATCATCTTTTATAAGTGATCTTCCTGTCTGTAAATCACATTCACTTTGTTTGAATTGTGCTTCCTTTTGGCTTTGAGAATGGTGGTTACAGAATTCTTTTACACGTTCTCTCTTAAGATAAGAGTTGCACCCAAATTGCCACAATTCATTAGTTTGGTATTCAAAGGTTTTCTTCTGAGCCAGCGGTCTGTTTCACTGCAGCCTGCGGTCACCTTACAACAGACAACTCACTGGTATTTCCATGTGTCTCCACTGGACCTGTTGCTCCTGTTTCTTATTTTGTCGGTAATGCACAGGCGTCTTACTGCTCCGGTAAAATTTCTGTAGCTTGCACCTCCTGTAGTTGGAGCTGCCTCTCCTCTGCTTGCACTCTGGTGAATGTCACACAACGCAGCAACAAACAGGACCAGGCGAGCTTCTCTCAACCTCGGGACAGCTAGTTCCCATACCGCTTCCTGCTGCATGTTCTCTGTATCCTACAGGGCTCCTGACCTCTGCCATTTTTCTGACACAATGGCCAACGGTCAAAACAGTAAGCGGCTCCGTCTCCTACTTCTTCCTCATGCTTTTGCTCCTTACACTGCTTTTCTCTAATGGCCTGCACCTGAAAGGCCTTTAAATGTTTAAAGGTCCCACTCAGGTGTGGGTCATTACAACCACTAGACTGCACACTACAGTTCTGTTACTCTGAGTTCCTCTTCCTCGTCTCAATACTCAGAGCATTATGGGACTTGATTTGATTTGATTCATTGGTAATGTGTAAGGCGCCTATACAACAAATGGTGTTTCAAGGCGCAGCAAGACAAAAAAAGTGGGGGGGTTTAGGGGAAAGATACAATAACGGTCCTACTAGGCTTATGGACATTCGGATCATGGAAGTGCTGAACAAGAAGTGCGAGGGAGAGGGATGTGGGGGAAAGAGCCAGAATGCGCAAGGGAAAGTGGGGTAGAGGTGAGGTTCAAGTGCTAAGGGGAAGCCAGAGGGCAAGTGCCAGGGATAGCAGAGGTGAGGGTCAGAATAATAAGTGCAGGGAAGGGGGGAGACTGGAAGGGGGGTCTGGAGTCCTGTAGTACTCAGAGGGAACTAGGGCACTAGTCACTGAGGCAGAAAGGAGGTGTTAGCAGGGGAGGGGAAGAGTGAGGGAGGAGGAGAAAAAGAGAGTCTTGAGGAGCTTCCAGAACTTAAGGAGATCTGGCTCAAGCCTGAGGGGGCAGGGAGACAGTTCCAGGGGGAGGCTTCTGCGGAGGAGAGAGATCTATCCCCATGTCCACTCTTTGCTTAGAGAAGCATCTGATTTGCAGAGAGTTGGAGATAGAAGACCAGAGGGCTCTAGCAGGGAGGTATTTAGTGACAGGGAGTTGGGTGTAGTGCGGTCACAGGCCCCAGAAATCCTTGTGGATGATGCAGAGAGTCTTGAATTATTTGATCCTAACATTAATCAGGAGCCAGTGGAGAGAAACTAGGGGCGGAGAGATGCGTTCCCTGGCTTGAAGCCAAGTATAAGTCTTGCAGTCCTATTATGGATTAGTTGAAGGGGGCGAAGGGAGGATGACGGAAGATTGAGGAAAAGGCTGTTTCAGTAGTCATGCCTATAGAGGAACAGTGCTCTGGAGCCAATGAGTTTCTGGGGGAAGATGAGGAAAAGGAGAATTCCTCTGAGGAGGTGAAGCTGATAGTGGGCCTTCTTAACAAGATCTGCGATATGGGGAGAGAAGGAGAGAGAGGAATCAAAGATGACACCACGTTTTTTTGCCTCAGGGCGGCCAGAGAGAGGGACGGAAGGTGGGAGCTGGGGTCGCAATGAGAAGGATCTCAGTCTTACTGGCATTAGGGCAGAGATAACTGGCAGCACATTATGACTGAATCGCAGTCAGACAGTCAGGGCTGAGAGAAAGGGAAGAGGAGTAAGAGGAGCGAAGCTTGAAGGAGAGCTGCATGCCATCAGCACAACACTGCAAGTGAGGAGAGAAAGAAGTGATTATAGGGACAAAGGGGCATGGTAGATGTTGAAAAGCCAAGGTGAGATGATAGAGAGGGACACTGCATGTGGAGAGTGTAGACAGGCCAGATCATACCCTCAGTGATCAGGATATGCAGTGTGACTGGTTGTTACAGTGATCAGAATGTGCAGTGAGACTGGCCGTTACAAGTGAGTCATGGTCGTGGATGTGGCAGTGCGGGCCCGCACCTTCCCTTGAAAGTTGAAGGTAGGGCAGCCTCCAAGGCCAGATGCAATAGCCCATATACCAAGTAGTTGGGCGCCTCCCACTTTTGCTCCTACATACACTGAAGTCCTGGGAATTTAGTCTACCGGAACCATGTTGCCCGTGTGAGACTGAGAGTGGCCTGCTTGAGGGCCTTGTGGCTTGCTAGGCATCGAAAGCTTGGTTTCCTCCCTCTCCTTGAGGTGGGGAGCTGGGTCAACTGCTTGGTACTATTTCCATATAAGCTATCTTCTTAACATTCAGTGTGTAGTTGGTCATCACACTAACAAAGCACTCTGACTCCTACTGTGAGGCCTTCCCCTGAGAGGAATCCTTCCTAACTGAAGGCACCATTGACTTATAAACCTAGGGCCCGTGCATGCTGCATCTGTGCATGTGCCGCGCAGGAAGGAGGCTTGACTGACCATAGGTGGCCCTGAAGAGTCCGGACATGTCACTGTCTACACCTGACTTACCTGCATCTGTCAGCTGCTAGGCTGCCTGGTGAGTTTGTCATGTTTTGTGCAGCTTATTTCCCCTGTCTTTCTATCTCTCTGATCTCCCCCTAATCCGTAGTGCTCTGCATCTCACCCAATTACTCCAACGGCTATTCTATCACCTACACTACCTCCCGCTCGAAGCCTGGAATGAATACATTCAAAATGGATCTCCTTGTCTTCAATACAGGCCTGCCCATGGCCAACACCTTTGTCAATGTGTCTTCCAGGCAGACTGACACTAACATGCACTTTGTCACCCCCTCCCCAGACCTATGGACTCCACATATGGTCTCTGTCCTCTCTCCTTTCTCCTTGTCTCCCATTAATGGTGGCACTAGATGGGCAGTTCTCTTGGCTGGCTTCTCATCCTCTAGGTTCATCATTAATTTCTATCACAATGGCACTGTCATGGCCTATGGCTCTAAGCCCAAACCTCTGCTTTCCCGATAGGTGAGTACCGTCTCCCATCAAATTCCTGCCTTCTCTGGTCACTCCTCTGGGAGCCACCTCCTTGCCTCTTATCCACCTCCGATGGGTGTACCACATCCTTCCACCCCTCCTCGGAAGACCTTCAAAGGTGGTAACCAGGTCCACGTAGCTACCCTCAACTCTCGCTCTGCCGTCAAACATGCTGTCTCCTTCTCGAAGACTTTGACCTTTATGTTCTCGCCTTCACTGAGACGTGGTTCACTGCCAGCTCTGTCACAGCTTTTCACACTCTCCATCCTGAGGGAAATAAGATCATCTCCAATCCCAGGCCTAACCGGTCTGGAGGCGGATTGGCGTTGATCTTCCCTGAATGGATTCCTGCTACTATCATTCCCACTCAGACCTACTTGGTGTCTCCCCAACCCTCTCGCTGACTCTCGCCACCATCTACAGGATCCCTGGCCCAGTCTTGCTCATCCTCTCGCAGTGGTCTGACGTCACCACTTCCCTTCCTGCCTCTACCTCCAAACTTCTCCTCTGTGACGTCAATAACCACCTTGACTCTATCGAGGTGGCCACTGGACTCTTACACAACCTCTGTGATGTTCTTTCCCTCAACATTCATCCATCGTCTGACACACTCTGCTGGACATACTTTGGATGTTCTCATCTCTTCTGAAATTCCTATTTCCAAACCTCTCGCTACACCCTTTCTCCTAGTCCGACCATTCCCTCCTGTCTTCTCATCTGGATTGCTTAGGTCCCCCTGTTAAGCTTCTGCCTGCAATGCCTGTCTCCTTCTCTGTCATTCGACCGATGAATCAAGTGTCAGTTGCTGCTTTTGGCACCACTTTCAATCCCCCTCCCACTCCTGCCACAGACCCCCACACTGACTCTGCCCTACCTAATCTCCTCCTCTCTATCACCAACAACCAAGATATCTTGCCCCTGTTATGAGGATCCAAATGAAGACTGCTGCCAAGAGCAACACCTGGTATGACTCCCACCTAGCATGTCTGAAACACAAGTGCAGAGTGGCTTAGATGAAGAGGCAGACATCAGACACATCGTTTGACAAACTGGCCTGTCGCCTACTCCAAAGGCAATACTGACTCTCCATCTGCTCTAAGAAGAGGGCTCACATCCAAGCCTGCATCTCTGGCACCACTAACCACTCTGGCAAATTGTTTAAAATCTGCAAGGAACTCACCAATCCTTCTGCAGTCTCCAAATCTCCCCTGCCATCCTTGACCATCCGGACCTCACTGGCATACCACTTCCTTTACAAAACTCAGGACATTCTGTCCTCACTCTCCATACCCCCCTCTCTGCCCTCCCCAGCTCTCATGCCTCCCTTGGCTCTCCACTCCCATTCCCTGCTTCTCTCCTCTTTCTCGCCCATAGCACCGGATGACGTCTCTAGACAAGTCCTCTCTATGAAAGTCTCCTCCAAACAGGTGCTCCCCTGCTCCTCTAGAACTATCAAGGACAACACTGCCTCCCTGGATTATTTCTGTCACCACTCATTTGCCATCAGACCCTTTCCTCTCCCCCTCAATAACTCCCTTGTACATCCCCTCCTTAACAAAGCCCTCTTCTGACTCCTCCTATCCTGCTAATTACCACCCTATCTCGTTACCCCTTTCCTGGTCATACTCCTGTAGAAGTTGGCCATCTCCCAACTAACCAAACACACTGAATCTGCCAGTTGTCTCCACGACCACCAGTCTGCCTTCAGAGCAGCTAGAGGCACAGAAACTGCTCTTCTGAACACCTGTGAAGACTTCCTTGTGAATCTTGACTCCAACTCTCCATCTGTTCTTATCCTCCTGGATCTTTCCTCTGCCTTCAACACGGTCAATGATGCCACCCTGACAAATCGGCTCCATGACACCCATGGCATCACGGACCTGGAGCTGGAATGGTTGACCTCCTTCCTCTCTGACCAACCTTCCCCTTTTCTTCCCCTTGTCGTCGTTCCTCCACGGACCTCCTCGGTCCTTGTCAAAGTATCTCCTGGGCCTGACCGGCCCTCATTGCACCATCTGCTCTGCCACCACTTCCGGGGGCTTTCAGATATCTATGCCGTCCCACAGGTCTCCTTCACCCCACCTGATCTGTGGCATCTGAGGCCAATGTCCTGATCACCGGCACCCCCATTACCTCGTAGGTGTGCCAAGCATGGTGTCTGCCTACTGCTGCCTCTGTTGCCTCTGTGGCCCTCAGACATGCTTCTGAGGGACAGTGTGGTCCTTGGTTCCTCCTTCCTCCTCCTCCGGCAATCTGCCCATGTCGAGGCATTATATAGAGTGCCTCTCCACCTGTGTCCTGTGTCCCCTTCACTCTTGTCCCTGTGCTGCCTCGCCGCCCCTCCTCCACCTCCTCCTCCTCCACAACTTGAAGTTCCTAATGTTTATATTCCCTTTAGTCTCAACATTTTCAACTTTACAATATGCCATTAATACGGTATGATCATTAGGGAAATTATTCAAAGTATTTTCACATTCTTCCCGACCTGAACCGCCCCTCATGTGATCCTCAAACATAATACCCCCCCCCAGGGTCAGGATCAGGTAGCGGCTGCCTTTCCCTGGCCACATGAGAAGGAGGCAAGGCCAGGGGTTCTGTGATTGTCATCTCTGATTCATCACAAACTCCATCACCTGAGTTAAAAATAGCCTGCAGTGCCTGCTAAGTTAACAATGAGTTATTCGAGAGGTTCATCTGGAGGTCTTCGAGATAGTCACAGACATTCATGGCCACAGGTTGATTATTCAGGACGATTTTTGTTAAGCACAGGATACTCTGTCATCTGTCTGCACCATCTCCAGTTGAACTTTAATGCAGTCTAGTCACTCAATATCCTCTCAAGATTTTCAAAGGGTGATTTGCTGAGTAGCATCTCAGATTCCAAAAGTCCAGCATTCGACTGGAAAAAGTTTACAATGGTAGTGAACTGGTGCAAACCATGACTCCCAACAAGTGCTGCTGGGGTCAGGCACCATTTGTGGTTGCACTCAGCGAGGGTCTCAGCGAGGTGCTGCAGGAATCTTTGCATTCTGCTGCCAGCCATGTAGTACATTCTGGAGACGTAAATTAGATACCCATCCAACTCAACAAAAGATTTACAAGATGACCCCCCAACAAAATTCAGGATGTGTACCAAGCAGGTGATGTGAACGGAGTTTTGGGTACACAATTTTTAAGTAAAGTGTTGTAAGTCTTGATGATGTGTGTAGCATTGTCATTGTTAAAGCATAGACCAATCTGAAAGGTTACATCATAATCAGTAAGAACCCTCTCAAATGCTTGGACAACTGTGGAATTATTGTATTGTGCCATTAAAACAATGTAAGTAAGGTAGGTTTGTACTCACCTACTTCCATCGTTGCACATGACTGCAGCAAACAGCACATGGAGAATACATGGCCCTTCCATATACAATGTCCCGTCGAATTCCACACAACGATTTTGGTTTTAAGTTTTTTCTGGAGTTCCTCTTTGGCTTTCATGAACGTCTCAAGCGGTTACCTCTCCTGTAGTTGATGGCTCCTTGGGATTGATCCACTATTGAGTACATTCTGATGAAAGAACTTGTGTGGTCACATTTGCTCAGTGGGATGTTCTGTACAGACAATAATCCTATGCTGATTATACCTTGGTTGCCTGCACTGGCAACGTTTATTGCTTATGTTACCAGTTGTCTGGCTGGTTTACCTATGAGATAAAAGAGGCTTGTCATCATCTGAGCAAAGTTGTGTGTGCTTCGATGGCCGCATGTGGATATCCGCAGTTTAATTTGTGATGTGGTCCACAGCCACATTTCTTGCCGAACAAAACAATACTCCACAATCTGCGTACATAATCTTGCAGTACTATGTTGGCTGCCGATCAACTGCAGTTTTCTGGGTCGATACAAAGGAGCGTTTCTTGACAGACGTTGCAGGTTGCAAGAGTGTCTCCACTGTCGACTTCTGTGGTCTAGTGCGTCTGATCCCTCTGCGAAAGTATGGGTTGATCTTTCAGCTTACGCATCCAATAACCACACAACTTAATTGGGAAAGTAAAGTATATGTGAATCAACATCATGATGTGAGAATGTTTTTAAATAAAGGGGAACTCAATGGTAACTAAAATACAAACAATCTTGGGAAGAATGGGTACTTTACACTGCCCACACCCATTAAAAATATACAGATATATTATGGGGGACAGTAAAAAGAAAATGCCTTATCTCAGTATTGAGCTGCAATGAAGAGAAAGAGTAAGCTATAAACTGCACATGGAATGGTAAAGATGTCTCCAACCATAATTGTGAGGGTGGGGCTGGTTGGTGAGGGTGTCAATCAGATATGAGCCTAAGGCCATTTCTCCCGTTGCTGGTGTGAGCATTTAGAGCTCAGGAATGCATCCATCATAAAACATGATGGGGAGAGAGAGAGACAAATGGGGAGGGATGTTTTCCGCAAAAAGGCATGCAGCTCCACTTCATGGGGAAAGGGACAGAGAAAATACCAGGCTACATCTTAAAATGGGAAGGGTCACCTAAGGCTGTTAAGAAAAAAGGGTTGAACACTGAGCAGTGGAAAGGAATGCAATGGGATGGTGCACTTTCGGTGTAAGCATATTAGGAATGCTAAGGTGTATAATACAAAAATATAACAGGTGTAGCATGGGCACCGGATTGCACAACAATACGAAAGACAAAAAGACTGGAAACAAAATGAGAAGAAATGGATGAAAGAATGAGTCTGGCAAAAGGATGAATTGTGCGGGCTCACTAATAGGTTGGATGAGGCAATTAATATGGCTAAAAGGCAAAATGTTTGATCTAGTGAGGTGGTGGGCTGGGGGTTAGATGGTGTTATTAGTGTGTGAACATAGCCAAGGTTGGGGTGGCAGTAGGCTTGCTCTACAAGATAATAGAGACAAACAGGGAGCAAAGCGAGCAATGTTCCCCTTGCATAGTGTGATTTGCTGTACTGTAAAACAAGGTAAAGATAATATTTGGGAACATCAACCATGAAAAGTGTAACAAACTGTGGGCATGCCTATCCAGTCTGAGCTAGCAGTCTCAGCTCAGCCCTTCCAATACCACTTTCAGGTTAGCTGATTGTACTGAAAATAAACTTAAAGACACAGATATTTTTCTTGGGGAGCATGAAAAAGAGGCTTTCTGAACACTGCTCAAACATGCTGAAGCAAGACTCATAATGGGGAAGCAAGAAATGTTGCCACATTTTGCTCATCACTGCTCAGGGCAATACTGGCATGCAAGGAAAAACAGGCCACTGGATTTCCCTTCCGACACTCCAACTTGTGGCAAAACCATCGAGGTAGCAAGCCAGACTGTACCAACACTGCACTTTCAGTTTAGGAGTGAACGGAAGACCATACTATTCAGTCTCTACCTGTGTTCCACCTAGGGCCATTTTGTCCCTATTCGCAGCCCTTACCATCCATGTTTTTATTAATGACATGTACAGCACTCCATTGTTTCCTAGCTAGATTCACACTAGTAAAAACCCTAAATACAATAGAATCCATGTTACTTTGCAACAAGAAAAGCAAGTGTGGGAGCTATTCCTTGACTTCTCCAACCGAGTGTTCAAGCTGTTGGAGCGGTCTGGGAACTTGGCTACAGTGTCTTAATGGAAGGGGAAAAAACCCACAAAAGGTTGTGAATGTTTCACAGCCGCAATATAATCTGCTAAATAAATGTCATATATAGGTTTAACAGCAATTTATTAATGATACCGTTAAGCTGCATGTCATGGGCGGCAGACATTGTCAAATACACACCTTATGTATTTATTTATTTATTTATTTGGATTTATAAAGCGCCGCACAACAGCTCAAGAGCATCGTGACGCTTGTTACAATGAGGGGTGACAACTTGTTGCATATGCAGTACAGTGAAGTCATAACTTAATTACATGGATAGCAGGAATACAGATTAGTTTTATATAGTAAAAAACCGGCAAACATGCTAAAATCATAGAAAAACAGATCATTTGTAGCTCAAAATGAAGAGGGTGGGAGAGGAGACCCAGAGGGATAAGCAAGAGTTTAATTAAAGAGAACAGTTTTCAGCTTTTTACAAAAAGCATGGAGGTAAGTTTCTGCTCTGAGTGCAGTCAGGAGCGTATTCCATAACTTGGGGGCTAAATATGGGAAGCCTATTCCTCCAGCTGTGGCTCTGTGGATGCGTGGTATGGTGAGTTGATTAGTGTAACAGGTTCTTGTCGGCCGAGTAGAGGTGGATCTCGATAGCATGTCTGAGAGGTAGGATGGGGCAGTGAGGTTGATGTATTTGTGGGTGGTGGTAAGGATTTTAAATGTGATACAGTGTTTGACAGGGAACCAGAGGGCGGATTTTCTTGCTTGTGTGATGTGATCTCTTTTTGTAATACTTAGTGCTGCTCTTTGTGCTTTATTCTGAGTGATTTGGAGTCTATTAATGTTTTTTGTGGAGGAGCCAGCAAGCAGGGCATTACAATAGTCAAGCTTAGCTCCAATGGTCGCTATAGCTATAGAGAGGCAGTTATCCTTAGTTAAGAAGGGTTTAATGGCATTGATGAGTTTGGTGTTCAGTCCGGAGGTAGAGACAATGGCGCTGACTTGCTTGTTCATGGACAATGTGGCATCTATATGGACCCCTAATGTTTTAACAGATGAGAGCACGGGGATGATACAGTTGTCAATATTGAAATTGGCATAGTGAGGGTCTAGATTGGCTAGGGTAGATTTTTGGCCAAGAATGAGGATCTCGGTTTGGCCCCATTGAGGCAGAGGCCATGAAAGCCATTCATGCTTGTATAGTGGCATAGATTTGTTGAAGAGTGGTAGCATCTTGCGAGTATGAGCCGGACAGAGGAAGAAGCACTTGGGTGTCGTCCGCATAGTTAGTGTTAGAGTATACCTTACATATTGCGCCAGTGCTTTAAGTGGGGTAAGATATTGAGGGGGGGCCTCGATGGGGGCGTGGCATCCACTGTGGGCGTGGCCTAAAAGTGCACAAATCATAGTAGGGTGCACAAACAAATATATAAATGTATGTGAGCATTTATATATTTGTATGCGTACTACTACGGTTTGTGTATTTTTCAAGCCTTCTTTATAAACATAGACATTTGTAACATATTTCTATGTTCATAAAAGATGGCTTGAAACTTACACAATTCAAGCCATCTTTTATAAAGCATTGAGGATGGACAAAACCGAAGGTGGCTTTGTCCATCGACAAAGCTTTATAAAAGATGCCTTGAATTGTGTACGTTTCAAGCCGTCTGTTATAAATGTAGAAATATTTCTATGTTTATAAAAGATGGCTTGAAACGTACACAGTTCAAGGCATCTTTTATAAAGATTTGCCAAAGGAGACAGGCACCTCAGGCTCAGTGATCGCTGATCTGAGCAGAGATCACAGAGCCCAAGGCATCTTTCACCCTTTGGGAACCCGTGGGCTCCGTGATCTAATCTACATATTAGATCATGGAGCCTGCGGGTTCAGAGAGGATCAGTGACCTGGTGAGGGCAAACAAAGGAACTGTAACTTCCCTGTTGACCCCTCAGATGGGGGGTCATCAGGGAAGTTACAGTGACTGACAGAAGTGCCAGCCAGCCTCAGCGATGCTGTGGCTGGCTGGCACTTCTGTCCACTTGCCTAACGTTAAACTGGTGGGCCCATCTCCCGTCATGGCTTCGGCCGTGGCGGGATAATGCGTCCTGCTATGGTGTGGTGGGACTGGGGGGCCCCAGCAGGGCCCCGGCTCAGCCCCACTTTTTGGAGACTGGCGGGGCCCGGCCACGGCAGGCCTCGGCCCACTTAAAGCACTGTATGGCGCCCACTGATGAGTCAACTGGACTGCTTAATCGCCATGCCATTTCAGACCTACTGCCACCTTCTTTGCCACCTGCTCCAGTCAAAGCATATCCTGACTAATCACTAATCACTAGACTTTGCCTTGCTCCATACAAGAACTCTACTTTCCCAGCAAAAATATTGGAGAACCCAACTTGCGCATGACTCCTTCCAGTTGACCACAGTAGAGTAACCTCATTCTCTTGTCCTCACACTTTGATGTCTTTCAAGTCATGCAGTGTTTTTGATTCACTGTGATCCATACAATACAAATGATTCTCTTACAATCGGAGAAGGCCACGCCTGCATCCATCTCTCAGAGGGGTCACCTGTTGGCCAAAGG
Organism: Ambystoma mexicanum; assembly: GCF_040938575.1. Taxonomy (NCBI): domain Eukaryota; kingdom Metazoa; phylum Chordata; class Amphibia; order Caudata; family Ambystomatidae; genus Ambystoma; species Ambystoma mexicanum. Next base: position 942,972,002 of record NC_090927.1, read on the forward strand.
AACCATTTTCTACACTTGTGGGCTCCCTTTGTACAATTTGTTGGGGTTCCAGAAATGTTCTGAGGCTGTGTGTATCATACATATATAATCACAGCTATTACTACACGTTGAAGCTGGAGGAATCTAGCAAAAAATGCTATATCGCTAGATTAGGTTGCCAATTTACAGTGCTTAGAAGCTGAGGAATACAACATAAAGAGTGACATGAATCACCACATTGACATCAATAAAAGTGTTTAGCATTGAGCGTGAAATGCTACAAATCACATTTAAGATGGCAAGTTTCTTTGCTTAGAAGTTGAGGAATCCAGCCTGAAGCACTGTATAAAAATAGATTATAACACTGATCTACAGTGCTTTGAAGAGGATTCCAACATATATAAATCAGCACATTTAAACCAATTGAAGTGATTAGAATGAATCGTAAAGCACAATACAAGGGACGGGGGGGGCAGGGTAAGCATGACGTAAGCATGACAATGGACCTGGGAGAGGGGATGTTCCACAATGCAGACCACATGAGTATGGTGGAGTTGGGTTTTGGCTGGAGCACAATACAAGACAGTGTTGGTGAGGCTGGGGTGGAGCACACCACAAGACAGGCGTGAAGGGACTGGGACTTGGTGGAGCACACCACATTACAGGGTTGTAGGAGCACACCAGAAAGGGGGGAGGACAGAGTACAGGGTTGGCAGGGATGGGAACACAAGTGAAGGGGGTCTGTCCTTGGCAAACGAAAAGGACATGTTGGGCTGCAGAAGTTAGAACACCACAAGGGATAGGGCCTGGGGTTGAAGGAGGGGTGGACACACACACACGAGAGGGCCTGCAGTAATGGGGGCAGAGGGCACACTACACTTGAGGGCCTGTCGGGCTGGGGGAGTGTGCCGCACAAGACAGGTTAGGGTAACCCAGGTGCAAGTCTGATAAAGGCACACCAAAGGGGAGCAGGGAAGAGGACAGAAGACAGGCTGTAAGGGCTTGGAACACATGTAAAGGGAAGGGGGAATTGGTGGGAACATCAAAAGCGCGGTTGGGGCTCGGATGATAGAACATCAAGAGATGGGAGCCTGGGGTTAAAGGAGGGGTGTGTCACATACATGAGGTGGTCTGTGGGGCTGGGATGAGGGGGCACACTATCTTTTTTTTATTTTATTGAAAAACTACAGTTTTAACAAAAAGAAAAAACTTTTGTTTCAGAAACATCAGCTCTTCATTCCTTTACTGCAGGCACAGTGGTTTACAGACATGTCTGCGGACTCGTGAGGCATCAGGATGGACTCCCCTTATGCTCAACAGGAAGCTTCAGGAGTGCATTTAGGTAGTTTACAACAGCGCAAACATGTTTGATATTTTGTCCAGAGGAGATCAAATGCCACCATGCCACCATATCCCCATCCAGAGGGGCGAATTCGCCTAGATAGGCAAAGCGGTGGTCGCAGATAGCTGAACACTTTAAAATTAAATGTTTCAACGTTTCGACTGAAGCAGCGTAAAAACGACAGAGATTGTTAGTTACAGTTGGATGTTTCCTTTGAAATAGAATTTCCTTCGAATTCAGGGTGTTTAAACGAAAACGAAGGAATTGCTCACGATAGAAAGGGGAATAGTATTGAATCAAATATTGAGGTTGGCAATTTAGTTTTTTTTGTGCGTTGCCTAGCCATTGGGATGACAGTTTTGTACGATTTTCAACATTAACGATCCATGACCAAGCTTCAAATTTTCTTTTGGCAAGTTGGGGGCGGGAGAATAAATCAAAGTTGTTGATTTCTGCAGCAACAATCCAATCTTGAACTCTTATGTACCATTGATCTAGCAGGCAACTCATTTTTGGGTCATCAGTGGTAGTAAATATTTTATAGGCTGGCGCACCACCCGCCTCTTTCATCTTCCGCCACAGCAGGATGGACTTTCAAATCACGTGAGTGAAGAGGGAGTTCAACGATAGTTCATGGCGTAACAAAATGATTGAAACATAGGCTGGAGTATTGAGAACTCGTCTCCAGAAGAGGCCCTCTAGTTGATTCCATTTTTGCTCACTGATATTCCAGCTGGCTTCTCCGCCAAATGTTAGAATAGGAACTACCTTTTGGAGGTAGAACATTAGGACTGGAATTAAGGAATATTTTCCAAAGCTTTTATTGAGCTTAGCCGCTTGAAGCGCTAATCTTGCGGATTTCAGTTTTAGATCCTTTAGCCACTGCTCTTCACAGATTGAATTGTTAAACTGAATTCCCAGGTAGCGGATCGAGTTGACTGAGATTACCGGCTGGCCGCCAACAGCCCACTTAAATGCACAATCTTTTCTGCTGGTTATAGAGCCGATTGACAGAATTTTCATTTTGTCTGTATTGATTACGAGTTCATTGATGGTTAAGTAATCAAAGCGACAATCTAGAAGGCGTTGTAGGCCAATCTGTGTTTTGTCGATCATAACCAGGTCATCGGCGTATGTGATGTATCGTACAAAGGACTTATTTAATCTTGGAGGAAAGCAGTGGGCCTGCGCAAGATGAATCGGGAGATCTGCCAGAAATAATTTGAAGAGGTCGGCAGCAAGCGGATAGCCTTGCTTGACTCCCCTTGTAGTAGAAATGCCGTCAGATAAAGCGCCGTTCTTGTTGATGCGAACACGAAATGAAGTGTTCGCGTGGAGAGCCATGATTGGGTTGAGGATGTCCCCTGGGCAGTTCCATTTGATTAATTTTGCCCAGAGCAAATCACGGTTAATGCTGTCAAACGCTTGCTTCATATCAATGAAGGCTAGGCGAAGTTTGGTTTTTCGTTTTAGGGCATCGAGTTTCAATGTTGTTAAGATTGAAAGGTTTACATCCACTCCTGTTCCCTTTGAAAACCCTGTTTGACGAACATCTAAAATTCCCGCTTTTGTCGCCCAATTGACCAACTTCAATCTTAGGTTGGAGCCGAACAGTTTGCCAATACATTCCAATAGGGCAATGGGGCGATAGTTTTCAGGTGCATCCCAACTGCCTTTCTTGTGAATCGAATCACGATTGCAGTGAGCCAAGACTCAGGCAGTCTATTAGAACTAACAATCTTTTGGAAAAGACACTCAATAAAAGGGGCCCAAATTTGTGGATTTTTTTTTAGCATCACGTTGCTAATCATGTCTGGACCAGCTGCACGAGAGTTTTTGAGCATCTTGATGGCATCCACAATTTCAATATGCGACATTTGTACATCCCAAGGCACTCGTTTAGCTTCAGGAACTGGCTTGTGCGCCTTAGACTGACTATTAAACACTGGCGTGAAGTGCTTGCACCAAGTGTCGCCAGGGATCGTATTCTGCGTCGAGTTTGAGCTTGTTGACGGTCCCATATTCAAGATTTTCCAAGTGTCGCGTGTATTCTTGGTGATCAGCAGCTTCATCATGAGTTCAGCCCGATCTTGAGCAACAATGAATTTATGTGATCTAATCCAATTTCGATAGATCACTCTTGTTATTTTGACTTCATCATGCACAATTGACCTGGAGAATTTTTTTTGTTTTTTTATTCTGCGGACGTCACTTCTTAGTTCCTTCTTTTTGTCGTCCAGCACTTTGCTGAACCAATGATTATGGCCTTTATGTTGCTGAGATGCATCACTGTTTGATATTATGAAGGTTGATAAAAGTGGACTATAATCTACGCCAATTGGCAGATTTATCAGATTTTCAGTTAGCGAGCATATCTTCTTAACGCTTAATCTTAAGCGATTTCCACTTGGATGTGCCTCTACTGGTGCCGAATATAGGAGCGCAGAGTCAGGCGCTGGCAATAGACACTCAAGTTTTAATAGCATGTGGTCACTCTCGGTCGATTTTAGAGAGTGTAGAGTGATAACCTTCTCCTCAAAATTCCTAGACACCCAGAAATAATCAATAATGCTGTGTATTGACTTGCAATGCCAAGTGGGTTGTGCCGGCGTGTCACCTCGCACCCCACCATTCAACATCACACAGTTATGCGTCTCCATTACATTTGTCCAACGTTGCTCTTTCGCGCCCAGCTCCTCGTAGGCAAGTTGACAAAAACAGTTTGAATGTGGATCGAACTTGAACCATGAACCATTTAGGTCACCACAGCAGATGATTGTCAGGTTGTTGTATTTCAAGATTGCGTCATCCATTAGCGAACTAATAGCGGCGGTGAAGACTGATTCATTTATTTTAGCTGGGTTCCAATGGCAGTTGATAAGCAGCAAGGAAGAAAATACATTTGAATTAACAGACCGTGAGTGCATAATTGATCCTTGTACGTAGGGGTTTGGGTTTGAACAGATTGGAGTAGACCAGTTTTGGGACAGCCGGACCATGGTCAGTAGCCCTGCACATGGGCGCCCTTGTATGTTTTTAATGGCAGGATTAATCAATGTGACATAGCCGTCTCTCATTGGTGGATCAACCACCCAGGTCTCTTGCAGACAGATAGCGAAAACATCATCTAAGGAAACATTAAACCCATGGAACAGATGATGGAACCCTCGGGTGTTCCACGATAGAATGGAGGAGATGGCATCCTGCTGACAAAATCATGGCTAATCCTGGTTCTGGTTTCTCTGATAACTTACTTTTTTCTCATGTCGAGAACTTAAGTCGCCTGGTCTCACATCAGAAATCATGCTATGGCATGAAGTTCTCACCTCTGACGGGTTTTTGCCGGCTGATCTATGAGCCGGCTGCTCGGAGTTAGTGCACCAAGATTGCTTTTTGGGTTCAACAGAGATATCAAAGCCAAACATCAGTAGATCATCAGCTGCTTTGAGCAGAGTGTTACGTACTCCAGCAGCATCGATGTGTAGCAACACGGCATCAGAGCAAATTTCGTTTACAAATTCGAATGTCATCTGAGTTAATCAGCCGCAGAGGTGGAATGTGTTTGAATAGATGCAATACATTTGCTCGATTGAGGTTCAGCTCGTTGTCGTCCCTGTGGATATTTTGTAGTCTTAATTTGCACTTATGGTCGTTTGGTCGATGTGAGTGCAGAGCTTTAGACCTCGGTGGAGGGCGGGTTTGCTGTTTGCGTTGATTAGTGGTGAATTTTGGATTTAGGCTAGATGTAGCGACCATGAGATTTGAGTCTTCCTTGTTGAAGTGGTTGAGCGACTTCCTTGCACTACATGCCACTTCGAAGGAGATCGACTTTCCCTTAGGTGAGCAGCTCTCAAAGTTGGATGCGACTCAGACAGGTTTTCTTCGCTGGTGGGATGCGACATTTCATTATTGCTTGAATTTGAATAGGTAGAAAGATTGCATAAGTCTGGAGAATCCGATTTCACCAAGATGACTGAAGGACTGTCATCTGAGTTTAAGCGTCGCCGCTTGGCGCCATGTTTCCGGGACGGCATCATTGCGTTGTTTTTGCAATTCTGTGGGACCATTCGCACCCTCATGATGGCGCTTGAAGAGACCTAGCCGCGGAGGAGTGGTCAGGTTTCTTATAAAGCTTTTCGTGGTTGAGTGAGTTGCCGGTTTTACTTTTTTAACCATTGTAGTCGGCTTCGCAGATTTGGCTTGAGCCATGTGTTTTGCTTTTGTGCTGGCGACAATTGATTTTGTAGAGCAGCCAACTGTTCCATTTTTTGCTAGACCTGTGAAAATGCCAAATGTAAATGGAACACTTTCCTGATGATCGGCTTGTGTTGCGGCAGTTGTTGATTGCATTTCGACTTGAGAGGGCACTTCCGCAGCCGCTGTTGGCAACTTAAGATCCAACGAGGCTTGCAGGGGGACACCGTCGGAGGTATTTAATGAAATAGACTCAGCTCAGGGATGAGCACTTTGACTTGCCATAGATAGTACAGTAGTGCAGTCCTTTTGAAATGCCACTAGGTCAGAAGAAGCTCCACTTTGCTTCATTGCTGCGGCCTGGAGAGAGAGTTAGACGGTAGAGCAAAACTATGCGTGTCAACCTTAGGCTGTTTTGAGCTGTGGTCTGGATTTAGAAAGGGCGCAATCTCAGTCAACACCTCCAAAAGACATTTTAACTGAAGATCATGTCTCTCCTGTTGTAAGGTAACAAGGTCATTGAGACGAGATTGCCAGTGTGAACTTGAGTCTTTGCCTGCTTGCACATCTTGCTGGATGAACTAAGTGAAGGAGTCAATTTGATCCAGTTTAGACGATAGGTTCAATAGCAGGGCCCCCTGATCTCGGATTGTTTCATTCAGAGACTCGTACAGCTTAACAAACAGGATCATGGCTTGCGATGAAGCCGCCAGCACATTGTTGTGCAGCTGTATTGCAGCGCCCACTGAAAGATTATTTTTTGAATTTGGAGTTTTCTGACCATCTTTGACTGGAGTTGGACCATTTGGAGGCTCAGACAAAGGATTAGAGGCTTTTGATGGAGTGGCTAGCAATGCTGATGTATTTGATCTTTTTACGCAACTGCTGCCTTCTCGCTGTTTCGCTGTACACAGCGAGTGCGAGGCATTTCCTTTATCTTGAGAACCGGGACACGGCATTGGTTGAATTGGCAAAGAAGATGGAGCCGTCAAAGTTGTAATCGAATGCTCCATGTATTTCTGGATCATGGGCGGCACCCAATTGTTGGTAGTCGGACGGACATTGTTCAGGCCCTGCTGGAGTAAAGTGTCATCAAGTGACCCATTTTGTGGCTGTAATTGAACATGCCTATCAGCCTTAGAAAGGGGAAAGGCCAGAACTGCCATATCAGCCATGCCGCCAGGAATCTGAGAAACTGATGCTGAGACTGCGGCATGTTGATCAGAATAAGCCTTATTGAAAGTGCTTGATTCGCAGATCTTCAACGATAGCATTTTTGAGGCCTTTGAAGCTGATAGCATTTCCTTATTTAACAGAGGGGCCTATTAAAGACTGCGGTTGAATCGGTGGATCAAGTAAACTGTTGCCTGGAGAGGGAGGTGTCCGATCTGCCATGACGTTACTACAGTCAGGCTGCACAGCAAGATCGGCACTAAAGTCAACCGCGGTAGTAGTGCGTTCAGGTTCAGCAATTGCGAGCGAGGCTGAGCGTACACAATCGCTAACACCCACCTGTTCAACTAAAAAGTTGGCTGGTACCACTGGGGTTTCGTCTTCATTGTTTTTTTCTTGTAAAACCAATGTGGCGCTTATAATTTCTGCATCCGTTAGGTCAAAGGGAGAGAAGTACTTTTCAGGCAAGGGGAGTTTCTTGAAAGAAGGAACGTCTGCCATCACACTATTCACTGGCAGCGTTGGTATCGGAGCAAGATCAGTGAGAGAAAGCAAAACAAGCGGTCTCAGTGAGGTTAGGGGTGCTGCCGTGCGTGATGGACTGGAGACAAGGATAGTGTCAGAATTGTCAGCTCGGCCAGGCATGACAATGGGATCAGTGGGATCATCTTGATGCACTTCATCGATAGTCTGAGCAATAGGCATGGGCAAGGGCACCACTGACTTCGAGCATGCGGCAGGCTTACCTTGTGGCTGTCGGCTGGCAGCCGCAGTAGCGTTTGCCGGCAAGGCGGTCCACGGATTCAACATCCGACGCTGCTGCAGCGTCTTGTGGCGCGTCTGAGGCCCATTCGAAGAGGGGGCCTTCGGGGTGACAACCATCTTCAGCTCCAGCCCCCGGTCGCACCCGGGCGAACTGGGCAAACTGGGACTCAGTCCGACTCCGCGCCGCGCTCTGCGCGGAAAAAGTGTATATGTAGAAATTCACTGAAAGTAGAAAGAGGACTCCACTTTGGTCGCTGCAGCTCCTCACAGCAACACACACACAGAGAGTCTCTGGGCAAACTGGGACTCAGCCGGACTCCGCGCCGCGCTCTGCGCGGCAAAAGTGTATATGTAGAAATTCGCTGAAAGTAGAAAGAGGACTCCACTTTGGTCGCTGCAGCTCCTCACAGCAGCACACACAGAGAGTCTCTGGGCAAACTGGGACTCAGCCGGACTCCGCGCCGCGCTCTGCGCGGCAAAAGTATATATGTAGAAATTCACTGAAAGTAGAAAGAGGACTCCACTTTGGTCGCTGCAGCTCCTCACAGCAACACACACACAGAGAGTCTCTGGGCAAACTGGGACTCAGCCGGACTGCGCACACTATACAAGATGGCCTGTTGGGCTGGGGGCAAAGGGCGTGCACTACTCTGGGTGGGGAATACATTGCATAAGAAGGTTTGGGAGTAAACCACCATGACCTGGGAGGTTGGGCAGGTACGCTAGAAGGGAGAGGAGAAGGGGCAGAAGTTAGGTTTGGCAGGGGTCAGAGCATGAATGAACTGAGGGAGAGTGTAGTGGGCACACCACAAGACCCAGTGGGGGGGGGTTAGAAAACCAAATATAATTTGGGGCTGTTGTTGAAGGGTGGTGGGGCATACACAAGAAGGAATTTGGGGTCAAACAGGGGATGGGGCACACTACACAAGATGGCCTTTGTGGATGGGGTGAAGAGGGCAGGCTATTGTAGATGATGGCCTGCCAGTATTAGAGGGAGTGCATAATAAGGGTTGGTGGTGCAAACCACAAGGGCTGTTCTGTCTGGGCAAGGCACACCAGCAGTGGTGGAGAGGACAGAAGGCAGAGGTGTCAGGACTTTGAGCACAAGTGAAGGCAGGGGGACTGTGGTGGGAACAACACAAAGAGCTGTGTGGCTGGAAAAGTTATAAGACCACAAAGAATAGGTGCCTCAAGTTAAAGGGGAGGAGGACACACAAAAGAGGGTCTGCAGGGCTGGGGTAAGGGGGTACACTATACAAGAGAGCCTGGGGGAAGAGAGCACACTGCTTGAGGGTACCACACAAAAATGGTGAGGTTAAAGCACAAGCAGTGGTGGGGCTGTGAGAGACACACCTGATTGGAGGGTGGGTGTGAGGACAGAAGACAGGGTTGTCAGGGCTTAGAACACAAATGAAGGAAGGGAGGTTTGGTGAGCACATTGCGATGGCCAGTGAGGCTGGGGAAGTTAGAACACCACATGAGATGGGAACCTGTCATTGAAGGGGGAGGGAAACACACACACAAGAGGACCTGTGCGTCTGGGGGATAGGGGACACTCCACAGCCGATGGCTTGTTGGGCTTGAGGGACAGCATCACTAGAGAAGGATTGGGGGTACATCACAGGGGTCTCTGGAGCAGAAGGATGCATACTAGAAGGAAGGGGGAATAGGACAGAAGAGAGAGTTGAAAGGACTTGCACTACAAGTGGAGGGAGGCGGGTTGTGGTGGGTACACCACAAATGTTGGCAGGGTAGGAAAGTTAGAACACCACAAGGTATGTGAGATGGGTACGCACAGAAGAGGACCAGCAGGAGTTGGACGGGGGTAAGTGCAGCACACAAGAGGTGCTTGGGGTGTAGAGGACAAACATGGGGAAAAACAAGAGGGTCAAGGGACTTGTTGCAAACAACATGGAGCCGGTGGTGCTGGTGGGAAACACGAGACCTTACTTACCTTTAGCCAATGATTTCGGATGGAGAGCAGCAACCATGTCCTCATGTCCAGCCTGGTACAGGGGAGCGAACAGCAGGATTTTGATTGTATTGCTGAGTCCCTCACAGCATGCTCAGCACAGAGCAGACACTTTCTGGGTGTGCTGAGTCAATGCGAGTTGAGAATACTACACACAAACCAATAGGAGCTGTGGGGATATGTATTGGAACAACCACACTTCAGCTGCCCATTAGACTTCCTGGTGCTGACCACATTTAACTTGCATGCATTGCCCTCTTTCCCTTTGTGAAAGTGTTAATGGGAAAGGGGCCAGGCAAGTATTCAAGCAAATTGTCTAATGTGTTTTTCTCGGCATGTAAAGCCAATTGTAAATACTAAAATCCCAATAAGCTGGAAGATGTGTTAAGTGGTGTAGTTGCTGCAATCATTACTAGTCATAGAAATGTGTATGCCCCACCTCTGATGTTCATTTTAAGGCATCAATACAGTGGCATTGATAATAATGACTAGGGCTGGAGTAATGTAATTGCTAGAACAAGGAATCGCCCGAAATTAAGTTTAACTTAGTTTGACTGGGTGGCCTATAAAGTGGTCTTAGGCAGCTTTCAGAGATGCAGGAGGTCATTGTTGGAGGCAGGATTAGGACATTTAGGGAAGGATTAATAAACTGAGTAGAGTTAGAGTAGATCATTATGAAGAAGAGTAGGGAATCCTGTTGATTTACTAAGGAGTCAGAAACATAGATTTAGGGATGGCTACGGTTTTTAATTAGTGTTGTGTCACACATTCAGTCATTTAAAATAGGTAAACACAAGTGCTATCTAGTGTGAGTTTAGGTTTAGGGAATCTCTGATGGTGAGAGCAACTTGAGTGTTTCCCCTGAAAATCCCTGAGGGCAGCTAGAGAGAACTAATACAAATGTAATTTTTGAGTGAGGACTCAGCAGAGATTCAGGGAGGTGGGTGATATACTATTCCAATTCCGTGTCTTGAAGTCAATGGATGATGCATGTCCCATTGTGTGAGACCTGTGCGGATGAAGGCCTCAAAGCAGCTAGAGTGAGAATTACGCTCACAGAATATTTAAGGGCAGAAACAGCAATGACTCAGAAGGATTTGGGTAAGACAACAGTCAGTAAGTGAATGACAGATTGGGACAACGAGTCAAAACGGCACCCAAATGAGGCAGGAGGGAAATGTGTTGCTCATGATATTTTCACATCTGCATCATCAGGTTGCAGACATCTGTATTAATACAAGGGATTTTCCAAAGCATTCTAATATTAGGACTAATCTCTCTCTCCACATAACACCCACCTGACCCAGACGATCTTGAGAACAGCCAACTGATCACTAGCCTCTCATTCGTTGGAAAAATAATTGAGAAGGCAGTTGCCAATCAACTCTGTAATTGAATTAACCAACACGGCCTGCTCTGCGATTACCGAACCACATTCATACCAGAATGTAGTAATGAAACAGCTACCATCCAGGTCCTAGATGAGGCTCTTCAAATCATGGACAAAGTTGACTCATGTCTCCTGGTTCACCTTGACCACTCTGCGATTTGCAGCACAGTTCAAATCCTCATATTGACGAGCCTTCTCATCACCAGAATGGGCTTCGCAGGCAAAGTTCTCAACTGGTCTGAATTTTACCCTTAAAACAGGCACCAATTCGTTCAGGTCAGACTGCCACTCAGTCACCTGCCGAGCCCACAATACTGAACACTGTCCCCAGATAACTTTAAACCATGCATGGAGCCACTGGAATCACTTCCCAATAACCCTGACATCCCAGAATGTGTGAATAATGCTTATGGAACTGTGGCAGTGATGGACAATTTGGATGACCACACTACAGATCAGTATTCACACACTGAGAATATATTACTTTGTATCAAACAATATGACCGTTCAGTGATTAGTAGGAGCACAAGTACCATTTTTCCAGTATGTGCCACAGGAAAGTGCGAGTGACATGTAAAATATTTCCATGTTTTCCCTTACTCTGCTGCACCACCAATATTTGTGACGGCACTGCCACAGACGAGAGTTACTGCTAATATTATGTTTTATTATTATTATTATTGCTCCTACAGGGGACATTTAAATCCACAGACATTTTATAGGAATTCTTAAATGGGTGATAAGAGAAGGAGTAGCACAACCATTAATATTTACTGCATTTCTCTGTCGGAAGAGTCTCAACTACCAATGTTTTGGAGTTCTTCTCAAGCAGGGAAAAGTTTCACAGGATGATTTTCATTAGTTGTGCTTGTGCGGGGTAGAATAATATGCAGCCTTTCTTTTTAGTGACTTGCTTATATGGTAGAATTGAACCCACCAATGTATGCTGCTGATGTTAGTCCCGGAGGGTAGTTGAACATTCACTACTAATTGACAGTAGCGATTCCATAGGGTAAGTCACAACCAGGTTTTGTTGTCTCTTAGAAGAACCCATGTTGGGCAGAAGCGTGCCTCATTTAATATATCATGTTTGTAGAATATGCCCTTTCAATAATGTGAGAAGAATCAGCAGAGGTTAACTTTCGACAGTTGGCATTGATAATCCATACCAAAAATAGAAAATCTTAGACATAATCATAATCTGTGTTTCAAATGTAATGTGTTCCTCTAAGTTTGGAATCTCTGCATTCTAAACAGAAGAATGAAGAGAACACCAATGGCCTACACGTGTTTCGTGCTGATGTCTAGACCTCACACAGGTCATGTACACTCACAAGGTCTGAACTATATCAGTCAAATACAATATGATTAATAACACAATTTATAAGGAAAATATATTTGTGTTGATACTGACGTTTCTCAATTGTAGTTGTATTGTATTTGGCGTGCACATCATGAACAAGTGGTCAATTCTCTGATAGCAGTGTAACACATACATACATAAATGTGCAGTTCTATGGTAGGAAAAGTAGGCATTTTGATAGCCACTTTATCTCCAAAACGGATGCAGAGTTTATTCTGCTAAAGTGGAAGTGGTATGGTTCCTAAAATAGGCTGTGCGGGCAATTTACATCTTGCCTTTTCTGCCATACGGTACTACCTGTTTTGCACCATTGCACTAAACTCCCCTCACGCGCGCTGATACTATGATAGGAGGCCAGAAATATTTGTAACAGGAATTCCACACTTATGCATATGCAATTAGAGGTTCACATGTATAAAACAACCGAATTGTTATATTCAACTAGAAAAGCAAATTGTCGTTGGTCATATTTTACAATCAGCATTATTATTTTGCATCAATTTTGAAAAACTTAAAAAGCATTTGAATGATTGTTACTAATGCATTTTTAATGACTTTGTATTGAAAAGGTGCACAACATTCAGGAATTTCCAGTGCCCAATCTGTTGCTTATGCCTTTTTCGAACTTTTGTTTTTAATCTGCATTAGTGTGGGTACTATGAGACTTAGGCCCTCATTACGACCCTTGCGGAAAGCGACTGACCGGAGCGCCACAGCGTAAATAGCGTTTCCGCCATTGCACGAAGGAGCAAAGTGCGGCCCATTCCGACCCATCGGGCACGAGCACCACGCCATGGCGGAAGTGCAAAGTCCGCGATGGCGGAAATGACCCCAAAACGGCCCACACCGCCGCCGTACGGCGCCCTAGGTGCAATACCGCCACCCCTCTTAGCGGTCACCGCAGTGTGCGCCTACCGGAAAGTACGGTGACAGGAAATATACGGAAACGGAAGTAAAAACATGGGCCCGGAACGGGAAACATCCCGGCGTACACCTATAAAACCACTAAAACCACACAACCACTAAAATCACTACCCTGAAACACACCCCAACCCGTCACCCACCCTAGCGAAACCAAGACAAATGGGAAAAGTAGCGAAGAAAGCGTGCGACCGCAAGCGGCAGGTCCACTTCTCCCGCGAGGAACTCACCGTGCTAACAGAGACCCTCCAGGAGAATGCTGCCGTCGTCTTCTCCACGCAAATGACCAGAACGGCACTTGCAAACAAGAAGACCATATGGGCTCTGGTGGCACAGCGGGTAAGTGCGGTGGGGACCGCACCCCGCACCCCACAGCAATGCCGCAAGCGATGGGACGACCTGCGGATACGCGTCCGCAGCATACTCTCTGCCAACCGCAACATTGCCACAGCCACCGGGGGAGGTCCTGAATCACCCATCAAGTTGACCCCCTGGGAAGAAATCTGTGCCTCCACCATCGGAATGGAGAGCATAGAGGGAGTCGGAGGGATGGAGAAAGGAGTGCAGACATCCGAAGATTCAGGTAGGTGTACCAGATAAAACAATGCCAAATCCACACAGTCCATCCATGTGAAGTACCATGCGTCCACATAGTGCAACAGAAACACATGTCCAGGAGAACGGCCACACACATCGGCCTGATAGCGCACGTTAAAACCCACAATAAATACATAAATAATTAAAAACCCCTAATACACGCACTACACGTGCAGCAGGCACACCCTAACTGCAGGCTGCCAAACAACTGCACCCTCACTCCACACACAAATCAAAGCACCTCCAAGGACCCGACCCAAATCACCCTCAGGTACCACCCCAGAGCATGTGATACAATGCCATTCCAATTCCCACAGACCCATCATTAACCCTCGCCCTCCTTTACTCCACCACAGGGTCCGATCCAAACGACGAGCTACAGGACACCCCTACCAGCACACCTGCAAAGAGGGCCAAGACCAACGGCCAGAGACCCTCCACCTCAGCTGCACGCATCAAGACACGGCAGCAGCACAAATCAGGTGGCAGCACAGAGGAGGGAACATCAACAGGCACCCCAGCAGCCAGCATGCCCACAACACCACCACCACAGGTCCCCCCAATGGATGCCACAGAAGGCACTGCCTCTGGTGGCAGCAGCACCATAGGTGACACCCCATTGATGGCAGCATGCTCCGACACAGAAAACGGGGATGTCGAAGTCAGATCCATCCATGACCTGTCCCAATCCCCCTGTCTGTCCCATCCCGTACAACATGAGGATACCACGCAGGGGCACCCACAAGACAACGACTGGCCATCCCCCACAAGCCCTGTGGCAAGGCAACATGAGGACAACAGCCCCTCTGTGACACCCCCGCAAATGGGCATGGCCCAGCAGAGGCAACAGTCCCTCGACCAGTTAATCGTGCAACAGCAGCAAATGGCCACGCTCCTCAAGGACCATGCCGATGAATGTGGGGGCACAAAGGCAGACATAGAAACATCAACTGAGACACTTAGGGCAGAAATGGAGAGAGGCACAGAGACGCTGAGGGCACAAATGGAGAGTAGCACCGAGAGCCTGAGAGTCCAAATGGAGAGAAGCACCGAGAGCCTGAGGGGGGAACTGCATGCGACGTCCAAAGACGTATGTGCCGAACTTGCCGCAGTGCGCCGTGTGCTCACTGAGCTCTCGCAAACCCTTAGGGACATGCATGGACGTGAGCAGGCAGACACATCATCCGTTGCAAGTTCCGTCCAGGGCAGCCCCCAACGTAGATCTGGAAGGAACCTGCGCTCCACAGGCAGGGGTGCCCCTGATACCCGCAGAGGGGGCTTGCAATAGCGACAGCCCACTGACAATGAGCATCTTTGGACACTGGGGTTCGTGGGGGAGGTAGGAGGGTGGAGGGGGTGTGTTGGGCTCACTTGGGTGGCGGGTCAATAGGGTGTTCAACATGACATCACATATGCCATAAAAAGTGCACGATCAACCAATGAGATGTGTGGACATTGATTTCTGTGTACTAGGCCATCATAGGCGTACAGTCCATATTGTGCATGTCCCAGACACGCACAGTGCCACGAGTCCCGTGTCCATGTATCAGCCACCAGGCGTGAGTGCTAGAAGCATACATCAATGAGATGCTGACGAATGTCACGGGCCTCCGGTGCCTCGCAGACTCCATGAGGTGCTGCCACATCCCCACCCTCATCATGACCATCATCATGTGCTTGCAGTTCTGCGTCAGGGGGCATGGGCACATTTCTACGTACGCACATGTTGTGGAGCATGACACATGCCATGACCATCTTTGCAACCTTCTCATGGCGGTACAGGAGTGCCCCGCCAGACCTGCTGAGGCAGCGGAAACGAGTCTTCAGTAGGCCGAATGCCTGTTCAATGACTACACGGGTACGTGAGTGGGCATGGTTGTAGTCCTCCTCATGCTGGTCCCGTGGGTTCCGGACTGGTGTGAGGAGCCATCTCTTCAGTGGATATCCAGCATCACCTGTATGTGGACGAGAAACGTATGATGTGGAATGCCATTGCTACGTACGCACACCCCCCCCCTTCCTGCCAGGTCATTGCCAAATCACATTCCCCACATAATCATGCATGTAATGAGACTCACCGAGTAGCCAGGATCTGTTCCCTGCGTGTCGCTCCATGTAGCGTGGTATTGTAGAGTTCCTCAAGACCATAGAATCATGGGTTGATCCAGGGAATCGGGCACAACAATGTGTAATGATCCTGTTGGAGTCACACACCATTTGTACATTCAGGGAATGAAATTGTTTTCTGTTGCGGTACTGGGCCTCCATGGCATGTGGGACGACCAATTCCACATGGGTGCAGTCGATGGCACCAATGCAACCCGGTATGCCGGCAAGTGCATGGAATCCCACTTTTGTGTTGGTAATTTCCTGCTCCGAGCGTGGTAGAGAGATGTAGTCGTCTGCGTGCTGCAGGAGGGCATCGAGCACTTGCAATAGTGTCCGTGAGAACAGTGGCTGAGAAATGCCATGCAACTGTCCGACTGTGTGCTGGTAGGTGCCTGTGGCCAGGAAGTGGAGTACAGACACCACCTTCAGTAGGGGTGGGATGGCGGTTGGGCTATCTATCATGCTGACAAGGTCAGCCTGTGTCATGTCCACAATGGCGGCTATGGTGTCCCGGTCCAGACGGTAGAGGGTGTGGATCTGCTCATCAGTGAGGTTGAACGGATGTGCTCGGAGGCGTGGGATTGCGGGCTGCCTGCGTGGTGGTAGTGGCTGTGCTGGCGGCCCTTGCTGGCCCTGCCTTGGCCTCCTCCTCCTCCTGCGTCTCCTTCGTGCGGCCGGTAGCAGTTGGTGTTCGTCTTCTTCTTGGAGTTGGAGTAGTTGCAGTGCTATCAGGTCCCCCAGGGCCAACATCGCGAGTCCTGCCGGTAGCATTTCGGTGTGGTTGTGGGAGGAGACTGGCTGTGCAATTTATGTGTTTTCAGGCTGTATGGCCTCCACCTGTGGTGATTAATTCCACCTGTGCAAGCTGCTCTCCCCTTTGGCCGAGCACGTCCCGCGCACAACGCTGCAAATCTGGGAATGGCATCTTGCTATTGCAATCATGTATTTGTACCCGATGGCCGTGTAACATTGGTTGACATGTTCATTCTGCTGTGGTCCCATTGTTGCACATACTATCTGTGCAGTCGCGAACAGACTTGTGAAGGGTCAGTGGAACGTAGTACTCGAGTAACGGTGGGCCCTCATGCATCACTGTACCGAGTTGCAATGACGGGCGGGGCGTCCCATTTGTGGGTGAAGGCAGTTGCCATTTTCACACACAGCCGCACTCGATGGAATAATTAGTGATTTCAAACGGCCACAGATGCCTTTTCGGCGTGATGTTGCAAATGTGGAATTCGAAGGGCGGCGCTTTCGGTTTCCAGCTAGCGGCGAGGAGATGCCCACAGGTCTGACTGCAAATATAACGTTCTGTTGTTCAATGTCCTTGAGACAGGGCCCATGGCGAGGAAGCAATGATTGATATGAATAGTTTGGGATGCGCAATTGCTACGTGGGCGATGAGGCCGGCCGTTCCCAGATACATGTTACTTCACAACACTGGAATTACGGGCTGGGGCACTGTGGATTTTGCAGGCTGCATAACGCACAGACTCAATGGATGTTTCTAATGTTATGTGAGTAATTATTCAGGCGTTTTGATTCCGGGATGAGGGAATGATGAATGGATGCATGGGCAGGTGATTTGATACAGAGTTTGCCATGTACAGGGCTTCTTGGGATCTATCCGCCTCCCCTACGCTATGTGATGCAGGGCTGCCATGGTGGGACCATCGTCTATCTGGCCTTGTTGAGCCCTCCCTGTCTCGACACGCCCTCAGACACTTGTGTCCATGCACATTAACATTCCCATCTGATGGATTCTGTTTTGACAGACGCATGCACAGGTACACTCGTTTGTGATGGTGTTTGCACCTCGATATAGATGGTTAGGAGTCGCAAGTGGTTTTGGGGTGGTGATGATCCTTTGGAGTGGGCTAGCATGCATATGGCTGTGGATTTCGTGTGATCATTGAAGTGAGTTGTTGGAATGTAGTTCTGATGGCCATTCTGTTCTTTTTCTTTTCTTTTGGTTGACAGGTATCTCCTCCCCTTTTGCCACTGCCATCTGTATGCCACTCCTGCAGATGGGTTTTACTCCCGACACCTGCTGCTTCGTGTTAATCAGTGGAGCAGCATTACGATCTTATGGGACGATCGCCAATGGCCCACATGCCCTTACGCAGTACTGGTGGCTCGGAGCAACATTTCGGCCTTTCAGCTGGACTAGTGCCTCCCCATTGGGACGGCCCTGCGGTTCTGTGCGCTTCCATGTTGCCTTTTCGTACGTGAATGTGGCTCTGTGTACCATGAGGGAACAGGACGACACACAAGTAGTGGCTGGTCATTTCTTGCGGATGCAGCCCACAATGGTGATTGGTGTTTAGGAGTTCATGGCCTGATGGCTGTATGGGCTTGGTGACTTTGATGTGCATTAAATTTCTATTCTGATTTGGCCCGTGTATCGTTTTTCTTTGCAAGTGATGTGGCATATGCCTATTTGGGGGGCGATGTATTGTGAGGAGATCTGCATTGGGTTCCAGCTTCGGAGTTTAGTTGCGTGGTACTGTACTGGGCGCGTTTGCCTACTAAGCCCGTGAGGTCAGGGATGGGGGCTGCCAATATGACAGTTTGAATTTTGTCATGCTCAGGGGCGGGGGATTGGGTTTTGTGTAACAGATGCCGGTCAGCCAGGTGGACTGGTGGAATGATGTGATTCTCGGAATATGGCTGGTCACAGGTGCCTGTGTTTGCGTGCGTTTCTTGGTGGGGGACTGTGGTCATGTCCATTGGGATGGCTTCTGTATTCGTGCCATCTGTGCCCTGCAGCTCCCATTGGCCCCTCTTGTGTTTCTTTTGTTCGTTGCCATGCATGGGTGACTTGTACATTTCAATGGTTGCATTGTGGCTTCATTGCACCTACGGGGAGTTGTACTTTGTGGGCAGGGAGCGGTGTACAGGCACTCAGTGGGGCCGTTTACGGTTGATTCGCGATGCCGTACTTCTCACCATGGCGGAATGGTACATTACGCCATGCCTGATGGCGTTAGGTACATGTCCGCTAGGGTCGGAATTGGCGTACCGTTGCGCCATGGTGGTGTTTGCGGTTTCGCATGGCGCGCGCGCGCGTGCTTGGTGCAGTTAGCGTTGGCGTTCACTACGGTGTCGCTAATGGCTTCGTACTTTGGGGTGACGGGTCATAGTCGCACCGAGCGCTATTCGATGGCGGTATTGCATTTCCGCCATCGTTTTCCGATTTCCGCAAGGGTCGTAATGAGGGCCTTAGTGTTTTGTTACGTTTTAACTAAGCAATGCAATGCAAGTACATTCACATTTCCAAAGAAAATAATTATTGGTGGATCCCAATTTTTAAGTAGAGAGGGATACTTTTTATCCCTCCTAAAACTTTATTATACTATGAGAGATTGGCACACACCACCTTTGTGGAGTGCCACGGGGATACCTAGTATTACAATTATCTCGACTGATGTGACTTTTTAGTCACAGTAGACAACCCTACCGTTATGGCTGGCGGCAGTGGACGTCTTCTACCAACTATTGTGCTATTTCTTTTTACTGCAGACAGTAGTCACTGCCTCAGGTATGCACAATAGGGTCACCTGTGTTCTAACATGGTGGCTCATTTCTTTTCTCATCATTTCTATAATGGCTGTTCTTTGTTAGCCCTTCATCTACCATTCTGGGAGGGGGAGGTCTGTGTGTGGGTTTTTGCTTTGTAAGAAACCCTTGGGTATCCCTGCCTAGGCTCCAGTGTGCCTGGGAAGGCAGGAATTGGGGAGGTGTTATTCACTCGCCTGCCCTTTGTCTACCTACCTGAGTGCCTGAATGGAATCAGAACCCACTGGGCAGGGGATGGCTGGCAATCTTGATTGGACAGCCACCTGCCCCTTTCTGTAAACTGCTGACAGAGATTGCAGAGGGGTGTGTGCTGAAACTGAAAAAAGGTGTGTTCCTGAGGTAAAAGGCAAGATGAACACTGAAAACGGAAGTAACCGAAACTGATGACAACCAGAGATGCCTGCTGACCCTTTGCGTCACTGTGAATAAGCAAATAAGGAAGAGTCAGGAACCGGGTCCAATTAAAAATAAATGTTTTAAAATATCTCTTGAAAAAGGAAATATCAAAACCAAAGAAAGTAGGAAGAAGATTCCAGAGACGGGGAGCAGTCAAATAAAAGCTTGTACCACTGAACCGAGTCAGTCTATAATGAGGCTGCTTGAGTCTCCTCGAAGTGCCGAACGAAGAGAGCAAAAAGTGCAGGAGTACTTGACCCTATTCTTCAAGTAAGCAGGCGGTTTATCACTGAGACATTTGTGGGTAAGAAGCAAAACCTTATAAGTGACGCGCTGTTTAATGGGAAGCCAATAAAGGGATCTTCGTGCCTCGGAGACATGGCTCTTTCTCCTAAGGCCACATACCGCATACACAGCATTATTCGGAACACCTTGAAGAGTGTCAAGATTGGTCTTCAGTGTGCCAGCAAAAGAGACTATTGCCGTAGTCCAGTTTGGAGTTGACCAAGGCAACTGCCATGGCAGTAGTGTTGGTTTCTGAGAGAAAGGTTTAATTTAGCTTATGAGACACGTAGTATAGGCACACAAGACTTTTACCTGATTAACATGTTTTTGATATTAAGGGTGGAGTCAAAATAAACACCTTAACCCAAGGAATAGTTTTAACAAGAGAACAGAATCAGTTTAGCAAGGCACTGACTGGTGCCAACGAGCATGAGCTCAGTTTTGCTCCCATTAAGGGCCAAGGAGTTATCGATCATCCATTTTTCGATCAGAGCATACATTGAGATAATTTGTTTGAGATCCTTCTCATAGTCGCCTGTAAGGTTAATCACTATCCGCGTATCATTGGCGTAGATGGTATAATCCATGCCGATGCTATTCAGTAGATCAAGAAAAGGACAGATATAAAGATTAAATAAAGTGGGAAAATATAAGCTCCCTGGGGCACACCACATGTAAGAAGTTCAGATGGGGATTTAAACCCACCTAAAGCAACACGAGTGACTCGAGGGCCCAGAAAAGAGCCATCCGCAACAGTGCTTTACTGGAGCACGTTGCAATAGCCCCCAGTCTCTCCAGCAGTAACGGGTGATCCACCAAATTGAACGCTGCAGAGAGAGCCAGGACCATCAACAAAGTCACCTGACCTGAGTCCACAACATTTCATAAATTGGCTTTCAGATCAAGCAAGGCCGTTTCAGTGCCATGTAAGGCTCATAAACCGGATTGAAAAGAGCCCAATAATTGATTAGCTTCTATATGCTGTTGAAACTGGGTATTTGCCATCAGATCCAAACTTTTCAGCAGAAATGTCACATTAGTCATTGGGTGATAATTGCCAACTAGAGCGGGATCAAGTGTAGTCTTTCTAATCACTGGGTAGTTCCAAATAATTTTCAGTGAGGCGGGAACCATGGAGGATGTAAAAGAGGAATTAACACGTCTAGTAACAAGAGGAGCCAAACATTAAAAGTATTCTTTAATTTTAGAAGGCGGACACATGTCATTAGGGCAGGAAGAGGGCTTCAGGTGCAGAATGATGTTAAGGAGATCACATTGAAAATAGGGATATTAGTGCACATAGGTTGAGTAATTGACACAACTATGGGCTAAGGGGTAATAGTGCAAACAGAATTACAGCGCAAAGTACCAATCTTTTTACGATGAGAATTAAGTTTGTCATTGAAGCCCTGTTGAATATACAGACACCACTTGTCACTCTTAATTATGGGAGGAAAAAGATTGTCCTTCCCTTCAAACTCTTTAAGGATAACAAAGAGTTTGCTTTGGGAGGAACCAGCAGTTTTAATTTGTGCATCATAGTGGTCATGTTTAGCTGCCGAAATGGCGGTCTTATAGTCAGCAGCTGCTTTACGGTAAAGGGACAGATTTTCTAATCTGTCTTTTTTCACCACACCCGTTCTTTTTTCCTCTTCAATGTCCGGAGAATTGTATCAGAAAACCAGGTTTTTCCCAAGGTTTCGTTTTAACAGATTTTATAACGGGGGTGGGGGGAGTATTCATAGTGGATAAAATGATCTCATTATATTGGTCTATTAGAATTGCAAACGGGGGGGTATTCATAGTGGATAAAATGATCTCATTATATTGGTCTATTAGAATTGGTGTACTATCAGAGAAGGCACATTAGCTAACAGGGGCCTGGCATATTCGCAAAAGGCATCTAGTGTACGTTTATGGGTATTCCTTACAGTCATTTCTACGCGAGGATTATTGTTCTGCCGAGCAGATTTACCAGGAGCCACCAGAAAAAAAGAGATAAAACTCCAGTGTGTCTGGGCAGGCAGCAAGTGGGGGTGGAGTTCCCACTGGGGGGATGGCTGTCCTGATTGGACAGCCACCCCCCCTTTCTGTAAACTGCTGAGCTATTGCAGAGGAATGTGTGCTGAAACTCAATAAAAGGTGAGGTTCCTGAGGAGAAAGGCAAGTCGATGACTGGAAACTGAAGTAACTGAAGCTGAAGACAGCCAGAGACACCTGCACACCCTGTGCATCACAATGAAGCGACCACTGATGTCCTGACCCTGTTTCCATTCGACAGAGGATCTCCGAAGAGGAGGAATCCTTCCCTCTGGATGGTGGGACCAACCAGACCTTAGATGAACTGAAATTTCAGCCATCTCCTGAGGTTCTGTGCCATTCAGGGCTGCAGACTGTCAATACCATGAAACCTCCAACCCATTTGCAGTGCAACGTCTTTGAGAGGTGAAGTCCATCCAAGACTTTGCTGAGCTCCAGGCGACCCCCCAGAGACACAATCCAACTCATCCAAGTCCCCTCACCAGAGTGCAGGACTCTAGGAATCGAAGAAGATTGACCGGTTGAATATCACCCTTTATTGGTGCAGAGAAAAAGGAGCCAAAACTACAGATTGACCAGGAAGTGCAAAGAAATCCATGCCAATGGTCATCTCTCGAGACTGCAGCTGAGACATCCAATTCAGAGTCCTTCCTTTTATCACCAGACCGAGGAATCAGGAGACTGGGTATGTCACTGCTGCATAGAGGAGAATCCAGCTACAAGCATGTCTTCTAACCCAGAGTATTGGAGTGCATGAAGAGGTGTCCAGGGTGTCCACTCTACCCCTGACCCAAGATGCCGGCTTGTGTCCCTTTAGTGACTCCTTTTGCAGGGTCTCCATCATTGTGTTAATTCTACAAGTATCTTTTCCTAGAGACTAAACGTATCCTGAGGAACGTTTGCTGTTCTGCTGCTTCTTAAGTCTTTCAATCCACTAGGCACTGACTTTTTAGTATAGTTAGGGATTGGACTTTAAAAGCGTTCGTTTGTTAAGAAGGTGTCTCTAGAATGTAAAGCTCTGCTACTGTTTGACTAACACACTGTTATGCTCCCTAAAATGCTTTATCTTATGTGGTTTTGCTAACTAAATACAATTACGCGTATCTTTGTCTTAACACGAGCACGTGGCACAACCGATAATATGGTAGAACTGTCATTAGTGTCAACTCTGTATAATTGAACCACACGCAACTACCATTGAAGCAATGGCCTTTGAAATTTATTTATAAGTATTCCTAATTGTGTTGGTCAATTGAACTAAGTATATTTTTGACTGCTTTGTGTAAATAAAATAAATTATATTTTATAATAACATTATCTGTGTGTTTCTTTGGATAACTGTACTAACTGGGTTCACCGTACTTACCTAATTCTCACATCTTCCTCCTATGATAAGCCTGACTACTCTGCCACTCTACCAAGGTTCCTTGAGTAGTACAGATTTATAGTACGAGTTGGGGACCTGTATGCCAAGGGATAGTTGTATGAAGTCTTACCTCAAGTGGACTTTAGGAAAACTCCCCTAAAAGCTTGCAGTGGCCAGGATTAAATAGAATGGACTGTTGCACCGTGATAATCTAAGGACAACTTATTTACTAAGGGCAAGACTCCAAAAAGATAAAGGTCAGTAATGCAATTTCCCAGTAAAGTATTAGAAACATCGTGGCCATAATGCATGACAGGAAAGAATAGTGATTTTTGCGTCACCCTGATGCCTGCTGTGTGCAAAGGAACCTAGGTCCTAGCTCTTAGTTGGTTACACTTATTTGTGCAGAATATGCAAGGTAAGACTTATTGGATTTCCTAGACACTTGAATGTATAGACCACTCGCTACAAACACACCAGTGTAAATACGACCCACTAGGGAATGCGGCCAAGAGATAGGTTGCAAGGTTAACAAGTCTTTACTTGCACAAAGTACACATTCCAGCAAAGAACTCTGCAGCCCGATAGCGCTCTGCTAAAAATTACACATGCAGCACATTGAAAAGGCACACAGCATCATCAGTGACGTTACATATAGGGTACAAATCGACATGGTTGATTGGCAGGAAGCATACATCAGGGCCTGCTCCATAGGGGATGCCATGCGCTTATTGGTTTGATTTCTGTTGTCGATCTTGGTCGATGAGGGTCAGGTGGGCTCCCCCAGGTAATGAAGGT
Source organism: Ambystoma mexicanum (assembly GCF_040938575.1). Classification (NCBI taxonomy): domain Eukaryota; kingdom Metazoa; phylum Chordata; class Amphibia; order Caudata; family Ambystomatidae; genus Ambystoma; species Ambystoma mexicanum. The sequence continues at coordinate 942,996,271 of NC_090927.1, forward strand.
CGGGACACACAACTACTTTGTTGCTAATCTAATATGAACAACTAAGACTGGGTACTCATTCTTTCTGACAGGCACCTGGGCATCAGAGGAAAGAGGTGCCAGAGAAATGAGGGTAAAATACAGTTATAGAGACCGCTACCTTTAGGATCTCATTAATTCTGCAGTTCCTGACTGTCTCCAACCAGGGGGTTGATCTCTAATGTATCCTTCCAGGTACATCATGTTACAGCAGACGTGTGTTGCGATTGGGAAGATATACAGTCGTGCAAGCTTTAGATCTGTAGTAGATACCATGGGAAGGTTAGGTACTGGGGGTCAGGTCAGAGGAGGGTGGCTGGCTCTGACCTGGCTGGGTGGGGGTCAGATGCCCTGATGGCAGTTTAGTCGAGATAGATGGGTGCATCGCAGGGCCTGGTACTGTCTCACGCTCTGTGCAAAGCGCATTCCAGAACAAGATACTAAATATTTGCAACACTGGAGGGACAGAAGGGAAATTGACTTCGGTGGGAACAGGGCTCTTGCAGAGCTGGCCCGGTGTACTGATGGCTTGGCACCTCTGTGTGAGTTCGGATGCAAGCATTGCAGGCCTCAGTGGGCTTGTTCTGGGCCTAATATAAACATGGAGTCACGGACGGGGGTAAGGCTAGTGCCAATCACCTATTTCTCTGTGCTATTGGGCCTTTATATGTGCCCCTCCTACCTTTATCGAGCTCCCCTAACTGTAAAGGCCTAGGAGGGGCTGGGAGAGGCTCTTCTTCCTCCCAACATTTCCCCCTTTTGTTACTTCTACAGTAATGAATTTCCCCCACCCCCATTTCTGCATTCATTCACCCATCTTTCTGCTTCCTCCCCTACTGGGCTGCCTTTTATGGGCATCCATGCTCTACACACGCTCCTCAAGCTTTCGCCACATTGTGCATATTGTTCAGGTGTGCATGTCATGTATATATGCATCCCCCGTCCCCTGCCAAGTCTACCCACACCTCCCTGTAATGCTCGGGGTCTGGTGGGGGTGCAATAGTCGTATGATAATAGGTGTCCACCTCATCCCCATGGTAAATCACAACCATACGATATTTGGGGCCATCCTTTTCCCCTGTTTGCACTTCCACTTTCTGTGTATCATGAGGTACATTATTATTATTATTATTATTATTATTATTATTATTATTATTATTATTATTATTATTATTCCCAATTGTCACCATCATCATTGCATTATTAGGAATGGCTTTTGCACAGCAAAAGAGACGCAACTGGCATACGCAAAAAATCAGAAAAATAAAAATGATGACAGGTATCAGCATCTTCATAGTCGTTCATAGCCAGGATGGTACCCAGCCGAATGCCATGTTTACACTTTCATCTTCTTGTATTCCTGCTTCTTTTTCATTCTTACTTCAAGTTCTCGTACTGCTGCTATTACGTTTGATAGTGTCCCATTTTCAGCGTCGGCAGCATGAACTCCCGATCTTTTTGCAAAACCTGCCCTCGATAGCAGTGAGGAGGTAGAGGACATAATGATTTTGCATTGTCTTGAGTTGGAGTGCTCTCAGTTCTACCTTGATGAAGTTGAACCCTTCTTCACTGTCATTCGCCAGCTGGATCAGCACCCACTGCACACTTAGAAGCCATTTGGCGTTGGCCCTTGCTTGAACGGCGGGTACGAGAGATGCAAAAAATATCTCTGTAGATTGAAAAAGTTATATTCGTTGGGTATTTGCACAAGCAGATCAGAAGACTCTTGTGATATGTAGTTGGAGGATCACTTTGTTCGGATCAGTCGATCCTGGCACTCTTTTTCTGGGAGGACACAGAATACTGGAGGAGATGTAGTTGCCATTTTTTCCATTGTGTCAGGTGTCATTTGTCAGTCAGCAGGCAATGGCCCCCCTTTAGGTCCTCTTCAAGTACTACCAGCAGGACTGAATGTAGCGTTGCAAGCTAACAATAAACCATGTATGATGGTGGGAGGTGTAAGTACGCTTTGCTGCCAAAGACCCAGTAACAGCCATTCAGCGCTGCAGTTCCTTTTCGGAGGTCAGGAATGAGTAATGTCCTGTTGCATTTTCTGTTGGACCATACATGAACAGTTCCTTTGCTGTAAAAACAAAGTTCAAAATGTCCTTTGTGTTGTATTTTCACTGGCTTTTCAAGTGCTGTAACCCCATGTTAACTTTGTTGCATGTTCAGTCCATAATTGCACACATGTTTTGTCCACGAGAGCCAGCGTTCCCTGAGAATACCCACGGAGTCCTTCAGATTTGCACATATATGTTGATTCTTGCCATTTGTTTTCTGAGAAGCTTGTTCCTTCAATGGCCAAGAAGGGTTCCTTAAAACACTTGGGGTCTGTTGAGCTCTTTTTGCCTAGACGAATGTCCGGTTCAAGAAGTTTTAGTTGGAATGTGCGTGCCTGAAAAGTCCCCTCCTCCTACATAGTGCAAGGTGGATGAGACATTGTGTGTCCTCTAAGGGTAATGAAATGATATTGTATTTATATCGCGCTCGTACACAAGTGTTTCAGGTACTTCTTGTGGCACTAAGACCTTGGGTGCCCCAGATGCATGCAGTATTAAGGAACACACATAGCAACTCCCATTAGTTGTTTGCCTTTCCATTGCACTCATGTCCGAGTACCAACTATTGGAGTGATCGGGTTGGCAAAGGTCTTCCACTTTATCCAAACCTAAACCATGGTATGCTGTTAGGAATCCACCTACCATAAGACTCCAGTCACTCACACAAGGTTCCACAGGCTCTGCTAGTTTACATGGTAGTTCACAACCTTTGAGTAAACACACTCTCATCTCACCCAGACCTCAGTGGACTGCTAGACGATTCGTTCTGCATAAGAACCTTTGCCGTTTTACACCAAATCATGATTTGCACTACATTTCCCAGGGGACTCAGCCTACGGGACGTTATGGTCATTCCTGGCGGTTGTCATGGAAACTATGGCACCCGTGACTGTTCGTCATCACGTTCAGGCGTATCCATGTCATGTGATTTTGCATTATTTAGTGCTCGGTTTCCATGGGTTCCGCGCTTCTGATTACGCAGAAGTGTGCTTTGTTTCCTGTTTCGAACTTTTCAATTTGTGCTGCCTCGACCTCCGACTTCGCTTTTGGACCTGTTTTCTGCCCGCTCCTTGTCTGCTTTGTTTGCCTGGAATTTCGGGAACTTTTGGATTTTCGACCCCAGAATGTTACCTTTGGATTTCCTTGCTGCTCCCTTTGTTTCTGTGCAGCGTCTCCGGTGTTTCCTCCGAAACCCGGTGTATTGGACCTGTTTGGCTTGACCACCACAACAATCCAAGTTAAGTGCCTTGTGTCCCAGAGTAGCATCAGCCTTTTTTCCGTTTCCTTCCAGTCATACACCTTGGACTAGTGACTGCCTTCTTGGTGTGATTCTGTTCATCCTCGTTTCGTCGGGTTCTGCCTCTGGAACTAGAGACTCTATGAAGGCGTCCTCATTTCATCGGGCACAGTTGGGCTGTTGCTACTTGGATTAGGGCATTTATTTCATCTGTTCTTCAACGCTGACATTCATTGGGCCCACGGTAAGGTACAAAATTCACATTGCACATATTTCCCTACAGTTTAGTACTTCCACTACTTATACTATTGTCTTTTGTTTACTCTGTCATAGAATAAGGAGGATAGTTTTCCCTGCACCCTTACCAGCTCCTGTCTTCCTACCATTAGAGGTTGGTTCTGATACTTATAGTACTCAAGGAATGCTATAGACTGTCTGGTATTAGGCGGCCAGTCAGTAGCATTGTTGGAAAGAAATCTTTCGCTACACTAGGTGTTCAAGTGTTTTCCGTGGATTTCTGACATATGCATCATATTTATTCTGGCGTGTCTGCCGTTTTCTTCTATCACTACGCAAGTTGAATTGTCACCTCTGTAACATCATTATATATGACCTGCTTTTATTACACAATGACCTCTGTACACAGGGCGTTACTAACTGGACCATTAGGCTATTACACAATGTGGATTGGGATTTGCTACAGGATGTATTTATGTTGTTTGTGGCTTTCTGCTTGGGTATGCTGTTTGTTAATAACACTTCACTACTTTCAATCATGCTTTCATTTACAGCCAACAAGTGGGGGGAACCTATAACCATGTTAGGGCATGGATTGCACGACATGTTAAATACTGAGGTAGGTTGTTGGAATGTAAACATTTTGGGGGGCACAAGAGTAACATTTGGTACATCTAATAAGTTTTTAGTCATATTATCATTGAGTATAAGAACGCCTGGGGTTTTCCTTGTTGCATTTTTATGTATACTTGTTAGGTTCAAGGGTATGCTACTACTCAATTTCCATTGGAACCCATGCCACATCCATGTGCCCCCTGTCCACCTCTTTTATACCCCAGATAAAAGATGTTCCCCAATAAATCCCCAGACCAAACATCAACATTGCAAATAATATAGCAGTAAACTGCAAGCCACAATGATAGCTATGTTTTCTAGTAAATGTAAGTCTACTTCTACTACTATCTACATTCATGTTTACATTGAGAAAAGACCTTTCCATCATTGCCACACCTGTAGAATAGAACGGGGCGGGCATTATAGAGACGCAGATGGGAAAGCAGCAAGAGAGAGAGAGAGAGAGAGAGAGGAAGAGAGAGAGAGAGAGAGAGAGAGAGCGAGAGAGAGCGAGAGAGAGCGAGAGAGAGCAAGAGAGAGCGAGAGAGAGCAAGAGAGAGAGAGCAAGAGAGAGAGAGCAAGAGAGAGAGAGAGAGAGAGAGAGAGAGAGAGAGCATCATCTTTGTAGTTTCTGCTCTAGCAGCAATGCATATTCGTCTCTTCTTACATCTCTACATGCATAATGGTGGCAGGGATCTACTCATGATGAGGTAGTGGCTGTCCCACTAGTGAATGGTTCTTGTGGTGTGTGGTTCTGCGCTTAAAAGGAATACTCTGTTCACTGCATCCAGTAAACATTTCATGCTATGTTCACCTTTGACTTGTCATGTACTTTATAGTGTTAAAAATAAAGTATTTTCTATTTGTACAATTGAGTCCATCCTTGTCATATTGCAGATACGTCACAAATAACAGTAATAATTGAGGTAGTAAGAAAAACACATAGCACTCCATCACAGTGCTCATGCGTATAATACGATTACTTCTTCTTCTTCTTCTTTTTCTTTTTCTTCTTCTTCTTCTTCTTCTTCTTCTTCTTCTTCTTCTTCTTCTTCTTCTTCTTCTTCTTCTTCTTCTTCTTCTTCTTCTTCTTCTTCTCTTAAATAATTGTCATCAATTTACCACCCTCAGAAGGCCGAATGCCTGTGTCAACCCTACCACGATTTGAACTTGTAACTGCAACCTGCGCACATAAATCCGAGGGCAGTTCTTCACTCTCCGAAATGATCTGAGATACGTTATTGACATTTTCAGTGGATAAATACTGAGTTACAGATAGATCCACAGACAGACACACATCACAGATTACTACAGTTATACCAGTGGTTAAACACGTTGGCAGACAAGGGTTTTTAATGCAAGAATGATAACTATTGGATCAAAGTCAGGTAGCCTGACAATCACAAAGAAAGAGCCCTAATCAAAGAGACGGACTGGCAAGCACATTGAGAATAGACACACACACATTAAAAGCTAGGTGGTCATGCTGATAGACTTTCTCAGTCACACAGACACAGGTATAGGAAGAATGACAATGATATACAGACACATATGGAATTAACACTTGGAAGAGATAGATCCCGTTTCATGTATTTCCCTACACGTTTATTAAACTAGTGCTCTGCTATATATACACATGTTTGTTTTTAAATATCCTAATCGTACTACAACATATTGGTTGTTTTTTTCCCTCCAGAATATTTGCACCTACATACGCTCCCTATTTCTATGGCTTCACTAAGTAGACCTGCCACCTTTTTTTATCATTATATAAAGCTTCTGCTCTCGCCAAGGTGGATGTTTGTGTGCTGTAGATGGAGCATATGTCATATGTGTGTCTCCACCAGAGAAGATAATGCAGTGTCTGCTTGCATCACGGAGTCCCCAGGCATACTCGTCTAATGGCAACAATGTATTGCAACAATGATGTGACAACTGGCTCATCTTTCCCTTATCCATTGGTCCCGATCTATTCGGTTGACTTCTACTAATGTCCTTATATCATGTGCATTCCACTTCAACACATTTGCTATTTTTTGCAGACGGTTTGGAATCAAATATTAACATGAAACACGATTCACAGCTCTACCTACAGCACTTTTTGGTGTATGATTGTTTTAAGAAAAAGATGTACAAATATTACATGTTTTTAACTTTATGTATATGATGCATACGTCTGTCTGTACATCAAGACTTTTTTACACTCTCTCTGAAGACCCATGAACTGGAACCCAGCGATTGTATTTAATTATTGCTATCCTACATCGAATTCACAATATTTTTCGGGCACAACGAGCCTGATTTACAAACCACTTTTAAATGGGGAAATCCCATTGAAAAACGCTTTTGTAAATCAGGCCCAATATTTTGCAAAGTATTCACAGTCATCTAATAACAATGATATTAATTGCCCTGCTAAGAAAATCAAGGATTTAATTAAATGCATGTTCATGCTATGAAAAGCAGGTGGCAGGGCAATGCATGTGGGCAGGAAACCATTCTATGTTTAATTCTAGTGCCAAAGGTGATGTGTCGGAGGGACAAGAGTGTGTTTGATTAATAACTGTTAAAGGGTAACAGAACAGCTGCATTTCTTAAGTGAACGTTCAGCCCTTGTGACCACTGGCACATAACAGATCATTATTGTTGCCCAACTCAATGGCACTCATTTGTATTGACCAGGGAAGGAAGACCTGCTGAGTGGACCTGCCAGGATCTGAACCTGTGAACACAAGGTCACAGACATGCCCCTGTAGTGAATGTATTAGTTCACTGAGCCAAAGACCACGGCATGAATTCTTTTTTTGGGGGGTGGGAGGATTGAAAGGATGGCAGCCCAAAAACAGTAGAATAAAAACAATCTAAGTGACCAAAATAATCACTGCACCTCTTTGCAAGGAAAAAAAAAAGTTTATTACATGAAACAAGGGTCTCAGACGGTTTCGTAGAAAAAACTGACACACAGCTCATCTTATCTCAGGATGTTAAACCTTTTATAATAAGAACTGCAAAAGAACAAATCTATGCATAATAATAAATATAACACAATCCTACCACCCTCATTATATACCACCTGTAGAACATGCCAATCCCCTCCTATAATCCCTTATAGTCCCTTGATCGATTGGCCACATCTACCCTATCCCCATTCCCTTAGAAACCTGGTCCCCTATATCATCACTGCTGAACCCAATTGTGGGATTGGTGGGTTCTAATTGATGAGCTCGTAAATTTGGGACCATCACGTGAAGTGCACCTTCCTGTTCCAGACGCGATCCTTGGCAAGGCCAACCCTGCTTTTGATGAGACAACATGCTTCCTCATTAACTCAGACCCATGGCACACACGAGCTGCACCCTCGACCTTGTACTAAATTTATTGGCATCACCTCTGCTCCTCCTACCGAATCACAAGACGTTCCAAACACAGCTCTCCCTTTTCTCTTCCCTTCCCCAGGTGCCCAATGATGACGAAACCAGGGCACTGCTTCTGAGTCTGAATTTTGAGAATGTGTTTGCTTAAGTTTGGTGTCTAGGTGTAATTCATATTGGCGGCATGGCCTGGGGTCAGGGCAGTCGTGTTATAAATCTTTGCCTGCCTCATTGGCATTGCTGAGCCTCGTGCCCTATTCTCATGGATGTGTCCTTCAAAGGGCACATCCCTTTCTGCTCTTCTATCAACTAAAATTCTGTTCCCATCACATTCAGGTCATGCAGTTCGGTACAATTCGTGCTTATCTGCGTGCAATGGACGCCTCTGTCCTCGGCTTCTCTCCTGGTGGAACAGAAAAAGGGGATTTTTTTTTAACTGAATTAACAGACCCGCAGCTCCACACCAAGGCCTGTGTTCTCTTCTGCTCATCATGTACTAGGCCTTAACATATAAAATGGTGTCACTTCTGCCAAGTTAACTCACCAACCTACATCTTCCACTTATTTCCATCCTTCCGGCACATTACGATATCCTATGTCACTACAATACATAAACAAAAAATCGGGCCTATAATGCCACCCTATCTATAACCTCTGAAACCACAACATGAACACATCTATTGTTTATCCTGTGTTGCTATATGTAGGTCTCTAAATGTATCAAACCTAACTAAAACAATGTATATATTGTCTGCGGCACACCCTTCACTATGCTCTCACATGATTACTCTCTAATAGGTTTTCCTCAACCTGAAACATTTTTCCTGGCTAGGACACTGCAGGTGCATCCCAATGTAGAGAAGCAGATGAGTATGTGATTAATAGAACCCACCCCCTCACCTCCAACATGCTGTATTAAAGACAAGAAGACACTGTACATGACACCAGGTATCATTCCACTACTGCATCAGGTGCATGAGAAATTATGTGCACTTACACAACCGTATTGGATGCACCCTCAAACTGAAGTGGTAGAAGGAGATTTGCAGACACCACTGAACATCGAAGAGCTGTAAAGGAAATCTGACAGGTGCGAAGTGATCTCATAAGAAGAAGACACAATGACACACTGAAACGATATGAGGACACTTAAAGTATGAAGACATAACTGAAGAAACAAAGTACACATATATACGAGTAAGAAGAAACCGTATATATACAGAAGATATGTGACCAGATGAGTAGTAAATGTATATACGCAGAACCGCAAGGTAGATGAGTCATATAGAAGCTTGCTGTAGTAGAAAATATGACATGGGTTAAACGGCCATGTTAAAAAGATGGACGTTGGTTCTGAATAATAAGTAATTATGCTGGGACTGAATTTGTGCACAAACAGAGGATAGCTGCTGGCCAGAGATCAAGGATGCTACAATAAGAAGCAACTTGCAGAGTACAAAGGGAGTCAACAAGGATAAGCTACATACGCAGGATATATTTTTCTTAGATTAAGTAAATGAGCAAACATTTGTGAAGTGCCAAGTATTGAACAATTAAAGATGTAGAAAGCATATGTGAGATGGAGCAACCAAGTCTCCAGGGGATGAATAAGATAATGACACCTGATATAATTAAATTAAACAGCACTTAATGAAAAGGTGAGATGGGCAAAATCATGGTCTCCTCACACGTGGTGCAAGACCAGAAAAGAAGACCTATTCATAAGCCCCACATAAGATAACGATGTAGCTTAACAACCCTTAAATTTCCAGGGAAAAGAACATTCAGTAAGGTCAAGTACAAGGAAGAAGCATTGGCTGAAGTCTTGGCTGATGAGAGATGGTAGACTAATTGGGAAAGTGGGTAGCAGTCTGATATTGTTCTCTGCACCAGGGTTTCGTTTTGCTTACATACTGCTAGTGAGCTGAATATCCAAGGTTGGGGGAGAATGCCAACCAATCAGAGGGCATATGTAATGGTGGACCATACATTGCTGCATGGGCCTATTCGCTGCTAGTATTACATTATTATCTATATTTTACATAGTTAGAGGTTGCTCAAGGTGTGCCTATTAGAAAAGAAGTATCCAATGATGATACTAAAACTTATTCAAACTATAAGTAGATAAATTCCTCTAACCAATCCCTCTGTCCGATAGGTTTTATTATTTGCCACGTAGGATGACGTCATAGCTGACGCACATTTATGTATAACTTTTTTTGTCTAACTAAAATGTAACTAAGAATGCATGGATTACCGCATGTTGTTCGCAAGGTTTCCCTACTTTATTGAGCTGATAATAAGGTAGTATTTTGCCACATGAGTCTGTCCGGTTATTTGGGTCTGAAATCATTTGTTATGGTAATCCCATTCTGCGCTTAAGAATGCCCAAAGGTGCTACTGCAAACCAACATTCCCCCTTTGGTTAATACACTATTAATGAAACTTTCAGAATCATCTCTGCGTACCCATGTCCTACACACATGAGGTAAACCCCCTCTCCCACCACTCGGGCATATTCTTCTGGTGTGCCAGTCATGAAACAGCACCATATGACTGCTGCTAAGTTGACCAAGCACGGAATATTGTTCTCTTGGTCAGGAAGGGGTGTGCTCCCTGCCGTTGAGGTTCCAAAGGCCACTCTAATTTTTCCATTCATGGCCTTACAACCCCACCCCACCTATCAGTCTGGGTGTACTTATGATTTGTGAGAGCCAGAGTTTTAACCGCCCTTATTGAAATCATCATTGTGGCGTTCTTCATGAGGGTCTTCGTGCAGCACCTCAAGATCATTTGACAGGAACAAAAAATTACTTACAAAAATAATGCAATGGAAATCTTCATTTTTGCAACTATCTCTAACCACGATGTGGCCCAGGAGATTATGGCATCAAACCAATCTTCGCCCTTCACTCCAGCTTCTTTCGTTGTTACAATGCTCAATTTGTGGAAGGCCCCTATCACATAGGACTATGATCCATTGTCATCATCATTTTAGGGAAAGTATGTTCAGCAAGACAGTCCAATGTTTGTATAAAAACCCCCTTCCATTGTTGTAAGTACATCCAGAACATATTGGTTCTGAAGGGTCATAAGCCTAATGGCTCTCAACTCACTTTTGATTGAGTAAGGCCCTGCTCTCTTCAGTTTGCCATATGAATCAACTGCCATCTAGTCATCTGCAGCCATTTTGAATTGGCTGCAGTCTAGCTGCCTGTCATCAGGAAGGAGGTAAATAATGTTTCTGTGTTGGTGATCAACAGGTATTTATCCAGGATCGCCTTTGGTTTCTCAGAGGAGTCTTTGGACAGGTAGTTAGATCTCTTCTGACGATGACTTCTTAGTGAGCGACAAACATGCTTAACTATTGGGTGCTCAGTTGTTTCTAGGGCTGGCACATTTATAACTGTTAGATGAGAATCAGGAACTACTAGAACCTCAGAGTGTAGGGTGGTCAGTGAGAAAACACCTCTCTAGTATTGTGGGCGCTGTAAATATGCATATTGTCCACACACCCAGTACATGTCCATTAATGCTGCTGATCCTTTACTTTACTTTACTTTATTCCTTTGTATAGTACAACGATAAAATCCGGGGAAGTGAAGGTGCTGCAAATAGTCAGAGAGATCTTGTACGGTTAACAGAAGATACCCAGAGTGAACTTTTTATTTGAATAGCAGTGTCTTCATTCGTTTTATAAAAAATGCTATAGAATTGATATCTCTAAGTTCAGATGGGATATCATTCCCTGCCTTGGGGGCTGCTACAAAAAACTCTTTTAATAACTTGGGTAAGGCTGCATTTGGGGATTTGTAGTTGATTGGAGTTATTCAACCTAACCGTTCTAATATTGCATTGTTTTGTCAATGCTTCTGTTGAGTAGCCTGGGCCAGAGCTCCCCAGACATTTGTGGCAGCAACAGGAAGCCAATGTTCCCTCAGTTAGATCAGGATGAATAATGTTTTATTGCAAAAGGTGTTTGTTCCCATGGGTACAGTGCCATTTCCTCAGAAACAAAAAGATTACTCTGCTGACCTTTGCAATTTGGCTGGTGTTTCGTTTAGTTCAATTCATGTCAATTTCAGCATGCAGTTACCCCTATTCTGCCACGGTTTTCCTTCACACATGCCACCATGTCTTCAGGAAACCCTAGTAGGCACCCTGCTGCACAGCTCACTACTCCTGCCACCCATCTATTGTGAGAAAACAATGCTCCTTCCAGCTTCAGCAATGGTCTCACCTTGCAGCATGCATGTTCCTTCTTCTTGGCACATGCTTCATTATCCCTGTCCATGATTAACGCCTGGACAGTGTGCACTTAGAACAGACTCTGTAGTATGCACAGGGTTAAATGTACAAGCACTTTGCAATAAGAGGTGGAATTTATTGGGGTATAAACAACTTGGGTGCGCCCATTGCATGAGGTATCAAAGAGCATACATAGCAGCTCTCATTTGGCCTCTACCTCCCCACATCGTGCATGTGATTATACCACACGTTATCCAATTTAGGGTGGTGCACATTGGCCACGGTGTCAAATATAATACCCTTGTACTGATTGTATTCCAACTCCTCAGTTTTCCAATTTGTGTTATCCCCAAGCATCAAATGATTTCTGTTTTTACACCCTGCTCCTTGCACAGTTTTGGATTTAGTTATGTTGAATTATTTCTTAAGCCAATAAGTCCACATTTTTTATGATTGTTGATACATACAACACATTTGTTTTCTTAATCATGTGTCTAATACATCTAAAGTAGGTTTGCGGTAACATGTATTATATTCTCATTTTCCATAAATGATTGCATTTTTCACTAGGTAGTCATTATATTTTCATTAGCTTTCCCTCTTTGCCATGGATCTAGTACATCAAATAATGTTTGCTGTTGTTACCATCTTAGTTCACAGTGAAACATAACATGTAATTAGCATTCATTTTCCCATGTATTTAAAAGTATGTTGATCACCTGTTTCACACAAAAAACAAATAACAATAATAATTTCATATTAAGTTTGAGGTGGATTGCAGAAAAAATCTGCACATTCAATATGGAAAATCATACTATTGCTCATTACTACCTTTGTAAGTCTGTTGAATTTAAACTCAGGCTGATGGACTCATCACCACACCCACTACTGCTCATTAATGAGCTAATGCACTCCTTCCCATGATCAGTATTCCCTTTTTATCGTGCTACCTTATTCCCCAGTTGTGTCATGCCTCTGTCCACCATCTCAAAAATGGGTGAAAGTGACTTTTGCTCACCCGTGTATTGTAAATGATATCATTAGCCAAGTTAGACTCCTTCTTAGTTTTGGTGTTTCCATAGTAGAGAATCATATTTTAATGACGACTCACCAATTGAGGATAGCTGTTCTTCTCTCCCCATGAGTCAATAGTATTTTAATTGCAATTGAATACTGTGAAGTAAAAATATGTCATTCGTTAAGTGCTCATTAAATATTAAAGTCTGATTTTCAATATGATTAAGGTGGTTTTCTCACCTTTCTAGCATATTCTTTGAACTCCAGTGTTTTGATTAGATATCACTCTTATTTGCTCATTTTGTGTTTTGTTCAGGTTTCCTAAAAAATATATAATATACAGATCCTTAACCCAACATTAGTTAATAGTTAGTTTGATTTTCCAAACTAGATGCTCCAGTGCATTGCTATCTTTTCATTTTGGTTACCTGTATTCCATCCACATTGGACTTAATGAAGCTCCAATGTTAATGGCAGCTTGCGTTGGAAGTCTGTGTTCTTTTGCATGGCCGCCATTTTATTTTAATTGTTTATTTATCTGGTATGATGTTGGACATTTCTCCTACATCATACATTGTGTGACGTAAACCGCTATATCCGCAGAGTTGTCATTAATTTACACACATCAAAAACACTTCTGCCATGGTTGAATGGAACTATATTCAAGTGTTCATTATCACATATTCCTATTGTCTGATATCCTATAAAGTGCTTCCTTACCTGCCTGGTTTCATAAATGCACTATTTATATTGCACGCATGTATATAGTTGAAATTAAAAAGTGATTCTTTTATTCTGTTTGGAATGGTATCACCTAATGCATGAAGCAGATAGTATCCCTATAATGTACAACCTAATAAGCCTAAGTATGTTAGTACTGCTATTTGGCAATTTCACAAATCAACGTTTTTCCAAATTAATTTACAATCTGTTACAACCATTAACATTTACAGAAACATTTTGAATGCAACTCATAATCTTGTCATACAGTATTGAGACAATTACAATCTTATTTCAGTTTGTATTTTGGCCCCAGAGTTGGCATGCATTAAAGTTCTAGATCTGTGGTTATGAACACTGATTTCCATCATTAGTGCATTCACCTATCCGTTACCTGTATTCACACTTATATATTATTTATATGTCATCAATTGGTCATTTGTGCATCATAGTAGTGGCAACTTAAGATATTGAGTTTGGTGTGTTTTTGTCATTATATAATACATTCATATCTAACAGTGTGATTTACAGTTTCATAAGAAACCCCCCATCTCATGGTCTGTGTTGAGTTCATTGAATGTTGTTCTCAGTTTACAAATAAGTATTGCCTCCAATTGATGCAGGTTTAGTTCTTTGTTGCGTCCTCTCATGCCAATGGTAGCTTTTTGAAGTCCAATATATCTTAGGTGCAGCCTGTCATCCATTTGGTGTGCTGTTTGCTCTTTGGCCATGGCATCCTAAAGTTGCAAGGTGCTCTCAGATCCTCAATCTTAGCTCTCTAATTGTGCTACCTATGTACACCTTTATCCCCAAGTGATTTATATTCTCAAAAACATTCCATAATTCCCCTATTCCGACTGGTATTCACCCTGTAGTACACTCCAGTGCCATTTTTGCTTATACCAGAGCCGTTCTTTGTTCTATCTGCTGTATGGGTGCTGCCTGTAATCACTGCACCTTCTATACTTAATTTTTCTAATTTCTTTAGTACTAACTTTGTCTCTGCTTAATGCGCTGTATCTGCTCCACACCTTTCCTTTGCAATGGTGAACTCTAATTGTCTGAATCTCTGCCAAGCCTTTCGACACGATCCAAACTAATACTGTGGCAAACAAACGTTTTATGTATCCCACTGCCAATGTAATACCTGCTGTTTGTTTCTTAAACGCATATGTCCACTTGTTTGCTCCTGCGGCAAGCGAGGGCAATGCCTTAATAAAATGGTTTCTATCCATGTGTGGCATGGGCACATACTGTAACCACATAAACTGCATTCCAACCTGCTTCACTAGTAACTGCTTCCCTCTGTGCTTCCCTTTTACCACTGCCGTACAACCTGGTCATGCTCTTAATCTTGGGACTCACAGACTCTCTCATCTTGGCGTTACTCTTGGTGGCACCTCTCCTCCCTGCTTGTCATCTGTCCCCTACTCTTCCTCCTCCGCTGCTACTCTGGCATCAATATCTGATTGGATAGGTTCAAAATCTAAACTGACTGCTTGGAGACATCTTCTAAATCCCCTCCCATTCTCCCAAGCTCGAGAATGCCCTTCCCATTGCTCAAATTCTTCCCCTTATATTTCGTGCCAAATAAGTATACATGTGACCCAAAGTGTCCTTGTTATTTGTTCCTTCTTTGGGCCAGGGCATGCACATTCCCCCTCTTTTTTTCACCAATGACTCATTGTGTTATTTCAGTATTTTTTCCAGGTACAGTGAAAGTGCTGTACACATATACTCCAGCACTTGCACGTTCTGAATGCTCCCAAGGCCTAGCAGGTTCGTCCCTCCCCTGTTCATCAGTTCATTTTATTTGCCTTTGTTACCATGGTCCCTCCCCTTTGCCCTGTGGTCACTGTAAAACACAATTTCTTATTGTATAAATGCCTTACAAATGCACAATAAATAAATAAATAAATGCATCAAGGAACTCATGTTATATCTTCTCCTAACCTTGTAATGCTATTTCACCTCAAAAACACTGATCCAGCGATATCAATCTCCCTCCTCCCACAGTTCTCCACCCTTCCCGTTACCCCCTTCCCTCATCACCACCCCACACACTAATACCCCATACAATTCTTCACTCAATTCCCCAACCACTAATTCATACCTCAATATCCACTTTGAGCCAAGGGTATTTTCCTCTTTATGCCTCTTCTGTGAAGCAATGAGATCCCAGGCCCTCAACAGAATGGACCTACACAACAAATCACACATATTTGCCAATGGTGTAGACCCTTCCTCTTTCCTCTTGCCTCGGGAAGAGTGAATTTACCTCCTCCCATGGCCATGTGTCGAGTAGAGAGATCCCAAGTCCTCCATATCCTGGACTTCACCTCTTATTTTATTCTGCAGCGCTGCCTTTCCTCCACAATTTTAGAAGTTCCTGTTTATTCTTTCTTCATACTTACCTCATAATATATACCATGACATCACCTTACTAACCAGTATATATTACCATGTGGCTTTACAGACTCCACCCATTCACCAACAAACCACTACACACACACACATACTTTCCCTTTATGGTTTTCTCCTGCAAAGGTGCACTTAAATCTATACATTCTCCTGAGTTCCTCTGATACTGTGTCCCATCAACAGCCTGCACATTCTGGGAGCAATGCCCTACTCCAAAGAGCAAACAGGACGTCTGGCAACACAACGCCTGTAAACATCTCTTCAAGTTGTGCATTAGAAACTGGTCACTGTAAATGGGCTTTGCACCCAAGATGCGCGACTGGGACACCGCAACCTCACAGAGAATCCGGGATCACCTCAGGGTCACCAAATTGAAAGGATGGCAGCCCAAAAATCATAGAATGAAAACAATCCAAGCAACCAAAATAATCACTGCACCTTTTTGCAAGGAAAACATTTTAATTACATAAAAAAAGGTCTCTGACGGTTCGGTAGACCCAAACTGACACACAGTTCATTTTATCTCAGGACTTTACACCTTTTATAGCAGAAGAAACACAATGAACTATACTATGCATAATAATGAATACAACATAATCTGACCAACCTCATTGTCCCAGCACCCTCATTGGCTACTACCTACAGAACATACTAATGCTGCCCTGTAGTGCCTTGACCAATTGGCCACAGCTACGCTACCCCCATTCTTCCAGACAGATGGTCCCCCACATCGCCACTGCCAAACCTAATTGTGTGATAAGTTTGCAAATTTGACACCAATATGTGATGTGCACCATGCTGTTTTAGATACAATCAAAGAGCCTTGGCGAGACAAACCCTCCTTTTGATGAGACAACAGGCTTCCTTATTAACCCAGATGCCATGGCACACACGAGCTGCACCCTGACCTTGTGTTAAATGTATTGGTATCACCTCTGCAGCTCCTGTCCTGAAATAAAAGACCTTCCAGACACGGCTCCCCCCTTGTCTCCTCCCTACCACAGGTGCCCAGGAATGACATGACCAGGGCACTGCTCTTGAGTCTGAATTTTGAGGATCTGTTTGCTTAAGTTGTGTGTCTAGGTGTAATTCATTTGGGGTGTCTGCCCCGGGGTCAGGGCAGTATTGTTCTAAATCTTTGCCTGGCTCATTGGCTTTGGTGAGCTGTGTGCCCTATTCTCATTGACTTGTCCTTAAAAGGCCTCATCTCTTCATGCTTTTCTATCAACTAACATTCCATTCCCTCCACAATCAGGCCCCGCAGCTCAATACAATTAGTGCTTATCTTCATGCCATAGGTACCTCTGACCTCGGCTTCTCTCCTCGGGAACTGGAAAGGGGATTTGTTTTTGGAGCTGAATTAACTGAGCTGCAGCTTCACATCAAGGCCTGTGTTCTCTTCTGTTCATAGTGTACTAGGCCTTAACATTTAAAATGGCATCACTTCTGCCAAGTTAACACACCAACCTTGCTGTTACCAGATATCTTTGCTGACTCCACCTTCTGCTTATTTATATCATTCCCGCTCATCACGCTATCCTGTGTCACTACAATACATCAACTAAACGCTACTAAACACCAGACCTATAGTGGTGCCCTATCTATAACCTCTGCAATCGCAACATTAATACATCTATTGCTCTATCTATGTTGCCATATGTGGGTGTCTAAAAGTATAAAACCTAACTAAAACAATGTATACGTAATTCTGTGGCACACCCTTCACTCTGCTCCAACGAGATTACTCTGCAATTGGGTTTCCACAACCTGGACCTTTTTGCCTTGCTGGAACACTGTATGTGCATTCACACAGGAATGAAGTGTATTGTAAATAAGGTAGGGGGAGCAACGTAGGGGTTCACACCAGAATAAGTTATGGTTAGCGCTCTTTATGCTTTATAACGTGAAGTGATAATCTAATGAAATTGTACAATGCATGGTTTACATACATTTGTGTATACATTAGGCTAGAAGAGGGAGTTCTTAAAAACGATAGCAGTGTTCATAGACATTTTCTTTTTTAAACCGGCAAAGAGAATGCTGTGCAGCACCACAATCTCTTGTTGTCTTTGAGAAAACAAATTTCCCAATTGAATGCTTGTCAGGCTATTTTAATAGAAAGTGTCGCACAGCCTCTCCACGGTGACAGATCTTCTGAGCATTGCACAAAAGACAATATCCTAAATGTATAGCCAACGTGCCAGGCCCTAGGCCCTTGTACCATGACAAGGCTACTTCATACAGCTTATTAATCTGCTCCCCAGACAACATAATCACAACAAATTTGAGATCTGCCCTTTTCACAAAAAAGCTCTAAGGCAATTTTCTGCAACAGCTGTTCGATAATTTCGTGAACAGTTTCCTGTGGGAATAAAGATAAGACAGTTCTGGTAAGGGTTGCAAAGCTTACATTCAATGGGAACGATTCTGCTTCAAACCCTTTACATTGAGCCACTAGAAATTAAGGCATTAACCAAATATGTGTTTGCGATCAACCATATATATTTTCGTCTGGCTTAGTTTTGACAGTTTTGACTACTTTTAAACCCACGAACATGCACACGATGTTGTGCGAGCAGTACTTTTAGCACAAACAATTATACCAGTACCTTACCAAACGAATGCACTCTTGCCATTATTTATACTCACAGGTTATCGCTTTAACCTTCATTATCCGTTCTGCAATAGCCCATTTTATGCTAACACTCTAGCACCTTAAACATATATTTACTCATACAATGTATCCATATTGTAATTTCTCTTTATCCAGTCCCAAATATCTGTTCATACACTCATTTATTTTGTTATTTTTATTTGGACTACATCTGTTGGCCTTCCTTTTGGAGGGAGACGAACAATAGAAGCTCAGCTCTGTCTGAAATGACGGTGGTGATCATGGCTGCTGTGGTTCCATCAAATCTACGAGCTATAGCAGGGTGAATCAGAGAAGGTCGGGGTAAACAGAATGCAACAGGGAGCCTGTCACCAAGAGCGGAGATGAGGTGCCATAGCTGCATGGGAGATTGCCATGCTGGAAGAGGCTGCGAGTGGTATCCATGGAAATCATGACTGGACACATTGATTGTGTGTGTATAAGCATTTAGGAATGTCACAGTGCTGGTGGCCAAAGCTATTGATATATGATGGAACTGGTGCTCTGAGTGGTTTGTTGCAGAGGAATGCATGATGATATGCAAATGGAGCTTTTCAAGCTACCAGTGACTACTAGTGACTATTGCAAAACATGGTCTATGGCAGGCTACTGAGATCTCTTGCCCCCTTCCAAAACGATGTGTTTTCCCTGTGATATACCATTCCCTCTCCCTGTCTCCCTAATTGACAGCGTTTCAGCTAATCAAGCCCACAACATTTGTGGACATAAACATGAAAAATGTGTGCTAAATAAACTTGACAAGGCTGATGGTCAAAGCCATTTTGTGGGTTCTGGAGTTACAGCAAAGAAGTATGCGAACGGTAATGCAGAAGGAGTTGGCTTGGCTTTTGGTGCAGATGTTCCATGTCACTGGGTAGTATGATCATGGGCCCCTGCACACTTGATGCAACATGAAGTGGGGGTTGACAGCTGAATGTTGGATGTAGCTTTTATGGAAATGTCATACTGAATGCCTTGAATCAGTCACCCAGGCAACACTCAACATTCCACTAAGGTGCGTGCAGGTCTGGCATGCATACCAACAGTGCTCATTCACAGGATGTAGCAGTCGTGCACTTGTGAAAGATGTGAATCAAACTAAGCTTATCCTAGTCTTGAAAGGTAGACCAAAGCCCCTACACTGTTTATTCATAAAATAATTGTTTAACCCTTTACGTGCCAAGGAGTATACTCGTCCTTTTTACATAGACTTCAAAAATAGCTAATAGCGTGGCACGTAATATTCCTTCGGGAAGTTGTTAATTACTGCAGTCATGCCTGTTCTTTGCTCGGTCAACCTTAATGTCTTAATAATTGGTAATTCATAAAATATTAATCTTCTGATTGATTTTTCTTGAGTATTTCCCACGTCACAATGGCCCAACAAGTGATACAATGAGTGCTTGCACCTGATCCAAAGTCCTCTGATTGTCTAATGAACTCCTGACGAAAAATGGTGATGCTATGGAAAGCAGTCAGGGCATGCTTACATCTGATCAAGTTTGAGATTGAAACATTTTATAAGCCGTTTTTAAAATGCCATTGCCCCTTCCAAGCAAATCCATTCACTCTGGAATCTCCTTCTTATATATTTTAAGGAGCAGGAACAGCTTAAACAGCAACGCTTTTCTAATAACGGAAATAACAATTATTTTCTTCTCAGCAAGTTTCCATTTGAACAAATCAGTATCGAACAACACAATAACACATCGTCTAGATACAACATTCTAACTCTAATACAGGACTTCAATTAGAAAGTTTTCTCTTTATTACTAAACACGGAACGTGATGAGGCCAGTTTTCAGATGTAATACTTGTTTTTACCTACACCATGTTGACAACACGTTCAGCAAGCAAACTACCTGGTCAGTAACATCACGTGTTTATCACTTATATCTTCAGCAATGAGCAGTCTCTCAGTATCCAAATAGTCAAAACATGTGTCTTCCACCTTCATTATGCTGCATGTCAATTCTGAACTAAGTCATTCAGCAAACATGAAAAGCATGCTTAATACAAATCAGGGAACTCCAAACACTTTCAGGGAATTCAAAACATTCCCAATATCCTGAACATGTAATCAATGTCTCTCGTATACATGTTAGAAGGTCTTAAATCAATGAAATATAATACAATGTCATATTATTCTTCCAAGACACCGTGACATTTCCCAATGAACACCTTTCATAATTAGCCTTACTCGGCATAGAGGAAATGCTGGTAATTCCACACCAGCATTTTTTTCCAGACTGGGGGAACACGAGTTTGCCAGTGGGGGCAGTGAACTACCGGCAGACTTGAGCTGCTGGGAGTATAAGTCCCTACTGGCAAATACATGCCAGAATCACCAGCACCGGTATTACCGGTGCCACTAATTTTGGCAATCCCATCCATGGAGTCCTATCCGACTCCATGGAATGGGAATCTACCAGTGTCTCCACTGCCCGTAATATCCCAGACATACCGGGATATCAGGTGGTGGAAATGGTAAGGCAGTTTTATCTGGTATCCCACCAGAATTACAGGCGGAATACCAGAAAAACTGTAATGAGGGTCATCATCTTTTCAGAGTGAAGTGGCTCCTCTTTTTACAAATAAGTGTTCCTGAACTGCACATCAGATGGCAAAAACAGCCTTATGTTAAGTGACATAAATTGGCACTGCTTCCATAGCTTCACAAATAAATCAGGGAACCAGCAATTCCTCACAGATTTATTACTCAGCCTATTTCCACAGAGGAAATATGTACTGCTTTTTTCTGCAATATGTAGATGGTTGTTTTTTGTGAGACAGTACTCGATGGGTGGGTGGGGTTGCAAGGGGTTCCCTCTGAATTCACTGGAAAAAAAGTGGTAAAATGTGTGAATACAAATTCTGCAGTGAAACATTGCTCGGTAAAAACATTCAACAATTCCCTAACTTTCTCTCTCAAAGATCTTCTAGCATTCCAAGCAGTCGGGCAATTGATACCTTAGGTACTGGTGTACCCATTGTATGTCTAACACCACTCATAAACTGTCTGGTCCATTCCTATCTTTGAAAAATCCATATTTAGAGACATGTAAAAATGTAGTCACAATGCATGATATTCTGTTAGTGAAGCCCGCACAATTCAAGGACGCGTTATTGTGGACGCTGTTTGGCTGTGCTGTGCATCTACTGTGCATCTACTGCTGCATCTACTGTAACTGGCTCTGTTCCTGACTTCTCTGCCTACATGAGACATTCTAGGCATAGATCCTCGTGTTATTCACAGACTTCTACTGAAGAAAAAAGTCACTGTTGCCTTAAGAGCGACGGTCATTGTAGCTCCGCCCACTTTTCTACCAGGAAGCAGATAAAACTCCAACATCAACGCCCTTGCGGCGTGAAGCCCGCGCAAGTCAAGGGCGCGCTATTGTGGACGCTGTTTGGCTGTGCTGTGCATCTACTGTGCATCAACTGCTGCATCTACTGTAACTGGCTCTGTTCCTGACTTCTCTGCCTACATGAGACATTCTAGGCATAGATCCTCGTGTTATTCACGGACTTCTACTGAAGAAAAAAGTCACTGTTGCCTTAAGAGCGACGGTCATTGTAGCTCCGGCCACTTTTCTACCAGGAAGCAGATAAAACTCCAACATCAACGCCCTTGCGGCGTGAAGCCCGCGCAAGTCAAGGGCGCGCTATTGTGGACGCTGTTTGGCTGTTTGCTGTGCGTGGGACGCAGCTCAACTAGAGTTTTGAAGAGGAGCTGCACTACGTGCTGAAGTCGCCCCCAGCCTCTCTAGGCTTGCGCTCCCCACATCGTGTAAATGACTATCCGCCGAGGGACCGCAAACGCGAAGGAAAACCCTCCAGCATCGTGGTATGCTGAATCCTTGGAGGGCGCTGAAAGCAGCCACAGGTGAAAAGGTAAGCAAATCTACTGGCCGAGCACTTCTCACCCCCTTAACGCTACCTTTAGCCTTACCAACAGCTCCAATAGCACTGACAATATCAATGTCTTCATCACATGTTACTTCGCACGTTTGATGTGCTTCAAGCGAATTAAATACTGGTGCCCTCTAGGCACAAGCTGCAATAAAATCCCTGTCACTAGCTCGGCCTCAATTGCAAAGATAGGTCCCGCTGGAAAAGCCTGCAAACTGCCTTTATCATCATGTTCTGGAAAGTTAATCAAATGGGGCTCTCACCGAAAAAAGGCTATCATCATTTTTGGTTAGCGACGAAGAGCTATTGAAGATCTCGAATGCTGACGGATCTCTTTTGACTCTTCACCATCCAGTACCTCTTGCTCCCTCTCTAAAAACCACAAAGCCAACTCTACCAAATACTTCAACCTGGTCATTTTCAGAAAATGGCTCACAAGCTCAGACAGTGTGGCATTCGACGGATAAATACCAAACCCTTGACCATCAGATACGCATGCAGGCGCCCTTGAGAACCTCACTCCCACTGTCTCACGTTTCCCTGCTACCTACTGCCCCGCTTGGTCAGCAAAAACAAACGGGGGAACTTGAACGTGTTGAGACCATCTTGACTTCAATTAGTCCTCAAGTGATCACCAGCGAAGCTCGAGCCATGACTTTCTGTGACAGAAGTTTGTCGAGACGAGTTCCTGAAATTACTGAATCTGGAAATGAAAGCTCACTTGCATGTCAAGCCCCTGAAGGGCTCTTGCACTGTCTTAAGGACAATGCTGGATCACTTGCGGCTGATCCATTGCTGACAGGAGTTCCTGCTAGCACTTTTAGCCCGCTCTCCATCCAAAATAATCTAGATTCAAGCTCTATTGCGAGGGCACGTCCTCTTCAATGCATTGTCGAGCTCAATTCTAAAGTTAACTTGCCGACACCAACGTTGATTGACAAAACAATCCTGAATGCAAGCACACCCCATGGAATATCTAGCCGTCCTAGTGATGAGGTTATTGCCTCAATCCAAACTAGAAATACCTCTTTCACTAATCCTCAATTCAATCTAGACAGTTCACAATCCTCGTTAACATCCCAAGATCCAGGATTGCTCCCCCTGAGCATTTCTGTTGAAACACTAACCCAGATTCATAACAACGTCCTGGCAGCCCCTGCAGTTGCTCTTGCCCTTTTAACAAAACTACTTGAATCATTAAATGGGACAATTTGTGATCAAGGAGCGGTGCTGTCAAACTTGACAACAAAATTAGACAAATTAGATTGCTTCACTAGTTATCTACAACATCAGATGGAGAAAGTCAAGGGCGCGGTATTGTGGACGCTGTTTGGCTGTTTGCTGTGCGTGGGACGCAGCTCAACTAGAGTTTTGAAGAGGAGCTGCACTACGTGCTGAAGTCGCCCCCAGCCTCTCTAGGCTTGCGCTCCCCACATCGTGTAAATGACTATCCGCCGAGGGACCGCAAACGCAAAGGAAAACCCTCCAGCATCGTGGTATGCTGAATCCTTGGACGGCGCTGAAAGCAGCCACAGGTGAAAAGGTAAGCAAATCTACTGGCCGAGCACTTCTCACCCCCTTAACGCTACCTTTAGCCTTACCAACAGCTCCAATAGCACTGACAATATCAATGTCTTCATCACATGTTACTTCGCATGTTTGATGTGCTTCAAGCGAATTAAATACTGGTGCCCTCTAGGCACAAGCTGCAATAAAATCCCTGTCACTAGCTCGGCCTCAATTGCAAAGATAGGTCCCGCTGGAAAAGCCTGCAAACTGCCTTTATCATCATGTTCTGGAAAGTTAATCAAATGGGGCTCTCACCGAAAAAAGGCTATCATCATTTTTGGTTAGCGACGAAGAGCTATTGAAGATCTCGAATGCTGACGGATCTCTTTTGACTCTTCACCATCCAGTACCTCTTGCTCCCTCTCTAAAAACCTCGAAGCCAACTCTACCAAATACTTCAACCTGGTCATTTTCAGAAAATGGCTCACAAGCTCAGACAGTGTGGCATTCGACGGATAAATACCAAACCCTTGACCATCAGATACGCATGCAGGCGCCCTTGAGAACCTCACTCCCACTGTCTCACGTTTCCCTGCTACCTACTGCCCCGCTTGGTCAGCAAAAACAAACGGGGGAACATGAACGTGTTGAGACCATCTTGACTTCAATTAGCCCTCAAGTAATCACCAGCGAAGCTCGAGCCATGACTTTCTGTGACAGAAGTTTGTCGAGACGAGTTCCTGAAATTACTGAATCTGGAAACGAAAGCTCACTTGCATGTCAAGCCCCTGAAGGGCTCTTGCACTGTCTTAAGGACAATGCTGGATCACTTGCGGCTGATCCATTGCTGACAGGAGTTCCTGCTAGCACTTTTAGCCCGCTCTCCATCCAAAATAATCTAGATTCAAGCTCTATTGCGAGGGCACGTCGTCTTCAATGCATTGTCGAGCTCAATTCTAAAGTTAACTTGCCGACACCAACGTTGATTGACAAAACAATCCTGAATGCAAGCACACCCCATGGAATATCTAGCCGTCCTAGTGATGAGGTTATTGCCTCAATCCAAACTAGAAATACCTCTTTCACTAATCCTCAATTCAATCTAGACAGTTCACAATCCTCGTTAACATCCCAAGATCCAGGATTGCTCCCCCTGAGCATTTCTGTTGAAACACTAACCCAGATTCATAACAACGTCCTGGCAGCCCCTGCAGTTGCTCTTGCCCTTTTAACAAAACTACTTGAATCATTAAATGGGACAATTTGTGATCAAGGAGCGGTGCTGTCAAACTTGACAACAAAATTAGACAAATTAGATTGCTTCATTAGTTATCTACAACATCAGATGGAGAAAGAGGCGGAAAAATCAATGAAGTGGCAAGATAGACTAAGCAACCTGGCAGCTCGCCACCACTGCCAAAATGATTCATTAAGTGAAGGTCTGCTGGAAGCGGTAAAATGGATGCGCAAAAAGGACTTTAACAATCACAGAAGCCAACCTGAACTAGTTTCTTCCAACAAAGGAACTCTCTTCTCAAACATCTTGGCTGCCTTGGTCGGAACAGCGCATGTCAACGCCCCGGCTCTTCTTTCTCGAACGAACACAGTTGAAAGTGCCGAAGGCGATCCAAGTCAATCGACTAATGATGTCCCCCTCCTGCAAGAGGCTGCTCCTCCATTACAACCTCCTCTTGCATTGGAGAATATACATACAGGAAAGCACCTCTGCAAAAACCATAACAACAAGCGACCACAAGAAAGAGCAACGTGTGGATCCAAAAGATGTAAGACCTCGCAACCAAAAAAACAAGCAACAAAGACTCTTTCGACAGAATGTCAAAAAATGTATAAGAAATGTAACTACGCCTAAAAAAACAAGCCTTTTTGATCGGAAGCTCACTTCTTCTTCCGTTCAGGTCGACACTCTAGAGGTTCCTACTCCAACAGGAAATGCAAGAGGTGCAACGCATCCATCAAAGAATTTAACCAAACGCCGACGTGTGGACTCTGGCTCTCATAGTGTTTCCAGTTCTACTTCGGATGACTTATCCAATTTATCAACATACTCCATTAAGACTGGTGACTCTTTAGATCGGTCACCCGTGGCTAAAGAAGTTGACTCATCTGTCTCCTCTAATGTGAGATCGGTGCCCGCAATTGTCAATGTTGGAATTAGCCACTCCGGGCATGCAGTGGAGTTGAATGGTGCTAACGTCATAAAAGCCAAACCCTCGACTTGCACTTCCAGGCTGAATCCAAAACAAACCATGAACCAGAGGAAACCGAGTATCCACTACTCATCCAGAATACATGGAAATGTATCTCCTCAAAAAAACTCCTGTTCTTGGAAACTTCGGTTACAAAATTTACACCAAGATGAAAACGAAGTCAATCTAACGTCAATCTTCGATCAATTTCATCAGACGACATCAAGATCGTGGAATATACAACTGAACCGACCTCTGACCAAGTCTTACTTCACATTCCATCTGCTGCTGTGAAAAAGCTCCTTCTTCAAGCAACAGAGGATCTTCTGCTGTATGGCTTTGATCTTAATGTCGAACATGACTTCAACTCTCAAGCAACAAATCCAGCAAATAGCTTAAATGGAGATAATTCCCGAAGTGGTGATCGGCGCACTGCCTTGCGAAAATCCCTATCACTTCTACAGGCAAACACTCATCTTTCCAATCAACCGGACAGCAAAGGAAAAAGTGGTCAAGTTTCCAAAGTAGCAAAAGGCTCGCGAAAGTAACAATGAGCGTCTAGCTCATACAGCAAGCTAACCTTGCTCTCATGGAACACTCGAGGATTCACACATTTGTTCAAATACTATCTCTTGAGCACGTCTTTGTAATTTGTCTCCAGAAAACATGGCTCTGCGACCCTCCGACCCGTGATGGGTTCACCGCCTTTATAAACCCGGCAAGAAGAAACACCAAAGGAGGTCCCTACTCAGATTTAATAACACTATTGAAAATCCAAAACTGGTGGTCACTCCTTGCTTCCTCCAATCCAAATCCGTTTGTAAAAAGCACTTTGATCCAGATTTCATTATCAAAAATTAAGTCTAATTTACTTATAATCAACGGATATTGGAATCCTGCCATGATCTCTGCCACATCATATATTCATACCATAACAACTTTAATTGATGACACCTTTCTCAATTATAACAATCTTTCCTTTCTGGTATGTGGTGACCTCAATTGTAGCTGGTTTAAATATGACCCGTTTACGAAGACAAATACTCAATTGATGGACAATGCAGTTCTCCCAAGAGGACAAGCTTGGTCGAATGCCCTCATTCAATGACGTTGTCAGATGGTCAACGGGTCTGTCAAAGGTGACCAACCCCCCGGACCGACATGGAAGGGTATGCAAGGTTATAAAACTCTAGCTTACATTTGGGCTTCGGACAACATTTTCGCAAAATCCGTTTCCCTTTATGTGATGCAGACGAAGCAAAGCGACCACAACATGCTACAGCTTGTTTGGACAGAAGAAGGTGGTATCTCCACTGAAAAATATGCAACAAATCTATCAATAAATGCTGCAGGAAACAGGCTTTCAACAACCGGCCCCTTAATTGCAACTCTAACCCATAGATTCAATCAATCACAGAATGTGGAATACACACCACTGCTGGCAGACTTCACCTTGAATGTTGTAAATTCAAGATCAGTTGGATCTACCCCAAATCATTTATATTGTTATGAACTAGCTGTGGCAAAAAAAATGTTTAAGGAAAGACTTACGCATTATTAAGAAAAGATGCCTAGATCAGGTTGTCAAAATACTGAAAATCAAAGAACGGCGTCAAATCTATCGCAACTGGTTGAGATCTCACAAGTCTGTAATCGATCAAAATCGTGCAGAAATCATGCTATCACTACTAATAACAAAGAACACACGTGAAATTTGGGCTATTTTGAATGAAGGAAACACCAAATCCATACGTTCCATCTCAAATGAAATATGTAGTGACACACGGTTTGATTACTTTACATCAATTTATAAAAAGCCCATGGTTATTTCAAATGTACCTTCAGAGTCTCAAGCAATTGCCTGGGAGATCACACCTTCGTCCCAAGAGTTGAACTCTCCATCGGAAAACTTAAAAACTCGATAGAACCGATATCCTAGCCCTACACGGTGCTAAAATCAATAAAGAATATGGAAAATTCTCAATTGCAGAAGCAGGGTGGAATCTGGATCACAGCCTTTGGCAGAGACTCAAAGGAAAGTTCTGCCAACATGTCCTGGGCCTTCCCAATTACATCTTGATTGTCGCTTTGCGATACGAATTGGCTCTGAACTCATTATATACGACGATCGTTTGGAAATCGTTATCCACCCTATGAAAAATGTATCTCGGCTCTGAAATTCCTGCCTACCAAATCTTTATCAACGATAACAACTGTTCACATACATCAATCTTGACATCATGGGTGAATTAACTAAAAGCTATAATGGAAGTCGCAAATATCAGTAAGTCCGAAGTTCTCACCCGTCCTCAATATGCCAAAAGAAAGCTAGAAATATGGGACTGGATCTCAACCTACGATGCGCAAGCTTCTCTCAAATCAACCTTGCCTCCGTCTCGAGGAACAATGAAACTGCATAATCCACCAAACTACCTCACCAACTGCCCCTCACGCCATCATAGGAGTCAGTTCCTACGATTTCGCTTAAACGCCCTACAAACAAAAGAAATGCAATGGATACGGCACAATAAGGAAATCAGCGACAATAATTGCCGATTTTGTGCTGCATCAGAGGTCGAGTCATTAAAGCATCTTGTAACCGAGTGTCCAATGCTGACTGCCCAACGTGAACTCCATTTGGGCAAATTTAAACCATCTTTCTACAATGCGGACGATTGGTGGGAACTAGTTGTGGCCGGCAGAAATATCAATCTTGCATGCAACTTAATTAACTTTCTTGACATGATCTTGCTGACCGAGCCAATTTGAGCTGTCCTTTTTTTTTAACTTAAGGTTTTACATTTAAATGCGAAGAAATCTGTTTAAGTTCCATGGAAGTCTGTAACTCTTGGAGATTATTTTTTCTTTTCTTTGAAAATTCAAAAGTTGACCAAGGTGTTTGGAATTTTTTGTAGACTCAGTTCGTTGCTGAATCAATTTAACAAAAGTTTGATATTGTATATTGAACTGAAGTTTTATAATACAACAAAAAAACAAAAAAAAAGATATTCTGTTAGCTAGAATATTTGTCCAGATTTCGTATTCGTGTAGTAAGTGGCAATCCTACAGAGGGTAATTACAAGTCTTTGGTGATTGCACTATTGACACTTTGATACACATTTTTTACAAGGTATTTTTAAACCTAACATTATATTTAGCCCGGAACCTGTGTAGTTGCTTTGCACTATTGATCTCATCTTCTGCCAATAACCTAAGCAATATATTCACATCATCTGCATCAAGCACCTGCAATCATATATTCCATATGAGTTCTCACATCTCCACAAAATTGGCAGTACACTCACCCTCACACATGTTTGAAATATTACCTTCGATAATCAAGTAACATGCATGGCACATGCCATTGTTGGAGTATTTGCCTTTGCTGCTAATTTTGATGCTCACTCTCTCACTTATATGATCATGGTATTCAAGGTTAAGTGTAAAGGAGGTGTTATTTATGACATTGACATATGGGGATTTTTAAAAAAAAAACTTTATTTATTGGTGCACACAAGCCAATCACATACATTTCACCATTCCAACGTAATTACACTTCAATAATGATACACAATCAGGTATTCTCCGATTCTGATTCTTCCGCTATAGCCTTGTCCGCAAGGTATTGCTTGTACCGGTCCCATATATTTCTGGGTCTGGCTATGGGTAGTACAGAGTCTATATACATTTCTTCAGTGTCATTAGTCCACAACATGTCTTTCTCCCAATCTGCCTTAGTTGGGGGGGTTACACTTTTCCATTTCAACAGTATTTCCCTTTTGGCAATTAACAAGCTCAAATCTAATAGTTTACGCCACATCGGGTTCATCTTCCCCACCACACCCAGCAAACATAGCTTTGGTGTCCACAGGACAGGCAGATCCGCCATTTCATCAAGCGCAGCACAGACCTCCCTCCAGTACTCTTTCAATTTTATACATTCCCAAAGCATATGGTAGATATTTGCGCCCTCGGCATGGCATCTCGGGCACAATCCCGAGGTGGAGGGGTAGATTCGCTGAAGCTTTGCAGGTGTGTAATGCAGCCTATGTATTATTTTATAGTGTATAAGCTTATATCTGGAGTTGCATGAAATACTTTTGGTCAGCATACATATTTGCGTCCATTCGTGGTCCTCTATTTGTTGCCCCAAGTCTAGTTCCCAGTTGGTCCTGGACTGGTGGACCCCTTCTGGGCGTGTCTGGGTTATGATTTTATAGAGTGCAGCAGCTGTGACTTTTTGGGTCCCACTCGTGAACATATAGCCCAGCCCCATATTTATTTCTGGTTCTTCCGGAAAGGAGGGGTAAGCCCTTTGCATGGTGTCTTTAATTTGGTGGTACTGCCATTTGTGTCTATTCGTGTTCCCCACTACTTCCTTTAGGTCGTCCCATGTGGCAAATAGCCCATCCCGGAACAGTTGGCCACACTGCGCAATCCCTCTGGAATTCCAGTGCATAGCCACCTCCCCATCAAGAGAGAATGGTGAACGCGGGTCCCCCCATATCGGCATACTCGGATGATACAGCCTGCCCTTGCCAAATATATCCGCTATCTTAGCCCATGCTGTGGTTGTCACCTTCGTGGGGTCTAAGGAATTATGGTGTTTAGGGGCCGGTTCCAGCATCTTATGCAGAGCCAGTATTGATTCTCTAGCTTGTTGGCCATGTGGCGGCGGCCCCGGGTCAATAAAGTTTGCGGCCCAGTATGCAGCATAGTAAGCCTGCGCCGAGAGGTAATAAAGCTCCAAATCCGGAGCTGCCAGCCCCCCCCCGTTGGTATGTGTTAGTTAAAGTATTCCAGTTAAGCCTGGGGTGCCAGCCCCAGACGAACAATGTGCAGGCACTCTTCATCTTGGAGAACAGTGTGCGCCCCGGCCACACTGGGACTGTGTGGAACAGGTAAAAAAGTTTTGGCAGTATGATCATCTTAACAAGGGCTATTCTCCCCATTAGTGATATAGGAAGGGCGCTCCAGCGTTTCATTTTTGCACACAGGGAGTCAGACAATGCATTATAGTTTAGCGCTCGTGTGAGCTGGGCCGTCCTCGCTATGTATGCTCCCAGATAGAGTATATGTGTGGGGCTCCATATGAGACCGCATAAGTCCCTGGGTTTCGTTGTATTTTTCGTGAGTGGGAATACCTCCGATTTACTAGGGTTGAGTCTCAATCCAGAATACCCGCCAAACTTATTCACCTCCGCCAGCACCTTGCCCAGTGTGCGGTCCGGGTTCCTAAGGTATAGCAAAATATCATCGGCATATAGAGTGATGATCTGCCTCCTGCCTTCCAACCATATTCCGTATGCGCTATAACGTGCCCTGAGAATGTCAGCCAGCGGTTCTATCACTAGGGTGAACAGTAATGGCGACAGGGGGCAACCCTGTCGAGTGCCTCCAAACAGTTCCAGGACTTCCGTTAAAGCGCCATTGATTCTGATCCTGGCATAGGGGTGAGCGTATAAAACATGAATCCACCTTATGATATTGGGGCCAAAGCCATAGTTGCGTATCACCCCAAATAAAAAGGGCCAAAAAACCGTGTTGAACGCTTTTTGCATATCCAGTGAGACCGCTACTCCTTGGGTCTCTGGGGATATTGTTGCTAGTATCTTGTGGCATCGTCTGATGTTGGTTGTATGGATCTGCCCACAATAAACCCTGCCTGATCGCCATGTACCATGTATGGCATTAACGATGATAATCTGGTTGCCAGCATTTTAGCGAAAATCTTCGCATCTGTGTTCATTAGTGACAACGGCCTGTACGACCCACACTCCTCAGGTGGTTTCCCCTGCTTGAGCAATAGTGTGATCACTGCTTCCCTTGTTGTTTCAGGGAGTTCTCCTTTATTCAAGGCCTCCATCCACACAGTGTATAGCCTAGGCACAAGGAGATCGTTGAATTCTTTGTAGAACTCTGCTCCCAAACCGTCTGTGCCTGGGGCTTTCCCGTTGGGCAGCGCTTTTATTGCTTCGGCTATCTCTGCCTCTGTGATCGGGGTCTCGAGGGACTCCCTGGTGGCGTCAGCCAGAAGCGTTGTCGGTATTTGGGATAGGTAGGTGTCTATCTCCTCATCAGTACTGTCACATTGAGGGGAGTACAATTTCTTATAGAAATCATAAAATACCTTTTTCACCTTAACATCCTCAGTGGTCACTGTGCCATCCGGCAGATGTACGCACGGTATCGTTGTCATGCCTCTCTCACCCCTTACCATTCTCGCCAGCAGCCTTCCTGGTCTTTCACCCTCCCCATACCTTCGTGCAGCCACTGGTTTGTCGAAATAGCAGATCTCCTGCTCCGCTGCTTCTTTGTATTCATCCAGTCTGGTTTTAATGTCAGCGCTTGT
Source organism: Ambystoma mexicanum (assembly GCF_040938575.1). Lineage (NCBI taxonomy): Eukaryota > Metazoa > Chordata > Amphibia > Caudata > Ambystomatidae > Ambystoma > Ambystoma mexicanum. The sequence goes on from NC_090927.1 coordinate 943,028,851, forward strand.
TTGCGCTGAAGGAGAGTGTGCATATTGAGTTTGTAAGGTAGCTATCTGTGTTTCTAGTCGTGACAGCCTGCCCCTAATGTCCCTCAGGACTCCGCATTCAACAGCTATAGAGCTGCCTCTGATGCAAACCTTGAACGCCTGCCAGAGTATTGCTGGACTAGACACCGTTCCCTCATTGATCTCAAAATACTCCTGTATTTTACTAGCCATTGCGTTTCTGTAGAAGAGATCTTGGAGAGCCAGTGGCTTGAACCTCCATGGTGGCTTACATGCCCTGATTCCGGGAACCTTTATTATTAGCTGTATCGGGGAGTGATCCGAATACGTCCTGGGGTAAATATGTGCATCTGTAACCCAACCCAGCAACTCATTGTCAACCAGCCATAAGTCTATTCTTGAGTGCATGTCATGGACTGAGGAGTAGAATGTGTATTCCCTTTTGGACGGATTTAGCGCTCTCCATGCATCTTTCAGGTTGAGGTCAGACATGTGAAGGTGTATTTTCTGTGCCGCCTTGGTGAGTGTCCTAGACCTTGTTGACGTGCGATCTAGGTTCACATCAAGGATGGTATTGAAATCCCCCCCGCAGATTAAATGGGCCGTCGGGTAGTTTGCCAATTTCTCGAATATTCCAGCATAAAATTCTGGGTCATCTATGTTCGGCCCATACACATTAAGGAGGACCATTTCGCTGTCACTAAGGGTTCCATGTAGCAATATGTATCTGCCTTCAGGGTCTGTTTCTGAATGTATACAGTTGAATTGAAGTGATTTATGAATAAGGATCGCCACCCCCCTAGCCCTTCTCGAGTAGGTTGTAAAATATTGATGAGGCCCCCAACTCGGGATTAGATGTCCAGCTAGTTGGGGCCCTAGATGTGTTTCCTGAAGGAAAACTATTTTGGGGCCTAGCCTGTTTATGTATGCTATTATCTTTCTCTTCTTCATGTGGATACCCAAACCGCGTACATTCCAGCTCAATATTTTCAAGCCGTCAGTGTCTGGACTAGCCATTATCTAGCCATTGATTATGACCATTTCCTTGGATGTGTAACCTAACTGTGTATTTAATAGTTGTAGTGTCGAAGGCTTGTGCGCTTTTCATTTTAACCTCAACTTTTTCATAACTAGTATCCCAAACCATCTGCCCATTCCCTCCCCCCTCCCTCATAGTTCCCCAAACTTTAACTATGCTTATTGATACCACCCTTCCTCCTCCCAACATTTAACGTGCACCTGCTACAGGGGGGCTGTAGCGACCACCATTGCCCGGACTCTCATCGTCATTTCCAATATGACTGGTTCTCAGTTGTTCCTCTCATACATGTCGGCACATGCGGGTGGAGCTAGCATATGTGATTGTTCTGTTCAGTCTTAATCTTCCCACATGTGGGCCACCCAATAGGGAGCCTTAGCTGTTTGGAGTCCCTTCTGAATCAGCACCATATTAGCATTTTGTCTCCCGCATGTTTCATGAGTCTTCCTCGTTTCTAGGCCTCCCGGCAGGGGCAGGGATGTGTGCTTCGACAAAGTTTGCCGCCTCCTCAGGGAACGTAAAGAAGTATGTCTTGTTTTGATGCTGTATCTTAAGCCTTGCCGGATAGAGCATGGCGTATTTTACTTGGCGTTCGCGTAGTAGCTTCTTTACACCCGTGAACAGTTTCCTTTCCTGCTGTACCGCCAAAGTGAAGTCTGGGAAGATGCGGATTATGTTGGCCTCCCACCTTAATTCCTGTTTCTCCCTGGCAGTTCTCAATATCAGATCTCTGTCTCTGTAGTTGAGCAGGCGTGCGATAATAGGCCTGGGATATGCCCCAGGCTTCGGTTTGGGTGCCAGTGATCTGTGTGCCCTTTCCACGATGAACATTGCCGACCAGTCAGGGTCCCCTAGTAGGTTACGGAGGAGGTCTTCCACCGCCTTTTCTATTGACCCCTTTAGAGCTTCCTCTGGAACCCCGATAATGCGGATATTGTTCCGTCTAGACATGGCCTCCAAATCCTCACACTTAGATTTCACTGTTCCCAGATCGATCGCCATTGTAGACACCGTGGTCTTCAAAGCCTCAAGTGCGTCTTCTGCTCCGGAAATTCTTGTCTCCGCCTCTGTAATGCGTGCTGTTGTCTTGTCTAGCTTGGTTTTAATGGATGTAACCTCAGCTGTTATACCATCCAATTTGACATTGAGGGCGGCAAACCCCTGTTGCATAGCTTGGAAGACCGCTTGCGGATCCATCATGGCCGCTTGAGCCGCCGGTTGTTCACGTGGAGGCACGTCTTCAGACATCAAGGGTTGTGCTCCTTTGTCGAGTGCTTTCGTTAATCTTTCAATGGATCCCTTCACTTTCTTTTGACCAGGACGATTGGGCATTGTCTGTTCGGAGTCTACTCCTCACCCCCCTCCTCTAGAGGCTCTGGGGATTGTCTAGTGCCCGCAACCCGCTTATGCGTGAAGCTTGTGGTATTCCCTCCAGGCTGATTTATGCAACCGCCAAGGCCAGAGAGCACGTTCCAGTTCCTGCCACCCCACCTATTAGTTGCCTTGTCCTCCGGTACTGGACCTATGTGTCCGCTGTGATCGCGGCGACCACGCTTAGCCCCCAACAGGGAGCATTCCCATCAGCTTCACAACTCCTCTGGCCCCCAGTACTTCCGTACCCTCTCAGCGTGTTGGGGTGTGATGTCTGTGATAGCGGTGAGCCAGGGAAAAGAAAAACACTGCAATGCCTTTCAGATCTGCAGCCCACACCGGAGTAATAGGCCCTTATCCTGCACGTGGGGCTGCTGGCTGTTGCAATACTCCCCCACCGCCAGTAACTTCCAGAGCGCCGCAGGCCCGCCGCCTCCGAGGGCCACTGCCCACCAGCCCCCTCCAAATGTGCCTTAATGTCCGTGCCCAGTTATCGAGCGTCTGCACTCGAGCCAGCCGTGGTGTGTCCCTTTGGGGGGACCGGGGGGGGCCTTTCGTCGCCGAATGTCCACGTTTACTGAAGGGATGTGGTATGGGGCACGCGCCAAGGCGCCTACATGCGTGGGTGGGAAGGGAGAGTACGGGTCTCCTCAGTGTCACCAGATGCGCGCTAGTGCGGGGAGGCCCAATCCCTCGATGCAGATCTCCCACGCGCCCCCGGCCAGACTGCAGACGCGTACCTCCATTGGCCGCCGGGGAGCAGCAGTCCAGCCAGGCACCCGTGCCCTCCTACCTTGCGGGCCGCGGGCCCCGTCTCCGATCCTCCGGTTGTCTCGTGCCCAGGCGGGGGTGGGAGGGGGAAGGCCAGCAGGCGCTCGACGGTCTCCGGAGCGACCGCGTCCCCCACCCGACCCGCTGTGCCTTCTCTGCGTCCTCGGCAGCCCGTGCCGCCGTCGCCGGGCTCCTCCCCTCTTCCAGCAGCGTTCTGAGCCGTATGATCTTTCTCACGGCGCGACTCTGTCAATTGAGCGAGTTTCTTCACGGGACTTCGCTTGCAGTTGGATGAGGTGTTGCTTTACAAGTTATTCGCGTTTTCCATGCGAACCAAGTCGAATTCTTCATCGTATTGGCTTCCAGGCCTTGGTCGTCGCAGGAGCTCACACGAGTGCGACCATTCCGTCTCGTGCGCAACAGCGCCCCCGACATATGGGGATTTGACAGTGAAGCAGCAAAACAAATTATGTAGACGGCTATTAGGACTTCCCAACTCATCACCAATATTTCCTATGTATTCAGAGATAGGCTTAGGGCATTTGGATGATGAGGCTTCCCTCACTCCTATTTCCTTTTTCTTGAGTGTCATCTCAAATGAAAAGGCTTGGTTGCTGAACTAGCTGGTGAGAAATTGAAGAACTAAGAATCGCACAAGAATTTCTTGGCAACGTGCTAGCCTGCTTGGATATAAAACAGCTATCAACTCTGAAGGCTGGTAGAACTTCTTTTTTATTTGAGCTAACACATACTCTTAAAACACAATTTAAATAATTAGAGAAGCCTGGTCAATGATTAAGCATCTGAACAACGCTAATATCTATTCACACCCGGGGAAGGGCACTCAGCCAATCAGGTGGCTGGAAATGCGGGTGAGAAGACATTGTGTATCACCTGCATTTTTCCAGCACCCGAGGCATTTTTATGGGTGGTGTCATCTTGATTGTGGATAGGCAACAGGGAGGCCCATGTCAACACCCTCCCTCCCACCACCTTTCTTTATCCACTCCCTCCCCACTAATCTGCTGGACCGGAGCTTTGGACCGGAGCTTTTCCTATTGCAGTGACCATATTATTTTTTGTTTTTTTACAGGTTTGTTTTTACAGGAGATTTGGCGTGTGCAATGCACCTATCTCCCGTATAAAAATATACATATATATCTCTTCACTCCCCTGACAATCCCCGCCCTTGCGAATAGCAATCACTTCCGCTCAGGGGGGTGTACAGGGCCGATCATTTCCAGTAGCCCTCACTGAGGCCCTTGCTTCACTTGGGCCTACCGAGGCTTGGGCTTGTGGGCTGTAACCAGCGATGTATGCCCCCCTGAGTGGGGGTGGTTGCTACATTGACTCCGGCCTACAGACTCATCTGATGTGAAGCCCTACCTTGATAGATAGAAGACTTATAATACAGTTTATATTCAATTATTTCTTTACAAAAAGTAACTCTTATCAGGAAGGTTCAGACTTTCTTTGTTCGATTTGTATTAACACACCTGAATCTGCTTGTCATGACATTTTTATATGCAGCAAATACTGGGTGCCAAGGAAAAAATACTTTATCCTCCTGGTACACTGTTATGGCTAAGTGGTGTTAGGCAGTGTAGACCAGCCTTCATTTATCTTTTATGGGCCAAATCTCCCTAGATTTCATTGTCTTTGCAAAATTCGTGGGAATAAATATGTTTTCAAGGAGGATATATCTGCTGAAATCTGATAATAATAATATATAGGGAGTCTTGCATACTTGCATAATTTATAATGCTATGGCTCACTCATAACCAAATATCAATTTAATTGGACGAGATTCACTTTCGTTTGTGTGGTTGTTCACCTTATTTGTTATCCAAAGTTGAATGTATTGACATTTGCCCTGCACTATATCTAGGGAAAAAAAGTGCTTGTTTGTTTAACTTATTGTGTGTATAATGTTATGTGCTTTCATTATGTATGTTTTATAGCAAACCCGAATAAACACACAATCGACTGGCTATAACCTTTCAATTATCCTCCTTAATTTACTAGATATGGGCAAGGCTGTGAGAATGACAAACATGTATTTGCTTTTCATTCACATCCTCATTAATTCTGCCTTATTTTCCTAAGAGGAAATACTAACCTCTGATTTAGTCATTTCACTTCATCCTAAAAGCTTCAAGAGATGTTGCTCACCCCTCAATCTGACAACTGAATTTCAAATGTATTTTGTTTCAATAATATGTTTGATATTCCTGAGATATTTTTCTTGTAGCGGTGCCTATATCAATAGTTTTACTCCTGCCATAAAATGTTAGGGAATACAAGACATTCTCAAACTTACATACTGAGCAATATTTTCATTTGAAAATATAAATCTCCATTCCTTACTCAGTCTTCGTTATCCTGAATAGTGAACATTCAGCCTTCACTTTACTATCTTTATCTCATCTTTGTTAGCCATGCAACAAATGGACGATCTGATACAATAAAATGTCAAACCTTTAACTAACATCCTTGCCATGAAGTGCCTCTCCTTAGACTTTCGCACACTTCTCAAGATATGATCTGTTGCTATGTATCTGTAGGTATTTATTGTAATATTTACACCATCCATCATCTGCTAGTAATTATGTAAATGCTGTTTCATTTCTTAAGTAGGGTGTATCAAAGAATAAGGTACATTTGAACTATTCAGATATAAAGTCAGTGAACAAGTAAGTAAGATTTTACTAAAATTGTTGTTATTTATAGTTGCATTTGTAGCTATATTGCTAAATTGACAAGCTATGTTTTCAGTCTGGAATAGGCCTGTTTTCACGTAAAAACGGACCTACAGTAGCGTAAAATGTTTTGATAATATTCAACCCTCCCATGATAATGGGATGGGTTTTCGATGCTGACAAATTCCAGATGTGGTTGGTTACTTGGTGTCACATGATGATTTGTTGTCCAACACTTTAGCAGTGGATCTCATGAATAGTAACAGGTTTATTTGTTAGGTTTAGCCAGCCAACAAGGGTCCTTCCTGCCTGGCCAACTGCAATCCTGCACTGGCTGTCGGCTCCCCTCTACTTGTGGTCTGCATCTGTAGCCCTACAGTGCCCTCTCTTGCACTTATTCGCCATCCGTTGGCTGCACTTATGAGTACCCACACATCCACCAATTGGCTGCATTCTTGTTGTTCTCCTTTGTCCTGCAATTCTCCATCCTCCCCCCACCCTCAGCACTTCTCCCCTGCCCCCTTCCCTGCTCTTGTCCGATCTGAATGGCATAAGGTCTAGTAAGATCACTCTTTTGTCCTCCCTTTTGTTTCCCCCTCCTTGTCTTGTCGCTCCTAGAAACACTTGTGTACAGGCGCGTTAAAAATCCATTTATCATCAGCAGATCCTCTCGGGTGATTTGTTTTGCTATGCCAAGTTTGTTCAGCCAATCAAAGGCCATAAATCTTCTAACGAATGTGTGTCCCTCTATATGTCATTTTCCATTCTTGTTTCTTTGTGGGCTTTGCAAGGCTGTGTGGAAAGTTGTCACACAAGGCAGACTCACACTTGAAGGGTGTTCTGGTGCGCTTGGAGCGTTTTGAGAAGTCTTTTGAGTATTTAGCAGCAGTGCTTTCTGTTTGCTTTTGGTCCTCTTTTGTATTACCTTTCGGTTTAGTGTTTTTTTGATGACATTGGGCCTAATTCCAAGTAATCCTTTAAAAATCTGCTAATACCAGCATTCCATTATTAGCGTTTCCGGGTGTGCGTGCAGTGAAATCTCTGCGGTACTATGAGTACATTGGCGCGTGCTCAAACTCATGTCGGAAGCAACAATACTGGATTGCCGGTATTAGCAGTTGAATGGGGAAACCATCTACAATACCAGAATGAAAATGGCAGAAATAACATATCCGTCATCAAAAATGACGGTAACACCTGAATGGTGTTAATACCGGTGCTAGAAACTGAAATGCTGTGGAAACCGGAAGAAGTGCAGCGGCCATCATTAAAACCCCAATCCAACTGAATCCACTTTTTCCCAAAGTCATCCACGCCCAGAACAACCTGCAAAAAGATGTTCTAGGTGCAGAGCACACCAGGAAATGACTCCCCCAAGTTTACTGATGCAGAACGCACAGCACTGGTGGACACTGTGCTGCAATATGCAGAGGAGTTGTTTGGAGCCAGTCAGCGCAAGACAAGCTGCCAGAGGAAGAGCGCCAAATTGGGTTGAGGTGCTGGCCAATGTGACAGCTGTCTGGTTCGTCCCCTGAAAAAGAAAGGGCTGTTGGAAGATGTGGGACGACCTCAAGACCAAAGTCCGAGCAGCCATAGCCAAGCACAGGAGAGATGTGTTCAGCCACTGGTGGTGGCACCGTGGAACGCTAATGATCTTGCCATGGGAGGAGCACCTCAGCAGCTTCCTCCACATGCAGGGGATCGAGGGCATTGGAGGCGGTGAGGCGGGAGTGGGGATCCAAGGACATGCCAATAACTACACGTGCATGTAAATGGGCATGTCTCCCGATATTTAAAAACATGTTTTTTTTGTTTTATTGCACAAGGTTGTTTACAGAGTTAAAAGAACCTTTTACAAAAACATCCACATAGTCCCAATACATTCATTGATTCCCTTAAAATCAGTTTCATCATTTAAAATCTACACATAATTGCATTTCGTTTAAAAAAAAAAAAATCCCTCCTATCCATCCTTGTATGCTGCAGGGAAACCAACATTGGGAATGCTTCTTTCAATGTTCCCTTTTTCATCTATTTTTTAGAACAAATTCCACAAATGACAAAGTCGCTAGAACTAGACTGGTCTTTTTGCCCAGAAGGAACCAGTCCCACCATTCCTTAGCTGATAGCGATTCTGCCTGTGTAACAACATTTCCCAAAAATCATGTTCGCACTTCAGGTAGTTGCCAGGTGTAAAGTGAATTCTATTGCTTTCTGCACACCACAATATCAACGGTTTGCCTCCCCTGCCTCTGTTTCCTTAATAGGAGCACATCTCTAGATCGAAGGATGTTTAGACGACACCGCAAAAACATATCCCTGATGTGGACAGCAGGGAATTTTGCTGGTATCCTGAAACTCGATTTATCGCCCTGCTGTTTCTCCATGAAAGTCAAGAACAGACTGTACGAAGCTCACGAGTGCACCATATTGATCCAGTCAAGGTCCTGCATTTTCCTCTTGGCCTTCAGTGGGTTGGTTATTTAAATATCCTGCATTATGTTATGCTCCTTCGAATAGTTAATACACTGTTCCTTCCATTTACTGAACCATTTATCTGAAAAAATGTGACTCTTTTTGTTTCTGAGTTTCAAAGACCCGTATAGTGTCTGAGGTCAGACATTTCCTATAGAGGGAGATAACTTTCCATGCTACCACTGAAACCATCAATTGCAGTCCCAGTTAAAATCGGATACATGCCATTGGGAGAGTTTGGAAGTCGAAGGACCTTTCTCCAGAATAATCTTTCTAGACCATCCCACTCTTTCCAAGATATATTGAGGATGGCTTAAGCCCCATATGTAAGAATCGGCACAACTTTCTGCAGGACACTCACCTGAACTGCACGTCTTCCAGCCTTTGCCCGCAGCATTACTAGATGTGCTCTCTTATCAAGATGTTTATTAATTGCAGTCCCAAGATATACCATCATATCTACCTTTTTTTCAAGAGGTTATTGACCCACATATCTGTCTTCCCCTAAACGTTCTCTTAGCAGAGGACATAATAAGGATTTTCGACTTATTAGCATTGACCTTCATTCATGTTGTTCGCTTTTAAAAAGGTCAAAAGGCCATTTAGTCTACACAGGAGTACAATTGGTGTCTGGTCAATTAAGACCCGCTCATCCTCATAGAGGACCCAAGGTAGCTCTAACTCCCCAAATTGGGGTGGGAAAGCACGTATCCCAAGTTGCGACTCTGTCAAACCCGACAGAATGAGGTTGAAGAGGATCAGTGCTAAAGAGCATCTTTGCTTCAACCCTCTAAATGTCGGAAATCTTTTCTGAGAGCACCCCCTCTGATGAAAGCCTCACCTGGACCAATGTATCTGAATATAAGAGTCTAATTGGTTCTACCAGGTATAGAGGATAGTTCCTCATTAGGAGTTTGTGCCACAGTTGTTCCCTAATAACACAGTCAAATGCTTGCTCGAGATCCATGAAGGCTAGAAACACATTACGGTTGGTTTTAATTGACTTGAGTTTTAACAGATTGAGGAGGAATAGATTTAAGGGTGTGCTAACCCCCTTAATAAAACCTGTCTGATGCGCGTCCATATGTTCGGACCGTGCTGCCCATTTATATAGTTCTTTCAGCAGGAGACTAGCATACAGCTTGCCCAAAGTGTCCAGTAGGGCTATTGGGCGGTAGTTCTTTTAATCTCTGGCACCCCCCTTTTTAAGGATTGGTACTAATATAGCTTCTCTCCAAGTAGAGGAAATGGGCTTTGTGGCCAAGTCTTGTCTAAAGATCGCTATAGTTAATTCCACCCAAGCTTCAACATTTTCTTTGAGGCCATGATTAGCCATCTGGGCTGGCCGCTCTGGAAGTGCTCAAGTTAGTAATCATAGTTCTTATTTCTTCTATATTTAGATTAAAGGACCAGCTTCCACTAGCAGTCATGGGCTCCGATTGGCAGATCACTTCTCTTCTTCCGAAAAGCTTGGAATAATGGTTCTCCCAACTAGCTTCTCGAACCTGGTTTAATAGTGTGGATGATTTGAAATGTCCCCCATTATTCAATAGTTCCCATAGTTGTCTAGTATTGTTTTTGCAGAGCATTTTAAGAATATGTTCTGCATCAAATTTGAGCTCAGCGGCTTTAGAAGCCTTGAATCAACTTCTGTACCTTTGTTTGCTTTCTCGCCTTAAGCTACCTGACAGATCATTATTGGCTCTTTGTAACCTTCTCATGTCTGCTCAAAAAGTTCTCCTGGTGGTCACCAAGTCATGATTGTATTTGTGCATTTGAATTCATTTGGCTTTACCATCCGGAGCTTGTTTTTCTCGATACACCTGGAGTATCCAGGCATCTTCGTGAATTGGGCATACTGCTCAGTTATTAAGGGTATTTCCCAATGTTTTATTCTGAGTTGGTTCTTGTCCAAAGTAGCATCCATTTGGCCAGCAGCTCCTAGTTTTCTTTTTAGGATGTCTACTCCCCTGGTTACTGCCAATAGGTTATGGTGACTGGCAGACATCTCGACCACCCTAAATTGTGATATATCTACCAGGACATTCGCATGTTCTTTGATCTCCCCTTAACCAGGTGTTGGATGCTGGAATATCTCCATATGTTTGGCCGTTTAGCAGTGCCAGGTCGTGAGCCTGAATTTTGCTGAGCCATAGTTTAGCCCTATTTTCTAGTAATTACTCTTGTATAAGCATCCCCTGTGGTCAATAAGATGCATGTTAAGGGCACCACACAATATACGATGAGGGTCATCCCCTGTCATTTGGCCATCAACTATTATCTGCATTATGGAGTTCAAAAGGGGCACATCATTCTCATGCTTAACTCCCCAGTACATGCTAATTAAAATTAGAGTCTTTTTTGTCCGACAACTTGGGTCTTGTACTGCATCTGCATGGACTGCATAAAAGGGTTTGGGTGGATCACCTCAACGGTTCTTGCTGTTTTAATCAATGTTAGCAATCCCAAAGATGGTCTGCCAGTCGTTCCCTTTTGGGCTTCTTTTCGAAAAATTTAGAAGCCCTCACATAAAGGGATGCTCCTCAGCCAGGTTTCATGTAGGCAGATGATGTCCGAATTTTCTAACCCCAAGTTCCCATTAGTGAAGAGTTCTACAAAATCCCTCGTATTCCAGTAGCTAACGGTCAGGTGTTTCATGACCTCCTCTTTTTATCTCTGGAGTAGGCGAGGTTCTGTCAGGGCAGCTGCCAGCCACAACCAGGATTTTGGTTTCTCTAGGTCGGATCTGGGGGCGCTGCTCGTTGATGCTACTTTGTTTTTCAGTAAACCATTAGAAATTGTAATTTTGAACGAAGGCTCGCCTGCTGACGGTATTATCTGGCCATCTGATTTTCTCAGATTTATATGCTTTTGCCCCGAGCTAAGTCTTCTTATTTTTGTTGATGGTTTAAAGGCCTGAGGGAATTATTTCCTTAAAATGTCCCTTCCCTCTCTAGGCGCCTTAGAGGACTGTTTCATAGAGATTTCCCTTCCATCTCTGTAATCACATAACTCATAGCCCAATGAATGCAATAGTTCTCACAATTCCAGTATCTCTGCTTTTATTAGATGGGAGCACATGTGTAAGATTACCCAAACCATGCAAGTCTCCTTTACAAACTGGACTATGTGGATATCCTCTGTTTTTATGGATCTGAGTTTCGGTATGTGATGGCATGGGCGTATTACATTAAATCAGTTTAGAATGAGATTTTCTTCATTAGGAAGTAGATTTTCTAGGCAAACTTTTGCAATTTCACTATCCGAGCGATCCTCATGTTTTTTTTTCCACACCCTTTTCTCTGGGCCCCTTAGATCCACGGTTTCCACTCCATTCATTGCCTCTTCACTGTCTGAGCAATCATTGTGTTTGTTTTTCAACACCCTTTTCTCTAGGCCCCTTAAATCAATGGTTTCCGCTCTATTCATCGCCTTCCGGGATTCTGGTTCTTTTCAAGTGGTCCCTAGGTTGTTTCTTCTTCCCTCTAGTGTTTTGAATTGGGGCATTTTTCTTGCTGTTTGCGCTGTTGGTCTCTCGACTAGATCCAACAGGGGGAGGGCTTATTAATTAGGCTGGAGACTTGTCTATCAATTTCTACTAATTCTGACCTGCTCAGATTTGCCCATCCATCGTCTTCCTCGTCTCTTGTTATAATGTCTATGAGGACACTTAGACAGTAGTCCGATATTTAGCCTATATCCTCTGTCCTCTGATTGTTTTCACTTTCCCTCTTCAGGGCTGGTTTTCCCATCTCAAGGGTAGCTTTCTGGTTCGTCATCAGTTCTCTTCAAGGGCGTTTAATAGGGTGGTCTGAGGAAGAAGGTGGGGGAGAGCACAGTTTCCTCAGAAATGCCCTTGATCCATTAGATTGCCTTTAGGGCCCCATCTTTATATGTTTTGATTTCCTCTCGGGGGAGCCTGATGGATTTGTATCTTATTGGGACCATTCATTGCCTTAGGGTCGAGAACATATTGCTAATACCAACTGCTGTTAAATCAATTGCCACTTCCATTTCCTCTAGTCTGTTAAGAGGAACTTCACTCATTCTTGGCACGATCGATAAATGAAGCAGCCCACCAATGCCCGTTCTTTGGTCTGTCAGCCCATCCACAGCTCTTTCTTGCCAATTTCGACCCTTTAGTCCAGTTGTTCGCTTGGGTAGGTCATTATTGGGTATATTACATAAGAGATCTTCTCTCTTTCATCTCAAAGGGCGAGACTGGGGTTTGCTCCATTCAGCATCCTGTGTTTGATGCATTTTAAATTGGACTTGCAATCATTTGCAGTCATTCAGAACAGCTTCCATCAGGGTTGATCTAAACAGTTCTTCCAGCCTCGCAAAATCACAGAGACAATTTTGCCAGTTTAACAAGGCCTTGGCCTCGCTGCTGACCCTGTCCTGCACCTTTGCCACAAAGGTTTCAAGGAAAGACATTTTAGCATGTGCCATGGCTGTAAGACTGGCCTCATCAATGAATCGTTTGAGGCTTCGAACATCTTTGTAAATCGGGCTATTTCAATGGCTAGTGAGGCCATAACCATATTTTGGAGTTGCATCATCATCTCTCTCATCATTTTACCATCCTCAAGGCCATTCTCTATGCCAGTTTGTAGATTCCCTCTTAGGTCTGGTCTGGGGATTGAGTATTGGCCGCTCGTTGAGGAGAAGGAGTCAAAATCTGACTGCGAAGAGAACCAATGTCTCAAGTCATTCTGCAGATGACACCTTGAGGGGCTCTCCTGTTCTTTCCTCCATTTCTCAGTCCAGGGAGGAGCAGGAAAAGGCAGAGGGCCAGATACCGGAAGAGGTGGTGATAGAGGAGCCAATTTAGGCCATGACTGAGGGAGAAATCAGGGGGATCCTTTGGCGACCATAACCTAAGCCCCTCATCACATCCCAGAGGGTACTTGTATGGGGCTATTTTGGCCTCCCACCCAAGAAGACCATTAGAGTAGAGGAGCCTGATATCTTCTACAGGATGGAAGGCTGTGTGAAGCAAGTCATGTGAGGACAAAATGAGAGTAAATGAAATATCACTTAACACTGAACATCATATACAATGCAAGATATATTATAGTGCCCCAAACATACTGCCCAATAAAACTAGTGGTAGTGTGTCAAAAGACAATCTGAATTTGAAGAGACGCAAATCAAAACTGGTATTGTTGCATGTATGGACTTTATAAAGCATACAAATAGTAGGGTAGTAAGAGAGTACTGCACATAGGCATTGCACTGTCAGAGTTGCAAGTACGAGTATGTGGTTAGTAGAGGAACTGCTTGAGATAGGGAGTGCTGGTTGGGTTACAAGAGGAACATAACTAGGTTAGAGTGAAGCAGTCAATGGTTGGCAAGATGTATTTTGAAGAGTAGGGATACCAGGCCCTTCTTGAAGTGTAGTATTGAAACAGCCAGTCTTACCTACTTTGTTAACTTCTTCCTTAACTTTTGCTTGTTTTTCCGCCTCCAGTTCTTTGCTTCCACCCCCGTTATATTGTGATTACTGTTGGTTTGTTGGTTGGTGTGTTGGTCTTTGGAGATGACAGGTTCCTCAGCCAGGTACATGGGAGTTTGTTTCTGACTGCTTTATAGGTGATGCGGGTTGTCTAGAACATGATGTGTGCTTAAAAGGGTATCTAGTGTATCCTCTTAAGAATGGGGTTGATGAGGACTACTGAGGCATACTGCAGCATGCAGGATAACCTTGACAGGGGTTAAGGTTCAAATTTGTCAATGAACAAAACCTGCTACTAGGCTGCTTGGGTATTCTTGGAGACATATGCATATTGCTTCATTAAATTGTATAATCACCTCAGTGCTTAATTTAGGACAATCATTAAACCCCAATAAAATTGGTACTCATTGTATTGACCATAGATGGATGAAAGGCTTAGTTCACCTCAGCTGAGGATAGACCTCTGCTGGAGATATTTGCTTGTCCTTCTGTTTCACAGCTGAGGTGCCCTACCTATCCTAGAATGATGTTCATACTAGTATGTAAGACAAAGACCACTTTCCGTTGTTTTGTGCGTCTTGCTTGGGTGTATGGGAAGGTATTGTGTAGGTGAGGTTCAGAATTGAGGGAGTTTGGTAGGATTTTGGACCTTTGCACTGTATTTTGAGTTGATTCTGGAGTTTTACCCGTATGTTAGTCTTTTGTGTAATTATATGCTATTTACATTGTTAAGCCAATTTCTGTGATCCTCTGTCACTGTTTCTGTGTGATAGTGTCTGATAATTTCCCCATTTAAAAAAGAACAATATAATTCTACTATGTGTGTCTTTCCCCTTTTGTGTACCCTGTACCCTTATAACATTTCTAAAAAGCCTACTTATTTGTTTCCCCCAAAAAACAAAGAAAAACATATTTTACTTGTTCCCTGTTGTGTGTTTGTCATTTAACTTTTTGTATTGTACTGTAGTAATAGCATTATAGTACTATTATTTCATTGTAATAGTGTATTGTTTTAGTACAGTTTGAGTACAGTTTGTTCCCTTCTTTCTTCACATGTTGGCTCACTTGGGTTGTGCTCTGTTTCTCTCTGGTTCTCTTGGGGCTACACACTTTTCGGTTCTCAGGCTTTGCATAATAAAATAGATTTGAGCATTGCCAATTGTTGCAGCTATCATGGTGGGCCTGTGACATTAAAAGTGGAAGGAGAAGAAGGAATATTATTCCCCCCTGATGATGGAGGGAGGGGGAACGTTGTGCTCTTTGTGGGCTATGGTTTTCAAACCCAGGCATCAGTGATCCTCTGAGTCAGTGGGGGAGGATGAGAAATGGAGGAAGGCTTCAGGATAGGGAGAGAAGGCAGAGTAATCAGAGAAGTCCCTGGTGATGACAAATATTACAGAGACAGGGGGCACAGAGACTCATGTAAATGTGTCAATCAGGCAGGAGGCACAGACACTCATGTGGACATCCTCACTGAGCTATTTTGTTTGCTTGTTTGTTTGTTTATTTATTTGTAGTGTGCTCCAAACCCAGAGGTATCTGGGCGCAGTAAGGATATACATTTTCTTAGTTACACAATAGGCAAGATGTGATATACAGTAAGGCAATGTAAGAATATACAAAACAGTACAGGACTATACAGTTTTTACAATACAATGCGAAATAAGTTGCTAACAAATCTAATTACATTATATACAGACGTGCATATAGCAGTTTGTCTGAGACTATGGGAGATCAGGGAGGGCAGCAAGGATGAACAAGAGATCAGGGTAAGAAGCAAGTGGCAGGGGAAAAGTGGCTGCGGACTAATATAGTGCATCATTGGTGGTGAGCCATAGTTTGGTGTCTTTCCTGAATTTAAAGAAGGACTGGTTGGATCTTAAGGTGGCAGGAAGGGACTTCCAAAGTTGAGCAGCCATCACTGGGAAACTGCTGCCACTGGCTTTTTTTAACTTCTATCTGGGAACTCTTAGGCAACCAGCGTTAGTCAGCCTAGTAGATCATATAGGGATGTTTTTGGTGAATATTTCAACCAGCGTTAGTCAGCCTAGTAGATCATATAGGGATGTTTTTGGTGAATATTTCAGTGAGGTATTGGGGGGCTGAATTTGTATGTCAGGGAAGCTGTTTTAAATTGCATTCTCTGTTTAACGGAGAGCCAGTTGTTGTCATGTCTGGTCGCAGAGATATGTTGCCTTTTGGTAATGGCCAAGGCTGTTCTGAGTGCATTATTTTGCAGGATCCGGAGTTTGTTAATTAGATGTTTACTGGCACCTAGGTACAGTGCATTACAGAAATCGATTTTTGACAATACAAAGGCTCTAGCCATAGTGGTTCAGCTTTTGGTGGAAAGAAAAGGTTTGCAGGCATGGCTAAGCTTGCATGTATATGGTGTCGTCGATGCAGTTGCACTCACTTGTTTATGCATATTTAGGGCAGAATCTAAGTAGAAATCTAATGTGTTTACTTATTTGGCAACCTTGATGTCATTTCTGTCAATGCTGAAGGAGAGATATTGATTGCTCCGTTTTTTCTTGTTGGCAGGTGTGGCCAAGAGAAACAACACAGTTGTCTCATCATTCAGGCATAGACCATGTGCGACCATCCATGCCTGAATGATGAGGTACATTTTGTTTATTAGAGGTAGTTCTGTGTCATAGTCGCCTGTCAATGGTATGAGGATCTGGGTGTCGTCTGCATATTTGGTGTAGGTGACTCCCAGATAGTCCAGATCATCGAACAATTGTTTAGTAATCACAGTATACATGGTAGGCGATACACAAGATCCTTGTGGGACTCCACAGGAAATGGGGATAGGATCCTCTGCTGCCGAGGCTGAGAATACTCTTATGGATCTATTGCTTAAGAAGGATTGGACCCAAGCTGTTGTTTCTGCTGAAAAGTGGGCCGCTGTAGAGATGCTTACACAGCACCTTTGTCTATTAGATTATGAATCTGGATCTTCAGTTCAATCAAGGCAGTTTCTGTGCCGTGTTGAAGCATGAAGCCAGATTGACGGAGTCCAAGTAGCTTGTTAGTCTCCAGATATTTTTGAATCTGGTTGAAGGCTGCCTTGTCGATGATGTTTAGTAACAACAGGACTGTAGTAATGGTTCTGAAGTTAGGGTATTACCCAAATTGACCTTTTACAATTGACTTTTTGCACAATTGACTTAATTATAGTGGTCCTAATTGACCTTCTGCACAATTGACCTTTATATTATTTTTGTTATTTTGTATTTGTATTGGGTTGGTTTTGGATTATAAATAATATAAGGGGATTGGGTGGGGGATTCCGGGGGATTTTGGATTGGGTGTGGGTTGCAGGGGGCGCCCCCCCTCATATATGGCCTAATTGACCTTCTAAATTAGGTAAATTCTCCCGAGGTCAATTCTCCCGAGGTCAATTGTGAAAAGGTCAATTAGTATACAACCAAAGTTAGTAGGGATGCTGGTTTCTAATGAAGTTTTTTTTTAAGCAGCGGGAGTACCTATGAGTTCTTCAGGTTGGTGGGGACAGTACAAATGCAAAATGAGGCATGTATAAACGAGGAGATGAATGGTGATAGTTAATTGGCAGCTTCTTTTATGATAGATGCAGGACATGTGTCACCTTGGCAATTGGATGGTTTAAGTGAGGCTATGATATTTTGCACTTATTGGGTGGACACTGGGGTAAATTTAAAGGGCTGGGAAGGTTTGGGTCGAGGGCCATGTTTAGGTGCGTTATCCTGGGGAGGCAGGTTGAGTTTTTTGACAACTATTTTCTTTTGGAGCATCATGATTCTGTTGAATAAGGCATCTTGGATTTTAGTGCACCATTTTTTATCCTTGATGCAGTTATCTGTATTGGGTGTGAGAGATTAGAGTTCGCTTAAAATGGTAAAGAGTCTCTGGTACTGGAACTGGCTTTATCAATCCTATTGCTATAGGTATCAGGTTTTGCTAAAAGCATTTCTTCTTTATAGTTAGCTGAGATTTTTAGCAAGATGTCTTTGTTGGCTGTGGAAGGGTGATTTTTCTAGGTTGTTTCACATTTTCGTTTTTTCTTTTCTTAAGGCTTTGAGTTTAAACGTGAACCCGGTGTTCAGATGTGCCTTAGGTTTGCTTTTACGCATTTTTAGAGGGGCAATGCAATCTAAGGCTGTGGTGATGGTTTTATTGTAGAGATCAACTAGTTCTGTTGGGTTGGGTTAGTCAGGAAGGGGTTGGAGTAGGGGTTGGAGGAGATGCATGAGTTTATCCATGGTAATATTCTTTTTGTTCCTAGTTGGAATGGGTGAAGCGATCAGGTATTTTCTATTAGGAGGAATATAATCTTGTAGATTAAATGACAGTAGAAAGTGGTCGGTCCAAGGTTGCGGTTCGATGGATGTTATATTGGTTGCACAATTAAGGTCTGCTACCCAATCTAGGATTCTTCCTTTTTTGTGAGTAGGGCGGAGGGCTCTCTGAGTCAGGCCTAGTTCAATCAGTAAGTTGGCCAGGGTTAGTGCAGATTGGTCCATGGAGTCATTAAAACCTAGGTTAAAGTCGCCCAATATAAGGATTTGCAAGGATGGCTTCACGTTGGTGGAGAGAAGGGTACTAATTTCTTCTTCGAAGGAGCCCAATGTTCCAGGTGGTCGATAGATAAGATGCATTGTTATAGTGCGCAAATTGGTAAGGGGAAGTTTCACCGACATAACTTTGATTGATATGGTGGCGGTGTGTGCAGCAATTCTGAGTTCCAATGAGGTTTAAGCTATGAAGGCAATTCCACCTCCTCTAGACAATTCTCTATCAAATCTGAGTAATGTATCATTTTCTCGTGTGCCAATAAGGAGTGAGGGGCCTGCTGCTGCATGTAGCCAGGTCTCTGTGATAGCTAGGAAGTGCAGTTTTATTCTATGATCAGGTCCGCAATATCTACTGCATGGGCAATCAGGGATCTACCATTGATCAGTTCAAAACTGATAGCAGTAGGGAAGATGTAGTGGACCGGGAGATTAGGTGTTTTAGGAGCTTTGTGGCTTTTTGGCAGTGTTTTTATCAGGCATTGAGGAGGGCTGTTTAAGGACAAAATCGGGAGGTATTGTGTATGATTTGCCTAGTCTGATGCCATGCTTGGCATTTGCCGCTGATGTGGGGTGTGGGCATTTTGGAGCAGGTGAGGTAGTTAAGGTCAAACAACTTGAAGTGGTATCAGGGCTGCTAGACATAGGGCCTCATTACGAGTCTGGCGGTAACCTGCCAGTCCTTCTGGCTTGGTTACCGCCGGACTCGTATTACCATTCTGCCTCCGTGATTCCTGGAATTACCAGGGCATTACAACCCCGGTGACCCGGGAATTCCGGAGGCGGAATTCGGTAAATCCCCATTGACATTGAGTCCCATAGGACTCAATTGGAATGGGGACCATGGAAACACCGGCACCATCTCGTGATGGTGCCGGTGTTTCCACATCCGCCTGCAGGCGGGCGGCGTTAAACCCACCATGTCAGACCTGGTGGGAATGACACCTCCACCTGCAGGACTTGAGATCACCCGGTATGGAAACAACGGTGGCGGCGGGTTTACCGCCACCGTTATTTCCATACCGGGTAACTCGTAATGAGGCCCATAGTGATATAATATGATATGATATTTTATTTGTATCGCGCTCGTACACAAGTGTTTCAGAGCGCAACTAGGCAAGGGAGGGGAACAAGGGAGAAAACAGCACAACATAAAAACAATCTTACTAGGCCCAGTGACATTGAGAACGCTCAAGTGCATGGGAAAGGGAAAAGGGAAAAAGTGCATGGAAGGGGGAGAGTGGAAAGTGCAGAAGCCGAGGAGCACAGATAAATAAAATAAATAGAAAATTGAGGCAAACTGGGGTAGTGCATCCAGCAAGTGGAAAGTGCTGTGTTTAAGGCAGCAGGCTGGGTAAGTCTGAATAAGTGCAGAAAAAGAAGAAAAATGGGCGGGGGCTGTATGGGTACAGATACAGTCCCCAGTGCAAGGGGTGGCCAGGAGGCAGTGCAGGAAGGTGTCAGGGTGAGCAGGTACCTGGGCCCAGGGGACAGAGAGAGGCCAGGTGCACAGTGCCAAGAGAGCAGATCAGCTGGGAAGAAGGGGAGCGAAGCCAGAAGCAAAGAGGAAGGTTTTGAGGTGCTTCGGGAACCAGAGATGGTTCTCCTCAAGTTTTAGAGTGGCAGGGAGGCTGTTCCAGAGGGAGGCCCCAGCCGACGATAGAGATCTACCCCCAGCTCGTTTCTTTGAAAAAGTCTGACCCTGAGGGAGTTAGAGGTAGAGGAGTGAAGAGCTCGAGAGGGGAGGTATTTGCGGAGGGATAGCTGAAGGTATTTTGGACCCAGGCCCCAGAAAGCCTTGTGGACAATGCAGAGAGTTTTGAATTTAATCCTTGCATCCACTGGGAGCCAATGGAGATATTTCAAAGCTGGAGAGATACGATCCCAGGGCTTGAGGCCAAGGACAAGTCTCACAGTCCTGTTCTGGATAAGTTGTAGAGGTCTGATAGTAGAAGCAGGTAGATTTAGAAAGAGGCTGTTACAATCGTCCAAGCTAGAGAGAACCAGAGCTTGGGATACCATGAGCTTCTGGGGGAAGGAGAGGAAAGGCAGAATACATCTTAGGAGGTGCAGTCGGAAGTTTGACTATTTAGAGACATCAAAGATATGGGCCAAGAAGGAAAGTGTGGAGTCAAAGATGACGCCAAGGTTCTTAGCTTGCAGGTAGGGGTAGGAGGAGGGCTAAGGGAGGCTGGCCAGAGAGTGAGGGAAAAGGATGGAGATGGTGTGCCGATGAGCAGGATCTCTGTCTTGCTGGCATTCAGACAAAGATCATTGGCGGCACACAAATTTTGAATGGCAGTTAGGCAGTCAGAGATGAGAGAGGGAGAGGAGGTGGCCGAGGGCAGCTGGAAAATGAGTTGAGTGTCATCAGCATAGCACTGGAAATTTGAGCAGAAAATGGCAATGCAGTGAGCGAGAGTTGCCAGGTATTGGTTGAAAAGCCATGGTGAGAGGTTAGACCCCTAGGGAACCCCACAGGTGGAGAGGAAGATAGTTGATAGGAAAGACCCCAGTTGGACCTGGGAGAGTCGATCAGAGAGGAAAGAGGTCAGCCAGGCCAGAGCCTGATCAGTGATACCCAGATTATCACAGAGACGGTTGAGCAGGATGGTGTTGTTGACCGTGTCGAAGGCAGAGGAGAGATCAAGAAGGATGAGGACAGAGGGAATGTTAGAATCAAGGTTGGAGAGCAGATCTTCACGGATATTGAGGAGAGCAGTTTCTGTGCTTCTGGCCGCTCTGAAGCCAGACTGGTGGTCATGGAGACAACCAACAGAATCTGAATGAAGGTTAAGCTGAGAGATGGCCAACTTTTTTAGACAGTGGTGTGTAGTGAGTTGGCCAATGGGAGATGGTGGTCGTTCAAGGTGTTGCTATCTAATGGTTGTAAGGATGGTCTGGTGGGAGTGATGTGGGGCAGTGGCTTCAGAGGGGGTAAGAAAGTCATGGCTTGATCTTGAGTGGTACAGCAAGGGTGGAAGTAAGTAGCTGGGCTTGATACAGTGGTCGAACAGTGGTCAATAATGGAGTACTTGGCCCTGGTAATGGGACTTCTAGACATGAGGGTGCACGTCCTGCTGCTAACATCATATTCTTTGGCTGCATGGTGGAGTCCCATGTAATAGTGATAAGAGTAAGGAGGCCGATCAGAGGTAAGGCACTGCGTTGTCTGGTAGAGGCAAACATGGTTAAATGCACCAAGGTGCATGGGTACAGTGTTCAAACATTGGTTGCCTTGGAGTGCATTTGAAAGATGGTAGTACAATGTGTAAATATATACTGGCTGTAATGGATGGTGCCTTATAGTGTAAACCGGTTAAATTTGCAGTAATCACAGTCACAGATAATGTTGTACTCAGTCATAAAACACATAGTCAAACAATGAGTAAGGTAGCAGCAGTACGTCAGTTAAAGGCATAAGAGGCAATGACACATTTATATTGAGTGTGGGTATGAGAAGAGGATGAAGTCACCAAGGGCAGTAGCATAAACATTGAGAATAAAGAGGCTTCACGGAAGCCCATGTAATGGCTATAGAGAGGGAGCAGAATACTAGCACTGGATCATGCCGGCGTGGCGAGATGGACCATGCCTTTAATACAACTGCAGGTTAATAAGGTTCAGAAATGAGCAGTAGTCCATTAAGATGGGGTGATAGTCAATGATACCTGACACGGAAGTCAAGCACTGATTTGCACTGGTGACCTGTCGCCCCGTGACAAACAGGGGCAAGCATGTCCTTTTTCATCGCCTTCTTCAGAGGGCTGGGTTCTGCCTGCCGGCGGATGAAGTTAGTGGAAATAGAGGCCAGTTGCTTAGCAACTATCAACAGCCTTGTTATGGGGCTGTGTTGTGCCGGCCATTTTGGGAAAAGGCATGGATTTTGAAACAGCTGATCATGGTGCAGACACGAGGAGCGTTCAGTGCAATCCTAAATGTTGGATGCTTTTGAGTAATACAGTGATTTTAATTAGGCTCACCAGGTCATTACAATGCAGATATGACTGTGGCGACAGTCACCAGGCTTATCATGTAGATGTGGCTGAAGTGGGTGGGGGGAGAAGAGGAAAGAGATCATGTTTTGTATGTCAGAAGAGTTGGTGGCCACATCAAGCACCCTGCAGAAGGAGTTTACGATAGCCCTTTTTTTGGGTGGGGCATAGGCAAGGCAGTGTTTGCCATTTAGTAGGGAATGTTTACTACTGTGAATGAGGAAGTGGTCCACAGGAGGAGGCTAATTGATGAATTATCCTGGATAAGTTTTGCAGCTCTTGGTGGGTTTATCTGACGAGGAGGAGGAACAGGTAGAGGATGATGTCCATGTGGAGGAGCCACTTTCTGATCCTGTGCAGGAAGAGGGGGAATGCCATGGACAAGAGGACCCACAGGGAGCAGCACTCTATGTAGCCAAATTCAGCAGCAACTTCTTCCTGAACAATGGGACAGTTTTCACACAGAAATTGTCATCTGTGTAGCTTTTTCAAGATGTTTTATTTGTCTATTTTGGTATATTCTACTTCTGTAGATTTCACTTTATCTTATGCTTTTAGTGACAATGGGTAGTGTAAATAATGTGCCACGCCATGTACATGTTTCATTCTCTTAGGGTCATCGTCAGGTGACAACTGTGACATGTTTATCTTCTCTTCGGCGGTGCAAACAACATGTATTCTAGACACTGTGGATCACCACACAAGTCACTCATCAGACATGCTGATTCCTCATGATATGTCCATGTTTGCTAGGTTGACCTCGAGCTGTTACATTAGGGGATCAGTCAGGTGTTCATTGTGACAGATAACCCACTTAATGGCCTCCAACAAAGGTTGTAGTGCAGAAAAAATATTAGACAGCAGCTGTCATTCACACAATGCTAAACATTCTCCAAATAGAGTTTGCTCTGGGTGGCAGTAATCTGCCATGGCCTTGAACTGCATTTGCAAAATAAAGGTCCAATGTTTGGCAATTGATGTATTCAGGTTGTGCAGTGGCAACTTGTGGCATACTTGCAGCTTTCTGTACACCTGGCTGAAATGGGAGGTGATCTTCTGGGCCACAACAATCATTTCTATTCAAGACTCTTATGTTCTTATAAAGCACATAACCACTAAGTATATGGCATGCACACATGGAATGTGCATTGTCATGCTAATGTGTAAGATGGTACTGACATTTAATTCATAACCTTCTGCAGGAAAGCCCAAAGGCAAACTAAGACTGCTTATCCACTGTGCTTCCAATTTCTTCATCTTCTCTAAAACATCAACACCTTTGTTTCGTGTACCCTAAAACCTTTGCATACACAAGGTTTCTTGGTGCCAAACAGCATACTCATGCTGCCCCTTTGAATTACCCCATTACCTTTCTGACAGCTGATGGAAGCAATGGCCACCAAGTGGGCTGTGATGGCCATGTATAGAATGGTCTCAAACTGGTCTGCATGTTCATGTTAAAGAGGACATTTGCCTTATGGTCTGCTGTAGTATCTGCCCGCAGTAGCCATGGCATTGAACAATGTATTACAGCATTGTGATAGAAAACATGCTCAATTTGAACTTCCCAGCTGAGATTGACTTTTTCCACAATTCACAGGAATATATTTCTTTTCCACAAATTAGTATGGCAAGAATGCCAACAGTACATCAAGGTTGCGAAGGCAGCGTCTTTCACAGAATGTCAGATACTATTGGCCACACTCAAATGGCAGAGCTTTGGGTCCTACTACAAAGCAAAAACACTGCACAACAAAAGTATTTCCAGGCGGAATTCTGTAGACTGGTGCAGATATGCTGCTTGTCTAATCATACAGAGATGGATGCAAATCAGATATTTTGAGTTATTACCATAAATGTGTTAAATGCTTCTGCAGCTGGCACTCCAGAGATGTGGTTCCTAAGATGGTACCTGCTTTCCCTCCGCACAATGTTTTCTGACAGAGTGTGCAAGTGGCCAGATTCAGGTTTGCTTTGTTATCTGTGAAATACTGCTACAATATTTATTTTTCATAGATGGCTAGCAAGGATACTGGGTTATGTGTGGTTTGGGTGGTGCTGGTGGTGTTCTAACTGCACATAATGACGTGATTTCCATTCTGATCTGCAACAGGAAGGCTGTTTCCTTAGATGGCTGTATACAGGAGGGAGGAGTTGTTATTAATACCATAGAATTGACACCCGTGGTGTCATTATACCTTTTTTCCAGATTCTCACTGCTTTCCAACATCAATACCTTTTCTCATCTGGTTTCTAATGGACAGTGATCTTTGTCTAGATTATCATCTATGGTATCATTATTACTGACTGACCCTTTGATTAGAGCAAATGAGATAGAAACCTAGGTTATTCAATCTCTGCTATTCAAGTACTCCTGTTGTTCATCTTTAATCCACATTTGAGATAGTTGACAGAACTGAAAGTAGAGCCTCCACTCATGGTTTTGGTGGAATGTCATCACCATGGTTCAGTAGTCACACATTTGAGTTGGACGATATCTTCATTTGACCACCTGCAATGCTGGACTCCCCACCCTGCACAGCAAGTGCTTCTACAAGCAGCACATCTCCCCATGCCTTTTGCTTGTTTGTGTGTTGACGTGATGTTGCAAATTTTCCAAAGTCTGTCACCTGCCTTCCATTATCGCTGCTTTTCCGTCCAAGAAAAATCAGATGAGGGTGCCTATCCTTCCAATTGCCCTCAGGGTTTTGCATCTCCTCACTCTTTTCCTCCCAGGTGTCACCTGATGCCATGTGTTTCATCTGATCCCTTCAATGGACGGAAACTAGCTGTTATGTCACACATTTACCCGAATCTCTGCTCCTCCTTCCCACCTAAGCAAAATCAGGCAACCATACCTCTGTCACAAGCTGCCCCCAGGGTTTTGCAGCTTCTCCTGTTCCTCATCACAGATGTTAATCAATGGTACCTGTCTCGTCCACTCGCTTCAACAGATGAAAACAGGCTAATGTGGCACCTGCCTCCCCAAATCTCTGCTGCTCCATTTCAGAAACATCAGGTACGCAGAATTCTCTCCTAAGCTGCCCTCAGGGATTCCCTTCTCTGACTGTTCTTCCTCTCAGGTGTCACCCGATGGCACATGTCTTGTCCACCCACTTCAAGAAATGGACAGTGACTGGCTTATCACCTGCCTTCTAAAATCTTGTCAGCTCTCTCCCAGCAAAGTTAAGCAAGCTTCACTTTCCCACAAGCTACAATCAGGGATTTCCTGCTTCGCCACACCTCTTATTATCAGGTGTCACACAATGGCACTTTTCTTGTCAATTTGCTTCGAGTATATGACCCTGTCTTCAAATCTCTGCTTCTGCATGCCAGGAAATTCAAAGCTCTACTCACACACAGGCTGCTTTTAGGTATGCCATGCTCCTTCCACAACTCTTCCAAGGTGTCACCTGATGGCACGTTTCACACCCACTCACTATAATAGATGGACACTGACTGGTGGATCATCTGCCATCAAATCTTTGGTGATTGCCCCTGTGTTATTCACCCACTCAAAATCACTGAATGTGCCCCCAAAATGTTGCATAAGCAAAACCCTCCCTAACAGTAACAGCCTTGCCTTACATTTTTTCCTACAACATCTCTAAATATGCTCCAACTTATGAGGCCTTCCCTAAAGAACCTAATCCTGTCTCCAACAATAACCTTCTGCCTCTTTCAAAGCTAAATAGGCACTCCATTCACATGTCGTTCTATAAGCCTCGTAATCAAACTTTGGAAGAACTTTTCAAATGGTGTGTCTTTGACAAATCACCTAAAAATCAGATGGTTCGAGTTTGTTGCCGGAAAGTTTCTCCAGTCCTAATTTTGAAATTCTATCTTCAGTCAGAACAAGAAACAGTAGCTATGGTGCTTACCTTATTTGTAATTTGATTGCAAGGGGTGGAATAGGGTGGGCCTGAGAGCACTGTAAGCAAGTCATGGTATCAAACAGAAAGACAGACACAAGTAATCACATTTCAAGTTGTTTATTGAACTTCTAGTGGGTTTGAAAAGCACCTAACTGTTCCTAAATCTAAAGATGGGAGCAAGCTATGACCATAAAATAAAAACGCAGTCCTAGTCGAGTCTGCCAAAATAAAAGGGCCAATACTAATAAACCTATTGCCAATTCTTACATCTAAATGCAAATAGTGTGGGAAACAATGTTATGCAAAAGAAAAGTGTTCAAGAAATAATATGTCTGGATATGCAAGCCATTGCATTCCCTTCCCTACATTTTCAGCACGGTACAAGGCCGCACGCTGGCTCTTAGCACACTCTCGAGGCTTCTTAAGCAGGAGGATGCAGTTCAAAACATCAACATCAGGGCCTTTGTGCCAAAGTCTCTTTGCCATTTAAAGTCTCTTATTTCAGAGGGCCTGATGCAACACAACAACCATTAAAGTTCCTTTCTTCTTAGGATTTCACATATAAAACTTCTTGGGTGATTTATTGTTCACCCAGGGCCCCCCTTCACCGTGCTCAGACCCACTTTGTCACACAATCTTCAATTGGTCTCCCTTCGCCGGGCTTTGACCAAATATCTCACACATAAAACTTCTCAGGTGATTTATTGTTCACCCCGGGTCCCCCTCTGCCGGGCTCAGACCCACTTTAACACAGAACCTTCAATTAGTCTCCGTCCGCCTGGCTCAGATCAACTTTCTCTACTTCATCAAAATCGAAGACTTTCGACTGTGCACAGGATTTTGCTTGACCAATTGCAGGAACACTTTGAATCAAAATTACTCATACTTTCTTGATATAACCTTTTTCTCAGTTCACTTTTGCCACCTGTCAGCTGCATACCTTACAGAGACCTTCGATTGAGCACCCACGTGGTGCCAGACTACTCTGTCAAAGGAAGTGTATTGTGCTTTTAAAGTTCAATCACTCATCAGCAGTTCAAATTTACTTTTTAACAATGTTCATTCTAGCGCTCACCATACAATTTTGCTGCTTGCAACTTTAGTTTCATCACAGGCTAGTCTCCTATCGGTCTCCCCAAATCACTGGTTGTGTTGATATCACTAACGTTGCTTTGATCTTGGAGCCAAGGACGGTACCACAGCGGCTGGCACTTCTCCCCACCTTGATGATTGACCCATGAGGGCCTCAGTTATCTCCGACACACAATGCAGGTTTCTTCAGCCTACTTTGCAGGTCTTACGCTTTCTATTCTCAAGGCTTCTGGAAAGTAACTGTTCCTTGTCGAAAAGGTCAAGAGAACTTCCATCCTTGCTAACCCCTTCTGTTTTACATCTTTCCTCTCTAGTTAAGCTGCTGTCTCGAAACTGCTGTTTTCTTGTGTGCTTTCCCTCGCTCAGAGTGTGCTTGTGTGCTCTGCCTTTTCTCCATGTGGGGCAGCTCAATGATAGTCAGGTGTGTGATGATCAGTCATTTCCTGGCCTTGCCTGACCATTGTATTGGGGCATGTCAGGTATACTTCTCGGGTGTAGTCTGTTTTCTCTCATTTCGGGCTGTCCGTAAGAAAGTGTTTGTGTTGTCAAGGGAGGGGGGTATAGTTACTAAATATCCTACCTGGTAGGATGGGGAAAAGGTGTTACAGGGAAGGGGCTACTGCATCTCACCATCCAGTCTCCTACTCCATCTCCCCAAAGACCCCTTGCCCAGGTGATCATCCCACACTGGTCCACACACAGGAACTGGATCCAAAAGCCATGGTTGTGTCCTGGCCACCTGGAGGGCAGATCCCCAAGGACTGGTGGGTGAGACACCTTGCGTGGTTTCTCACTGCACATAGGTACAGTGGTTAAAAGTGTTAGAAAAAAGTGTAAAGGATGAGGACAACGAGCCTCAGTAATTGAGAATTGTAATGAGTGAGGAGGATTAGAAGTAGTAGAGCATTCCCACTATCTTCTGAAAACACTGAATTGCACATGTGCAGAACAAGAGTAAGAGTATTGATTAGCCATTGCATTCGTCCCATCTTTTGCTGCCTGAACAAGTATTAGTTTATGTTCTCCCGTAACCCAAAGTTCCTGTGTTTATGTTCAGCGCCCTGATGCCTTCAGGCTTTTGGTGCTATATAAAACAAATAAATAAATATATGGTATTGTATTCTATTTGTCATTTATACAGCACTGTTTCCTCATTTGTATGGTCTCAATGAGCTTTGTGTTTGGAACGCCCTTGGTGAATGTAGTCCATGAATGGGAGATTCTAAGAGTTGTTTTATAAGATGTGTGTTTGCATTTTGCCATGTTATGACTTAGGTGCGCTGGCTAATCTCCAGTAAGCACCCCGTGGGTCAGGCAAGCAGGCAGGTGCTGTTGGTGGTTTAGGATAGAGTGCTAGTGCTGGAGATTCGATGTTTGGCCAATTAGACCAAGGTTTTTCGTATGTTTATACTGTATACTAACGGCTGAGGTGTTGAGGTACGTCAGATTTCAGTGTGGACGACTATGTGCGATGCTAGACAGAAATTGCATAGCTATAGATGCATTCTAAAGTGGATGGATCGGTGGCCTTGGGAGGTTGTCTGAAGGGATCTCCTCTAACCAATCGTGCACGGTAGACGGGAATGGGAGCCCGGTGGTGTACAGATGGGGAGGAAGGAAGGAGGGGCCTATGCAATGGTCTCCAACCACAAAGCAGATGTCCGAAGGCATGGCAAAGACAAAATGAAAACATGGAAAACCACACACTGACACAATGTTAAATGCCCAAAAGAAATGAGGGCACACTTTTAAACCAATTCAGCTCCCAAGGACCTTCTGGCACAGGCTCGGCTCCAGTAGCCAATCCAGTTCTGGTGGGTGTGCTCATTTTGTTATGAGGAAACTGATCAGTGCTTCAGACTATCAGTACTAGGAAATTTGGTTTGGAAACTTTAACACAGCATCTTACAATACAGAGCATTGGGGATCATTTTTTATCACCCTAGCCCTTTACATTTGGGATTATTGGTTACGTTTATATGTCCCAGAGACAGGCTGGTGGCAGCAATTACATTTTTAGCATTTTGGCATTATGTTTAGTGTACACATTCACGTTGACTGCGTGTGACCACTCTGAATGTGGGTAGCACCCTAAAATTGCCATGCCACGAGATGTCTCTATTGCTCTTTGGCCATATTTTTGTCTGCCATTCTTCCTGCCTTCTCAGGTCAGGAAATCTTTTATATGGTCATGCATTCACACAGGAAAACTGTTGCTTTTGCAGGCTGCTTCTGGCATGGTGTGTGTGGAACCATGATGTGGGTGGGACTGGCTGGTCCCACTCCACATCTGGGGCACCAGAGTCTCTACGTGTGGGGCATGAGTGAAACCCACAATGGTCCCTGATTGGACCACTGTTGGCTGTTGAATGGTGCAAATCCTTACCTTTGCTGTACTTGCTTCAAGCCAGGATTTAGTGTAAGAAGGCGACTCCTATAGCAATCTCTTCAGATCAGTGTTGGAGTCAGGTATCATGTGTAGATGAGCAACCAACAGAAGATCCATGGACAATTCCCGAAGAGGCCCAGAATCCTTTCCTGCGATTGGCCCAGTGAAGCCTTTTTGGACTACCAGATCTGCAAAGGCCCAGAGCAGTGCTTCAACACTTGGATTGGTGGGACCAACCAGTCTTGACGCATTCACTAGGATCCAGCCATCCTGAGCCTTCAGAAGTGTCCCTCGACCACGCAGTGGATATATCAGCTTCTCCATTGGGACATCTCAGTAGAATAGTCACCTTTCCATGTCCGTTGCAAGAACTTTGGCGGTAACCATCTTGTGCCATAATTTGCTTCTTGACAAGATTCAGCTTCTTTGATGGTGACTGGAGTGATGCCCGCCATCTTTGCTGTGTGGTGACAGTCAGTGGATGTTGCTTCCCTGCATTCTGTGAGGTGTCCAGCGGAATCCTGCATCAGTGAATCCTGCTTGCCTTCATCACCAGGGGTTGCATTCTGCACCAGAAGCCGAATGGTGAAATCCTTGGACCCTCACATCTGTGAACATCCTGCACTGGAACAAACAGCAGGAAAACCTACCTCAAGCGACCCTCAGTTGACCCATCTGAATCACGGGGATAAGTAATTACAACACATTTACCTACCCCTGTTCTCCTTAGAATAAACCTTAGAATAAACTTTGGTTATTCAATTTCATGGCTTTTTGATTGTTGGATCTAAAAGTTTGTATCGAAAAGATGGGAATATAATTTTTCAGACCTGTAACATTGTTGAATATATTCTGGAACGTTTCACCACTAGAAGAACCATTCCTACATCAGTCCCCTCTCCTAGGAAGAAGCTTTTTGACATTTGGGCACCAGACCTGGTAGTAGTGCAAATTTCGCCAGCCGAGTTTAGTTCTCATAACTTGCAATGCTTCTTTTATTAATTTAGTAAAAGTAGGCCCAGCAATCAATCCAGGAAACAATAATGAGAGACACCAATTGCAAGAAAAACAGCTGTAATTAATGGCCAGGAGGTTAGTCCAGTATCAGGAGACCAGAAGCTCAGAACTCTCAACCGATTTACAATGTTTAAAGACAAAAAACACAGAATTTGAATACATTAGAATACATCACAAAATGTCAGGTGTATGCTAGTTCCATCATCCCTATTGGCTCCTACCTATATAAGCATCTAAAGAACGACCTACATTACCCCACTCTATTGGTTAATCCAATTCTAATGACGTTATGAGTGCATTCCCCTGCAGGTGACCTAATCAAGTGTGTCGTCAGTGAGAAGAGTGAAGTCAACACCCCATGGCAACACAACTAGACACAGTACGATCCACTCCCATAGAACTAAACACATGGCAGCCCAGACATTTCTCAGCTCTTATTGTTTGCAACTACCATATTGAAACATGTTGCTAACCCCATTTATTATAATTTTAGCTAAGCCAAGAACACACACTGTTAGTTTGCAGGCCCTCATAAAAATATGTGGCAGATGCTCCATTCTCAAGGAGTCATTTCTTATTGTATTTGTATTACTAACCACTCTATCCCACGCTCTGAAATCCTGTAATCCTCTAGGAGCAGTAGAATCACAACCCATTTCAGTTTGTTGGCAATGCCTCAACCCTAGGCCTGGTTCACACTTCTGCAACTATTGTTTTATCTTCTTCCTAATGCTAAGAACCTAAACTGATATTATTCACCGTGCTCACATCCTCTGGGGAAATCTTAATAAGAAAGGATGACTAATGTTTTCTCTGCACCCTCACGCTGTGGAACTTGGCAATCATAAGACATTCTTGGAAAGAAGCAGTAAATGAAGTCTAAATACATGAAAAGACAGAAGCTCAGAAATGAGGACTAGTGGAGCTAATAGCAGAATTGAAAGTGGCAGAGATACTAAAGAACCATGGCTTCAGTACCAACATAAAAATGGCAAAAAACTTTTTTTGTTAATATTCCCTCAACCGATATTTAAATTTACAGTTTTGATCTTGTACTCCCATATTGACATTTTAATTAAATATAACTGCCTGGACATTGTTTATTTTATTTCCATATTATGTTGGGTGTTATTTGTAAGTGTATCTGTGCATGTTTAGAACATTCACCATGATGTGCACCTACAGAATGTTTGATCCATTAAATAAGCCATTACATAGTCCACATAACAGCTACAGAAAACATTCAGCCAACAGAGTGACTTAACATGAGCACCATCCAAAACATTGACACATTATGCCCTGACATCCAAGAAGTCAAACGCCTATCCAAGATGATAGCAAAAGGTGTAGTGGCACAGAAGTCAAACACCTATCCAAGATGATAGCAAAAGGTGTAGTGGCACAGAAGTCAAACACCTATCCAAGATGATAGCAAAAGGTGTAGTGGCACAGAAGTCAAACACCTATCCAAGATGATAGCAAAAGGTGTAGTGGCACAGATGTCATTTGATTGTCGTTCACCACAGGGCACTCGCACAATAATTTGGGGCAACTCCAGTCACCATTTTGAGAAGGTTGCTCCCCCATACAACACCACAGTTTTGTGTTAGTTATATAAAACCTTCAGTGAGACTTGTATGCAAACACTATCATCATGTAGGGCCATACTGATTCAAGGAGGGCAAATATGAATTGAAGGATGCAGTTATTTCTTAGCACGAGAGACGGAAGTTGAACTTCATAGATCATTATGATTGGTTCAGCCAATCAGTAATGAAGAGTCTTAGCAAACTGCAGGCAATATCAGCTGCGATTCACTAGGAAAACTCATTCTTGACTGGCTGAGCCAAGCAGAGGGTCTCTTTGGGTTTGTGGTGTGTTTTTCACTTTGTTCTCCATGCCTCTTTCATCAGCGACCAGGGAAGTTGGGCTCTTCTCCCTCCCTGACAGTACATTTCGAGAAAGTTGGCCCATCACACGCCATTGCACGCCACGCAAATCTACAACCCACATCATGGCCATGTTGTCATGGCATCCACTTAGTAGTATGCACCGCCTCTGTGTGTCATAATGATGGGCATTTGTTTAATGGTACATCAGGCACCCGTGGGCACTGATAGACTTAGGACATGTGGGGGTGGTATTCCTTGTCTTTCTTTCCCTAATACACTGCTTAATGCCCTGGCCTCGCCCTGGGCATTATAAATCAGGCTTTCTGGGCACATGATGTACGGGAGTGCAACCACCTGTGGGCGCTAAGGCTTAAATATGCACAACTAGTTACACAGATGCGTGGAGAATTTGATAGTATTAATAGTAAGTGAGGCATGCTACAAACATAACTGCTAATGTAAAACAGGCCTTATAACACATCAATTAGAACTACGTAATTGTCATAATGAATTAAAGCAATTTAAATATTCTGCCTATGTTGAACATTCCAGATACGATAGTGAAATGTTATCAGATTATTAAGCTGAAACATATTAATACAATGATACATAGTCCATTAAAGTGAAGGTTAATTATAACCATTATATGCAACAAATCATGTTCTCATTTTAATATAGTTTTTTTTTTTTTAAATGAGAAGCTATATTATCTTCTTTTATAAATTTAGTAATTATAATTCTAAGCATTTATTCATCAAATAATACTCAGAAAAAATACTTCATTTGTTCAGACAAACTTGGTGTATAAATATATTTACCACTGAGCAATCCACAGCTTTTTACAGTGGCTGTATCCGTTATTGTTCCATGTAAAAACACCTTATTTTGCATTTGGGAAATAATGTATTCATTGCACAGTGTTTATTTCAGAGCAATCTAGATAAGTCAAATCGTGTTTACAAGTCATACTGTTCAACTATATTCACTTGTATGATTCGGGCAAACGGCATGCCTTGTAATATGTCATTACAATGTCTGCAATAGCAGCCCTTTAGTTATGGTTAATTTGCTCAACTCATAGACAGAGCACTTTCCCGGCGGCTGGACGAATCCTTGCCAAAGTTTGCAAAAAAAGGACAATGTTTCTGCAAAGTTTGGTGCCGTTTACTCATGGTGGCACAGTTATAGGGGTGACCAAAAAATGTTGAAATGTTTTGCTCGTGCCTACAGCCCAAACCACTGGATGGATTTTCATCAAACTTTTACCAGGAGCTGTGGCTTGGACCCGAAAGCATGATTTTGTATATTTGGTGTAAATATGTGCAGTAGTTTCTTTAAAAATGGGAAACAGTAGGTAAAACAAATTGTGGTATCTAGGTCCGGTCTGCGGACTCATTTCTTGATTCAGAACCAGCAGATGCCTGCAGACCAATCAGGGAATGGCTCAATGTCCACGAACACCAACAACACAGGCTGATTGGATGCTCTAAAATATGAGTTGCTTCAGATTTTTTGAAACTGTCATCATGTTGAATCCACAGACAGTCGCCATTGTCTGCAGACAGCACATTGAGAAAAAAAGGTCTGGAAATTACATTTGGGGTTATTTTGGTGCCGAAAGATTGTCTTTATATGGTGGGGGAGTTTAAAAAGTTGATTTTGAGCTGTTTTTATAAGTGAATAAAATGGTGCAGGTGCCGCTGAGTCTGCGGTCATTTTTACCGTCTGCAGAATTTATTGGGAGTAGGGAGGTTCAGGGTGAGTGTTGTCATTTGTAGGTGTATTATATGTGCTTGTTATATGGTTTAATTCTACTGTGGTGGTTGTGACCAGTGGCCAGATTCTTGGGAGCATGGACGTAGGCCATGCCACCTAGAATCTGGCCACTGACCACGGCCAAAGTTTTATATGTATAGTAATTATAGCTACTGTAGGGGCAGTATATAGTATTTATAATATGGTGGACTGATAT
This sequence comes from Ambystoma mexicanum, assembly GCF_040938575.1. Classification (NCBI taxonomy): domain Eukaryota; kingdom Metazoa; phylum Chordata; class Amphibia; order Caudata; family Ambystomatidae; genus Ambystoma; species Ambystoma mexicanum. The sequence continues at coordinate 943,063,449 of NC_090927.1, forward strand.
AATTGAAGTATATATGCTATTAGCAGAATTGAGGATAGTGGTTATGGAATCTCTACTTGTTTCTTTGTGAAGAAAAAAATAGGATAATACTGGGTATTGTTACTTAGTTGCATATAGTAATAAAGGTGGAATCTGGTTCTTTTTATCTAAAAAAAAAACTGTATTATTTGTTAAAAAAGATAGTTTAAAACCTTTATTTACATACAATCGTACATGTAGATGCACTTCTTTGACCCTCATAAATAGTACATTCTATGTACTATGTTTGGTACAACATTTGTGTGTGATACAATGTTGTACTGAGATGAAATAATCATTTGGTCATTGGGATAAAGGATGCCTGGCATGGAAAGGGGACTGCAGAGACCACGGACAGTCGTGGATTTCAATGGACATTGGGGGGGCTTTGTGGTTGTGGTTTACAGGAAGACAGGGTAGCAAGTGTTTTCTTTGTTGTGTGCAGTGATGAGGGCTATAGTTTTGAGGAAGCAGAGTGTGTGGATAGTGGAAGATTCCTGGATCCATTAATTGAAGCTTTGTACAGAATCTCGTGGCATCTCTGGTAGCATTGGATTGGAAGAAATGGAAGTTTCCTGGTATGCACTTTGTGGGTTAAAGCAGGTGCCTGTATTACTATTCTGTGAGAGTATGGCTCACTTTAAACATCCAGATATTATTATTGTGCATTGGGTAGGCAGCAGTTTGGGATATATGACTGAAGTATCTTTGCAGTTTTCCATGAAGGATATGCTGAGGAGCCTAATGGAACTGTTTCCAGCTGCAAAGATTACAAATGCAAAGATATTTATTTTCCAAAATTATTCAGAGACAAATATGGAGATGTCCAAAGTTGTTTTGTCTATGAATGGAAAAAGCTATTCAGCATGTCAATAGAGGTTTATGTGCTTTTCTATATGGTTTAGGAATGGCATCTTTTGACTATTAAAATATCAAGTTGGATGGAGTAAATACAGTTGAAAGCGCGGGAGTGCATTTGAATGATCTTGAAAATCAAATGTTTCTTTTGAATGTACATAATGCATTGAAAAAGCTATGGAGTATAAAGTAAAACATTTGGTATCAGGTGTAAGATATACAAATGAGAAAAAAAGGTACACATTTGATGCAGTTTCTGTAGTAGTTATAAAACACATGAGTACAGTTTAGCATGTGTTATTTTAGTAGATAAAAGCAAAAAAAGGGGAAAAAAGGTTTTAATGAACACATTTAACATAGGCTCTTTTAAGAGCCACCATTGTAGAATACATGATTTAGATTGGGTTTACACCTCCCCACCCCATTTAGTTGTTAGTCCATGGATATAGCACGTACAGACAGATTAAAGGAGAGTTCCGGGACTTTTTTTTTATTGTCCCTACGGTTCGGCCATGTGTTTTTAAGCATAACTCGGTAGATCGTAGAAAACTTTCCTATGGACCTTACCCGACTTTTCGTCCATTAACGCACTCGAAATCAGCCGCCATTTTCTGATAATCCTATCACTTGCCGCATCGCCCTGGCTCACCTGCTTTTGCGGCACTAAATCAAATCCCCCGCCCCTGAGCCTGACATCAGCAGACGCGTACCGCCCATTTCCCAACGCCAAAGCACGTTTCGTGTCAACAATCGCTGCGCCTCAGCTAATGAACTGTCGCCATGGAAATGGCAGGACGCCTCTTTCCTCAATAAGTATAAACACACCGTTTCACAACACACAGCAGCAGATTTTCAATTCCATTACTCTCTCTGTGTTACTTTGAGTATTCTGTGACTCGTTTCTGTGCTCTGGTCAGCTACCTTCGCCGCTTCTAGGCCTTGTGAACACCTGTACCATCTCTGTAAATAATTTTACTTTCTTTACCACACAATGGCTACAATAATGCCGTATATGTACGAGCCCGAGTACACCGAAGAGGAACTACTGGAAAGGCAAGCACGCGAAAACGATGGGGATTCGGACGGCAGTTGGGAGGACCAGTCAACGGATGAAGAGCCTGGACCATGTCGCATGGACGGCGTCTCCACCTGGTGCACGTGCAATCGGTGCGAGCTAATGCCAACTGAGGAGGAGAACTGCTGCTGCCGTGAAAATTCCGGGTGCTTGGCCTACATTTCGGAAGGCGAGCCAAGTCCGCAATGCATCACCGAGCTGCCAGAGTTCAGGGAAGCCTGCCTCTCACGGACCGTGTTGAGGATGATGATGGTGCTTATGCACGAACTTTGCGGCACTGTTCGTCCGCGTAATCCGAGTAACGAGTAAGTATACTCTGGTTGTGATGTCAGTGATGCCACTACTATTTCATGGTGGTCTCATCATTCGAATGCATGTAAATTGGTTCCATGTTGTGCATTTTCTAGATAGAATTTTTTTCAAAGCAAAATGACATTTTTTACCTGAATCGACAGTGATAAGAAAGTTGTCATTTTAATACAGTTTGCATCTTTCATTTTCACAGGTGGTACAGGCTGGTGGCCTATCGTTGCTTCACTTGGTGGCTTCACGGGAGGCTCGGACACCGCGTTCGGAGAGTAATACCTGCCTGTGCGGTACTTGCCATTAGACAACATTTCCCCAGCGACAGTGGACAATACCGCGGATTTTCCCTGGATGTGCTGCAACCGCAACTTTACAATGTGTAATGTTTATTATTTATGTTCAATTGAAATTAAGATCTAAAATAAAACCCAACATATATTTTAACAATGGTTGTTTTGATTTTTTAAATGAATCTAGTGTGTCTCCATTGAATAGTCTTCCTGTGCCTTGTCTTGTCACACCACATGTCTCCGGCCAGCATCCTCCCTCACGCTGGACGGCCCCCTGCAATCCACATAAGTGTGTCTCCATTCACGAGTCTTCCTGTGTCTTGTCTGCAGGACCACCGCCCCAATCCACCCCCCGCCCTATCAAAGGCAGTTCGCACCGGGGTACTTGTGCTGGCAAGTGGAGCTGTCAGGGAGCGATAAAGGCCAAGAGGTGCCAAAGACCATGTACACTTCAAAGTGGTCTATAGAGCATGGGTTGTTGTTCCCATGTCTACCGCCAGACCCCGTGTCTCCTGCCAAGCATCCCCCCTCACGCTGGACGGCCCCCTGCAATCCACATAAGTGTGTCTCCATTCACGAGTCTTCCTGTGTCTTGTCTGCAGGACCACCGCCCCAATCCACCCCCCGCCCTATCAAAGGCAGTTCGCACCGGGGTACTTGTGCTGGCAAGTGGAGCTGTCAGGGAGCGATAAAGGCCAAGAGGTGCCAAAGACCATGTACACTTCAAAGTGGTCTATAGAGCATGGGTTGTTGTTCCCATGTCTACCGCCAGACCCCGTGTCTCCTGCCAAGCATCCCCCCTCACGCTGGACGGCCCCCTGCAAACCGCATAATGCCACGACATATACACGTCATTCATTCACAAACACACCCCTGTTTCGAATTCTTTATAACCCACTTCATATTTCTAATGAGAACTTCTTTGCACTTTGCTAGTCAACCCGTGAAGGTGCTGGTTATCTGCTCTTCGTCTCGGTGAACTTCCGTGACCACTTCGAGGAAACTCGTCAGTTTGCAACCTGTGAACGACAAGAAAATACTCTGATCCCTGCATCTAACTGTTTGCTCGTCAAGGTAAGGCCATGTACCATACTCATTTTGCGTCCAATTTCTTTTCGTTCAAGACAGTACATGCAAGGAACTAGTCACATGTACTGAGTTTAGTCAAATTATTTTTCTATTTTTTTAAAGTTATTCAAATACTTATCCGCATGTGAATAACGTGTATAGTTCCAAGAACCAAAACATACCTTGCATTGAACCTTTTATGTGTCATTTAATTTTTTAACACATTGGTATTCATAGAGAATTGTTGATCTTTACTTTTCAGAACTTTCCACAATGCCTGCCTGTTCCATTGGCGGTTGCCCTTCGAAGACCCATAATAAAACTGAAGGTACTATAATGCATGTTTTCCCTAAGACAATAGATCAGATAAGAGAATGGGTCCGATATTGCGGATATCCACCCTCTGAGCTTGAAAGTAGAGTCCTAGAAGTCTTTGCGGACAAGAGGGGTGATCGATACCGCATCTGCAGCAGGCACTTTAGCTCAGACATGTACTCCACATCATTGCTAATAAAGAAGAACACACCGCGAGCGAGGCGAAAATTGCTCTCAAACGCTATTCCCACTCTATTCGTCCACATCCCTCCACTGGTGAGTCAAGTTTACGTATTTATCTCTCGGCCTTGCGGTAGTGTGTAGCATTAGCTAACAATAATTTCCCCATTTATGTATCCACTCAATATGAAGGCGGAAGATTCTCCATCCGTGTCGTTATTGCAGTCATCAGCCACTTCAAGCGCCTATCGGGTAATCTTACTTGGCTATTCTGCCACTGACTTGTTTTAGGCATGTAAATCAATAGTTTTAATTTATCGTGTAATTATTTTACCTAATGGTACACCCTTGTACTCGTCCTCTAGTCTTTGTTTTCAGTTATAATTATTGTTATCCAAAATAATTCAAGTACTGTCTTTCAGGGAGATGCTGAGGAGTCCAACGTATTGACGACTACCTTTGATGTCACTCAGATGCTCGAGGTACGTTTCAGGACAGTTCCATCGATGGAGATCATCAGATCTTGCATTCTTGTAGCGTGATTGTTACAAACAATGTTTCTTTCGTTTTTAGCCATTGATATGTCCTTCTGTCGTCGCCCTCCTATGTGTCTTCTTTTTTCAATATTGTGTTCATTACTAATGAAAGTCCTATGTTTCAGGGAGTCGATGGAGCATTAGTCCAAGAAGAAGGGCGAGCGTGCAGTTACGGGTCGGCGCAACAGCTTGCAGAAGTGTGCACCGCAGTTACATCGTCCCTTGATGTTCTTATGCATTTCGAGGTATGGATACTGACAGTTCGATGAAGCGAAATCATATGACGTGATTACATCCGCTATACTTCCTTCTTTATTAACGCAAGTACTATGTTTCAGGGAGATGACGGAGCTTCTTCTACAAGAACATCACCCCTAGTAGTTGATGCAGATTTCTGGGTGGTGACACTTCCAACGATCGAGCAAATCGAATCATATTTAGATATCCATTATTTATTTTAGACAACTGATCATTTGTGCAGGTCTATTTAGATGAGCCGTTCACGCCTGCACAAACTTTCTGTTCTTTTTATCAAAATAGAAAACCATACTAATGCAATTACTGTGTTTCAGGGAGTCACTGAAGCATCATCTTCAATAATATCATCAATGGAAGTCTATGAGGAGCCCGAGGTATGGATCTTGACAGTTCCATCTAACTAGATCAGCAATGCGTGAATAATTGTCGTTTGAATGTTCTACACAAAGCGTTCATTCGTGTTTTGCTATTGAGATGTACGTGGGTATTGGTCCCCAAGTACATTTTGTGTTTTCGATATTATTATACATACTAATGAAAGTTCTATGTTTCAGGGAGTCGATGGAGCGTCAGTGCGTGATGGATGTGCTTATCAGGAAAACATAGTCATTGCAGCACAAGAGGAAGTGGAGACATGCACACACGAGTCGGAGCAACAGCGTCCTGATGTTGAAGTTCGAGGCAAGAAAGTTTCAAAGAAAAGAAAGCAAAAGAAGGTTAGTGTCCTGGTCACTATATTATGTTGTTTTTCACTGTTAATAGTTCAATACTGTAAGTTGTGTTTAAACTGAACACCCCTTTTCCAATCTGTCCTCTAGTTGCGAGTGGGTGTACGAACTAGATCTACACAGACAGTGAAGCGAACGAGAGATGTTGCTTGTCAAACCTTTTGGCAGGGACTTGAGACTGGAGAAGCATCGTGCCAATGGGAAGAATATGAAGTGATTGACAACGGAGCTATACCACCACCAGCCATTGATAGTGAATGTCCTCCTGGTAGTTCGGATGCAGTCGGAGATCAATTCACAGAATCCACACCCGCAAAAACTAAGACCGCGAGAAAGTTGAAGAAATTGTTTTATTCACCCATCGCCGGAGAAGGAACAGATGTTGCAATGGAAGAGAATGAAGTAGACGACAATGAAACACCATCAATATCACTGAACATAGCGGAAGACGATATCAGAGATTCTACCTTTCATGTGAATGACATGTCCTCAACGTTACAGGCCGAACCAGCTGGGATGCAGAGTGACAGTATAAGGAAAGAGGCCAAATTCATTGTATTCGATAGTTGTTTGATTGATATTATTATTCGGATTAAATGTGGGCATTTGGTAGGTGGGGAAGTATGTGGGGAGCCATTCATTAATGTGACTCGTGCAATTCGAGGCACTAACCTTAAAATACATGCCACCTGTACAAAATATCATCCTTTCTCATGGTCTGCACAACCTATGCTGGGACAACTGCCAGCAGGCAATCTACTTTGTGCAGCGGCTGCACTTTTTAGTGGTTCAAGTTTTAAAAAATTAGAGTCTTTCTTTCAGTTTGTGGGAATCCATTTCATTGCGAAAACTCAGTTCTACAAATACCAAACCGATTATCTATTTCCAGCCATTAGCGAAGCTTGGAGAATGGAAAAAATGTCTATTGATAGTACATTCGCGGGCAAACGGTTCAGGCTAGCCGGTGATGGACAGTGCGACAGCCCAGGATTTTCAGCCAAGTACTGCACCTACCACTTTCAGGACATGGAAAGTAAGAAAATTGTGAGTTTGGTGGTCGTGCAGGTGTCACAAAGTACATCCTCAGTGGCCATGGAGAAAGTTGGCTTTGTAGCATCATTGCAAGAACTACAATCGCGGGGAATGGTGATCGACCTGATAGCCACGGACAGACACGTTTCAATTGCCAAGACAATGAGAGAACAGTACAAAAATATAAATCACCAATTTGACGTTTGGCATCTTGCAAAATCAATCAATAAAAAATTGTCGGCTGCAGGTAAAAAAAAAGAATTGCAAGGTATTTCACAGTGGTCCAAGTCAATCAGCAACCATCTTTGGTGGAGCTCAAAAACATGTGGAGGGTCGTTGGAAATTCTACTGGAAAAATGGCGGTCAGTAATGCCACACTGTACAAACGTTCACCGATGGAACACGAACCAACATTTCCACAATTGTGAACATGGCCATTTGTCCACAGAGGAGGCATGGAAGAAGAAGTGGTTGATTCCTTCATCACCCACTCACAAAGCCATTGAAAAGATTGTATTTGATAAAACTATAACAAAAGCTTTGAGGGGACTCACGGAATTCTGCCACACAGGAGATTTGGAGGTGTTCCACAATATGTGCCTCAAGTACAGGCCAAAACGATTGCATTTTGGCATGGAGGGCATGATAAATCGGACTCTTTTAGCGGTCTTGGCACATAACCATAATGTTGGCCGTCAACAAAGTAGGACGACCGGAACTTTAGGGACGCTTCGCTACAATAAGGCCTTCACTAAAAGAAGTAAACAATGGGTGATCAAACCAGTGTTTGAGGATATGCAATATGAGTTTATTGAGAAACTTATTGTTGACGTCCTAGATAGGCACATAAATGGAGTTGTGAACGAACCTGTGCAGGGGACAACTGCATTGCCACCCAACATTGCCTCTGTTCCATGTCCACCTAAAGCAGAGCTCATTGAGAAATACACATCACGGTTTAAATGATTGTAATTTGATTGTCTGTTCTCTCGAGTCTCCTCATGTCGCAGGCCCATTGAATATGTGTATCTATCCAACCTTGTTCATTTGCGCATTAAATTAAACCAAACAGTAATATAAATAATTTTTCAAAAAATATAGAATGTCTCCGTATTTATGGTTCTGTGGGGCTGCAAAGCACGCAGACAAAATGCAAAGATGGAGTGTAAATTTCAAGTCCTGTGAGAATGCCTTACACTGAATGTAGCTAACTAGGAATGTGTGCTCGTTCAAAGTGAAGGTCAGCTGCTTTGATTTTTTCTCGGGTGCCAGAATGGCCCACGACTCAGTATAAGGTTCTATTGTATTTTGACCTTGACAGGCCGGGACCACGTAAGAAACGATAATGAATATAATTTCAGAAACGAAAGCCATTTCATGTTCGTTCATTAGAAGAAATAACGTCGGCATAGAAGGAGTGGTATTTCGGGGCTGCCCTACGCACAGACACAATGGAAAATGCAAATATAATGTAAGTAACTCTTTAGATGAGTTTATACCGCAATTTAGTTACTATACAGTAGCTTTAAAGACGGGTTAAGTTGTACTTGTTCGTTCTATGTGGCATATTGTTTTGTACCGCGCACTATCTTGGGGAGAACCGTCTACTTTTACGGAAGCACCTCAAAACCTTTGCTTCTGCTTTCTCTCTCCCTCTCCCCTGCTACAACTGGTCCACTGTCTGCGATCTCGGTCCTGGGCCCTTCCACTCTCCACCTGCACTCCCTGTCAACCCCTGCACTGAGGGACTGTCTCAGTATCCTACAGCCCCCCCTTGACGTTTAAAACCCAGTTGCACTGTCCTAGCTATGAAATAATTTCCCGACCGAATATATAAAATGAATAATTTTAATAAAGATCTGATGGTGAGACTAATTTCATTGTTTATGTTTTTCAAAAAGGTACATCATGCATTACTGCATGTGTCACGAGTACCAGACACCGGCGGACGGCTTTTTTAATCGCCAGTTGCTTCTCCGCGTGAACAACGTTACCACCCTGACCATTTTATGGGACGATCGCCAAGTACAAGTATGCCCTTACGCGGTACTAACGGCTAGATGCAACATACAGACCGTTGTGGTGGCCTAGTGCCTCGTTGTTGGAACAGCCATGCGATTATCAGTGCGACCGAAGAGCTTATTTTATCGTAAACCAACACCCTGTTTACTGCACACGAACATCGCTTGCCTCAAGACGAACTATTTTGGATCGAGAGCAAATAAAAATGAAAATCGCTAAATATTCTCTAAACATTTGATGTCCAATAAATGTACTTTGCCAAATGTACAATCTTGCAGTTTGCTTTTAAACCACAGTTTCATATTCCGAATTGTGGCGCTGTATTGTGAGATGATCTAAGACCCTGTGTACAGCAAAGGAACATCGCGTGCCTCAAAACGAACTTTTTGGAACGTGAGCAAATAAAAAAGAAAATCGCTGAATATTCTCTAAACATTTGATGTCAAATAAATGTACTTTACCAAATTTACAATCTTGCGGTTTGATTTAAAAGTACAGTTTCATATTGCGAATTGTGGCGCGCTGTGTTGTGTGAGCTGATCTGTGTTGATTTCCGGGTTCTGTGTGGAGTCGCGTAGAAGACGCCTGGGCGCACAGTCACGTCACGGATAGAGGCGGGGAATATGAATGTTTTGATAAAGTCTGTTTCAGGGGCGGGGGATTTGATTTAGTGCCGCAAAAGCAGGTGAGCCAGGGCGATGCGGCAAGTGATAGGATTATCAGAAAATGGCGGCTGATTTCGAGTGCGTTAATGGACGAAAAGTCGGGTAAGGTCCATAGGAAAGTTTTCTACGATCTACCGAGTTATGCTTAAAAACACATGGCCGAACCGTAGGGACAATAAAAAAAAAGTCCCGGAACTCTCCTTTAAGTTCCTAATGGAGGAACTCCTGTCCCCTGTACACTATCATATGCTAAAAACTAGAGCCAAATAATGAAGGTTGGATTTTGTTGACACAACTAGTGTTTTATGCATAAAGTTCTTCAAGGTTTCAATTTAATCAGCAAGCAGTTTTTCACTTCAATGATCACAATAAGTCATAATTCTTTGATTTCTTCATGCGTAGTTTAATTTTCAAAAAAGGTCCAACGCATTTCAGGATAACATCCCTTCTTCAGGGGCCTATTTCTCTATCATTATCACATCTACAGAAAAATGTCAAAAACATATAATTATTAAAGAAAAATTAATACATTCATTACTGTAGTTTTCTACATGAATATTTGTACAAAAAATAATATATTCAATATTGTTCAGTGTAAATGGCATATGTTCAAAAGATAAGGCTTCAAAGTAAACCTAATTTCAAACAAATTAAGCAAAAAATTCCAAGAACAGTAATAGGTGTATTATGACCAATGATTGACCTCTTTGTTAAGGACACTCAGGGAGTATCACCATCTCTATTGCTGGTCTAATGCAGCCCTATTTAATGAGTAAACCTTCTATTGTGCTGGCTCAAAAAATGCCATGTGTTGAGTTTAAATTCCAATAGTTCCTGGACAGTCATCTCCACGGTAATACCAAAAATACCATGTGTTAAGTTTAAATTCAAATAGTTCCTGCATAGTCATCTCCACGGTTATGTCAGTTATAAAAAGATATATGTTTTGAGCAATCATGTGACTTATCCTACTCAATTCAATGAATGTTAGGGGCGCACAATGGCTGTTTACTAATTATAGAATTCAAAACAAAAATGACCTATGGATCAGATTCAACGTACACTATACAAGTGTGTAATCAAAACAATAATGTAATGTAGAGGAGAGTTCCTTACCCCTAATCTTTAGGTCAGGGATAACTACTGATGGAAGGTAGTTCAAAATATGAGAAAAAGAAATCTCAGTCTGTGAACACTTCTCGGGTGAGCATGAGGACGGGTTTGTAAAAGGTAAGAAAAGTTTTTACGTTCACTAATCTATGGTGGACAGTGTTAGTAGTTCCTCCCCAATCTAAAAGAGCTCTAACTTACCTAATTATGTGGAATAGAAGAAGGAGTTCTTCTCATTGCCGTTTCTTGGTTCTGAGTGCCAACAAAATGGCCGTCTTTTAAAGCAGTGCATATTAGTGATGTCATCACATAAGAATGTGTCATGATGCCACCAATATAAACAAAAGTTCGGCCGCTCGCAGGAGTCAATGGCACGTGTCATCCAGGTCCTTTAAGCTTTTCAGGCATGGAAAGGGGACAGCAGAATATGTGGACAGTCATGGATGTTCGCGGACATTTGGTGTTCAGCCAATAAGGTTTCATGGTTGTGGTGTATAGAAAGACTGGGTAGCAAGAGTTATCTTTGTTGTGTGCAGTGAAGATGGCTATGGCTACGGCTTTGAGGAATGGTGGGTGATTGTCAGATCCATTGGTTGAAAGTGTACTGTGAGCAGTGTGGATTACTTGTGAATCTTGGATTTGAGGAATTTCAAGTTTCTTGGTATGGAGGTCGAGAAATTAAGTGGGCGGACTTGCTCCTGTTTTGCGAGAGAGTGGTTACATTCAAGAATCCAAACATCATTGTAGTTCACTGAGGAGGGAACCGTTTTGGCTATGACACTGGAATTTCCTTACAGTTTGACATGAAAGATAAATTTGCAATATTGATGGAACTGTTTCCACATTTGAAGATAGCTTTTTCCTCATATAGTTGAAAGCCACATTTGGAAATTTTCAAATTTATGTTATCCACAAATCGAGAAAGCAAAGTGCAATGTAAACAAAGCCGTATGTGTTTTTTTTGCAGGATGTTGGAATGACATTTACACACTGGAAATATAAAGTTTGATAGTGTGAATATTTTTTGAGGAGATAGAGTGCATTTGACTAATGTTGGAAATCCAATTTTTCTTTTGAATATCCAAAATACATTGGAACAGTTTTTGTGAACACGTGAAGTATGTAGTAAAGTATATTTTAGTAGCTGTAGTAAATAAAAAGGAAAAACAGAAAAACATGTGAAAGTTAGAGAAAATAATTAAGTTTAGGAAAACATTGTTAGTTTAATATATAAAACCCCCACATTTTTGAAAAAAAAGTTTCTTTTAAGAGCCACCATTTTTTAACAAGATACAAGTGTATTGATTTGAATTGCTCCACCCCACCCCAGGAATTTTTAAGTTGTTCGTTGACTATTATGGTGTCTACAGACTATGCAGGCTGCAAAAGTTCCTCTGGTTTTATTTTCTTTCTATTTTTTAACAGTGAAAGTTGGCTCCGAAAAGAACCTTTTTTTTGATTTATGGTTTTTATATCTGTATTTTGTTTTTTGTAGAAGAGGCAAGAAGGTAAGGTGGGGGAGTGAAGAGAGGGTCCGAAGGGAAGGGACACCAACCACAAATACAGAGGGGCAGGTGGACAGGGGTCGATGTTGGGCATTCCTTAAATCTAAGGTAGGTGGCAGTGTTTCTCGTGCTCTTTGACCTGTGGAAACAGAAACATTGATATGAGGCCGGGAAGCCCAAAGGAAACATACCAACACAGGTTACAAAGAACATACAAAGCTCTTTATTAAAAGATACAACAATTACCAAAAGTCAATTGACAAACGGATAGCTATTCGGCCCTCAGAGTAACAGAACGAACTATCAACGGCAGTTCGCCGTGTTAGTGTGAGAGACCGTACATTGGGATACTTGGGTTCTTATACTTTTTATCCAGCTCTGGCCAACCCCCTCGCGGGTTAACCATTCTTGGAACCAGGCCTAGAGTTTGTTGCCAGGTCAATCCCATAATGTATGCATTTGATCAGTTCCGCTGATACAGTTGTTCATTTACACATAGGTCAGGGATAGGACAAGGTCTCAGTTCGCGACCCCAACAAGTGGCCTGCAGGCATATTACTTATTCATGTGTGCGGAGGTCACAACGGCCAGAATCCCACTCGAAATGTCATTCGGCCTCCATTTTGTTGTTCAGGGTGACTTCCACACTATAAGAGAACCTAAAATGGCGGCTAAATCCAAGATGGTGATTTACACAATACATTAAGGTCAAGACCTTGCCGCGGAATCTATTTACACAATGTTTTTAGACAACTTGGCGTAGGCCAACATACATTCAAACAATGCGATAGGAGGTATAATATTATTTCGATTTCGACAGACCCTCCTTTTGGCCTATGCCAAGTGCTAAACATCATTCCTAATACTTTTGAAAATAACTCCATGTGTTATCATCCATAGATTCCGCATCATTGTCTGTAATGTCTATAGCCATAAAGTCGTTCATAAAAACCTCTTGTAACATGAATTCTTTAGATGCTGTATCTGGGGTATATATTTTATGCCCTATTGCACTCACTGCTTGAGCACAACACCCCCCTATCATTCCACACATACTTGGGAGGCATTGAAAACAGCAACAAAGAAATAACAGAATCCCTAAAATAACCAGAATAACGGAAAGCACCTTCCAACCCCACAATCGCAAAGAATCCCAGAACCAAGTACTAAGGTTCCAGTCTCCTACAGGGATATGGACTTCAGAACTGAGAGTATGTAAGTTCTGAATTGCTTTAAAAATTGTTGGTGAGGAGTCTGGTACGAAAACACAAGAAGCGGACCCCACTAATTTGCATACTCCACCTCGTTCCGCCAAAATGACATCTAATGCCATCCGATTTTGAAGTGCTACCAATCTTATTGCCTTTTGCTCTAAGGTCATATTGTAGAGTATGTCCGTGGTCCGGTTGATCGTTCTCTCCAGTATCCTTGCTAATCCCCTAATGTTCTCTGAGTTTGCTATTTGTCCCCAAAAAGGCACAACTGATTTTGCTATGTCCCCCAATACTTGCCCAGGGGTATCTCCGTTGTCGTCTCGCCGCGGACGAGCCTTAGAAATCTCTAATGTACTTGCTACAAATACCCCGGGTAACAACATTCCTAAATAACAAGTTCCCTGCCAATCCTTGGGCAACCAGGGAAATGCTAAACTACCACAAACAAAATAAACAGGCCCCCCTACATACAGAGGCCTGTTTTCCCCAGTCAAATTTACAATGTTTTTACAAGCTTCAAAATCTCCCATTGGCCTAGTGCCATTTCTCTGTACACAGAAGGGAACCGAGTCAGGACTGTGATTTATAGAATAAGAAGGAGGTACAGCGTCCTTATTGCCTATCGGAGCCATTTTAAAGGAAATCAGAGTTTGAAAAGGAAGAGATAGTTTGTCAGACGGCCTAATAGAAGCGACGTTAGGTTTACTTCTATTTGCGAAAAGCGAGCATCCCAGGGGAGTCAATTCACGTTTCTCGAAATCATTCAGATTAGTTCCATCAAAGTTTCCTCAGATGCTATCATTCCATCGGCCAAAGAATAGTGCTCTAAGAGAGGCATAGCAAGCAGTTGTTAAAGGTAGAGGATGTATATACCATCCCAGTCCCTTGTTCCCATGTTGCGGTAAATGAGTACAAATCCAACAATTACTCTTATTAAAAATGGCGTGAGTAGCATTCATTACTATCATCAGGGTGTTATTATGATACTTCTGACTATGTTGGGAGTCTCTAGGGGACAGAGTGTGAAGGTGTACATACAGAGGGAGTCAAAACAGTTGGTACGATCTCGATCAGTAATAAAGGTTTCAAAGGATAGATTTCTTCGAAATACCAAAGTCCTACAGCAGCAGTTGCAAAAATAACAATAATCATTATCAGAACACAACAGTACGTTTTCGGGGCCCAGGCACATTGTTCATTGTTCGATTTGGTCACCGCCTTATTTACAAGTTCAGTACGGGGAGCAGCGGTGAAGGTGGCAGGCATCGTAGTTTCTCGATCGACGGCCCCAATGTTCGTTGCTGGCGACACTACGGTTGCATGATTTCTTAGTCCTTCCCAACCCTAGCCAGCAGAATCCCTTTTTGTTCAACAAAACTTTCTCATAACAAGACAATTTTCCAATCACTTCCTTTTTTCCAGATGCACGAAACTCGTGCCGTAGTTCTATTTCCTTGGTCGAAGGTTGTACCTGATGGTACCCAAAATTGTCCGGTCCGGAAGCAAAGTATCGTCACTTCCTGAGGGAAGCGACGTGTCGGTGGCGACGGAAGTCGCAGAGCTCGAAACAGTGTTTTCCAGAAGTGATTTTTCAAAAGAGTGCGGAGACGAAATGGACTGTCCCCCAAGCTCCTCAGGCTCAGAGAACTTCTCCGACGCACTCACAGCGCTGTTTGCTACTCCAAGATCAGAGACTGTAGCATCAGCGAGGGGTTCTGCTTCTTCTGTAACGTGTGGCGTCGGGTGAGGAAGTTTCTTGATGTGCGTCGCGTGAATCCAGTTCTTCTTTCCAGCCACCCGCACTGCTGTCCTGGTGACCAATAATACCTGATGGGGTCCCCGCCAGCGAGGCGCGAGACAGGAAGACCTCTCGTAGGCCTTCACGAGGACCCAACTTCCAGGCTGTATATCGTGTCCTGGGCCCGTGAACCGTATAGGTAAAGCAGCATGCACCTGGTGGTAAATGAAATACAGGTTTTTAGTTAACTGGTTACAGTAGTCTACAAGCAATACATTCTCCACCTCCCTCAGGGCTTTAGGTTTCGGGAGACCCCAAATGTTAGCAGGTCTCCCCATTACTACTTCAAATGGAGAAAGCCCAGTTCTAGTCTGAGGTGTGGTACGCATAGCTAATAACACAATAGGTAAAGCATCTGGCCATTTTAGTTTGGTATCAGCACATGTTTTTGCAAGCTTATTATTTAAAATACCGTTGTGTCTTTCTACCAACCCAGCACTTTGAGGATGTCTAGCTGAATGAAATCGTTTCTCAATACATAGGGCTGCACATATTTGCAAAATTACTGCTGCGATAAAATGAGGACCATTATCCGACCAGATTATCCTCGGGAGCCCGAATCGAGGAAATAATTCTTTTACCATAATCTTTGCAGTGGTCATGGAGCATCTTTGACGGGGAAAGCCTCGACCCATTTACTGAAGGCACAAATAATTACAAGAACATATTTTAGATTATTACATTGCTCCATTTCAATAAAATCAAAGTGAATGACCTCAAAGGGGACAGAAGGGGGCCCAAAACTTCCTCTTGGAGTCACTGTCCCCTTACCCACATTGTGCTGCAGGCAGATCATACAGTTCTGGACGTGCCTCTTTGCAGTGTCCAGAATCTTGTCATTTACCCAAACCTGTTCTAACATTTTCGTGATCTGCTGAGCACACACATGCGTAGGACCGTGTGCCATCGTAACCATTGCCAATACATAAGAATCAGGAAGCAACCATTTCCCTTCGGATGTATCCACCCAACACCCTTCGTCATCCAGTTTCCCCATTCCTTCAGCCCACTTTTTAGATTCTTCCATTGTGGCATCAGTTTGAATATCTCGCACAGACCCAATACCTTCATCCATTATACAAGCATCTCTCATTTCCCTCGAGGCATACATATCCGTGCTAAGGTCTGTGGCCGTTTGTCTGGCTATCAGATCCGCAAAAGCGTTCCCTTTGCCCACATCATCTATGACCTTGCGATGTGCTGCACATTTCATGATCGCTAACTGTTTAGGGAGTGAGAGTGCCGAAAGTAATTGCACTATCAAGGGGCCATGCTGGATCTTGGTCCCGTGTGAGGTCAGGAACCTTCTTTCCGACCAAAGCTTTCCAAAGTTGTGAGCCACCCCAAATGCATACTGACTATCAGTATATATATTTACTCTTCGCCCTTGGGAAAGTTCACAAGCTCGGGTCAACGCTATAATCTCTGCGGCCTGCGCGGAGTTATGCGAAATTTTCTTAGTTTCGACAACTTTGCTCAATGTAGTAACTGCATAAGCAGCTGTAGATGTACCATTCGAAAGTTTGAAGCATGAGCCATCACAAAACAGCTCCCCTTCTGCATTGTCCAAAGGAGTATCTATGAGATCTATCCTGCTCTTCGTTTCTAGTTTAGTGGTATACAGGCAGTCATGTAATTCTTCGTCACCGCAAACAGTGTTTTGCGGGAAAGGTAAGAGTTCAGCCGGATTAAGAACACAACACCTCTTAATTTGGATGTGAGGGGCAAACAGAATTAGTTCATACCTTGTTAACCGTGCTGAGGTGAGGTGTTGCGTTTGGGTTTTGTTCAATAGAATATCAACAGAGTGAGGTACCATCAAAATCAAGTCATGGCCTAGGACCATTCCCTCACTCTGTTTTACAGACGCGGCAGCAGCAGCGACAGCTCGCAAACATCTTGGCAAAGCGCATGCGACAGGATCAAGGGCGGAGGAGTAGTAGCCGCACGGCCTATTCTTCCCTCCGTGTTCCTGTGTTAACACAGCCAAAGCACATCCATCACATTCATGCACAAACAACACAAAGGCCTTGTCATAATTTGGAGTACCCAGAACCGGTGCCGAACATAGCGTGGTTTTGAGAAGCTCAAATGATCGTTGATGTTCCGATTCCCATGGCAGTGGCAGATAAATGCCCTTCTTCGTCAAAGCCAACATCGGTTTTATCACTAGTGCGAAATTCGGGATCCACAACCTACAGTAAGAAGCCATACCTATCAGGGCTCTGACTTCCTTCTGTGTATTTGGAACAGACATGCCAGAAATGTGTTTTATTCTTTCAGGTGTCAATCTTCTCCCCTCTTTTGACAGGAGGTAGCCTAGATAGGCAACCTCCTGACAACAATATTGACATTTTTTAAGCAAAGCTTTGTGACCATTTTTAGCTAGATGAACAAGCAACAGTACAGTGCCTTCTTTACAGGCACTCTCAGAGTCTGCAGCCAAAAGCAAATCGTCAACATATTGAAGCAGCGTGCAAGTAGGTGGCAATTCAAGGGTGTCGAGCTGCTCTTTCAAGGCTCTACTATAAATACTGGGACTTTCAGTATACCCTTGAGGTGCCCTTGTATATGTAAATGAGTGTCCCCCCAAGGTGAACGCAAACAGATATCTGCTTTCTTTATGTATAGGGATACTAAAGAAAGCGTTTTTTAAATCCACAACGCTGAAGTGCGTAGCCGTAGCAGGGATCATTGTTAATATCGTCGTCCCATCAGGCACAATAGGAAATTGTGGGGCGACCACTCGTTAATAGCACGAAGATCAATTATGAACCGGTATGGAATTGCATTGTCGCCTTTCTTATATACGGGCAAGATCGGACTGTTACACAAACTACCTGTAATCTCCTCGATCACCCAACGATGTACAAAATCGGAGACAATGCATTTCAAAGCACGTTCACCTTCGACTGATATTTTATACTGCGGGATGCGTGGCAGTTTCACCCCATGTTTCAGAACTATTTTAACGGGCTCAATCTGTAACACTCCAACATCATTGTCGTCCACCGCCCACAAACATTCCGGGACAATGCTGAACTCGGGAGGTAAAGGTCGAATCAAGAACTGAGAATTAGGAAGTTGCTGTGGTGAAACCGTTAGCCGTACTCCATCCGAAGAACAATGAATTACTGCGTTCAATTTCTTTAACAAATTCAACCCCAGCAAATTCTCTCCACAGTTCGAAGTGAGAAGGAAAGGACAATGATCCGTGAAGGGACCCAAACAAATGGATACCGGCGCAGAAACCGGACAGACAGTTGGTACCCCAGAGAACCCTACGGAAACATTTGTTTGCCCTGACAGTGGGATGTTTGGAACCCGAGAATGATCAATGGAGCACTTCTGTGCTCCAGTGTCAATCAAAAACTGGTGTTTCCTATTCCCCACTAATAATTCAACGTAGGGGCCTTTCTGATTAACGGGAATAGGTGAAGGTTCCAAACCCTGCTTCGGGCAATCCTAATGAAATAGAGCCTCATCAGAAGGAAGCTCTTCAGAAAGGTAGGCAGCAGAAGGGTGATCAAATATGTTTCTCGAGTCCATACTCGAGGTCTGATTTTCCTGTGAAAAAGGTTGCTGAGAATCTTGTAAAAGCTGACCTCTGTCAGGGCCCCCTGCTCCAGGGCGGCCCCTATGTCGTCTACCCATACCCCCAAACACACTGCTTGACCTCTGGCGAAGGACAGGGCACTGTGCTCGCCAATGACCTTCCTGGCGGCAATAAGCACATTGATTAATATTTACAGGACTCCGAGGAGCATTTCCTTTTGGAACGTACTGACCTCTAGTCTGTGTCGTACCTCCTCTGGGGTTTCTAACAATTTGCTGTAATAATACTTTGGTTTTCAAATCTCCCTTTCTCTTTTCACTTTTTTTCCTTCTCATTATTAACACGGTTCTCATAATACTGAGCCATGTGCAAAACCTCAGATTGAGATTTTGCTTGCCAAGCGCTCTCAGAGGACATAATTTGTGACTGGATGTCAGGTAACAATCCACGTACAAATTTGTCCACGAACAACCTCTTCCCCGACTCTGTACCTAAATCCTGTCCACTGAAGTCAGAAAATACCTGCTCAAATCTATTAAAAAATTCGGTGGCGCCTTCAGTTTTCCCTTGGACACAGGCCGTAAGCTTGTCCCAAATAATCCTTTTTTCTGGAATTATAGTTTTTAGTTTAGCGACAATCCTATCAGGTAAAGTAAGTATTACCTGTGGTGGTTTATCACCAGCTGGTCTTTCTCCATCAATTCTAATCATATTTGCCCACGTATCTCCCAACCCCGGCACATCATCTATTGTCAGAACCTGTTTCCATACATCTACGGGTAGGAGTACAGGGAATAAGAAGTCAATGTCACTCAAGGTGAACACAGAGGACTGTAAAACGGACTCTATCTCTTTGTAAAACCCCGTCGGGTTTTTCCTAATATCGGGAACTGATTGTCTAATTGTGTTCACTTCCTGTCGTGAAAACGGGACATGAACGAATTGCGATACATAATGTGCAGGGATATCCACAGCGGGGGCACCAGTCCCAGCGTTGGCGGGGATCTCAACTTTTGGGACAAAGGTCGGAGGAACCTCTCTCATAGGCAACTGACATATAGGTACCTCCGGCCGCTTACTAAGCAACAGAGCCAGGTCGAGCGCTAAGGCATCTGTAGAAGTGTCGGGCGAAAAAGCCCTTTTACAAATCCCCAATAATTCTATGGGGCAACTAACCCTCTTCCTTACACATTCCTCCTGCAGGTGCTGTACCATCACCTGAATTACCTTTCTTTGCATTTCTACTGTATACTGACTATACGTGTCATACACTTCGTCTGGCGGTATCGATGAATCCGAGATCCATCGAACCGCATCTGTAGTACAAATTCGTACTTCCTCAGGTGCCGATCTACGGCACGGAAGGAACCGTGTCTGTACATATATTCTATCATCTTTATCATCCTCATCTCGTGATTTTTCAAAGTCTTTCCTAAACTCAAACAATCTTTCAACATGTCCATATACTTTCTGCTCTGTGTCCCTCGAAAGTGCCAAAGCATTCAGATCTCTCACCCCTTGTGGAAGATCCGGATTTTGTAATCTACCCCACATCACACACAAATGAGTCCCCAAACCTTTGATAAAAACATTTTTCTCGGGAAAACTATTCAAATTCGATAATGTGGAAAAAACATTAGCTTGATCACCTTTCTCCATGCAATGCTTAGCCCATGCAAACAATTCCTGTTTCTTATCTGCAGAAACAGTACTACGAGTCACAATCTTTGACCCTGCACCTGAATCGACTTCGGTCAATACGGGGCCACTCAGGAACAGAGGTATAGGTAAATTTAACAAAGGTGCAACTATCGGTGCAGGGGGAAGGGGCGGTGCAATAGGCGGAGGAACAACAACCAAAGGACTAGGAACAATAGGTTGTATAGGGGGAACAGGAGTAACAACAGGAGCAACAGCAGGAATGGGCAGAGCGCCCAAAGTAGGAGCATACGGAGGTGGCACTGAGGCATCGGGCCTGCGTTCATTTAATAATTTCTCAATAAATTCCTCAGAAACATGAAAATCTTTAGAGGGGTACATTTTCTGGATCCCGAGTGAAAAGGCTCTATCCATATTTTTAACTGATTCTGACCGCTTTTCTTTATCATATAATAATGCTTTCTCAGCGTTTGTTTTATGACGACGTGCATGTTTACCCCTACTTTTAAGCTGCTGTAATGCTTCTTTCTTCCAATTCTGTAACACATCAAAGGCTGCTGGTCTAGCCTTTTTCTTTAACAAGATTGATTCTAAGTATTCAATACGGGGGATCTCGAAACTACCGTTGATTGGCCACTGAAATTCGGAGGCATGTCTGGTCTGTCTGTGCCAAATATCATTAAATACTATACTTCCAATGCCATACTTACAGTACATAGTACACGCCGGCGACCCCTCCTGTGGTGCCGGGCGGCTAAATTCCAAGGATTGTCGATCGCTGCGGAACAGAGCCCTAAAACAGCTAGACAATTTCCCAGGCATTTCACAAAAAATTGGTGATACCTGGTTCAATAATTGTGTCTGCAGATACAATACGCCAAATTCAAATTGTCAGGGTTAAATTAAGAGCTGGGTCATGAATGCACCTGACCAAACCTAAGGAGGACCGTACGGTTTACCAAAGAACAAATTTTACCATGTGTTTGGTGGTTTCGGCAAATCTGCCCGCCTCAAAATTGGACCCTCGTCAAGATGCCGTGTCAGACCACACGACTATCGTCCAAGGATCGGATCGTACAGCGCTGCCGAGGTATTGCGTCTCGATCGGTCGGGCCCGCAGAATCACACCGCCCGATCCCGGTTCGATAGTCTGCGTCAACCTTCAATGATCCGGCATCAATCTTGAGGGTCCCTATTCGGGCACCAACTGTGGAAACAGAAACATTGATATGAGGCCGGGAAGCCCAAAGGAAACACACCAACACAGGTTACAAAGAACATACAAAGCGCTTTATTCAAAGATACAACAATTACCAAAAGTCAATTGACAAACGGATAGCTATTCGGCCCTCAGAGTAACAGAACGAACTATCAACGGTAGTTCGCCGTGTTAGTGTGAGAGACCGTACTTTGGGATACTCGGGTTTTTATACTTTTTATCCAGCTCTGGCCAACCCCCTTGCGGTTTAACCATTCTTGGAACCAGGCCTAGAGTTCGTTGCCAGGTCAATCCCATAATGTATGCATTTGATCAGTTCCGCTGATACAGTTGTTCATTTACACATAGGTCAGGGATAGGACAAGGTCTCAGTTCGCGACCCCAACAAGTGGCCTGCAGGCATATTACTTATTGATGTGTGCAGAGGTCACAACGGCCAGAATCCCACTCGAAATGTCATTCGGCCTCCATTTTGTTGTTCAGGGTGACTTCCACACTATAAGAGAACCTAAAATGGCGGCTAAGTCCAAGATGGCGATTTACACAATACATTAAGGTCAAGACCTTGCCGCGGAATCTATTTACACAATATTTTTAGACAACTTGGCGTAGGCCAACATACATTCAAACAATGCGATAGGAGGTATAATATTATTTCGATTTCGACAGACCGGGGTATCAAAAGCACCCCAAAACTGCTCCCCCCTGCAGAGTGGTGTGTTGCAGTACAAACAGAGTATTGTGACCCTCGAAAGGTAAGGATCAACAGAATTCTGTATGGCCTGCGAGGCAGCCGGTGAAATCCTGTGCCCCACAGTTGTACTTATTGTGGTGGTAGGAGCGGTTGTGGAAGATGAGGAAGGAGATGTTAAACTGCTCTTCCCTGAGATGGGAACAGACTTTCTCAGAGCACCCGGATGGTTGGATCGAGTGTGGCAGTGCATCGAGGTGGTCCCAAAAGAGTACTGCCCAGGTTTCCCGTGACTGAGTATGACCCTGCACTCAATGCACTTCACCTGGGCAGCTTTTGGTACACCACCAATGGTGGTAAATTTATACCACACCCATGAATCTCTCTGGGTGCTGGAGGTAGGCACTTCCTCTACTTCCTCTTCCTGTTCGTCGTCATCCTCCTCTGCATCACTGCAGCTGTTCCCCAGTTCAGACCCCCCAGCTGGTGGTTGTGGTGGTGTTGGTGGTGGTGGCCCCTGGGGAGGAGGAATGGCCATGGCTGATGCGAAAGAGTATGAATGCTGTATTTGTAAATTATTGCAGTGTTGTCATCATTGATGCCCTGGGTGTTAGTCTTAGCACTACACAGTGGTGGGGCGAGTTATGGTCGCTTCATTTTTCAGTGTTACCTGTAACCATACTTCGACAACATTTTTTCAGTCAATTTCCTAGGTTTTTAGTAGTGTAACTTAATCATAATGTCCTTTTAACAAAGTGTTTTCACTGAATCTATAAATAGCCAGACCTATAAATGCATACTGTGGAATTCATCCTGTTTCTGCATGTGCCTACACTGTGAATTAGAGCAGTGGACCTCCACTGTCATGTGTGAATTGTATTAATGTATTTTAGTTTATTCATTACAGAGCTTATATATCGCTTTTATCTAAAGTGCTGACCAGGTGTTCAGATACAGGTCCAATGCCCCAAACATGAGAGAAAGTACTGATTAATTAAGTTCCTATAGCAAGGAGAGTGGGCCATTTTAAGGTTCCGAAAATCCGTCTTTGTGCGTAGCTATTCTGCTACGTATCAGCTGTGTCAGTGCAAATGCATTATTTAAAACAATTCTATGAGGAAATGTAGGGCAGTGACATGCAGTATGCACCATGCATAGAGGGCAGGGCAGGTGGTATTATGGGATAGTTTTGCAGCATCAGATTAACAGGTGTTTAGAATTCATGTAGATTTTGCAGGCAGAGAGAAGTGCTATAGGCACTCCCAATAGTTTTATAGGCTTTTATGTAGTGAGACAGAAAAGCAGGTGTAGATTTTCTAAAGAAGTATAAGGAAACCTGTAGAGATGTGTGTTAACAGCGAGTAGAGGTTCTTGCTAACATAGAATAGGTTTTGTTAGAGGTGGCAGGTGACTAGGACACACAAAATATTCTGAGTTTTCTGCAGTGGAGTAGGTTTCATTGTTGTTTGCCTTAGCTGGTGCACAGACAGGGCCGACTCCTGATCAGTATTATAAACACTGGACACTGCTACGCTGCAACCTCATCCACGTCACCATACACACCATCACCACTCCAGAATCTGCCATTACACAAAAAGGGATGCTTGCCAATGTTCCCTCAGAAATAAACCATGAAGCTGACATCGTCAACCTTATCACCACACATGACTTGGATGTCATCTTCATTACTAAGACCTGTATGACACCCACTTCCACTCAGATTCCAGATGTCCTCACCCTCAGCAGCTACAGAATTCGACAATGAGAACGTCCAAATAAGATTGGTGGAGTCCTCGCCATCATTCACAAGGCATCATGGCCATGCACGCAAATGGACACCGCCCACATTTTCTCTTTTGATAACATATCATACATCTTCTTACTCTCCCTAATGGACGGTCACTTTTCACCTCATTTACAGACCACCCAAGCACAACACAAGCCTTCTTAGAAGACTTTACGGGCTCCACCATGTATGTGACACATGCCAACAACATCTTCCTCAGTGACTTCAGCATTCCTGTCAACCCAGCAACCAAGTCAATGAAGGAAGATCTTCACTGCCTTCTCCCGGAATGTCAATGTCCTCGACCTCATCATCACTCTCCTACCCACCGTCCATCAGACCTCTCATTTTCTGCTCGACTGGTCAGATCATCTGGGAATCCCCTTTGAGATAAGTCACACCACACCTCTCACCACACATCTCAAGAAAAGTCATTGGAAAACAAGCAAACAAGCCTTCAGATCTGTCAAGAACTTCCCAGTAGAGGCTCTCACAGAAGACCACACCAATCTTCACCTCACATGGGCTGATCTACCTCTCATGAATCAGGACTGTAACTTGCTTCTCCAAGAACTCTTAACCACCATCACAAATAACATCAACCACCATGCCCCAATGAAACGGCACACCCTCAAGCCTAAAACTCCTCTACCCTGTCACACTCAAGAACACAACATCAACAAACGATCAGAAAAAAAGAAAATAGTTGGCAAAAGTTTTGCAGCACATCCAACCTCGCCCAGTACAAGTAACTCTGTGCTACACACAGGCAGATCAATGCTGCCAAGGGCAACTACTACCAAAACACAATAGCCAAAGCCAATAATGAAAGTACAGCCCTCTTCAAAGCCAACAAGCACCTCATCCACCCTCTACACTACCCACCCATAGCCTTCAGCTCTTTCTTCGTCAACAAGATCAGCATGATCCGCCAACACATAGACACCAACATCACAAATGATAGCACACTACACATCCCATCTTGCAAAACCACTACTACCTGGACAACTTTCAAGACACTAACTATGGAATACCTCACTGACACCTTTGTATCCCTCAAGGCCACATCGTATGCAGATGACATCCTCCTTGGCTCCGTACTTAAGACCCTTCTGACTGAGAGCATTCCTCCATTATCTGATAATCATCAAAGGCAGTTGTGAATTTGCGCCTTGAAACACTTGTGTATAGGTGCGTTATAAATACCTTATCATATCATATCATAACACACTACCCTCCACCCTCAAGACTGGACAAATCCTCCTGCTTCTTACCCTGGACCCTGACGATCTCAGCAACTACCACCCCACCACCTATCTTTCCTTCCTTGGTTGGATCCTTGAGAAATCAGTAGCTGTGCAACTCCTCCAATGCCCCAAAGTCAATAACCTCCTTCAGTCGTACCAATCTGGCATCAGACCCAGATGAGGCACAGACATGGATACGATCAAGATGAACAACAATGCCCTTAAAATCGTCGATGATGGCCATCCTTGCCTCCTAGTTCTCCTTGGCATTTCAGCAGCATTTGACACAGGTAGACCACCAGGCAGTCCCCAGCAATCTACATCGCAGTATGGAGATCAGCAAAAGCATCCTCAGCTGGTTCAAAGCCTACCTTGCTAATACCAACAGTTTGTACTAATGGATTATTCCAGGTCACCAAGTTTACCCATCACATGTGGAGTCCTGCAAGGAACCATCCTGTGCCATGTGATCTTCAGTCTTTACATGCAACTGCTCAGAGCCCTCCTTACTCCACAAAACATCCACATCCACAAATGAGAAGATGACACACAGACGTAGCTCAAGATATCCTCCATCAGAGACATCCACATACTTAAGGCCTGCTTGGCATTGATCCGGTCCTGGATGTTCAGTGTTTACCTAAAGCTGAACCCCTCCAAGACTGAATTCCTATTGCTCACCAACACCAGTGAAAACCCTGGCATCTAGAACTGTCTCTCTGCTATGAATCTCGAGGCTTCACACCACAGCTGGCCACCTGTGCTAAGTCCCTTGGGTTCAACATTGACAGACACCTCACATTCAAACAACACATAGCAAGGGAGACACAAATGGCTTCGTAACAACTTTCTAACCTGCAGCAAAAACATCAAGTCCTTCAGCCGAGAAAACAACTTCAGATCTGCTGTCCAAGCCTTGGTCCTCTCCAACCTCGATGTGGCAATTTACTTTTGGAAGGCCTTCCAGCTACTATCTTGGCACCACTGAGATGTATCCTGCATGCTGCAGCAAGACTCACCAATGGTCTCTGCAGATTTGACCACAGTATCCCAGTCCTCATCGAACTGCCCTGACTCCAGCTGCAAGTCTTTATCATTGTTAAATCCTATTGCATCATCTACAAGGCTGTCACCCTGAATTCCCCAAGATACCTCACTGAGAAACACAGCATCTCTCGAGTTGTGCATTCTACCAGAAGTAGGGAAATATGAAGATGTTAACTCCAATGGTGCATGAAGGAAAGAATCAGAACACAGGCCTCCAGCATCCAACACTCTGGAACCTCCTCCCCATCAACATAAGACTTGCCCCATTATTTCTACAGTTCAGGAAAGAGCTCTTCAAGCAATGGCTCCTTCCCAACACCAAGGTTCACACACTGTGCACTCACCACCCTACCTGAGACTTGGTGATCTGCTCCCCACTGTCTCTTCCCCTGGTTGCTGGTAGATCCCCGGCTGCCAATTGCCAAAATTCACCCTCCCTTTTTAGCTTCCTACTCCCTTGTTCTCTGAATCCTTCACAGGGTTCTTCTCCCTTTGATTGCAAAGTGCTCAGTTGCTACCAAAGCTAGGTCTGCTCTCAATAAATACCTTGCTCATAAATAATAATAATGGTATTTATATATGATAGCTGTGAGCGGTTCTTGCTCTACCTGCAGTCCCATTCCCTGGTTCCTCATTTGCACTTTTTAGAATGCATGTTTTCTGTCAGATTATTCTCTTGCACCTTCTGGATGTATCCCTTGTCCCAGGAGTATCCCCACCCATCATATTATTTTGTCTTTAGTTTCATTTCATAGCTTTTATCTATACTCTCGCCTCCCTGGCTTTTTCAGCCTTCAACATGTTCTGTAGTTTGAGGCCATCTCCCAGATCTGAAAATGAGTTTGACTCTTATCTTAACAAATCTTAATAAAATGTGTCTTCTTTTTGGGATATTAATGTTAAAATGGATGTAGCACCTAACGTTAGTTGTGTTGAGATGAATCATGTGCAAGTCGTTTTTTATAGGCACGTGTGTAAGCACCCTCTTTATTTCTCTGATACATATTAATGATGCATTTCAGCTGACGGTTTTCCAGTGCTCGAAAAGCGTTAAGGCATATTTGTGTAAGCAGCACAGATTCTGTAACTTTTCCTGGAATGTTGTAGCAAAGCCACCTTGCTGGCCTCTTAGTGATGGAGTGAATTTGAGGCATTGATTTAAGTTGATAAATGACGCTGCGGGGGGGGCAAGTGCTAGAGGCACTGTCCTCTTGCACCTTGAAGTGTCTTTTGTGCTAGATGAAATTACAACAATAGATCTTAGACCACATAATCTTCCAAAATATGGCAAAGTGCTACTTTATTATCAATTGAATAAAGCAGGGTCAACTGGCAGACATTGAACTGATGCTTGCACACTCATAATCATATTGGATTACTTGGAGGACGTATACCCCAATATGTGTCATCTATGACATCATTCTAAGTGGCAAAATACAAAGACTATCAAGAGATGGTATTGGTGAAGGGAACATGTCTACTTATAGAAAATAAAATAATGAGTGCATCATTGGCTACCCCTTATCTGTGGGGCATGCCTTGAACTACATCTAAATACATATAGTACTAATTTAGTTGACATAACAACAGTGGATTGGCTCCTGCTACATTATATGTTAGGTTGTCCCCAACCCCACTGATTGGTTGGCATATTATCTCAAAATTTGACATGTGGCTCCTTAGCAGCAAGTAGTTGAAACAAAAACTACGTGTTTGAATCCAATCAGACTACTCCCATTTTTCCAATTAGTCCATCATCTCTCATCGGTAGGCTATCAGACAATGTCTTCAGTTTGAAGTTGACCATGTTCCTGCTCACTGTTCTGGAACATTCCAGGGGGCATGAGCACACCATCATCTTAGATTAAGGCTCTAATGAATAGCCTTTGTTTTCGACTTCTAAATCACATATGTGGAGACCACAAACATATCCATTTCATCCTTCTATTAGTGCTATTTGATTCAATGTATGCAAGGTGTTCTTATTCCTCTTGGCCTCTAGAGACATGCTCATTCTTTCTCATATGAACTGTATACACTTTTAATTAACCAACAATTTGGCTCTCACAGATATTTTCCTCTTCTTCCATCTATTGAGGAATGTCCCACATTCAGAGTTTATCCATGTACTGCTGTTGTGCTCTGTGCTTATCCTTTGAAAATAACATTGTTAACTCAAGGCTAACCTTTACTCATTGCTGTCTCTGCACACAAAATGGTTTTAATGTGTCTCCTGATTCTTGCAGCCTCAACCCGTCTCTGATGTAACCTGGTTATGTTCAACGTGAGCCAGCATCCATTTTCCTAATATGGCCGTCCTCACCATTTTATATATTCCTCTATAGCAAGCTTCTATACGTTGTCTTTCTACTTTGCATTATGGCGTATTTACAATTATTGGTCAGTAAAATGCTTTATTTTCTTTAGATCCATGGTTACTTTAGCTTTAGGTACGCATTACTCTGAGTGCTTCAACCTCATTGTTACTTAGTATTTTCATATCATTTCAACCTAGGTTCATATATCTCCTTCATAACACTGCTTTGTCCTGGTCAGATTTGACTTTAACGTCCATCCATAGTATTCAGTGATGCATTCTGACATCTTGGCAGGCAACATCCTTTGATGTAGTATTCTTCAATGCAACATAACCTCGTTCTCCACACACACACACACACACTATCAGTTATAGTTGTGGGACCCCCATACAAAGACGACTGGTGCTCAACCCATGATTTAGCTTCCACATGATTTTCTCTGTGTGTCTTTACTAGGGATGTAACGGTATAACGGTATACCGTTAAAGATACCGTGAACCACTTAATTGAACAATAATAACTGTCACATTGTTTATACCGTTATACCGTTCATACCGTTAAGTGTGCTTTTCAATCTGATTTGGAAAGGCTGCAGTAAGCAATTGCTGTGCAGTCTTGGTTTTGCACTGTTGGATGTGCCGTCTACCAAGTAGTTTCAGTTGGAGCAGTTTTTAATGCCATTCCATAAACCACACGTGCCTTACACAAAATCAATATGTTAGCAATAGGAAGAATAGATACAGTGCCAAGAAGGAATAGGGTTTACTTTGGGGTGGCGGCTTTGGGGTTTATATATTTATAATGGATAATATTCTCTAAACATATGGCAATGGGGGATTTCGCTGGTTCTATCATTGAATTTACATATAATAAGTCACACTGCGAAATTCACTCATCTCTGGGGGTATTCCCTGCTGTCATACCAAAGGGTAACATGTCAGTGATTACTGAACACCTTTTGGCCCGCAAGTAAACTAAAGGCTTTAACGTAAAGAGAAAGTGCATGTGTGTGTGTGTTTGTGTGTGTGTATGTGCACAAGCGTATACTACCTCCATTGATCTGTGGCATGCAGGTTATCAAGATGGCAACATGTTCATCTTCACCAGTAGCCAGTGGGGAAGCAAAAAGCCTAAATGACCACTTAAGAAAAGCTATTCAGTTTGCTTTGCCAGTTGCAGCAGGCCTCCACCCCACCCCCTCCTCTCCACACGTGTGTTTGTGTTTGGTGGAAGCAAGGCATTTCAGTGGAAAGTATGTTGAAAAGCCCAATTCTGGCCCTGGGTGCCTGGTTTTGTTTGTGATGATACATCTGTCAATGTATGACCTTTTAGAAAATATTTGTTGAGATCAGTTAACTCCACCTGCTATACCGCGATAACCATGATATACCGTCATTTGGCAAGAAGGTTATTGTACCATCATAAAACGAATACCGTGACACCCCTAGTACACTTTTGAATTTTGGGCCTCTAGCTACAATCTTCCAGAACCGCTTTGAGTCCATGGAAGAGAAAGTAATCAATAGGTCTTCCCATGCTGAATTCTCCAAAACCTCTTTTCTAGACCTCACAGCATGTTTGTACTCAGCTCTAGCTTTGATCCTTCCACACTTTCAGTGCAAGGGTAAATAATTCTGTATGTCTGTATGAGTGCCTAACATCTCTCATACACTCGATGCGGTATAGGAACGATGCAGGGGGTCCCATGTACGGCTCATCTGTGACTGTTCCAACATGATGGAGACAAGGGGTGGTGATTGGCTGAATAGAGTATAGCTGCTCCTCTACAGCACAGCAAAGGGAACCTTGGTATTATCTTCTTAAAGGGGGATCCCAATAGCTCAACAGGTAGAGCATGGGTCTACCAGCTGCAAGGTGCTGTGTTCAAACCTCCTCGCATGCATGTGAAAGTGAAAGAACAGAGTGAGGTGCAAGTCAATATTGTAGGGGAACCCAATCGCTTAAAGGGAAAAGCAGGAGCATCAGCAAGATGCTAGCTTCAAGCCACCTCTCAGGTCATGTACGTGATATGGCAGAGTGAGGTAGAAGTCAAACTTTTGTGGTGAGCTTGAACCTCTGGTCTGGCAAAAGCAAAGACGTGCATTTTGGAGTCAGCCCTTTCCATCTTTGTGTCGGCCTTCCTTTCTTCGTCCTGCTAAAAAGCATGGCCCCCTTACAGGAGCACATGGTGAGATTACCATGCACAATCATAGATGCCAACTATTGGCAGTGGGCTATTGAGGGTCGCTTGGCATTGCCCACACCCCAATAGCTTGTGCTCAAATAATGTGCATATTTTGCAAATTGTTTGTTTTTTCCACCCACTTTCAGCCTCATGTTCGGGCTGCTGCAGAGCACAGTCTCTTTGATTGTCTACAGTGTGGGTCCAAGATGATGCTACTTTCAAAGATCTCTCTATCAGCATGGACTCCTATTGCTCTTAAAGGAGGATAATGTGTGATGTTCCAAATACTGGTGGTGTTTTAGCTGTATAAACTCTGAGTGCCTTTGCACCTCATGTGGTGGGGTTTTGATCTGTCGGTAAATCATTTATTTAACCGTCATATGATTTGGTTTGGTAATGTTGTTCAACTGGGTTGTGGAAAACGAAACAGTTTGCATTTCATTCTGCATTTAATCTGATGGAAGTTAGCAGGGTATATTTAAATCTCTGTGGGAATGTAAGGACAAAAATATAGTGTTGCATAAGAAGAATCATCATATGCAGTACTCAGAAATAGATTTAGGTTTTAGGAGGCAACTTGGGCATTTCCCCTAGGTGACATGACCAAACTTGCCTGGGATTTATACAAGAATCATTTGCACTTAGTCTACGATGTAGCCTATTCTCTCCTTCCTGAGAAGCTAGCATAGCAGCAAGGTTTGAAATAAGGTTTTAATGAGCAGGAGTTAAAGCCAGCTCCAAGGTGTCAGGCATCCTTTTGACGGGCTATGTCAGTTTTAGAATTGGCTCTTTTTTGCTGCTTTTAATGAAAGATGTTATGTTATGTTATGTTATGTTGTGTTATGTTACTTTGCATTTATATAGCACCTTATGTACCATTGGTATGGTCTGAAGGCGCTGGTAGGTTGAACGCCCTTGGGAACCGAAGTTCAAATCAGTAGAGAGAGTAGGGATAGTCATAGGGTGTGTGTGAGCACCGGATATGTGTGCAGCTGGTGTGGCATTCGTGAAGTAGCTGCTTCTTAGCGGTAAGTGTGGTGGTTGAGAGGTCAGTAGTATGGGTTCGTTCTGGCAGGATTTATCCAGACCGAATTGTGGCTGCGTTGGGCCTGAGGAGAACACCTGGCTGGGGGTTGTGAAACCAGCCGTGTTTAGTTAGAGTGATGGGGAGTTTGAGGCAGATGTTGGTATGAGAACAGCTATACCGAATGATGTCATAGTATCACTGTGTTCTATTTGATTGGTGGTGTAAAGAAGAGAGTAAGCGTGGAGATGTGAATATGGTGGTTTACTGTAGGTGCTTGAGATCGCGCTCACTCCAATAGTTCTATGAACTTCATCCGTTCCATGTAATCCGACTGTTCCGTGAATTACGACTGTTTGAAGCAATCAGGCCATTCCTTTCAAAGCTCTTTCAGACGTTCCACGTCCTCCAAACCATTCCATTCCAACGTCTCATCGTTCAGTGCGCTCGAACCTGCTCCGTGCACACCAACCCGCTCCATGCGCTCCAACCCGTTCCGTGCACTGCAACCCGTTCGATTTCCTCTCATCCGTTCCATGCCCTCCCATCTGTTCCATGCCCTCCCATCCGTCCCATGCACTCCCATGCCCTCCCATGCACTCCACGCACTCCCATCCGTCCCACGCACTCCCATCCATCCCACGCACTCCCATCCATTCCACGCACTCCCATCCATTCCACGCACTCCCATCCGTTCCATGCACTCCCATCCGTTCCATGCACTCCCATTCGTTCCATGCACTCCCATCCGTTCCATGCACTCCCAACACTCAATCCGTTTCATGACTCTGTTCCATGTATTCTGATTCGTTCCATGTATTCTGATTTGTTCTGTGTATTCCAAGTTCTTTTATGCGCTTCATCCATGCATTTCACCCGTACCATCTACATACTTCATATGTTCCATCAACATATTTCTCACGTTTCATCCACATATGTCTCCTGTTTGATCTACATATGTTGCCCGTTCGATCCACATACGTCACTCGATCCATGCAATCCCATCCGCTCCATGCACTCCCATCTGTTCCATGCACTCCCATCTGTTCCATGCACTCCCATCCGTTCCATCCACTCCCATCCGTTCCATGCACACCCATCCGTTCCATGCACACCCATCCGTTCCATGCACTCAATCCAATACATCACTCGATCAATCCACATGCGTCACCCGTTCCATCCACATGTGTCATTCATCCATATATGACACCCGTTTCATCCACATAGATCACTCGATCTATCCATTCCTTCCATACCTATACCTCTAAGCTAAAACTATTGCATTGTTTCTGCACTTCGGTGAGTGATTGTGCCTGCTAAGACCTCATTCGCTCTAAGCAACTCATTTGCTCTATGCTACTCATCCGCTCTACGCAACTCATCCATTTTACGCAACTCATCCGCACTAGGCGGTCATCAGTTGTATGCATTTGTCCATACTAGGCGAGCTTTGGGCACTCGTTCGCTCTGGTCACTTGTTCGTTTTATACCCGTGCACGCTCTGCGCATTCACCCGCTCTACGCACACGCCCTCATTACGTGCTCACTCGCTCTATGCCCTCACTCGCTCTACGCCCTCGCCCGCTCTACGCACTCACCTGCTCTGCGCACTCTCCCGGTCCCCGCACTCTCCCGGTCCCTGCATTCTCCCGGTTCCCGCACTCTCCCGGTCCCCGCACTCTCCCAGTCCCCGCACTCTCCCGGTCCCCGCACTCTTCCGGTCCCGGTACTCATCGGCTCCCAGCACTCATCTGCTCGATGCACTCGTTCTTTCCACGCACTCATCTGCCATATGCACTCATTAGCTCTACAAAATCGTTTGCTCATATGCACTCATCCGCTCTACACACTCATCCACTCAACGCACTCATCCGCTCAACACACTCTTTCATTCCACTTGCTTCATCCATTCTAACGATTTCATCCACTCCATTCACTTCATTCATTCATCATGCATTACATCCATTTCGTTAGTTTAGCTCTCGTTAGTGTATTCGATACCATTTATTCTTATTATCCGTTACACTGCTATGATCTCATTTACTCATTCAATTCTGTTTGTCCTTTTAGTTTAGCGGTTATTTCATGTCTATTTCCCGCATGGATCTTGATGTTGTATTGTTATTTCTCTTATTGGTATTCGAGATCTAGTAGTTTGTTGGGTTGGTTTCAATGAGAAGCTGTTATTCTGTTTGGGACAGTTTGCGTACGGGTTGGTTTCAGGAAAGTTTGCGGAAAGACATTAGATCTTCAGTTAGGCGGATGTGGGGTGGGAGTGCGTACCAAAGCGTGGGGGCCAAGGCTGAGAATGATGATCCACCAAACCTGACTGAGTTTGTCTTAGGTATGACTAGGAGGCCGGCTGAGCTTGATCTTAGAGTACGTGGAGGGTGATAGGGTCTAAGCTTGTCTTGAAGAAATTGAGGTCCAGTTTTATGCAATGCGCGATGAGAGATGCATAAGGTTTTGAAAGTCACCCTTCGGGCCACTGGAAGCCAGTGCAGAGTCTTAAGGGCTGGGGAGATGTGATCTCTCGGGCCGAGCACAAGTAGCAGTTTGGCTGCAGCGTTTTGTGCCCTTTGAAGTTTATTCAGTTGGTAAGCGTGGATTCCGAGGTAGAGGGGGTTTGCGTAGTCCAGTCTTGATATAACAATTGATTGGACGGCGGAGAGTCTGTTGGGAAAGGAGAGATATGGAAAGATGCACCTAAGGGTTTTAAGGTGGTACTGGCAGGACTTTGAGACGTTGTTGACTTGGCGCGAGAGTGTTAGGTCAGAGTCAAGGGTGTATCCAAGGTTTTTCACTGAGTTAGAGGGGGTCGGAGCGTTGCCCATGGCGGATGGCCAGGGTAGAGGGTGTGGAAGAAGTTCAGAGTTGCCACATACCATGATTTCAGTTTTGGAGGGGTTTAACAAGAGATGGCTTTGGGTCATCCAGATCTCTATGTCAAGGAGGCAGGCGGCGAGGTCAGTTCAGCAGTTTGGTTTTGAGTTCAGGAGTTTTAGAATTAGTTGAGTGTCATCAGCGTAGTTGTAACACAGGATGTTGTGTGAACGAATTATTAGTGGGAGGGTGATCAAGCAGAGATTGAACAGGAGGGCGGATAGGCATGCTCCTTGCGGGATCCCGTGTCAACTGGTCGGGCTTGGGAGGAATAGGTGGAGAGTATCGTTATTTGGTACCTATCTTTGAGGAATGAAGCTATCCATTTGAGGGTGGTTCCATGCATTCCTAGGGAGTGGAGTCGGTCGAGGAGGATTGACTGATTGATTGTGTCGAAGGCGGCGGATAGGTCAAGAAGGATTAATGCGGCGCATCCCGCGTAGTCTGCCGTCATTTTAAGGTCATTCCAGATTGAAGTTAGGGTGGTTTCAGTTCCATGACGGGCTCTGAAACCTGATTGAGTGGGGTCTAGGAGATTATTGGCTTCGACAAAGGCATTTAGTTGGGAGTAGGCGGTTTGGTCAATGAGTTTGGCAAGGAATCTGGTGTTTGAGATGGGGCGGTAGTTTTTGGGCTCGAGAGGATCGAGGGAAGGTTTTTTTATTAGAGGTTTGACATGAACTGTTTTGAATGCGTCGGGAAAGATACCCGAGGATAGGGAGTTGTTTATGATGGATCTTGCATGTTCTCCTGCGCAGGTGGTAGCTAAAACTTCTTTGAGGTTGTGACCGGACAAGGGTCTAACGGAGAACCGGGTGGTTTGCGGGCCGAGAGAAGTTTGTGAAATTGGTCTGGAGATATTGGACTAAAGGAGTCGAACGTTGATTTCGTGGTGGTCGCAGGCAGAGGGTTGGCCGGTATGGGGTAAGGCTTGCCTGGAGGATGTAAGAGAGCCCGTTTGGTGGCTAGAGCATTTGTTGTTTCGAAAGCCGTGGTGTAGAAGTGGAGCGACAGTGAATCGCACAGTGATTGTGAGGGGGTCGTAGTGCATGCTGGTTTGGTGAATTCGGAGATGATTTTTTGAAGTTCTTTGCTGGGGTTTTTGCAGTTTAGGATTCGGGAGTTGTAGTGGGCTTTTTTTGCTTTCTGGATTTCGGCCTTGTACTGATAAAAGTGACGGGCTAAGGTGGTTCTGCTCTCCTGGGTTTTGTCTTTCTGCCATTTGCGTTCTAGGTATTTACATAGTTGTTTAGTGGCCTTTAAATCAGGTGTGAACCATCTAGGGAACAGGTCACGGCGGGCTGAAGGTTTGCAAGAGGGTGTGATATGCATGAGTGAGGTGTTGAGTCAAAAGCGTTGGGGGTTAGTTGTTTGAGTTGACAGGTAGGTGGTGGAGATTGAAGGAGTGCATCGGCGAGGTCAGGGGTGAGCTGAAAAGTTGCCGGGTTTCGGGTGGGAATGGATGGATGCATGTGTTAGGGTGATTGGGTTTGGCATGGGGGATTTCAAGGTGAGGTGTGGGCGGTTAGGAGTTCAGTTGCAGTTTGTGAGAAATTGAGGGAGAGGGGTTTCAGGAAGGGGGAAGCGAGGGGGGAGGAAGGTGATCGGGGGAAAGAGGTGGTGGGTCGAGACAGGGGAGGCGAAGAGTGCTGGGAGATTGAGGGGGACCAGGTACGTTTCCTCTTTAGTGTCTTTGTTGCAATTGGTGTGTGAGAGAGGGTAGGGGGCTCAGAGGGTGAGAGGG
Organism: Ambystoma mexicanum; assembly: GCF_040938575.1. Lineage (NCBI taxonomy): Eukaryota > Metazoa > Chordata > Amphibia > Caudata > Ambystomatidae > Ambystoma > Ambystoma mexicanum. Next base: position 943,099,786 of record NC_090927.1, read on the forward strand.
ATGAGGTTTCTGTTCGTGCTAGGGCTAGGCGTGCAGTTTTTAGGGAGGGGAAACGGTGTGGTCGGGGGTAAGATGGTGGGGGTTTGTGGGAAAGGCGGGGGGGTTGCAGAGCGGGGTGCGCCCGGTGTGATGGTGAGGGGAGCGGGCATGATCAATGTAGGCTGGTCAGTGGTGGGGTTCAGGGGAGGAGTGAACTTAGGGTGGTTGGCTCGCCATCGTGCTCCTCTGGCTTGGTGTTTTGAAAGGGGGAGGGTAGGGGATGTGACGGAGGGTGGGATGATTTGGGAAGGGGGGAGGCAGTCAGGAGAGTGGAGGCGGTCTATAGTAGTCGTTTCTGGCAGACCCTGGTGGAATGGGTGTACTCATGGTTACTACAAGCCATTAGGTGTAGCTTCAGGAGCAATTTATACTTTATTGGACTTTATAAATTCAGCTAATTCACTGGGTGAGATTAGTCTTGGCTTCAGGGTGATATTATTCACTTATTCTAGGTTTTAGTGAACTAGGTGTAACTAGGCTGCAGATATTAGGTTGCTTTGTAGTGTAGCTAGTCCTTAGGATATGTTGATTAGGTGGCTTATTTAGTTGTAGCTACAGCAGAGTTACGCTGTTGGGTATGCTTTCTTCTAGCAGGTTGGACTACTGGTAAGCTATTAGGGAGGAATTGAATGTAGCAGCACTACAGGTATGGTTTTAGGTGGACTTTTAAGTGCAGTTTAGGCAGGCTTTATAATTGAAGTTCTAAATTTGATGGCGGAGCGCTATTAGGCCTACTTCTAAATTCAAGTTTTTGTACAGATAGGATATTAGGGATGCTACTATATTTAGCTAATAATTCAACGCTACTGGGTATTGCAGAGATAGGGATATTATGTACATAGAGAGGGTATTAGGCACACTTCCAGGTTCAATGTACACAGCGAGGATATTAGGCACACTTCAAGTTCAATTTGCACAGAGAGGGCATTAGGGATACTTCTGAGTTCAATTAGGGCACGTTATTAGGCACACTTCTAAATTCGGGTACACTATCAGGTCCACTTCTAGATTTAGCTTTGCGTACAGAGGATATTTAGGAACACTTCTAAATTCAACTTTGAGCAGAGAGGATATTTAGGGGCACTTCTAGATTCAACTTTGGGCAGTGGGGGTATTTAGGCACACTTCTAAATTCAGGTTTTGCACAGAGACGCTTTTAGGTACACTTCTAGATCATACTTTACATAGAGATGATATTAGACCATTAGGTACACTTCTAAATTCAACTGTACACAGAGATGATATTAGACTATTCGGTACACTTCTAAATTTAACTGTATACAGAGATGGTATTAGGCCTACTTCTAAATTCAATTTTGTACAGTGGGGATATTAGACTATTAGGCAAACTTCTAAATTTTACATTGCATAGAGATGATATTAGGCACACTTCTATGTTCAACGTTGGACAGAAGGGATATTTAGGCACGCTTCTAACTTCAGGTTTTGCACGGTGAGGCTATTAGGGGTACTTTAATTTCAACTTTACATAGAGCATAAATCGGACACTATTCCAAATTCAACCGGGTGTACTATCGGGAGCTCTTCTTAACTCAACCTAGGGCACGCTACTAGGCACATTTCTAATTTCAACCTTGAGCGGGTAGACTATTAGGGACACAAGTCAGTTCGCCTGGCAAATGTTATTAGGCACAGTTCTAGTTTCAACTTTGTACGGAGAGGTTAATAGGCACACTTGTAAATTCAACTTTACACCGAGAAGAAATTAAGCACAGTTCTAAATTCTGCTTTACACATAGATGATATTAGGAGCACTTCTAAATTCAGTTTTGCACAGAGAGGTATTTAGGCACACTTCTAACTTCAAGTCTTGCACAGAGGGGCTATTAGGCACATTTCTAACTTCACCGGGTGCACGCTATTAGGTACACTTCTAAATTGAACTTTGCACAGAGAGACTGTTAGGGACACTAGTCAGTTCAACTAGGGCACGCTATTTGGCAAACTTCTCAATTCAACTTTATACAGAGCCGGTAATAGGCATAATTCTAAAATCAGCTTTTCACAGGGAGGTTAATAGGGAGACTAGTCGGTTCAACCCGGCACTCTATTTAGGCACGGTTCCACATTCAACTGTCACAGAGAGGCTATTGGGCACACTTCTATTCACAGAGGATATTGGGCACACTTCTGTAAGAGGATTCAATTCAACACTACAGCTAAGTCAGTGTCTAGTCTGGGATACTGAATGGAAACCCTTATTGATATATCTTTATGTCCAGTTCATGAGTTCTGGATGACTACCCCTATATAACACCCCTCTCTTAGAATCCCCCTGACCCCACTGAGCCAAGAAGTAGTTCTGTTTTGCAAGTTTAAAAGGTTTATTTGAGAAATAAAACAAAATATAGATACCACGCTTTTATAATAAATTAATAATCGATATCGCCCTTATAAATATAATGTTAATCAACAAGGGGTAATCTGACACTAGCACACTTCTTTATAATCAATGAGGAGTTGGTGTAGGATGGATAAAGTAGCAAAAATACTTTTATGATTTCAAGGGAAAAGCAATGACGAATAAAATGCAGTACAGAAATATTTGATATGATTTTAGCAAAAGATAAGATAATCACTTTTTCTCTGGCAATTCACCCCCCTCCCCTATGCAATGTAAGAAATGGAAGGAGATGGAAGTAACACACACAGTTCTCAGGAATGCAATCAAATACAATACGAAATTCAATTCCCACCCCAGCAAGCTTAGCGAAAACCGATATGAGTTTTAAAACACAGGCCCAAGTGCTTTGAATGTGGTGGCAATGAAGTGAGAAATATGCTGAAAATGCTTTTTATTCCCTTTAGGAGGTTCAGGGTGAGTGAGAGATACTTGGGATGAGCTCAGGCTCACTTTAGCAATGATTCAGGGATGGTTATTAAGAGGCAAACACATTTTTAGCAGAGGAAAGCAAAAAGCTGCTATCTTTTTACAGGTAAAGAAATCAGGCCAAATCGCAAATCGCGTCAAAATTCGTGAGTGCGTGAATCGTGATTATGGCAAAAGTATGAGGTGCTAGGTTCGTTGGAAAGCTGAGATCCTAAGCTTTCAGAGGAAAGTTAAACCAAGTTCCTAGGACAAACGGTTCCAGAGATATGAACGATTTTGTAAGGGTCGTTTTTCGGATTTAAAGTAACTCAAATTGACAAGTGACAGCTATGCAGCTGCAGAATTGACAAGTGACAATGGTGCAGCTTTACAAAATGACAAGTGACAACTTCTAGAAGGCAGTTCTGGTTAGATTAAAATAGTTTGGATTAGATTGTTTTAAACTAAGAGCTTATTTCTGTCACAATCTGACCTAAGTACTCACAATATATTTTGGAAGGACTGGACCTCGTCACGGATCTGATCAATCAGGCTAGCGGCACTTCATAGCGATCTGGTCTCTGGGTCTGCGGTTCTGCACAATCTGGTCTGGTCTGGTCTGGCACTGGTCTGGTCCGCCCGGATACAGCGGTCTCTGCACTGGTCCTGGCAAAAGTTCTTGGCAAGGGATTCAAGCAGCTCTCCCGGCTGTGAGTAGCTTGCAATGATTTGAGGCCTGCTGCAGAGAACTCAGCTTGTGGTTTTAGGCCTCTGATTTAGGTTCTAAAGTATAAGTTCTAGGTTCTGGAGTATGTAGCTGGAGTCAGTCGGGAACTGGTATCTTCTGGATGTTGTGTGGTCCGGCAAAACGCTCCGCAGCAACTGGATTTGAATGTCCTCTCTAGCTTCCAGTGGCTCTTTTTATGTCTTTTGAAAGTGGGTGTGTGCGCAGCATCACTAAGCCAGCCCCTCTCTCAACTGATCATTGGTCAAGCTTTTTTCTCTTCCTTGATAGGGGAAAGGAAATGTGAGTCATGGTGATGCTGTTTTATGGCCTGCAGAAAGGACACTCCCCTGTCAAATTGCACACAAATCTATATTTGACCCAAATACATATTCCACAGATACACAGTTGTTTGTCATTGCATACACACATCATGCATTACTGATGGGAGGCACTGTTCCGACCCTGGCGTTTCCAGGAGCTTGGGTAAAGAAATAGCAACTTTTTGCGCTTTTTAGTAGCTTTCCCCATGTCGGATTTTTCTCCAAATTTATACAATTGTGTGCAAGGCATGTGGGCATTTAGATAAGGAAGTGTCATATTTTTAACATGCATACATTTAGAGTAACAGCCTCTTTTCCGCTCGTAAACCCCCAGATCATACCACCGGGTCCTAAAACCTCTTAAAATGTGGGCAGAAAAATCACAAGAATTATGGTATCATTTAGATAATTTTGACAAGTCAGCACCATGAGTTATACATCTTTCTTAAAATCATATTCTGGCCAACAGGGGTGTGTCTTCCCAGGTCACATGGTGGAGAAACCAGTCTATCCACTTTCTTTAAGCTCAGCCTGTCCTCAGAGGGGCTGCCCCTCCCCGTTTCTGCCAAGAGGAAGCCCCCCCCAATAAACCATCTGCCTGAGTCAAGGAAGGGCTTTGTTCAAAAGGAAGCCATTTACGACCCCCCCAATAAACCATCTGCCTGGGCCCTTTGTTTAGTTTCCTGCAGTCCCCAGGTAATTCAATCAGAGAGTGTGTGACCTCCTCTTGGCAGGGGCAGCAGGATGCAGCCAGGCCTGGGAATGCATTTGTTGGGCAAGCCCCCACTCCTGTCGGGGGTAGCTGTCAGGCAGAATACCAGTTTTCTTAAACCAGGTTTCAGCTAAAATGTCACTTTTTGTTCCCCAGTTTAAGTCAATACAATTTTTACATATGCAGCTAGAATGCTGATTCTAAGTTCAAAACTATGACATTTTAACAGTTACAAACTATGTGACACTCAAAAGTAGGTCACTCGGTTAATTTAAACATTTCAATTTTTGTGGTTCTAATCCAGTTTCAGTTAGGCTGCTGACATGCATAGCTCAGCCAGTTTTGTTATGAACATTGTTTTGGGCTCTTCATCTTCCCAGATTGTGTATGCACACATACTTCATTCTGCCAGATGTCCGCTGGTGTTCAGTGCGATTTTTGAATGTGTTGCAATGTTTGAAAATAGGCATTTTGAGCTGGCATTCAGAGAAACCAAAGGTAATTTTAAAGCATTTTTGAGCTAACAGGCGCTGCTGTTTTACATTTGGCACCCATTCCACTCATGGCACCCTGGTCCATCATGCTCGCACTGGTAGGTGGCAAGTTAGGCAACCATTTTGGTGTACGCACAAACTGCGTGGTTCTCCTGGATTCTGGCGCACATGTGGGCTTTTTGGCCATCTTGGATTTTCTAAGCCCACAGCACCAAATGTTGCAGCATGAAAGCTCAAACGTGGGTCAGGACACCCAACAAGCCCCCCCCACGCGACTGCACTTTGAATTTGAGTCGATGGGGAGTCGGGTGCACAGAAGGTTTTGACCCACGCACTGGTATGTCCGCATAATCTTCATCCAATTCTGCAAATGGCACAGTTCAGCATCTTTTCCTCCATCCGGTACTGATCGATCGGTTCTCCTCGCCGGTCCTGATGGGAGGATTGGGCGGTGCCCTGGGCCCCTCGGGTCTCTGCTCCCGGTCTCCCGATCGTCCTCCTTGGCCAGTCTCCAGGTTTTCTTTCTCCTGGGCGACAAAGGAAGAGCGGCAATACGTATTCATGGACATTTCTCCCCCACCATTGATATAGTGGGGTGGCATATATATTTTAGAACTCAACAGATATGAACATGCACATTTTTTTAAATTAAGAGACAGGAACACATAAACTTGAGAAACACAGAATTTGATAGGCTATATGTAGGATATTTTAGGGTTGGAATTGAATTGCTCTGCAGCGCTACCCTCTGGGATTGCAGAGGACTCCTCCAGTTGTTGCAGAGTGTGCCTGGGATGGCAACACTTTAGCTGATTTATATGGACCCACTTGTCTTCCCCCTCTGCCAAACCGCCTTTGGGGATGCAGATCTTGTAGGCCACAGGGGAGATTTTGTCTATAATTTCAAACGGTCCCTTCCATGTAGGCAAGAATTTTCGCTGTTTGGCCTGGTTCCTTTGGAAATTGTATAGATAGACCCGATCACCCACCTTATATTCCTTTCGGGTAGTTTTTAAATCATAGTGGGTCTTCATGCTCTCGGCTGATCTTTCTAGATTCCGCTGAGCATAGGCAAAAGCATGCTGAAGGTGTTTCCTTAAATTTTCCACATACTCATGAGTTGTGGAGGCATTTATCAACGTTTGCTCTCGGGTTCTGTAGAGCAAATGCTGGGGAAGCACCATCTTGCGTCCAGTCATCAACTCAAATGGTGACATTTTGGTTGCAGATGAAGGGGTAGATCTGATGGCCATTAGGACCAGAGGTAATCGGATATCCCAACTTGGCCCAGAATCTGCCACAAACTTTTTTAAGATGCTCACAATTGTCCGGTTGTAACGTTCCACTGCTCCAGAAGAAGCTGGCCTATAAGCAATATGTAGCTTTCTTTTGACCCCCAGAATCTCCGACATCTTTGTCATTACTTCACTGATGAAGTGGCTACCTCTGTCTGACTCAATCCTTTGAGGTAGACCAAAACGGGAAAAGATGTGGTTAATCATCAGGGCAGCTGCAGTTTCTGCCTTGCAATTTGGGGCTGGGAGACATTCCACCCACTTGGTAAACAAGCATGTCACTGTCAACATGTACTTATTCCCCCTAGCAGAGCGAATCACGGGGCCTACAAAGTCAATTTGCAAATCTGACCATGGGAGTGTCATTCCCCTCTTTTGGAGAGGTGCCCGGTGTGTGAGGGATGTTGGCTGAAATTGTGCACACACAAGACAACCCTTCAAATATTAGTTACGGTCTTGGCCCATGTGTGGCCAGTATGCAACCTCTCTTAAGATTTCCAGTGTTGTGTGAAACCTCCTAAGACCGGCGGTGGCCGCATCATGGGCGTGACTTAACATCAGGCTTCGGAATGAGGTAGGAACCACCCACTGATCATGGCCAGCTTGGGATTTCCTTACCAACAAACCGTCTTGGATTCGGAACATTTTTGGACATTTCATCAACACTCTTAGGTCCTCTTTCCCAATGTAATCGGTATCCTTCAGGGGAAAGTTCTCAGGGTCCTCAAGGTGTTGGTAAAACTTACCAATAATTGGATCCCCCTTCTGAGCTGTAATCAAATGAGCATCAGGGGTCTCCTTGCTCCATTAGGCAGTTGAAAGATCATTGTGAGCATTTGTCTGGGACCTAGTGATAGCAGTGACCTGGATTTCCCCCAACAGGGACTCTATTTCGATTAGATCCCCTTGGATGGCCCCGGTTTTGGCCAGCTGATCAGCTAAGTCATTTCCAGTTTTGTCTGGTCCCTCTACTTTGGAATGACCCTTGATCTTTGTCCAGTAGATGGTCATCCCATTCGATGTGACCAGATCATCAATGTTTTGGATTAATTTACCATGTTTCAAGGGTTTGTTATTAGCACATAACATGCCTCTGGTTTTCCAATTAACCAGGTGCTCCACGAACCCGTTCCGTACATAATCCGAATCGGTGATTATGACCAGTTCGTGGAGTTGATATTGGAAAGCAGTGAGGATGGCCTGATGCACAGCCATCAACTCTGCCACCTGACTACTTCGGGGACCAATTTTGTATCCAGCGGAGGGTTCTGGAAACTCCTTCACCCAGGCATTCCCTATGCCGGCCACCAGTTCTTTCTCCCCGTTGTTGTCAACATGGTACGAGCATCCATCGACATAGACAGTGGGCTTTCCCTCACACTTGTCTTCTTCAAAGACTTTGTGTGGGGAATTAAGGTATGCCTCCGTGTTGTCCTTGATTTTTAGACTTTCGTCCTCAAGACAGTTTTCTCTGGCACAATCATGCAAGTCAGCCAGACCTTGCGCGAGGGGACTCTTCTTGTTTTGGCCATATCTGACCTCCACAGGAAAGCCTTGCATTGACAGAATCCAGGAAGTAATTCGGGAATTACTCACATTTCCGGCCCAGATTCTGTCACTTTGGAGATATTGCAGAGGCTGGTGTGGAGTCTCCACTATGATGTGTTCCCCATGGATAAACAGGCGGTAATTCTTCAATGCCCTCACCGTTCCCAGGAGTGCCTTCTCACAATCGTTGAATTTTTCCTCCACAGAGGATAAAGTTTTGCTCGCATAGGAGATTACTTTATTGACCTTGTCATGCTTTTGGTATAATACTGCCGTCAAGCACGTATTAGAGAACCCTGTCTCCAGGAAGAACTCATTGTTTCTGACAGGGTAAGCTAGGCAGGGCGCTTGTGAGAGGCTTCTTTTGAGTTGTCTTACTGCCTCGGCTTGTTCTGGACCCCATTCCCACTTGACCCCCCCTTCAGGAGATGAATCAGGGGTCTGGTGATCTCTGCGTAGCCCTCAATGAACTTTCTGCTATAATTAGTCAGTCCAAGGAGGCTCCTTAGTCCCCGCAGAGTTGTGGGGTCTTTCAGTTTCTGAAGTGCTTCCACTTTCTTTTCCTGGGGACAGAGACCCTGAGGAGTAATCTCATGCCCCAAGAAATTAACACAGGTTCTACACCACTGTGCTTTCTGAAAGGAAAGTTTTGCTCCGGCGGCCCTCAACTGGGTCAGAACATAACGGGTCTCCGCTATGTGTTCTTCCACAGAGGAACTTTTGATGAGGACATCGTCTACATAAGCCAGGTTACCCCTTGCACCCTGGTCGGGCATGGCCTTGTGTAGGAAAATGTTGAATTCATTGCCGGAGTTGAGGTATCCGAAGGGAGTCCGGGTCCATGTGTACTGCTGGCCCCCAAAGGTAAAAGCCAGCTTGTATTGGTCCTCCCAACTAACAGGCACAGTCCAGTATCCATTGGTCAGGTCTATGCAGTGAATACCTGTGACCCATGGATCTGGGCCAGCCCTTGGTCAATGTAGGGCAAAGGCCATCAGGCAGTATGGACCTGTTTGTTGAGCTCCCTGAGGTCAGCGCAGAGTCTCCACTGGCCGTTTAGCTTCAATATTCCCAGCACCGGGTTATTGAAGGTGCTGTGAACTGGACGGATTATTCCCCGGCACTCCAGGTTCTTAATTATTTCAGTAAGGGACTCCATTGATGCGAGAGTCAAGCGATATTGCTTCACAAACACTGGAGTCATGCCAGGGTCCGTGGGGATTGTTGTTGTGTGGATATCGGTGCGGCCACAGTCATATGAGTCTACCGCAAAGAGATCTTGGAAATCCAAGAAAACTTGTTTCAACTTTTGCTTTTGTTCCAGAGTCACACAGGCATCAGCTAGGTTGACTCTCTCTTCCACCATCTGCCTGAAGCCTGGAAAGACTTCTGGTTTGGCTATCTCAGCGGCCTCCTCCAGCTGGGTGGAGAAGTCCCTGGTCAGAGTGCTGATTTGGACTGGAGGCCTCAGGTGGGAAAGGCAACCCTCATGGACCTGGAAAATCACCTCATCCCTCCAGAAGTCACAAGTCACATCTTCCTTACCATAAGGGCAGGAAGTGTACACCAGGAAGTTCCCCCCAGGCCGGGTAAAAATCCTGTTTGGTGTTGTATTGTCATCACTGTCACTGTCAAAACAGTCCTTGGGGATTGGTCCTAACAGTTCATTTCCTAAATCAATGGAAAAATGTTGGTCATCAACCGCCATTCCAAAAATGGTGCCTGCGGCTAGAGTAATACTCTTTAAGTCGCTGTTATCCACCTTTATTGGAATGGTGTCATGTTCTATGTTGACTGATGGTGTTGGGTTTACCCCTAACCCTTGCTGTTGGAGAGAAGCGTTTAGATGTATGTAAGCATCAGGGTTTTTCAAATGTTGTCCTCTTTTAACTTTCACTTCCAGGGAGAATTGTCGGGTCCTTTCTGGGATGGTGACTTCCTCTTTAATCTGAATTTCAACTGCATAAGGTAGCAATTGAGCTGACCTAAATGCTTTTTCTGGATCATCAAAGCCCATGGGATTATCCGCTAATCGGGACCAAGCTTTGAAGTTTATTAGGTCCAAACTAATGGCAAAGCGATTGAGAATGTCACTGCCTAAGTAAAAGGCGGCAGTGACGTCTCGCACGACCCAACAATTATGTACTATGCTCTTGTTGCCAATGGAGATTTTGAGCATACAGCTGCTTGGCAGGAGCTGTTTGGAATTAGGTGCTTCCACGTCCATTTCCCATTTGTCTATCAGTTTGAAGGTGGGAATGGCTGGATCTTTTGGGAGTTGGCGGAACATGGCTTCGCTGATGAAGCTCTTACCGTTGTTCACGCACACTCGAGCGAGAACAGAGTCCTTCCCATCATTTAACTGAACAGGGATGAACAACTGCTCTCCAATTTGCTGAATATCAGCCAGGCTCTGAGTTGATTTCACATCTTTCTGAACTATAGGAGTGGGAGTTTCTGATTGTGGATTAGTAAAGAATTTCAGGGTGTTTCCTTCCAGTGTGGAATACCACCTTAAACTGGAAGGACGGTTGATTTTCAGAAATAGAGAGGACCCCCCATCACCAGTCTGTTGTCCTACTGCTATTACTGTCACGTCTGGAGTTTGGTTGTTCTGGAAGTGAAATTCTACTTGGTCAGATTTTTGTTCAACCATGTGGCAGGTGCCGTTTAAACTAACATGGTTGACACTCTGTTTTAATTTTATTGGTCGGCTAGTCTGGGTCCAGAGGACCTTGTTTACACAATCTGTTAGGGGTGACAACCTTCTCAGGAGGTCATTCCCTTGTAAACAAGGGGTGCCCTCTGGAGTCACTACTATGACCGGGTGTTTCACCTTGTGTCGCCCAATTTTGATGTCCAAATCTGCAGTCCCCTCGACAGGAATTTCCTTCCCGTCAAAGTTCTGCAGTTGTCCAGGAAGAGAGGTGAGAGGAATACGGTAATTCTCCCCCCTTCCGGCATTTAGTTGCTCAAAGGCCCTTTTGGACAGAAGGGTAGCTTGGGATCCAGTGTCCACCAGTGCCAAAATTGTACCCTGCCCCTGTACTTGTACTGGGGCATAGTATCTTCCCTCCTTCTCCTCAAGGGGGCACAGATAATGCACATTTTTGGACAACTGGTGGGCTAACTTTCTGGTTTTGGACATTGCTAGCGAAGAGATTTGGGCAGAATTCTGTGGAGAGCCTGGGGAATCTGAAAGAAAAAGTTGGAAACTGGAGATCAGAGCCATTGTGGGTTCCCCTGGTTCCGGTTCTGGGCCGCCCCCCCTTTTTGGAGGCAGTCACCAGGATGGGTTTGAACCAGGGGATTTTGGTATTGTCGGTTCTGGGATGAGATGATGGGCGGCGGTAGCTCAGTCTCTACATCTCCCCAGTCTGAATTGGCATCCCTTGGGAGCCATTTTTCCTTGGGAGGAGTTCCCCCATCTCTGAAGGAGAAGATCCTTTTCCCAGGATCTTCTGAGGATCCCTCTCCCTCAAATTGGAAGACCTGTACCTCCTCCACAAAGTGGGTCTGTTTGGGTCCTTTGTTTCTCCTACCCCCCCTCTGCTCCTTGGGAGGCAGGCTTTCAGGGGCAGGAGATTTTGTTTCCGGTTCCTGGTTTTCCAGGGCTGTTTACAAGTTGGGAAGGAAGCTTCCTCCAAGGCTTTACACCCCCCTTCCCCTTGTGCCTCCTCCCTGGGAACCGGTGGGTAATCGGGGTGCTGCCCCCGTCATTGTTCTGGAGCACCAGGTACCGAGTTTGGGGCATTCTGCGGTGGCATGCTCATCTGAGGGTTCTGTTGAGCCCTCAGTATGTGACCCAGATCTCGTGCCATATTTTGGACCTGGCGCTCAAGTTGTGAAACCCACTCAGGCTGATACGGGGCTCTATTTTCTCCCCTGGGCTGATCCCGGGAAGGGTAGCTATCCCTTCTCTGGTAGTACCCCTGGTTGGGAAGATTTTGGTGCCCCTCCACCCTTGGCCTCCCCTCTCCCGGATTAGGTTGCCTGGGCTCAGGGAATTGGGGAAAGAAGGATGGATGATTTTGGGGCTGGAAATTGGGTGGATACCTGGGGAAAACGTTCTGCCCAGGATTTGGTGAATTTCTGCCCTCCTGGGGGAAGTTAGGAGGGAAGTTCCCCGGGTCAGGTGCTTGGCTGGATCCCCCCCTTGGGCTGGAGGAGTCCACACATAACCCAGGATTGGTCGGTTTCCCTTGTAGCGGGGACTTACATAATCAGGGGGGCGGGGGACCCCATTTGTGGGACTACCTCCTCGACTCCCTGTCAGTGACTGGGCCGAGGGCCTTCTGGGCTGTGAATTATTTTGTGCAGGCAGGTTTTTAGGCCCCCCCACCTCCAAATCTAAAATGGGGGCAACCTTTACCTCTGCCACCTTGGCAGCAGCAGGGGTGCTGTTGGTTTTGGGGTTTTTCGGCGCGTTATTTTTATTTTCGATAGGCTTCTGCACCTCATAGATCCGGGTAGCCTGTTCAATGACCCAGTCTAAAGGTCTTTTCTCATGAAAATCTCTCACGAGCTGGGTCATTATATATTTAGGGAGAGCATGGAAAAATGTATTGACAAACTCTTTGCTGTCTGTGCGCACTCTTCTGGTGGTCTGCGCAAAAGCACGCTTTAATTCTTGCACAAACTCTTGTGGGGCCTGATCCTCCCCACATTTGCAAATTGTAGGCTGCCTTGCGAGCCTCTTGGGGATTTCTGTGCACAGAAAAATGTTTCAAGATGGCCGCCCTGTATGTGGACCACCTTGAATGATTTTGGTCCTCCAGCCCCGCAAAGAAACTGGAGTACTCTGGTGAGAAGGTCCACTTTACATATTGAATACAGCTTTGGCTGTCCTTCAAATGAAAAGTCTCCATCATTTGCTCAAACAGCTCTAAGTGTTCCCAAACAGAATACTTGGCGTTCTTATGATAAGGCGCGATAACACTCCTTATTGCCTTTATTTGCTTCAATGGGTCCTTAAGCAAGGCCCTTTTTGCCTTATTGGCCTTTTTGGTTCGGGTAACCCTGGTCCATTCATCCTCTGACTCAGAGGCACTGCTCCCAGAGGTTCCCGTCTGATCTTCCAGGTTTTCCCGGATTCTGCAAGCCTGGTAATGGCTGGCAGAATGTGGGGACCTGGTCTCATGTGTCCTGCGCCGTTCAGAGGAGTCTTCAGATTCCTCCTTGCTGCCAGGATTTGCTGGGTATCCCCCCCACTGACCTAACTGGGCAGAAGTTTTCAGGATGCCCTTAATGGGCCTACTCTCCTGGGGTTCCCCACTAAATTGCACTGTGCTTGGGTGCCCATACCCGGATGCCCGCCCCTCCATTCCTGGGAGGTACTGGCCTATGAGCCCCATACTTCTGGTTGGATAGTAATCTGCCATCCCTGTGGCCCGGTGCTCATGTGCGCCAAGGGACATGGGGTTGGCAGAGTCCAGGGACTGAGAGATATGAAGGCCTCTGGTACTAGGGCTCCTGAGGTTATGCTCAGGAGTCTCCCTCTCCCAGCGAACCTGGTCTCTATCCGCCCCTGCTCCCTGTTGCAATGCAAGAGCCTGCACTTTCAGTTCCTCAGTTAAGGCCTTACTAGACTCTATCAGTCTCTCCTGCATCGCTACCTGTTGCTGGAGCCTATCATTGTGCTGACAGAGAGCCTCATTTTCTCTCTGTGCCTCCTGATTGGTCCTGGAGTACTGGGCCAGTCTCTGCTGCAGAAGGGTTACCTCCTGAGCTGGGTCCCTATTGGCCTGCTCCTTTCTTGCCAGAGCATCCTCCACCCTCCTGGTGTGCTCTAACAAGTTCTGGTGTTCTTTTTGGAGGTCACCCAGTCCCTGGAGGGCCAGGTGATTTTCTTCCACTTTCCTTTTTAAGTGGCAGACTTCCTGGCCTAAGGTATCCCTTTCCTGACTAAGAGTCTGCATCTGTGCCACCAGGTCATCCCTTTGCCTTTGGAAGGCACCAGCTTTCTGGTGTTCTTCATCAAACTCTGCCTGGGTATCCAGGTCTTTCAAAATCAATGTATTGCTTTCCTCTTTCTCTCTGTCTAGTTGGATTTGCAAGGTGGCTACCTGCTCTGTGCATGCCCTGTTGAAATTGATCTGTTGCTCCAGCATTTTCTGGCTCTGCAGTAAGGTGTCCAGACTGTCTTGGTGCTCCTTCTGCAAAGCCAGAATTCTGGTATCCTGGTCCGTCTTTTCCTGTTGCAGGATATCCATATCCTTCTTTATTTTAATGATGTACTGTCTACTCTCATTTTCGGACTCCTGGCTTCTGTGCAGCCTCTGCTCAGAAGAGTCCAGATCAGATTGGGCCTTCTGTAATGCCAGCAGTTGCCTACTTGCCAGATCTTGGACTTCAGCACATTTGTCCTGCATGGCTCCCATATGTAAATATAAATATGCCGCTACCCTGGCAATCTTGTTGTGCTCATCCTTGGCCTTAGGGGCCATATATAGTTCACTCAGGGCCACATGTAAGGGACCCTGGTCTCTCCATGTATCTGACCCTGTTTCAGTGATCTGGGGTGCGATTGCCTGCAACCAGACCGTCTGGTCCTGATGAGTCCATTCGCCTCTCACAAATAGCTTATGTAAGAAGTGCTCTCTGGCTATTTTCATATCTACCAAGGTCGTCATTCTGGAATTTGAGTTCCTTCCTGACTTACAGAAGTTTGTATTTTATTTTTGCAAAACAGACCTTTCCCTTAGAGCGTCCTTTTGAGGAGTGCTTTACAGTGTAACACAGCGTGGTGATCCGACCGGATGTATGTATCTTGTCAGTTAGCACACTGTATTAATCTGCACAAGTGATAGATCTAATCCGGAATCCACGGCTACGAGCCCCCAATTTGTAAGAGGATTCAATTCAACACTACAGCTAAGTCAATGCCTAGTCTGGGATACTTAATGGAAACCCTTATTGATATATCTTTATGTCCAGTTCATGAGTTCTGGATGACTACCCCTATATAACACCCCTCTCTTAGAATCCCCCTGACCCCACTGAGCCAAGAAGTAGTTCTGTTTTGAAAGTTTAAAAGGTTTATTTGAGAAATAAAACAAAATATAGATACCACGCTTTTATAATAAATTAATAATCGATATCGCCCTTATAAATATAATGTTAATCAACAAGGGGTAATCTGACACTAGCACACTTCTTTATAATCAATGAGGAGTTGGTGTAGGATGGATAAAGTAGCAAAAATACTTTTATGATTTCAGGGGAAAAGCAATGACGAATAAAATGCAGTACAGAAATACTTGATATGATTTTAGCAAAAGATAAGATAATCACTTTTTCTCTGGCAATTTACCCCCCTCCCCTATGCAATGTAAGAAATGGAAGGAGATGGAAGTAACACACACAGTTCTCAGGAATGCAATCAAATACAATAAGAAATTCAATTCCCACCCCAGCAAGCTTAGAGAAAACCGGTATGAGTTTTAAAACACAGGCCCAAGTGCTTTGAATGTGGTTGCAATGAAGTGAGAAATATGCTGAAAATGCTTTTAATTCCCTTTAGGAGGTTCAGGGTGAGTGAGAGATACTTGGGATGAGCTTAGGCTCACTTTAGCAATGATTCAGGGATGGTTATTAAGAGGCAAACAAATTTTTAGCAGAGGAAAGCAAAAAGCTGCTATCTTTTTACAGGTAAAGAAATCAGGCCAAATCGCAAATCGCGGCAAAATTTGCGAGTGCGTGAATCGTGATTACGGCAAAAGTATAAGGAGTAGGACGAATGGTTCCAGAGATATGAACGATTTTGTAAGGGTTATTTTTCGGATTTAAAGTAACTCAAATTGACAAGTGACAGCTATGCAGCTGCAGAATTGACAAGTGACAGTGGTGCAGCTTTACAAAATGACAAGTGACAACTTCTAGGAGGCAGTTCTGGTTAGATTAAAATAGTTTGGATTAGATTATTTTAAACTAAGAGCATATTTCTGTCACAATCTGACCTAAGTACTCACTATATATTTTGGAAGGACTGGACCTCGTCACCGATCTGATCAATCAGGCTAGCGGCACTTCACAGCGATCTGGTCTCTGGGTCTGCGGTTCTGCACAATCTGGTCTGGTCTGCACTGGTCTGGTCTGTCCGGATACAGCGGTCTCTGCACGGCTCCTGGATCTCTGCACTGGTCCTGGCAAAAGTTCTTGGCAAGGGATTCAAGCAGCTCACCCGGCTGTGAGTAGCTTGCAATGATTTGAGGCCTGCTGCAGAGAACTCAGCTTGTGGTTTTAGGCCTCTGATTTAGGTTCTAAAGTATAAGTTCTAGGTTCTGGAGTATGTAGCTGGAGTCAGTCTGGAACTGGTATCTTCTGGATGTTGTGTGGTCCGGCAAAACGCTCCGCAGCAACTGGATTTGAATGTCCTCTCTAGCTTCCAGTGGCTCTTTTTATGTCTTTTGAAAGTGGGTGTGTGCGCAGCATCACTAAGCCAGCCCCTCTCTCAACTGATCATTGGTCAAGCTTTTCTCTCTTCCTTGATAGGGGAAAGGAAATGTGAGTCATGGTGATGCTGTTTTATGGCCTGCAGAAAGGACACTCCCCTGTAAAATTGCACACAAATCTATATTTGACCCAAATACATATTCCACAGATACACAGTTGTTTGTCATTGCATACACACATCGTGCATTACTGATGGGAGGCACTGTTCCGACCCTGGCGTTTCTAGGAGCTTGGGTAAAGAAATGGCAACTTTTTGCGCTTTTTAGTAGCTTTCCCCATGTCGTATTTTTCTCCAAATCTATACAATTGTGTGCAAGGCATGTGGGCATTAGATAAGGAAGGGTCAGATTTTTAAATGCATACATTTAGAGTAACAGCCTCTTTTCCGCTCGTAAACCCCCAGATCATACCACCGGGTCCTAAAACCTCTTAAAATGTGGGCAGAAAAATCAAAAGAATTATGGTATCATTTAGATAATTTTGACAAGTCTGCACCATGAGTTATACATCTCTCTTAAAATCATATTCTGGCCAACAGGGGTGTGTCTTCCTAAGTCACATGGTGGAGAAACCAGTCTATCCACTTTCTTTAAGCTCAGCCTGTCCTCAGAGGGGCTGCCCCTCCCGTTCTGCCAAGGGGAAGCCACTTTACGACCCCTCCAATAAACCATCGGCCTGAGTCAAGGAAGGGCTTTGTTCAAAAGGAAGCCATTTACGTTTAGTTTCCTGCAGTCCCCAGGTAATTCAATCAGAGAGTGTGTGACCTCCTCTTGGCAGGAGCAACAGGATGCAGCCAGGCCTGGGAATGCATTTGTTGGGCAAGCCCCCACTCCTGTCGGGGGTAGCTGTCAGGCAGAATTCCAGTTTCCTTAAGCCAGGTTTCAGCTAAAATGTCACTTTTTGTTCCCCAGTTTAAGTCAATACAATTTTTACATATACAGCTAGAATGCTGATTCTAAGTTCAAAACTATGACATTTTAACAGTTACAAACTATGTAACATTTCGATTTTTGTGGTTCTAATCCAGTTTCAGTTAGGCTGCTGACATGCATAGCTCAGCCAGTTTTGTTATGAACATTGTTTTGGGCTCTTCATCTTCCCAGATTTTGTATGCACACATATTTCATTCTGCCAGATGTCCGCTGGTGTTCAGTGAGATTTTTGGATGTGTTGCAATGTTTGAAAATAGGCATTTTGAGCTGGCATTCAGAGAAACCAAAGGTAATTTTAAAGCGTTTTTGAGCTAACAGGCGCTGCTGTTTTACCTTTGGCACCCATTCCGCTCATGGCATCCTGTCAAGTTAGGCAACAATTTTGGTGTACGCACAAACTGCGTGGTTCTCCTGGATTCTGGCGCACATGTGGGCTTTTTGGCCATCTTGGATTTTCTAAGCCCACAGCACCAAATGTTGCAGCATGATAGCTCAAACGTGGGTCAGGACACCCAACACTTCTAAGTTCAAGTTTCACAGCGAAGCTATTGGGCACACTTCTAAATTCAACTTTCCCAGAGCGGCTATTGGGCACACCTCTAAATTCAACTTTCACATAGAAGCTATTGGGTACACTTCTATTCACAGAGGCTACTGGGCACACTTCTAAATTCAACTTTCCCAGAGCGGCACACTTCTAAATTCAACTTTCACAGAGAGGCTATTGGGCACACTTCTAAATTCAACTTTCACTGAGAGTCTATTGGGCACACTTCTAAATTCAACTTTCACAGACAGGATGTTGGGCACGCTCTATTCACAGAGGCTATTGGGTACACCTCTAAATTCAACTTTCACAGAGAGGCTATTGGGTACAGTTCTATTCACAGAGGCTATTGGGCACACTTCTAAATTCAACTTTCACAGAGAGGCTATTGGGCACACTTCTAAATTCAACTTTCACAGAGAGGATGTTGGGTACGCTTCTATTCACAGAGGCTATTGGGCACACTTCTAAATTCAACTTTCACAGAGAGGCTATTGGGCACACTTCTAAATTCAACTTTCACAGAGAGGCTATTGGGTACACTTCTATTCACAGAGGCTATTGGGCACACTTTTAAATTCAACTTTCACAGAGAGGCTATTGGGCACACTTCTAAATTCAACTTTCACAGAGAGTCTATTGGGCACACTTCTAAATTCAACTTTCACAGAGAGGATGTTGGGCACGCTATATTCACAGAGGCTATTGGGCACACTTCTAAATTCAACTATCACAGAGAGGCTATTGGGTACACTTCTATTCACAGAGGCTATTGGGCACACTTTTAAATTCATCTAACACAGAGAGGCTATTGGGCACACTTCTAAATTCAACTTTCACAGAGAGGATGTTGGGCACGCTCTATTCACAGAGACTATTGGGCACACTTCTAAATTCAACTTTCACAGAGAGGCTATTTGGTACACTTCTATTCACAGAGGTTATTGGGCACACTTCTAAATTCAACTTTCACAGAGAGGATGTTGGGCACGCTCTATTCACAGAGGCTATTGGGCACACTTCTAAATTCAACTTTCACAGAGAGGCTATTGGGTACACCTCTAAACTCAACGCTCACAGAGAGGATGTTGGGCACGCCTCTATTCACAGAGGATACTGGGCACACTTCAAAATGCAACGGTTAGTTTCATGCTTCATGGATGCAACTATATCACAGACATGTTTGCAAATGCAAACTTCTAAGTGTAATGATACCACAGTATGAAGATTTTACAATGGTTTAGTTTCTAGTTTGAGTGGTAGGGTAGTATGGTGGGAAGTAATTGCTTCTGACCCTGCCTTTGCCACACTTACTTCTTGTCAGCTTCTTGCTTCTCCTGCTGATACCTGCAGATACGAAGTGGAGCTATCACTGTAGGAGCCATCCTTTGCCTCGGGTCCTTAGCCGACGGGCTGCCAGGCAGAGGGCTGCCTTGGGAGGACCAGCAAAGAAACGGGGAGCTTCTCGTCTGCACCAATCAGGGCCAAGGAGGAGGCGTTCTGGCCAATCAGTGGAGGAAGAAGGCAGGAGGAGAGACAAACACAGAAGGGAGATGGTCTGGGAGGAGGGAGGGCTGCACGGGGTGGAAGCGGGCTGTGGAAACAACCAGAAGGGTCTGCAGGCACCAGAAATTAGGCCAAAGAGGGTCTTAGCAGGCACAAACACTCAACGTAGAGCAGGAACAAAGTGGGCAGCACGAGTGCAGCGTGGGCCGGTAGGCTCAGCTGCTCTGTGTTCGAGAGCCAATCAGGGCCAAGGAGGAAGCGTTCTGGCCAATCAGGGGAGGAGGGAGGAGTGAGGCGGGAGGAGAGACAAACACGGAAGGGAGATGGTCTGGGAGGAGCGAGGGCTGCACGGGGTGGAAGCGGGCTGTGGACACAACCAGAAGGGTCTGTAGGCACCAGAAATTAGGCCCACGAGGGTCTTAGCAGAAAGATGAGTAACAGCATGCAATTGATTGTGCATAAAGGTGGCTACTGGTGGTGAATGAGTAGCCTGCATGGTTTTTAAAGGAAGTGAGTGATTTTAGGACTTGATCTAGAATATTAAGCAGATCTCAGTCAGAGTTAATTGTTTATGTTACAGAGCATAAATGGCCTTACATGGAGTCTAACACAACTGAGGATTAAAGGAAGAGGGGAAACGTGCCAACTAAATTGTGATATCAGGTGGAGACAAGGATAGCATAAGTGGTCCTTCTGATCCATTTGTGTAGGTTTTGCTGGCTCAGCTTAACATGCATTTGGTATTTGGAATGCTTTAGCAGCCTCCGGTTGTCTTGTATTGTGTAATGTGTTACATTAGTGTTAAAAAGACGACGCAATATCCAGTTATCTTGGAGTGGTTAATGGGTTTGGAAATGGCAACAGTGTATTCAAATACATCTAAAAAGCCAAGAGTTGGCATATTTTCAGTGTTAAAGAGACGGCAGGAAGGTTCACAGCTGGAATATTTGGCCATGGCTATAGCGTTTACAGTAATAGCTTAGTAGAACTTAAGGTTTTCAGTAGGTGATCTGCCATAGAGTCTACAATTGTGCCTCTCATTTTGGCGCATCAGAGCATGGGCATCATCACGATCCAAATTCTTCCCCATAGTTGCAAATATATATAGATGTGGAGTTTCTGGCAACATCACATTGAGGTAATTTGTAGTTGGGAAGGTATGATCATATCAACATCCATTACCTTCGATCCATGATTAGTGTTGTAAGGTTGAACTACAGCAGCAAGTTCTTCCAAAAGGTGGGCTGTGGTTTGAGAGTGAAACATGGTGGCAGTGGGATCGATGGTGCGTATCACCATTATAAGGGATTATCATTGTTTTGCCGCACCGGAATGCGTTTACTGCAGGTCATTTATGCAGCAGAAAACAAACATAAAGGTTTTCTGGGGTTTCTGATGGTCCTGATGTAGCTGAAATGCCAAGCTCTGGTAGCAGCAACAGGGGTGGCTAGTAGCAAGACTGTTGATTCCTCCATAGACTTAAAAGTGTATGTATTCATCCTTCAGCAATTCCTGTGTTGACAGGGATGGTTAGTGTCGCCATCAGGAACTTGTCTAAGGGCAGGTGGGGCACATGTTTTTCAGTGTGTGTATCTTTGGACCTCCCACCCCCTTCCTCCCAGGCAATCAGAGCAGTGCAGCAAATTAATCAATACAGTCTGAGGGGACGGATGTAGCATTAATATTGAGGTAACAGAGGTTGTCTGTGTTCTTATTGTTTAGCAACCAGACCTAGGGAGATATGTTCCCAGTTCTTCACAATTTTCTTATGCTCAATAAGGAATTTGCAAGAACAGTCTGCGTTGCAGGAAGATACCAATAAGAGTAGTGGTCTTGAGGAGTGTCCTCTTATTTTAGTTGGATGTTGCAACAACATATACGTGTTATGACACATGCATGTGTGGTCCAGTGGGTGTCCATGGGATAGAATATATTTCCTCCTCCTGTTATATTATTAGAGTGGCTTGCAAAGATGGAGCATAAGGTGCAACCTGAGTTTCAGGATTATGTCTACTGTGGAGTGGTATTCTGACACATCCAACCCAGTATGGGGGAGTTATACAGTAATCCTTCATGTGCAAATCTCTGATTTGAAGTGGTGGTTACACGTGTTTCGACCCATGCAAGTGTTGTAAGGTTGGTGTCAAGGGGATGGAATGTATTTGTCCTAAGGAAGTAGTATCAGACTGGCTGGAAATGGTGAAAAATAAAGGGCAACTCCAGTTGCAGAAGTGACTGTGGCATATCTGTGCCATCAGTTCAGGGTCTCATTGATGTGAAGTAGTGGCGTATCCACCATGCAGCGGTATTAGTGGTTTAACCTGTTGCATAAGGGGTTCCTGTTGCCTTCCTTATATGGGAATGGTTTAAGAGTTTCTTCCTTATTTCTGCCCCCAGACTGGTTTGGTTAGTGGTTTTTAGATGATAATTTTGGCAGTGGTTTGCACTATGTAATTGATTGTCGGGACAGAGTGTATCAGAATAGCCATAAAGTCTGCCCATGCCTGGCCTGTTAAGCTATCAAAATGGTACATAACAATGTAAAAAGATGTTGGTGGAAAGCATGAAGAGGAAGTAGACCACTTCTGCATTGCTGCATTCTGGTGGTATGCTGACAGTTTCTGCGAAAGGGCTTCTGGTATAGTTCAAGCCCAATGTCGTTAATGGGCTTTTCAGAATGGATAGGCACCTGCTAGGAGGGTGGCAATATTAGGGTGACATGGTCGACCAGCCGACCAGCTGGAGGCCAAGCATTGATTCTGCATTAAGTATGAAAGCTTTGGATTTAACGGCCCTACAATGGTGGGTCAACCATCCAGGTGGCCAAGCATTCATCTCATGTGAAGTGTGGGATCTTGGGAAGGAGCTGCCCTATCACAGTGTGTGGGAGTATGAGAAGTCAGTATCGACAGGTGCCTGTACCCTAGCACTGCGGGAAGGCTGTCAGACAGTAGCCCAATCAGCCTGCTGGTGCTCTTGATGGGGACCTACATAATTGATTATGTAAATGTTTGGATCATGACCAAATGTTGAACTAGAGGAACTATGATTTTGCGGAATAGGCCAAAAGGACCGTGTCCAAATTATGGACCCCACCAAAAGACCTAAAACACATACCAGAAAAAGTACGAACAACCAAATGTTTTAACTGGGTCTTGGGTCTTTTGGTGGGGTCGGTAAAAAAAGAAACACAAAGGCTGCGGGGGCTGCGGGGTGTCCCTGCAAAACCCCGCTCACTATACTATACAGTATAGTGAGCGGGGTGTTGCAGGGCCACCTCCGCAGCTCACCCAATCAAAAGTAAAAAAAAAAAAAGAAAAGAAAAGGGCCCTGTGGCGCCGGTTCCTGGTCACGGAAGTGAAAGGGAACCAGCTTCGCAGGGACACAGCGTGTCGGAAGGTAAGGTAAGTAGAGGGGTGGGGTGTGTTGCGTGTGTGTTGGGGTGGGATAGTGGTGTGGGTGGGGGTTTGGGTAAGGGTTTGCGCACATCGGGAATGTTCAGGGGAGAAATTACAGGAGATTATTTCAACCAAATAATCTTCAGTCATTTCTCGCTCAAAGTTTTCCATTGAGCATAAATCACACAGGTTCGATTCTGCTACCCAGATTGTTGGTTTAGGGTCCATTCTCACCAAACCACATGCAGGCATCGATGGTGGCTCTGGCTCCTCGGGTTCCACTTTGGGTGTAAATGTAGCCCAGCCTTAGGCGTTGGACTGTCCATCTGGTCATTGACATTTAGATTGTGTAAGTAAACTTGGAATAGGTCAGATGAGTAGGCCAAAATATCAGCTGGTGGGTTGGCAGGGCTGCTATGGTCAAGGTAATGGTAACCCAGTATGATTGATGTTAAAACACGTGGGGTCCTCATCATGATTTCTGAGAATGTTCCTGTAATAAAGTGGGGCTTGTTTACCTCCAAAAACATTGTGGTACATTTTGGATGATACAATGTGGGTTTAATGAAGAGATGGTCATTATGCGTGCACCCTTATGGAGGTGCTGCCAGAATAACTTGCTTGAAGCATCAATCATTGCAAGCATTCTGTAATTGGCTGCCAAATTCCTCGCTCCCTTGTTATGTAAGGGTGCCAATAAGGACTCTTTCCAAGAACAGGGAATTATGCCATATTTAATGATCATTTTAAAGAGCTTGATCAGTATCCCGGTCCAAAGCAATGGCTCTCTCTTGAAAGCCATATTCAACAGAACACCAGAGCTCAATGCTGTTGAAGGTTTTAGTTTCAATAATAATCTGAAGACATCCTCCTCCCTTTAATCATATTAATGCCTTGAGAAGGCGTCTCCAAGAGTAATGCAGTAACTTCGTTGTTGCCGTCTCCTTACAATATAATGAGGCTAAATGTTTTTGCCATGCCTGTTTTGATATAGGATTAATCTCATTCTCATGTGGAATAAAATTGAAGTTTTAGAAATGCTGCCAACATTTCTTAGAGTCCTACCTTCTCAGGACATTATAGAGGAGATGACAATTTGAAGAATTGCAGTCCTCAGAGAACGTTTATGATTTATTTTCCAGTTCTTCTATCTCATCCGCACGGTCTTAATTAATCTGGTTCTCTGATGGATATCAATATAACCTGCCTTCCATTGTTTAATAATATTGCACATGTGGTGCAGTAGAGCTCTCTTTTTCGAGGCAACCACAGGATCACATATTTTAATAATGGTCCCACAAAGACAAGACCTCTTCTCTGCCATATGGGAACCAAAACAGGAAGTATACCTGGATAATGTACTGGTAACATTATACAGTAGAACTTTTTAATGCAACCATCAAAGCTGGGTCATTAGCTAAATGGGTATCAGGTATTATTATGCCCATCAATAATATTGCAATATATATGGTCGTCGGGAACGGCCATAGGCGATATTATTAGTGGGGATAATTTTTTTGGGTAAATGGGAGGAGAGGTTGCGGGGGTGTCCCCCACTCCCTTTAAAATAATATGGGGGTTGCAGGGGTGTGCCAAGCAGGTTTAATGGGTTAAAATCGCCCAGAAATATGGTGCCATTCTTGTATGGCGATATTTTTGCAAGGATATTATTACATCGAACCGCTAAATACATTCTTTGTGGCCAACTTATCCTGTTACCTGAAGCATTATACTTATTACGCCCATGTAGTATTTATTGATAGTCCTATGACGTGAGTTTTTTGATATTGAGATTTAAAATCAAATGATCGCTAAACAAATTGGGAAAATATGTGCACACGCAATGGCTCTTATTGTATATTATGGCTGTAAAAATAAAATCTCTGCTGTGAGACTTGCCATTACTCCAGGTGTACTCTACCAAACCTTGATTGTTATCCTCCAGACACAAGCAATGATATCCCTGTGACTGCATGCATTTTAACCATTTCCTTCTAAGCTTAATTTGCATGTGTATTCACTGATTTTCTGGCTCATATCTATAAATAAATCTTTCTTATTGCACACATACCCATCATCAAACCACAATGTGCTACAACAAGGATTAAAATCACCACATATAATCACCACCACCTGAGGGAGGAGGCAGTTTGTCTCACTCAATACAGATGTGATATAAATCATGATTTTGACCATTTTCAATCCCAAAGGAGGGGAATACACATTAATTAAGAACGTTCAGCTGGTAGAAAGATCAATAAAAAACAGAGAATAGCACAGAATTCATAAGATATAACATTCACAACCTTACATTCTTGGTGGGTTTCATCCAATTATCCAAGGTTCATTTGGCAAATGTCTTTGTCCCCTTTTTAGTTTGGACTATTAGGTGTTGCTTGCAACACCTTGTAATAGCCCAAACTATTGCATTCAAATACTGAATCATGTGTACATATGGAAGAGGGCTTTGGACATGGGGTATGCAACAATGACATTTGAGTAGGGTCACATAGTGTATTAGTTGTTGTTTGGTTATTGATCCCTCCCATTACCTGTCCCTAACCTTGCTAATCCCTATGGCTAATCTCACCCATTGCTGCTCATCTCTGAACTCTTTGAGCTCTGAGCTCTTCCATACTTTTGACATGGTTTTGTAAGTTCACACATGAACACTACATGGAAACTACAGTGCATCGGGTTACATTGTTTTTTATTTCCAGTATTGGATATAATGATGAAGATTGTCTAACAAAAGAAGAATTCTACTGTGTAAAGAAATGTGTCCCGAACTGCAGCAGAAAATTGTATTATTTGTATTAACTTGCTATGTGCTTGATGTATTCACCTATTCCTAAAATTCTTTGCACCAAAGGGCACAATCATTTTCCAAAAGCCACTTGTCTACTTTAAATGATATTTCTGAAGCCCTGTTTTGTGGCAGCTCATAATATTACTTATGGACACAATCTTGAAAGTACACAAAAACCCTATTTGACAGCAGTGGCAGTTTCCCAAAACTTCCATCAAGCCGGCTGGGGCTCCCTCGGCAGGACTCCGCTCAGCAATGCAGTCCACTTTTTTTTAAAATGTTTTTTCCGGCTACACTGCTGGTGTTGGACTGCCTTCATTTAATAGACTGATAGTCACATTAAGCCCTGTTAAGTTTATATGGCAAACTGTCTATTAAATAAAACAAAAGAAATCCAGCAACTACAGAGATAGCACAGTGTTGTGCTATTTCGTAATGGGTGCCAGATTTCTTTTGTTTCATTAAATAGACTGTTTGCCACATAAATTCCGCAATGAGTCTGTATGTGGCAAGCACTCTGTGCTGTAGCACTTTGAAGCATCCTCTATGTGCTAGATGGAATTACAAATAAACATATTCGACCAAATAACCAGACGGGTCCAAGGAAGATGGTAAAATACTGCTTTAATCTCAATGAAAGGAAGCAGTACGTTTTAGAGCTATCAAACTCGATTCATGCATTAACACACTTCCTCTTGTCGCTACAGAGATTATATACTTTTTCATACGTTATCTATTATGTCATCCTACGTGGCATTGTGCAAAACCTATTAATGGGAGGGATTGAATTAGGGGAACATGTCTACTTATAGAATCATATAAGTGTTAATATCTCATTGGCTGCCCCTTATTTGTAGGACAGGCCCTGAGCTACATCTACATATGTAATATACTTACTATAGCAGAGAATATGGCAGCATATTGGTATCTAAAACATTGTATGTGAAAGTGTGTGGCAGGCCTTATGATTGCTTTGCAACCCCATCCAACCTTTGACTTTCAGCTTGTTTAGCAGCATGTGAGTGAGTAGAAGCGAAAACTAGGGGCTTGAGATATGTCAATTTATTTCTTGTTTTCCCAATTAATCCATCATATGTTATAAACCTGATCCTTAGCCAAGGCTTTTTGCTTGTAGTAGACCTCATAGTCAGTTTACTGTTCTGAAACATTGAGGGGGCATGAACAGACCACTATCTCCATCTGAGTTTTAATGAATAGCGCTTATTTTTGACTTCTGAGTCACATGTTAGGATGCAAGTTTGTCCATTTCAGCCTCTTATTTAAAACTATTTGACTTTATTAAACAGGGTGGATTACCCTCGATGACCTTTAGAGACGTGCTCACTCCACCTCACATAGGCTTTTGCCCTTGTGATTGTTCAGTACTTGGCATTGTAAATGTCATTGTCTCTGCTAATCTTAGCAGAAATATGTCTCACGCACGTGGTCTGTTCCTTCAACTCCTTTTGTGCCTTGCACTCATCTCTCGAAATAGCCTTCTTGATCCTCGGCTAAGGTACTCCTAACAGGGTTGATTCTTAACACATGACATCATGGAAGCAAGACCATGTAGAGCAACAGAGGTTTGAATCCCGGATCCACCCTTAGAAAGTAAACTCAAGTACAGTATGAGGCACGTTATAAAAAACAATTAATAATAATAATGCCATCGTCCAAATTCTTCCAGTGGCCCTCCTTAACGTTATACCTCTTTTTAGCAAGCTTCTATATATCTTTTCTACATTGTGTTACAGTGTATTTAAAGTTATTGTTCAGCACATTATTTCATATTCTTACATTCACAATTACCTTGTCTGTAGGTACATGTTTCTCTTTGTGCTTCAGTTAAATTGTCTTTTTTAGGTATTTTCATATCTTTTCAGCATATGTTTATACATCTCCTTTAAGACATCATTCTGTCATCTTCAACTTTATTTAGAGTTCTTCCATAATACTCATAATCAAATTATGACATCTTGGTAGTGGGCACCCTTCCTGGTAGCATCCTTCTTCTGTTTCTACATGAGGGTACAATTTGAATGGATGTCTGAGTGCATACCATATATTATACACTCAAAGCAGTATAGGAAGGTTAAATGGATTCATGCATGGGTTCCCAACTGCAGCTCTTCGTCGGATACTCTAATAGGATGGTGGTGAGGGGGCAGGGACTAGAGGAGAGGCATCCAACTGCTCCTCTACATTCCCCCTTCTGTTTGACTATTCAACCATATTCTTCTTTTCCTCCTCTTCCGCAATTCCTGCTTCATCTTGTTCTATCATCTCATTCTTTTCTTTGGGACCCATATTTTCGTCACCCACAAAGGTGGCCTGCATTTTGTATACCTTTAAAATGCTTTATTCTGTGTAAACCATTAGCAAACATACAAGACATGAACACATCAATTCAGAAAGGGTTTTGGCATATACAGGTAAGGTGTACGATGTCACAGGTAGTGAAGACAAAGCAAATTGGATATGACATTAAAAAGACATGAATTTCCTAAAAGATGATGTCACTGCACAAGGGAGCTCCTGAAGGGCGAGCATGCATGCATTCAGGGAGCTCCACATGTTTACTCAGATGCTACAGAGTAGTCTATTTCTTTAAATCCAAGCTCGGTGGGCATAACTTGCTATCGAAAAGAGACCCTTCCAATCCAAGGGACAAGAAAAAACATCATAGCATCACGTGTACTGCTTATATTCAATAACAACAAGATGGATCTCAAATACATGCATCTCAAGGGAAATAAAACAGGACATATTAATGTAAAATGCAGGAGAGATTCATCCGCTGTGTCGCAAAGGGGGTACATACCAGTGTTAAAAACAGACCAAGATCGAGTGTAACACTCCATAGGTAAAAATCCTAGTCTGAAGTGCACATAAAGAGAGCGCTCATACGGGGGGTGAATCTCATCCAGGATGTTTTTGCAATTGCCCAGCATGTCAATATACAAGAATTCCAGTCCCTTGTTCAGATCATAGGCTGAAGATTCCAATTTAGCCCTAATAGTAGTTTGACCTTAATTTTCAATTCAGCTTAGTTTATTTATTTATAGAGCACACCAAGCCCGTGGGCAACTGGGCGCTTAATCTTACATGTTACAGATTTACAGACAATTATAATAATACGCAATATACAAAAACAAAAAATACAGTGTTTACACAGAATGCACAAATAAGGTCAATATGCAGGAAGAGGTCAATGCGTATAGCACATTAGGATATGTTATGTTATGTTATGTCACTTTGCATTTATATAGCGCCTTATGTACCATTGGTATGGTCTCTAGGCACTGGAAGTTGAACACCCTTGGGAACCGAAGTTCAAGTCAGTAGAGAGAGTCAAAGGTGCATGTGAGCACCGGATATGTGTGCAGCTGGTGCGGCATTCGTGTAATAGCTGCTTCATAGCGGTAGGTGTGGTGGTTGAGGGATCAAGAGTATGGGCCTCATTACGAGGTGGGCGGTAAGGGCCCTGGTGCCGGTAATCCCTTACCGCCCTACTATGAGATCCCTTAGCGGGTCCCTTCCTTAACGCCTGGTTTTACCAGGTGTTATGGAAGGGACCCGTTAAGGGACTTCAGAGCTAATAACGGTATCGCAATTTGCGGTACTGTTATTAGCACCTTCCCATTGAGCCCTATGGGGGCTGAAATGGGAATGGGGAATGGCTTTTTCAATGGGGGACTTACCGTTCACGCAAAGGTCGGAATAGACTGTTAAGTCCCCATTGAATGGGACCGGACACAGTACCGGTATTAGAGGTAGTCATGGCGCTAGTAGCGCCATGACTACCTCCAACCTCGTAATGAGGCCCTATGTGTTCGTTCTGGCAGGATTTATCCAGACCAGTTCTGGCTGCGTTAGGCCAGAGGAGAACGCCTGGCTGGAGGGTATGAAACCAGCAGTGATTAGTTAGAGTGATGTGGAGTATGGGGCAGATGTTGGTATGAGAACAGCTATACCGAATGGTGTCATAGCATCTCTGTGTTCTAGCTGAATGGTGGTATAAAGAAGATGGTAAGCATGGTGATTTGAAAGAGCGTGTAAACCATCATATCACACGTTACATGCATTCCAAACCATTCCATATATGTTGTACTCTGATCATTTCTGTGAATTCCAAGTTGTTTTATGCACCCCGTCCACATATTTCGCCCGTACCTTCCACATATTTCATCCGTACCTCCCACATACGTCCCCGTACCTTCCACATACCTCCCCATTCCATCCCCATATTTCCCCATTCCATCCCCATACGTCCCTCATTCCATACACATACTTCAACCGCTCCATCTGCTCTACGCACTCATTCGCTCGAAGCAATCGTCCGCACGAGGCACACGTCTGCTCTACGCACTCACCTGCTCTACACACTTACCCGCTCTATGCACTTACCCGCCCTACACACTTGTCTGCTCTGCGCACTCGTCCGCTCTGTGCATTCGTCCGCTCTTATGCACTCGTGCACTCTTGTGCACTCATCCGCTCTTACACACTTGCCCTCTCTACACACTCGTCCTCTCTACACATTCATCCACTCTACGCATTCTTCCACTCTTATGCACTCGTGCGCTCTTGTGCACTCATCAGCTCTTACACACTTGTCCTCTCTACACACTCGTCCGCTCTACACACTCGTCCGCTCTACACATTCATCCACTCTACGCATTCTTCCGCTCTTATGCACTCGTGCGCTCTTGTGCACTCATCCGCTCTTACACACTCGTCCGCTCTACACACTCGTCCGCTCTACACACTCGTCCGCTCTATACAGTCGGCCGCTCTACACATTCATCTGTTCTAAGCATCCTTCCGCTGTGCACAACCGTCTGCTGAACGCATCGACCGGCTCAATGTGCTCATCCGCTCTACTCACACCTCTGCTCAATGCACCCATCTGCTCCATGCACTCATCCGCTCCACGCGCCAATCTGCTCCACGCACCCTTCTGCTCCACGCACGCGTCCGCTCCACGCACCCATCCGCTCCATGCATACACCAGCTCAATGTGCTCATCCGCTCTTCTCACACCTCCACTCAATGCACCCATCTGCTCTATGCACCCAACCACTCTACGCGCCCATCTGCTCCGCGCACCCATCCGCTCCACGCACCCATCCGCTCAACATATCCACCAGCTCAACGCACTCATCCGCTCTATTCACATCTCCGCTCAATGCACCCATCCACTCTACGCACTCATCCGCTCCACGCACCCATCTGCTCCACGCACCCATCCGCTCCACGCACCCATCCGCTCCATGCACTCGTCCGCTCTACGCACTCGTCCGGTCTGCGCACTCATCCGCTTATGCACTCATCCGCTCTATGCGCTCATCCGCTCTATGCACTCATCCGCTCTATGCACTCGTCCTTTCCATGCACTCATTTGCTTTATGCATTCATCTGCTCTACACAGTCCTTCGCTCTATACACTCATCAACTCTTATACACTCATCTGCTCCATACACTCATCCGTTCTACACATTCATCTGCTCTGTGCACTCCTGCGCTCTACGCACTCCTCCGCTCTTACGCACTCCTCTGCTCTACAAACTCATCTGCTCTACACACTCATCTGCTCTACACACTCATCCAGTCTACGCACTCATCTGCTCTACGCACTCATCTGCTCTACGCACGCATCCGCTCCACGCACTCATCCGCTCCAATGCACTCATCCGCTCCACGCACTCATCTGCTCTATACGCTCATCCGTTCTATACGCTCACCCGCTCTATACACTAATCCGCTCTACACACTCATATTCTCTACACACTCATCCCCTCTACACACTCACCCGCTCTAAACACATATCCGCTTTACACATTCATCCGCTCTAAACACTCATTCGCTCTACACACTCATCCGCTCTGCACACTCATCCGCTCCACCCACTCATCCGCTCAGTGCGATCATCCGTTCCACGCGCTTCATCTGTTCCACCGATTTCATCCGCTCCACTCACTTCATTCATTCATCATGTATTATCGGTTCAGGGATGTCACTTGACATACGTACTGGATCTGTTCCGTGCCCTCTATCCGTTTCATGCACTAGATCCGTCTCATGTATTTGGATTGTCTATTCTGTACTTTCCATTTATGCCATGCACTCGTACATTCCATGCCATCTGACTGTGTACTCATCAGTCTCCTGTATTCATCTTTCCATCCTCTTCTCTTTATTCCTTTCATCCATTTTGTTCATTTTGACCATTGCAAACATTACATCCATTTCATTAATTTAGACCGCATTACTGTTTTCGGACGATTTATTCATTTTATCCATTTCACTGCTTTGATCTACTTTTACTCATTCTATTCTGTTTGTCTTTTTAGTTTACATTAGTAGTTATTAGTTGTCGATTTCTCGCTCGGATCTGGATGTTATATTGTTATTTGTCTTATTGTTATTCAAGATTTAGTAGTTTGTTGAGTTGGTGTCATTGAGATGCAGTTATTCAGTTTGAGGTAGTGTTAGTACGGGGTTGGTTTTAGGGGGAGAGCCAAGTTTTCAGTAATTTGCGGAAAGACATTAGATCTTCAGTTAGGCGGATGTGGGGTGGGAGTGCGTTCCACATTGTGGGGGCCAAGTCTGAGAATGATGATCCGCCAAACCTGACTGAGTTTGTTTTGGGTATGACTAGGAGGCCGGCCGAGCTTGATCTTAGAGTACGTGGGGGGTGATAGGGTTTCAGCAGCTTGTCTTGAAGAAATTGAGGTCTGGTTTTATGCAGTGCTCAGTGGGAAATGCATAAGGTTTTGAAGGTCACCCTTCAGGTCACTGGGAGCCAGTGCAGAGTTTTGAGGGCTGGGGAGATGTGGTCTCTCGGGCCGAGCGCTAGTAGCAGTTTGGCTGCAGCGTTTTGTGCGCTTTGTAGTTTATTCAGTTGGTAAGCATCGACTCCGAGGTAGAGGGGTTTAGTGTAGTCCAGTCTTGATATAACAATTTATTGGACCGCGGAGAATCTTTTGGGGAAGGAGAGGTATGGAAAGATGCGCCTAAGAGTTTTAAGATGGCAGTGGCATGACTTTGAGACGTTGTTGACTTGGCACGAGAGTTTTAGGTCAGAGTCAAGGGTGCATCCAAGGTTTTTTACTGAGTTAGATGGAGTCGGTGAGTTGCCCATGGTAGATGGCCAGGGTAGTGGGTGTGGAAGAAGTTCGGAGTTGCCACATACCATAATTTCAGTTTTGGAGGGGTTTAGCAAGAGGTGGTTTCTGGTCATCCATAACTCTATGTCGAGGAGGCAGGAAGCGAGGTCAGGTTGGCAGTTGGGTTTTGAGTTCAGGAGCTTTAGAATTAGTTGAGTGTCATCAGTGTAGTTGTAACATAGGATGTTGTGTGAACGAATTATCGGTGGGAGGTTGATTACATCAGAATCGTATAGAAGGGGAGAGTTCAAGTGGTCAGTCGTCTGCCTTGCTCGTGGAGCCAGACTTTAGTCTTATTCCTAAATGTGTGGTAGGACGGTTCTTCCATAATGAAAAGGGAGACGTCATTCCATTTTCTGGCTGCTAGGACAGGGAAACTAGCTCCGCCTGCACGTTGTTGCCTATATCTAGGTATGTTGACACAATGCTTCAGATTGGATCTCATGGGTTGTGATGAAGTGTGGCGAGAGAGGGTGTTGGACAGGTAGATTAGGGCTTGGTTAGATAGGCACTTGTGTGTGAGAGATAGGGTTTTGTAAGCTATTCTTTGGTTGATGTCGAGCCATTTTAGTTAGAGTCTAGTTTCAGAGATATGGTGATTCTTGGGGATATTTAGGGCTGCTCGAATGGTGTTGTTTTGCAGGGCTTACATTTTGTTGAGGTTTTGTTGGGATGTGCCGAGGTAAAGTGAATTACAATAATCTAACTTAGAGAGGACTAGGGCTCCAGATAGAGTGATGCAGTTGGCTGGAGAGAGGTACGGTCGGCAAGCTGTGATGAGCTTACAGGTATAGGCAGATGAGGAGGCTAAGGCATTAGTTTGTCTAGTTAGTGTTAATGCCGAGTCTATATAGATCCCAAGTGTTTTTACTGCCTTAGCTACTTTGATTAGATTGCCATCAATGTCGAAGGTAGCAAACACATCGTTCAGGTTATTCAAGTTGGCTAGCGAGCCGAGGAGGAGCAGCTCTGTCTTGTCATCATTAAGACAGAGTTCATGTTTCACCATCCATACTTGTATGATAGTGTAGATGTTGTTGAGCGTCTTACTGTCCACAATATAGTCACCGGTGATGGGGATGAGTATCTGAGTGTCATCAGCGTAATTAGTATAGATGACACCCAGATGATCAAGCTCATCAAAGAGTGGTTTAGTGAATACATTGTAGAGAGTGGGTGACACACAAGAACCTTGGGGTACCCCACATGTGACGGGGGTCGGTGGGGCAGAAGCAGATGGTGCAAAAACCCTGATAGATCTGTTGCTAAGGAAGGACTCGATCCAAGCATTGGCTTGTTTTGAGCAGTTAGCAGCTATTGACAGCTGTTTGCATATGATTTTATGGTCGAACAAGTCAAAAGCTGCGGATAGGTCGAGTAAGAGGAGCAAAGCTAGTTTGCCTTGGTATTTCAGTGTCTGGATTTGGGTCTTGAGGTTGATAAGGGCAGTTTCAGTTCCATGTCTTGGTCTGATACCGGACTGCCTTAGACCTAAAAGGTTTTGGAACAGAAAACATTCAAAGGGGTTGAGCCAGATGGAGCCAGCATTCAGTCCCTTTGACATTGTCTTCAGATGCCGCATCCACCCACATTTAGCAGCTCCATCCAATTTAAGAAAAATCAATGTGCGTCCATATAGGGTGAAAGACCAGAGGACGACTATAAACGTAGCCAGTACAGGACAGGTTTTAGGGCAATCTGTTCAGCTATAGGCCATATTTGAAAATCCAAATGGAGCAAAATGGTTGGGCATTTTTCGGTAGCAATAGTAATTTTTTTAGGAATATATTCTCGATAGATGATAAACCTTTTATGGGCACATAGCCCCAAACCTCAGCACTGTATGCTGCAAGTGGGACAGCTTGCTTTTCAAACAATTCCAAAAATGGAGAGATTGCCTCACTACAATGGCTACGGAAAAACAACAAAATAACCTCCACTGAATTTGGAAAGATTGATTTAGCTTTCATCAATTGGTCAAACCAACTTCCTACTTCATTGTACCTATTCCCCAAATAATCAAAATGCCTGACTTGCTCCAATATGCTTCCCTCTATCGTTACCCTCTGCTTGTGGGACTTGGAGAAAGGAGGCTTGAAAACCATAACCTTGATTTTGTTAGCATTTACTTCCAACCCGAGGGCCTTGCAGTTCACAAGGAATATCTCAAGCGCTACTAACTTTCCCTCCATGGTTGTTGAGAGGATTGCTTCATCATCAGCTAAAAGACAGCAGACCACCTCTTGGATGCAATCCTTGGTGCATCCAAGGTGCCTAACTCCAATGCATCCACTATTTCCTGGATGAAAAGCAAGAATAGAAGGGTAGCCAAAACGCATCCTTGCCGAAAACCCCCAATTGACCCGTTTGGTTTGTTCTCCACCTCTCCCATAACAAACTGATGCTAAGGTGTTGGCACGAAGCAATGTAATCGCTATTCTGTCTCCACGTTGCCTCAGTAGGGGATAGAGAACATCCCCATTTTCTCTATAACTCTTTTTCTTCCTGAAAAGCGTGTCCTTGTATTTCAATTAACTGTACAATGGACATCATATTAAACACTTCCCTGACCAGCATGCATCGCCCTGTTGTCTGACTTATATTTTTCATTTTGCTTTCAAGTGGTTGGGTAATATGCTGCTTTCTTGGCCTCTAAATCTGCAGCCTTGTTTCCGTGAGAAATTAAATCTGTTCTATTTGAATTTGCTTTGCATTTTCCAATAGCTCTGGTTTCTGGGAAACTCAATGCTTCAATACACTTTTCTAATAACTCTGCATGTCGCACTGGAGTGCCGTCTGCACGGAGATAGCTCCTCCTTTTCCAAGGGTAAATGCCTGTATGTACAGTTGATGTCACATAGGTGGAGTCAGGGTGCACTGTCACTTCCTCATCCTAAAAGCCCTGTAGCTCATCAAAAAAGCATTGCTAATTTTGCAGTTTATGCTAATTAGGTTGAGGACGATCTTCTGCTCAAATCTTTACCTCAGATGTACCCTCTTAGTTCAGTGTTTTTGATCGATTCTCAATGATCCATCAATGAAGGCCACTTCCCCAAATCCTAGTGCATTCTTTTTAATTCGGGGAATATCATCATAACATTCAGTATAAGTAAATGTCAGGAATCCATGCCGTTCCAGGTCTGCATGACATGGTAAACGACCAAGGCTTCCAATCCGCAATCAAGCTCAATGGTCTTTTTCACGCCGTTCATGTCTTGTTGCAGGTTACCATGGTGACGGTCTGTGTCTTTGCGTTTACGGCGTGGCACAATAAACAATGACACAGCTGTTCGCCGTCACCTCCGTGGACATAGACGTAAGCACAATATAGGCACGCCCCCTTCCCACAACGGGTGCTTCTGATTGAAGTTTGAACCCGCTCTGTTTTTGCTTATGACTCTTGGTGCTACACATCAGGTACAGGTCTTTACTGATCATCGCAATCTATTAGCCATGAAATCTGTGAGGTGTTCTACCTCAAGACATGCTAGGTGGCATGAATTATTTTCTATGTTTGATTTCACCATCACATATCGACCTGCACAAATGCATTCCAAGACTGATGCGCTTTCTCATTTGCATGGTGTCGCTCCTGTCCCGAAAGGTGAGGAGTCTTTCCTGTTGCCAACTCAAGTTATATGCAGCTGTACTACCCAACCACTGTTACGCTCAGCTATGCAGTCATGGGTTGCGAAGAAACCCCCGGAGATAGCAGAATACAACCTGGACATAGTCAACGCTCTGCCCTATATACAAGGACGCATCTCCCTTCCGGACCCAGGAACGCGTCACACTGCTATGTCTTGGTGTCATGACGCTATGTATTCAGTAAATCCAGGAATCCGGAAGACACATGATCTACTGCAGAGATGGTGTTGGTGGCCTACCATGCACAAAGATGTGCAGGATTATGTACAAACGTGTGCCATCTGCGCCCAGTGTAAGACATCCTCCACCAAACCCATGGGCCTTCAGCAACCGCTGCCTGTTCCAAAGCAACCATCGACCATGTTATCTATGGACTTTATTGTAGAGCTCCATGTTGTCCTAGGCTACAATACCATTTGGGTAGTAGTGGACTACTACACCGAGATGGCCCTGTTCGTACCGTGTCAGAGACTGCCCTCAGCACCAGTTCTCACAGATATTGTTTGAAAAACGTATTCAGGTTCTTTGGACTTCTCTCGATCATAGTCTCTAATCGTGGGTCGCAATTTACGTCCCATTTCTGGACTTTCCTCACGTCTGTATTCGGCATCGAAGACCGCTTTTCATGCTCCTACCACCTGCAAACCGATGGGCAGACAGAGAGAGTGAATGCCACACTGGAGGAATACCTTTGGTGCCTCCTCCTGCAGCATCAGGATTCCTGGTTATCGGTATTAGCTGCTGCAGAATTTGCATACAACAACTCCTTGCATTCCTCTACCAGTACCACACCTTTCTTTGCCTTATACGGCCAACATCCACGATCCATACCTTTGGAACCCCTGCGGCCTTCAAATCTTTCTGCCATTTCTGACTGCCTCCTGAATCTCACCAGTATTCGCCGAGATATTGAATCTCGCTTGCATGAGGCACATGATACTGCCAAGAAATATGCGGACCGGCATTGTGTCCCAGCTCCTGATTATTGTCTCGGCATGAAGGTATGGCTGTCGACTAGGTACCTACGACTGCCGGGCCGTTGTCCTCTGTTGCCAGGTTTTGTGGGTCCTTATGCCATTTCCCATGTTCTCAACCCAGCAGTGGTGGTACTGACCCTGCCTAGTTGATGGAAAATACATCCAGTCTTTCACGTGTCTTTGGTTAAACCGTTTCGCCCAGAGACCCTTCTCACTCCTCGACCTCCCAGTGTCTTGGTGCAGGGTTCCGAAGAGATCAAGGTGCGGGTGTATTGGACACTAGGATACGGAATGTCATGCATTATTACCTTGTGGATTGGAAGGGTTATGGTCCCGAGGATTGGACGTGGGAACCTGTCTGCAACATCAATGCCCCCCGTTTGGTGGCCTGTTTTCATGCCTCCCAAAGGGTGAAAGCTGCTTTGGGGGAGGAAACTGTCAGGAATCCATGCCGTTCCAGGTCTGCACGACATGGTAAACGACCAAAGCTTCCAATCCGCAATCAAGCTCAATGGTCTTTTTCACACCGTTCGCCATTCCTGTCTTGTTACAGGTTACCATGGCGACGGTCTGCATCTTTGCGTTTATGGCGCGGCACCATAAACAATGACACAGCTGTTCACTGTGACCTCCGTGGACGTAGAACGATATAGGCATGCCCCCGTCCCACAACGGGTGCTTCTGATTGAAGTTTGAACCCGCTCTGTTTTTGCTTATGACTCTTCGTTTCTAGACTCATTTCCTGCTTTGGTTCCGTCACCCTGCTTGTTACCTTTCCCCGCCTGTGTGTTACTGGAATGTCCATAGTCAGACCTCAGAACTTCCTTTGATTTTGTCTTCCTCATCCTGCATCTTGTTTAGACACCTGGTTACCAGGACTCAGAACGTTGCACAGACTTTCTCTGCCTTTCCCTTTTGGACTTCAATTGCCCACTGGTTGCCCGGGCTTGGAATGGTGCATGGACTTTTTCTGCCTTTCCATTTGTACCTCAGGTGCCCACTGGTTTACAGAACTCGGAACGTTACACAGACTTGCTTTGCCTTCCCTGTGTGTATCTCCATTATCCGCTGGTTACCAGGACTTGGAATGTTGCACAGACTACTCTCCTAGTACCAGGACTAGAGACGCTTGTTGTTTGGTGCTCCTTAGGCGTTCTCGTGCTGGCGGGGTAGCTTTTCTCTGTCACCATCTGGATTTAGGCATCCTCGTTCCGTTTGGGAATAGGTCTTGGGATTGCTTTCAACTGTCTGCTTGCAAGAACTCTCAGCTACCACTCCATGAAATCCCCATCCTCAAAACCTCAGGTATTGTGACTAGTGATTTTTCCTCTTTGATTTTTGGGAATCAGTCCTTCAATAGTTCCAATATATCCATTGTTCCACTTAGAGCCAGTAGCATCATCCAGGGGTGCTGGGGGAACACTGAACCCCACCGGGATTAGGTTTCACACCACGCTGACCGGGCATCTCTTTGAATACCCCAGGTGTGTTCTGCTTTCTAGAGGACAGGGGAGTGTTTTGGTCTGTGTTTCTGGTTGTTGATCTTGTACTTCTTCTGCCCTGTAGCTGAAGAATTCCGTGTGTGTCTCCTCTTCCAGCTGCTGGATCTTTCTGACTGTTTTGTTTAACAGCAGAGAGGTACAATGGTAGGAATATCTCCTCAGCTACTGCTACTGTTTCCTGTCTTGTCCCTCACTGTTAGGATTACTCCACGTGAAGTGGGTTACGACAGAAAACAATCAGGCACATCATCATCTTCTTCCCCTGGTTCAGCTATAAACATTGCTGCATTCACCATGCTACACCTAACAATTTTAATTGCATGGTGTGAGATAATTACCTAATTCCCTCATGCTCTTTGGGTGGTCAAAGTACTTTTTTAAAATTCAAATAATGCATGCGCTAAAAATAACTTTACTGAACACCCCATGGTTATACTTGAGGCTTTTTCAATTGCAAATGCTTCTGTGGCTAAAGATTGCTCAAACGGATATTGTCACTTCAAGACTGGATCGAAGATCCCACTTTAATATGCCAATGGCTTATGACCATATCCTATTCTGGTTTTCTGTGTAAGTACTTTGGTCATGACTTCTCCATTTGAATGGGAGACTAAGTAAAATTCTTCACTATAATTTGTAATTCCTAACACAGGAGCTGTGCTGATTGCATTTTTTTATTCATGAAATCCCTCAGTCATTTCGTCAGTCCATATTGTTTTATTTTTAGCCTCTTTCAGTCCTTTTAAAAGTGGATGAATATGTGTACTGTAATCAAAGACCCAGGCCCTGCAATAATTGCATAGGCCTAAAAATAGTTGAATTTGTCTTGCTGTTTTTGTCTGTTCTGTTCTCATAATAGCCTCTGCCCTTCCAGGTGTCACTTGTATTCCTTCATGCAAGATCAACTGTCTTATATACAGTACTTCTTTTTGGCATTATTGTAATTTCTCCATATCTAATTTGTACTCTTTCTCTGCCAGTATAGTCATAAGTTTAACAGT
Organism: Ambystoma mexicanum; assembly: GCF_040938575.1. NCBI lineage: Eukaryota > Metazoa > Chordata > Amphibia > Caudata > Ambystomatidae > Ambystoma > Ambystoma mexicanum. The sequence continues at coordinate 943,139,694 of NC_090927.1, forward strand.
CTTCTCTGCAGCATTCTTCTGTCTCAGTGCACACTAAAATGTCATCAACATATTGAATGATGGTACTTTCTAGTTGGACATTACCCAAATCCATCTGAAGGAATATATTAAAAATTGATGGGGACAAAAACATATGTTTCAGGGAAATTGTTCTATCTGAAAAGCAAGTCAAATCTTGTGAGTCTTCATGAAGATGAATTGAGAAAAAGGAATTTTTCAAATCTACAACGGTGAAATACTTTGCTTTTGACAGGATATTGCAAAATATTGTCACAGGATTTGAAGCTAAGGGAAACTCTGCTTCGACTATATGGTTCAAAGGGCAAAGGTCCCTGATAAATCTCCACAACCCCTATCTGATTTTTTTACAGGATACATGGCCGTGTTACATGGTTAATCAGATGGTACCAAAATGCCTTGCATAATTAAAGCAGATATAGTTTTTAATATACCTTCATTCGCTTCTCTGGACATCGGATAAGGTTATGGACGTGGCAGAATTCCTCCTGCTTTAAGCTTAATTTTAACTTTTCCTACTCCTTTCAATAGGCCCACGTCTTATGGACTTGTAGTCCATAAGATACTAGGTACCTTTTCCAAATCTTCCTGAACAAATGGCGGTTTCTTTTTTACCAATGCCATTTTCTGCGGTATCCAGACTATTTGATTTTATTAAAAAGAGTGCCATTACACTCTCTGCCCTTTAGAGACTTGCTCACTGCACCTCACATAGGCATTTGCCCTCGTGATTGTTCAGTACTTGGGACTTGCAAATGTCCTTGTCTCTCCTAATCTTAGCAGAAATATGTCTTACGCGGTATCCAGTTAATATGTCGAAAAAATAATTTCGAATGACAAAAATGTCGAAAGCATTTTACCTAAAAAAAAAAATTGAATGTATTATTTTTTAATTTACATGTTTTTATGGTCCCCTTTTTCCACCTGCTGGAACAAGAGGGGATTCTTTTGTGAGCTATTCGGATGATACGCAGTGTGTTATCCCCATTACGGGATCTCATGATGTTGACGAAATGTAAATCAACAAAGTATATCTTGCCATACATAGGTGGAATAGGTGGATATTGGATATTACTCTGAATATTGCTAAGACAGAGCTTTTAATTGTTGGCTCTGATTCCAAATTGGCTCTAGTTGATCCTATGTGCTCCAGTTTCAACAAAGACCAACGTAATATTAAGGTCCAAAGTAAAGACTCTGGGTGTCATACTGGACAAAAACATGGACATGAAGGCTCAAATTAGCAGCTTAGTCTCTACCTCTTCTTATTACATCAAACCTGTGCGCCATCTCCGTCCTCTGATCTCTGAAAAAAAATGAGAAACGCTAGCAAGAGCCATCATAGGGTCTAAGATAGACTACTGTTGTAGTCTTTTAGCTGGCTCTACCCAATTTGATCTTCATCGTCGTCAGGTGATTCAGAATGGGGCCGTAAGAGTTGTGAAAAGTCTGAATCGCAGAGATCACATCTCGGATACAAGACAGAGCCTGCACTGGATCTTCGTGCAAGCCAGAGTACACTTTAGGCTACTATTGCAGAAATGCATTGTGGGGCATATGCCAATATATCTTATGGAGTCTGCGGAAAAAAAACACAATCCCAGATGCTTAAGATCTGACAAATCAAATATTCTTACATTTTTTTGCTGCAAAACCAACAAAGTACGGAATGGACCCTTTAATATAGGAGCTCCTCTCACCTGGAATGCCTTACCCCCGGATCTCAGAACCATTGAGTCAACTGACGTGTTTATGAAAATTCTAAAAATCCTTTTATTCTGCTAGTCTCACCATACTCTTTGCATCATTCCGGTTTCAGCTGAGGTGGCCCTTGTTAATGCCTTTTGTATTGTTTTGTTTTTTATTTCCTGCTCCCTTAAACCCTCTGGTACAGGGAGTACGTCACAAATTCACAAACATAAACATAAACAGGAATGTTACATGGATTCATGCATGTTTTGCCAACTGTAGCTCGTCATTTGATACTCCAGTAGCACAGTGGTGAGGGGGTGGGGCCAGAGGAGAGGTATCCACCAGCACATTAGGCTGTGAAACTGGTTACCAGAAGTTCTCCAGTTCGTATCCCAAGCACGGGAAAAAAAAAAAAAAACAATTTTCTTGTTTGAGTGTGCTCTGGTCGATAAGTATCATCTGCACCCTAGGACACCACTTACACACCCCCAGGAGCGCACATAGCAAATGGGAATTCCTTGGGCCACGGTAGTGGGCAGGATGCGGGTTGTGGTGCAAAGTTTTCTTTTCAACTAATGATGCCATTTTTTATATGCCGGCTCCTGTGGCATTTTTATCTATGTCGATTAAACATATACCATAAGGCTGCACTATGTCTGGGCTTCAGGGATGATAGTATCCTAAAGTATGATATTTTCTTGTGGAGGATGATATGCCACTGGCCATCCACCATTTCCCCCCAAAATAAATTACCACCTGGGGAGCACCCTCAGGTGTTCGTGCATCTAGGTCTTCTGCAGACTAGTCCCTATTCTAATCCATCATCCTGCATTGCAATCACAGATTCATCCTGTTTTGATGTTTGTACCCACTCTATGCTGCAGGCTAGCACCTCACTCCAATTGCTAACATTAAATTAATGAAAGCAGGACATTTTATTGGCTGTTCAGATTGTCTTCCACTGTAGCATCTCTGTTCTTGGAATGCCTCAGGTTGTATTCAAAGCTACTGTAAGTTTACATATACAAAGAGACACGTGTCTGTTCCTGCCATCTCACATCTGATTGTCCTTCTACCATTTTCAGAAATGCCCCATATGCCCTGCTTGCATTATGAGCTCATTACCATTAGACTCTTGCTTACCATACCCTTACCAAGGAGCAAACAGGTATGGGCAAAATCTGAAGCCCCAAGGTAAGGCCCTTAAACTGAGGAAAAATAGACACTGTAACTCGGATGTTACATGATCATATCAGGAAATGTTTTTTTGGGTGTGCATATGTATGATACATTAGATGTAGAGTATCCTTGGAGATTCATAATAGCTCAGAGTAAGAAACTCATGTTCTATGCCCTGAATGGATGATCACTCCAACAGAAAGTGTCATGCTTTCATTTAACCAATAATGAATTACAGGAGCCACAGCCAATGTCGAGCTAGCACCAGAAAATGCTTCTGAGGAGCAACTGCGGAGTCTCACGATAGCTAGCCTCAAACAACGGCGGTTCAGAATCGGAGAAGGGTCAATAGGCAGATGCACTGGTGGATAAGGTTGAAAAAGGGGCACTCATTTCCAGAAGATATTAGAAGACATTAGTAGTGGGTCGGTGCTCTGCAGGTGAAAGGTTAGGAATTTGACATTGTGGCCAACACATGACAGATGGAAAGGGTTATGTTCACAGGCATATGATTGAATGTGTGACCAGTGACACCTCTGTAGAGGAGCAGCAGAATGCCTCTGCAGGAAGACCCGCCCCCATCCTTCCTACATGCTGGTAGCCAGAGATAGCAACATGCACGGCATCAGTGATTGTGCCTATTCCACGGAGAGTCTTCGAGAAGAGGTATCCATTGAGAAAACCCTATGTGATGTATCCCTGCAGAGATGACAATCTCTTGGAAGAGGTCCGAGAAGGTATATGAAGATGAGAGAAAGAGAAGTTGATCCACAAGAAGCAAGCGTGGCTAAAGTGGCTAAAGATGAGGATGTAAAGGCGTCATGGAATCTAATGATGAAATAAAGAATTGAGTGAATGTTCGTATGCAGAATGAAGATTGTACGTATGAGGATCACTGCAGAAATTGCAAGCCGTTCAACAACTGTACAGATGCAGCAACACAAGTAGACTAAGTAATCTTAAAGACTAGCTGTACGTAGTGAATAGAGTGCAGGCAGTGCCGCCACTATGTAGAATTCTGGACATCGGTGTCACATGTTTAGTAAGGTCGGACCGATAAAGAAGGAAGGATTGGAAAAGTCGTGTCACAGCAACATGAAGCTAAAAGCATGAAAGGGTCTGGAAGAGTTGTCTGGCCTGCTTTTCAAAGGATGAAGTAGCCAAGAACTGGTTATCTATCTGGAAAGAACAGTAACCGTGAGATGCTGATTTGTCTCATCTTAAGGTACAAAGAAAGACCATGAGTGCCAAATTTGTTAAGACAATTAAATGCTGCAAAACAGGCCTAAATATGGTCTCCTGTCATGTGAGATGAGGATGAAAATAGGAGGTAGGCATGCTGCTCTGACTTAAGATAGTGTGTGCCTATACTCCCTTTTATTCCCAGGAGCAAGGATGCTTTGCAAGGCCAAGTTCAAAGACAATCTAAATGGCAGAAGGCATGAGTAATGAGAGATGTTGGGCTAATTGGGAGAGAGACACGATCAAGTCCACCCACTGGCACCTGGGGTACCAGCTTACGAGCTGCTACTGAATTGAATGTTCCAGAAGGGTACAAGCATGCCAAACAATTGTAGAGGACCATAAAATAACTGCTGTATATTGTGAGAGCCAATAGTATGCCGTGTACCTAACTGATGATGATGACTTGCACTAGGGGTGGGCATAAATCGTCCACCTGACTGTAAAGACCCAATCACAACCCATCACTATATAGAAAGTATACTTAGATGTTCATTTTGAACGTATCACAACCCCGTAGGTTTTTCTTGTTTGCCACATAGTATGACGTCATGTATGATGAATGTTTGGTACATAAATGTATTTTTATGTGATTTGCGCTGAGAGCATGATTGAACATCTGTTGAGGTCCGTTGAAACTTCCAGTGAGGTAAAGACTTCCGGCTCTTTAAGATGAGTAGCAATACCCTGGAGATGGATGGGGATGCAGATTTTAATCAAACATCAATATTTCAGATGACACAAATAGCTTGGTAAAAGTTTTTTTCTTTTTTAATGTAACTAACTAAAACAGGGAGTACAATGAACATCAAAATCACTTGATACTCAACTCTCAATCATTTCATTAAAAATATGGGTTCTCCAACCCTAAATTGGTCATGGCTGACGTGCTAACCTGTGTCATTACCAATGTCATCCTACGTGGCAAACTTCTCAAACCTATCGGGAAGCGGGATTGGCTCTAAGTGAATTAATGAACATAGGTGTTATATCTGTATGGAGTAACAGAGAGAAATAATTTGATTTTTTACATCAGGTGGGGCAGCTAAGCCCTCCCTTCAAAATGGCCACTATGAACGTCACTAAATGTACAACGTCCCATTGGCTACACAAAATATAGGACCCCAACTACGTGGTCCTCTACAATTGGTTGGCTTATAACCCCTGTTAATAACTTTTCACCTACCTGAGCAGCATGAAGACTGAACAACCACGTGTGGGTTAGCTTGTCTTGATACCAGCTTCCCATCAATTAAAAGTACACTCTTTCACCACCTCAATGTTTCAGTGTCAATTAATGTTTGAAGTTGGGCTTGAGTCTGTACTGTTCTCTGAGATTGTTAAGGAGTATGGTTACTGTCTGGCTTCTGTGCGTAGGTGTGAACTCCTCATGGGTCCAACTTTCTTCCATCACATGACTGGACACCACGATTTGAGCCTTTTTCTTGTATTTGATTTTATTCCTCAATAGTCCTCTGACATCTTTTGTTTTCACTTGACCTTCTTGAACAGGCGGGCTTCTGTTCTTTCATGTTAATTGTATCTAATGTCACTCAATTTTAGTTCTGATAAGACCTTGGCTCTTTGGTTCATCCAACTCCTTAGCTGAAATATATTCAGTTTAATGTAATTGCTTTTTTTTAACTGCAACACTGAATTGAGGCCTTCTTCGTTGCTCAAGACCACTATATACATAGTGGAACCTTCATTCTTTATTTAATCCATATGTATCTATGAGGTATATATTTATATGTTGGAGCTTGCCGCAATCTATTTACTATAAGCATTTGACTAGCTTCATGATCGCTTTGCTGCTTGCATTTCAATGCATCTGTACACGTTTAAACTAAGTATCTTCATGCTTATTGCATAAATCTCTTTATCTTGATCTCAAGATGCCACTTATCCTTTGTACTTCTTCATTCTTCATAAATCGTCTGCCTCTCTGGTCTTGTTATCTTCTATATATGGAGTTGATTCAGTTTCGTATGACGTCACCATTCATCCTGGTCATTCAGTTTCTTTGTTTCATCAGGAATCGCATTCAAATGGCCATCATATTGTCGTGGATGTAGGTATGGTTTCCTTAATGGATACTTCACTTCCCATATTCTCTTAGGTATATATTCTTAAGGGTGCTGCACAGAGTCATTGCTCTTCTTCTTGCCTTCTGCTTGGCGTAGTATATGTAAAATACTTTGGTTCATACTTCTCAGGTAATGTAGGCGGGGTAGGTGGAGTAGGGGTACTTAGCTCCTCCTCTACACCTGTTTTAGACAATTGATAATAAAACATTTGGTGGACACTTTTTGACAACTTCATGAGTCGGTTTTATTTGGTGTAAGAATTATTCTGCATCCCATCCATGCATGACATGTTACTGATTTAAGGACCCCCGGGTTCACCTCTCCACTAAAAATCAACTCTGGCTCACATTGCAATTTAGTTCTAGAAAGTGCATCAGAATCTTTCGATGATAGTGTATAACATCAGAGGTCACAGTGGAGGGAAAAGGGTAGCCAGGAAGTGATCTTTGACATGGATGCAGACAAGCTAAGAATGCTATGCAGATAGCTTCATTAATCCAATAGCGCATGCTAGATGGAGAATCCAGCCACTTTGCTCAGGCATGGTGGAAGTGAGGATGAAGAAGATGATGGAGAAGATAGAAGCAGGCAGACAGAGCATCAGTGTGGCCTTTCATGAGATAAGCATTGATGCCACAGGATACTATGTTTTGTAGGGCACTCTGGCCATTCATATACGGGTGTTAGCTTCTAATGCAAGTGCAGCTGGGAAGGGGATATGGATCTCCAATTGCACTAGCAGCTGTGTTACCCAGCCCCTGAAAACCTGGACTACTGTCACCAGAAGCAGCAGGTTTGTGGTGTGCCATTCCCTCAAACCCTCCCATCCTATGGTACATTTTCCACCTAGCATGGTAACTGTGGGATGGTGGCCTGATGTACATAGTCCTATCTGTACATTTCTGTCCTGTCACCAGTGTATTACAATTAGTTGCTAGTTACCCTGCTCCATGTGGGCTCACAGCATGGAATACCAGGCCTTCTTTCTCCACACAACGTTATGCAGTGTGGCCTAGGCAGCCCAGTCTCTTCTGGGATCTGACTGGTCATCTCATGCACTCACCAATGCTGATATTCCATCCCCTCTACCTGTGCATTATGCTCTGGGCATCCTGGACCATGTAATGCCCTGTCAAGAGCTGCCACTACAGCCAGACCAGGGTACACAATCCAAAAAAGCCTTGCATTAGCTGAGCATATTAGGTCCTTCACAGAGCTGCAGCTCTACCCTCCCAAGGCACAGCAGGACCTGTGTAGCTTCATCTTTGTAGCACCATTCTTGTGCATGATGTACAATCACTGCACTGCACTGTTTCTTCATTGCACAGATAGCCTGTTTCCTCTGCCACTATTTCTGGGAATCTATCAGCCGTATCTCCATCAAAAATTGCCCACCATGGTGAATCAGGGCACAGATAAACATATCTCATAGGCTCAATGAAGATGCAGGCCGCACTATTGGCCCTTTATGTTTGGCCTCCTTATAGGAGTGGCGGAAATGGACAAGACCATAATGACAATGAAAAACATATTTTTAAGGGCTGTTTAGTAAGGTAAGGAGGAAGGGCATGGTAGGCCCGTCAATGTGCCCTCAGGAACGAAGTTATCCAGATAGTAGCTAAATGCCTGGAAATTCATGGTCTATGTACATCTTCAGCAGGTCATCTCTCTCTGGGATTAGCTGTGCTGGAAAATGGCCTAGTTGAAATCTAACAGCAGAGGTTGGGCCTGTAGGACAGAGTTACCTTCATTCCTAGTCATTTTTCAGGAGAAACGTTCTTGCAAGCAGGAAGTGGGACCTGATAGTATCTGGAGAAGGTGCAGTGTTCAAAGTGAAGCTTGAAGGCCTCACTGGAGCAGATCCTCTGAGTTGGAGCTGGTTAAGGATCCTGATGAAGGATTGGCATACTTAGACCAGCTCAGTAGTTTTCCCTACAGACATTTTTTCAGAGTACAACATTCCCTTCCAGCCATCAGCTGATTCGGAGTACAAACAAACAAGATGCTCCATTCTAGGATTTTCTTCACAATCTCTCATTTTCAGCTCCTAAATTTTGGATTTGATACAGGACTGTATTTTTCTTACTGAGAAGTTTGTGTCCCTAATTTGTATTGCTGGTTTTTTGCACTTACATTATGAAATAGGGTTTAATTTAGAATTGTTTCTAAGGTCCTCATATATGTTAAACAGTTTACCATTAACGCATACAGTAATCTCAAGGTCCCTGAATAATTAAGATGAATAATTAAGAATGCATCGTCCACGAGCAGGGAAAGCTCAGTGCAGATATGCAGATGTGATAAAATGTTGAATGCTCTTATCTCCGAAAATCTGCATGTTGCTTTTTTCCAATTTATTTACAATCCAATTCCATCTCTTTTTGGAGGACAAATGGATTAGGTACAGTAGTGGATAATACTGCTGCTGTATCATTTACAATAATGCGCAGAGGGGTCAGTTTTGACCCTTCTGTGCGATACATTGCACAGGTGCTGAAACGGTGGGCATATGAGATGCCCACTTTCTCATATCCTCCAGGGGTCTCACAGCCTACATTTTTCCATTATGTGCTGAAGAGCTAGAACATCCCTCCAACCTCCATCAAGCAAAATGTTTTTTACTGGTTGTGTTGTTCGAATTTCTTCCCTGCCATTTGGGTATAAGGTATGCATGGTAAGGCTTGTTTGGAGGTATTTCATTCAGAATACCCCATGAGGTAAATAACCCATGACTTTCAAGTGGGTGAGAGGCAGAAACAAGCAGTATTTGAAATACCTCTTTTTTACTTTGGGCTATTACGCACCACCTATAAACCGTAACTACAGATAGAGAGAAATGGTATATGAGGAGGGACACCAAGCTTTTAGGTGCTGTTTAGTTATTTGCCCATCACCTCATGGGAACTATTTGAGCCTGCTTACTCTAGCCTTATCATCAGACTTCGCACTTGAAGTGCCTGCCAATGTTTTATCGAAGCAGTCTTTTGACAGTTAATGACTTAATTGGAGTTGTGAATGTGCTACCAGTGTAATAAAAATGTCTTAACCAGGTCTGCCTTCAGCCACTAGATGTATAAGCACTGTGAGTGTCCTTCACTGAAGTCTGGTTAAAACCAGTATTAGCAGCGCCAACTGTTTTGGCTTGTGTATAAGCATTAGGCAGATGCCAGGCACTTGGGCCATTTTGCACCGACTACCATCAATGGCCAGTTAATACCATAACAGGAGTGCCTGGCAAGTGCCTTGCCCATGCCTGCACAAATGCCTAAACTGATGGCACTGTTGGCATTGTCAAAGCTCATTATTTTTAGTTGTATTATTCCCTCTCCATGTAGCCTTGTCACCAGCAACGCCATATCTGCTTTCTGTGGAAATACATGATATATTAGAACTCATTATGCCCGCCAAAGATCTAGCATTCTTCCAGGTACGCCATTTCACCAAAATGCCAGGGTTAGCAGAAGTGACATCACATGACCCTTGACCTCTGATGACATCACAGAAAGTGATGTCATGTGACCCCACCCCGAAGTGACATCAGGTGAAGCGATGGAACATGACCTTTCACCCCACAACAAAACAGTAAGTGGCATCACATAGCATTGTTTCCGAGTGCACTAGGAAAAATATGATATGGTTACGATATCACTGTAAAGTGATATACATTTCATAAAAGAATGTATCACCATATGTATTGCTAATATCAGTGCGTAGAGGCCCATATTACCAAATCACTGTGAATGCAAGCAGATATCCAAGGACAAACGCTAATGGTGTGTTATTATATAGCATGTACACTTGAGCGCTTCTTATAGAAGAAATATACAATAATATCACTCAACCTGTGTTGGTACTCATTTATCAACCTCAGCCGGATGAAAGGCTGAGCTGACCTTGCTGGGTGGCAAACCTTCAACCTGCAGATCACACACACACATTGCAGCAGCCAGCGCTCAACCCACTGAGCTATCGTACCGGCTATAGCCATCAGAAAAGCAGCCACTCCAGAAAAAAAGAGCCACATGCTGCTGGCCCCAGCCCATGAGTCATAATGTTAAAAAAAAAAAACGTATTTGTTTTGCTTTTTTTAGGTGTAGCAAGGGGGACCACAGGGTAGCAAAGGAGACTTGAGGGGTAGCAGTTGCGACCCCTGGTAACCCCTAAATGACGTCTATGCATTCTTCCTAAATGAAGGCTGACGTGTTTAATTATTTTTTCGTTGCTGGGAAGATTTATTTTTTCCCCTATTTTTCTTTTCCTTTTTGGGGCGTTACCTTCCTCCACCACTATTGGTTGTTGCGACAGCATTCATTTATTTAATATGCTCAACAAGAGTACTCATCAAACATAAGCCTGTTTTGTCACATTGCTTCATATAAATGTTACTTGTCATACAGACAAAAATACAAGAATGTTTCCTTCTTTCCTTAAATGTTTATGTTTGTAACATTGTACTTAGAAGTAAACATGTTCAAGGGAATTTTGATTATTCGTAGAACGATCTCGGCCCTTTCTTCCTCCTGCCATCGGGTTCCTATCATCCCACCGGGCCCAGTAGCAGGAATGCAATTTTAGATACGGCTTCTGCTCGCACATGGATTCAGAACCTTGAAGCAGAAAACAAACACTTCATTCCCTGAGCAATTCATAACCCCCACTTCACAGCCAATGCTTTAATGAAATAAGTCATCTGGAAAATAACTAACAGCGTTTGTGTTTTTTCCCCCCCAAAACAATACAATGTATTTCAAACACTAACCCCCAAGCAATGATGATATCTGCATTAGAAAAAGACCGTCTTCAAAGGCAGCGTGCGCTCCTGCTTGCACAGGCAAGGACTGTCGGTGATGGTTTCTGAGTGCAGCTAATTCGCATGGTAAAAAATGATAATTGAAGCCTCATCGTGTCGGCAACTGTTGAATACGAAGCATTGCAACATCTTTAAACAACCTGACATGTTTAGCTATTTTGATGTACACAACCGAGTCTTGACGCAAACGGACATTAATAGAAAACAGTGATGATTCAATCCCATCAGGTTTAACATGATTTAGGAAGATATAAATATGCACCTAACCTACTAACCACTCTAGTACCACGCTCAAACGCACTACACGCACACCAACAAAGCCACAAACACAACCCTTTGTAACAACCCTCCCAACCGAAGCAATCAGACAGAACAGGACACCTCTACAACCAGCTTACCAGAGCTACAGTCAAGGCATCCAAGCACCACGGAACAGGACACCTCAGCAACCAGCTTACCAGAGCTCCAGTCAAGGCATCCAAGCACCACGGAACAGGACACCTCAGCAACCAGCTTACCAGAGCTCCAGTCAAGGCATCCAAGCACCACGGAACAGGACACCTCTGCAACCAGCTTACCAGAGCTCCAGTCAAGGCATCCAAGCACCACGGAACAGGGTGCTGACCAGAGCTCCAGTCAAGGCATCCAAGCACCACGGAACAGGGCACCTCAGCAACCAGCTTACCAGAGCTCCAGTCAAGGCATCCAAGCACCACGGAACAGGACACCTCAGCAACCAGCTTACCAGAGCTCCAGTCAAGGCATCCAAGCACCACGGAACAGGGCACCTCAGCAACCAGCTTACCAGAGCTCCAGTCAAGGCATCCAAGCACCACGGAACAGGACACCTCAGCAACCAGCTTACCAGAGCTCCAGTCAAGGCATCCAAGCACCACGGAACAGGACACCTCAGCAACCAGCTTACCAGAGCTCCAGTCAAGGCATCCAAGCACCACGGAACAGGACACCTCAGCAACCAGCTTACCAGAGCTCCAGTCAAGGCATCCAAGCACCACGGAACAGGACACCTCTGCAACCAGCTTACCAGAGCTCCAGTCAAGGCATCCAAGCACCACGGAACAGGGCACCTCTGTAACCAGCTTACCAGAGCTCCAGTCAAGGCATCCAAGCACCACGGAACAGGGCACCTCAGCAACCAGCTTACCAGAGCTCCAGTCAAGGCATCCAAGCACCACGGAACAGGACACCTCAGCAACCAGCTTACCAGAGCTCCAGTCAAGGCATCCAAGCACCACGGAACAGAGCACCTCAGCAACCAGCTTACCAGAGCTCCAGTCAAGGCATCCAAGCACCACGGAACAGGACACCTCAGCAACCAGCTTACCAGAGCTCCAGTCAAGGCATCCAAGCACCACGGAACAGGACACCTCAGCAACCAGCTTACCAGAGCTCCAGTCAAGGCATCCAAGCACCACGGAACAGGACACCTCAGCAACCAGTTTACCAGAGCTCCAGTCAAGGCATCCAAGCACCACGGAACAGGACACCTCAGCAACCAGCTTACCAGAGCTCCAGTCAAGGCATCCAAGCACCACGGAAAAGGACACCTCAGCAACCAGCTTACCAGAGCTCCAGTCAAGGCATCCAAGCACCACGGAACAGGACACCTCTGCAACCAGCTTACCAGAGCTCCAGTCAAGGCATCCAAGCACCACGGAACAGGACACATCAGCAACCAGCTTACCAGAGCTCCAGTCAAGGCATCCAAGCACCACGGAACAGGACACCTCTACAACCAGTTTACCAGAGCTCCAGTCAAGGCATCCAAGCACCACGGGCCCATGAGATCTCCTTTTTGCACAGAAAGGCCTTGACACAAAACAAAACTCCCCCTCATCCAGGGCTCGGGCCCTTCTGCTCTATAAGCATTAGCACAGGAGCAAAGAGATCTTGCCCCCCAACGGGCCCCCACTATCCAGACCCACGCCCACTATTTCCGATCCACCAAAGTGCTTGAAGACCATACAAATAGTACTATGGTGGGCAGTGCACATCATAATATAATAACCTGATGTATATTAACACAGCTGTGAGGGACTGGAATGGAAGTGGATGGAAGGGGCATGAGTTGCCTAAACGCAAGCATCTGTGTTGTGATTGGTCGACTGCATCATGTGAATTCAAGTGGTCTGACTGGAAGTAAATATTTGTGTGAATAAGAATACGGCAGGGTTCCAACAGGCAAGGCTCCAGCAAAAATAAGAAAGGTGTTTAAAGTGGATTAGTCAATATTGCTAAATACACATATTTGGATTAGCAATAACACATCTATGCCTTACTTTCAGTCCGGGCCAGTGCAAGGCTAGCCTGGCAAATTCTGCAGTGTTTCTGACAAGGGGTCTAGGGCCTCACAAATAGTTAACACACGCTATGCTATCATAGCTTTTTAGTGCTGGCTATTGGAGTAACAAAGTGTTCACTTTTCCTTCACATAATATGTAATAGCAAGCAACATAATTGTGTCAAACATTGACTGCAAGAACGTGAAGTTAAAATGCAGTACTTTATGTTGTGTGTGTACTTCTTGGAAGTACATTTCCAAAACTCAGAGCATGTTTTCTAGCCTCACCCTACTTTGTATTCTTGTTATGGTCGTTTTCTTTTCTTTTAAGATTGGGAATAATACAACTACAGCCATATTCTTTGTGATTAAAACGTTTCTCGATGGATGTATACATTTTCCAGGTTGGTTTATGATGTTTTTAGTAACTTTCAAATCATATCTACAAACCAGAGTATTCTTGAAAACCAAATAGCTCCTATTTCTACAAGGTAGAGCTGGGAAGATGTGTAATTAAATGTCTATGGTGCAGACAGACCACAAATCCCGATTTACAAATTAGCGCCAGAAGCCATTGACTTGACATATGCACACGACACCAAAAACCTTCTCTCATGGCACTGCTTCATAGAGAATGATGACAGTACATAATAACAGTACAACTTGATGTACTGCACATCACAAAGCCATGTGTCGCTTGGTTTACTTATATAGTACATTCTTGTAATGTAACATACAAAGATCCCCTTGAGTAGAAGATGTTGGCACCCTGGGCCGAGGCCGAGGGGAGGAACGACACAGAACCGTGGCCTGCTTGGAACTTCTTTATCATTCAAACTGAAACTGAAACTCTAGCTCTCACTCCACTTCCCTTTTCTGTCTCCTCCCTCATTCCCCCCACAGTGCCTTCTTGAAAGACAGCCGTGCTGCAACAGTTCTGCCCTCACATCACCTCCCCCACACATGTCTCCTTATGTCCATCTCACCACAATGAGTCTATTCAGCCGCCTGATGGTCCGTTGCAGCCAATCAACTCTGCTCCTTCCTCCTTCTGCTGGCCCTCTCTCCGGTCTGCAGCTCTGCTCCTACCTCTTTGTCCACTGCCCCCTCATGGTCGTGTGTCAGGGCAGGTTCATCTGTTCTGATGATATGATATCATAAGGCATTTATAGCGTGCCTATACACAAGTGTTTCAAGGCACAGCACAAGGTGTTTGAAGAAAGATATATTGTATGTTATCTCTTTCCTCTCACTGTGGGCCGTTAACATTGTCCCTTTTATTTCAGCACTGTCAAAGGCTCTGTTTCATATCTGGAATCGATCTTCCATTGTATCCTCTGCTTTAGTAGTACTTTGTCCCGTTCACTGAAGATCTTCATCTTCGCTCCTCTCTTTCAGTTTGTCTATTGTCTCATCAATTCCGTTGCTCTTGCGGCTCTGCCTCGTCCCTCTGCCTCAGTCACTTCAATCTCCCCTTGTTCTGTCCACTCTGTAGTTCGGGGAAGCCTTGTCCTTGCACAGTAGGCTATCATCAAATGTCCATGTGGTACTCCTGTGGCAGGGTGTGGCGTTTTCCTGTAATGCTGCAGCATGCTGTGCAGTTCCTGTTGCACTGGCATCCTCTCTATCATGGCCTTCTGGATTGTTCTTTTTATACACACCATGAACCTCTCAGCCATTCCATTTGCCTGAGGACACAACGTTGTGACCCTTTAGTGTATGAACCATAGATGTTTTGCAAATGTGTGGAACTTATGTCCTTTGAAAGGCAGCCCATTGTCTGTCTTCACCGCGTGTGGAAATGCCTATTCGCTGAAGACATCGTCAATTACCCTGATGACCTGGGTGAACCCAGTTGTGGTCGTGTTCTTTATAAAGGCACACTGAATCCCGCTGCGAATAAACCCCCACTGTCTCTCCTGACTAGATTGACATCTCCTAACCTACCCAGTCACCCATGTGTCACATCAGTCAGAAACCAAAGATTAGCATCCAGATGTCTCCACTGGTCCTATCACATTAACAATCCCAGTATGGAGGTAATCACCAACCCCAATAAGAAAAACACCACTGCCCCTGCGGTTCCGATAACTGACGAGGCCCCCACAGTTAATAACTCCAACATCGTTACCAAACTCAAAGGTGCGCTTATTAATGCACACTCTGTCCCCGCACATGCGTTAGTCGCTGCAGATTTCATTGTTACTGAAAACCTTGACTTTCTTGCAATCATGGAAACTTGGCTACATGCATCCTTGGGTCTTGCCCTGACCCTAACCATCCCGACAACTATTCCATCATCAGGTGTGACAGGGACACTAATCAAACCAAGGGGGGTGGATTAGCCTTCATGTTTAAGAGCTTGCTTAATCTTAGAGCTGCCAACACCCTACAGCTGCCATCAGATGAATTACTTTCTATTAAACTGCCGATCTCACCCACTCACACCGCCTCAATGCATCTCATCTACAGGCCACCTGGCCCTACCTCCTCATTTGTGGAGGATATCTCATCCATCCTAGCCTCTAGCACCAAGCCCAAATCGCAAATCATCGTACTTGGCGACCTCAACCTAGGATACCAGGACACAAATTATACCAAAGCTAGTGACTTAGCCAGTTTTCTGGCTGACTTTGGCATCACCCAACATGTTAGAGAACCTACCCATATCAAGGGTCGTACCCTTGACTGGGTCTCAGACATGAACTGTAGCCTAAATGTAACCTCTGTGCCCCCATGTGCGTGGTCTGATCATCATAAAATAATATTCTCCATTAACTCTAGTCCACTCACAGATAAACCCAACCTTGCCCCGCCCACTTATACATGCAACAAGAAGGATATTACGGCTGAGAAACTACTCCCACTTATCCTCCCTTTACTGAACACGGCCTCCCCCACTTGCTCGGACCCTACTGTCCTAGTTGATACTTACAACCGTGCCATGTTAAAAGCTCTCAACACCATTGCCCCGCTCAAACTGCGCAAACAAAAACCTTGCAACCACCTTAATTCTTGGTTCACCCCACACTTACGTGAACTTCGTAAAGAAAAAAGAAAAGCTGAGTCCCACTGGAAAAGCTCACTGACACTAGTCAACAGAAATAACCTTACAACTGCTTCCCTTACTTACAAAGAAGCTATCCTAGCGGCAAAAAAAGAAGTGTACAACAAAAGGATCACGCAAGCACAATCAAACACCAAGGAACTCTTTTAGAACCTTAAGGAACTAGAGTCTCCAGTCGCCCCACTTGATACGTGCACCCCTGACACTGAATGGTGTTTCAATATACAAAAAGCACTATTAGACAAAATGTCCTTGCTCCAAGCCAAAATCAATATAAAAAAAGTAATCTCTCGGACTCAGCGGGTAACCCCCAGTCCTATAATACCCCCTCTCCTAAGCACTCCTTCAAATCTTTCAACTTCTCACCCCTTGCCATTAATGAAGTTGAAAACATCATCATGAAGCTTAAGCCTTCCAATTGCCAAGGTGACACCTGCCCAGCGCCGGTCGTAAAGGAAGCGGCGCATTATCTCGCCCCATTCATTACCTCCTTTATCAATTCCTCATTCAAATCGGGCACATTATCCGACAACCTTAAGGATGCGTGGGTCATCCCTCTAATTAAAAAACCTAATCTCGACCCCAGCAATCCCACTAACTACAGGCCCATCACCAGTGTGCCTTACCTACTAAAAATTCTGGATGGTGCAGCTTATCTCCAAATCCAGGATTACCTTGATACTAACAACCTATTAGGGCTCAGAAAATCCGGCTTCCGCCCAAGACACGGCACAGAGACAGCCCTGATCGATCTGAAAACCCAAATCGAGGACCTGAAAGATAAGGGCAAACAAGCGCTCCTGCTCATCCTTAACCTTTCAGCTGCATTTGATTTGGTCGATCATCAAATCCTCTTCCATCACCTTAAGATTGCCGCTCACTTCTCTGACGCAGCTACTTCCTGGATCAGCTCTTTCTTGGCAAATAGATCCATGAGGAGTTTCTCTCCCTTAGCTGCTGCAGACCCATCTCATGTCCCCTGCGGAGTCCCACAAGGCTCCTGTGTATCGCCCACGCTTTACAACGTGTTTACTAAACCGCTCTTTGATATTATTGACTATCTAGGCGTCTCCTACACTAATTATGTGGACGACACCCAGATACTCATCCCTATCACTGGCGACTATGTAAACAATGTCAAAGCTCTCAATGCAGTCTACACTGTCATCCAGGCCTGGATGGCACACCATGGGCTCTGCCTTAATGTTGAGAAAACAGAGTTACTCATCCTAGGCTCTCAGTCCAAACTCATGAAACTTGACCCCAAATACAGTTCCTTCATTATTGATGGAGATGTTATCAAAGTCACTAACGTCACCAAAACACTTGGAATTTACCTAGATTCCACTCTCTCCCTCAATAGACAAACCAATTCACTAGTTTCAGCTTCATCATATACGTGTAAGCTTATCAGAGCTTGCTGCCCCTTCTTGACATCGGACAATTGCCTGATCCTTGCCAGAACCCTCATCATGTCCAACATTGACTATTGCAACGCCCTTTACTTAAGGACTAGTCAAAGAAACCTTGATAAACTTCAGGTCTCCCAGAACAATGCCATTAGGGCTGCTCTCAACGTTCCTAGGCACTCCCACATCTCCTCTACCAGGCGCAACCTACATTGGCTACCCATTACACTTCGCATCTCCCTCAAAGCACTTGTTCTAACCCACAAGTCACAGAACAATGCCGCACCTGCCTACTTGTCCACGCGCTTCACACAGCATACAGCATCCAGATCCCTGAGATCTGCACAGGCGCACACACTAACCATTCCAAGCTTCAAGCTTCAGACAGCCAGAGGCTTGAGCTTCCCAGTCCTCGCGGCTAAGCTCTGGAACTCCCTACCCAATGCTCTTAGGAATGTTCCATCCATCCAATCCTTCAAAAATAAAACCAAACGATGGCTTCACGATCAGGATGCCCTGGCCACTTCACTGTAATTCATGCAGTTATTACCCGCCAACAGGCTACTCATTGTATATACTGTATATGTAGCCTCTAGGCCATTCCGTGTAATGTTCTTATCCTTGTTCTTATTCATGCTGTAAATATGCATATATAATGTAACATGTACCTATCTATGTAACACTTATCTGTCTCTGCCTTTTCAAACATGCATCCTGATGCCCCTGGGCAGGATGCGCAATACAAATAAACAAAAATACAAATACAACCAGGAACCTTGAGAACTCATCCATGATGACCAATAGACATTCTCCTGTTTCAAGGGGCCCAAAGAAGTCCATTGTGACCTGATGCCACACGCTCTCTGGGATTTCGGTCTCTTGCAGTGGGAGAGGAGGGTCGCTTTTGGATGCGCACTGGCACGGCAAAAACTTGTTGACTGCCTCCTCTACCATGTCTTTCATAAACGGGAACCATACTGCCTGTCTCGGCAGCTTGTTGATGACGTCCAGCCCCTTGTGTCCTTCATATACTGTCAACCCTAGGCCCCTCCTGGGGGTTGCTGGTATCACTAGGCAGCATCTTCTTGGCAGTATCCCTTGCTCTGACGCAGCCAGCTACATGCAGACTTTGGCTAAACATTCCATCTCTTTCCCTTCTGCACACTGGTGCAGCTGTAGTTACCTCTTGTAGTCTTTCCACTTGTTGGAGCTGGTCAGTTCAGTTGCCATGATTAGAGATGGGTCCTCCTGTGATGATTTTGCTAGCTCTTCCATAGTCGGTGCCTGTGGCAGGGCATGTACGGTGATGTAACAGAGGTATTATCTGTCCCCCTCCCTCATTGGTCTATGTCTCAGTTCAGGGTGCCATGAGATGTAGTCAGCTGGGTTGTTCTCCCTAAGTCTGTGGAGGATGCCGTAATCATATTCTTGGAGGCGTAGGGCCCATCTCCACAGCATTTTTGTCTGTGGGTTGTCGAAATGTGACAGGAGGGCAAGGTGGTCCATTACGAGTGTAAATCTCCTGCCGATGATTAAGTGGTGATAGTACTCACATGCCCAGACCGGGGCCATAGGGGTAGGCACATTCCGTTTCAGAGAGTTCTCGTCTGGTATAAGCCATGATGTAGCTTGCCGATTCATCACCGGTTTGATGCTGAGGAAGTGTAGCTCCCAGCAATACATCTGTGATCTCTGTGTGCCACGCCAGGTGCGTGGCGTTTGAGAGCAGCGCCTTAATGTTGTCAAACACTGTATAGCATTCGCACGACCACTGGAATGGGTTGTCCTTTTAAAGTAGCCTTCGTAGTGGCTCTGTGGTGATGGCAAATCGTGAGATGTATCTGGCACAGTACTCTGCCATGCCCAGGAATTATCAAACATCTGCCAGCTGAGTAGGTGCCGGCAGCTCGAAGATTGTCCTTAACTTCTCGGGGTCGAGTTACTTCCCTTGACCTGAACAATGTGTCAATTGAATAGCAGTCTGTCCTTGTTGAAATTGCACTCCTCGTAGTTCAGCATGAGGCCCACCTTGTGCAGAATGTCACACACTGCCAGGAGGGTCTGAGCATCTTCCTCCCGGGTGGGCCCAGAGACCAGGATATTGTTGGTGTAATTAAATACTGACTTGACTGGGAGTAGTAGTTGACGGATGGCCTCTTGCAGCCGAGGATACCCCAAAGTTGAGGCATTTGTAGTGAAACAGTCCCTCATGAGTGTAGAACGTTGTGATTGGCTTTGACTCTGGGTGCATCACCAACTGATGATCCCCTGGTTGAGGTCCAGTTTGGAGAACTTGGTGGCGCTGTTCAGGTGGATGATCATCTCTTTGATTTTGGGCCCTGGGTCTCTCTCTCTCTCTATCACTATGTTCGCCATCCTCATATCGATGCAGCCCCATTTAGTCACCCTCTTTTGGCACTACCACCAGGGGTGAAATCCATGGTGTTGCCCCCACTGCTTTCTTGATTATGTCATTGTCCATTAGCTGCTGTAATTCTCTGGATACTGCTTGTTGCAGATGGGATCCGAGCTGCCTTCAGTGTTTGCTTACTGGTCGTATGCTTGTATATATGTGTAGTCACACCACAGTGCCCTTCAGTTTCCCTAGATCTCAGAATAGGTCAGGAAATGCTCTCCTGATGGATTCTTTACCGATGGTCAACCCGGACATGTGGGCTATGCTTCCTTTGCTTCTGGGGCCTTTTCTGCACTGGAGCACTTTGTTCTCTTAATAATGGACATCTATCAGGCCTATCTTCTTCGATGTCCTATTAGACATTTCCTGCTGGCTCGGCTTCTGAGCAAATGTATGGTCATCTTTGTTGCTCTCCCATTGCGCAATAATGTTCTCTGAAATTGTCCTAGGGATGGCAAGGGTGCACTAACTCCCCACTGAAAAATGCATACCTTTGATTGTGTCAGCTCTCTCTTGTCCCCCGTCTGAAGGAATTCTTGTCCCGCCATAATTTTAATGGTGGTGCCTGTATCTATTAAGAAGCAGTGTGTTGCATCTCACAGTCGGACCATCACTTTATGGGATTCCACTCCATCTTGCTCCCCATGCATCAGGTTGACACATTCTTTGATGTATTCTGAGCATAGCTCCTGCATGTATTCATCATATTCATTGTATGGGTTCCCATGGTATTCATACTGTTCGAGAAAATAGCTATCTTGCGATGGCTGCTCCTCACATGGAGCGTCGCCATGGTCTAGACCTGGGTCCATGGCCCTGATTGATCTCATAGGCATCTGGGTGTAGATCGGAGGTGGCTTCCATGTGCCTGTGGGTACTGGCTAGCCACTGGCCACCACCCTTGTAGGCAGCGGTTACTTCCCAGTCAGCACTAGTCTTGCTTCTCGGCAGATGGTGTGAAAATAGCCTTCGCTGCCACACTTCAAGCATTGTTGGCTGACAGCTGGTCACATGCCCGTGTGTGGGAATGCCTGCCCACATTGGACACATGCCCTCTGTGGGCGACAGCTCACACTCCCTTGTGTGTGTCCGCCTCTTGGTGAGCCCCTCAACCCTCGCAGAGCTGTAGGCGGGTATGTTGGTCACCAAGAAGGTGATTACCATCTCACCCTTCTCTCCTTTTTTGTTTGGCATCTGCATCGGGTTTGCTTATAACTCTATGCATTTGTGTTTTCTTACCATCTCAATGACTTCATCGATCATTAGGGGTTGCATTAGGAGCTGTTTCCAGAGTGCAGATGAAACACATCCCTCAATGATGCACAGTCGGATGGCCTCATTGTCTGAGTACTGGGAGAATTGACTGTGTGCCAACTTTTGTTGGAGATGTGTGATGAGCTCTTCCATAGATTTGTGAGAGGACTGCAAACATTTGATTGATGGCATACCTCTCGTAGTCCCTGTTGGGCTGTATCACCAACTTCCATTTAGGGCAGACACATGGTTGTCATATGTGGTTCTCTCCACCAACGGGATTGTCTTGATAATGCCTTTAATCTCCGTCCCCACCAAGTTCAAGAAGATGTCCTTGAGGGCAGGTGACTTTTTCTGACCTGCTGCCCCGATAAAGTCATCAAATTCTTTGATCCATTCAGTCCACATTGGGCCCTTGTCCTGTTTGGGAGTAGTTAAAATGGGCTCGGCTTCCTCAGGAAGGCTGGTTTTGCACTGGCCAAAGTGGCGGCCATATCTGTGGCACCTTGATCCTCCATGGGTTTCCGTGGTGGGCAACAAGCAGTGGATCTGCATTTGCCCAGATATGATGGACCTAACCAGGGTCAGAGATTAGCAGAGGTTGCCCCAGCACCCTTCAATTAGGCAAACCATTTGTTAGTGAATACACAGGATAATTAAAGGTCAGGGAGGGGAACTCGTGCTCTGATGAAAAGTTAAACAATGATCTACATATGTTTTCACACAGCTCTGTAGATGTGGTTTATTCCACATGTGATTTCAGCAGCACAGGCAGAGCCGACACATGTTTCGACCTATTGGTTATTTTCAATGCTGTTAATAATCCAACTAGATAGAATATATCCAAAAATGTATAAAGATCAATAGACCACAGTGAGCAACGTTGTCACCCATTGTCAAAAACCATAGTTCAAAATGTGTATGTATGTTCATAAGGGAGTCAGTACAACAGGTAAAATTCAATTCATATACATAGATAGAACACCAAATTAAACCACTTTTCAGGAGAATGATGGGTGAAGAAATTGTGTATGCCATTCAAAAGAAAAATGAGAAATACCATAATGAACAATAGATTCAAATTCAATATTACATCTTTCAATAATGGTTAGGTTAAAAGTCATTATTGTAACCCATGCTAGGTTATTGTACATGCCATAAGGATGTGGAACCCCACTTCTTTCCTCTAGAAATAGTTCACCCACTTGTGTAATCAGTGTCTTAGTGTTAGAACAAATTACGACTACAGCATGCTTACATCTGTAGGGAGATGTGTGCCTAATGTAATCGATAATAGTGTGATGTTGTCACTTGTAAGAGAATCTATTTCGATAGCAGAGGAAAAATAAGAATAAGTACTTACCCTATTATTGCAGTAACAATATCATTCACCTAAAAATAATTTTGAAAATGCAATGTAACAAACCGCACCAAACTGTGGTAACCAAATCTCATGATACTTCAATGATATGCTGAAAAGTGATTAAATCAGGTACCTTATAGTATTTCTCTGTCTTTAAAGAGTGATTGCAAAGATATGTAGCGGAAACCTGCGGACCACAAGTTTAATCACTTTTCAGCATACTTTTCACCATACCATTGAAGTATCATGAGATTTGGTCATTGAATTATCTCTGAATTAGAGATGTTAGAGTCAGTGGAGAAGGGGACCTCTTCTACGGTTGTGGATATTCCCCTGCCAGTTCATGCTATGCCAAGAAAAGGTAAGAACAAAAAAAAGAAACTCCAGACAGAGAAAGGGGTGAATAGACCCTTGCGCAGATCCTGGAGAAACATGATATTGGAGGAAGTAGTGACCTCTCAGGAATGGGTGGTGGGTGGGGATCCAGTTGATGATGAAGTGGACCTCCCCGGTTCTTGGTACGATGGAGCCACTTGAGAGGTATGGCCCCGCTTCTGATTCCCTCAGTGAGGCCATGAATCACAAAGGAACAAAAAATAAAAACAAGAAATTGAAGGCTAATAAAGAACTTGGAGATGTTTTCTCTGGCACCAAGGGGGTGAGGGGGGAGGAGGGGGGGAGTGTTTATCAACTCTTCACTAAAAAAACTAAAATATTTCCAGAGAGGGGAAATCCCTGTTGATTCATCCCACTCAAACATGACTACCAGTAAGAATGTCCATGTGAGTGTTGATCCACTGTTGGTTATGAAAGAAGCCTCAGCTGAACCACTGTTCAACATTAAGGTGGTAGACATTGAAGTACCCGCCCAGTTTGGCTTCCCAATAGACCCTGCTAGCAATTTGTCATCACTTGTGGAACATGACATTCAAAAGTGGCTGCAGGAGTAACTAAGAACATCTCTAAGCCACACAGGGAGAGTCCCATGAGTAGTCAGGAGCTGAAGATTCTGGTAAGACACACGTTACTTAACCTATGGCAAATTCCCTATCAGGCTGCCCCACCTGAGTTTCATCAGGCAGTTTGTCATCCTATGATGAACAAAGAGGGGCTGGGGGTTGAATATGAGACTCCGCTTCAAGCTTAGAAGCCTGCTCCCACTGTCCAGACCATCAGGGATTCTGGTGGTAGGATGGGTGACACTAACAGACGGGGTGAGACGGAGGACCCTCATGTTAGGGGTGGCAGTGATATGCAGCTAGAAGGTAGAAGCTCACTGGGGGTGGTGGGTAGACCATTTAACACCATCCATAATAGTGAATCTAATGACGTGCAGTGGAGACCGCCACATTTTCCAGACGATCCAAGTGTCTACTTCACTATATGTTTAGTCATGGAGGGCCGACTCGCTAAATCGCTGGAGAATTTTGTCACTGTTCAATGAAATCACACTTCTGACCCTAATCTACTCTGGGTCATTAACCTAATGGATTTTATACACCATGATCGTTATGACCACATGCGTATCGTGTTTTATTCACGCAAAACATATGATAATGTATTGCAAGAAGTTGAGTCCTTTAACAAATTTGTTTCTAATTTTTTTAATTTCAGACCTGGTTTTTTGAGTTCACGTGGTGAGAGACAACCGGATGGACCCAGATTCCCCTCCAGGGAAGGCAGAGTTTGATTCTGGGGGTTGGGGAGGCCCATGATACTAACCTGAGGTGGTTGGCCTTGAGCCTTTGAAAGTCCATCTCACAACTACAGGGATTGAAACCTAATCTTTAATCGGGTGGGAGAGCTCTCCGTGGTGTCATGGAACTCGAGAGGGCCCTGGTTTCTCAAACATTCTGTGGAACTATACTCAATCTTTGCAAACTTTTTGATCCTATGTATTCAGGAAACTTGGCTTACTATGTCGTATGCCTTGGACGGCTTCATTGTCTTCTCAGAATTTTCTTTAAAAGACCTAAGTAGGAGACCATCAAGGGGATTTATCCTGACCATATGGAGTGACATCCACCTGAGATTAAAAAAACATTATTTATGTGTCAAAATGCTGTATAGCTTTATTGTTGGAGCACACTAGGCGTTGTAACCTTTATCCCATACTTGTGGTGAACATTTATTCGAACCCGGAATACAATCTGCAGGGTTCTCTCAAATCTCTAAATTCTCTATTTGAAGAATGGCATGTGATGTGTCCTAGCGTGCAGATTATAGTGGCTGGTGACCTCAATATAGAAATTAACAGGCATAGGGCTAGTAGCATTGCTGCGGGAAAATATCTAGGCATTCTAACTACTCCCTAATAACAATATTGAAAGAGGGTTATGTGGTTGTTCAAGGAAATAATTGCAGGCGCAATTATGGCAAAATCTCTTTGCAAATTGGGGTCTGCGTTGCGTAATTGACCTATTGGCTGATTTGTCCGGGAAAATGTCTGCAAATTAAATGCTGTTTTTTTGTCTGACTTCATTACATTGGAACTAGAAAATTAGCGTACTTATTACACTCATGATGACTTTGTTCCCTATGTAGTGTCCCTAATAAAGAAGGCTGTGACACCTGCTCGGACTTATGTCCGTAACAGGAAACATTTAGACATGTACGATGAGAAGGTAAAACTCATGAAAAATCACAGTCATAGGGACATTAGACACATCTTGAAATCCTCGCTTTCCATTGCCAGATAAAATTGAATTGGTTAAGAGGGCAAAGAATAAATGGAACAATTGGATAAAGAACCATTGGGGTTCCCTTTATCAGGCTGTTTGCGGAAGCATGTTAATTGCCCTGAAGCATGCTTCCTCCAGACAATTCTGGACTATGATTAATTGCATGGAACTCTCTCAAATGGTGGTGCAAGCTACTTCAATTACAGAGGAGGTATGGGCTGGACACTTTGGTTCTCTTTATGCCCGATCGGGGTCGGGTAATCGGGCGGGTAACTCCCTGTTTCTCTGAAAAGTTCCCAATGGAGCCTTAAAATTTCGCAGGACGAGATTAAATCTCAGATTGTCAGGTCATCCTCGTCTCGGGCGGCTGGGCCAAACAGGATATCCAATGTAATCCTGAAAGGTAATTCTGACTTCTGGACCAAAATACAATTTGCCCTTTTTAAAGATATCCTTGTGACAAGATCTATTGCAGAGAGATGGCACATCTCTTATATCATGCCCATATACAAGAAAGGAGATAGGTTATGTCCCTCCAACTACAGACCAATAGCACTCCTTGATGCAAACTCAAAAAAGTTTGCTGGCCTTGTGCTGAAGCACATACAGGAGTGGGCAAGTAAACAATATTTTCTATCATCTTTCCAGTTTGGGTTCAGGAGGAATGTTGGGACAGATGCTGGGGGCTTGTTACTAAAGGTTCTGCAAGACAAGGCATGGAGGCCAACAAGTTCACCGATATATGTGTCCTCCATGGATCTTTCTATGGCCTTCCCCCATGTGGACAGGAACATCCTATGGTCGAAATTAGCACATGCAGGGGTTCCTTGTCCTCTTCTGTCGATTATTTATCATCTTCATGCGGGTGCTAGGCTTCAGGTTCATCTGAATAATGGGGGTACTTTGTCCCAGTCCATAATTGGTTCAAACGGCCTTTTCCAGGGGTGCACATTTGAACCCACTCTATTTAACTTGTACGTGGCATATGCGGGCATAACTCTTCAAAAGGCTGCCTTCATGCTGCCAGTGGTGGAGGGAGCCAAGGTGAGTTGGACAGCGTATGCTGATGACTTCATGCTATATGATCATGCTCCAAGAGTTCTTTAGCGTCTGTTAACAGTGTTTAGAGACTATACGTTGCTTAACTCACTCAATATAAATGCAAATAAAATTGTTATCTTGAGGATCAGCAGGAGGACCAGTGCAATCGGGTGCTTGTGGTTTTTAAATCATGATTGGCTGTAAGATCGTCCATATGATATTTGGGCTTCCCTATCTTTGGGGACAACACAAACTGCATTATAGACAGTATTTAGATGGTAAAGTGGGTCCACAAATCGCCCAGCTGAAAAAAGGTTGACAGGAAATATGGAAAATGTTCCCTTCTTCCCACACTTGGTTATTATAAATACAAGGTTATTTCGCACTTTTGCTACAGCTTAGAACTCCTCCCCCTATGAGCCAGAGGAGAACTTTATAAATACGAAGCATGTATTTTGAGGTCCGTACTCAGATGTCTGCCTAAATCAGTGCCACTGGCGGCTTTACACTATGAGCTGGGATTACAATCTCTGGAGAGTGTGCTGGAATGGCGACGGGTCTCCCTCTGTACGCAGTGATGGGGAGTGGTTTGCGGAATGGCTTAACAGATTCAGGTTACCTCTGTAGTTTAACAATGGAATGTCAGGGCGCTTTAGCCAAATTGGGGGTCTCCAATGAGTTATTAACATTTAATCTAGGGAAACTATTAAAAAAAAAAAAAACTCCTGGAATTTGCCGATTGGAACAGAACTGTGGAGAAGGTGTTGAAACTAAGCGTTATTACCAGTTAGTCTCACATTTCAAAAGGAGGGGGATCCTGGAGCCGTACCTAAAACAATTTCCGGACAATTATTGGCATCAGGAATTCACGCGATTTAGGTTCAATGTATTACAGACAGGTGAAATCGTTGATGTAAGGGTAACTGGGCACTCTGCATTGTCTGTCTGTAGGTTTTCCCACAAAACTGATTGCACTGAAACATTACATCATCTTATAGATTGTATATAATTGAGATACTTTACTAAATTTGTTATAAACCCTGATAGAGTGAACTTGGATAATTTGTGGTGGCACATGCTTCATGGACGAAGGGTCCTGCTTCAAATTGTTGCAGTTCGGTTCTTGGCAGACACGTTAGAACTATGGGTTCATTAAGGCAGGATGTAAGGTTGTGGCAGTTATGGTTCTGTACTGTTATATAGGTCAATTGTGATTCTAGATCTGAATGTTTCTTTTTCATTTTTTATCAAACTCTGAAATACTTGACGGGTTATTGTTGAGTATGTTCCTTAGGAAACTTTGTGTGTGTTTTTTGCTTTGGACTTGTTAGATTTGTATATGTCCCTTTTTACATGTTTTATGCCTTTTAAGTTATTTAAGCAATGTTGATTGAACTCTCATGTATGTGTAAGTAATCAGAAGTATGTTCAGTATGTTGCTTTTTTTGCAATCTTAATTGAAAGCTTGTAATTACATTTGATAATGTTGTATCAAAAAATGTGCTTTTTACTTTTGTAAAGGTTACTTGTAACCAAAAACAAATAAATAAATTAAATGAAATGTAACATGGACAATTACCATACCCGAGCACTGCAGCCTTTCACATGCACCTGCAATGCACACGTTTACATGCTCGAACAACAGTCTAAAATGTTCACATCAAGCTTTTCAATGCATTTAGCATGCATTGAAAA
Organism: Ambystoma mexicanum; assembly: GCF_040938575.1. Lineage (NCBI taxonomy): Eukaryota > Metazoa > Chordata > Amphibia > Caudata > Ambystomatidae > Ambystoma > Ambystoma mexicanum. Next base: position 943,167,950 of record NC_090927.1, read on the forward strand.
GCCTTTCACATAGACACACACACACACACACACACACACACACACATCCATTCACATGCATGCCCTCAACCTCCTTTCACATGATTGCTCGCCATAGCCTTTTGCATGCATACATGACAGCCTATCACATACAAGGACACTGCTGTCTAAGCGGTTTGTAGAGCTTAGTCGTTTGAACAAGGAATCACATTATAAGACTATTGATTTAGGAGTCATAGAAGAGGTGCGAGAGGACAATAGATGAAAGAACAGGGACCAACACAAGATACGGGAAGATGAGCAAGAGAGGACGTTGTACGGGTCGGAGGGATAAGGAGAGAGAGTAGCAAACTGAAAGGGTTGCAAAGCAAGAGAGAGAGAAGAAAACATGAGCAAAAAAAAAAGTATTGCAAGAGATAAATGCAGGGGAACGGAGTTGTGAGGAAATACCTAAGGCTGGTCTCCCCCTATTTAGTACCATTACGACATCAGCTCTCTCCCGTTGTTTACTGTCACGGACACAGAAATGCCTACACACAGCATAGCGAGGTAGCCTGACCAAGCCAAAGGGAGTTCATTTCTGGAGAGGACGGGGTTACTTACTAGAACATTGTTGATTTAATAGGTTAACATGGTGCGTATTAAAGCACACTTTCTGTAAACAAATTGGGTAAAATACCAAACAGTTTGAAATTGATTTTATATGGCAGCACATGAAAAGATCTAATAGGCACAACACAACAACTGTGCACAGGAGGATGTTCCAATGAATTTTCATGATGCGTTTGCCCCCAATATATGCACGTAGAAAAAAAAAACATGTTTATGCTGGCTGTGCCCATGCATGTCTAGCAAGCTGAACCTGTATATGCCAGTATTGACATATACTAGCTTACTCCTGTTGACCTTGTGTGTTTTTTTTAATTGAAATTATACAGAGCAGCTGCACCATTGTAATATTGTAAGAACACTTATCATGCTGGCTTTACTCTTGATGCCCAGGAAAACATTCCATAATGCCTGTTTCACCCCAAAATAAAAACTAGAATCCTGCTCCCCTTTCACAAACACAGACACACTCACTCATACAGCACCCACACAATCTATTCCACAAACATGCAAAAAACATACCCTCTGCCATTCACTCTGTCATTCAACCGTGCACTCATACTTCATTTAGAAGACTCCTTGCATGCACACATACATAAAAACAAGTATTTACATATTCACATGCAGGCACATTAATGCACATGCACGTATACAACCCCATGCATGCACACATACATACAAATTACATATTCACAACCACACTTCACTTACCTGCTCACGTACTCAGCACACCCCCACCCCCTGCCACCACACACGTGACTTGACTGGATGTCTTCCCCCTCTTCACAACGCTAACAGGAAAGGACTCTTCTTCTGTGAGTCATCTGTGAGTCAGCTGTTATGCTATTCATGCAATAAAGAGAAGCAGTGGGGCCAGACTTCCTATGTCCCACCAGCCTTTCATTATTTGGCTCTAAGAGTGGTTGACACACCCCTGCTCAGAGGCAGGAAACACAGTGACCTGTGCACATTATGACCAAGGGCAGACAATGACGCGTGGCACTGTGCTACTATATTGGACTGTCATAGATATACATAATATATGCATTTCTGACCCAATGTGAGGGGACAATGCTTCCCGTCCTCATAAAGGAGTGACCACTGATTTCTTCATCTACTAAAGTACTATACTTTGCTCGTTGTGCAGGCCCTTTGTGGCGTCCCAGACCACATGGTGCACAGAATAAAAAATGGCGCTTTTCTTCTCTGAAATAATCCACAGTTAGTACATCGTGATTTTTAAAATGAAAAGCAACTAATCATTATTGCATAGTGAATTTCGATGTAATACTAAAAATCAACAATTTAGGGATAACCTATCCTAATCAATGCGCTAGGAAGCTAGTTAAAATCTATATGCGTGTCACATGAAACTTGAATGGGGTACGGAGCGCTTCCCTAGCATTCCATGTCATAAGATATAGTCACTGTTGGTTCAAGTATCAAATACGCTCAGCCTCTTATTCAGGTAATGCCCCCGCAACGAGGGGCTTATTGCCATTACTACCCGGGCTCACAAGACTGGGGTACTAATAGCATTCTTTTTCTTTTCCGAAACACTGCAGCGTTTCAGAACAGAAAAAATCCCCAAAAAACACCACCGGGAAGGGAAAACACAGTCTGTTTACCCTTTCCATGGTGCCCATCGGGAGCTGACACGCTGGGGACAGAAGTGTTCCCAGCACGTTTGCTCTCAAAAATGGATCAAAAAGAAGGTAAGTGGGGTTCGGAGGGGGGAGGGGATTGTTTGGAAGGGGGGAACTCTTACCTGAATCCCCGGCGCGGGAGGATGGAAGGCTCCAGTCGTGTGGTGGCTCGGAGCAGGGATTACCCCGTTCTGAGCCTCCTCATTGCCTGATGGGGCTGCCACTCCTCCCCGACGGGGATATGAAGGTGAGGGATTCTGCGGCAATCAGATTGTTTGTTACATTCTGATTGAACCTCGCCGGGTACTAATGTTTAATATTGCACACTGAAATAGAATTAGCCTGAGATACAATGAGCGATACTGTTTATTGCATGCCTTAAAACACTGAGAAATCAAGAAAGTTTTTGTTTAAGTTCAATAGCTGGATATAGGAGGAATTTGCACTCGTATGCGCCACTGCAGTGAGGATGTTTAACAGGATAGCTAAATGACAGTAGAGGTGCATGATGAGTGTGATGTAATATTTTAATAATCGGTGCACCTGCTAAGGAAATTTAGTGGTTTCCTTCTGTTTTTCTATTAAGGACAGGGCCACGTATTCTGAACCCAACAATGTCTTATTAGTGTTAAGAAGGCATGGCTTATATGTATCCAAATATTTATCTGCCAATTCTTACACCCAGTAGGGGACCCTACAGGACATTCAATTCATGTAGGCCTCCTTTGCAGGGGTACACATTTTCTTTAACCAGCCTACTCCCAATAGTTTAGAAATTGAGTTACCTCATTTCAAGGGATCGGGGTTGAAAGCCCGAGATGGAAATGTTCGAAGGAAGAAAAGACTGAAGATAATTTTTCCGAAATAACTTTCACCATTTTTATCCCCTGAACATTTCTGACTTGGCTTCCATCCCCACCCACACCCACACCCCCACCACCCATCTACACCCCTACTTACCTTGCTGCTGACTCTCTGTGTCCTGGCAACCACTGTTCCCTTTCACTTCCGTGATCAGGGACCGGCGCCGCAGGATCCTTTCCTTTTTTTTCTTCTTTTCAGGATCGGCTGCTTGGGACACCCCCATAACCCCTTCTCACAATATAGTGAGAAATGGTGTGGGGGACACCGCCACTGCCCCTGCCACTGAATGGGGAATTTGGTCTAACATTTCGGCCGTTGCAGTATTTTCAACTTTTTGGCCGATTCCATTTAGAGGGAGAGGGTTGAAATTAAACCTATGTATTCTCAGCCTAGAATCCTGGAGAGTTGGAATGAATGGGAGTGAGCTAGTTGAGTCTCATCTGATAATCTGCATATTTGATGATGTTAAGATCTGAAAACATTGTTGTCGCATTGGAGATCCTTTTTAAGAGAGATACGGTATGAAATGTGCTGTTTCACTGCAGTCTCTTAGAATAATGGGGTTGTCGTGTGTGTATGTGTGTGTAGTGTGTGTGTGTACGTGTATGAACAAAGCAGTTCTGTTCCTCTCCAGAAAGCCTTTCTGATGACAGTTGGTGTTGTGTATTCGTCTCACTTGAGAACCTATGTGACGAATACATGGAATATTGTTTTTCACAACCAACAGACTGAATGGGAAATTGTACATCTGCGTTCGAGTCTATTCCAGAGGTTTGTCTGAATGTGTTCATTAGATGCTTGGGTCCTCAGCTCAGATATTTTTATGAAACAGGGGATTCAATATGTTCTACTGCACCGAGTTGTGTACACTCCAAGAAGTGAAACTCTGACACAGCACTCGTATGGGATCAGTGGTTGTTGTTATTTTAGTGGAATCATTATGAGTGTATGTCCATGGCTTAATGAGCTGTTTTGTTTTGTGTTCTACTCCATATTGGAAGTACAATGTTGAACCTAATGATGTTTAGACAGATGGTGATATACAAATCTATGATTTTGGGTTACGTCAAGAATCATTATGTATGTTAAATTCATTGTGTGAACAATTGTGGTGGTTGTGTGAAATATATCATTGAGGGGCTTTTCAAAAGATGTAGCAATTCCTCCGCCCCTTCATTAGACATCATTGAGATTACATAAACAAATGGTGCAGAAAAATTGGTAATTTGCTAAAAGGTGAAGGAGATCATTACGACCTTCTGCAGTGATAGGTAAAAGTGTGAATTGACCTCAGTGAGTTAAGTGGCAACCCCCAGGGCTAAAGTGGAGGACACGCGGATGAACTGAGCTGACCCACTTTTTTCAGAGGGTGGACTCAGTCCCCCCCAGCTAAAATGAGAAACATTGAAAGTCTTCCTTGAATTTATGAATTTAAGCCATCCTCAGGGATCAAACTCCAATGGATACTTCACCACTGCACTATATAACCTGATGAAAAATAACCAACAACTAAAAGGTGAAATGTCTAATTTCGGTGCTGCATGTTCCAGGGAAATCATTTGTATTGGTTCTTGCAGTGTAAAGTGCTATATTAACTCAATAAACATAAAAACATGCACACCTTTTAACGTTTTCTAAAACACTATTAGAAGAAAATATCCTCTCCTGGTTTTGTGTGTGTGTTGATTTTATGAAAGGCAAATGAGATGCGTCCTATGCAATGTGGGTGATTATGCAAAGTACATGAAATGTGCATCTGTTACATTGATATGCTAATTTCTGGTGACGTCACATCCCATTGAGTTTGTTGATGAGTACCCCCACTTTTATTTTTAGGACTTGACCGCTGGCAACAGCTAGTGGTGTGAGGAGGAAGTATAATGTTTTTAAAATGGTTTAGACCAATGATGGCAGGTCTTAGACAGATTTTGTTGTCATGGGGTGTAGTGTCATAATCACCTGCTGGTTTACAATGGTTTAGAGCTGAAAACCTTTTTAGTTAGAGAAACTGAATTGATATATCGAATTGTTTCAAGTTGTAGCTGTTCAGTTTCTCACAAGGGTGTGCGCGTTTTTCCCAAAAAAGTGTGCATTTTCCAAGTATCAAAATAATCCACAGGAGACATGTAAGTTACAGGAAGAAGTATTTATTCTCTTAAGAAGGCCCTCCTGTCCAGATTGTTAACTGACAGCCTGAACACTCACCAAGCCTTTGATATATAATCGTTGGGAACCCTGGATTGTTCCATGTTTCCCAGGAAATCACATAACCACATAATCACATAAGTAGCCCACATGCCACATGATGTGGCTTTGCACCTACCCTGATTGTGACCTGTTGTGTCTGTGCACCTGTTGTGGCCCCCCGCACCATGAGGTGTGGCTTTGCCAGACTATGCACCTTCCTTGATCATGCTCCGATGTAACTGGACACCTGAGGTAGCCCCCCCCCGTACCATAAGGTGTGGCTTTACCTGACTGGCCACCTACCCTGATTGTGCCATGATGCATCTGGGCACCTGATGTATCCCCCTGTAAGACAAAATGTGGATTCGTCAGACCATGCACCTCCCCTGTTTGTGCCATTGTCCCACTTGCATAAAGTGATGTTCTGCACCATATCCTTAAGAAAACTGAAACCTGTAACATAAAAAGTAGCATACATGTACCGTAAACGTAACCTTAAGAAACCTGTTCCTTGATATCTGCGGGTTCAATGTGCTTTACAAATGTAAACAATTAAATAAATAAATAAATAAATAAATAACATGTTATGCTGATACTGGACATCCACATAGCAATACAATAAACAAATGCACATCTGAAATAATACACCTGGTAAACATGTTTACCATGAGAGTTAAGAACTATCATATTCATAAATATACAAGTCCCTACAAAGAGGTATTATACCAATAGTATACATGTATTTCACAACTTCCAATGCTATGCATAACACACCTCCCTCCTATAGATTGGGAGAAAGTCGAAGTGACCTCTAAGTAAACATAACTATCATCTTAAGTTGTCATTGGTCACAAAGCTGTTCTACATTTGTTCCACGTGCAGCCATCCCCAACACCACAGCAGCATCACCCAACACTTTGTTCACTCTCAGAGGACCAACAAACAGACCTTTAAGCACTCCACAAGGTCCATGCACCCAAACACGATCACCAGCCTCAGTGATTCTAGCCCCATGCTTGCCAACATACACTCACTTAATCCCTGCATTCCTTGTCAACATTCTCTCCCAAAGGGCTTCCTCATCCCATTCTATGAAACGCACCCTCCCCAACCACGGAGGACACACCAATGTGGCAGCCTTTCTTCTTCTGTAAATAGCCCCACAATTACAGTTATTAAACAAGTTAAAAATAGAAGACATGTATTTTAAGTTATCAATATTGTACATAACAAATATACAAATATGGGGTAATGGGTAGATCAATGCATGCCTCCTACTCTGTGGCTGTCAACAAGTGAAATATTGACTACGTGACTGTGGCAACAAAGGCCACATCATGTTGACTAGAGAGGCTAGATAGAATGAAAAGGAATCCCTGTTTAGAAGACTTGTCGCCCAACAAGAGGTATATGGTGTTGCCGTTATGGTAGGCCCTGAACCAGTCAAGAGTATACTTTGGTTTCAGGCCCTTCAGTAATCAAAGCACCTATATGCTTCACTTAGAAGGCTTGTCTGATAAGAGGCAGCAAGAGGGGCGCATACTGATTGTTGCTTCATTTTCACACATTGAAACACAGACTAGCCACTGAATAATATGTGAAGTGGTAACAGAGTCTAAATGGTGGCTCTTGGCTAATTCTGCCCCACACAGCTGACTTCCAAAGAATGTGTGAAATGAGCATGCCTTAATGGAGAATGTGGCCAGAGTGTCAGCTCTTCATGGCCGAAAGAGTACAGCCAATGAATGAGTCAAGCACCCATCAACCACAGTTTGGACAATGCACCCACTACCAGCATGAAATGCTGCTTAGTGTGTGTTTGGTAAAGACTGGAACGAACATCCAAAACTCAAAACCAGCCTGCAGTTTTTTTTCCACTGGGGACTTCTTAGGCAGGCCATGCTTGCATGTCTGATTGCAACATCCTGCCCATCTATCGTGGGCATCATTCAAGGGATACCACAACTGTGTTCCGTTTCCAATTCTGCCCCTTCAACAGGAACATATTATAGATTTAGCACATGAGACAGTAGGCATGTCCATGCCATCAGCACCCTTGGGGCCATAGACCTGGGCGAAGAACGGCACGAGAAGATGTATCACTGGTGGCCCAATAGGAGAAGGCAGCAAGACAACAAGAAGAGATGTAGGTTGTTGGTCCTTATTGGTAGCATGAATTGCCCCTTGCAATGGACTGTGGCCAGGAGGAAGTTGAAATACGTGAAGAACAAGACCCCACTAAACAGAAGGTAACTGACAGTTGATATGGATGGAGGCTGAAGCCTTAACCCAGACAACTGAAGCTGCCCATGAAGAGTGAGTTGCAAAGCAACCAAAGACAAAACCTTTGCCCAAATGTATAGACAGTATATCTACCCAAACACGATTTCAGCTGTTGCATCCCTAGAAGTTGAGGGACAGGAACTTTGGCCCACCCTCACTTTGTTTAGAGGGTGTGACCACCCATCTGAGCCACAGACCATAGGACATTGCAACTAGTCTTGGTTTTGCTATTCAATCGGCAAATGGTGACTCAGGCTCTGTTATGATATGAACATCTTGAGTCTGCAAAGTCTAGATATGAGACACTAGCAGACACCATCCATCAATGCCCAGAGATTGGCAAGTCAAAGAAAAGCGAGAAGGGATCACAGTGGAGTGGGCTGAAATGGTAGCGAAAACAATCCTCCACAGCAGAATGTGGTGCTGGTGAAGAGAAAGCTCAGACTAGTAGGGCAATGCTGAGTTTGTTTTGTTGTGTCCACGAAGAACGGGCCTCTGAGGCCAGATCTTTGGAGCATGATAGGAGGATTGAGTTGTAAGTAACCAATGGCAAACAATGTATGCCCAGTGAGAGAGCAGTGCCAGGATACAATGTAGATCCAGAAGAGCAAGTAGATGAAGGGCCAACATAACAACATGACTTTAAGCAGCACGAACCCTATTAGAGGATCTACATTTTCAAAGAATGTCGATGTCTGCAGTGCAATTACTAACACATCATGCTACATACGTCCACCGTTACATAGTCTCATACAGATCCTTCTCTGCAAGTTTATGTGCCCTCCTGAACCAAAATAAAAATAAAGAAGAGGGAGGAGGAAAAGACAGGACTCAAAGCTGTAATGCCAACACACGGTATGTCCTCAGAGCGTTCAGATGAATAGGTGTTGAGCATTGAATAGCAGACACTGAGAACTTACCGCATGGAATCGTAGTTAGACCTACCCCATCACACTTCAGCACTAAGAATGAGCAGATGAAAGTACATGCACATGCAGAAATAGACATACAGGTTATGTGTCCTGGAGAAGGTGAGGGGAGGGTGCAGAGAAGTGAGATCTGTGTAGGAATATTGCTGCATGATGTTACATACTCTAGGGATATGCAGATACCCATGTTAAGGAGAATTCTGGTGCAAAATGTAGGACTAAACAATCACAAAAGTCAGGGGTGATGGTCAATTTGCGCGGGAATTCATCCTATCCGTGAATCACATCACTTGCCGACATGGCAAAAGCAAATCTCCCCTTGAAATATGACCCGAGTTCAGAATTATCATCCTGAAATGCACCCCAGTGATAACAAATAAGCTATATCCTGTTCGCAAGATTTTACACTTTCCCCGGAAAATATGCTTTACATACACATTCCATGAGCGTATTATACTGTTAAACAATAGTTAATTTCAGGATAGAGATTCACAAATTAACAGTTTAGGAATAGGCAGACTTGCTCAAGTATGTTAGCAAATCAAACTGTGACTTGGTAACTGCTCGTAATGTACATATTTGGGCCAGTGTACCCTTTGAATGTGGAAATAATCCACTGTCGATGGCTAAAAATTTTATATGAACCAATAAACAATACAGTGGATGATTGGCTACCTACAGAGCAACCACCCTGAGGTCACAGCATATACATTGAAGTGGAACAGTGGGCACAATTGTAAACGTGTATACTTGTAAACATACGGGTCTCCTGCGTGTGGAGTACAGAGGTGCCTCTGGAATGATATTCCTGGAGATATCGCCCCTCCCCGAAGAGTGCACTCCTTGTTCCAAAAAGCCATTCATCAAAAGAACACACAAATGATGTTTCAAAGTAATCCCTTTAGTATAGAGTACGCTCCTTGCCTGCTGGTTTGAAGCTGCGGTAGCAGATTAAGTCTGACATGCTGTTGAGCAATACCCACATTTCCCAAGGACAGGTAAGGCTGCACAAAGGAGAAGAGGCAAATATAGTTGCAGAGTGGAGTCAGGTGAGTTTATGGCCCTTGGAACGTGCATTTATGGCTGGATGGGATACACCAAAATAATTCTGAGACCAAATGACTGGACAAACACAAGAAGATGGCAAGTTGCTATTTTATTAGCATTTATCTAAAAAAGGGAGGTAACAACGAACGTCAAGTGACTTACGCTCAGTCTCTCAGCGATTTCCCCAAAGAATACAATGATATACTTCTTTATGCATCAGAGTGACGTCATACATAGTGGCAAGAGTGAAAAACATATCAAGGGTTGGGATTGATTAAAGGACACATCTAGATATACAATCATATAGGAGATAGGTTTGTTATTGGCTGTCCGATATCAGGGGGACAACTCATGACTACCTCTTCGAACGTGTCATTTCAAGACAAATCAGCTGCACAGTATTTCATTGGTTTCTCAAGCAATAAGGTCCTTCGTTAATACAATTGGTTGGCACACTTGTGCCATGTCTGGAACATTCGGTTCAATTAGCAGCATGTCAGCCAAACCCAGGTGCAAGTAAATAGGACATGAGTCTGCCCTACCGCCCAATTAGCCCAGAATCTCTCATCACCCATGACTTCAACCATAAATTTCTCTTTGTAGTTGGCCTTGCAGAGTATTTGTGTTCTGGGAATGCACAGGAGTGAGGGCACTCGCTATCGTGTCTTGAACTCCAAGTTCAAACACGATTTCCATCCTTGACTCCCGTGACAAGTGACCACGATTATGTTTATACTGTAAGCCTTTAAATGCTTTAAATGAATTAAGAGTTGGCATCCTTGGCATCCTTTGTGTTCTTTCTTGCACCTTATCGTGAGAGAATTCATCAGGAACTCATGGTGGCAACAGTAAAGACAGACACACGTTCAAGGGTGTTTAATAAATTGTACATTCAGGTTGGAAAAATGCCTAATCTAAACCTAAATCTAAGATGGGAGCAAGCTACGACCATCAAATAATAATAAGCCAATCCTAGTTGCATCTTGTCAAATAAAAAGGGCCCATACAAAAATAAAAGATTGCCAATCATTATGCTAAATACAAAAGAAGTGTAATGTTCATCGGGAAAGAAGGAAGTGTTCTCAAAATGGTAAGTCAGGATGTTACTCAGGGTTCTCCCTTCCCCATGTTTTCAGCACGGGACAAGGTGAGACTTTGGAGCACAGCACACGCTTGAGCTTTATCAGCATGAGCTAACAGTTCCGCTTTCAGCTTATCAGGATTGTCAGTGGTTAAGCATCTTTTCTAAAAAGTCTCTTGCCTCAGAGAACCTGATGTCTTCAACAAAACAACAAACAAAAGTTCCTTTCAGTTTGCATGTTGGGTGATTGCGTTTCACCCTTGGATCCCCCTTGTGCAGGCTCAGACCTTTCTCAATTGATAACTTCCCCCGCCGGGTTCACTATAGCTTTCATCACAATCTTCATCTGTAACACTCACAAACCTTAATGTCTTTTAAACAGTTCAATGTGGACATCTCTCTGCAGGGTTCACACTTGTCAACACACTGTTAATTGGGACTTCAGACTTCGACCCCTCTTCTCAGCATCCCTCGATCGGATACACTCTTGGCAACTTTTACAATGCAGGATTTGTTTTCCTTAGTTTCACAATCATCTGTTGGTCAAATTCTTTCGACTGTACAGAGGATTTTACGAGACCCTTATGTGACCAATTTGACCCCCTTCTTGCCTTTCTCTGAAGGCCTTCTGGTTACTGTAGTTCAACAGCATGGTAATCATCTAGAGTTTCTTGAGTGAAAACCCACATTGTGCTTGACTCCGGTATCCTTGCTTTTCACTTGCGTATCAATAGTTATTTGTGCTTTCTTTAATCAGCCGCTTCTTACTTTCGTTCAACACAGTCTAGTTTCTTTATCGTCTCTCCCTTCGACTCACAGGCTGTCATGAACTGTTCAACTTTCTTGTCTATGGAGTCAAGGCCAGTACCATTGGGCCAAGCATCTCTCTCTGGCTTGGCTGTCAGCGGAGGAGGCGCCCGGGTACTGATGACATCTGCTGCAACACACGCTGGCTACTGTTTTCCTTCTTATGACTCCTTCTCGGGAGGTTTCATGGGCCCCTGTCGATAAGAGCAAGGTGACTTCTCTCTTTGGTAACCCCTTTATTTGTGCCGTCTTTCTCCTGCTCTTGAACTACCGTGCTGAGTTAGCTCTCCCGTCATGCAGTCTGCCTTGCTCATCAAGTTCCTCAAGGGTCTCCCGTGGCCCTGCTCAGACCCCTTTTTTCAAAGTTCAAAAAGAAAGCTTCGCTCTGTCGGGCTCAGGCCTACTTTCAACGTTCACAATTTTACCAAAACGATTTTTGGCAACTTCTGGTTCCAGAATGCATTGGGCTGAATTTTGTCCCAGTTTGTTGCTCCACAAAATGGCATTCTCTGTCATTGGAGGCTGCAGGAACAAAAGGGGATGTTAGTTGGAGATCAGGGTCTCTCCGTCTGCCCCTCAGAGACCTGGGCTTGCCTGCCTGGCCCAGGGGAGGAGTTTAACTGTTGGTACCGCCAGGCAACCCCAGCTGCCTTGGAAGTGGTTTCCTCCTCCACACTGCAATCTCCTCTCAGGTAGCAGGGCCAGTGTTTGGTTGGTTTTCCTCTCCTGCTCCAGGTCTCCCAGTGTCTCTGCAGCTAACAAGGGCTCTCTCCCTCGCTCCCTTTTTCCCTCTTTCCCTCCCTTCATCTCTCTCTTTCCCCGTCTCTCCCTCTCTCTGTCTCTCTGGTACCTTCCAGCATCCGCGACTCGCTCAAAATGCTGTTTCTTGCTGCAGCTTTTATACTCCCAGCTAGAATTGATTGGAGTCAAGTTTGAGTCATTGTTCCTCACTGCCTGACTCTGCCTGACCTCATTATCAGGACAACATGGAGATTGCCCATGGTAATCCATTGCCTATGGGTTCCTATGGGTAATCCCCATGACTCCCACTTGCCTCTTCTTCATCCCAGTCCTTGTGGATTTCAATAGGGGAATGGGATTAGAGGAGTTAAGATGGAGCTATCCCCTTGGTGTTGATATTATAAGAGAGGAATGGGATTATGGGACTTGTACTGTTGTGGGGAGGCCGAATTCGTTTTGGGTTTTCGAGATGATCTTGAGTTCCTCTGTTGTTTTCTCCTTCTTTTCCTTAATGGAAAGAATGAGGGATATGGGATTTCGGAGACAATATCCCGTAAAGACTGCTGGGATCTCGGGTAGGGGTGTATCAGAGAAAATGGGATACTGTGTCTCACCCAAGGGCAGTTCTCTCACAGTCTCCAAGGACCCCATACCCAGGTGATCCTCCCTCGCTCGTCCGCCTCAGGGTTAGGATCCAAGAGCGATGGCCCTTCCCTGTCCCCTGAACAAAGGATCCCTGGGAATAACCTGGGAGAAACGCCTCCGGTTTCTCACTGCACACATGTTCTTCTTCAGAGTAGATAGCTGATCTCGACTTCTCGGTTCTTGACTTCAGGCCAGACAGCCTCCCAACGCAGCTCCATTAACCTGCTATTCTACTGCAACACAGCGTTTATTTCTTCCTTAATGATTCTCTGGCTTAATATTTCATTATACCAATTTTCCAGTCTCTGTATAATGGCGCTTTGTCTGCATTCACTACTATTCACTACTTATATGATGACTTGATCTATCTTGCATTTCAGCATCTGTACATTCATTAAACTTCTGATTTTCTGCAGCATTTTCTAAAGTGTAATCTTCTCTTACACCTTAAAGTTTACGTGATTCTTTAATTAATAATTTTTCCTCTTGGATCCATACATCGTCTTCATTCAGTATCTCAGGATGTCTTGCACACGTTCTTATCACATCATCAGTTCATTTTCTAAGCTCTTACTCATATTCCATCAGGGAATTCATCCTTCAGGCTATCATCAACTCTAAGGGTACATTCGATATGGTCGACTTAATAGATACCGTCTTCCATATGCTCGCTGCTGCATTGGTACAGTAGCTGAGGTTAGACAGGGCATGGTCCCATGGCTCCAATACAGGGGAACTAGGGGGGTAGGATCTCCTAAGGATTTGTATATCTGTTCCTCTACATTCCCACCTCTGGTAAAGTCCTCGACCACCTCCTAATTATTTGGATGCTTCTTTGAATATTTTCTTCAAGAAAGGTTTCTTTGGTAGCCATATCTTCATCACCCCATCAGAGTGCCTGCATTTTTTAAATGTTCGTCCACACTCCGGGTCATGTAATTACATTTGTCACTTGGGGTACAGAAGTCCCAACGCCCACATAATTCTTAGTGTCTCTTGGATACAGGAACTTGTTCCCTCAGGTGCCACAATACTTGCTTTTATGCAGTTGTTAGGGAGAATTCTCCAGAATGGCTAATTTCCCTTACCTGTTGAGTCCTTCAGTAGCTTTGCTGGATTTCTAGGATTTATTTTTTCACCTGGTAAGAGTGTGAGCCTTTTTTTCCCACTCTTACATGTGTTTTTGCTGTGTGTTGTACATTTCTTTGCTCATGTGCTATAGAGTCTCGCCCACTCCATAGGCATCATCTTTTTACTGTGTGTCGCACAGCACCTTCAGTGCAGTGACACAGGGTTGTCTTTTTAGACTTCCCACTGTTAAACTCAATTTTCTGGGACTGACTACTGTCTCCCAGAACAAGTTGCAATTGACTTTACTAGTCCTTTAAAATTTACAGACCCAGTACAACCAATCTTCCAATAGAGTATTGGAAGGGTTAATAGTTATCCCTTTTTGTCCGATTCTCATGGAACATTATTTTGTATTTCTCTAAGATTTGGCTGGTGGCAGTGGTATCTACCATTTTTATTCTACCGCAAGCTATGAAAATAGCCTCAGTAAAGTTAGAGGCTATGGTGGTAGCCTCAAACTCTAACCAGCTGGACCCCTTTTATTTTTATTTGGTTCTGGTTGCGTTATTCACCATTTCTTTTTGTAAAGGTCTTTCTCGTGTTCTACTCTGCATGCCAAACCAGGTTTGGTTGCTTTGTTTGCCGTCCTTTGGCAGACTTCTACACAGAAGCCCTCCTTAGGCTCCTGAGTGTCTGAGTGGGCAAGATGTGAGAGAGGGGTTTGATGCCCCCTGCACAGGGTTTCCTTGGACCCAAGTCGAACTATAGTTTAATTTTCTAGGTGGCTGTCGTGCCAGGACAGCCACCCTGCTGTGTGATTGACAGCCAGGCTGTGTCAATGGGGGAAAACTGCTTAAAAGCAGGTCTCTGGGACTTGGAAGGCAGAGTCGCCCCAGGAATGAGATAACCAATGAGGAGCCGAAGGAAGACGACTGCTGCAACCACTGGACATCCCAGTGAAGCCCTGCTGCAGGTCCGAATCGCCCAAAACTCTGATGACAGAGAAGATCTGCAAGGAATCTTCTTCCCTTGAGCTTGGTGGGACCAACCAGCTCGCCAAACACCAAACGCCGGCCTTCCTCTCCTGGTCGAATTTATTGAGCATCGCTGCAGTGAACCGTTTAGCCAGGAGGAACGCTACCTGTTTGGGTTTTAAGGAGCGCACCTTTTATTTGACGCTTTGCTCTGCTTCTGGCTTCTTCCCTGGGCAATGCAGGACCCTCCAGTCTTCCTCCTTCTTGTAACCATGACAGTCATTTCAGGAACTGTGAGCCTGCAGTAACTGCCAGGAACAACCGTCTCAGCTACAGCATTCTTCTTCATTTAAGGTACTGTGCAAATCCGGTTGTTTGTTCCGTCCGACCGTGGTGAAAGTGTTTTACATCTTTTGCCTCTCCGAAGGCTTGTCCTTCTCTTCTCCTCTGAGTAACTTTTCTTCCGAATAACTTCATTTTGAACTCTGTCAATGACTTAACCGGAAACTACTCTGAACTGTGTGATCCTCTTCAAAGACTCTGAACCATTAACATTGGCCCAGGCCTATTGACTTGTATCCTAGTTATAGTAAGCCTTTTCTAGATTGCCCTGCCTATCACTTGTTGGTGCTGATTGATTGTTGATAACCTTGCCTTTGCCTCCCTTTTTAATTACTGATGGTGTAATAAAATGCTTATTCTTTTACTCAGAAACCTTGAGTCAGTGTTTGTTTGAAGCATAGTAATTGCTGTCCTTTGTGTAACTTCTGATACTGCTCACTTTACTCTTGAGATAAATCTGGCTGCTCAGCCATCACTACCACTTTACTGTGTAGTACACGCTTGTTCCAAAGGTGAAATTGTACTTACACTTGTAGTCTTAACTGTGTGTGGTGTTCCCAAAGGGTACTGCATATGATTCTGCCTAACAGCGATCTTTGATGGCACTATCAGTCTGAGCGTTGTCTTGTGTTTCACCCTTCAAATCAATCATAATCGTTATTCCCACTGCTTTCTTTGCTGCTTTCTGTTAGGAAATATTTCCATTTATGGGTAATGTCCCCTCCAGTTTTGAATCCCCCAACTTTTTGCTGTTGTCTGAACATCCTGGCCTGACTTTTACCAGTGGATACCAGCCTTCTGCTGCACTCTGCTCGGCTTTTGCATTTTGTTATGGGGAAACTGGCATGCCCTTCAATCTGTCAGTACTGGGAGATTTTGTTTCCCTTAGTCTTTCACTTTGTTGGTAACATTTTATCAGTGCACAATGTACCCTACAGAACAGTGCACTGGGGTCTCTTTTTCTTTTCTCAAGCCCCTAGACACCCTCAAATGATTTTTGGTGAATATACAAGAGTGGCCAGGAGAGAGCTGGTGGCAGCAGTTAGTTTTGAAGCAGTTTTTACTCTTTTCGATGGTCCAAAGTGTGTTTGCAGCATTAGGTCCAGGGCAGTGGGCAGTGCCTAAAATGGCCATGCCACAAAATCCTTTGCTCTGTTGCATTGGCCATTTTGTCCCTTTGTTCTCCCCAGGGCGAGGAGACCTGGGAAATTGCTTATTTGGTCATGCAGACCCCCGCACAAATTGAATCTTTCACAGGCTTCTGCATACCTTGTGTGTGTGCCTCCAGGATGTGGGTTGTATCTGTTTAGTTCCAATACACATCCTGGGTGCCAGGATGTCTGGTGTGCTGGGATGACTTGGACCACCATGTGCCATGCTTGGTCCTCTCTTGGGATGGTTGTAAGTGAGCAGATCTCCTATTGGTTTCTCTTAGTTTTGGTGCGAAGGAGAATGTGGACAAGAGAAGGCACCCAAAACCTATTCCAGGTCGATCTTCTGAGTTCACACCGAACTTAATAAAGAAGCCAAGTATCCTGAACTGCTAAAGCAGATCTGTGGAATCACTGGTGACCCGCTGGAAGGTTTGGCACCCTGACCCGACTGTTGTCCTGTCAGAACCCCTGTTTCGCATCGATTACAGAAGGCCTTCAAGGGTGCTTCAACCCGTTGGAGTAGTGGGACTAACTACGCTTGGCACCTACTGCTGAACCCTCAAACGAGCCTGCTCGGAAGTGTTCCTGGACCGGCCAGTAAACTGACCAGCTTGTGTGGGACCTTTGTCCTGGAACTGCCACTGTCTCATGTAGAAAGCACTTTCAAGCTGAGTTTCATACACGGATTTAGGAGAGTCCTCCTGAACCCCAGCATAGGTGGTCACCATGTCGCCCAGCTGTGGTGATGAACTTTGTGGGTGCCTTGCTGCTGTGCCCCCCTGTGCCCTAAGGCAAGCTGCAGTGGAACTGGCCTGATTCATTCACCAGAAGCAGAGAAATTATTACTCTTCTGCCATAGACTGAGGTCCTGGAAAACAGCCCCTGAAAGCTGCAGGGATGCGCAACTGTGGGCTTGAAACCTGCAAACGAACTGGACTTGACTGGCGAAGTTTAGTGTGGAGTCCACCTAGGGTCAGTAAGTACTTGCATCCCTTACCGTTGGCCCCTGGCGCATCCATAGACTTGTATGCACTAGTGTACCCTAAGCGCCACTCTCATTTGTGAAAGTAGCCTGTGCTACCAATCTATTCCCGATTCTTGGAAATTGCTCTTCCCTCTTGTGGAGACCCTGCTTGAATAGTGGGAAGTTATTCTTCATCACCTCACCCACCTTCTAGAGCCAGTACAGCCCCCTGAAGAACACCTGTTTTGAATTTAACAGCACTATCAAGTGCTCTGGCACTGAATGTGCAAGGCTCCACACTTCTTAGGGACTGGACTGCCTATTAGTTTGGGTTTGATTTGCTGAAGGACTCCCTAAGTATATTTGCACTGTATGACCCCTTTTTTGGCAGGCTGTGGATCTATACATGTGTAATATTCCTTTAGGCCACTAGTTATTGCATATATGTTCCCTAGTTAGTGTTGTGTTCGTTTTGTTAATATTGCTGAGATTTACTTTGATTTTGATTTAAAAGGCTTTTAAGAAATGTATATGTATTTTTTTCTATATACACCTGACTGAGAGTAATTTGTGGTGTTGTTTACTGTGTGTTCTCATTGTAGGCTTTCATTCACACTCACCCCTCCTGAGACCTAGTCTTGACCGCCGCCAATGCTACCTTGATTGGTCTGGCTTGTCCAGAAGGTTACCCTGTTCCAAGAAACTAGGCTGGCCTTCTGAAACTCTGCCCACCAGGTCAGAGTTCATAAATTCATCTTATCAGTTTCTGCCTTTGTCCGATTATTATCCTTCTAACACAGAATCCAAACATCACTAATATGTTCCAAGGAACTTGAAAATACTCGCCATCCCGTCGGGAATCCATGAAAACAGGTATGAGAACCAATCGTCATCTATAATAGCCTCTGTCTCCTCCTCCATTTTCGTGTGCAATTCTGGCAACATGGTTATAGCATCCGTCAGAGTCCTGTTCTCACCATCATGATATGGTATGAAAGTGCAGAAAGAAGGCCGGACTTTGGCGCAAACCCCTCCTTCCATTGCTGTAATCGTGCCAAGGACATACCTGGTCTGGAGGGTCGTTAACCTTATGGCCCTCAATTCTTCTTTTGTGGTGTTACATCCTTTTATAGTGGTTTTGATTGTCTGTAGCAGCTCCCATCTGGTAATCCTCAACCATTTGGCATTCACTACTGTTTGGAGTCCGGGCATGAATATAAATTTCATTTTCATAGTAGTCTTGCTGAACAACTTGTGCTCATCAGGAATGTCTTCATAAGCCTTTAATGATTTAGATGTGAACTAATTATTTCTTTACATCCGCTCGAGTGCAATTGACCTTCTTTTTCTCAAGTGTTCATCCACTTGTGGAAATCTCTCCATCTTCAGGTCACCCTGAGGAATCACCAAGGCTGGAACATGGATGAGTAAAATGGAAAAGACTCCTCTCCAGTTCCTGGGCAACCTCATATATGCTCTGTGTCCATAGGCTCAATATCAATCCATTAGGACAGCAGTCCATTTCCTCATTCCTTCAACATCAAATATGTTCTTGCACCCTTTATTTTATCCAACTCGAACTTTACCTGTTCTTCGAAAGCACATTGTCCTGTTAATCAATGTGACCATATCCATTGGTCCTGCTTCATCATTCACCCTGAAAGTGCTCACTACCCACATTACCAATATAAACTCATAATAAAAGACACATCCCAGTAGGGAATGAGACCAAGAGAACAGATTGTGAAGTTAGCAAAGATTTATATAAGATTCGGCATCCAGAGAACTCTGCTGCCCTGTGAGCGCTCTGGCAAACATTACACTTACAATGGATTATAAGGCTAAAGGTGTCATCAGTGATATTGTCTATAAGAGTTACAAAGTACAATGTTATTGGTTGTGAGGTGAGGATGCATAGGTGCCTGTAGGTGCTGCTTCGTCAGGATCGGCTGCCCCTTTGGCAGGAGGGTGAGCCTCATATGGTTCAGCTGGACTTGTCCGGGTGGGGTGAGAGTCGGGTCAAGCTGGAGATGCGGTTGAAACTAGCTAAACTGGCATGACCACAATTCTAGACATGCAATAAACCATGGACATCAATATACCTTTGAATACAACTCACAAACCCATAAATTGCACACATGTTATTTCATTGTCTTCCATTGGTTACTTGTAGGGTGAAAGGGTGAAAGGTTTGGGGGTCTTGTGATAACCTGGGGACTGGGTTGTTCTGGCATATCAAGAGGGGAGGGGAGTGGAGTGACACATGTTAGCTTTATGACAGAATATACTATGACAAGGATCTGGGTTTAGTGGGGGCACTGTGGGGTGGGCTGCACAGGTGGGTCACACTTCTGGCACATCAAGAGAATATCTTAAGAGGGCACATGGTTGCAAAAGCAGTAAGTTTCCAACAGCAGGGGTGAGGGGTATCGTAACAGGTTTGTGGAGATGGATGAGTTACACGATCAGGCCGGTTCACACACAGGATAGTGATCTCAGAGGAAGAGTGAGAAGATACATAGTGTTATTTGTTGCAATTATCTCCGGCGCATTCGTGACAAAGGGATTTGTAAAGTACAGACAGACAAAGAAAAGGTTTGGCCCATGAGTGCTCGCTGTATGCGATGCTGCAGTAGGGAGAGGAGGCTTTCGTAGTGTTGGAGTGCGGCCTAGTCCAAAGATGGAATTGAGGGCACACAAAATGGAAGCCAAATGTATCACGCAATAGTCCCACCTATGCTTCTGCCAAGGTCTTTTCCCTCATGGCAGTACAAGGGTGATGGAGGCGTCCCCCACTAGTGCGAGAGCAAGAGGTTCATTCTGCGTAGAATGTATAGGGGTGGGGGAAATGGTCCTCCACTTCCTTACAACCCATGCCAGCAGTTTAGAGTTCTTGACCCATGACTTTAGGCACTCATCATTCACCTTCTGCACCTCATACACTGGTTCCTTCCTTAGTAGATGAGATGTACTTGACATCATCCCATCTTCCCATCCTTTGGTCGTAATCACTTGTCCATAGATTAAACGTTGTGAAGGCTCCCAGCATCCAGGCATTACAGTTTGTTCAGTTTTGTCAGAGAAATTAATCCTTTTCACTTCTTCAATTATCCCTTTGTCTTGTCCCACAGAAGGATACACAAACATCTTGTCTGTCCATCCAGGCTCTTTCTCCATTTGTGTTGTCTTGATATAATCATCCTGTTATGGGATTGATTGTCATGATCACAATAGCAGGGTTGCCCAGCGCCCATGGAACTGTCCTCTGGTAGTACATGCTAGATGGCTAAGGCACTTCGCATCATGTGTCTGCATATCCTTTGACATTAATGTTCTTACTATACTCATGGCATATGGGATGAGAGAGCAGACATAGCAGCTCTCATTAGATGCTCTCTGCCCCACCTTTTTCATGTGTTGGTACCACATATTATTCCCCAAGTGAGCTGAATTATCAAGATAGGTATTTATCCTCTGGTTATCTTCTTTTGCATCCCTCTAATGTTGTTTGACATGCCGAAATAGGTCAAAGAAATGATTATCATCATTTGTACTTATGCTTGGAAAAATCACGTGTCGTGTAGTCAATTGAACCATCAGCATGATAAAGACTTCGAAATGTAAGATACAGAAAGAAAACGAGAAAGCACATGCATAGATATATCAGGCACAAGAGACTAGGGAAAGATGTGTGTACACTCCATTTCCCTTTGAATTGCTATTGTCCCAGCAACTGCATTTTCTTCGTCCTGAATCATTTTCAGTACAGGTGCTCAAATAACATTCGTAGTTGCAAAATCTGCTCAATTATTGCAATTGGAAGCCTTTTTATAACAGGACCATTATTTGGGTGATGAAGAAACATGAGAATATTACCATCTCTCCTAACAAGGGTACGGTATGATTGGAGTAAACACAAAAATGGCAACTACAAGACTAGGTGTGCTACTGTCGACGGGTGTCATGTAGTATCCTTGAAATATACATGCTCCTAAAAATGAATCTGGGTATTGAATTCTCTTTCAATTTCTAATGATAAATTGGCGCTTGGGCATAGTGTCAATATTTTTTCAAAGAATCTCTAAAAAGTACGTTTATGCTCTGGAATTCTCTGCAAGTCCATGCACATAATGCAACATTTTTAAGCAGTGTCCAATGAATTCCAGTCCAAAAAGAAATGTTTGTCAATCACACACTGTTTTAATGTCTGTCTTCCTGGTCATCGATCGAGTCTGTACACGCAGCAATTCTTCCTCTTGTCTTGCTTCCTGGTCAATGGGTGCTAGAGGGAGGGTCTCGCCTCTGTAGATCTTTAACTGCAGTAGGTGAAACTTCTTCAACATGAAAAGGTCCATTAAACCTTGGCTCATGCCACTTCTGAGTAAAGTTTTTAATAAGCACTTAGTCCCCAACATACAACTTAGGTGGTGGTAATAATTTGCTCAGCTTGGTTTCTGGGCCATCATTTTTCGTGTTCCTCTACCCCTCCCTCCGATGCTTGACTTGATCTGAAATGAAAGAAACACTGGTAGTCATACATGTCAACTAATCATGTATCTCATCACCTAGAGTCTGTGCTACACTCTGGGCATCACTCCTAACTCTAGATGGGGCACCCTGCTACTAGTTCATGGGGTTTGAGGTGATAATCTGAACCTGGCTGATTTCGAAGGGCATACAAGGCCATGGGTAGACAAGATAGCCATCCCTTTTTCAAAGTTAATCTGATCTTGGCTTCCTTTCCTTAAGGAGGCAGTTGAGCCTCTCGCATATCCCATTTGCTTGTGGGTGATAAACAGAAGAAAACATATGCTTTATGCTCAATAAAAGCTCTATTTGTTCAAACAGCTCATTGACAAAGTGTGGCCCATTATCTGACCTCAATACTACGCACACACCCCATCTTGGAAATACTTTACTCACTAGAAATTTCACTGTGCAAATACCATCATGATGTGTACAGGAACCTGCCTCGATCCGTAACGAAAGGGACACACCACCCCTGATAGATACCTATATCCATTACATGTCTGCAGCATATCAGCATAGTCGATATGTAAATGCTGAAATGGTCCATTCGGACGGTGTATGAATTCTGTGATTGTTCTTAGTGTATGCTCAGTTGTGAACTTCTGACACATAATGCAATTCACAATGAACTGTGAAAGGTGTTCTAATGAATTGGGAACAAACCAGTCTTCTGCAATGGGGCAGCAAGACTTTCTCTGATTATATTCACGTGATAATGCAGCTGCTCAAGTGCGACTTTCAGTAAAGCTGTTGGCATCAGTTTTCCAGTGCTTTCCTGTCACCATAGTGCTTCCGTGGGGAATAATGAACTCCCCCATATGTGTTCATAGCTCCTGCTCTTCTTGTGGTCTCTACCCTGTTTCTCTCTATCAGTTGAGTAATTGACAGTATATTAAATCACTCTCGTACCAGCATGCTTCCATTCTATACTTCTTTAACATTTTCTGTTTTGAACTTTGACGTTTCTGAGGAATGTGCAACCCTTTTTGCTTCTATGTCTCCGGCTTCGTTTCTGTGAGAAATTATGTCTGTTCTTTTAGTATGCCCTGCACATTTTATGACCACTATGGCTACTGGGAGTTGTAGTGCCTTAATACGCCTGTCCAATAAAGACACATGTTGCACTGGAGTGCCATCTGCACACAGATAACCCCTCTTTTTCCAGTGTGACAGCCCTGCGGGTATGGTTGATGTCACATAGGCAGGGTCACTTTACACCACCACTTACTGATCTTTGTGTTTCTCGAGCACAACCATATGGGCTACTAATTCTTCAGCCTGTGCTGAAAAATGGGACGGTAGTCTTGCACTGGCCACTACCTCAAAATCACCATTTAATCTGTGTCTTACAACTGCAGATCTTGAATTCCTCTCCGCACTGGTTTGGTTGATTTTTGAAGTGAAGAACCATCAATAAAGAGAATCTCCCCTCTAGCTAAATCATTATCTTTCACATAGGGTATATCATAACATTCATCATAATTAAAGCAATAGTGCACATGATCACCATCTTCTACAGGTTCAGCTACAAACGTGGAAGGGTTCACTATGTTACACCTCACAATTTTAAAAGCTGAATTAGAAATCATTACTTTGTATGCAGATTCTCTTTGTGCAGCCAATGTACCTTTGCATTTCTCTAAAATGCAAATAAGTTATGCTCCACATACAGCGTCATGGCACAGCCCATGGTAATACTTGTGGACATCTCAATTGCAAATGTGGCAGCAGCCAAAGATTGTTCGCATGGAAAATGTCCTCTCATAACTGAACCTAAAATCCCACTGTAATACGCCAAAGGTTTATACCATAGGGTTATTCTTTGTGTGAGTACTGCTGTCATAAGTGACCCATTGGTGTGCAAAAACAAATACAATTTTTCACTATAATTGGGAATTCCCAAAACTGGAGCTGTTTAGATTGTTCTTTTTAATTCCTCAAATTCTACCTCAATATCTATGTCCATTCTATCTTTTCCTGTCCAAATTGTATTTTTTCAGTGCTTGAAAAGGCGTGTTTTCATATGTGCTGTTGTTGAACACCCAGGCCCTGCAATAATTGGATAAGCCCAGTGATTGCTGCATTTGCCTCACTGTATTTTGCTTTGATGTTTCCATGATAGCCTCAGCTCTTTCAGGTGTCATTTTCTTTCCTCCATGTGAAATTAACTGGCCTATGTACAAGACTTCTTCCTGGCAATACTGTCATTTCTCCTTGTCTACCTTGTATCCCTTGTCCGCCATTATAGTCATTCACTGAACATAGTCCTGCCTACATTCATCCTCTGTTTCACTGCAGATCAATATGTCATCTATGTAGTGAATTACTGCACTCTTGAGTTCAATGTCGCCTAAATCCATCTGTATGACCCTATTAAAGATCATCAGGCACTCATAGTACCCTTGAGGCAGTTGAGAATGTTTTTGTCTCTTTTGTCGAAACATAAAGGAAGTAAGTTCTTGTGAGCCCTTGTGCAACGCGATCTAGAAAATGCATTTTTCAAATTGATCACTGTGAAGTTCTTAGCTTCAACGGGGATGCTACACAATATTGTCGCAGGATTTGGAACAAATGGAAACTCTGCTTCTACAATCTGACTAAAAGGGGGCAAGTCCAGGATTACTCTCCATGACCCCCCCTTTTGATTCTTTTATTGGATATACCTCAGTATTGCACAGGAACTCCAATGGCACAAGGATACCCTTATTTATCAATGCACATGCCTTCATCAGCTTCTCGAGACATTGGGTACTGTTTTGCTCGGGGTAAATTACCTGTTCTATCAACTGTAAAGTATTTGGAATACATTTAGTGAGGCCATCAGACTTGAGAGTTAGGAAGAAGCTGTGTGGGCAAAGGGTAAACAGCTAGCGGCCCAAATGCCCTGCATGAAAAAAGAATGCTAGCGGTTCACAATTTGTTTGCTAACCTTATTCTATAAAAGTAAGGTGATACCAGCAGCATTGTATGGCCTTGAAATAGGGGTCGACATTGGAAAACTGGAACAGCATAAGCTTGAGGGTTTGATTTGGAGGACAGTGTTAGGCCTACCCAGGTGTGTTCCTGTTTCGATACTGCATTTTGAATTGGATCTATCATCAATGAAGAGTGTAGTACATGTAAAAAAGCTATTTCTTTACCGGAAGTTGTTGACTACTGACCCAAATTCATGATATGCCTGAAAGGGTAAAAACTCTCATACATCCAATGGGGGACCTATGGTCCCATTTAGAAAGGATTGTGAAGGCCTAATGACTTTATATGAAATGAACTTGGAGGTTTAGATAGGGAATGTTGACAAACTGAAAGAAAAGATTTAAAAAACTGATTGGATACATAACATAAAGAATTGCGTTTTGAGATAACAACTTGCGCTCAGGATGCAAATGTTACAACTGATTTTTGTCTTTAAATTCAATATCCACAAAGCTCATTCATTAGATGTCTATGTTTTGTTCAAAGAACATAAGAATAGAGTCTTCTTGGCTTCAGTAGCCAGTTTTATTTCTTGTCAAAAGACAGCCAACACGTGTTTCGACCACCTGGTCGTTCTCAAGGCTGCGATACATCATAATGACCATAAACATAAATACATATCACATTACAGAAAAATTACAAATCAACACATATAAATAATAAAGCAAGCCAACATACCACATGAGAGGTTTCAAGCAGAGAATTGCAATGTCCTGGTCAGGCATTAGGGGAAAAATAAGTTTAGAAAGAATGTATAAACAAATAGTGCCATAAGTTCATAAAGACAAGTGATTGACAAATTGCTACTCAAGAGAAAATGCTATTGTGAAAATCTTAAATCAATAGAAGTCCAAAAAATAGGAAATTAGTGTGAAGATCACTGATTTGTCATGTGCGTTAAAGGGTTATGAGCCCTATGAGTGAGTGAGTGTCCTTTAGGGAAGTATCTATAAACACAAAAGCCCTGCAGTGTGTTACCCATGGAGTAGAAACTGTAAGCCATGTGCATAATAATAGTGTATACCTATTGTGAAAGACATTTGCCATTGCATAAAGAGAAGGAGCTTACCCTATTTCTGAGTTATAAACATCCTTTGTCTAAAAACATATAATTAGAAACCAGCTGTGAATTACAAATGTAAAATCGAATCTACATATAAACAGTCATCAATGAGAAAAAAACAAAACCAAAGCATACTTGAAGGACAGATATATCCCAAGAACAAATGTTTTATGTATGTCTTCCACTGGATGTGTCAGATGATTCAGTAATATCTGTAGCCAACAATTATTCAAATTGCATTTCCACTTTGCAAATTATTCGATAAAATTGAGTCAACTAACCATCGAGAATATCAGAGCCAAAATATCAAATACTATGTGTTAGATACACGATAAACACATACGTGCGATCCTGTGGATCCTATAGACTAATAGGACAACACTGTTCTTAAATCTAAAAAAGCCGTACATCAGTCTTCGAAATTCCAAACTGTCTGTAAGTAAATCACATGTGTAGAGTTCCATGACTAGTTCATTCACTGTGGTGTGATCTAAAGTAATCCAAAACATGCACGTTCCATTTATCCAAATAATGTCATGAGACAGTCCAATATGGCGCACACGAGATCTAGAAATCGCTGAAAACATACGCATGACCCTTATCAAGATGAACACAGTATTCCGTTATGTCATACTGCAGTTCCTGCTTGAGAATAACCAGAAGAAATAGCTGTGATAAATAGTTATGTCAATGAATGCCTGAAACAGCATCTCCATCACCTAACAAGACAATTCTCACCAGTGTAACCAAGAACGTTCAGTCCAAAATCCGTTCATGTACCTCCAATAGCTGGGATAAATCCCAAGCAGCTCTAAGAAAATCCTAATGGCGTGCGTGCAAGTTAACAACAAAAGCCTGTGTTCTGCGGCTTCCTTAACTGTAAATTCCGTGATCCGTAATGCAAGCCCAGTGTGATGACATCACACGTAACATACGCGTGATGTCATAAGTAAACAATGCCACGTCACATCTGGTGCATGCCCTGGACGGACATCATGCATTGCGGATTCCCCTAAAAAATTGTGGGGAAAATGAAAACCTGCTTAATATTGAATATCTAATGTCTGTGCAAAGCTAAACTTGGATAGCTAGAATCCAAAAACTTTTGAAGATGCCACAAAAATTATCACTATAGATAGTATCAAATAAGATTAGATATGGAATTGTCCACAATATTCCATTAATAAAGTGCCAGCTAATCTGAAAGAGAGTTGGATCATGTTCAATCTTAGAAGAAGTATAAGATGCAGGTTACCACTATAGATGGCAATACGGCTGATAAGTTTGTTCCCCTTTGAGAGTGAACGCGCTGCATGGATATTATGCAATCCAGGTGGTGAGATGATGAGCAAGTCAGTGAATAATGCACACTAAGGTATTATTACAAGTTGACATTGATAAACGTAGGTATCACATAGTATCCAACTTTGGAGCCATAAGGACCCACATGAAGACAAAAATTACAAAAACACATACATTTCATGATCTGTGCTCAAACCGTGTTCAGTATATCGTAGAAAACCAATGAGTTTAGATTCCATTTGCTTTAATTTCAACTGCATATTCCCACCCCTCTTCCCTCTTTTAGCTTTCATGAGTCCAATTAAGCATAGATCATCTTTGTTGGCCAGCTAGTGTTCTTGTTGTCAGTGCATATCCAATGGAAGTTTGGGATCTTGGTTTCTTAAACTTGCTAGGTGTTCCCTAATTTGTATCCTCAACTGTCTGATAGTGCTACCAATATAGATTTTACCATACACACATATAATAGCATTCACAGCAAAACAAGTTTTACAATTGATGAAGTCATTGATCTTGATAGAGTTGCCCGAAGTATCAGTAAAAAAGTTTTAAAATTGTTATGTGCGTGTTTGCTTAGGTTACAATTACCACACTTAAAGAAGCCACTACTTGTTTGTAACCAATACTTATCTTAGCCTTCAGTTGGAACACTTAGAAAAGAGGGACTTAATTTGTGCTTAATTGTTGGTTCTCTAGTAGTATACGTAAATGTGGGTTGTTCAGACAATAAAGGTGCAAGATCTTTGTCCAATTTCAATATGTGCCAATGTTTCATAGCAGAATTTGTATAAAATAGAGCAATCTCTTGATAATCGAGTAATGATAGAAATGTGTTGTGGCTGAGTGATGCCCACTTGTTAGTCAATCAGAAGTTCAGATTGTTTCATATAAACAAATTTGTCTGCAGCTTTTTAAATGATGTCAGAGTGATAGCCTCTGTCTAAGAAGTGTTGAGTAAGGATAGCACATTCCTTTGCGTAATCAGAATCCAGACTACAGTTCCTTCTGGCCCTGTAGAATCCCCCCCTGGAATGTTGTTAATCATGCTACATTGGTGATTACTTTTAGCATACAGGACTACATTGACTTCTGTGAGTTTGCGAAAAGTATTGGTTTGTATGGTACCATCCTGAATGAAAATATGTAGATCCAAAAAGTCAATCTGCAAAGAGCTAACATGGACAGTAATGTGATGCCAAAGGTGTTGTTATTGGTGTATTTTACAAAGTTGTCAACAGAATCTTGAGTTCCCTTCCAAATGATAATAATGCCATCAATAAATCTCCTCCATGCAATCAGATTATTAGAGAAAAGTTCTAGGTGGGAGATATGTGTTTCTTCATATTATGAAATAAATAGATTGGCCAGGTCTGGGGCAAATTTAGTCCCCATGGCCACCCCCTTAACTTGCAAGAAATATTGATTATTAAATAGACAGACGTTATTGCATAAGGTGAATATCAGAAAGCTTGTGAGCATATTCACATGTTTCCAATATGATGCTGATGAATTACAAAAAGTATACTCCAAGGTTTTGACTGCCAAGTCATGGTCATTGCTTGTATATAGTGTGTCACATCTAAGGTTGCAAGCAGGTAATCTGATTTCCATTCTACAGATTTAAGGAACCGTAAAACGTAAGTGCTATCTCTGATATATGATTTCATTTTCACAACAAAAGGTTTAAGGGCTTCGTCTAAGTATTGCAAGAGCCCCTCTGTGGGCTAGCCAATGCCAACCATTATTGTTCTGACTTCTGGCAGATGATGATACAATTTATGAATTTTGGGCAGACAATATAATGTATGCATAGTGGGGTCAGTAATGGTTACAATCTATTTTCATCCTCAGTCAAATATCCCAGCATTCCTCTCTACTGAGGTTAGATCCATAAATCTTCTTTTTATTAGATATGTCTATATTTGCTTGAATGTCCTTGGTGATTGCCTTGTGGAAATTTCAATTACATTTTCTGAAGACATTTGCAGAGTGAATTTGGAGTTGGGCTTGAGTTCTTTGATTTCCAAATGCCTGGGTTTGATCTCTAATTCATTACAGATGGTATTGATATCAGTAATATCATCCTGATTGAGAGATGTCAAAGTCTCTATGTTCATTAGTTCTGAAATGGTGTAAGTGCTGAGGGGATCAGTGTGGGTTGAGGCACAAATGAACAAACTTCTGTTGCAAAGAATATTTTCAATTTTAATTTTCTCACAAATTTGAACACGTCTATTTGAAAATCAACAAAATCTGTACCAATATATGGAGCGAAAGAAAGTCCTTTATTGAAAATGAAGATCTCTGACTACGTTAGTTCTCGGTTGGAAAAGTTAACCACTAAATTGGATAGAGTTATTTTGCTAAATGTTTCTTTGTGTCTGAGCGGGTCAAAATCCCTGGGCAACCAGTGTCCTCGTTGGAGCTGCCACTTCTGCTTGCGGTTCCCCCCCCTCACCCCTTGTCCTTACTCCAGCACCAAACATATCACAATAGGTGTAGTTTGAAACCTTACCTGTTTGGAGTTGAGAAATCTTTGGTCTCCGTTTTTGTGTATGCAGATCTGTTCTAAAAAAAACACATTTGTTCTTGGGACATATCTGTCCTTCAGGTACGCTTTGGTTTTGTTTTTTTCTCATTGATGACTGTTGTTTAAATGTATATTCGGTTTTACATTTGTAACTCACAGCTGCTTTCTAATTATATGTTTTTAGACAAAGGAAGTTTACAACTCAGAAATAGGGTAAGCCCCTTCTCTTTATGGGTGGCAAATTCCTTTCACCATAGGGATACACTATTATTATGCACATGGCTTACAGTTTCTACTCCATGGGTAACACACCGCAGGGCTTTTGTGTTTATAGATACTTTCCTAAAGGACACTCACTCACGCATATGGCTCATAACCCTTTAACGCATGGTGAAAATTCAGCGATCTTCACACTAATTTCCTATTTGTTTTACTTCTATTGATTTAAGATTTTAACAATAGCATGTTCTCTTTAATAGCAATTTATCAATCACTTGTTTTTATGAACTTATGAGACTATTTGTTTATACATTCTTTCTAAACTTATTTTTCCCCTAATGCCTGACCATTATGTTGCAATTCTCTGCTTGAAACCTCTCATGTGGTATGTCTGCTTTGCTTTATTCTTTATATGTGTTGATTTGTAATTTTTCTGTAATGTGATATGTATTTATGTTTATGGTCATAATGATATCTCACAGCCTTGAGAACGACCACATGGTTGAAATGTGTGTTGGCTGTCTTTTGACTGAAGCCAAGAAGACTCTATAATTATGTTCTTTGGACAAAACATAGCCATCTAATGAATGGGCTTTGTCTACATTGAATTTAAAGACAAAAATCAGTTGTAACATTTGAATCCTAAGCGCAAGTTGTTATCTCAAAATGCAATTCTTTGTGTTCTTCACTATTTAATCCCTAGTGGGTGGGTTTCTTGTTTTGGGATCCTCGCTGCCGGATGTCATGGCCACTTGCCCAGGATCACAGGGGTGGCACCATCAAGTGGAGGGAGCAGGGAGCATCATGGGTCACGCACATCCCTTTGGGACGTTTATACATGGAGGGCCTGGTTGGACACAGTCGTGGAGCCTTTGGCCTTTGGTGTCAGGCTCATGGAAGATCTTAAACAAGACACTTTTATTATGGGCATAAGTGCTTAGAATGGAACAGGAACTCTTTTTTATGGGCAGGAATACTCTCGAGAACTCTCATTTGAGTGTAACTAGTTCGGATGTGCTCTCCATCTTCATCTGCATGTGCAACTTCTAGGAGTGGAGGGTGTGGCATGCAGGACTGTGCCAGGGGGCGTGGCCTTAAGAGCTCAGCTATAAAAGCCAGCCCAACCCCAAGGCACACTCTTCCTGTTATTCTGCTCTTCCGTGCAGCGTAACTCTTACCGTCGCCTGGAATTCAACTTACCTGAAGAGATCCTGCCATCTACATTCATAATCACCATCCGGAGGATCCTGCTCTCATCCAAATGCTTCTTTCTGGCACCACGGCTCACCTGCAAACATCTCGGAGTGCAGTCATCTTCTTCCTGGCACCGCGGCTCATCTGCAAACATCTTGGAGCGCAGTCATCTTCTTCCTGGCACCGCGGCTCATCTGCAAACATCTCGGAGCGCAGTCATCTTCTTCCCTGCACCGCGGCTCAGCTGTAAACATTTCAGAGGGCAGACAGCATCATCTGGGCACCGCCGCATGGCGCGCTTCATCCGAACTCACAGCACCTGCAAAGAAAAGTCAAAAGACAAGGTTAGACACATAACAGACATTCGTTAAAGGTGCACTGCCATTTAACCTCGCGCCTTCCTAAAGCCATCTCTCACCTGCTGCCGGACATTTGCGGTCACATCCATCTTCCGCTCAGCTGAGCTCTGCACCTCTACCCCGGTAGTTAGGCCGCATCTATTGGGAGAAAACAGAGAGGAACATTATTCAGGGGAAAACAACAACGTTGAGAGCAAAAAACATCAAGACATCGAGTGAAAGCAGAAAAAGGGGAAAAAACAAGAGACATTGAGAGAAAGCAGAAAAAGGGAAAAAGACAAGAGACATTGAGAGAAAGCAGAAAGAGGAGCTTAGTCGCAGCTGGACTGCACTAATACTCTGGAATCAGTGAAGGAATTTGATTCCATTAAAAAGCGTCCCTGCCAGAAGTAGCAGGACGGAGAGCTCATCGTTCATACTTACCAGGAGCAGTGCCACCGATTGTCGCCGCCCACAGCTGATCCGCAGGGGACGAAGCCAGAAGAGGGTGATCTAATTCCAGGGAGGGTAGCAACTGTGCCCCCAACGCCTCCGCAGAGACCAGGTGAGCGTAGCACCGAACCACAACCTTTGATATCTTTTCAATTACAGAATGGTCATGAGTGCACAGTAACTGTATTGAACCCACTAACCTCTAATCTCCTAACTGGATACATACTTATGTAGAAAGAATACAGAATTTGCTATACACTGAACTACATTTGGAGGCTAAGAAAAGGGGACACTTGTTGAAATGTCTCAGCCAGTGTCCAGACAGTCGATTCAGAGATACCTTTATGAGACTGAGGTTAAGCCTGCTCGCTACAAGGGAAACACTATGTGGGATGTATTTACCCATGCATCCGAGCCCTACCTCAAAACTGTGCAGTACTGACATGGAAAACCTCATGATGGCCAGAGCTTCCCAGAAAATGCACAGGGAAATGCAGGAACAATAGGCTGCCACCCATTTTTGGCGATGTTATGGGCACAGAAGGACACTGCCTAAAACCACCATTGGACTACCCGCACAGTAGTCTGAAACCATTGGGAGTGGCAATGCTGATTGCCAAAAGCAAACCCATAACTGTTGGGAATTCATTTCCTTAAATCCCAAAAATGGGTGTAGTACCAGTACTCACCACTATCCAAAAGCCGGCAGTTTAAAACCACCCTGTGTTTCTCTGAAGGCAAGCCAAAGTGTCTATTTTAAACATTGCAACACATCTAAAAACTCACTGGACACCAGCAGACATTTGGTAGAATGGAGTGTTGTGTGCCTACAAAATCTGGGAAATGAAGAGCCCAGAAAAATGCTTATAACAAAACTGGCAGAGCTATGGAGTCAGCAGTTTAAGTTGCACTGGATTTAAAGACACTAAAATCGAAAATGTTTAAATTGACTGAGTGACCTACTTTTGAGTATCACATAGGTTGCAATTGTTTAAATGTCAAAGTTTTAAACTTAGAATCAGCCTTCTAGCTGCATATGTGAAAATGTTTAGTTTTATTTGAATGCAGGAACTGGGGAACAAAAAGTGACATTTTATCTGAAACCTGGCTTAAGGAACTGAATTCTGCCTGGCAACTACCCCCATCAGAAGGGAAATTTGAGTCACCACTGTGTTCCCAGGCCAACCTTCCTTTTGCTGCCCACACTAAGGATATGCCATCTATCTGATAATTGAATTATCTGTGCTCTGCAAGAGAGTGAACAAAGCCCTCTTCACTCAGGCAAAGGTTTTTATTACCGCAGTCGTAAATTGTAGCTTCCTCTTGGCAGGAGCTGGGAGGAGCACTGCCTGTGAGAGCAAGCTGGCTTGGCAGAAACTGGAAAGACTGGTTTCTATACCATGTGACCTGGGAAACCACACCCCTTTGGAGCCAGAACATAACTTTAAAAAGATGAATAACTCATAGAGCGGACATGTGAAAATTTTATAAATGATACCATAATTCTTGTGATTTTTCTGCCCACATTTTAAGAGGTTTTTCGACCCGGTGGCATGTTCAGGGGGGTTTTAGCGGAAAAGTGGATATTACTCTAAATGTATGCATGTTAAAAATCTGAAACTTCATCAGTTAATGTCCCTACTCCCTGCACACATGTATGTAAAGTTGGGTCAATGTCAGAAATTGCAAAATCAGTTAAAAAGTGAAATATGTGCCATTTCTGAATGCAAGCTCCCAGGAAGAGCAGAGTTTGAACAGGGTATACCTCCTGTAATGCATGATGGGTGCATATGATTTTAAAACAATATGTACCTCTGCAAATATGTATTTGTTTCAAATCTAGATTTGTGTGTAAGTTGACAGGAGGAGTGGACTTTCTGCAGGCTGTAAAATGACATCACGCTGACTCACAGTTCATTCCCCAATCAAATGATAAATGGAAGTTTGACCAATTAGAAGCTGAGAGAGAGGTAGGGTCAGTGATGCTAGAACACACCCACATTCTAAACACATAAAAGCAGACAGACAGGACAGATAGAGACTTTCCAAATCCATCTGCAGCGGGACGCTCTGCCGGAAAAATCCATACTTACCTCCATACAACATCCAGAGATCCAGACTTCAAATTCATCAATCTATCCAGAACTAAGAGACCAGACCAGAGAGAAAGCAGTGCTGTACTAAGAGACCAGACCAGAGAGAAAGCAGTGCTGTACTAAGAGACCAGACCAGAGAGACCCAGACCAGCAGAGAGAGTGACCAGAGCCCCGTCTAAAACCCTGACCAGATCCGTGATGAGGCCCATTTAATCCAAGAATATAGTGTGAGTACCTAGAAAACTGTGCAGAACCAATCTCCTAGTTAAAATAATATAATTCAATCTATTTAACCTAAGTAGAACTGCCTCCTAGCTGTCACTTGTCATTTTCTAGTTGCAAGCTGCACTTGTCATTTTGAGCTTTTGAAATTTGCAAACCCAAAAACGACCTTTATTAAATCGCTCATATCTCCGCGACCGTTTGGGCTAGAGACTTGCAGTAACTTTCCTCTGATAGCTTAGAATCGTAGCTTTGAATCGCACCAAGAACCGCATTCCTACCCCTTATAGTTTTACCGCAATCGCGGAACACGCATCCGCGAATTTTACCGCGATTTGCAATTTCTTCACATGTAAAAACTGCTGCTGCTTGCCTTCCATTTGCCAGAAATTCGTTTGACCTGCTAACTATCCCTGCATCATTGCTAGTGTGAGCCTGGACTAATATTAACTAGATACCACTCACCCTGAACCTCTGAAAAGGGAATTAAAAGCATTTTAGCATATTTTTTTTTAATTCATTGCTAACACATATCAAAGCATTTGGGCCCGTGTTTTCAAAACTCCTATCTGTTTTCTGTAAGCTTGCTGGGATTGAACTGAATCACATTTGATTGTATTTCTGAGAACTGTGTGTTTCCTTCCATTTCCTTGCCTTGCATCAAGGGGGGGAGGGGATTGCCAGAGAAAAGTGATTACATTGTATTATTGAAATCATATTGAGTATTTTCTATACTGCATTTCATTCATTCAACATTCCATCCATTTGAACTCTATAAAGCATTCTCTATCACATTATTCTTCTTTTGTTCCTATTTCCCAGTGTGCTACCTTATCCATTTCATGTCAACTCATTAGTGATTATAAGAAGTGTGCTAGTGCCAGATTCTCCGTTGTTGATCTTTATCATATCAGATTAAGTGTGCTATTCAATTATTAATTTATTATAAAGTATCATATATATATCTATTGTTTAAGTTATCAAATAAACCTTTTAAACTTGCAAAACAGAACTACTTCTTGGCTCAGTGGGGTCAGGGGGATTCCAAGAGAGGGGTGTTATATAGGGGTAGTCATCCAGAACGCATGAACTGGACCTAAAGATATATCAATAAGGGTTTTCATTCAGTATTCTAGACTAGGCGTTAACTTAGCTGTAGTGCTGAATTGAATCCTCTTACAAATTGGGGGCTCGAGCCGAGACGTTGGGTTAGATTTACCACTTGTGCAGCTTAATACAGGGTGCTAACTGACGGGATACATACATCCGGTCGGATCACCACGCTGCATTACGCTGTGAAGCATTCCTCAAAAGGGACACTCCAAGAAAAGTTCTGTTCTGCAAAAATAAAATACTAACTTCTGTAAGTCAGGACAGAGACCAATCTCTAGAATGACGACCTTAGTAGACATGAAAATAGCCAGAGAGCACTTCTTACACAAACTATTTGTGAGAGGTGAATGGACTCACCAGGACCAAACAATCTGGTTGCAGGCCATCACGCAACAGGTCACTGAAACAGGGTCAGATATATATAGAGATCAGGGTCCATTACACGTGGCCCTGAGTGAACTATATATGGCTCCTAAGGCCAAAGATGAGCACGACAAGATTGTTAGGATAGCGGCATATTTATATTTATACATGGGAGCCATACAGAATAAATGTGCTGAAGGCCATGATCTGGCAAAAAGGCAACAGATGGCGTTAGAGAAGGTCCAATCTGACCTGGTCTCTTCTGAGCAGAGGCTGCAGAGGAGCCAGGAGTCAGAAAATGACAGCAGACTGTACATCACTAAAATAAAGGAGGATATGGATGTGCTGCAAAGGGAAAAGTCAGAACAGGATACCAGATTTCTGGCCTTGCAGAAGGAACACCAAGAAGGTTTGGACTCCCTACTGCAAAGCCAGAAAAAGCTGGAGCAACAGCTAGACTTCAATAGGGCATGTGCTGAGCAGGTAGTCACCCTGCAAGGCCACCTAGATAGAGTGAAGGAGGAGAGCAATAAACTGATTCTGAAAGACCTGGATACCCAGGCAGAGTTTGATCAGGAGCGCCAGAAAGCTGGTGCCTTCCAAAGGCAAAGGGACGACCTGGCAGCACAAATGCAGGCTCTTAGTCAGGAAAGAGACGCCTTAGGCCAGGAAGTCTGCCATTTAAAAAGAAAAATGGAAGAAAATCACCTGGCCCACCAGGGGCTGGGTGATCTCCAAAAAGAAAACCAGAACTTGGTAGAGCACACCAGAAGGGTGGAAGATGCTCTAGCAAGAAAGGAGCAGGCCAATAGGGACATTGCCCAGGAGGTAAACCTCCTGCAGCAAAGACTGGCCCAGTTCTCCAGGACCAACCAGGAAGCACAGAGGGAGAATGAGGCCCTCTGTCAACACAATGATAGGCTCCAGCAACAGGTAGCGATGCAGGAGAAACTGATAGAGTCGAGTAAGGCCTTAACAGAGGAACTGAAAGCACAAATGCAGGCTCTTGCATTGCAACAGGGAGCAGAGGCGGATAGAGATGAGGTCCGCTGGGAAAGAGAGATTCCTGACCATAACCGCAGGAGCCCTAACACCAGGGGCCTTCATCTCCCCCAGACCCTGGACTCTACCACCCCCATGTCCCCTGGCGCACATGAGCACAGGGCCGCAGGGATGGCAGATCACTATCCAGCTAAGAGTATGGGGCTCATAGGCCAGTACCACTCAGGAATGGAGGGGTGGGCATCCGGGTATGGGCACCCAAGTACAGTACAGTTCAATGGGGAACCCCAGGAGAGTAGGCCCATTAAGGGCATCCTGAAAACCTCTGCCCAGTTAGGTCAGTGGAGGGGGTACCCATCAAATCCTGGCAGCAAGGAGGAATCTGAAGACTCCTCTGAACTGCGCAGGACACAGGAGACCAGGTCCCCACATTCTGCCAGCCATTCCCAGGCTCGCAGAATCCGGGAAAACCTGGAAGAACAGACGGGAACCTCTGGGAGCAGTGCCTCTGAGTCCGAGGAAGAATGGACAAGGGTTACCCGAACCAAAAAGGCCAATAAGGCAAAAAGGGCCTTGCTTAAGGACCCCTTAAAACAGATTAAGGCGATCAGGAGCGTCATCACGCCTTACCATAAGAACGCTAAGTATTCTGTTTGGGAGCACTTAGAGTTGTTTGAACAAATGATGGAGACTTTCCATTTGAAGGACAGCCAAAGCTGCATTCAATATGTAAAGTGGACCTTCTCCCCGGAATACTCCAGTTTCTTTGCGGGGCTGGAGGACCAAAATCATTTAAGATGGTCCACCTATAAGGCGGCCATCCTGAAACATTTTTCTGTTCACAGAAATCCTCAAGAGGCTCGCAAGGCAGCCTACAATTTGCAATGTGGGGAGGATCAGGCCCCACAAGAATTTGTGCAGGAGTTAAAGCGTGCTTTTGCACAGACCACAAGAAGGGTGCGCACAGATAGTAGAGAGTTTATAAATACGTTTTTCCATGCCTTGCCCAAATATATCATGACCCAGCTCGTGAGGGATTTTCATGAGAAAAGATCTTTAGACTGGGTCATTGAACAGGCTACCCGGATCTATGAGGTGCAGAAGCCCATAGAAAATAAAAGCAATGCCCAGAAAAACCCCAAAGCCAACAGCACCCCTGCTGCTGCCAAGGTGGCAGAGGTAAAGGTCACCCCCATTTTGGATTTGGAGATGGGGGGGCCTAAAAACCTGCCTGCACCTAATAATGCTAGGCCCAGGAGGTCCTCGGGTCAGTCACAGACAGGGAGCCAAGGAGGCAGCCCCACAAATGGGGTCCCTGCTCTCCTGATTATGTAAGTCCCCGTTACAAGGGAAATCGACCCATCCTGGGTTATGTGTGGACTCCTCCAGCCCAAGGGGGGGGATCCAGACAAGCACCTAACCCAGGGAACTTCCCTCCAAACTTCCCAAAGGAGGGCAGAAATTTACCAAACCCTGGGCAGAACTTTTTCCCCAGATATCCACCCGTCTTCCAACCCCAAAATCATCCATCCTTCTTTCCCCAATTCCCTGAGCCCAGACCACTGAATCCGGGAGAGGGGAGGCCAAGGGTGGAGGGGTACCCAAATCTTCCCAACCAGGGGTACTACCAAAGAAGGGATAGCTACCCTTCCCGGGATCAGCCCAGGGGAGAAAACAGGGCCCCGTATCAGCCTGAGCGGGTTTCCCAGTTAGAGCGCCAGGTTCAAAACATGGCGCGGGATCTGGGTCACATACTGAGGGCTCAGCAGAACCCTCAGATCGGCATGCCGGCGCAGAACGCACCCAACTCTGGACCTGGTGCTCCAGAACAATGACGGGGGCAGCACCCCGACAACTCACCGGTTCCCAGGGAGGAGGCACAAAGGGAAGGGGGGTGTAAAGCCTTGGAGGAAGCTTCCTTCCTCACTTGTAAACAGCCCCTGGAAACCCAGGAACCGGAAACGAAATCTCTTGCCCCTGAAAGTCTGCCTCCTAAGGAGCAGAGGGGGGGTAGGAGAAACAAAAGACCCAAACAGACTCAGTTTGAGGAGGAGGTACAGATCTTCCAATTTGAGGGAGAGGGATCCTCAGAGGATCCTGGGAAAAGGATCTTCTCCTTCAGAGAGGGGGGAACTCCTCCCAAAGAAAAATGGGTCCCTAGGGATGCAAATCCAGACTGGGGAGATGTGGAGACTGAGCTACCGCCGCCCACCATCTCATCCCAGAACCAACAGCAAGAAAATCCCCTGGTTCAAACCCATCCTGGTGACTGCCTCCAAAAAGGGGGAGGCGGCCCAGAACCGGAGCCAGGGGAACCCACAATGGCTCTGATCTCCAGTTGCCAACTTTTTCTTTCAGATTCCCAAGACTCTCCACAGAATTCTGCCCAAATCTCTTCGCTAGCGATGTCCAAAACCAGAAAATTAGCCCACCAGTTGTCCAAAAATGTACATTATCTGTGCCCCCTTGAGGAGAAGGAGGGAAGATATTATACCCCGGTACAAGTACAGGGGCAGGGTACAATCTCGGCACTGGTGGACACTGGATCTCAAGCTACCCTTCTGTCCAGAAGGGCCTTTGATGAACTGAATGCAGGAAGGGGAGAGGATTACCAAATTCCTCTCACCTCTCTTCCTGGACAACTGCAGAACTTTGACGGGAAGGAAATTCCCGTTGAGGGGACTGCAGACTTGGACATTAAGATCGGGCGACACAAGTTGAAACACCCGGTCATAGTTGTGACCCCAGAGGGCACCCCTTGTTTACTAGGGAATGACCTCCTGAGAAGGTTGTCACCCCTAATAGATTGCGTAAACAAGGTCCTCTGGACCCAGACTAGCCGACCAATAAAATTAAAACGGAGTGTCAACCATGTTAGTTTAAACGGCACCTGCCACATGGTTGAACAAAAATCTGACCAAGTAGAATTTCACTTCCAGAATAGCCAAATTCCGGACGTGACAGTAATAGCAGTAGGACAACAGACTGGTGATGGGGGGTCCTCTCTATTTCTGAAAATCAACCTTCCTTCCAGTTTAAGGTGGTATTCCACGCTGGAAGGAAACACTCTGAAATTCTATACCAATCCACAATCTGAAACTCCCACTCCTATAGTCCAGAAAGATGTGAAATCAGCTCAAAGCCTGGCTGATATTCAGCAAATTGGAGAGCAGTTGTTCATTCCTGTTCAGTTAAATGATGGGAAGGACTCTGTTCTCGCTCGAGTGTGTGTGAACAACGGTAAGAGCTTCATCAGCGAAGCCATGTTTCGCCAACTTCCAAAAGATCCAGCCATTCCCACCTTCAAACTGATAGACAAATGGGAAATGGACCTGGAAGCACCCAATTCAAAACATCTCCTGCCAAGCAGGTGTATGCTCAAAATCTCCATTGGCAACAAGAGCATAGTCCATAATTGTTGGGTCGTGCGAGACGTCACTGCCGCCTTTTACTTAGGCAGTGACATTCTCAATCGCTTTGCCATTAGTTTGGACCTAATAAACTTCAAAGCTTGGTCCCGATTAGCGGATAATCCCATGGGCTTTGATGATCCAGAAAAAGCATTTAGGTCAGCTCAATTGCTACCTTATGCAGTTGAAATTCAGGTAAAAGAGGAAGTCACCATCCCAGAAAGGACCCGACAATTCTCCCTGGAAGTGAAAGTTAAAAGGGGACAAGAGTTGAAAAACCCTGATGCTTACATACATCTAAATGCTTCTCTCCAACAGCAAGGGTTGGGGGTAAACCCAACACCATTAGTCAACATAGAACATGACACCATTCCAATAGAGGTGGATAACAGCGACTTAAAGAGTATTACTCTAGCCGCAGGCACCATTATTGGAATGGCGGTTGATGACCGACATTTCTCCATCGATCTTGTAAATGAACTGTTAGGGCCAATCCCCAAGGACTGCGTTGACAGTGACAGTGATGACAATACAACACCAGACAGGATTTTTACCCGGCATGGGGGGAACTTCCTGGTGTACACTTCCTGCCCCTATGGTAAGGAAGATGTGACTTGTGACTTCAGGAGGGATGAGGTGATTTTCCAAGTCCATGAGGGCTGCCTTTCCCACCTGAAGCCTCCAGTCCAAATCAGCACTCTGACCAGGGACTTCTCCACCCAGCTGGAGGAGGCCGCTGAAATAGCCAAACCAGAAGTCTTTCCAGGCTTCAGGCAGATGGTGGAAGAGAGAGTCAACCTAGCTGATGCCTGTGTGACTCTGGAACAAAAGCAAAAGTTGAAACAAGTTTTTTTGGATTTCCAAGATCTCTTTGCGGTAGACTCATATGACTGTGGTCGCACTGACATCCACACAACAACAATCCCCACGGACCCTGGCATGACTCCTGTGTTTGTGAAGCAATATCGCTTGCCTCTCGCATCAATGGAGTCCCTTACTGAAATAATTAAGAACCTTGAGTCCCGGGGAATAATCCGTCCAGTCCACAGCACCTTCAATAATCCGGTGCTGGGAATATTGAAGCCAAACGGCCAGTGGAGACTCTGCGCCGACCTCAGGGAGCTCAACAAACGGGTCCATACTTCCCGATGGCCTCTGCCCTACATTGACCAAGGGCTGGCCCAGATCCAGGGGTCACAGGTATTCACTGCAATAGACCTGACCAATGGATACTGGACTGTGCCTGTCAGTAGGGAGGACCAATACAAGCTGGCTTTTACCTTTGGGGGCCAGCAGTACACATGGACCCGGACTCCCTTCGGATACCTCAACTCCGGCAATGAATTCAATATTTTCCTACATAAGGCCATGCCCGACTTGGGTGCAAGGGGTAACCTGGCTTATGTAGATGATGTCCTCATCAAAAGTTCATCTGTGGAGGAACACATAGCAGAGATCCGTTATGTTCTGACACAGTTGAGGGTCGCCGGAGCAAAACTTTCCTTTCAGAAAGCACAGTGGTGTAGAACCCGTGTTAATTTCTTGGGCCATGAGATTACTCCTCAGGGTCTCTGTCCCCAGGAAAAGAAAGTGGAAGCACTTCAGAAACTGAAAGACCCCACAACTCTGCGGGAACTAAGGAGCCTCCTTGGACTGACTAATTACAGCAGAAAGTTCATTGAGGGCTACGCAGAGATCACCAGACCCCTGATTCATCTCCTGAAGGGGGGGGGTCAAGTGGGAATGGGGTCCAGAACAAGCCGAGGCAGTAAAACAACTCAAAAGAAGCCTCTCACAAGCGCCTTGCCTAGCTTACCCTGTCAGAAACAAGGAGTTCTTCCTGGAGACGGGGTTCTCTAATACGTGCTTGACGGCAGTATTATATCAAAAGCATGACAAGGTCAATAAAGTAATCTCATATGCGAGCAAAACTTTATCCTCTGTGGAGGAGAAATTCAACGATTGTGAGAAGGCACTCCTGGCAACGGTGTGGGCATTGAAGAATTACCGCCCGTTTATCCAGGGGGAACACATCATAGTGGAGACTCCACACCAGCCTCTGCAATATCTCCAAAGTGACAGAATCCGGGCCGGAAATGTGAGTAATTCCCGAATTACTTCCTGGATTCTGTCAATGCAAGGCTTTCCTGTGGAGGTCCGATATGGCCGAAACAAGAAGAGTCCCCTCGCGCAAGGTCTGGCTGACTTGCATGATTGTGCCAGAGAAAACTGTCTCGAGGACGCAAGTCTAAAAATAAAGGACAACATGGAGGCATACCTTAATTCCCCACACAAAGTCTTTGAAGAAGACAAGTGTGAGGGAATGCCCACTGTCTATGTGGATGGATGCTCTTACCATGTTGACAACGACGGGGAGAAAGAACTGGTGGCCGGCGTAGGGAATGCATGGGTGAATGAGTCCCCAGAACCCTCCGCTGGATACAAAATTGGTCCCCGAAGTAGTCAGGTGGCAGAATTGATGGCTGTGCATCAGGCCATCCTCACTGCTGTCCAGCATCAACTCCACAAACTGGTCATAATCACAGATTCGGATTATGTACGGAACGGGTTCGTGGAGCACCTGGTTAATTGGAAAACCAGAGGCATGTTATGTGCTAACAACAAACCCTTGAAACATGGGAAGTTGATCCAAAACATTGATGATCTGGTCACATCGAATGGGATGACCATCTACTGGAAAAAGATTAAGGGTCATTCCAAAGTAGAGGGACCAGACAAAACTGGAAATGACTTAGCTGATCAGCTGGCCA
Organism: Ambystoma mexicanum; assembly: GCF_040938575.1. Lineage (NCBI taxonomy): Eukaryota > Metazoa > Chordata > Amphibia > Caudata > Ambystomatidae > Ambystoma > Ambystoma mexicanum. Next base: position 943,210,855 of record NC_090927.1, read on the forward strand.
AAACCGGAGCCATCCAAGGGGATCTAATTGAGATTGAGTCCCTGTTGGGGGAAATCCAGGTCACTGCCATCACTAGGTCCCAGACAAATGCTCACAACGACCTTTCAATTGCACAATGGAGTAAGGAGACCCCTGATGCTGATTTGATTACCGCTCAGAAGGGTGATCCAATTATTGGTAAATTTTACCAGCACCTGGAGGACCCTGAGAACTTTCCCCTGACGGATACCGATTACATTGGGAAAGAGGACCTAAGAGTGTTGATGAAATGTCCAAAAATGTTCCGGATCCAAGACGGTTTGCTGGTAAGGAAATCCAAAGCTGGCCACGATCAGTGGGTGGTTCCTACCTCATTCCGAAGCCTGATGTTAAGTCACGCCCATGATGCGGCCACCGCCGGTCATAGGGGGTTTCACACAACACTGGAAATCTTAAGAGAGGTTGCATACTGGCCACACATGGGCCAGGACTTCAACCAATATTTGAAGGGTTGTCTTGTGTGTGCACAATTTCAGCCGACATCCCTCACACACCGGGCGCCTTTACAAAAGAGGGGAATGACACTGCCATGGTCAGATTTACAAATCGACTTTGTGGGCCCTGTGATTCGCTCGGCTAGGGGGAATAAGTACATGTTGACTGTGACATGCTTGTTTACCAAGTGGGTGGAATGTCTCCCAGCCCCAAACTGCAAGGCAGAAACTGCAGCTGCCTTGATGATTAACCACATCTTTTCCCGTTTTGGTCTACCTCAAAGGATTGAGTCAGACAGAGGTAGCCACTTCACCAGTGAAGTAATGACAAAGATGTGGGAGATACTGGGGGTCAAAAGGAAGTTGCATATTGCTTATCGGCCAGCTTCTTCTGGGGCAGTAGAGAGATATAACCGGACAATTGTGAGCATATTAAAGAAGTTTGTGGCAGATTCTGGGCCAAGTTGGGATATCCGATTACCTCTGGTCCTAATGGCTATCAGATCTACCCCTTCATCTGCAACCAAAATGTCACCATTTGAGTTGATGACTGGGCGCAAGATGGTGCTTCCTCAGCATTTGCTCTACAGGACCCAAGAGCAGACACTAATAAATGCCTCCACTACTCATGAGTATGTGGAGAATTTAAGGAAACACCTTCAACATGCTTTTGCTTACGCTCAGCGGAATCTAGAAAGATCAGCTGATAGCATGAAGACCCATTATGACCTGAAAACTTCCAGGAAGGAATATCAGGTGGGAGACCGGGTCTATCTATACAACTTCCAAAGGAACCAGGCCAAGCAGCGCAAATTTTTGCCTACATGGAAGGGACCCTTTGAGATCATCGACAAAATCTCTCCTGTGGCCTACAAAATCCACATCCCCAAGGGTCCTTTGGCAGAGGGGGAAGACAAGTGGGTCCACATAAACCAGTTGAAATGTTGCCATCCCAGGCACACTCTGCAACAACTGGAGGAATCCTCTGGAATCCTAGCGGGTACTGTCTCAGACTAATTCTGTTCCAATCATAAAACATACCACATCTAGTCTCTAAAATATTGTGATTTGCATGAAACTGTCTCTTAGTTATACTGTTTTTTTTTCAAAATAAGAATGTAATGTTTCGTGATGATGAAATGCATATGCAGCCCCACTATCTCAACGGTGGTGGAAAAACGTCTATGAATAGGTATTGCCGCTCTTCCTTTGTCGTCCTAGGAGAAAGAAAACCTTGAGACGGGCCAAGGAGGACGATCCGGAGACCGGGAGCTGAGACGCAACGGGCTCGGGGTACCGCCCAATATTCCCATCAGGACCGGCGAGGAGAACCAATCGATCCGACCGGATGGAGGAAAAGATGCTGAACTGTGCCATCTATTGGAAGAAGATGAGGAAACATCCCAGATCTTGCGAGTCCCATCAGTGAAACCGAATGGCCATCGCAAGAGGGGGGCTTGTGGGATGTATTTACCCATGCATCCGAGCCCTACCTCAAAACTGTGCAGTACTGACATGGAAAACCTCATGATGGCCAGAGCTTCCCAGAAAATGCACAGGGAAATGCAGGAAGAATAGGCTGCCACCCATTTTTGGCGATGTTATGGGCACAGAAGGACACTGCCTAAAACCACCATTGGACTACCCGCACAGTAGTCTGAAACCATTGGGAGTGGCAATGCTGATTGCCAAAAGCAAACCCATAACTGTTGGGAATTCATTTCCTTAAATCCCAAAAATGGGTGTAGTACCAGTACTCACCACTATCCAAAAGCCGGCAGTTTAAAACCACCCTGTGTTTCTCTGAAGGCAAGCCAAAGTGTCTATTTTAAACATTGCAACACATCTAAAAACTCACTGGACACCAGCAGACATTTGGTAGAATGGAGTGTTGTGTGCCTACAAAATCTGGGAAATGAAGAGCCCAGAAAAATGCTTATAACAAAACTGGCAGAGCTATGGAGTCAGCAGTTTAAGTTGCACTGGATTTAAAGACACTAAAATCGAAAATGTTTAAATTGACTGAGTGACCTACTTTTGAGTATCACATAGGTTGCAATTGTTTAAATGTCAAAGTTTTAAACTTAGAATCAGCCTTCTAGCTGCATATGTGAAAATGTTTAGTTTTATTTGAATGCAGGAACTGGGGAACAAAAAGTGACATTTTATCTGAAACCTGGCTTAAGGAACTGAATTCTGCCTGGCAACTACCCCCATCAGAAGGGAAATTTGAGTCACCACTGTGTTCCCAGGCCAACCTTCCTTTTGCTGCCCACACTAAGGATATGCCATCTATCTGATAATTGAATTATCTGTGCTCTGCAAGAGAGTGAACAAAGCCCTCTTCACTCAGGCAAAGGTTTTTATTACCGCAGTCGTAAATTGTAGCTTCCTCTTGGCAGGAGCTGGGAGGAGCACTGCCTGTGAGAGCAAGCTGGCTTGGCAGAAACTGGAAAGACTGGTTTCTATACCATGTGACCTGGGAAACCACACCCCTTTGGAGCCAGAACATAACTTTAAAAAGATGAATAACTCATAGAGCGGACATGTGAAAATTTTATAAATGATACCATAATTCTTGTGATTTTTCTGCCCACATTTTAAGAGGTTTTTCGACCCGGTGGCATGTTCAGGGGGGTTTTAGCGGAAAAGTGGATATTACTCTAAATGTATGCATGTTAAAAATCTGAAACTTCATCAGTTAATGTCCCTACTCCCTGCACACATGTATGTAAAGTTGGGTCAATGTCAGAAATTGCAAAATCAGTTAAAAAGTGAAATATGTGCCATTTCTGAATGCAAGCTCCCAGGAAGAGCAGAGTTTGAACAGGGTATACCTCCTGTAATGCATGATGGGTGCATATGATTTTAAAACAATATGTACCTCTGCAAATATGTATTTGTTTCAAATCTAGATTTGTGTGTAAGTTGACAGGAGGAGTGGACTTTCTGCAGGCTGTAAAATGACATCACGCTGACTCACAGTTCATTCCCCAATCAAATGATAAATGGAAGTTTGACCAATTAGAAGCTGAGAGAGAGGTAGGGTCAGTGATGCTAGAACACACCCACATTCTAAACACATAAAAGCAGACAGACAGGACAGATAGAGACTTTCCAAATCCATCTGCAGCGGGACGCTCTGCCGGAAAAATCCATACTTACCTCCATACAACATCCAGAGATCCAGACTTCAAATTCATCAATCTATCCAGAACTAAGAGACCAGACCAGAGAGAAAGCAGTGCTGTACTAAGAGACCAGACCAGAGAGAAAGCAGTGCTGTACTAAGAGACCAGACCAGAGAGACCCAGACCAGCAGAGAGAGTGACCAGAGCCCCGTCTAAAACCCTGACCAGATCCGTGATGAGGCCCATTTAATCCAAGAATATAGTGTGAGTACCTAGAAAACTGTGCAGAACCAATCTCCTAGTTAAAATAATATAATTCAATCTATTTAACCTAAGTAGAACTGCCTCCTAGCTGTCACTTGTCATTTTCTAGTTGCAAGCTGCACTTGTCATTTTGAGCTTTTGAAATTTGCAAACCCAAAAACGACCTTTATTAAATCGCTCATATCTCCGCGACCGTTTGGGCTAGAGACTTGCAGTAACTTTCCTCTGATAGCTTAGAATCGTAGCTTTGAATCGCACCAAGAACCGCATTCCTACCCCTTATAGTTTTACCGCAATCGCGGAACACGCATCCGCGAATTTTACCGCGATTTGCAATTTCTTCACATGTAAAAACTGCTGCTGCTTGCCTTCCATTTGCCAGAAATTCGTTTGACCTGCTAACTATCCCTGCATCATTGCTAGTGTGAGCCTGGACTAATATTAACTAGATACCACTCACCCTGAACCTCTGAAAAGGGAATTAAAAGCATTTTAGCATATTTTTTTTTAATTCATTGCTAACACATATCAAAGCATTTGGGCCCGTGTTTTCAAAACTCCTATCTGTTTTCTGTAAGCTTGCTGGGATTGAACTGAATCACATTTGATTGTATTTCTGAGAACTGTGTGTTTCCTTCCATTTCCTTGCCTTGCATCAAGGGGGGGAGGGGATTGCCAGAGAAAAGTGATTACATTGTATTATTGAAATCATATTGAGTATTTTCTATACTGCATTTCATTCATTCAACATTCCATCCATTTGAACTCTATAAAGCATTCTCTATCACATTATTCTTCTTTTGTTCCTATTTCCCAGTGTGCTACCTTATCCATTTCATGTCAACTCATTAGTGATTATAAGAAGTGTGCTAGTGCCAGATTCTCCGTTGTTGATCTTTATCATATCAGATTAAGTGTGCTATTCAATTATTAATTTATTATAAAGTATCATATATATATCTATTGTTTAAGTTATCAAATAAACCTTTTAAACTTGCAAAACAGAACTACTTCTTGGCTCAGTGGGGTCAGGGGGATTCCAAGAGAGGGGTGTTATATAGGGGTAGTCATCCAGAACGCATGAACTGGACCTAAAGATATATCAATAAGGGTTTTCATTCAGTATTCTAGACTAGGCGTTAACTTAGCTGTAGTGCTGAATTGAATCCTCTTACAACTATTCAATAGAGGTCTATGGTGAACCTCGGAGTGTTGTCATTGTGTAGTTGCGGTAGAATCAATAAAACATCTAGTGATTACATGTCCCGCACTTCAGAAGGCCAGGGTAAATACATTTGCCCCGTTTGTACATAATTTAGCATCTTTAAATGAAGATATCTTTTGGCATTATGTCTTAGAGGTTGGCCTGACCTCACTTTTGATAAGAGTGATTAAATTCCTGAAATAGCAGTATTGACCCCTTAACACTATGAAATGTACTGAATTGCTGGGATGGCTTGGTAATAAATCGTACTGCTCTTGTTGCTTGTATTATGTTTGCTTTGCTCTGTTTTTATGTTCTATGTTTTATAGTTAATATTCTGTATAGGAATCTAATAGATGGTTCAAATCAACTGTAAGATAATGAAGTGAGTTTGTATTGTTCTACTCTGCTTTTTTATTTTTTCTTAGTCTGTGTGTTATCTAATTTTCTGTCTCTATTTAACGCATACATGTTTTAATCATGTTTTTTTGTATTGTCTTTGGCTGGTTTTCTCTGCTTCACTTTCTAGGGACCACACGTTGCTGCAGTCTGCCATTGGGCCATTGCCACCTTAAAATATTAAAGAAGGTGCTTCTGCTAATTCCTCTCCACCTACGCCCCCTGTTGTTGCAGCCTTGTTACTTAGTCGCTTAGACTACTGCAACTCATTATATCTAGCCCAGCCTAAGGCTCTAGTCCCGCGGCTTCAGCGCCTACAGAACATGGCTGCTCGGGTGGCTACTGGCTCCCCCTATGGGGCCCATATTTTGCCGGTGTTGCGGTCTTTATGTTGGCTGCCAGTCACTCAGCGCATCGTTTTCAAGTCCCTTTGCTTGGCACCTTGTGCTTTGCATGATCAAGGGGCCAAATATCTTTGCAACAAGTTTACTCGCGATCTTCCTACTCGGCCATTACGATCTGCCACCGCGGGTCTACTTGTTGTTCCCTCCTTCCGCCGTTCCCGCATTGGAGGCCGAGCTTTCTCAGTTGCTATGGAATTGTCTTCTGTTTACTTTGAAAACATTTTCAAATCATTTGGTCTTTAAGAAAGCGCTAAAAACATACTTATTCCACTAACTTCTGCTGCAGCTGATCTTTTTTATTCTCTCTTCCCCAGTGCCATGATACCTTCGGGTGACCGACCGCTTAAGAAGTTCCAATAACATACCATAACATAACATAACATAACAGTTACTTTTTGCGGGCTATTTTTACATTCATATTAATAAAATACTTTCAAGATTTTCCATCAAACAACTAAATTCTGAGGGTGATAGGCATCAGAATACCCAATAACAGCACTGCAACTTCCTGCTATAGTGAAATTGCATGCCCTGCCTTTTCCAACACAGTATGTGATCTTCGATTGGAAGAGTTTCCTATGGGCAATCTCTTCAAGAGGTGTCCAACAAAATGCAGTTTAACGACCATGCACCTGGAGGGGTGGGTGGTTAATGCAATGCCATTAGGAGATCAAATGCATCAATAAGGCAAACATCTAATACACAGGTAATCATCTAGCATATACTAAATTTTATTACGCCTCATTTTCCTATTCTTGTTATGTATAATTCAAAGCAGTAGACAACTCTCTCATCGCACTGTAAATGTTGTAACCCTGTTGACATACGGGGGGTCAGAGAAACAAAATAACAAGAACAAAACTAACATGAGTCCAACTCCAATAATAAAGCAAGAAAGATGTACCACTAATACTCCACATATCGTAAGATTTTGAAGAGTGCAGTAAAGAATAAGTTAAGTGCTAAAATCGGGTGCACTATGTTTCTTGTGTCCAAAACATGATTCAAAGTGCAGCATTATAGCCACACCTAAATTAAACGTGTTACAAAAAAGGGCATGAACATTTCAATAATAGTGGCCCCAAAGTTCTAGAAAGGTTGAGTCTGAAATCATTAAACAATAGACCCACCATTCATACACAGCTTTCTGGCCAATTAAAGTAAGCTTTCTCCCAGTTTGGTTATATGGATATTTATCCATCATCTGAGAATACAAAATGTTCCTAAAAATAAGGCTGTAACCAACTGTCCCTCCCCAATGCCCAGTCAGTTTGTGCATATCCAAGAGGGCAGTCCACATAATTATACATGCTCATCAGCTAAGTCCAAAAGTTATCCAAATAAGGAAGTCTTTAGTCTTTTGGTGAAGTTGAGGTAGTTCTCCAATTGTTTGATGGTGACCAGCAAATGGTTCTAAAGGCAGAATACTGAAGTACTTACTGTAAAGCAATCCATTTTCTTTTTGATAACAACTATAATAACTAGTGTTTTAGAACCTGAAGATCGCAAGTGCCATGCAGGGACATATTTTTATTTATTCTTTTGCTCTTTGCCTGAGTGTGACAGTTTTCCATCTAAAGGATCTAAAAGCCCTGGCTGTTTTGATTTGTATTATATGAAATGATACAGATAATTTTGTTTCGAAAAGGGAGGTCTGCTAATCCGACTCCACGTTGTTAAATGTTTGATGCTAAAATTATAGTCTAAACCCCTACAGTTGAAATTAGTGGGTTAAAAGGACACATGTGTATCCGTGATAGCTAATGGAACACAAAGTGACAGCATGCAGATGTATCTTTTTAAAGTCTGCACCCCTGATTCAGATTACAATAATTATGCAACCTAATTATTCTGGTGTCACATTAAACTTGAAATATGAGCCATGCCTGTTTGTGGCATGGTGGCTGCTATGTTCACACAAATATACAGCAACAGCAATGTGATATCATACACGTGTCAGCTATGTGTGCAGGGTTTCATCTATGACAGGACTGACACGTATGTGATGCCTGGTGTGGATATCTACACAAGTGCCATATGGGACAATGACTAGGAAGCTGCATCTTTTGATCTTCATGCAGTGAGGGTAACAGCTTCTCCCAGTGCACAGGAACTCTCCCGCAGGAGAGCTCATGGGAACCAGTGCTTTAAAGGAAGCACAGACATATCAAAGTCACACTCCAACCTGGGTTCTAAATAATGGAGTTCCTTTGAAGTCAGGAGCATGGGAAGGGGAGGAGGCAGACTCACGAGAGGATAGAGGTAGGCTAATAGAGGGGATCCACCAACTTGGTTTCTGATAGGGCCATCTACAGCTTTATGCACTCCACATTTTCTGCAGGACAGGGCAGTCTAAGTATGAAGTAATAAGGCAAAGGACACTTGGTAAAACATGCTAGAATGGACCCCTTACAGCAAAATTGCTTTGGACCAATATTTTGTGACAAAACCCTACCTCTTTGATTCATATTTGGACTCTCAAGGCACAAATAAGGATTCATTGGGCTTCTGTAAGGCATACAGCCTATCCCACAGTTCTCTGCCAGAGAGGTGACAAAAGAAGGCATTCAAGGCAGAGGCAAGCACTATTCCCTAAACATCCAAGAAAGAGTGGGTGTGAACTGTTATGGACCAAGACGTCTCGGCTTGCTGTTGTGATGAATCCTGCAGAGTCCTCATAGAAACCCTGCCTAAAGTCCTCTATCAGGTGTCATGGGGAAGGCAGCCACTACTTGACCCTAACCTTGTGGGTGGTACTAGCTGGGCGGATCACCTTTGAGGAGAAGGCCTCCAAGGGAATGGGATCATTATGTTAGGAGAGAAGGAGTATGCAAACTCTTTGGTGGATGAGACTTACATAGTACCAGAGTACCTAATGGCTTGTTGTCAGAGTAAGGTTCCCCTCCTAAAATTACACAAACTGTCAGTTGTGAAACCCCTTATGGTCAACTGAAAAATGGTATATGTAAAAATAAGAGAATTGGGATGATCACTTCTGATAGTTGTAATTTGAATAATGCGAAATGGAAGGAGTGAAGAAGGTGTGGGTCATCTCGATCTTAAGCCTCCCCCTGTGCCAATTCCCGAGTCTCCCAGGTGCACGCCATAATGATAGAGTAGCATTGTCTAATACAGTAACTAATTGCAAAGTCAACCTTGGTTCCCTGGAGATGATGAGCCCAGCAGACCCCACATGATGGACGGACGGGGCTAGGGCCAATGGCCTGGCATCTCCAATGGAGTGGACTGACCATGTATAGGGTCTCTTCAACCAGCCACGTGGGTTTTTACTGTATATCTTTTACGTCACTGATGATGATTTGTTTCCTTATAACATTCTGCTTGTACCATTTTTCAGCAGAATGTTCTAGAGCAGCAGAATTCTTTGCTGGCATACTTATTTTGTGTGTGGTTAAAACTTGTTATCCTTGCAAGAATCTCCTGCCCTTTTTTCCCTAGCAGGTTGTATTTTTTCTGGTGTAAGCATTTGTGGGCGTGTCTTAAAGTGGAAGCAGCAGAAGCAAGAGGGATAAGACGCTGGTGCCAGCGCTGTGTATTCAGCAAGCTGTGGAGCTGAGAGGGTTGTTAAAGCTGAGAATCCAAGTTGCAGAGATAGCGCAGTGCGAAGCTATAGCAAGACCACCTGTCCCATCGAGAGGAAGGCTCTCCTGGTGATTGGAGTTCACTGAACTACTTGAGAAGCGAAGCAGGCTTCTTTCGCAGAGAGCATGAGCAACGGGAATGCAACATGAGTTTCTGGATGCCCAGATCCCGTAGAGATGAGAAGTGGAAGTGTCAGCGGGTCGAACAGAGGTGCAGAGGAAAACCAGTGATTTGTTCTTCGGTAGGAAACCGTGGTGCACTCTGTATATTTGATACAAAACAATGAGTTGGAATGCCAAGGTAATGAAGTAAAGCATAAGGCTTACCTGGAAAGGAATCAAACAGATACACACTGAAACCCTAATGTTAAAGTGAAAAGGAGACAGAACTGTTTTGAATACTGACCTAATGTATTCAAGCATAGCGCGTATATTAAGGGAGATGAAGCAGAGACACATTGTAATCCCATTGCTAAAATGAAGAGGGGACTCAATTGTTTTCAATACCAAACTAATAAAGTATAGCAACATTAGCATAACTATTGTATTGAGAAATATCCAATGAAGAAAGATTGTAGTTTTCATTGTCCTAGTAAAGAAGGGACAATATCCAACCACCACAAAATTAATCTACATACAGGAATATTATTTAAAAGGAGAAATGAAAGCCAGCCTTGCCCAAGCCAAGAGAAGGCAATTATAAATAAGAAGGTATATAGCTTTCCTAAAAAGGGAAAATTAAGAAATAAACAATAGCAACAGTAAACTGATGTTTTAGAAAGAAACAAAAGGTTGTAGGGGAAAAGCTCTTCTTGTAGAATTCCTCAAGGCAGAGAGGAAAATTACCTGCATTGCGTATGGCAATCAAATTAGTGGAATAAACAGCATCAATATGTATTGTATCCATATGGAAGAAGTTGTGAATCCCAATGTGGTTGTTGAAAATTAATACTTTTCAAAAGCTTGAAGTGAAAATTACCACAAAGTACTTCTAGTAGTAGGATGAGTTTTATCCTGACAGGTGAATATACCAGGAAAGGGACAATTAGAGGTTCATCCTGGCAAGTTAGTGAACAAGGAAGAAGACAATTGAAGTACTGCAGTGTGATATAAAGTTGTGTTGGAAAGAAAGTATTCAATTTGATACTGTGTTATGATGAACTGTGAAAAAAATCATCCTGACAAACATGTTATGTTTATGAGGAAGAAGTGTGAAAGTAGATGTTCTTCAACAAAGAGAAATTACTTTGAATATAGACTGAAAGTATGAAGATAAAGTTGGTATTTTTGGGTTATTAAGCTTGACAGATTCGAGCATCAAGTAGAAGACTTGTAGAATAAGAAGAACATTTGCGTTTATTGAAAGCAGAATTTGCATCTTCTAATTAACTTTCTTGATATGAACTTGTGTGCTGAAAAATTCTGAATTTTTCCTGGTGAAGGGGTTCGGACCCTGGTTACAAGGATACATGTTTGCCAAAATTATATTTGAATACAATTATTGTTTTATTAAGTGGAATAGCCTATACTAGCTACATGATTTATGTTGTATGTATAAATGTGAGGGACAGAAACAGTTTAGAGAGTTTTCCTTTAGTCTTAGTTTAAAAGGCAGGGACATCCTGATTCGATAAGGGAAAGCAAGGCATTTATCTCATTCTATTATTTAATAAGTGGCTACTTGTGATAAATATCTGTTTACTTTTCCGTCTCGCATTTCTGAACCCTCACACTGCACTGGAACATGGATCCTGTTCACTGGTGGTAAAGGATCCAGATAGATAGTAGCCAACTTTCTGGAGCAAAATTACAGATCTAAAGGACTCACATTTTCGTTGTGATCCAATGCTGGGCCTCCCTGCAGATTTAGATGGAATCCCATGTTCTTGCCTCAAAATATCTTTGAACAGGATCGACCGGGCTCCACACCCTTGAGACTTAACCGACCCAGAGTGTTGAGTTTGCAGCACTGTACTCAACTTGGAACTGCGTGCAGTACTTCAAACCATCCAAATGCTAGCAAAACCCATTGAAGAGGACTGACTCTTATTGACCCGATCACAGGCTCAATATCGTAAGAGAAGCAGAAATGAGTGGCAACTCGACTGCTGCAATCCATCAACTCAACCTTACGAAGGCTGACTTGACCCATTAGAGCCATCTTTTCATCACTGACTCAACTCGCGGCCTGGACTTTTGGAAGCCATCTTCTTGACTGTACAATACCACTTCGACCCAAAAGGCAACCTCACCTTCTTACAGAATTGATGCCGACCAACAGTAGGATCAAATTGACTTGAACATCTCTACATTGGCTCAACTGAATGTAGAGGACTGTATCAATATTATTTAGCACCAAAGACAGAATTGAAAGCTGCCGTGAAACGGCCATTGGGCCTCATTACAACTCAGGCGTTAAGGGTTAACGCCACCGTTAACCCTCAATGCCTGATTCTGATTTTAACGCCTGCTTTTAGCAGAGTAGAGAGTAGCGTAGTTTGTTTCCTTTGATTGTTTTATTATCTGTATATATTTTTCATAGAACCTTGATTGGACATTATTTTATTTTGGAACCCATCAACAAGTGGGTTGCTACTGTAATCAGCTCACACCCCTCTTGAAGAGCATCGCCTGTCCTCAGCTAACATTACCAAAAGATGCAAATGAGGAATACCTTTCAAGCTGTGTCTGTTTCACCTTTATGATTAGGATCACTTATGGTTTTGTAGTAGTGTGGGCTGAATAAATGGCTTAGCTACTACTCACCGTTGTAATCCTGTGGAGCAGAAGTGAATTCATCCCCCTGGGAAACAGCAGACCTTTGTTCAAATAATCTGGGAAGCAGAAGGACTTAGAGGGAACACACTTTTCCTGCCGAAGGGACACATACTGTCACACATGCTGATATGGGGAGCATCTATATCTTACTCATCACTGGTGATGCATCTCTCATACACTAACCTCTGTAAAGCATTTTGAGCCTTTATAGCCAGTACTAGAGCTGCCCTTAAGCTATTAAGCCAAAGTGAACCTATGCCACCAGTGTGCAGAAAGCCCATCTCCATAGGTCACTGTGTATTCCATAACAAAACACACAGAAACAAAAGCTGAGAAAATGTGTTTTGCATCAACACTTGCTACTCTGATGACACTAAATCCAGTTGTTGCACATGGAGAGCCAACATTCTAGCATGGACATGTTCATTCCCTAAATATTTTATTAAAGAATGGTACAGTTCAATATATCGGACGCTGTGCATAGAACTGTCTTTGTGGAGTGCCTGCCATCTGGAAAGTCAAAAGATTTGTTTTTCCATGTGTGAGGGGCAACAAACAATTGACACAGACAAATTCTGACTTCCCTTTCCCCCTTTCTGATGAAAAAAGAGCAATAGAGAATAGATGCACCTTTCTTTTTTTTGATAGATTTTTATGGACTATTATAATAAATGGTTATTATAAAGCCCTCTTGACAAACCATATAAAGGTATTTAAGAAATTTGGAGGTGAAATCTCCAGCACATGGACTATTTCCTCCAAACCTCAGAGAGTCCGTTAGGAGTCAATAATTAAGCAATAGGTCCCGAGCGGCGGGGGCAATAACGAGTTAGGTAATGCTTCGGGGAACATAGTTATATAAGGAAGGCCCCGGGGCATTACCTGACTTGGTAATGCCCCTGCCGCGAGAGGCATATTGCTATTAGTCCCCTGCCCACAAGATGTGCATGACCGGGGTACTAAAAGCAGTTTTTTCAGTCTCGAAACACTGCAGTGTTTCTAGACAGAAAAAAAAATGACCAAGAAAAATAACCAAGAAAATGGCCGCCGCTGCAGTCCGTTTTCCCTTTCCACGGTGGCCAATGGGAGCGGATGCGCTGGGAGCTGAACTGTATACAGCAAGTTTGCTCCCGAAAGATGACAGAGAAGAAGGTAAGTGGGGTTGGGAGGGCGGGGAAGAGGGAGGGAAAAGAAAAAAATAAATAATAGACGTATCTGAATCCCCGGCGGGGGACGAAGGCAGCCTTCAGCTGTGTGGAGGCTCGGAGCGGTGATGGCACGCTGCACGCCGTGGAGAAAGGAGGCAGAAGGTAAGTGGGGTGGGGAGGGCAGGGGGAGAAAAAACACATACCTGAGTCCCCAACAGGGGGGCGGCCAAGGCAGCTTGTCAGCCATGTGTAGGCTTGGAGCAGAAATAGCCGCGCTTTGAGCCTTCTCATTGGCTGAGGGGCTACCACGCCCTGCGGGGAACAATGGGCGTGGAATCCTGGCCGAGGGATTCCCGGCCGGGTAATGCCCTGGTGAGGGCCAATCAGAATGTTTGTTTCATTCTGATTGAGCCCTTGCCGGGTACTAATAGTGAATAACACCACCTCTGCACAACTTAAAAGTTGGCAGATGTACTGCCAAATCAGATGACGGTATTAATATACAAGTTTGGCAAAATCATCTCAAATAATTACAGTAAATTTGCAACACGGCCGTTTATCTGAGTTTTCTGTTTTGTGTTTCTTGCATAAACCCAACACCTCGGGTGGGCTTAAAGTTTGTGCTCACGCTAGCTACATGAATGCAGCGGAAACAGTCATGGTGGCTGAAAATGTGTGAATCAATAGTGTTCAACAAACCCGGGAAAAGAGAATGACACCTCTGACATATCTCCTATTTCCCGTGCCCATTTGCATTCACAGAAACAGATAGAGAAATGAGAAGTAAAACCGAAAACCAAAGGGAAAGAGAAATAAAGTGAAAAAGAGGAAAAACGATACACAAGAGTTCATACAGATATTTGCTTCGTATATTTGCTCATAATGATGAAGAGAGAACATTTTCTCTGTTGCCTAAGCGACAGCATTACTCAAAACCAAAATGTCGTTTTATAGTAATATAGGTTTGGAAAAGCAAAAGCTGCTTCAAATACAAGAGCTCACCCCATTACTGGTGCAAACCTTTCTATTTTGTGTAGATAGATTAGATAGCTAAAAGCCAATGCAGTTTATATTTTACTTTGCAGCTATTAGCATTTAATAACCATGCTGTTTTAATCTCTCATATGCAACTTTCTTGCAGCGAATGAGATCCAATATTTACTGCTGCATCACTGGAACAGTCTATATGCTGTATTTTAACACAGAAAGCAACCATCCATTTAAAGCCTTGACTTACATTTACAGATGATAATCATTCAAACCAATGTTGTACTCATTTAATTCCATTTCATGCAATTCCGTCATGCCTTTTTCCCCTTTGTGAGGCATACACCATGATAGAGAGTGTTGCAGGAGTGTTTACTTTGTGGGCACTATCTTTGATGGAGTCTTTCAACAGTGCCATTTCCTAGGAGGCGGTTCTATCTCTTCAAAATACATTCCTACAGCGGAGCACAGCACAGTTCTGCAGGAGTGGTTTCTGAGTGGGCACTATCTTTGCTGGAGTCTTTCTACAGTGCCATTTCCTAGGAGGCGGTCCTATCTCTTCAAAATACAGTCCTACAGGGGAAGGCAGCGGAGTGCAGAGTGCTGCAGGATTGTTTACTGTGTTAACTGCTTTGAACTTATCATCAGCCTGGAAACTAATTCAAGTGACTCTCTGTGGAACAACACAGCCTGAAACTTTGTTACAACTAATCGCTCAGGTACATTTTCGTCAGACTTTATGCATTCTAAGCATTGTCTTATTCAACATCTAGTCCACTCCAGCGGATTCGTCAGAAAACTGAGCTTGTCTAGTGCTGAGAAAAGAGAAAACCTACCCTGGGCTTTGATTTGTGATACAAAGGAGTGTGAAAGTAACTCTGTATTCACCCGCCTAACGACTAACTATCTGTGAGGAAATAAATAACATGGTCTGGTGATTCGTACACTCATAGGATCCGGTGTTGTAAAACATTTTATCAGCACGGAATCAAGTTTGTTGATGCTGCAGGGGTAACAGTGATTACGTGATCCTGAAACTTAGTTTGCTCTCCACCGGTGACTGTTGAGAACTTTGAACTTTCTTTGAGCCTTGTGCGGTGTCCAAACCAGTAACTACACTTTGGAAGTGATCACATGACGGTTATTATGTGGTTACATTGTTAATTGCTTTTAAACTTTGGAATCCTCTCAACCTGTCAGAGTGCTTTTGCTTAATCAGCTGTGGAGAAAGCACTGAGACCCAATAGTGTTTGTAAACACGGTTTACCTCCGGTGACTGTCGAGAGCACAAAACACTCTTTGAGCCATGCTTGAAGTTCATTCCAGGGACTCGTTTCTAGAAATGTTTACACGCCCTTGTACTGTTTGCATATTGGTCACTGTGGGGTTTCATTGCAAATTGAGTCTTTTAACCCCGTTTGTATTGTTTAAATAGCTCTGAATTCTGGTATTGATAACTGTGAGTGTGTGTATTGACTGGTACCGTCCCAGGGGACTAATACTCTCTAAGCGTCTAAGGGGTTTAATACTCCCTTTGAGCCGTGATCGGTCTCCAACAGCAACTCCGTCCTTACCCGAAAGACTCTGATCGGTAACCTTGTGTTTGCAATCGACTGCAGGGAGTCTTTCCCTTTGAACTATGATTGCTGTCTGGCAGTGAGTGTGTCCTGTGGTCGTGACTGAGGAGAGTCTTAGGGCCTCATTACACAGATTTGCGGTAAATCCTTACTGCCTTACTAGGAGGTCCCTTTGCGGGTTGAGGAATTTAACGCCTGCTTTTTGCAGGCATTAAAAACCAACCCGCAAAGGGACCCAGGGAGCTAATTATGGTACTGCAATTTGCGGTACCGTAATTAGCGCCTTCCCCATTCCCATTATGCCCTATGGGGCAAAAATGGGAAGGGCAATGGTGGAAGGGGGAATTACTGCCCCGCCAACCTTGGAATGGGGCTGTAATTCCCCTTTCCACCAAGGCGGTGCCGGTATTTTACCGGCATGAACCATGGCGCTAATAGTGCCATGGTTCTCCGCCATCCGTGTAATGAGGCCCTTAGTATCTGATTTGACTCTCTTTGAGCCCCACAATGTGCCATCACTTCTAACTATTTTTGAATCTGTGTAAAGTCCGCAGACCGTTTGTTTTGTCCCTTTTTATCATTGGGTTGTTCATTTTCAATCTTTTGTGAGCTTGTTTAGCCTATAGGTAATAACAACTGGATTGTTTAGTTGAGTTGTAAACAAGATGTCTTTTGCAAACAGGGCTTTGCAGCCATCTACAATCTCAAGCTGATACTGAATATAAAAATACTATTGTTGAAATTAACATATGTGCTAAAAAACAATTGAAAGCCAGGTGCCTAATGAGATAGACTTGGGTGTAAGAATAAAGCTGACCTTGTGGCAGCCCTAAACGATAACTTAGAGGCACCCAATTCCCCAATATTATTATTTACACCTGTCAAGTCCCGCCCAGTAAAACCCACATTCAATGGCCATAAGAAGCAAAGCATGAGAACTCCCACAGACGGGCGAGCAGCTAACCTGGCTCCTCGGCTCCTGATTGCAGGCCCATATATCTTAGATTACTTTCCAAGATTAATCGGGACAAGCACAGAAATTAAAGCCATGATGCCAATTAGGCAAACTGCTGCAATTCACTGCACGCAAATGCACAGCCTAAATGATCTGAGTTTAGTAGAATGTGTAGATTCCTTGGTGCAACCTTTGGTTTGTGTGAATGTGGCGAATGTCACCCAACAAACCTTAGATGCCTCATGCATTGGTTCGCCAACAGAACTTACTGACTTTACCTCCCAAGAAAAGCTTAGAGCTCACGCAATTTCATCTCCCGATTATTCTACCCAACCCAGTGACGGAGCAATTCACCATACATTAAGAGAGGCATATGACTGTATAAAGACGTCTTCTCGTAGCCTCTCTGCTCTTAACATGGTCTTTATCTCATTTGTCAAATTATATGATATTATTTGGGAGGAAGTAAAAGTTCATTCCACAATGCTTGCAACCATTTATACAAAGGTTGAAGACCTCAAAGCATGTGTTGACCATTTGGCCTCTTGTAACATTCCAAACATTAGACTTCCTAACCCAAAACCTGGACAGGTTTGTACTCCAGTTGATACCAACACTAGTGAGGCACCTGTCCGCGAAGTATCTTTGATCTCGAGTGACACACCACCTCTTAAACGTTCAGATACACTGAATAATACTGCATTCACCATAGAAATATGTGGTAGTCCACCACTTACAGTCTTCATTACACATGCAACAATGTATTTCTACTGATTGCCCTCCCTGCAGAAGAAGGAAGAAAAAAAAAACAAAGAATCAAAAAGTAGTAAAGAGACAAAATTATTCCTCACTAATATGGTTACAAAATCTGCCCATACTTGACTCGATGAAATGCCATAATAACCTACCCAAACAGTAAGGATCACTTTTGACACCGGTATCTGAAGAATGCGGCTCTAACCTTCAACCGAGTACACCTACATTTTCTTACCTTGATTGCCATATTCTCACACCAAATCCAACTCATACACTTTTGTAGAGGAGGAGCCAAATGCATCTACCAGAAGTCCTGCCCCTATTTTACCTATGTGTTGGAAGCCGGAAATTGCGTAATCATACCTATACAGCGAAAGATCTTCAAAACAAGGTATCTATTAAGAAAGCCCTATAAGATGCACCTGCAGAAAGATGATGGTCTCTTAAGAGAGATCCCTGAAGATGTGTAAAGATGCATGAAAGAGAACATGGGTTGCGTCACATGAGGTGAAGACAACACACTAAGAAGAATGGTCAAATAAAGGAATGTATAGACCTTATGGAATCTGATGACAAAATAAAGAATGGAACAACCTTTCATGTGCGGAATAATGATTGCACATGCAAAAAGCACTAAAGAAAACATAAGCCGTTTTATAACTGTACAGATGCTGCAACGCAAGTAGACTAAGTAATCATGAAGGATGGCTATGTGTAGTGAATAGACTGCAGGCAGTGCCACAAATATATATATACATGTAGAATCTGGCTTTTCAATGTTGCAACTTTAAGAAGCCAGGACCCGTTAAAAGAGAAGGGCTGAAAATATGGCACAGCAGAGAATGCAGATGAAAATCTAGGAAGGATTGAGAAGGCTGTCTGGCCCAGTGTCAAGGGTTGGGGCAGCCAATAACTGGTTATCTATTCAAAAAGATACCAAGAACGTGAGAAGTGAGGCAAGCAGTCATTAAGGTATGACAGAAAGACACTATGAGTGCCAAGTTTTATTCATTTAATATCATTAAATGCGAAGAAGGAGCTAAAACATTATCTCCTGTCACATGGGGTAGATGGAAAAAGAACACGGGCAAGCAGCAATGATACTTGAAGATAAGATTGTGCGCGCACTCCCTTCTATTCTCAGGAGCAGTGATACTTTGCAAGGCCAAGTTCAGACAATTTAAATGGCAGAAGGCATGAGTGATGATGGATGATTTGCTAATTAGGTGGGGAGGCATGGTCAAGTCCACCGACCAGCACCTGGGGCAACAGCTTGTGTGCTGCTAGCGAGTTGAATATTCCAGAAGGGTACAAACGTGCCAACCAATTATAGAGGGTCATGTATTGAAGAGCCTATAGTTTGAGAGTCAATGGTGTGTCGTGTATCTAACAAATATTGAGGATGACTTTTACAATGGGTGGGCATAAAATGTCCACCTGACTATAGAGACTCAATCACAATCCAATCCCCTACAGAAAGTATACTTAGATGTTCCCGGCAGACTAATCACAATCCTAAATAAGTTTTCTTAGTGTGTCACGTGGTATGACCATGATGTATGATGAGTTTTTGCTATAAAAGTATTATTTTTTATGCAATGCGTTGGATTTTGCTGCGAGACGTCTGTTGATGTCCATTGTACTCCCTGTTTTAGACAATTGAGAATAAAACAGTTTATTTTTGACAACTTCCTGAGTTGGTCTTATTATTGGTGTAGGAGTTATTCTGCATCCCCATCCATCTAATGACGTGCTACCTGGATTTAAAAGGGCCTAACGGTTCACGTGGTAGCATGTCGGATGGTTGAAGACCCCTCAATTAAGTAGAACTCCAGTGTTTCGGATGAACAAGCACCCTTCGCCATCTACCCCGAAGATCGCAGGGTATCCTGTGGAGAAGGGCCGAAATAGAATTATTGCAAGAAAATCGATACAGGTGGATGGGACCCTCTTTGACGAAATCCCTCCTGATTTCCACAGGCGCTTCGGTGAAGGAAGGCGAAAGTGGTTGATTAGAGATGGAAGCCGATACCAAAGGCCTCAAGCTGAACAAGCGAATGGTGAGTAGACTAAGGGGAATGGCTAAATGTGGGGATGGGATTTTGTTACATTAGAAAAGTAATGGGGTTGATTATATAGGAAAGTAACAGGATTTTTAAAGTGTAAAATGAGAGAAAAAAGATAAGGCCCCAGATTCCTAGCTCAAGGAGTTTTAGAAGAGCTCATCTCACACCATAATTGGGGTAAAATAGGTGGCACATAAACAGGGTTATGTTAGGAGATGAGTTAAAAGACTTGGCTAGTCTGTCTGTGTGTTTTGTAATTGAAAAAAGGTGTCGAAGAGCGACAAGTATAAGTTGTGTAAAGTTGAAGTAAAGATAAAAAGTTACTGCCTATTTAAGGTCATGGTCAGCGCCGACCAAGAAGTAGGTTGAAGTCATTGAGAAGCAGAGGTTTTGAGCAGCGAGTGTTGGAGTGTGCTCATATTTGTTGTTTTTATAAACGTATCTGTGTAAAACACTGGTAAGAATTGACCGTCAATTGAGACTCATCACAATGAGACATATTACTCCTCTGATGCACCTATGCAAAACGTTGCCAAAGCACATGCCCAAGCTCAAACAGTAGAGTGCAGAGTGGGTAAAGAGCACAGCAGATAAAATGTTTATGCCATGGCTGCAAGGGGATCACTGTCAAAAGCGGTATCACAACACATGACCACACACTTGCATGCTGCGTACAAGGGGAATAATTTGGAGAAGAGGTTACCTATTTTAGAGCTTTGGTAGATGTTTCAAGAAGAGAAAGAGGATCTACCACCTGAGGAGTGGATAATTATTCAGTGCAGGGAGGAAGGTGTTGAGCCTTTTGCTCCCCTTACCTCACCAGAAGTGAATGGGAAACGTACAGAAGATATAGGATTGTATCCGTTAAAGGAAATGAAAGCCGCAACAGGATTTAGTATTCGGACATACTAACTGCCTGCTTGTAGCAGTGACGATAGTCCAGAAGAGACCAAAAGAAAGAAGGAGATTTTTAAGATCATAAAGAACAACGAGGAGAAAAGTGAGCGATCGAATATAACAACAAACAGAACGAGAGATTAAGAGATTGAAAAGAGAGAAGGATAAAGCTGAGGAGGTAACGCTTGTGCAGAACGAATGGATGGGGGGACAGATATTACTCAAGCTTGATGGGAAATGTATCGAGAAGGTTAGGCAAAGGGAAGATCAAGATGAACAAGACAGAAACGACAGAGAACGAGAAAAGAGATGAAAAGATGATGAACACAAGAGAAAGAGCAGACAGTGGCGAGAACATTTTTATCAGGAAGAGCAGCAAAAGAAGGAAAAAAGGTTGGAGCAGCAATGAAAGTATGACAACAGACAGAGAGCAATCGAAGAACAAGATAGTCAAGAAAGGAAAAGAAAAGAGGAGGAAGCACAGAGATTAAGGGATAAACGTAAACAGAGATCAAGGGAAGATCAAGAGCGAAGAGTCAACGAAAGAAGAGAGGAGACAAGATAAGATAAGAAGAGGAAAGAGTACGATGGGATGCGAGAAAGTGAAGAGAATTAGACGAAGAATTGTAACAAAAAATTTAATGGAACCAGGTCCAGTAATACAATGAGACAATATAAGGGAGTTTCTTCCGTCAAAGGAGACAATGCCAGGGCCATCTAGAGTAGCCCTAGAAGAGAATTTTGACATAGGGAGCATGAGAGATAGGATCGATAAGGCCTGGTCTTCCAATCACGAAGCAAAGAAAGCGACCCGTTTAGTCTCAAGCATATAGCTTTGTCCTTAGACAGGTTGAGTTTAGATAAGGGAGAAGGCGATGATAGCCATACCAGCTGGGGGCTAGATAAGTCAGACAAAGAGAGAGAAACCTTCCGTGGGGAGGAAGGAGGAAGTGCATACAGCCCCAAAGGATGTCTGCAGACAGACAAGGAAATAAGGTGGTCTGATTTAGAGCAACCTAAGCATAGGACGTCAAATCCTGTAGCATATCCAGAGCGTCCTAGAGGACAATCTTATAGCCAGAAGGGAGAGTCACCACCATATGTGAGCAGGCTGAGGTCATTTCCAGGTAGAAAGCGATCAGGAACCATTGTCCCCACCATGGATAGGCAGACGATGGGAGCCGATTGTGGATTGGGATACACACAGTTCCCTTTATTGGAGAAAGGAGGAGCCAGACCACAGTTTATTCCTTGGCCACAAATGGATAAGGATAATTTCAGATGAAAACTCCCTAGTTTAATGGCGTGTTCAAGAAAATGGATTTATGAACTATAGAAAATGATAGGGGGGAAATACTCTTGTAATAGGGGATATTAAGGGTTGTCTAGCAGCAGTTATGGGGGAAAGAGCTGATGACATTTGGATGAGAGCAGGATATTCAAGTGTCACGGCACAGAACACATCGCAGGATGGAGTGCCATTTAATAATTGTAGAGCAGATGTCTGGAGAGCTCTCAGGATGCAGTATCCTGACACGTCAGATATGTGTTCAAATATGACACGTAAGATGAAAGAAGACAAGGATCAGCTTGGTAATTTTCAGGACATTCAGAAGTCCTGGACTCTTGAAACTTGCGAGCCGTGGGGAAAAACAGTGGCAGTATTTTACCATATTTTATTTCAAGGGTTGCCTGAACAGGTACAGAGGCAGCTCCAGAAACTAGTGGGAATGGAAGTGAAGCCATGAGCAGAGATACAGTTGACTATAGTGCATCACTGTCGGCTGTTAAAGGAGAAATTTAGGAAGAAGGAAGATACTAGAAAACTTGAGGAAGCTAAGTTAGTTCGGAAGAAATTATCAAAATAGGTCATATAAGGGGCAGCATTGACAAGTGGAGAAGGACTGGGAATACAGAGGGCAGTGGGTACATCACAGGGGAATAATCAGCACCAGATGGGCAAATGAGTGAACAGATTTATGCCACAAGGCAGAGGAATGGGATATAGAGGAAGGGGTGGTTTTCAGAATAATCAAAGTGGTTTTAAGAATATGCACAATGATAATCAGAATATGCAAGGAGGATTTAACCATGGGGGACTAGTCAGAAAGGCGCTTCTTGTATGTTGAACATGTGGGATGACAGGGCACTTTGCGCGTGTATGCCAGAGCCAAGGGTATGTACAGAATGTGCAATTCTCAAGAGGGGGGACAATTTATCCTCCAGCATATAGCTCACAAGTTAGTGATGGGTTCATACAAGATCAGACAGTGTATCAAGCACAAGTGCCGCAAATGCAACAGGCATTGCAGACATAGCAAGCACCATTGAATCCACTGCAAGGGCAGACGCAGCATGCACCCATGCAGATACAGCAGAACGCAAACACAGGACAATTATTGACACCTAGAATAGGGGGTGTCACTGTGCTGGGAGGAAGTCCTTTCAGAGGTACAAGGGTATGTATGTATCCATAATAGGACACAGGGCAACTTGATGTGTTCAGTGCTATCAGGGACACCAGACCCAGAAGAGGAACCAAGGGTTGATGTGAGGATAGAAGGCAAATCTTTTTCTTCACTGGTGCAACTCGCTCATGTATATGTCGGGAATTGCCATGAATGCTCAGCGTTTCTCTGGAGCTACGGGTCGAGTTCCTTTTATTGATGAATTACCAGTCTCCATAGAAGAGTGTGACATGTCTGTTCCATTGTTGTTTTCACGGCAGACACCAGTTAACATTCTAGGATGAGATTTAATGACATAACTTAAGATGATGATTTCTTTCACTGATGAAGGCATAGTGTGCTCTACTCCAGGGATACATTATATGAATGTAGGTGAATTTATATTGGCATTGACAGGGGAAATAGCTCTGTGAGGAATGCCACTGGAACCAGAAGTGTTTCTTTATGGGGTCTGCATTCTGTTGACATGGCTTAGTGGGAAAGAATATGAGAATACCTGATGAATTTTTGTTTACGGCACAGATACCTATGGACTAAGAGGGGGTCAGCCTATTCCCCTAGAGTTAAATGCAGCAATTGTACGAGGGGAAATGGAAATGCTCGAAGGAACAGATGATGAGGGCAGGCCTTAGAGAACAGTGATTGCCATTGGGGCGATGTCACTGAGGATGACATGTTTAGAGATGATGAAGTAATATTCGAGAAGACTTGGAAAAGGTGCCAAGCGCTTTCTGGACTACAGTCCCCTATGACATATGCCTATTCAAGGGCATAGCAGAGGTTAATATAAAGTTGAAACCAGGAGAAATTTTACCTCGAGCAAGACAGTATTGCATGTCTCGAGAGACAGATGAAGGGATTTTTAAGACTATTTCAGCATTGCTGGAACAAGGTTTTCTGGTACCGTTAGAATAATGGCGCAGTACCACAGCGTATCCGATAAAAAAATCAAAGCGGGTACATGGATATTCATACAAGGTATGAGGCTGATTAACCAGATTTTAGAGGCAGAGTTTCATTTAGTTCCTAATGCAGCGATGATACTATGCAGTATCCAAGTAGAAGCACAATATTTATGGTGATTGACTTAAAACATTTGTTTTTCTCAATCCCGCTGCACAAGGAATCACAAGACTTGACTTCCTTTTTGTTCTGTCAAATCCGACTGAAACATACTTGTTTGTTTCCAGGGTACTGTGAGACCCCTTTGATCTTTAATAGGGTGTTTGCTTATAGTTCGTACACAAGACCCCTTTTGAAAGCTCTAAACAAAGCACAGGTAAACAATGAGAAAATAGAATGGAGTGAGGAAATAGAGGGATGGTTTGTAGAATTGATACAGCTCCCATTTTAGGAAGTCACAATTATGCTGAGGAGTTCTTTTTATTTTCACACACAAATGGGACAGTCATGACAGCAGTACTTACACAGAGGACTACACTATGGTATAAACCTCTGGCATATTACAGTGGGATTCTATATCCAGTTATGAAGGGACACTTTCCTTGCAAACAGTCACTGGCGGCAGCCGCGTTCGCAAATAGAGAAGTCTACCAGTATTGTAATGGAGTGTTCTATGGCACTTTTTGTGGCGCATGCTTTGTTTGCTATTTTGGAAAAACCTAAGGGTACATTGACATCTCAGAGACCTTCTGCGTATGAGGTGATCATATAGAATCCAGCGATTAAAATAGTCAGATGTTGAATAGTGAACCCAGCCACTTTTGTAGCTGAGTCTGTGGCAGAGGGTGAGCATGTGCATGATTGCGCGAACTACAAGTAGTGCTATGGTGACATTCTGCCCGTAAAAGAGAATGCATTAGCAGGGGGGAGATTCTCTTTACTGATGGTTCTTTGGAAATCAATCAAACTTGTGGAGAAAGGCATTTTGGAGCAGCTGTGGTGAGACATAGAGCAAACAGAGAATTTGAGGTTGTAGCAAGTGCAAGACTACTGTCTTACTTTTCAGCACAAGCAGCATAATTGGTAGCTCTTGTTGTCACGCTCGAAAATCATGCAGGGCAGGAAGTGACAGTGCTCTGTGTCTCTGATGTACTCTGGGACACCCAACCGGCCCATAGAGTCGGGGTTTGCACAGAAGCACTTTAACATAAGACAGCAGCACCCTTGAGATGGATGGGGGTGCAGATTAATACTCCAACACCAAATCAATAATGACAACTCAACGGTTTGGCAAAGGGAGTCGGTTTAATGACAAGTCCAAAAAACAGGGAGTCTCATTAATATCAGCGGATGCGTGATCCTCTCTCTCGCTTCACAACTCCAACTAACTTCATAAAAACAACATCATTTATACTAAAATCTCATTGTCACTGACGTTTAACGATTACAAGTTGGCATGCATTTATATTGGTTTAGGAAAGGTAACTTTAATATAGGTGCTACATCTGTATAGGGTAACGGAGTAAGGAGATTTGGTAAACACTGTCAGGTGGGACATCTAAGCCCTACCTTCAAAATGGCTACTGTAGATGTCACTAAAAGTATGACGTCCCATTGGTTCTACTAACTATAGGACCCTAGATTACTTGGTCCATTATGATTGGTTTGGCACCAACCCCACTCATACTTTTCTATTTTGCCTAGCAGCACACAGGTGCAGGGTGCCCCGTAGCTCCCCAGCCTTCCTCCAATTATTGTTACAATCAATCATCACTTTAGTGGCCATGTTTCAATTATTTCACTGTGGTTGGCCTCGAGACTGAACCTCCTGTCTGGAAAAGTTCTGATATCTTTGCCTGGCCTGCTGCCATGCGTAGGTGTGAAAGTCTCACTTCTTCTTGCTTGGCTGGTCACATGATTCAGACACCATGAATTTTCCTCTTCTTCAAGTAAATTGTGTATTTGATTTTCGTTTCACCCACCAACTGCCTTCAGTTTCTTATCTTGACCTTTCTGAAGCCGGATATTCTGTTCTTAGCTTCAATTAATTGTAGCTACTGTGCCTGCTGAGTTTCGTTTCTGCCATTTAGTCTCGATTTGTTGAATAGAAAGCTCTCCTCGTGTGGCCTTTAGTAACCTTTGGTTAGTTCTGCTTCTTGTGCAAAGTGGAAGTATATATATAATGTGCTTCTTTTGAGGTAGACATATATAGGTGGAAGTTGCCGCACTATCTTTCTACTAAGCATAGCAAGCTGCACAATTGTCTTAGCTTTCTTGCGGTTCCAAGCATATGTACATGTGTAAACTGGTTGAGTATCTTCGTCATGCTTACAGCTTAAGCGTCTTACATTTGACATTGTCTTTTCACATTAGATTCATGATGCCCCTTGTACATGGAGTTTTTCGTCTCTTTACTTTATTACCTGGTCATCATTGTGATGCTGGAAATGCATCGGAGGGACAGGGCCTCCGTATCCTTGTACTTTACTGCTTTTTATCGTGTGTTCCGTCGTGTTTTCCGTGCAGTAGCTCATGTGGGACTCCTGGCAGTGCAGCTCTCTCTCTTGGTTTGGTGAACAGACCCATGAGATACCCTTATGGCACCCATGGGTAGGGGTACAATCCTGTGCCCCTAGTGTATGTTTTTGGGCACCTGTGTGTGACCCACAGAGCAGGGTGTGGGCTGGTGGCAGCTACGTGCTGAAGTGACTAGAGCCCTGAGCGTCCTCCATTTTGGGATGTCCAGGCCAAGTCATTGGAATCGGTAGATTCCTGATGGAGACAAAATGGCCCCCATGGCCTCTTGCCTTCCATCGCCTGTTACCTTGATCTTCCCAAAGTCCCAAGAAGCCCTGACTCTGTCCCGTCCCCCTAACTGGCTGTTGGGTGGAAGTTCCATATATGGTAGTGTGGGGAGGTGCTGACCAGACTGGCTAGAGCCTTCCCAACAACCATATGTTGTGGGTACGCCTGGGGGTGGGACCTGGGTGAATGGAGTGTGTGATGAATACACATTCTATGTTGTGGGTGTCTAGTATCTGGTGTTTGACACAATGACTGAGACAGCCCTGCCCGAAACCGGTATGAATGCAGTGTGGAGTGTTGAATGGCTAGGTACTTGTCCCAATACACATTACTTTTTGTGAGTGTCTGGAGAGAAGTGAATGGCCTGAATGCACTGTGTGCCTGATTGGCTGCCTGCATGCATGAATGCCCTTCGCCGTGATTGGATGCTTGAGTCTGACCCAGCGGAATGAATGGGAGATCAACAGTATATCTGGGGACCTCTGACTGCTAGGAATCATGTTCAGAAGCTGAAGTCCACTACGACGAGTAACTGGAGTAACTGAAGCTTGACCTTGAAGCCCCGCTGGACGAGAAGAAGTGCTGTTGCTCTCCTTCACAACCTGAAAGCTGCTGTGTCTCCAAGAACTGACCCATAAAGGACCTGGTAAGGCGCCCTCTTCCCGAGCTACGAGGGACCATCATGCACCAGCAGACCTTTGTCAAAGCTCCCTGGTAGACAGATCTTTGACAGGCTGCAGACCCGAGATGGGGACCGCTGTGGAATCACAAAGAGAAGCGGCCGGACTGTTGTCTGCCACTCTAGATGACGGCCGTCGCCGACTGGAGCCGCCGTGCTCCTGTTTGCCTAAGAACTTTTGAATCCCAGGACGCTCTCGTCTGCATCTTCGCCGCTGTATCCTGCTGGAGAAGGCCTGACTGTCAACACGCCGAGGAGCATCCGCCGGTGGGTTTCCCCTTTTTCAAACTCTTTGTGGTCCAGAACTATCGACACTGAGGTGCCCCTTGCAGGACGTTTACCCTTCCCCGTCAATGAGCACCGCTAGGAACGAAGCTGCCACTTAATCGTCGTAGCTCAACCTGTTCTCCGTCGGACGTTCGACGACCCGTGACTCCTGCCTTAAAGGGAGGGCACTCAAAAAGGGCCATCGATTCCCCGACGATGAACGCTAAAACGCCAGGTACTTTGGGGTCGCCGAACTATTGGGAAGTCTAGTGTGAACAATACATGGACTGGGCTTGTATCTTTATTCTACAGGTTGCCCAGGTGGGGGGATCTACACATAGAACTGTGTTTAACTGTAGTGACCAGTATTCTGCCAATTGCTCAACCATCTTGCTTTCCTTCCTCTCTCTACTGCTGGTCTCCTCTTTATTTATCTGTATGACATTATGACCGTATAGTTGATGCACTTTAATGAGATCTTATAATCGTTGTGGTACCACTTTAGAACTGTATATATTTACCATTGTTGTTTTTCGGAGCACAAAGTGCGTTATCGTGATATTGTATATAACCTTGAATATTAATTATATAAAGACTGTGTTTTAACAGATACAGTGTGCAGACATTCCTTTGTGGGTACTTGGGGACTACACTCTACTTAAGAACCAGCCCGCATCACCTCCTGAGAAGCTAGGCCTTGATTGCTCGTCCATTGCTACCACAATAGAGAATCTTGGCTGGGGTTCTCTGGGCCTCTCCTCTACCGTATAGAGAGTGGAAGTACAGACCCCCCTCCGGGCCTTCACAGTCATCTCTTCTGTATGTGAGTCAGTCCGGGTTCTCCTGTCGTCACCATTCATCTTCCATTAAGACCTTTTTGGTTTCTTCAGGGACTGTACTTAGACGGTCTTCATTTCGTTTCATGTGTTGATATGGTTTTCTCAATGGGTACCTTACTGTCCATGGTTTCCTTGGTATAGGTACTTTAATAGGCATTGGTCTTCTGATGGGTACTGGACAGAGCCCCACTGCGGCTCTCTGCTGGTTTATTTGCTCATCATACGTCACATATTTTGGAGCAAATGTTCCTGGTACTTCAAAATGGACGGTTAGAGTGCAGGCTGTACTTGGGATCTCCTCTACACTCCCATCTCTGGGTGATTAATCAACCACTTTCACCTTTTCCTTTGGATCCATCTTCTTTGGTTCTTCTGTATTCACCTGCACTTCATCGTCTCGGTGCATTCTTTCTTCGTCTTCTGGGTCTGTACATGATGGTCTGAAGAATTGTCTATTTGGGGTCCATATCTTTATGACTCCTTTTAAACTTCCTGCTGTTCTCACATGTTCATCCTTGTTCCACGTCATCAGTTGACATTATACATTTGGGCTGCAGTAAACCCATCTTCCCACATAATTTCTATGCTTCCTGGGATTTAGAAATGTTGTTACTTCTGGTGCATGAATGCTGGCCTTCACAAAGTCTCTTATTTCTTCATCAGTTAGGACTTTGGCCTTCCATCCTGGCTCAACATCAATCATGGTCTTCATCCCAATGGCTCTTTTCACAGTTTTCTGGCACTGAGAGATTATTATCTTGATAACACAGAATTGTAGCAATATCATCAATAGCAGGGCTCCCAGGAACTTGAATGCATCTGCCATACATTTTGGAACCCATGAGAATAGTGATCCAAACCAACTGTCATCGTCAACCTCATCAGTTTCATAAATCATCTCATTATGTAGTTTCGTCAGCATACCTATGGCCTCCATTAGAGTTCCATTTTCTTCATCGTGAAATGGTATAAAATGTGCAACATCATTCTCCAATTTCTGATTTGGCAGAAAAGTAATTCTCTCTCTTCATTCGAATCAGCAGTTCCACTGATCTCTTCTTCCTCAAGTGAGCATCTGCTTTCTGGGAACTGTCAATGTTCAGGTCACTCTTCGGATCACCAATGCTGGATCATGGACATTGACTATTGTGCATATACCTCCCCAGTGTTTTGGCAGTCTGATGTATGCTTTGGATCCACATGCCCAGTAATGGTCCATAATTACTGCAGTTCCATGCATCATTCCAAGAGCATCAAAAATGTGTCCACTGTTCTGATTCTCCCCCATCCTTCTAGTGCCATTATTCCTGAAGCAGAATTTTGGGCTTTCCAGCAGCACTATTTGCAAGGGTCCTCCTCTGTCTTTGACCCATGTCAGCAGCTTTGCAAGATTTGGCCACAATGGCTTGCATATCTTTAGTGTGTTTTCAATGATGCCTTGGTAACGATCAGTGACCATCCATGCTCCCCAAATTACTACTTCTTTCTGCCATCCATCTGGTGAAAGCACTGTTCCCCAAATCTGCATTTGGCCTCTGTTTTTCCAACTTCGAGCCTCTTCTGGAGTTTTCCCTTGGACATTTAGCTTCTGGTTAACTTCTCTCTGATTTCTGCACCTTTAATTCCAGGCTTTTCATATCTGATCACAATATGTTTTGTCTTTCCATTGTTTCTTGTTTTTATGTCCTGGACATAATCATCTTCATCATGCATCCATATGGCTTATTCTTGCTGGAGGATTCTCAGGTATCCTGGTCCATGGTGCAGGCCTCCTCATCTGTACCATTTGAGTAGACACATGTCTGGCAGTTCTGTCTTTGTCCCCTTGCATCTTCTTTCTTCTGGTTAGAAATGCCCATATCATTCACTTTGAAATTGGTCCAGTATATGGCTGTATTGTAGAACTTGCACTCGTCCCCTTCATTGAATCATGTGTGCTTGTTAATGTTGTCTCTGTTGGTTTATTCTCCAACTCCTTTTGTCTCTTCAGGAGTTCAGTTGTTTCCATTAGCTTCTCATAGTAAGCAGTCACTTCTTCTCCCATGCTTCGGATTGTGGTTCTGCAGTCATTGACACTAGGCCTGGTGTGTGTGCGTTCAATGTTTGTATGTGTGTGGTTGTCAGTAACCTTTTTACATTCATACTCTGCCGATCCTGTCTCCGGCTTTTCGATTTGTTTGTTACCATAAGTGTGTGTGCGTCATTGCTAATCACATCCATCTGAAGTTCATTCATTCCACCATCAGATCTTCCAGGGACTGGAATGACTATGTAAGGTCTGGGTGCTTTCGTGGACTTCATGCGTCCAGCATTAGGTGGGTGCACTGGGACTGGAATGCTTTGTGCACCAATAAAAAATGCAGTTCTAATTGTCAGTGACAGCAAAACAATGATGAATATAATGCATAAATACATAATACCCCTATAGGTCAATCTACAGCATTTATTTCCATAAAGGTATGAACTTCTCTCCTCCTGAGGGAGATTGCTGCCTTGGATCCCCATTTCGATCATCCGTTGAAAGATGCTAACTTTTGATACAAGTTCTAAACAATAATATTTCTGGATTCTGTTTGTGAGTTACAGATAATAAACAATGGTCCCCTTTTGTCTGAACAATGGATTGTCTATTATCTTCTGGATACAGTTCTCTTGCTAGGCTATGGGAACTGTCAAAATCAGGCAATACTTCAGCAAGTTTCTTTACTGTACATGTTCAAAATATATGAGTTCCCAATCTGTGCCTCTGATTTGCTTAATTCCCGAAGACATGTTGTGTCCTTTGCCAGTATAACAAAATACTTGATTCTTTCGATCTGTCCCTCGGCGGAAAGTTTAAAATCTTCTCAGATAGTTCTGCTGATGATTAGAAATCTCGACTTGCATCACAATACCATGCAAGAGCATGCCCATCTGTGCAGAGTTAGCTGGGTCTCTGATGGATATGAGGACGTCAACACTGACATGTCTCCCCACAAGTTCTCGATTAGGTGAAAGAAAATGTTGCTTGCCAAACTGCTGTCTTCTGGTGACAGGGACATTTGTCTTGCCTTGCTGAAGTTTAGCACTGCTTGGCCCTCACTCACTGTGAACAGTTTTATGCAATTTTGGTGTGCGTGAAGAGCAACTTAGATAATAATACCATTTAGGATTATACTTAAATGTTCTGTATTTGCTGGATGTTGAAGAAATGTCAATACGTTTGTAGTTCTTTCGACAAGATCTGGACAGTCTTCAATTAGGCAAAAGAACAGTATGTTTATAAGCATATTCGCTTCTTCCTCTGTTTGGGACATTGGGTTTTTCCTCGCTGTATTACGGAAGTATGAGGAACTGCTCGGCAATTACAGTAAGCAGCCTCCTTATAGACTTTTTGTTTTCAGGATCTAGAAGAAAGTCAGTGATACTAGCCAGCCTCCCCACCAGTGACCGGTACGATATTAGCACTAGATCGAAATGGGTCAATACATCTTTGGTGATGTCGCTACTGTGGGACACCATAAGTGATTCTCAACAAAGTCTCTTTGTGGAAAGAATCTGGGTACTGTACTTGCTTCCAATGCATGTGTTCTTGATCAAAATTTGGCAACTCCTTTTCTTATCAAGGATTCAGTGTGCCTCAGTCCAAAGTTCAAAGTCAACAGACTATGCTGTGGCTTATATGTGCACTTTTCTTCTTCACCCTGCAACTCGGATGCACAGAGTCTCAATTTGTATGTCCTTATCCCCTTTTTTGCTCAGAGGAATATCCAAAATGAAGCCACAACTTTCCACAAAAGTTATTTGTCTTTGCTTTGCTGCTGGTAATGCATCCTTCTTCTTCATCATGGATCGTGTCTGCACATGTTGTGGTTCTTCCCCGTCGTCTGTAGTCTCTTTGCGGTCAGGTGCAGGCAGGGAGCCTTCTCCGATGTACGGCTTGATGTCACCAAAAAAGATCCAAGCTCTTTTTCCTTGCAGCTTCACTGCAGAAGGAGTGCAGTCTTCCACTATGAAGGGACCGTTAAACCTTGGCTCGTCCCAATTCTTTCTCGTGTGGTTCTTTACCAGGACGGTGTCTTCAGGGAAGAGTGATGGAAGACATAGTCTTTCAATTTGGTCAC
The DNA here is from genome assembly GCF_040938575.1 of Ambystoma mexicanum. Taxonomy (NCBI): domain Eukaryota; kingdom Metazoa; phylum Chordata; class Amphibia; order Caudata; family Ambystomatidae; genus Ambystoma; species Ambystoma mexicanum. The sequence goes on from NC_090927.1 coordinate 943,243,560, forward strand.
TTTTAGTATCTCCTTCTGTGTTCAGTGCTGCCCTGCACCCTTTTCGTCGTCGCTGCAGCTGGCCTGAAATTACAGTAAGACAAGATGTCATGCAATTCAAGTAGTTTTGCATTTCAGACCCTAAGATTTCTCTTATTGGCTGGGCATCACATATAGCCCTGTCTCGAGGTGTCAGGGGAGTGCACATTCTTCTTCCTGTGGCTATTTCGTGCGGCATAAAATGATGGTCAGAACCGGGTTGGTTTCTGAGGGCATACAGTGCCAAAGGAAGGCAGTGTAACCATCCCTTTCTTAGAGTAAGTTTCAACTTGGCTATCCTTTCCGTTAACAAGCCGTTGAGCTTCTCACATATTCCATTACCTTGCGGGTGATACGCCAATGAGAACTTGTGCTTTATACCAAGCAACAAGCTAATCTGTTCGAAAACTTCCTTTACAAAGTGAGTCCCATTATCTGATCTAATGACTTCACATACTCCCCACCTGGGAAATACCTCTCTCACTAGAAATTTGGCTGCACAGGTTGAGTCTGGGTGTGTACATGGACCTGCTTCTATCCATCTAGACAATGGACACACCACAACAATTAAATACCTGTACCCGTTACATACTTGAGTAATGTCGACATAATAGACATGGAAGTGCTGAAAAGGTCCATTGGGCCTTGGGATCACTCCTCTAATTACTTTTTAGTGGGTGCCCAGCCTTGAACTGCTGGCAAATTATACAGTTCATCATAGAAAATGCAATGTGCTCTGTTAAGTTCAGTATGAACCAGTCTTCAGCGAGTGTTGCTGCTAGATTCTCTTTCGTCATGTGTGCTGGATAGTGTAACTGTTCCAGTGTTATTTTTAACAGGGCTACATGCATTACTGGTTTACCAGTGCTGTCCTGTCGCCACAAGCTTTTGGAGGGGTTTCAAGAACACCATTGCCACTTCCAAATGTTTTTCTCCTCCAGTGGTGCCTGTCTGTGGAGTTCTATTAACTGTGTTTGTCCCATATTATTGTAGCTTTCAGGTTCACTCCGTGCGACAATCATTTTTTCATTTCCATTTGTGACTTCCACATCCATGATCGTCTCGCTCTTGGACGCCATACGCTTGGCTTCTGTGTCTGCTGCTTGTTTTCCTCGTGAGCTAAAATCTGTCCCCTTTGTGTGGGCAGCGTATTTCACGACTGCTATGCCCACTGGGAGCTTTAGTGCCTACGTCAGCCTGTCCAATAAGGCTGTGTGCTGTACTGGCGTGCCATCCGCTCGCAGGTAGCCCCTTCTTTTCCAGGGTGCTAAACCTGCGAGCACTGTCGAAATCCCATAGGCGGAGTCACTGTACACCGTTACTTCCAGGTCTGCGTGATTCCAAATCGTGAGTATCAACGCGAATAATTCTTCAGCCTGTGCTGAATAGTGAGATGGTAATCGTGCACTAAGAAGCACTCTCCATTTGCTGTGTGCTTCATCATAGCAGCGCCTATATATCTTTGTCCAACATTTTGATTGATTCTCGAGGAACTGTCAACAAAGACAATTTCTCCTTCTGCCAAGGCATTTTCTTTTATCCTGGGAATTTCATCATAGAATTCTTCATAATGTACACAGTCATGTATTGGCTCGCCTTCAGTGACTGCTTCTGCTATGAACATAGCTGGGTTCACTATTTTGCATCAGACTATTTTAATCAATGGATTAGATATGATCACTTCATAGGCGGAAGCTCTCTGAGATATCAATGTGCCCTTCGGTTTCTCTAGAATAGCAAATAGCGAGTACTTGACGTACGTCATTGAGCATCCCATTACAATGGTTGTAGCCTTCTCGATGGCGAACGCTGCGGTAGCTATACTTTGTTTGCAAGGAAAATGACCTCTCATCACTGGGTCCAAATTTCCACTAAAATATGCCTGGGTCTTGTATCCCAATGTGGTTCTCTGTGTGAGTACTGCTGTCATAACGCTGCCATTCGTGTGTGAAAACAGGTAACATTCCTTGGCAAAATTGGGAAGCCCTAAAACTGGTGCTGTGCAAATGGATCTTTTGAGTTCAGCAAATCCTTCCTCCATGGTCTCAGACCATTCAATCTTTTCTTTCGTCACCTGTGCCTTCTTTAGGGTCTGTAGCAAAGGCTTGGTATATAAACTGTAGTCGAAAACCCATGCCCTGACATAATTGCAAAGGCCTAAAAAGCTCTGCATCTGTTTTATCGTGTATGGCTTCAGCTCTTTCAGGGGTAACGCTTTTCCCCTAATGTGAGATCGGCTGGCCTATGTACAGCACTTCTTGTTGACAATATTGTAACTTCTCTTTGTCAACCTTATATCCTTTTTCAGCCAATATAGTTAATAGCTGAATAGAATCGTGTCTGCATCTTTCCTCTGTAGTGCTGCAAATTAAAATGTCATCCACATATTGCAAGTCAACACTTTCTAATGCGATATTGCTTAGGTCCATCTGCAGGACTCTGTTGAAAATAGAGGGAAACTCACATTATCCTGGGGTAGCCTTCTGCTTTTCAGACGCATTTGTCTGAACGTAAATGACATCAGATTTAGCGAGTCTCGTTGCAATGGAATTGAGAAAAAGGCATTTTTCAAGTCAATCACCGTGAAATATTTTGCCTCAACAGGTATATTACATAGAATTGTAGCCGGGTTAGGGACTAAAGGGAACTCAGCCTCAACAATATCATTTATTGGGAGTAAATCCTGAATTAAATGCCAAGACCCTCCCTTTGATTTTTTGACAGTGTAAACTGCAGTAAAGATTGACGACTCTGACATCACTAAGATGCCCTGTTCCATCATAGCCGAAATTGTCTTAAAAATTCCTTCATCTGCCTCCCTGGACATGGGATATTGGGCCTCATTACGAGTCTGGTGGTAACCGAGGCGGTAAAACCACCTGGTTACCGCCTGACTCGTATTACCATTCCGCCTCTGCGATTCCTGGAATTACCGGGGCCTTACAACCCCGGTGACCCGGGAATTCCGGAGGCAGAATGGTGTAAATCCCCATTCCCATTGAGTCCAATAGGAGTCAGTGGGAATGGGGATCATGGAAACACCGGCACCATCTCGTGATGGTGCTGGTGTTTCCTCGTTCGCCTGCAGGCGGGCGGTGTTAAACCCGCCAGGTCAGACCTGGCAGGATTGACGCCTCCACCTGCAGGAGTCGTGATCACCCGGTATGGAAACAACGGTTGCGGCGGGTTTACCGCCACCGTTGTTTCCATACCGGGTGAGTTGTAAAGAGGACCATTGTCATGTTTTTGGAAGAATTGTTCCTGGCTTCAGTTTAATTTTCACTTCTCTGACTCCTTTCAATAAGCCTACGTCATAGGGGCCTGTGCTCCACACTGAGACAGGCACCTGGGCCATGTCGTCCTCGAAATAGTCAGGATGGTTCTGTGCCAACATCATTCTCTGAGACACTTTTCTTGTGATCATTTTCACCCAAAAAGTGAGGTTTACCTCAACTCTTGTTTCTCCCTTATCTGCTTGCTCGTCAAACAGATCATCATCAGTGACATCAGTCAATCTGTACCCTTCTTCGATGGCGATTACTGTGCACCATTGCCGGCCTTCATCATCACAAACATCAATCAAAGCCATTTTCCCTCATATCGCAGTTGTGTGTATCACCAAGGGAAATACTTGTCCCTTTTCCCTTTTCCTCGTGCATAGGCATTCTTGGCCTAAACAGAAATTCATCTGGGGTCCTCATGGTTTTCTCGGCAAAGCCTGGCAGCCCAGCCATAAGCACACATATTCTATACGCAAATATTTCAGGCTCTAATGGTGCAGCCCTCATAGCTGTGTGTCCTGCGCATGCCCTAATCATTTTGCATATGTTCACATAGTGCCTTCCTGGAGTTGAGAATACTATGCCCTCCTCCGTGAACGAGATTGTCATATTTAACTTCGTCATTAGACCCAAAATATTTACTGGGGTTTGTCACAAATATAATAGTGGTACATCCATATCACATTCTTCTATAGAAACTGGATGTGCATCTGTAAAAGGAACATGACTTGTAGCTCCTGTGAAACTCTGAGTATTTATAGCATCACCGGACAAGGAAATCTTGCCTCACGTATACACGAACATGTTGAATCCGTGTCAACTAAGAAGGAATATTCTTTATCCCCTATAACGACATACACCCTTGGTTCTTGGTGAGGGTCTGGTGTCCATGATAGGATAGAACACATCAGGGTTCCCAGTGAGCTGTCCTAGTCCATATATAATTTTGTCCCACCTTGTGAAAATGGACTTCCCCCATTACCAGTGTTACTCCTCATTCCAGAGTTCGCAGCCTGTCCTGCACTTACTGTCTGTGACAGTTGCATTCGCGACTGTTGAGACTGTCCTTGTGGAAAACTCATCAAATTCTGAGGTTGCGAATTTTGTTGTGCTCCTGGCGTTTGTTGTTGCACCGCATGTTTCTGTGCAACTCCATTTCCTCCCTGCAGTAAAGACACAGGTGGATTCACCATACCTGTTCTTATTCATTGGTCATTTTGCATCATGCCTTGACTTCTGCATGTGCATGCTAGCTGCCCTGACATCCCACACAGCCAACAAATTGGCGGTGGTCTAATTATTTGTCCATTTGACATATCTTGATTGCCATTTTGCATGTTTTGAAAGCCTCCTTGATTATTCTGAAAACCTCCCTGATTACTCTGCCCTCCTCTTCCGCTAAATCCTCTTTCCCCGGGGTAAAACCCACTATTGCCCTGATTATTCTGCTGTGGATTGTTGGTCTGCTGCATCCTCGACCCGTCTGTGCTATTTATCATTGCCCCTTCAAGGACATATTTTGACAATTTTTTCTGCACTCATTTTGCTTCTTCACCCTTTTGTGCAGCTTCTTTTTTGCGATTCTTTCCTTGAAGTAGCCTGCAATGGTGTGCTATGGTCAACTGTATCTCAGACCACGGTTTGGCCTCAATTCCCACCAATTTTTTTAGCTATTTCTGTACCAGATCTGGCAGCCCTTTGCATAATATATGGTAGAAAACGGGTATAGATTTCCCCCAAGATTCTCAAGTGTCGAGTACCCAAGCGTCTTGGAAATTCGGAATGTAAAGCAAAGGTTCTTCCGACTCCTTCATTTTCCGAGTCATTATAGCTCCCATGTCGGAAGTATCTGGATACAGCAATCATAATGCTTTCCATACCGCAGCTCTGCAATTGTTAAATGGAGCTCCGTCATGCTCGGTATTAACTGTGGTTACACCAGGGTAACCTGCCTGTGTCCACACATCGTTTGCTCTATCACCAAGTATGGTGATTAAGAGACCTTTGATATCCCCTATAGCTAATGTATTCCCTTCCGTCATTTTGTATAGCTCATGTATCCATTTTCCAGCTCCCGATGTCAGCATTGGAAGCTTATTTTTCAGGTATTCCCAATCCATGTGTGGCCATGGAATATACTGTGGTCTCGTTCCAACTTTCTCGAGCAACGAAAATTGGGATGCATAGCCCTCTCTCTCTTCTCTCATTGTTCTATCTATTGCAGGAGTAATATTCCTGCATCACTGCCTACCTGCAGTGTCCTTAGCTGGCTCACATAGGGTGGGGGAGACACCCCCCTCTGACCGTGAGACACTTCTTTGCGTCGGTCTGACTGTGGGGCTGAGTCCGAGGCCCACAGTGCAGACCCACTATAATCTGACCATCTTATCCATTTTCCTCCTGAGAATCACTTTTCATGTCTTCTCTCTTCTTCCTTTTCCTCATGCTCCTCTCTTTCAGTCTCAGGCATTGTCTGTGCTCAACTCATGCAACTTCTTGTATCTCCTTTGTTCCTACTTATTTCCAACCTATCTAGGGACAGTTCTCTATTTCCACTACTTCGGGAGACATCTTCAGTCTCGTAAAGCTGAGTGCTTTCCAGGCACTTGTCTTCCCCCTCCCCTTGGTGTACTTGTTCTAGCCCCATTTCATCATATATTCTATCAATCGTCTCTCCGATGCTTCTGGTGTCTAAGTCATCCTCAATATTTGCCCTGAATCATACTCAGGAAAGAATTCTTCTATATCTTCCCAATTTACTGCTGGCTCAGGTTTTTTAACCTCCCTTTCCAGCTATTTAAGATCGCGTGTTCTTTGCCTTCGCTTACGTTCTACATCATCATCCAATTCTCTGCGCTTCCTCGCTTCTTCACTGACCCTATCTTCTTCCTCTTTCTTTGCGTCTCTATGCACATTTGCCCTTCGAATTTCCTCATCCCTTCCCCTCTTTATTCTTTTCTCCTGTATCCTTGGTTCTTCCTTCATCCTTCACTGCTCCTGACTGCCCTGATCATTTGCTGCTCTCTGTTTGCGATCGCGTTGGCTTTCTTGCTCTTCATGATATAACTGCTCACGGCTCTGCCTATCTTTTTTCCTTATTCTTTCTTCTCTTAATCCTTTTTCTTATTCCTTCTCTTTTCTCTGTAAGTCATCTAGATTCTTTTTTTGTTTCACGTCATCTATGCCTTTACCATCGAGTTTCAATATAATCTGACTTGCCATCCATTCGTTCTGTGTAAATGCTATCTCATCAGTTCTATCCTCACTTCCCTTCCATCTTTTACCCTCTCTCTCTGTGTCGAGAGATGCACTTGCTTGTGCCTGGTCTTTTTTCACCTTCTTGCGTCTCTCCTTGTCCCTCCGGACTTTGTAGGTGATATCTCTATCTTTATCCTTGTCTATATTTCCATCACTACTTTGCGTAGGTGACTCATATGCCGGGTTGCTATACCCTGTAGCTGCTTTAAGTTCTCCTAGCGGGTACAACCCTTCATCCTTACTGTCTTCAGTTTTTGTTTTAGATCGGGTGGGTGGTGCTGAGTGCATCTCACCCTCCTCTGTGCATACGTTAAGTATCCAATCTAATGGCAGCTCCTCCTCCTTATCCTGTTGGTACATTTTCCACAATTCTAGAACAGCTAGGCATTTGTTTAACTTTTTTCCCGTGTATGTGTTGTGCAAATATGTCGTCATGTGCTGTAGGAGCGTTTTAGATAACGATCCACCCTGGGGCCATGGTATAAACATTTTGTTTGCAGTTCCTTTAAACCATTCTGCACTGTACTTTTTCAGCTTAGGTGCATGTTTTGGCAATGGTTTGCACAGGTGTAATAATGAAGTCATGTCTTCCATGCTTAAATCTGTTCACTTTCTCCTTTTATAAGACGTGTTATGTTTTTCGTTACCTTAAACAATTTCAACAGTATGAGCGAGGACCAATCGTCTCAAGCTCCAATCCCGTTTTTTCCACAAAATGTTATATCTTCTATTTTAATTCTACTCTACTTCTGACTATATTTTGTTTCCCGCCTCCCTCCGTTACCTTTCCCTTACTTGTTCTAAGGCATGCACTTTTAGCCAAAGCATTTAGGGCCTCATTACACGGTAGGGGTAAGGGAATAACGGTACCGGTAAGCGATTACCAGTACCGCTAAATTCCCTATCTAATTACGACCCGGACTTGCTGCTATTAGCGCAACCGGTAAGTACGGTGCCACTAATAGCAGCAAGTCCGTGGGCACGCGACCCCCAGGTCGGAAATAGCGGCATGGTGCTAATAGCATCCCATCACAAGCTAGGCGGACATGGCAATAGCAGCATGGGAAAGACCCAAAAACCCCTTACCGGCATGGCGCAAATACCGGCATCGCGAACCACCCGTTAAGAGACCTGAGCAGTGTTCCACCTGCCACAGGTGGACACATCCAGCACAGGTGGAGGTGATGGAGACCGTGGCAGCACAAAAGAGAACACCACACCCCTTCCCACACAAAAATTCTTCCAATACTGCCAGCAATACATGGGCTAGAGGACATGATTGCAGTGTGGCAGCACCAACAACAGGCAGCACAGAGGAGACGCAGGAGGAGGAGGAGCAGGAGGAGGAGGAGGAGGAGGAGTAGGGCAAGACAGGCGCAGCAAGCACCACCAGGGCACCCAGAAATACCACAGAGCCAGCCACCAATCTCCAGGATCCAAGCCAGTCCATTGAACCAGACACCTGAGCACATACAAACCCTGTACTGTCTGCACTGGGATACCATCACCATCATCGTGGATAAGATACATGACGACAGCGTGAGACTCATAGACATCAGAACTGCAATCCCCCCTCTAGTGCAGGTGTTGACTGCGCTCCTCTCCCTGGCTACAGGCTCGCAGCAGCATAATGTGTGGCAGATGCATGGCATCTCACAACCAGTATTCCCATGCACGCCGAACTAGGTACACAATGCCCTCCTGAAGCTTGGAGATGAACACATATTCCGGCCACGGACTGCCCAGGAGATGGCAAACACCAAATTATGCATCTATTCACTTGCAACCATCCCAAGTAGCATCGGGGCCAGCAACTGTACCCATGTGGAATTGCTGGTCCCACATTACAATGAAGTAGTCCACAGAAACAGAAAATATTTTCACCCAATCATTTTCCAAATGGCATGTGATGCAAACAAGACACTCACACATTGTTGCGCCAGACATCCCGGATAAACGCATGATTCAATGGTCCTGCAGAACTCAACCATACCAAGCAACATGGAGCGACAAGCTGGCCAACGATCGTTGCAACTTGATGAGTAGCAGGCCATGCACAGGGCAGTGTGATTGGGGGGGAGAGAACGATACACCAACTGTGAATTGTCTGGCGTGCTTGGGACAAATGGTCATATAGATGTACTTCAATGTCCATTGGGGGACTTCACAATGTACTTGATAAGACCCCACATGAAATGCGAAGCTGCACAACATTGCATACATTCCAACATTTCAAAGATGACACATCCATCCACACTCACATTTCACATCATGCCACCCCACATAATACACAAATCACCATTTTGCGAGGGCGGGGACGCAAATAACGCCATGCCGGTAAATGCCTTTTTTTACCGCACAATGTGTAATGAGGGCCTTAGTCTTTTATTCACTCACCGTTCGCATGTTTCCTCTCTGGATGCTCGGGATCACCGCCTTTGTCACTGCCTCTCCTGCCGTTTGCCTGATCAGCTGCCCGTAGGAGTGGGGAGAGGTTGCATGGAGAAACACAGGTCCCTTCAGACCTCTGTCTGCAGATTCTATTTTTTACTCTAACCATTGTCTACGGGGAGCTTCACGGTGTACTCAGCCGGATGGCAAAGGACTTGTGATATGGCCAAGGACCTAGAGTTCCTTTATGTCGACGGTCGATGGGTGTCTTATCTAATTTATAATCAATAACCCATATGATCTCTTCTACCAAGTGCACTCTGGGACCCCCAACCAGCCCATAGAGTCAGGGTTTGCCCAGAAGCACTTTAAGATAAGATAGCAGCACACTTGAGATGGATGGGGGTGCAGATTAATACTCCAACACAAACTCAATAATAACAACTCAACGGTTTGGCAAAGGGAGTCTGTTTAATGACAAGTAAAAAAAAAATGGGGAGTCTCATGAATATCCGCAGATGCATGATCTTCTCTCTCGCTTCACAACTCCAATGAACTTCAAAAAAAGAACATCATTTATACTAAAATCTCGTCATCACTGACGTTTAACGCTTAAAAGGTGGCATGCAATTCTATTGGTTTAGGAAGGGTAACTTTAATATAGGTGATATATCTGTATATGGTAACGGAGTAAGGGGATTAGGTAAACACTTTCAGGTGGGACACCTAAGCCCTACCTTCAAAATGGCTACTGTAGACGTCACTAAAAGTACGACTACCATTGGTTCTACTAACTGTAGGATCCTAGATTACTAATTATATTTCGTATATTTGATTTTCGTTTCACCCACCACCTGCCTTCAGTTTCTTATATTGACCTATCTGAAGCAGGATATTCTGTTCTTAGCTTCAATTAATTGTAGCCACTGTGCATCTATTCTACTGATACAACCTTGGCTTTCTTGGCCTGATTTGCCTCTTGCTGTTTTTCGTTTCTGCCGTTTATTCTGAATTTGTTAAATACGAAGCTCTCCTCGTGTGGCCTTTAGTAACCGTTGGTTAGTTCTGCTTCTTGTGCAAAGTGGAAGTATACTTATATAGCGTGCTTCTTTTGAGGTAGATATGTAGAGGTGGTGCTTGCTGCACTATCTTTCTACAAGGCATAGCAAGCCACATTATTTTCTTAGCTTTCTTGCAGTTCCAAGCATATGTAAATGTGTAAACTGGTCAAGTATTTCTGTCATGCTGACAGCTTAAGCTTCTTACATTTGACATCGTCTTTTCGCATTAGGTTCACAATGCCCCTTGTGCATGGAGTTTTTCGTCTCTTTACTTTATTCTCTGGTTGTCATCTCTTCTGCATGTGCGTCATTCTGGGTTCTCGTGTCGTCACCATTCGTCTTCCATTAAGACCTTTTTGGTTTCCTCAAGGACTGTACTTAGAAGGTCTTCATTTTGTTTCATTTGTTAATATGGTTTTCTCAATGGGTACCTTACTGTCCATGGTTTAATTGGTATTGGTACTTCAATAGGCATTGTTCTTCTGATGGGTACTGGACAGAGCCCCACTGCGGCTCTCTGCTGGTTTATTTGCTCATCATATGTCAAATATTTAGGCACAAACATTCCTGGTATTTCAAAATGGACGGTTGGAGTGCGGGCTGTACTTGGGACCTCCTCTACACCGCCTATGTGAAGTCAACCGTGCACTCAGGATTAGCACGTTGGAAAAGGAGGGGGTTACCTCAGAGCGGATGGCACTTCAGGGCAACACGCAGAATTATTGGACAGGCGTGTTAAGGCACTACAACTCCCAGTAGCCATAGTGATAGTTAAATGTGCAGCACATATTAAGCAAACTGACTTTATTTCTCATGGGAATGAAGCCGTGGATGTAGAGGCCAAAAGGGTTGCATATTCACCAGATATTACAGGTTTTGATACTCAAGATGTAAAGGAGAAATTAGTCATGATTATGGTAGTGAATGAAGGGTTTAATAATTTATCGAGAACACAGTTGATGGAAATTCTGGGCAGTGCATCACAGGAAGAGCAAGAATTATGGAAACCAAGGGAGTGTTCTTTATCCCCTTCGGAAGCATTATGGTGACAAAACAGCACTGGAAAGCTGGTGATGCCAGTAGCATTGTTAAGGGTAGCACTTGAACAGCTGCACTACCCTGTGCATGTAACTAGGGAAAGCCACACAACAACTATTGAGGAGGACTGGTGTGTACCGAACCTGTTAGAGCACATTGCATTTTATGTAGTAAACTGCATTGTATGTCAAAAGTTTACCTCTGGGCATACACTGTGAAAGATTAGAGGAGTGATTCCTCGACCAAATGGTCCTTTTCAGCATTTCTATATTAACTATGTTGATATGCTGCAAGAATGTAGTGAATAGTGGTCGCGTGTCCCTTCTCCAGGTCGATCGAAGCAGGTCCTCGTACACACCCTGATGCCACTTGCCCAGCAAAGTTTTTAGTACGAGAAGTCTTTCCAAGATGGGTAGGGTGTGAGGTGCTGAGATCTGATAATGGGCCCCATTTTGTTAATATAGTATTTAAACAGATTAGCCCATTATTGAATATTAAGCACAGGTTTTCTTCTACTTATCACCCACAAGCGAATGGGATATGTGAGAGATTCAACCGTCTCCTTAAAGAGAAGATTGCAAAGCTCAAATTGACATTGAAGAAGGGATGGCTGTATTGCCTACCCCTAGCCTTATATGCATTAAGGAATCAGCCTGGGTCGGAGCACCACCTCACACCCCATGAGTCAGTGACCGGGCGGTGAATGAGAATGCCTTTGTCTCCTTCATTGATGAGCAGAAGTGATGCCCAGAAAACTGCAGAACTGTTGGGAAATTAGTTATGTGCGTTCTTGACATGCATGACCGTTCGTATCTCTGTTATTTCAGATCAACTCAAACCTCAGCTGGGTGGGTCTCAGAACACAGATGAAGACCATTCAGCAACCGGAATTTCCGAACTACTACCTGTACCTAGACTTTTTGCTAGAAACACAATACTGATACGGAACATCACCAGAAAGTGGCATGAGCTGTACTTTGTTGGACATTATATTGTAGAAAATGTTACTCCCTCAGCAGTGAAAGTCCAAGGGAGATGTGCTTGGATCCATCTGAACAATGTCAAGCTCCTCACTGGTGAGAACATTGCACCCCTAATGATCAATTCCAAGCAAGACAAGAAGAAGAAGTTCAGCACATAAAGACCCGAGTGATGACAAGAAAGAAGGACACTAAGGTTGCTGATTAAATAAATGCAACTGTGCATTTGGACTGTGGCTCACCCCGGACACTCTTTGTAGATATTATAGCAGGAGTGCAAACTCAGCTTTTGAGCTGCAGAAATCTTTGAATAATGAACTTTAGAAAGTTGTTGACATGTGGATATGTTTGAGCGGCAACATCTAATAAGAGATTGGAAGCGTGAATAATACACTGATTCTTTTCATACATGCAATTGTTTCATTGAGTCTATAATTCTGACAAACGACACTGCCCACAGGTTCCTACCACTGTTTTTGTATTTATTCTTTGAGTTTATCCTGCTCTTGTTGGGTGTAGTGCCCACATACCTTCTTTTCTGCATGATCCTAAAAATGGCCCTGTGATAAGGAGGTTGCTTGTGCCGATAGTTGAACAGATCCTGCAGCTCCCTGATTTGCCAGAATTGCCTGATTAAAAAGGATTTCCTTCCTTAAAACAGTACAGGCAAAATGAGGAATATTGAGAATGGTACAGTTTTGGAAAATGAGTGAGCCCAACGAAGTTCAAAATGGTGTAAATGGCTGGGATTAGCATGTTAGTTCATGATATATGTATGTGCCACCATACTTTGTGCCTTTCTGTTTCTCCTGATTGGCCTTCCTTATTATCTTGATACTCCTATCTAGATAGAGACTACCATGATTTCCCCACTCCAGTAGCTCATGAAGAGTTGCCTATTGCTGGGAACCATGTTCCTTTGGTTCTCCCTGAAGGGAGGACTATTACTGATATGCTTTTTGATTATTATTCAATCACTTACTTTGCAAAAGGGAAACACATGAGAAGCACAAGGGAAGATGATAATGAATAAAAATATATCTAGACAGTACAGCACACAAGGGTAATAACATGTGGTATCAACACATTAAAAGGCTGCTAGAGAGAATGTCCAAAGAGAGTTGCTATGTTTGTGCTCTCATACCTTACGCCATGGGGTCTTCCAAGATATTTATAGCTATAGAAGTAGCAGTGCCGAAAGCTCATTGCCTGGCACACCTTGTCCTCTGCCAGACAAGAGGTCAGTTCCAGGGTTGAACAGCATCCTTGGTATGGGTGACTGAGAATACATCTACAAGTAAAGATGACTATGTGCAAGACCTGAAGACAAGAGAAAAATAGGAGACAAGAAATCAAATGATAAGATATGAACAGCATGGAATAAATGAAGCAGGAATCCGGAGAGAAGAAAACATGATGTTAGACTGTCAAGGAAAGAACCATGAAGAAATGTGAAGATGCAATGAATGTGTCAGCTGTGAATCAAGGGAACAGTGCTTACTCCAGAAGGATGGGCGGAAGGCCTGATTGTGTGCCAGATGCCAGCACTAACCGGACAACCTGAAGCAATTGTGTGGCATGCTGAGAATGAATGCAAGCATCATTGGCCCAACATTGTGAAGTTGCTGACATGGGTTGATGATAAAGGAGGGCTGTTGCAGATATTACCTCTAGTAAATGCATCCATGTGTTTCAGAAACAATGGCATGAGAAAGGTTGGGATGAATCAGCAGTGTGGCTGAATGTTCGATGTACCAGGCATGAATAATGGAACAGTAGTGTTAATGGATCACTACTGGGCATGTGGATCCAGAGCTTATATGAAGTTGCCCAAAGATTGGAAAGGGGTGTGTTCCATAGTACTTATTCATGTTCCAGCATTAGTGATTCCAAAGAGTGACCTGAACATTGGAGAGTTTCCAAAAGCAGATGCTCATATGAGGAAGAGGAGATCATTTCGATTTCTCAATCGGAACAAAAAGGGAGAATTACTTTTCAGCTAAGTCAATAGAAACCTTTGACGCTATTCCATATGAACACCTGTTGTTCAGTCAGACTGGCGCAGTATTTGCGACTATCTTTATACCAGGGAAACAGACGATGGCTAATGCGAAGTGATTGCAAATCACTTGCTGGGAGCTCCTACACACTATCAACACTACAATAAAGGGATTTAACACAATAAAGGAAGAATTGAGAGCCATAAGACTGATGACTCACCAGAATGTGTATGTCCTGGACATGATTACAGCAATGAATGTAGGTGTTTGTGACAAAATCAGAGAATCATGTTGCACATTCATAGCTTCTCACGTTGACGAGAATGGGACCTTGACAGAGGCCATAAAATTGCTAATGAACTTGCACATCCAGATGGAAGGCAAGACAGAAGATATTGCAGATGACAGCTGGTTTGAATCGATCTTGTCATGGGTTCCAAAATGGATGGTGAATATCTTAAAGTTTCTTGGAGCCCTATTAGTGATGGGCATGTTTGGATTCTGTGTGATCAGGATAATAATCGCACAGTGCAAGGGGACAGCAAAGAAAGCAGTAGGAATGAAAGTCATGATCAATGTTGAGCCTGGGTATGGACCCAAAGAGCTGACAGATGAAGACATCAGAAAAATATATAGAAGAAAGCATTCTAACACCTGAGGGAACACCGTTCCTATATCAGAGGAACCACAAGAAGTATGTGAGATGGATTTACTGCAGCCCGAATGGAAAATGTAGTCACATGACCTGGAGTGTGTATAACCATGTACAATCAGTAGAATCTCTGAAAGGAGTAATGAAGATATGAAGATATGGACTCCAAAGAAGCACTTTTTCAGACAAGGATGTCTAGATGTAAAGACTGATGGGAGAGTGGTCGATGAATCAACCAGAGGGGGAGTGTAGAGGAGGAGCCAAATGCCTCTACCAGAAGTCCTGCCCCTATTTTGCCTATATGTTGGAAGCCTGAAATTGCAACATGCACAACGCCAGTAATGATATCTATACCGTGAAAGATCTTTGTAACAAGGTATCCATTAAGATAGGCTTATAAGATTCACAGAAAGATGACCGTCTCTTAAGAGAGATCACTGAAGATGTTTAAAGATGCATGAAAGAGAAGATGGGTGGTGTCATATGAGGTAAAGACGACGCACTAAGAAGAATGGTCAAAGCAGGGAATGTGTAGACCTTATGGAATCTGATGAAATAAAGAACGGAGTAACTGTCACGCTCACCTGGACTCCACAGGGGCGTAGCACGTAGCTGCAAGAATGATGTCTGCACTGGCATTGCACAGCTTGAGTGATGATGCCTGCCTGCGTCTTCTCCCTCGTTATCACCCCAGGAGGCATTTGCCTGCAATGTCAAAACAAGATATTAGCTAACTGAGTGGAGCCTGATTTGTTCCACTTCCTTTAACCTTCTGATGCCCTTCTCCTCTTCTGTCTCACCTTGGAGTTCTTAATGGTAGGCTCTCCGTCCTGCAATCTCTAGCAGGGGCGCGATTTGCAGTCTTTGCCAGGACCAAGATACATCACTGATCCTGCGGGGCTGTTGCGGAGTTTTGAATAGCTGGATTAAGCAGGTAAGTCTCTATGCCAATTGATGCTTGGTATAGGTGCTTAATGTCCTTATTGTCCAAGTTTTAACCTGTGTTTCTCTTTTCCTCCAGGCGAGGTCTTGAGCGGTTTTCAGATGAAGATTTGACTCTTCCTAAATGCTGAGCAGATTACCTGCAGGTGAGTATTAGCGCGGGTGAGTGGCGCTGAATGTCTGTATAGCTGTTTCTTTTCCGTGCACGACTATCCTGCTGTTTTCTTTTCTTTTTCTGCAGGCGTGGCACGGCTCCAGGATGGCGATGGGAAGAACCGCTTCAACAAAATTCCTGAAGAATGCAGACCCCGGGAGAGTATTGGGTGTCCGTGCAGATACCTTCTTCTCTGCAGGTGCGGCGGCCCGGAGAGCAGCTGATGGCGCGGCCGATTGGATGGAATACTGCAGGCAAGGCCTTCGTTGCTGTACTAACTCCTGTTCTCTTCTTTTCCTTCTCTCTGGTGCCGCTGCATTGGGGTCTCAGGACGGGCGTGGCTGTAGAAGTTCGAGTACTGAGCAGACACGGTGAGCGGTACGCTGCAGGAGTGCAGAATAACGAGAAGCGTGTTCTGCCTGTAGGGTGTGGCTTAAATAGACTTGTAAGTAGTTCCAGGTAAAATAGTCCCTCAGCCACACCCTGCAATCTCAGGTAAAGTAGTACCTCAGCCACACCCAGGGTATACAGAAATGCTCAGCCCTATTAGGCTGTGAATGTAGTCCCTTGCAATTAGAACATGTTATAAGCCTGGCGCCAACGGCGCCAGGACTAAGTCCAGGAAATCCTAGGACAAACTTTTGGGGCTTGATAAGTCCCTAAGGGTGCCATTGACTGGGGTAGGCCCATAAGCTCCAGAGGTTTGGGAGTTCGTACCATGACAGTAACCTTTCGATTTTTATTTTATTTGATTTTTATTTGTTTATTTGTATATCGCACACAGCCCAGAGGCATGTAGGTGATTTAACTTAAGAATATGGTTACATTATGTGCAGGAACCCAACAAATTATGATGGTTACAGACCAGGCATACAAGGACCTGTATAGTGCAAAATATATACGTAGGAAAGCTCGCCTGTTGTTGCAGGGAGATACATCAGAGTACATATGAAAGGCATAATTAAATGCATACTTGGGGAAGTTTGCCTCTTGTTGCAGGGAACTACATCACAGTACATATGAGAGACGTAGTTAAATAAATACTTGGAAAAGCTTGCCTCTTGTTGTAGGGAAGTACATCAGAGTAGATCTGAGAGAAATAATTAAGTACATACTTGGGAAGGCTCACCTCTTGTTGCGGGGAACTACATCAGAGTACATATGAGAGACATAATTAAATATATACTTGGGAAAGCTTGCTACTTTTTGCGGGGAAGTACATCAGAGTACATATAACAGACATATTTAAATACATACTTGGATAAGTTTGCCTCTTGCTGTGGGGAACTACATCAGAGTAAATATGAGAGTCATAGTTAAATGCATACTTGGAAAACTCTTCTGTGGTCCACCACAAACATACTAATCTTGGGGCCTTACTTGACAAACTTTACATCCCCTCTGAGAGATATCCCTTGGCAACTAATAATGGTGCTAAAGCCACCCGTGAGAGGAAGCACCCTTCTGCCACTTATGTAATGGTGCTAGTGGGGCTTCGGGATCCACAAAGAATATGACTTCTGTTGAAAATAACCTTCTTCCCTCCCCAAGTTTAGTCTGCGTCAGCCAGGCAGAGGTAATTAACTCTGAACTTAATCAACTAAAGATCATGGCGGATATTCATAGATTTACAAACTCTAGGTGTCAACCTCCTGAGACTCAACACATTATTTCCTCTGCAGACATTGAGCGGCCTGCATTCCCTGAAATAAATGATGTGTCCAGTGCACACCTAAACAATCAATATAAATTGGTGCTTGGTCTGGCTTTGGCTGAAAGAGACTTACTGAAAAATGTGGGATTCTCTGTAGTTCAATTGAAGAACAAATGAAAAGATCTTGATAATTCTACTTGTAAGGATAATCCTTTCACCAAGTATCTTAAGTGGTGGAAAGGGGAACATCAGCGGTTAGGTGCTAGAGTGGGCAGTGCTTCCGCAATTGAGGGGCTCATCAAAGCAGGGACCTGGTGGCTGAAAATGCTATTGTTAAAAACTGAGAAGTAAATGGGAAACTAAAATTGGAATTCTAGGGGGCACACTCATCTATACACTAACTTGGAAGTCGCAGCGGAATTAAGGGATGTCCAGTGTATAATGATACAAGAAACTAGGCTCACCTCTAACCCTGTGCTAGACAGATATCAATTTTTCTTTCATGCTGCAAAATTTAGTGGGAAAGGTAGGCCTTACGGTGGTTTGGCCATTGCTTTTAAATCAGATCCACTATTGGTTTCCTGCCAAGTTATAGACTTACCGTTCGGTCTCCTGGCAGTTGAGCTTCAATTCTTATCACAGGAGTTCTCTATCTTACTGGTAAATATTTACTGGCCCAAAGGCATGGGTCATCTAGACAATTTTCTACTATCTATTGTCAATTTGGTGTGCCAATGGAAGGTGAGAAGTGGAACTCACTGTGTTCTGTGGGCTGGTGATTTGAATACCAAATGTACCTCCATCATGGTTGAAGATCTGTTAGTCAATCTCAAATCCGATAATTGTACTTAACCAAAAAATCTTCTGGAATGGAGTTCTATCCTCGCCTCTTTGAATCTATACTCCTTGTATGACCAAGTAAATAAGTGTGACTCCACCCAATATACATGGTTTTGAAGCTCTAGTCACACAATGATTGACTATATCTTCATTGTTATTAAGCTGATGGATCTCTGCACCGACTTCTCATTAACTCCAACACTGTGGAGCGATCATTGTATGTTGAGAACCACCTTAAACCTCCCATTCACTGTCTTTGATAAGGACATTTCAGGTCCATGCAACATAAAAGTATGTCCAGGTGGTAACGCTGTTCGACGAATTGCCCTGAGTATTGAAAAAGTAGCCTTTCATTTGCGTGAAGCTAAGGCCCTCTCCACACTTGAATGGAAGCTCAACATGTTTACTGTTGAGAATTATGAAGTTGCATTGATACTTTAACTTCTAGTGTGACATATAACACCAATTCCGGCCAATGGTTTTACTCGTAAGAAACATCTACATGTTTATGATACACATTTAGCTCAAAATGAATCTATAATGAGGTACGGCTTAAGGACCATAAAGTGCCAACCAATCTCAAAAGAATTGAAATTTGCCAAGAGTAAATTAGTAAAACAAAAATGAAAGTTGTATTGTAAACAACGGTGAGCCTCTTTGCTCCAGCGAGATGCTGAACTGGTCCTGCAAATTTTGTCCAGAAAGGATGTTGGCTTGTTTTGGTCCTTAATCAGTGGACTTGAGATGAATACATGTACCGCACAGCTAGATGCTGTAGCTAAGTCAACTTGGGAAATGTTCTTCTTGAATCTTTATGTTATGGGTTCTGTAAAACCTTAGCTCGGGCAGCTATGCCAATTACAATACCAGACAAAGAGGAAGTCATTAAAATTAGTGTGCACAATGTTTTTGATATGATTACTTCATGTAAACTTTCAAGAGCATCCAGACCAAATGGCCTCTCCAATGCCATTCTCAAATCTGACCCAAGAAACTGTGCCATTGTTCTAGCTATTTGATTTCAAAGTGTCATATCTACTAACATTTTTCTATCTACATGGCAAACTGCCTACATTGTCCCTATCTTTAAAATAATTATGAGGACTTAACTGATAAACTACAGACACATTTCACTACTTGATACTGATATTTTCCTCTATCCTGCTTCAACATCTGGAGAGATGAGCCATTGAGATGTCTAGATTATCCAAATTTCCGACCGGTTTTCGGAAAGGCTAGTCAACCCCTCTTAATGGACTTATCCTTAGACATATTCAAAATTCGACAAGGGCCACCCCCAATGCTTGCACCTAAATGGCATTGATCGATCTATCACCTGCCTTTGATCGTGTAGAGTGTATTAGCATGTAGGGCAAGTTGAAAAACTGGGGGATTCCAAGCAGCCTTTTAGAACTTATAATAGGTGTCCATGAGAGCTCCTCTGTAAGTGTAAAACTGAATAGAGATGGGGCCATGTCCCGATGTATCCCAACTGAGTCAGGTCTTAGACAGAGATGTACTTTAGCAGCATGTTTATTTAATCTGCATGTGTCTGACGCCAGTGATTATCTGATCCCTGCTGCATTAATTGGTCCAAAGATGGGTTCTCAATATATCTCCTGGCTCACATACACGGATGATTTTCTCCTTTTGGAAAAATCGTGTGTGGGTCTGAGGCGTCGCTTTAAGTCATTTTCTGCATTTGCTTCTGTAAATGGGCTGAAGATCAATTCAAAGAAATCCAGAATTCAGGTTATATCGAGAAGCCCGAAAAAGTGCCAACAATTGTGGTCTTGGGAAGATACCGTTATCACCTCAGCTTCCCACATGACATACCTTAGTTACATGACAACAGCTGCGCCTGGTTTTGTCAACGGGGGGAATGTGTTAAACCTGAAGGTGAACATGTTGGTTCACAAGCGTTGGTGATACACAGGAAATTCGAATCCTATTCTATCCTGCCCATTCTGAAAATGTATATAGGCAAGGTGATCCCAAAATTAATCTATGGCCAGGAATTGTTTTATAAATCCGCCATGAAATGCATTGAATTATGGAAAGCAAAGTTATGGAGATGTGTGTTAGGAGTTCCAACCTGTATTCCGCTTGCAGCAATAAAGTTTGAATTGGGCCTTACCACTATACATGTACGGGTGGAATGGAACTTGCCATCTCTATTTAGATTACTTTTGCCCTCTGGTGACTCACCCTATTTAAATTTACATGAAACTTTGAAGCTGAGTGTCTGTATCCTAATCCTAATGCTGTTAAGGCAATCAGAATGAACTGTGCGAGAATTCTACAGAAAATGTATCCAAATACAGATACTCTCATATCGAATCCAAACAAGATAAAAACAAAAAAAACAAACAGCTGTTTGATTATGATTGGATCGAGAATCAATAGACATTACATAGCTATCCTTCCATGGCTCATATCAGCCAGGAATATGAAAAGAGAGGTGAGATCACACCCTGCCTCATTAAGATTCCGGCCAGGTACGTAGGAAATCTTTTTTGCAATTGAGATGGAATTTGTTGCCAACCAAAGAAATTCTCGCACAGCGTGGCCCGATTGCCCTGGATGAGTTGGAATGTAGATACTGACATCAAGAGGGAATCACTGAGTCAACGAGACATCTTCTCTCTTTCTGCCAGGAATTAAACACCAAAAGGCACTGTTGTTCGGCAAACATTTCCCCTAACCACCATTGGATTAATGAGAGACAAATCTGGCATCATTGTATCAGTGGAAGCAATGCATCCGAAACTCTAGCTGTTGCATCTTTTTTCAAGTCTTGGATTTGAATGAGTGTAAGCCCAGCATCGCTAATGTGACAGAAATGGCTGCATTGTAATTTTTGTTTGGTATTTATTTTATTTGTTTCTGGCACAAACATGTTTTCTGTATGGAAGACTCATTTGTCAAATTTCATTTATGTGTGTCTATGTGATTTTATTTAACCAATTAACAATTTAATTGTTTCTGCATTTGTACATAACAACCATTTCCAATATAGGACATTTTGAATAAAATTATTTTTGTGTGTATACTGATTTTTTAGATGAATGTTTTTGTAAAGGTTATTTAACCATATGCCAATAAAAATTAAAAAAAGAGTGTTGCTAAAGTATCACTGCTCATGTTAATTTGCTTACTATTCATAACCCTGTATGTTTCTGGTCTGTATCAACAGTTAAATGTAAAACTGAAAGAAATGACTGTTGAAATATTTAACATGGAAACTTCACAATAATTGTACAGTTAAGTAATATGTTTTGGATACTGAAGCTTACGGATATGTAAAAACTAAGTATGTAGTGGAGATTAAATAAACTCTCTAATGATTACATTGATACATGTGTGATAGCTTTCACAATTTAAACCCAGAGCTCATCACAACAGCACCAGCGCCACTCATTCCATCTGCCTGATGCTGCCTGCAGAGGTGGCCTGGCTTCCCCACTGACTCTTACTGCTAATCTGAGTGTGGCATCCTCCATTCAGCCCATTCTTCTCAGTCAACCACATCACCAGCAAACGACAAATGGGGCGGCTGGGCCAAGACTCCATTGCCTGGCCTACCCTGCACTGTAGCCACAGTTTGGTGGTCCTGCCTCCCCTTCCTGACATGGAATGCTCCTTGTCTCTTACGGTACTTGATTTGGGGCGATTCAGCCAAGGGTAAACAGCTAAGGGCCAACCTTCAGCCTTTACTCCAGCCTATTTACCTCTTTAACCTTTGAGCTATTGTCTTGATGTGTCCTGATGCTTGCTCTTGAGCACCAATTCCGTCTTTGCTCAGTCCTGCCCTCATCATGCACTGCTCGTACTATCTCTTCCTTTGTATTCTACTTTGTTCTTCATTCTCCTCTGTTCAAAACCAAGTTAACTCTTTTCTTGTCCCTTTTATCTCTTTTCTCCGACACCAACACTAATTTGCTCGCCTATTCACAAAACCTCCAACCCTAACTTTCATCACACTTCCTCTTCTTGCATCTAACCCGAGCGCCTCTCTACTTCACAGACTCCACATCAGTATGCTTCTACATCTCATTCTCTTTACATTGCTCTTTGAAATGCACAAACTGCCTGTAACAAGATTTCCTTTGCTGCAACATTCTCCTTTGAAGTTCTCCCTCTCTTCACCTCATTACCATTACAGAAACCTGCATTTCCCCTTCAGACTCTGCAAACCGGGCTGCCCATCATGACTCTGCCTACACCTTCACCTACTCTCCCAACCCAACTCTTTGGAGTGGTGGTGCATGGCTCTTTGCATCTTTCAAACATCCTATCCATCCTACTGCCATATCTACCGCTATTTCTCCTTCTTTCCAATACACTAAATCCACAATCACTGCTCCCTATGGCATTCATATTATATCTCCTGTCAGCCACCTGGTCCCACTGGTCAGTTCATTGACCACCTCTCCCAGCTAATTGACTCTATTCCTCTAGATCATAATCTAATTGTTACTTGTGACTATAACCTCCCATCTCTCTCTACAACTCAATCTGCTAACTTTAGTACTCTTCTCCTTAACCCAACGCTCTCTTCAGACTGCTCTCATCCATCCATTCATTCAAATGGTATCTCCCTCCCCTTATTCTCATCTCCTCTCAACTCTCCACCTCTAATATCTCCACGAGTGTAGACACAGACTTAGATTGAGGGCGTAGACTGCATATATTGTCACAGCTTCATGAGAATGATTTACCATGGCAAATCAGGAACATATTGCTGGTATATATATTATTGATTTACCACCATGAAAGTGATTTACAGCGGCAATTTGTAAGTGTGTCGAAGAAGGAAGCTGACACAAAGGTGAGATGTTTGTTGCTACAAACCTTTATTTATAGTAAGAATAAACCCTACATTTCCCTATCTTCTGAGAGGGAGTTCCCTGCCTCAAACTATTACTAATGGATGTGTCAGAATGTCAGTCAAACTCAAACAAGACCATCCTTTGTCACAATATACTTCTATCCCTTACACTACAAATAAAGAATATTGGAACAGAGAGTTCCTTCTCCAGGAAATGACTCCCTTCTCCTGATATTTGGGTGGTGTTCCCACAATGTTCTCTTTCCTTAGAGCTGCCAGGGGGAATGACCCTCTTCCCCTTGGCTTATGCCTCCAGCAAAACCTTTGTACCACTCACTTTCTGGACCAGGAGAATTACTCCCTTCTCTTGGTATTGGTCTGCACACTCCAATATAGTTGTCAGGGGAATGACTACCTTCCCCTGGCATCTCTTAAGTATATTCAAAGGGCTTCAGTTTCTTCACCAGGAGAATGAGCCCCTTCTGCTAGTATTTGAGAGTTTGTGTCCCATATATTTCAGCTTGATGTTTATTTTGCCACTCTCTCACGCTATTGGCAAAGTCGCAAATCCTCCTCTGGGTTTCAGTGGACTTGTCTGTGAAACAGCAATGAGGAAGATTTCCTCGATTGTCTGTATCATTGGTGTTGGATTCCCACACCCTTCTCTAATGGTCAGTGGGCTTGTTTCTGCCACTGTGATGAGGAAGTTCTGTCTGAATCTTGCTTTAATAATGTTAGGGTCCTCGACCACTCTTTTGGTCAGTGGGCTTATCGCTGCCACTGAAATGAGGAAGTTCTCCTCAGATGCTTGCTTTAATAGTGCCAGGGTCCCGACCCGTCTCTGGTGGTCAGTGGGATTATTGCTGCCATTGCGATGCGGAAGTTCTCCATGGATGCTTCCTCCTCTTTTCTCAATAGTTTGGATGTTACTACTGGCCTTGGGGAGAACCACTCAAGCCTGCCTGTCTTCCACCCCTGTGTCCCCTCTGGGACTCTTGTAGCTCCCGTTACCTTCTTTGGGACTTTGGTATGTTGTTTGTGTTTCCTTGGACTGGGGTCTGTCTCTCCAGCTCTTTTGGCTTTTATCCTCTGCTTCCACAGCACCTGTGACCTCTCTGTGCTCGGCTGTTCTGATTGGTCTCTTTCCCTGCTTCGTGCCCAATTCTGCTCCAGGTGGATCCACTGCGAATTCCCTTTGAGCGATTTGTGAGCATCCTTTGCTCTTCTGTATCTCCATCTGCCGACAGGATTTGAAACACCTGGCCTGGATGGGTTCCACACCTGTTGCCTCTTTCGGCAGAGCTTGACAAATGCTTTAATCCATTGGCTCTTCTTATACTTTGATTCAAGACTCACACTAGTGGATTGTCAAAGTCCTTTGTTTCTTTTGACACGTTGATCTTTTTGCCTCCTTTGGGCCACCTCATACCAGTAAAAGCACAGTCAGTAATATTCATGTCTTCTGTGTTTTTCTTCATTCTCGTACTTTCTGTTTTGACTGTATCCCATGTCCTACAATAATACATTGGTCTACTCTCAAGGAAGTGGTTTGGATTGGAAGGGTGTTAAGGAAGTATGGATGTGACGTTGTTCAATGGTCTGTACCCTACGTGATCATCCTTGTCCCCAGAAGTGGAGTCCCTCCCAAAGAGGTCCTTCCGCTTTAAAACACCCCTGAATGGTGCAAGTCTCTTACCTGAGCAACCCTGCTTACCAATCCAGAGTCCTTTTCACTTCAAAGTTCTGTATACTTGTATTTCTTTAAAAGGTGAAGGATTTTAGTGTTTTAGGTAGTTTGTTTGCATTGATTGTTTTACTATCTGTATATGTTTTTCATAGAACCTTGATTGGACATTCTTTTATTTTGGAACCAGCCAACGGGTTGCTACTTTTATCAGCTCACACCCCTCTTGAAGAGCATTGCCTGCCCTCAGCCAACATTACCAAAAGATGCAAAAGAGGAATACCTTTCGGGCTGTGTCTGTTTCACCTTTATGATTAGGATCACTGATGGTTTTGTAGTAGTGTGGTGGCCACTACTCATTCTTGTACTGCTGTGGAGCAGTAGTGAATTCATCACCATATCTCTTCTCTCTTCTCTCATTCCACACTCTCTCTCCCTGCCTTTGCTCAGCTGATCTCTTGTTACTTTCTGTCCCCCCTACCCCCTTGTGCCTCTTCTCGGTTCCACTCCTTTCAGCTCCTTGACCCTTTACACTGGAACTCCCTGCCGCTTTCCATCCGCTCCATCCCTACCTATTCTTTCTTCCGTTCCTCCTTGAAATCACTCCTTCTTCATTCCCCTCCCTGACACCTTATTCCCCTTTTTACACCTTCTCTCTCTCTCTCTCTCTCTCTCTCTCCCTCTAGTTCCCACGTCGTAGTTCTATTCATATTCCCCCTTCTTTCCTAAGACCTCTCTTCCTACTACTCACTTTACGCCCTACACTCTCTCCCTCATCCTTCCTTCCCCATCCCCGTCCTCTCCTCCTCCTTCTCACATGCAAATTGTTCTGCATACTGTTTTTTGGTTTGATTCATGTATATTGTTATTGCTTCTACTGTTCCATGTTTGATTTATTCTTGTTGTTAAACTTTAAAGGGCTTTGGATTAAGGCACTATATAAATACAATAAATATGAATACAAATACAAATCAAACTGAGAAACAGCAGAACTTTGTTCCAATAATCTGGGAAGCAGAAGGACATAGAGGGAACACACTATTTTTGCCCAAGGGGCAAGTCCTGTCACACATGTTTAAATGGGAAGCATCTATATCTTACTCATCACTGGTGATCCATCTCTCCTACACTAACCTCTGTAAAGCATTTTGAGCCTTTACAGCCAGTACTAGAGCTACCATTAAGCCGCCGTCAAGCTCGAGGGAACCTATGCCATCAGTGTGCAGAAAGCCCATCTCTACAGGTCACTGTGTATTTCATAACAAAACACCCACAAACAAAAGCCGGGAAAATGTGTTCCACATCAGCACTTGCTACTCGAATCACACTAAATCCAGTTGTTGCACATAGAGAGCCAACATTCTAGCATGGACATGTTCATTCCATTAAGATTGTATTAAAGAATGGTACAGTTCAATATATCTGACGCTGTGCACAGATCCGTTTTAGGAGAGTGCCTGCCTGGAAAGTCAAAAAGTTTGTTTTTCCATGGGGGAGGGGCAACAAACAATTGATACAGAAAAATTTTGACTTGCCTTTGCCCCTTCCTGATGAATAAAGACCAATAGAGAATAGATGAACCTTTCTTTTATTTGATAGATGTTAATGGACTATTATATTATAAGCCCTCTTGACGAAACATGTCAAATCGATTAGCATGGTCGCTAGTCTAATTGACCTATTTTCAACCACAATCATTTTGTGCCATTAAATGAATACACATTTAATATGTTTCTTTCACTGTTTTTCATGTGACATCAGTAGAAATTGTTGGTAATAGATTTACCGCCACTTTTACTATTCTGCCATATAACAGTATTTATGAAATTTGGAGGTAAAATCTCCAGAACATGGACTATTTCCTCCAATCCCCAGTGAGTCTGTTTGGAGTCAATAATGGTGAATAACACCAACTTTGCCCAACTCAAAATTTGCCAGATGTAATGCCAAATCAGATGACAGTATTAATATGCAAGTTTGGCAAAATTATCTCAAATAATTACAGTAAATTTGGAATAAGGCTGTTTATCTCTTTTTTTTTAAAAAAACTTTACTTACCTTGCACAGACATGTCATCAGATTGTTAGCTTTACAATGCACATAGTAATATCAGTTTCCATTATAATTCAGGGTACACTCTAAGTTCTTCATTGCAATGTTTCAGAGATCATATCTTCCGTGGACTTATCAGCGAGATATTGTCTGTACCTGCTCCATATAACTCTAGGGCGATTTTGGATAAGTAACAGTTCGGCATAAATTTCTTCACAATCATTAGCCCATGTCATAAACCTCTCCCAGTCATTTTTCGTGGGTGGTTCCTTACTTTCCCAGCACATCAGTATCGCTTATTTTGCAAGTAGTAGACTAAGGTTAAACAGTTTACGCCAAATGGGATTCATTTTCTCTACTATCCCAAATATGCATATAGTCGGGTTCCACTCAATCGGTTGGTCCGACATATCATCCAAAGTACTACACACGTCTGCCTAGTATGTTGTTAAGCAATTGCATGTCCATAACATGTGGAGTGTATCTGCATCCCCATCCCCACATCTAGGACACTTACAGTTGGCTGTGGGATATATGCTGTTTAATCTAGCCGGCTGACCTTATCCGTAGATAGTGCAACTTCTGCAGTGGAGTATCTCCCGCTACCACTTGGATTTCTTCACAGGTGATAAACTGCTTGTCCAGAAACAGATTCCCAAATCGAATGATTCCTCTACTCCCCCAGTGTATAGCTATTTTCATGTCCTGTGTAGGAGGTATGTAGGACTCATCCCACAATGGAATATTCGGATTATATAACACTTCGTGTCCAGGTCTCCCTGCTATCCTGGTACAAGCTGTGCATGTTACCAGTTTTGGATCAGTGTTATGATGTTTAGTGTTTGCTTCAGCCAGTTTGTGTAGGAGTTTTATAGGATTCCTTGTTTGCTATTCAATAGATGTGTGATTCATCTGTGGGTCAGGTCTCACCCATTGTGTCATAATGTGCTTGCGCTGCTAGAAAATAACATTCAAAATTTGGAGCAGTGAGGTGCCCCTGTGTGTATGGTTTAGTAAGTGTTTTCCACCTCAACCTGGGCTGTCCGTTCCACAAAAATGCTACACATGCTCCCTGAATCTTAGAAAGGAAGGATATGCCCGGCCATAATGGTATTGTGCTAAATAATTAAAATAATTTGGGTAGGACTAACATTTCAACCAGCGCAATTCTACCCATAAGGGAGATAGGAAGGGACCACCATCACTCTAGTTTGGTACATAGTGTTTCCACAAGTTTTTCATAGTTTAAAGTGTGGACCAGCTGCAATGTCTTCGCCACTTGCACTCCCAAGTATTTCAGCAGATTGGGGTTACACAATAAGCCATAGAGTTCAATGAGTTTTGGGGTAGCTTCGGTGAGGTGGAATATCTCAGATTTCAAACCGGAATATTCCCCAAGCTTCCTAACTGCTGTCAATACCTTCTTTAGATTAAGTTAAGGATTACTCAGATATAACATTATAACATTATATCGTCTGCGTACAGCGTAATAATCTCAATTTTTATCTCAATCTTATCTGTGAGAGGAATTTCTACCCTGCTGTATTGAGCCCTCAACAGGTGGTTCTATAACCAGAGCAAACAGTAGGGGTGAAAGTGGATAGTCCTTGTGAGTGCCACCTGCTAGTTCTATTATCGCAGATAATGTCTCGTTGGCACATACACTTGCCTACGGTTGTGTGCACAAAATTTTAACCCATTTTATGAAATTTTGTCCAAACCCGTAGTTATGTAATACCCAAAATAGGAACGGCCAGTAGACGGTATTAAAGGCCTTTTGTATATCTAATGCTAGTGCTACCCCTTGCATGTCCCTCGAATAGAGGTTAGAATACTAAAGCAGCGGTGGATGTTTGTTGCCGTAGATGTGCCCGCCACAAAGCCTGCCTGGTCTTCATGGACCATATGAGGCATCAAAGGAGATAGACGTGTATAAAGGAGTTTTGCAAATATTTTTGCATCTGTATTTATAAGTGAAAGCGGTCTGTAGGAACCGCCTTCCTCAGGCCTTTTTCAAG
The DNA here is from genome assembly GCF_040938575.1 of Ambystoma mexicanum. Taxonomy (NCBI): domain Eukaryota; kingdom Metazoa; phylum Chordata; class Amphibia; order Caudata; family Ambystomatidae; genus Ambystoma; species Ambystoma mexicanum. The sequence continues at coordinate 943,272,414 of NC_090927.1, forward strand.
GCTTTAGCAGTAAGTTCATAATCGCCTCGCGGGTTGTCCCGGGGAGCACACCTTCCTCAGGGGCTTTGATCCAGATAGAAGGAAGTCGAGGAGCTAGGATATCCACAAATTATTTATAAAACTCAGACCCCGAGGCCATCAGATCCCAGTGCCTTCCCGTTTGGTAAAGATTTGATTGCTTCTGCTATTTCAGTTTGTGCAATTGGGGTTTCTAATGCTTCTTTTGTGCTATCCGATATGAGTGTGGTGAGTATTGTCGCTGAATATCTGTCAATTTCTTCCTCAGCGGCAGCACTCTGGGGTGAATATAGTTGGGAGTAAAAGTCATAGAACACCTTTTCTATCCCCTCTTGGTCCATCACCACTATTCCATCTGGACTTGTTATGCAAGGGATGTTGGTGCTTCCCTTCTCCTTTCTCACCATCCTAGCTAGTAGCCTGCCAGGTCGCGCCTGCTCACCATACCGCCTTGCTGCAGCAGGTCTATCAAAATAATGAACCTCTCTATCTATCTATTTTCTTCTAGTTGGGTTTTAATGTCTGATTTGGTTTGTGGCCCAGGGTCTGTAGTGTACTTTTCCTGTAGTTTAGCCATTTCCTCTTCGCACCTTCTCATTTCACTGCGGATATTCCTAAGCACCCCAAATTCTGTAGACATGGCTATGCCCCTGATTTACACTTTAAAAGCATGCCATAGTATCGCTTGGCTACCCACTGTTCTATCATTATTCTCAAAATATTCATCAATGTGTTGTGTAGTGTTGTTCTTATATACGTGGTCAGACAGTGCCGCCACCTTAAACCTCCACAGGGGCCTGAGTGGTGAGACTTTGGGGATGTGCCTTGTTACCATAATGGGTGAATGGTCTGAGAACGTTCTAGGGTGTATCTTATCCCCAGTTACCCAGCCCAGGGCCCTCTGTGATAACAACCAAATATCAATACTTGAGTGCATATTGTGCACTGATGAATAAAATGTATAGGCACGTTGCAGTCCATGTAGGGAGCGCCAAATGTCGCAGAGATCGAGATCCGCTATATGATTCTGTATCATGCGGGATGCATTGGTGAGTGTCCTAGGGGTACCTGATGTGCGGTCTAATTGGACATCGAGAATAATGTTGAAATCACCCCCACTATTTGAGCTGTAGGGTATTTGGCACACTTCTGAAATAGCCAAGAGTAAAAGGCAGGGTTATCAGTATTTGGACAATATAGGTTTAGAGCAACACTTCCTGCTCCACTAGTCTCCCGTGGACCAGTACATATAGTACACCACATGAACTACTGTAATATTGTTACGCTCACCTGGCACCCACAGAGGCGTCGATCTGAACTGGACAGCTGCGGTCTCCACCAATGTGACGCGTGTGGCCGAGATGACGGACTGGACTGGCCCAACTAGCTTCGTTTGCTTGGCCCGTAGGAATATTCTTCTTCAAATGGAGAAAGGGAATTAACCACCCGTGGAGTTGAGCATAACTTCTCCCCACCCCCACTGTTCTCCCCACAGATCACCTTTGATGTCCCCTCTATAGTCTCACCTGATGGTTTGAAAAGATGAGCTCTCCATCCTGCATTGAGCGCAGGGGCTTGTTGATAACCAGTTGCTTCACTGGCTCGAAGGAATTGGTAAGTTCCAGAACAATATTGACTCCAAAAATATGAAGTTCGTAAGAGTTCACATGTCTGACTTTCACTCTTGTCCGATTCCTTGCAGTTTGCAGCTTGACCCCAGCGAAGAGTTCCTCGTGGTAGCTGACGAAGTTCAGGTAAGGATTTGGCTTATCCTACACAGTTCAATAAAAAATAAGGCCCGAATGTAAGCTGCTTGTTCCCTTATTCAGGTGTGGCGAGAAAATATTAAGTTCGGGTAATTATGCCGCTGGTGGTAAACTTAGGTAAGTCTATTGCGGTAAGAAGAGTTACCCTTATTTGTCCCGTTGTCTCACCTTGAAGTCCTTTTGTTCCCCTTAGGGGCCGGGGCGTGGCGAGGATGCAATGGAGACTGCGCCGACCCGTGAAGAAGAATAGTACCCCCGGCGGTAATCAAGTAAGTCTATGGGGGTAGTTACTATTGCCTCTGTTTATTTCCTTGGCTCACCTTTGCTGTTCTTGTGTTCCCCTTAGGTGCCAGAATGCTGCGGGAACGTGCAGAAGGATGCAGTGGATCGTGAGGATGCTGCGAAGGCCGGTGAATTCAGCGCGGCACAGCAGCAGTCGAGGCGGCGCACGTAAATGCTTCTTTCTTCCAGCTCGAAGGTGCGGTGGATCCGGAATTCAGGTAAGGATTGAAGGTTTTCTCTTATTCTAACCTTTCTCCTTCTGTTTCTCCCTTTTTCTAGGAGCTGAAGACTCGAGGCAGGCATGGCAGAAGACTGGATCCAGGCTTGCAGACACGGTGAGCGTTAGGCTGCTGGATGCAGAATAACGCGAAGCGTCTGCTGCTCATCGGGCGTGGTTTAAATAGCCTCCAAAGTAGTCCCAGGTAAGTATTCTTCCCCAGCCCCATCCGAGTAAAAAATAGTCCCTAGGTAAAATAGTCCCATCCAAACCTCATTTGGCTTGGAGCTCTGCAGCATGGTCTGCACCAGGTAAGTTTGCAGCATGGTCTGCATCAGGTTCTACTCTATGAGCCTGGCACCTATGGATGTTTGCCTCCACGAAGCTGGCGGCTTCCTCCAGAAAGGTTTGTTTGTTTGTTTGTTTTTATTACTTGTATTGCGCACCAGACTCGGGGGTAACCGGGCGCATTTTATAAGACAACTTGAAGCTTATTACAGGAGCAAATGGCAAAAATAGAGAAGCAAAACAACGAAATATATAGTAATATACAATAGACATGTACAAAAATATATAATAGGCAAAAGAGGATGCATGTATTTACAGTCCTGATCAGAAACTACTATGGGTAAATAAGTCCAGGCAATGGGTGAGCTATTGTATGTCTGCATTTTTGATCCACGTTATGAGGTTATGTCGGAAAGTGAGGTAGGGTTGGTCGGTCTTCAAGGTGGATGGTAGGGAGTTCCAGAGTTGAGCTGCTTTCACCTGAAAGCTACATCCACCGACTCTAGTCAGTTTAACTCTGGGTAAGGATATATTGTTGGAGTTAGCAGATTTGGTGATTCTTATGGGTTTTGTTCTTGTGAATCTTGCGGAGAGGTAAAGTGGTGCGGCCTTATTAAGACATTTGTGGACCAGCGAGGCAACTTTTAGTTGGATTTTCTCCTGAGTGGAGAGCCAGTTATTGGCTCGTCTAAGTTCAGTGATGTGAGCTCTCCTGGGAATACCTAGCGCTGCTCTAAGCGCATTGTTCTGCACAGTTTGAATTCTTTTGACAACTTCCTTATTAGCCCCAATGTAGAGTGAATTGCAGTAGTCCAACTTTGATAACACGAGCGCTCTCGGAAGTGTGATGCAGTTGTTGTTTTATAGGAAGGGTTTGCCTGCTCTTATCAATTTAAAGGTGTAGGCAGTTGCAGAGGCCATTGTGTTGACTTGTTTATTGAAAGAGAGGGTGGAGTCCAGGTAGAAGCCCAGAGTTTTAACCTCGTGGGCAGTTGTAATTTGGTTGTTGTCAATATTAAAGGAAGAGTAGTTAGGGCCCAGTTTTTTGAGGGTAGGGGGTGTGCCCAGGATGATGATTTCAGTTTTGTCATCATTCAGGTATAGTCCGTGAGTGGCCATCCATGCGTGGATGATGAGATACACTTTGTTCACCAAGGCCAAATCCTTGTCGTAATCACCGGTAAGAGGTAGGAGAATCTAAGTATCATCTGCGTAATTAATGTAGGTGATACCAAGATTGTCCAGATCATCGAAAAGGGGCTTAGTGAAGATGTTGTAAAGTGTGGGAGAAACACAAGATCCCTGGGACATATCACATGTGATGGGGATGGAGTCTGCTGCTGCAGTGGTGGAGAAGACTCTCATAGTCCTATTGTTGAGGAAGGATTGGATCCAATTTCTGGCTTCTTCTGAGAAGTGCGCAGCCATATCCAAGTGTCTGCAAAGGACCTTATGGTCAACAAGGTCGAATGCAGCTTATAAGTCCAGGAGGAGGAGTAAGGCTGGTTTGCCTCGATCCCTAAGCTCATCAATTTGCGCCTTGAGGTCTAAGAGGGCAGTTTCAGTCCCGTGCTGGGGGCGGAAGCCAGACTGCCGTACTCCTAGTAAATTGTTGGTTTCAAGGTGTTTCTGTATTTGAGAGTACGCCACTGTAGGCGGATTCAATTCAACACTACAGATAAGTCAATGCCTAGTCTGGGATGCTGATGGAAACCGTTATTGATATATTGTTATGTCCAGTTCATGTACTCTGGATGACAACCCTTATATCACACCCCTCTCTTAGAATCCCCCTGGCCCCACTCAGCCAAGAAGTAGGTTTGTTTCGCAAATTAAAGGTTTTATTTGAAAAAATAAACAATATATATATATATATATATATATATATATCACACTTCTATAGTAAATTAATATTTGATAGCACACTTGTGAGGATGATAGTGATCAACAATGGATAATGTTACAGTGGTACACTCTTTTTGATGGCTTAAAAGTGATATAGATTTAGCAAAAGATAATATAATCACTTTTTCTCTGGCAATTCACCCCCCCCCCCCTTTGCAATGTAAGAAATGGAAGGAGAGCCCACAGTCTTCAAGAATCCCAACAAAATGCAATACAAAATGCAGTTCCCCCCTAGCAAGTTTAGAGAAAAACAGGTATGATTTTAAAACACAGGCCCAAAATGCTTTGAATGTGGTGGCAATGAAGTGAAATGATGCTAAAATTGATTTTAATTCCCTGTAGGAGGTTCAGGGTGAGTGATATCTAGTTTATATTAGTTCAGGCTCACTTTAGCAATGCTCTATGAGTAACTAGCAGGTTAAAACGAATTTTAGCAAAGGAAAGCAAGGAGCTGCTGATTTTTACACGTGGCTGAAATTGTGCAAAATGTCAAATCGCGACAAATGTAATCGCGCGCGTCGAGCATAATTACAGAGGCACTATACATTTCGCTCCTAGCACAAACTGTTCCGGAGATACAGATGATTTTGTGAAAGTCGTTTTTTTCGGATTTAAAAGTTCAAAATGACAGGTGACAGTTTTCAGCTTTAAAAAGGACAGAATGACACACACGATTCCTATGAGGTAGTTCTAAATAGGTTAAAATAGTTTTAATTAGATTATTTTAAACTAAGAGATTCGTTTTGGCACAGTGAGTACTCACACTATATTTTTGAAATAAGCTGTCAAGGTCTCGTCAGGTTGGACGGGACTTCCGGCGGGTGGTTCTGAAGTCCCGGCTATCTGGGTCAGCTCTGCTCTCTGGGTCTGTCAAGCACCGGTTCTGCTCACAACGGTCTGATTTGTGGTTCTCTCTGGTTCCGGATACAGCACTGCTTTCTGGATACTGCTACAGGTTCTTGCAAAAATTCTTGGCAAAAAATTCAAACAGCTCGCCCGGCTGTTGAATAATTTGGTTGTTTTGAGGCCCGCTGAAGAGGATTCAGCTTGTGGATTCAGGCCTCTCTGCTACAAATTCTGGAGTTAAACTCTGCTATAGGTTCTTGAGATTGATGGATTTGAAGTCTGGATCTCTGGATGTTAAGTCTTAAGTCTCCCGGCAAAGCATCCCGCAAGAAAGTGGAAAGTGAATGTCCTGTCTGTCTTTCAGTGGTCCTTTTTATGTCTTAAGAAAGTGGGTGTGTGCGTGGCATAACTGAGCCTGCCTCTCTCTACTTGTTATTGGCCCAATTCTCCCCTCTCCCATGTTTGGGGGAAGGAAATGGATTGTCATCATGATGGTTTTAAAACGCCGGCTTTCTGATAGTGGTGAGCACCGGTATTGCATCCATTTTTGACATTAAGAAAATGAATTCCCCACAGTTCTGAGTTGCTTTTGGCAATCAGCATTGCCATTCCCAATGGTTTCAGGCTACTGTGTGTGTAGCCCAATGGTGGTTTTAGGCAGTGCCCTCCTGTGCACACAACATAGGCAAAAATGGGTGGCAGCCTATTCTTCATGTTTTCCCTGTGCACTCTCTGGGGAGTTCTGGCCATAATGATGTTTTCAATGCCAGTAACGCACAGTTTTATGGTAGGGCTTGGAGGCATGGGTAAAAACATCCCACACCACTTTATCTATAATTTTTAAGAGGAATGGCACAGTGGTGATTGGGCGGTAGTTCGTAGGTATGGCTGGGTCTAGCGTCTGTTTTTTAAGCAATGGGAGTACCCAAGATTCTTTTAGGTTACTGGGTATGGACCCTGTTGCGAATGAGGCGTTAATGAGTTTTGAGATAAAGGGGGCCAGGTCTCTAGCTGTGTCCTTTATCAGTTGTGCTGGACATTGATCCCCCTGACAATTAGATGGTTTGAGTGACAGTATGATTTTTTCAGTCTCAATAATAGATACTTTAGAGAACTTGAAACGAGGAATGTCGATGTTATTTATGGGAGGGGTGGTAGTTATTGTGGGTTTAGTATCCAGATTGAGCGATGATTTTTTTAATGGCAATTTTAGATTGGAGAGTTGTCACTTTGTTAGCTAGGGCTTGCTGAATGTTGGTGCACCATGTTTTATCTTTGACACAGTTGTCCGGCACTGGGATGGGAGATTCTATTTCCTTTAGGATAATGAAGAGTTCCTTCATGCTAGAGTTGGCATGGGGTATTCTAGTGTTGTAGGTTTCCCGTTTTGCCGACAGTATTTCCTTTTTGTAAAGGGTGGAGATGTCTCTCAGGGTGCTCTTATTTTCTTCTGATGGTTGCAATTTCCATCCGACCTCGCATTGTCTTTTTTTGGCGAAGCGTTTTTAGGTAGGGGGTGTACCACGAATTGAGGTGGGCTTTAGGTTTGCTTCGTCTCACTTTCAGTGGAGCAATTACATCCAGAGCAGATGACATAATTTTGTTATACTCATTCACTAGATTTTCAGGGTTCAGGTTATCTGGTAATGAGTTGAGAGTAGGGAGGATAAGCAGGAGTAGGTTATCTGGGGTGATGTTTTTCTTATTCCTGGTCGGGATGGCTGGTGCTAGCTCGGCTAAGGTAGGAGTAGGTCGGTCTGTTTCTAGAAGAAATGTTATAAGGTGGTGGTCTGTCCAGATTAGTGGGGAGATCGATAGGACGGAGGCATTGCAATTGTGGTCTGCCACACAGTCAAGTATTCTACCCTTGTTGTGGGTAGGGTGGAGTACTTTTTGTGAGAAGCCTAGTTCAGAGAGTAAGTTAGCCACTCTGCTTGCTAGTGGGTCATTTTGATCATTGAAGCCCAAGTTTAGATCCCCTAGTAGGATGACTTGTGAAGATTGTTTTAGGTCATGCGAAAGAATGGTGGAGATGTCCTCCTCGAAGGTACCAATAGGGCCTGGAGGTCTATAAATGAGGTGGATGGTGATGTTTGGGTATTGTTAATAGCAAATTTGGCTGTTAGGCTTTCGCACGATTTAGAGTCATTAGAGGAAGCTAGCCTGGTGGATAGGTTGGTTTTAACAATAAGGGCTATGCCTCCACCGCAGGCTTCGCTTCTGTCTGCTCTTAGGATGGTGTAGTCGTTTGGGATTGCTAACATAATAGCTGGTCCTGCCGCGGCATGTAACCAGGATTCTGTAATGGCCAGTAAGTCAAGGTTTTCGGTCTGGATAAGGTCAGCAATCTCTGTGGCGTGAGCAATCATGGACCTAGCGTTAATTAGTGCACCTTTTAGGTGAGGGAGAGTGGATGGCGGTGTACATATCTTTACTTGGGTCGTGATAGAAGTGTGCATACATGCATTCTGTGTCTTCAAGCTTAGACTGTGTGGTTTTTCTGTGCCCCTAGTATGTGTAGGTTTGCTACGGTTAGATGAGGTCAGTGTTCTGGCGCGTGGTTCGTAAAGTTTGGCCAGTCTGGCTCGGAGTCTAGAGTTTCTAGATGTGGTGTTGCATGGTTTGGATTCAAAGGTCCAACCTTGATGAGGTACTTCAGTTTGGTTATGACGACTCAACAGTAGTTGGGTTTGAGTCTGTGTCATGGCGGGGTAGTGGGCTCAGTGTTGAGGAGTAGTGTATTCAGTGGTGGGCGCAAGACTAATTCTGTAGTCTATGAGTGTTGTTAATGTGAGAAGGGCAAGTATGGCTTGTGAGGTTTGCATCTTGTGGCGTTACCGTGGAGGGGTAGGCAAATAGTAGGCGGCCCCTAGGTTTGGGATAGTAGCAACTGACTAAAAATGCAATGGGCAGTAGGCAACATATGACTCAAAAAGCAGTAGGCAACATAAAGTGCCTCAAAGCAGTGGGGGCAATTGATTCAGGAGGCAACACCTAGATTTGAGAAAGGTAACAATTGACTAAACAATGCGATAGGCAGTACATATGATTCAGAGAATAGTGGATAGCATTTGACTCAAAAGCAGTAGGCAGCAGGCAGTAGGCAACGTATGACTCAAAAGCAGTAGGCTGTAGGCAACATATGACTCAAAAAGCAGTAGACAACATAAAGTGTCTCAAAGCAGTGGGGGCAATTGATTCAGGAGGCAACACCTAGATTTGAGAAAGGTAACAACTGACTAGACAATGCGATAGGCAATGCATATGATTCAGAGACTAGTGGACAGCACGTAAGTGCACGGTGCAGAGGGACTCCAAAATAATTCACTCATATATAAAGGGCAACAACTAGGTTTACAATGGGGGCAACTGACTGAGGTGCAGTGGGACCGCACATAGGTACCGTTGACTCAGAAGGCATTCGGGCAACACAGTTGGCTAGGATGCGGGACAACACGTGAGAGTAGCTGACCCAAGATCAGGGGACAGCACATAGGTATAAGGTACAAAGATACTCAAAAACAATGGGGGCGAGAATTCTGGTCATAGAAGGTCACAGTAGGCAGGTTTGGTTATTGCGGTGAGGGATTAGAGCGCACATTATACAAATAGTTGCAGAATCGCATGCTAGCATTAAGCATATTAGAGATCTATTGCGGTGATAGCGTGTTCAGTGTAGGCACAGCTCGGTTCGAAGAAGAGGAAGTCATGCAAACCGAGACTGGGCACATTTAGTGAAGGTTGCAACGCGGTGCTCTCAAATTACAAACATAGTTGAGATCAGGGCGAAGCCGTGCCAGGCCGCTTAAAGCATTAGCGCGTATGATTGAGGATGGAACAGATGAGGCAAGTCTGCTTGTGGTGTTGCATCGATGACTTGTGGCACTATGAGTCCATGGATGGGCGCCCCCTGCGTGCGTTGCCAGTGCAACATTAGAAAGGTAGTTAATGGTTTGCACTAGGTTGCGGATGATGTACTGGTGGCTGTGGCCGGGATTACTTAGCCAGGAGGGACCCGAAGATATTTGTGCCACAGGTAGTTATTTTGATGTACTGTGGGAAGGCAAGAGCCGTGGGCATTGATCGTGCATATGCAAGGTATGGAGTGCTGAGTTACCTTAGTGACGAGGCAGCGATGCAGGGCCAGGGGGACTGGCAGACGGCAGCCTCGGCAGAAACAGGCTGCAAACAGGTGAGGGCCTTGATCAGGTGGGCCTTCGTCAGTGGTGGGCCGGCTACGCCTGCCGGCCACCAATCAGGGCAATAAACAGGTGGGCCAATGGGGAGGAGGCTGATGGGCCTGTTTAGGCTCTGGAGGAGCCCCAGTATAGGCGGGCGGCCATCTTGGAATGGAAAGGTACCTCGTTTACCTTAATGGCGAAAGCGGCGATCGGATGCACCATTCTTTGTTGTATCGCTCGTTGGTGGATTATTCCAATTCCCCAGTCGTAGGGGGGGGCGTGTAAGCAGCGTGCAGTTTCGGCATGCAATATGAAGGGTAGGCACAACGCTTACCGCACACATTCATAAGCACTGCAAATCAGCTGGGCTTGGAGCGGGGACGCCGACTGCTCCTGCAGTGGCGGGACCAGCTCAGAAAGAGCTCCTGCTCCGGCGCTGGATGTAGAGAAGTGGTCCCAGGCTGCAAACAGGCGAGGGCCTTGATCAGGTGGGCCTTCGTCAGTGGTGGGCCGGCTACGCCTGCCGGCCACCAATCAGGGCAATAAGCAGGTGGGCCAATGGGGCGGAGGCTGATGGGCCTGTTTAGGCTCTGGAGGAGCCCCAGTATAGGCGGGCGGCCATCTTGGAATGGAAAGGTACCTCGTGTACCTTAATGGCAAAAGCTGCGATCGGATGCACCATTCTTTGTTGTATCGCTCGTCGGTGGATTATTCCGATTCCCCAGTCGTAGGGGGGGGCGTGTAAGCGGCGTGCAGTTTCGGCATGCAATATGAAGGGTAGGCACAACGCTTACCGCACGCATTCATAAGCACTGCAAATCATCTGGGCTTGGAGCGGGGACGCCGACTGCTCCTGCAGTGGTGGGTCCAGCTCGGAAGGAGCTCCTGCTCCGGCGCTGGATGTAGAGAAGTGGTCCAAGGCTGCAAACAGGCGAGGGCCTTGATCAGGTGGGCCTTCGTCAGTGGTGGGCCGGCTACGCCTGCCGGCCACCAATCAGGGCAATAAGCAGGTGGGCCAATGGGGCGGAGGCTGATGAGCCTGTTTAGGCTCTGGAGGAGCCCCAGTATAGGCGGGCGGCCATCTTGGAATGGAAAGGTACCTCGTGTACCTTAATGGCGAAAGCTGCGATCGGATGCAACATTCTTTGTTGTATCGCTCGTCGGTGGATTATTCCGATTCCCCAGTCGTAGGGGGGGCGTGTAAGCGGCGTGCAGTTTCGGCATGCAATATGAAGGGTAGGCAAACCTTACCGCACGCATCCATAAGTACTGCAAAACAGCTGGGCTTGGAGCGGGGACGCCGACTGCTCCTGCAGTGGCGGGACCAGCTCAGAAAGAGCTCCTGCTCAGGCGCTGGATGTAGAGAAGTGGTCCCAGGCTGCAAACAGGCGAGGGCCTTGATCAGGTGGGCCTTCGTCAGTGGTGGGCCGGCTACGCCTGCCGGCCACCAATCAGGGCAATAAGCAGGTGGGCCAATGGGGCGGAGGCTGATGGGCCTGTTTAGGCTCTGGAGGAGCCCCAGTATAGGCGGGCGGCCATCTTGGAATGGAAAGGTACCTCGTGTACCTTAATGGCAAAAGCTGCGATCGGATGCACCATTCTTTGTTGTATCGCTCGTCGGTGGATTATTCCGATTCCCCAGTCGTAGGGGGGGCGTGTAAGCGGCGTGCAGTTTCGGCATGCAATATGAAGGGTAGGCACAATGCTTACCGCACGCATTCATAAGCACTGCAAATCATCTGGGCTTGGAGCGGGGACGCCGACTGCTCCTGCAGTGGTGAGTCCAGCTCGGAAGGAGCTCCTGCTCCGGCGCTGGATGTAGAGAAGTGGTCCAAGGCTGCAAACAGGCGAGGGCCTTGATCAGGTGGGCCTTCGTCAGTGGTGGGCCGGCTACGCCTGCCGGCCACCAATCAGGGCAATAAGCAGGTGGGCCAATGGGGCGGAGGCTGATGAGCCTGTTTAGGCTCTGGAGGAGCCCCAGTATAGGCGGGCGGCCATCTTGGAATGGAAAGGTACCTTGTGTACCTTAATGGCGAAAGCTGCGATCGGATGCAACATTCTTTGTTGTATCGCTCGTCGGTGGATTATTCCGATTCCCCAGTCGTAGGGGGGGTGTGTAAGCGGCGTGCAGTTTCGGCATGCAATATGAAGGGTAGGCAAACCTTACCGCACGCATCCATAAGTACTGCAAAACAGCTGGGCTTGGAGCGGGGACGCCGACTGCTCCTGCAGTGGCGGGTCCAGCTCGGAAGGAGCACCTGCTCCGGCGCTGGATGTAGAGAAGTGGTCCCAGGCTGCAAAGAGGCGATGGGCTTGATCAGGTGAAAATGTATGTCTTGTTGCAGTATTGTAAGTCTGGCCGAGTATAACATTGCGTAGGGAACCTTCCGTTCACAAAGCATTTTCTTGACCCCTGCGAAGGAGTGTCTTTCTTGTGCACTGCTAACGTGTAGTGTGGGAAGATCCGTATCACATCAGATCCTAATCTCAGCTCCTCCTTGTCCATGGTGGCACATAGGACCAGGTCTCTGTCTCTATAATTCATCACTCTAGCAATGATTGTCCTAGGATAAGCCCCAGGTTTGGGACGTGGCACCAGGGATATGTGTGCCCTTTCCACTACGAACATGGAAGACCATCCCGGGTCGCCGAGCAGGTCTTGGAGCAATTCTTCCACAGTAATTTCCATCAGGCCCTTAAGTGTTGTCTCCGGGACCCCGACTATGCGGCATGACCTGGCTTCCAAGTCCTCACACTTAAGTTTTACCATCCCCAGGTCTTTTGCCATCTTGGTCACAGTGTTGCGTAGTGCCTCCAGCGCATCTTCGGTTGTGCTGATCCTCGTTTCTTCTTCTGTGATACGGCTGGTAGCTTTTTCAAGCTGGTTCCTGATGGTCGTTACATTTGTGTTGATTCCATCCAGTTTGTCATTCAAGGCCGCAAAGCCCTGTTGCATTGATGCAAATACTGTCTAAAGGTCCATTGTGGTTTGCATTGGCGTGGATATGGGTTGCTGTATCTGTTCAGTGTTTGCGTCGGTCATGCTGCTTATCTTGACAACCATTGTCGTGAACCGGTCTATAGCACCTTTCCCCTTTTTTCTTTGGCCCACTCCTTTGGGCATTGTCCTTAGGTCAATTTCAATTCATGTCTTGCAGCAGCATTTTCGTCATGGGATAGTGACCTGTACGCGCCGCGAGATCTCTGTCCGTGATTCTCTGTTGTAGATGGTTGCCCTCTGCCAAGTGTGTGGTTGTGGTGGGGGATCCCTTCAGTTGGGCGGCTCAGGGACCTGGGTCACTTCTTTCATTAGTTCAGCTTAAGTGATGTCACCTATGCTCCCCAAATGTCTGCGGTCTGCTCTAATAATGTAACTAATGCCTTGTTGTGGCCCAGAGATGATCCTGCTCTATTATGGAGATCTCACAGCGCAGTGCGTATTGCTGTGCTGTAATGCCGCAGTTTCTTGTTATCTCAGTTGTTGTCCGAGCGGAGGCCCCAGCAGTGATGGGGGTGGGTCCCCTGCGTATGTAGAGATTTTGGGCCTTCTGTAGCTGCCCTATTGCAAGGGTACGATATACCCGTCAGCTGGTATGGGTTTAGGAGGCAGCAGTCCGGTGCGGGTGTCAGCGCCTGCTGCGTTGCGTATGGTGATGCCCCTCCTGCATCCCATGGCCCACAAACAGTGTTATGTCCAATGGCGCCGTGTGTCAGACCAGCCCATCAAATCATGTCTTAATGTCGTATATGTCTGAACTAAGGAGTAAAGTACCAATCCTCACATTGGTGATCCGTTATTATGTTAGTGTCTTGGAGTGATAGATACTTTCAATTTGTGAAGCGGAGAGGCTCTGTGCCCTGGGAGTGGGGAATCCCTGTGGTTCTGCCTGGGTCTGTGTCACAAATACCTAATTATATTTGTTCACAAGTTCAGCGCCGCCAGGCTGGGTAGCCTTTTTATGCGCTGTGTTAGTCCTCCATTCTCCGCGGTTCAGCTAGTCCTTTGCCCCCGTGCGATCGCTCGAACACGCGAGACGTGTGTGTCCCATGCCACCGTGCCGGAGGGTGCACACCCCAGAGACTGCGCACTCAGCCGATTTATCTCGGATCACCTTGCGGTGGGGCCGGGTGTTTGTAGGCTCCACGTTGCGTCCTCTCCCCCTGTGCGTGTTAGTCCTCCCATCCGCTAGCACTAAATGGGGCTCCCCGAGCACCAGCGGTACCGTGTAGATGAGGGGGAAAGAGAGGTTTCACGTTGCTTCTGGGCACCAACTGTACACCGATATTCCGGTGCGCTGGAGGATTGCTGACGGAAGCGCATTGCATGTCTCTGGCTGTTGTCTGTTAGCTTCCTCGCGTCTTCGAAGGCCCAGGCACGTGCCTCACACAGGTCTTACCCTTCCCCACGGCGTATCTCCGGCAGCAGTACTCCGATCAGCCTTTTTCTTCGCCGGCATGTGGAAGGACACTTCATACGCCTCTGATATCATTTTCGTTTGGAAATAGGGCTATATTCTGTTCGATTTTATGGCCTTGGCCCCAACTTCCCATGGAGCCTATGCAAGATGCTGCATACGGCTGTGTGCGCAACAGCGCCCCCCAGGCTGTTTATCTCTTGAGTTTTTTATTTCGTGTTTCTTGCATAAACCCAACACCTCGGGTGGGCTTAAAGTTTGTGCTCACGCTAGCTACATGAATGCAGAGGAAGCAATCATGGTGCCCGAAAATGTGTGAATCAATAGTGTTCAACAAAGCCGGGAAAAGAGAATTAAACCTCTGACATATCTTCTATTTCCCGTGCCCATTTGCATTCACAGAGAGAGAAATGAGAAATAAAACCGAAAACCAAAGGGAAAGAGAAAGAAAGTGAAAAAGAGGAAAAAGGATACACAAGAGTTCATACAGATATTTGCTTCGTATATTTGCTCATAATGATGAAGAGAGAAAATTCTCCCTGTTGCCTAAGCGACAGCATTACTCAAAACCAAAATGTCGTTTTACAGTAATATGGATTCGGAAAAGCAAAATCTGCTTTAAATGCAAGAGCTCACCCCATTACTGGTGCAAACCTTTCTATTTCGGTAGATAGATTAGATAGCTAAAAGCCAGAGTGCAGTTTATCTTTTACTTTGCAGCTATTAGCATCTAACAACCGTGCCGTTTTTACTCACGTATAAAATGTTCTTGCCGTGAATGAGACCCAATATTTACTGCTGCAACGCTGGAACAGTCTATACGCTGTATGTTAACACAGACAACAACCAGCCAATGAAAGCTTTGAATTACATGTACACATGCTAATCATTCGAACTCATTTGGTACTCATTAAATTCCATTTCATGCAAATCCTTCATGCCTTTTTCCCCTCTGTGAGGCATACAACATGATATAGAGTGTTGCTAATGTATCATTGCTAATGTTAATTTGCTTACTGTTCATGATCCTGTATGCTTCTGGTGTGTATCAACAGTTAAATGTAAAACTGAAAAATATTACTGTTGAAATATTTAACATGGAAACTTCACATTAATTGTACAGTTGAGTGATATGTTTTGGATATTAAAGATAACGCGCATATGAAAACATACATGTAGTGGAAATTAAATAATCTCTCTGATGATTACATTTGTACATGTGTGATAGCTGTCACATTTAAACCCAGAGCTCATCACAACAGCACCAGCGCCACTCATTCCATCTGCCTGATGCTGCCTGCAGAGGTGGCTGCAGAGGTGGCCTGGCTTTCCCACTGGCTATTGCTGCTAGTCTGAGTGTGGCATCCTCCATTCAGCCAATTCCCCTCAGCCACCTGCACCACCAGCAAGCGACAAATAGGGCGGCTGGGCCAAGACTCCATTTCCCGGCCTTCCCTGCTCTGTAGCCACGGTCTGGTGGTCCTGCCTCCCCTTCCTGCAATTCAATGCTCCTGGACTCTTCCGGTACTTGATCCCTAGATTTGGGGTGACTCGGCCAAGGGTAAATAGCTAAGGGCTAATCTCCAGCCTTTACTCCAGCCACCCTACCTCATTGACCTTTGAGCTATTGCTTTGCTCTGCTACTTGCTTGTGAGCACCAATTACGTATTTTCTCAGCCATGCCCTCATCATGCACTGCCCTTACTGTCTCTTCCTTTGTCTTCTACTTCTTTCTTCATTCTCCTCTGTTCAAAACCATTTTAACTCTATTCCTGCCCCTGTCATCGCTTTACCTCGACGCCAAAGCTAATATTGCTCACCTATTCACAAAACATCTGACCTTAACTTTCATCACACTTCCTCTTCACACATCTAACCACAGTGCCTCTCTACTTTGCAGACTCAACATCAGTATGCTTTTACATCTCACTCTCTTTATATTGCATATTGTTCTTTGAAATGCACAATATGTCTGTAAAAACATTTCCTTTACCTCCAACTTCCTCCTTTCCAGTTCTCCCTCTCTTGACCTCATTACAGTTACAGAAACCTTCATTTTTCCCTCAGACTCTGCAACCCTGGATGCCCATCACAACTCTGCCTACACCTTCAACTACTCTCCCCACCCAACTGGTTGGGGTGGTGGTGTAGGAGTCTTTGCATCTTCCAAACTTCCTTACACTCCTACTGCCCTATCTATCGCTATTTCTTCTTCAGTCAAGCACACTATCTGCACAAACACGGTTCCTTATGGCATTCATATTATATCTCTCTATCAGCCACCTGGTCCCACTAGTCAGTTTATTGACCACTTCTCCCAGCTAATTGACTCGATTCCTCTCCATCATAACCTCATTGTCACTGATGACTTCAAACTCCAGTCTCTCTCTACACCTCCATCAACTAACTTTAGTACTCTTCTCCTTAACCCAACACTCTCTTCAAACTACTTTCTGTCCATCCATTTATTCAAATGGTATCTCCCTCCCCTTACTCTCATATCTTCTCAAGCCTCCACCTCTAATATCTCCTCGAGTGTAGATAGACTTAGATTGAGGGCGTAGACTGCATATATTGTCACAGCTTCATGAGAATGATTTACCATGGCAATACTGGAACATATTGCTGGTATATATATTATTGGCTTACCACCTTGAAAGTGATTTATAGTGGCAATTGTAAGGTTGTGAAACAAGGAAGCTGACACAAAGGTGGTATGTATGTTTCTACACAACGTTATGTATAGTAAAAAGAAACCCTCACTATCCCTATCTTCTAAGAGGGGGATCCCTGCCTCAAACTAATACTAATGGATCTGTCAGAATGTCAATCAAACTCAAACTCCACCATCCTTTGTCAAAATATACGTCTATCCCTTACACTACATCTAAAGAATAGTCCAACAGAAAGTTCCTTATCCAGGAGAATGACTTTCTTCTCCTGTTATTCGGGTGGTGTTCAACACATTTTCCCGTGCCTGAAAGCTGCAAGGGGGAATGACCCCCTTCCCATGGCTTGTGCTTCAAGCAAAACCTGTATACCTCTCACTTTCTGGACCAGGAGAATGACTCCCTTCTCTTGGTATTGTTTTGCACACGCCAATATAGTTCACAACAAAGCCAGAGGAATGACTCCCTTCTCCCGGCATCTCTTGAGTATATACATTTGAGAGTTCTTTTTCATATCTTTCAAGTTGATGTTTATTTTGTCACACTCTCCCACTATTAACAAAGTCCCAAATCCTCCTCTGAGTTTCAATGGATTTGTCTCTGGCACAGCGATGAGGAAGATTTCCTCGGATGTCTGTTTCATTGGTGTTGGAGTCCCAGACCCTTCTCTAGTGATCAGTCGGTTTATTGCAGTCACTGCAAAAGGGAATATTTGCTTGGATGTTCAGGACACTTGTGCTGTGCTCCCAGATGCGTCTCTAGTGGTCAGTGGGCTTATTTCTGCTACTGAGACAAGGAGGCTTTACTCAGATGCTTGATTTGTTAGTATTAGGCCACTCTCTGGTGGTCAGTGGGCTTATCGCTGCCACTGCAATGAGGAAGTTCTCCTCAAATGCTTGGTTTAATAGTGCCAGGGTCCCTGACAATTCTTTGGTGGTTTATGGCATTATGGCTACCACTCCCACGAGGATGTTCTCCTTGGATGCTCCCTCCTCTTTTTCCAATAGTTTGGCTGTTACAACTGGTGCAGGGGAGACCCACTCAAGCTTGCCTGTGTTCCACCCCTAGGACTCTTGTACCTCCCGTTAGCTTCTTTGGGACTTTGGTAAGCCACCAGGGCTTCCTGGGACGAGGGTCGGTCTCTCCGGCTCTTTGGGCTTTTATCCTCTGCTTCCACAGCACCTGCGGCAGCTTTGCGCTCGGCTGTACTGCTCAGTTCTCTTTCCCTGCTTCATGCTTGATTCCACTCCAGCTGGATTCACAGAGAATTCCCTCAGTGATTTGTCAGCATTCTCTGCTCTTCTGTATCTCCAGTCTGCCGACAGGATTGAAACTCGTGCTCTGGATGGGTTCCACACCTGTTGCCTCTCCCGGCAGAGCTTTACAAATGATTTAATCCATTGTTCCTTCTTATACTTTGATTCTAGTCTCACCATAGTGAATTGTCAAAGTCCTTTGTTTCTTTTGTTTGTCTGTTTGTTTTATTCATTTGTATGGCGCACCGAGCCTGAAGGTAACTCAGAGGAGGAGGTACAAGAAGACTTTAAGCTTAGGTTACAAGCAAGGAGTACCAAGGTTGGTATACACAAAAGAGATTGTGTTCAATAACATACATGCAATATGCAAGGAACATACATATACAAAAAATAATGTTAACAGTGATAGTAGGTCTGTTACATGTTGCTAGGTAAGTACACGTGGTGGAGTTAGTATTTTGGACATGTATACAATATACAGAAGTAGAGGCTATTGCAATTAAATATCATTGGTTCTCAGCCAATTCACAATTTTACATCTGAAGCTGAAGTAGGTTTGTTTTATTCTCAGTGCAAGAGGGAGTGAATTCCAAGTTTGAGCAGCCTTAGCTGAGAAGAAGAAGGCCTAGTTAAATCTAGGTATATTAAGGCAAAGAAGTTTGCAGTCCTGGAGGGGCGGCTCAAAGTTTTCCTGATTATACGTTCAGTGAGGTATAGTGGGGCGGCATTGTTGAGGCATTTAAAGGTCAAAGAGGCTGTTTTTGAGCAGGATTCTATTGTTAATTGACAGCCACTGATTGTGTCTTCTTGTATTGGATATATGCTCTCTGTTGAGAATATTTAGTGTTGTTCTGAGAGCTTTATTCTGTAGTGTTTGGATTTTATTTAGGATGTACTTGCTCGCTCCCATGTAGAGGGCGTTGCAGTAATCCAATTTCGAGAGTATGAGAGTATAGCATTTGATAGGTACGGCCTACATGCCCTGATTAGTTTACATGTGTAGGCTGTAGCCGATGCCATGCTGTTTACTTGTTTGGTCACGGTTAAGGTTGAGTCAAGATAAAAACCTAAGGTTTTCACTTCCTTTACGACATTGATGTTATTCCCATCAATGTTAAAGGTAGAGTATTCAGTGCTGAGTTTTTTTTAGGTTGACAGTGGATCCAAGAATCAGAAGCTCGGTTTTGTCGTCAGTCAGGCATAAGCCATGGGTTGCCATCCATGCCTGAATGAGGAGGTACATTTTGTTCACAAGGGACGTGTCTTTGTGAATATGTTGTGCATAGTGGGCAAGACACACAAGCTTTGTGATTTGACATGTTGATCTTCATGCCTCCTCTGGGCCTCCTCATTCCAGTACTAGCGCAGTCAGTAATATTAATGTCTTCTGTGCTCATCTTCATACTTGTACTTTCTGTTTTGACTGTATCCCATGTCCTACAATAATACATTGGTCTACTCTCAAGAAGTGATTTGGATTGGAAGGGGGTTAAAGAAGGTTGGAGTGTGACTTTGTTCAATGGGCTGTATCCTACGTGATCATCCCTGTCCACAGAAGAAGAGTCCCTCCCCATGAGGTCCTTCTGCATTAAATAACCCATAGGGGGACTTTTGGGAAGCGTACCAACCTCACTAGCCTCATGGGAAAGTGCTCCCCCTTGGGGAGAAGTGACTATACCTGGCGGATCATCACGCAATGTAGGACATATATCGTGAAAGCAGTAATCTTTAAATGTTGTAAAATGCTCCTGTGTGCTGTTCGATTGTTACAAATGATGACTCATGGAGGCTGCAGGTGAGTTCCTCTCAAGCTCCTTTTTTGAGTTACATGACACAAGAGGCTAGCAACAGGACAGGTATGTCAAAGGATAGGAAGGGACAGGATAGGAGCCCACTGGCTCCCACCACTCATGCTCACACCTCCAACTGCCTGGTTGTAGAACCTCTTCCACACAAAAACATTCTGGTCACTCTCACTTTAAATGACATCACTCACTCATGCATCCCGGAAGGCAATGTACAGCTGTATATTTTTCACCATATTTTTCTCAAAAGGTTGTGCAGCAAAACACACCATTTTCCCCCACTATTTAAAAAAAAATTGCTCTGGAAGACAACCCTCCCAAATCAACCTACTTTACTTATGGGCCCTTCACTATGCTTCCTAGCTCCCTCATGCTAACTTGGGAGGAGATGGTAATGCCGCTTGACAAGAAAAATATATTCACCAGCTGCCATTAACCTTAAACCACTTACAATGGCTTTGCCCCGCACCAGCCACCCACCCCCTGACACCAATAGCTGCCTCGGCTACATAGAGACATGAATGTTTTAAAATGTCTGTAAGTGTACAAAAGACCTTTTCCATACCTCACATAATTTTGGCACTTTTGGCACTGCCTCTCATTGATGTATGATATATTAAGCACCCACAACATGTACCCTACGTCACTTGTGAACAACCTTCGGCATTCCTCTTTATCAGGGGTTGCACGACTTCAGTGGCCTATGTTACTTTCTTATGGAGTCGGTTTAAGATGTGATTTTATTTGAAAAAAGGCCATTGGTTCCTTTATTTCAGCCTAATGGCTCGAATAATACATATATTCCATTGCAAAATCCCCAATTACTGCAATCCATGAAGGTTTTTGTCACTTTCCAGGACAGTATCAGCACTTTGCACAGTTACACATAGTAAGTCTTTTGCTCACCTGCCCAAGGTACACAGCTTTGTAGGCCATAATTAGAATATCAGGTGCTCAGCTTTCTTGCACAAAATATAACATTGGTAGAATATTCCCTGTTAAGAGATGAGGAAAGGGAGCTGGCTCTTTTGTGTGATTGACTACATGGCTGTTCAGCCTAAGTATTTTTTTTTTCCAAGTTGCAGGCCCAGTAGGAATAGACGTCCCAAACAAGTTGGACGCGAGCCTAATGCTCTTTCCTTTGACATTTCGTTCTCTCATTAAAACCAAAGAAATTAAGTGTCTGCTAATTTGTCTAATTACGTGGATTCTCCAGTTGTCTCGCATCACCCACTAGAAGAAGCCTGCAGCCAGCACTTGAAAGCTGGCTTTCAGAATGCCATGAAGCAGATGGTCACAAATGTGACTTCAGATCAATCGTTCTCTGATTGGCTCACAGTTGCTGTTCTCTCTTTCAAAACAGAAGAAGGAGCATTTATCTTCTCTGGTATCATTTGCAAAAGGGAGTCATCCAGCTCAGTCCACTGTTTTCTGCAAAGAAACATCGAGAAATCATGCCTGATTCATGGAAGTGTTTTATAATGTCGCAATCCCATAGGAAAACGTTCCATGAATCAGGCTCACATGTCTTTGTGTCTTCACTGGTGATCCGGCAGTGTTAGAATCGGTTTAGTGGTTTAGTGACTGCGGTTAGAAAATGCAGATGGTCCGGCGGCGATGTGTTTGGCATCACATTCAGAGGTCACTTTGCATCGAAACCCAGATGTAGATAGTTGCAGGATGAAATTATAATGCTAAGCACACTTTAAAAGTGTCATATAAAAGTGACTTTATTTGAACCATCAGCACACCATTACCTATTTACAGCAGGTAATCTCTGTGTAGGTGATCATGCCACAAAGGAAACAGGGCTCGTTGACAGATTCAACAGTACCACATTTGCTGATATACTCTACGGAATTATAGAAGCGAGGCATGAATGCAGGTCGACATGGATGGCACCAGGAGGGCTTGCATTAGACAGGCAATCCATAATAACGTTAGCCCATTTCATGTGTGTTGGTTTAGGAACACTTTTGTTTGAATTTTAACATTTAGGAGTGTGCTTGGTAAGTGGGGTTGCCAGAGGGATTTTATAGAGGGAAACACATATCTCGCACTCTTTAAATAAACAAGGATATCCATAAAAGCTACAACTTCAAAACTTTCAATTAAAAGGAATTCATAAAAAACATTTGAAGATGTTCTCATCTCTTTCTTTCATGGCGCATTGAAAATTGTAAGCTCACCCAACCAATACCATTTTGAACAAACAGAGTTGAGGGTCTCTATGTCTCTGTAGTAGCTCACGTCCGATGCGACGTCAGATCTCAATAGTCACCTACCAAAATTCAAAATATCCAAAATATACCAACACAACTTGCATCAGGTCGCGAGTTACTACCTCTTAAGGTGTTAACCAAAAAGCTACTCAAATAAACAAGGACACTATGTTGGTGTCAAGAGAAAGGCCACCTGCCAATGGGGAGAGGTGAAATACTGTCAATGGTGTCATGTGAGCCACTCATCAAGCTGCCAGATGGCAGTGATCTTAGATTACTATCAATCCATTCTTGATCAGGTTTGGCATACTTGAAACGTGAACCCCTATAAATCTGTTCCAAAGGATAGCACCGACTAGCCACGCGCACGGGTGCAGAATTGCCAAACTTGCAGTTCGCTGCTACGTGTTTTGAATCGAATACGTACAAATAACCTAATACATAAAAAGAATGAGAAATGACCTAATTTATTTGACCAAAAATAGTCGGTATTTTGCTATATGCAAGGTAAATAATAGTTGGGGGGTGGGGTAAGGGTTTAGGGTAGGGGTGGGTGAGGGAAGGTGCAGTGGGACTCTGCATGCATTATACAAAATAAAATAAAGTTAAAAAAGCAAAAAAGTAATTTTTGTTTTTCGATCAAACGAATTAGGTCATTTCTCAATTAGTTATTTTTTCTCGAAATTATCACGGATATCCGTTTTGAATCTGTATTTATAATTGGTGAGGGTGATTTAGGGATAGAATCAGGTTTTAAATAGCTGATAATTATCTCGGAAACCTCTTCACAGGACCAGAAATGCACACAATTGTCAATTTGAAGAATTTTCGAAACAAACCTGAATTAGATAGAGATTGCTTGAAATAAACATTTGAATTAAAGGTCACTTAAGAAAACAATGGATGCTTACAGGAATGTAGATTATATGGATACAACTTGTGGGGCAGAAACGTTCTGCAGGCATTTTTGACAAGTTGGACTTCCCATAGTCACGTGGAATCAGAGAGTGTCAGGTTGAATGTAGGCCTCGGCAAACGTTCTCAAAAATGGTCCACCGTTTCTTGCTAATCTCTATGAGAAATGCACTTAGGTTTGTTGGTTTCCACAGATGTTTCTTCCAACTGGAATAAGCCGGAATGTTCTTAAGGAGCTAGAAATTTTACGGAAACTTCGAAAGAAGTTTTGACAGCTTTGAGTTTATTCTTGGGGAAAATATCAAGCATAAAATAGCTTCAAAAGCAGCTCGAAGGGAAACAGGTTATGGGAAAAGGAGGAGCCGTGTTGAGACTTTGTCATGGGTTAGCAGGGAATTGAGTTATGTGCATCTGAGAATGCTATCCAGATATGAACGCACATTCAACTCTGCACGGAGAAATCTCAGTAGTTTAATGCACCTGCTGTTTCGATCTATGATTAATCTAGAAGTCTCATGATTGACTAGTGGTAAGAAGGGGTCAGCCTTTCATTCTTTTGAAGTTGATACAGCTAGCATATTTGACATAGGCATGCTAGACTGGCAGTGGCAGATACATGGCCGGCATGCCCATGTCTGCATTTCATCCTTGACAGATTAATACATTGAGTATTTTTGAGGCTTCTAATATAACAAAATAGAATATTCATAATAAACATGGCCCTCTGAAAAACCTACCGGGCTGGGGGAGAGTCACTCGTGTAGTAGGTTGGTATGAAGTTTCATCGTGCTGAGTTTGTTTCCATGTGGACCGTTGAGGTATATTATTGTATACTAGGTAGAGTCCATTAGTGCAAATCAATAACCTCGAGCAAAGCTGTTATGATGCAGTAACATTTATTTGGGCAGAGTTGCAGTGTTAGGAGCTCTGTACCTGAGGAAAAAAAAACACAAATATATTTTGACAGTACATTTATTTTTTAAGACTGTTTTTGTCACCTGAAAACATAGTCACGTTCTCCCCATTGCTAATGTGACATTTGGGACTGCTTTGGGCAAACTCTGAATTTTTGTCTTGAAGCTCTACATTTCCACAAGGTTTTTTGTGGTGGTTTACCATCACACAAAAAGCAGTACTACATGTGGTATTTTCTGTGGTGAATACAGATCCAAAGAACTGGCAAATAACTGAAGAGTCTGCACACCTCGGAACCATGCAGACACTTCAAATGAGAACATGCTTACCACATGAGGTAATTTTTCTACCATTCAGCAGAATTTCCAGGATGGCAGGCCTTCTCAATTTCTTTAGACATTCATGGTATGAATGGCTCTGACCTTTTTTCGTTTAGTGATTTTCATTTTTTGCTTTGCACATTCACCAGCGGGAAAGTGCCTGACCTCATCAATTATTATCATTATTATCATTATTATTATTATTATTATTAGTAGTAGTAGTAGTAGTAGTAGTAGTAGTAGTAGTAGTAGTATTAGTATTATTATTATGGTATTTATTGAGCACAGACCTAGCTTTGAGAAGCAACAGAACACTTTTCAGAGATATACAACAGTACAGATATACAGCGCGGAGGGGTCGGATAAATGAAATTGAGTTGTAATAATCTTACCTGGAATCTTTCCCCTGAATTTCTTTAAAATCGGATGCACTTGTGAATCCTGAATACAGTGAAGAGTGGAGTGATGCAGGGTTTGGACAAATGTATTCACCCAGTCTTAGTCAAATGAATGAATAATCCATCTTGAAGCACGCAGTCTGTGATTCTTTATGAAGTTTCACACAACGGAATCTAAAAAACAAAGCATTAGTCATTAGCAAAATGGTGGTATTTACATTTCAAAGTTAAGGAACCATTCTTAGAGATTCCCAGTAGTTTGCAAACTCACGATTGCTTATGATGCCTGCTTCTCTTTTTCAGGCAGCCACATACATAGATGTTAGGGGTGGTATTAGGAAACACTACATGTAAGCAGTCATAGTTGTTCATGCACAATCACAGTGTTTTCCTTCACAGACGCCATTAACACCAATGTAAATGCATGTGCATTGTAATTGTACTGGTGCTAATACTGTTTGTCCATGCGCACACTGCATCTCTAAGGGGGTAATTCATAGAATTCAGCGCACAAGTGGCGCACGAGGCTGGCGCACAGTGTGCGCGTGCGAATCCCTGCGCCAGCCGCTTGCGCCAAAACCCATTCCCGCGCACAGCTTATTCATGGATTCTAGCTACCAAAACCAGCCGTGGCGCAAGGTGGCGCAGCAACCCTGCAGCAGCGCCAGTTACGCCCCCAAGAACGCCTCTCGCGCAGGGAAAAGCCATCAAAATCCCCAATCCAGCGCAAAGGGGTGCGCTAACCCTGTACCAGCATGGCAAGCGGGCTACGTGTATCACTGGGGTGCGCGGGAAGTACCTCACGTCATTTCAGCTGGGTACGTGCATTTCAGGGGTGCGTGGGAAGTTTCACACGCGATTCCATCAGGGTACGTGTATTTCAAGGGTGCGCGGGAAGTTCCACACGCGATTTCAGCAGGGTACGTGTATTTCAGAGGTGCGCGGGAAGTTCCACACGCGATTCCATCAGGGTACGTGTACATCAGGGGTGCACGGGAATTTCCACACGGGAATGTCCTGGCTATGTGTATTTCGGGGTGCGCGGGAAGTTTCACACGAGATATCAGCAGGGTACGTGTATTCCAGGGGTGCGCGGGAAGTTCCACACGCGAATGTCCAGGCTACGTGTATTTCGGGGTGCGCGGGAAGTTTCACACGTGATATCAGCAGGGTACGTGTATTCCAGGGGTGCGCGGGAAGTTCCACACGCGAATGTCCAGGCTACGTGTATTTCGGGGTGCGCGGGAAGTTTCACACGCGATATCAGCAGGGTACGTGCATTCCAGGGGTGCGCGGGAAGTTCCACACGAGAATGTCCAGGCTACCTGTATTTCGGGGTGCGTGGGAAGTTGCACACGCGATATCAGCAGGGTACGTGTATTCCAGGGGTGCGCTTGAACTTCCACACGCGATTTCAGCAGGGTACGTGTATTACAGGGGTGCGCTTGAACTTCCACACGCAATTTCAGCAGGGTACGTGTATTACAGGGGTGCGCTTGAACTTCCACACGCGATTCTATCAGGGTACGTGTACATCAGGGGTGTGTGGGAATTTTCACACGTGAATTCAGCAGGGTACGTGTATATCAGGGGTGCGCAGGAAGTTCCACACGCAAATGTCCTGGCTACGTGTATTTCGTGGTGCGCGGAAAGTTTCACACGCGATATCAGCAGGGTACGTGTATTCCAGGGGTGCGTGGGAAGTCACACACGCGAAGTCAGCAGGGTACGTGCATATCAGGGGTGCGCGGAAAGTATCACACGTGATTCCATCAGGGTACGTGTATTACAGGGGTGCGCGGGGAGCAATTCACGTGTGGGTCCTCCCAGGTGTTCCCTCTACACCCTCCACAGGGGCCTACCCTGCACATGTCCTGCAGGCACCCCATCCACCATGGCCATGCCCCCCAGCCAACCCACATGTCAACTTGCACTACTGCCCACCAACGCATGTCCCCCTGCACCCCCAGCCACCAGGGGCAGCCTCCACCAGGCCCCCACCCATGTCTCCCACCACCCCCACCCCCCAGCAGTGCAGGGGCACCCTCCACCAGGCCCCCACACATGTCTCCCACCACCCCCACCCCCCAGCACTGTGGGGCACCTGCCAGCAGGCCCCCACCCATGTCCAACTCATGTTCCCCACCACCCCCACCCCCCAGCACTGTGGGGCACCTGCCAGCAGGCCCCCACCCATGTCCAACTCATGTCCCCACCACCCCCACCCCCCAGCAGTGCAGGGGCACCCTCCACCAGGCCCCCACCCATGTCTCCCACCACCCCCACCCCCCAGCACTGTGGGGCACCTGCCAGCAGGCCCCCACCCCTGTCCAACTCATGTCCCCACCACCCCCACCCCCCAGCAGTGCAGGGGCACCCTCCACCAGGCCCCCACCCATATCTCCCACCACCCCCACCGCCTAGCACTGTGGGGCACCTGCCAGCAGGCCCCCACCCATGTCTCCCACCACCCCCACCCCCCAGCAGTGCAGGGGCACCCTCCACCAGGCCCCCACCCATGTCTCCCACCACCCCCACCCCCCAGCAGTGCAGGGGCACCCTCCACCAGGCCCCCACCCATGTCTCCCACCACCCCCACCCCCCAGCACTGTGGGGCACCTGCCAGCAGGCCCCCACCCATGTCCAACTCATGTGCCCACCACCCCCACCCCCCAGCACTGTGGGGCACCTGCCAGCAGGCCCCCACCCATGTCCAACTCATGTCCCCACCACCCCCACCCCCAGCACTGTGGGGCACCTGCCAGCAGGCCCCCACCCATGTCCAACTCATGTCCCCACCACCCCCACCCCCAGCAGTGCAGGGGCACCCTCCACCAGGCCCCCACCCATGTCTCCCACCACCCCCACCCCCCAGCAGTGCAGGGGCACCCTCCACCAGGCCCCCACCCATGTCTCCCACCACCCCCACCCCAAAGCACTGTGGGGCACCTGCCAGCAGGCCCCAACTCATGTTCCCCAGCCAACATGTCATCACAATCTAGATCCCTGGTCCCTATGGTCAGCCTCCAAATGCAAAACACCCACCCGAGTATTGCATCCACCCACTCAGAAATGGCAATTACATGACAGAACACCAATTGCAAGTTTCGAAACAAACACATGTCCCTCACATACACCCAATGGGTGTCAGTGAATCTCAAAACCCATATCATGATATGCATGAAACCAATGAGATGATAATACACATTGAAGTTCGATAAAAAAATATGTATTAAAGGAAACATAAATAGATTAAAAAATAAAGAAACAGAAATGGGAATGTACAAAAATGAAAAGAAGCATGTCCGTGAAAAAAAGCAAAACCAAAAATCATAATCCGAAGTAATGGTGTCCAAAGTCACTGTCCACAAAAGAAAATCCAATGGGAAATAATAATTGAAAGCCATTGCTCCATGGGTAAATTGTGAAAGAAAAATAAAATCCAACAGTGAACTATGTACAGACGAACAAGCCAGGATCCATTATCCCAACAAAAGAAATGAAACCTATCTAACAACACTAACTAATAAAATAAACTATATACAAAAATGTGGCCAATGTCCAAAAGGTCCAAAATAAATTTAAAAAAAGGAAACCTAACACTACCTACATAACTATGTACAAGGGCAGCGGGCTAGTCTGACGGCTCGCTTTTGGATGTCCCGGGCCAGGGCATCATCGAACTCCTCCTCAATATCCCGGAGGCGGTTCTCCTCCATCGCCCCGAGGGTCCGCAGGGCCGTCGACGTGTCCACCTCCAACCCCCTGCGGATTGCCTCGAGGCACTCGGCCCGCCTCAGGGCCCTCCGCATGGAGTTCTCCGCCCTGACCATTGTGAGCCGTGCCTCTTCCGCCCGCTGCCGCTCCGCATCTATGGCGTGGCCCAACCGCTGCCACACGGAAGACACTCTCTGTCCTGGGTCCCCCTGCCCTCTGGCCGATGCCTGCCCCTCCGATGTTGAAGGCCCCGAGCCTTCATGGCTCCCACCACGTTGCTGCTGCTGCTGGGCCTCTGCCTGTGCACTGCCTCCTGCTGCCTGCACATCCTCCGCCGGCTGGGGTGCAGTCATTGATGTGGCCACCCCTGCTGGACGTCCGACTCCCGACTGTGGCAGGGATGCCTCCTCCACCAGCCTGGCCGCACTGTCAGAGGCAGCTCCACAGGGCACCCAGGTGACTGATGGGTGTGAAGATGGCACGGAGGACGACTGGCGCGTAGGGGGTTCAGTTGAGGAGGGGGTCGTAGCAAGCCCCATCAAACGGAGGAATCCGGCCTGGGTAACCTGTCCCAGCAGGCTGACGTGGTCAACGAGCCATTCGAGATGACGTGCAGTCTCCTCATGAAAAGACTGCAGGTCACCTTGCATGGCCAGTTGACGCAACTCCACACCAGTCAGGACAGGCTCAACCCGGACCCGGATAGCCACGACCGCAGGCAGAGGAAGGCCAGTTGTCATTTGCTCATCCCCTGCCTGAAAACGGGTCTGGACGTAGGCATCCCTGCTGGTGCAAGATGATGCAGGGACAGGATCAGGGACAGGATTGCACACAGGCACCTCCGCGGCGGCCTGTGCTGCCTCCTGTACCTGGTCCTGCACTGCACCACTAGCACCAGTGGGATCCCCACCTCCAGACCCCGTCTCTGTTGCTTGCACGGCCTCCTCCTCCACCAAACCCCCCACCAACCTGGATGACTCCCGGCCATCTTCCCCCGTTGGGCCCTGTGGGGTCCCATCTGCCCCTTCTGCTGCCGAGGAGTCCAACTCCGACCTCCGCCTCTTGGACCTCCCCCCGGCAGCTGCGGCCTGGGACATGGCACCGGACTCCTCACTCCCCGATGAGATGACAACATGGGAGGGGAGCCGGGCCATGCGTCTCGGGCTAGCGGTGGGATCCCCGCCGCTGTGCTCCACAGCACCTTCTCCGCCCTCTTCATCAGTTGACGCTGCAGACAGGGAGAAATAAAACACAGGCATCAGGGTACTGTACAATGGACACATACACACATGACCGTTGTACATGAGTGGCATTGGCAAACCTCAGACATGCCATCACAATCCCCAACACACATGTCATTTACCGCACACATGAGCCATACCACAGCCATATCGCAACTGCCAGCACCATCCATACACATACAACAGCATGAGCAGGCAAAGCTGAGCCAGACATCACATGCAACACAGGAAGTGCACCACACATGTACACACACCACCACACTTGCATGCATGTGTACACCTCTGCCAAGTGTTGCAGTGTTCAGATGGGCATCCATGTCACATCTGCCAATCAGGCTTCCACATCCCGTTGTCACATGCATCCATGTTGCATCACTGTTGCACCCTTGTCAAATACACACAAATGCACATGTACACAGTGCTGATACATGCAGCTGAAAATAACATACATGCGTGACATCACGAACATGTCTACTTACATACACATTCATCCAAACATGTGTGCCCACACAACTGCATTTGGCATGCAAGCCTACACACACAAGCACCATCCATGTCTCACACATTACAGCCCTCGCATGTGTTAGCCCCACAGCCCTGTACACCCCCACCCATACTCAACCCCATACAAACAGATGTGCAACCTGCACACTACTGAAACATCATCACACGCACAGCTCACAATCAGGATGCATGTACACTTACGCTCGACTCCAGACGGGTCTGCCTCTCAAGGACCTGGACGTGGAGCGCTGGGGATATGCGTTCCAGGACCCTCATCTGCTCTTCTGACAAGTGGCCCCGGCGCCCCTTGGCATCAGCTGCCTTCAAGTGGCGCCGGGCATTGTTCAGGGTCCTGGACCTGAAGTCCTCCCAGCGCTTCTTGACATGTTGGAAGTCGTGGACCTCCACCCCCTCCGCGTTGATGGCAGTCACGATGTCAGTCCAGATCCGAGTCCGTCCTTCCTTGTCAGCGCGGGAACTTCCAAAGAGGGCATAATACTGCCCCAGGACTTCGGTGGCACTGAAGCTGGTGCCCCTCTCCCTCTCTGGCCGAGGGTTGTCAGTGGTGCCAGATGTTGCAGTGCCCGACATGACAACCCCAGAGGCAGGAGTGGGTGGGCAACTGGGTCCTGGGGCTGGGCTGTGGAGCGATGGAATCCCAGTCAGGAGTCTTCGGTTCCAGCAGGGGTGGTCACAGCAACAGCACCCCTGGCTGATGTGCAGGCAGCAAATGGCAGGGCACGTGGGCAGCAGGCAGTAGCAGATGGCAGGTGGGAGCGTGCTCGGGGCTCTGGGGGGCAGTAGTTTGGCCTTCTGGGCAGGAGCGTGGTCTTCCGTGTGCTTACGCGTGGCCAGCTTGATACGGAGTGATTTGGCACGTGAAAATTCGGCACGTCAGCGTGTAATTCGAGGAAAGGCCCTTAGCGCGTAAGCGCGTCTGCACACATACGCAATTTCATTGGACAGAAGGCCCCTCAAGGGCAAGCGCCCCTGTGACGTGACGCGCACAGGCATGCATGGGCATTTCAGTGCGTGTGGAAAACTGCACGTCCGCGTGTAATACGAGGAAAGGGCCCATGCGCGTAAGTGACGTGACGCGCGCGTGCGTTTCCCTCAGCACGGGTTAAAGGTGAGCGTGCCCAGCAGTTCGCTGTACGTGCCTTTCATGGAGACCGACGTGTGTTGCTGCTTCCTGTTGTTTCGCGCGCCATCACAACTTCACAGCTATCAAGGACATATTTCTTCTTTTGGCGGGGGTATTGGCTACGCGTGTTTTTCTGCATCGCGCTAGTCAGACGGTGAGTCGCACACGCTCTTTTTCCCACTGCGGGTGCCCCTGTGTATCGCACCCATTTTCGATGTCATAGTAGCCTGTGTGTCCCACGCATAGGCGTTATTCGTGTTACTGGGTGCCACCGCGTACTGCGGGAAGTTGAATCCACGCATGTAGGCTGCAGGGTTGCGTGCACGGTTTTACTGCAGTTTTGGGGTGCCTGAGCGTTGCGTGACCCGTCACTACATCACCGGGGTCACATACAGCCTTGCAGGTGCAGGGGGGCTGTTAACATCTTGCTTCCCACCCCTTCACCCCAATTGCCCAGGTCAATTGTGGTGTACACCTCCCATTGGCACCACTCCATCTGTGCCGGCACTACTACATCTGTGCCATGGTTGGGAGGACACCAAAGGTGAGGGGCGCCTCAGCTGGGCGTCCTCCTCGTGGCGGGCGTGGTCGGGGATGTGGCCGTGGTGACCAGGGAGTAGGGGGACTCCAGGGTGTCCAGGGCGGCCACAGAGAGGGGAAGAGGCAGGGGTGCACCACTTGAGCACAATGTTGTGCCATGTGTCGGTGCAGTCATGCCACCCCCCTGTGGTTCCGGGGGATGCAGCTTCTGCATCTGGCACTGGCGCCCGTGTGACCCGGCAGTCCGTTCCATCGACTGCCACGGGCCCAAGGGTAGTGGTAGCTGCAGGTGCAGCTGTGGACACCGCCACCCAGGCTCGGGGTCTGCCAGCGCAGGCTGCGTTGGCACTTGAACAGCCCTTGGTAGATCTCCAACAGGCCAGGGGGGAAACCATAGGGGCATGTCGGGCTGCTCAGACCAAGACACGTGTCCCTGGGGCAGTCATGTCATCTGCTGCCCCGAACAGCCGGGTGTTGGCAAGTGCAGGGGCTGATGCACTCAACAGCACCCCGGTTGTGAGTCTGCCAACCAGGACCGTTGCGGTCAATGACCCTGCCACAGCTGATGTTGCTGCGCAGGGTCCATTAGTGGGCACCCAGCTGCCACTGACATTAGTCAGGCCTTTGGTCATCCCTCCACCTGCCACTCCCTTGGCTCAATCCACCGAACCCACTGGCCATACTGGTCAGGGCGGCATTAGCCAGCCAGGGTCTGCGCCACAGTCCAAGAGGAGGAAGGTTGCACCTACAGCACAGGCTGGGACCCCACACACAGCCACGACCTCCTGCACATCGAGGAAGAATTATTTCTGTAAGCAGGAACTGGACTTCCTCGTGGACTACATGCAGGGCCACAGCCATGACATGCTAGTGGGTGCCAATAGTCAGACTACGGCTGCCCAACGTGACACCCACTCGAAGCATGTTGCGGAACATGTCAGTTCATTCAGCCATGAGGTGCGCACGGCGCAAGAGTGCAAAAAGCGTTGGAATGACATCAAACGCAGCACTAAGGCTAAGTGTGCCTCTAATTACAACTTGACTCTGGTGACTGGCGGTGGGCCTGCACCAGAGGAGGAAGAGCTCACTCCGCATGAGGAACTCGTTGCGGAGTTCATACCACCTGAATTGGTCGAAGGAGTGGGAGAGATTCTGGACTTTGATGCCCAGTCCAGTGAGTGTTGATGTGTGTTTGTTGAGGACGTGTGTGTTTCACTTGTGGGATGTGTTGTGAGTGATTGCCGCTACATGTGATGTGTACATGGTTCTGATGTGAAAGTAATGCAATGCATCCGTCATGCATGTCTCCTTTGCCTGCATGTGGGGACTCCATGTAGGCATGCTCCCTTGCCCCTCCTCCACCACTCTGCACCCCAGTTCCACCTTTGCACTGGTGTTCTTCAATCTTGCCAATGTGTACTTTCTTGTTCATGCGTCCTGTGTAGATGCTAACTTCCAGCATAGAATCTGCCAAACATATGCCGTGTGGTACAGCCTTAGTACTTGAAGCAGGGTATCTCACTTGTACTGTGCATAGGTCAGATGTCCCACAGGGACATGAGTGCCCATTCATGCTCCATGTGCATTGCACGCATGCCCCTATGTGTCCTTAACTGGATGATCACTGTAATACAAGTCCTTGGTTACATACATTGCCTGCCATCTCATCAGCCTTCCCATGTCAACTGTGGCTCAGTCCTGCGTTGCACACATGTTTAGGGTCTGACAATCTGTGTGGCTCACAGGCCTCAGCCTGTTCAATGGCCAATGACTGTGTCCAACTGTTGTTGTGTCTTCTTCACACATGGGCGGAATCCAGAGTTTTCATCATGTGTCCTGCTTACTGTCCCAGCATCATTTGCAGTGGTGTCACTTGAATCACATTCAGCTGTTGATGCCAGTCAACACTGCCTGTCAATACACAGGTGTATGGTCAGCCTTTTGATATCATGCTAGGCATCCCGCTTTGGTACTGAGGTGGAGGGGTGCTTGGCTTCTAGATATGGTACACATTGAATGCACAATGCACGTGATGTCTGAATTTGACATTGCACTGCCTTCACATTTCCTGGCACACACCATGGAGTCATTGTACATGTAGGTAGTGAGTGTCGTACACATTTTCTGCACTGCATAGACCCACTTTCATGGAAACTGCCACCTTTCAACAGGTCTGATCACAGAAGCAATTCAAAGTTGACCCAGCATGCATGGCAGGTTAAATGTTGTGTGTCACATGTCTGCCTGATGATTTGCTGTCGGTGTGTGTGTGTGTTGTGTGCTTCTGACATGTGTAGTGACCTTTTTTCTCTCTATTTTTCAGGTGATGACGCAATGGAGGCAGAGGATGGTGTTGTCATGCCAGACAAAGGGTTGTTACCACTACATCAACCCGGCACTAGTGGGGGTTGTGGGGTGGTAGGCCTCGAAAACCCCCAAGTGCTACAGTCCATCTTGTCTCTGGCTGCCTATGAGTCCAGCCTTGATGACGACTCTGACGGCCATGTTGAGTTGGATGAGCATCAAGTCCATCTGTCAGGGGTGAGTGATTCTGATGTGGACACTCCTCTGTCTGCGACACCTGCACTGAGGGATCAGACAGTCTTGGTTCCTCCGCCTGTGGTGGATCGGGACGCAGGGTCACCCTCCACACCAGTCACTGATGTGCCTGGGACATCACGTCGACGGGGCATGTAGTCGTGCAGCCGCGGGCGGTGCCAACACAGCAAGGACCCCCGGTCCTTGGGTCCCGCAGGGGTCAAGCCCGGCAACGCGGTCGCCGCGCGCAACCGCAGTATACTGAGTGGGAGCAAGACATGACTTCCGAATTCAGAACGGCAGGGGGCAGCAATGGAGAACATCGCTGAGAGCATGGAGCGTGTGGCCCGATCTGTGCTCCCCCCTGCTAGGCAGGTGCTTCTTCAGCAGCAGGCGGCACGGTCCACGGCCCGCTCGCTCAGGCTGGGCATGGCGGCCTCAGACAGGGCACGCCAGGCTGAAATGTCGTCTCTGCGTCAAGCAATTGCTGCTCACGCAGAGGCGCACATGGATGCCCTGAGGGAGGAGTATGCTTCCCTCAGATCCACTCTGGGTGTCCTTATGATGTCCCAGAGGCAGCAGGCAGAGGAGAGGTTTGCACAGCTTGAGCGTACCATCTCGGCTGAGCTACAGGCTTGCCGGGAGGTGCAGCGGTTGTCCAGCCAGGCCTTGCAGGAGGAACTCCGTGTTACACATGCTACCTTGCAAGAGGAAGCACGCGTATCACGTGAGGTTCTGCATGCAGACCTACGTCACATCGCCACACAGAACCAGGCTCACCCGTCCGGCAGACTTGCTGCCGACGAGGGGCAAGCTGCGGCTAGGCGTGGCCAGGCTACTGTGCCACGTCCTCCTTTCCAGGATGAGCCAGACTCGGACGACCATCTATCTCCCACACAGGTCGGGCTGTGCAGGCGTTTAGCCCATGGAGGTTTTTATTTTGGCTCAGCATCATCGCATGTGGATGTTGAGCAGCACCCTGTACCTCCCCCCTCCTGGGTGCCTCCCCTCCCCCCCAGGTCGTATGTGGCCATTTTTGATTTTTCTTTTAGTTTAGTTAGTTTATTAGGTAATGTAGGTTTTCCATAGTTAGTGTAATTAGTTAATAGTTAAAATAGTTTAAAATTGCTTGTCTATTGTGCTTTCATGTGACGGTGTGGTGCTTTGTGGCTTTTGAAGGCATCCACTGTCTGTTCCAGCTGGGCCCCTCAGGCTTGTCTTGTGTATGTGTTTGCTGCTTGGGGTCCTTGACTCACATATGCCACTCCTGCCTCCCTTATCCATGGGCTCGCAAGGATGGTTCGGTGTCACAAACATTTACACAAGGGCTTTGGACTGACATATCTGTGGCATGTCTGGTGCTGTGCGACTTGTGTTTACACCCCTAGTGGGGATGATTTTGGTGTTATTGTCCACTGTTCAGCTTTTGCTAGATAGGGTGTTTCATGATTAATGTGTACATTAATTGCTATGCATTGTGTAGTATGTTTCTTATCTTTACTGTACACGTGCTTGTTGCAATTCATGCTGTAGATAGTGTTCCACACTTTGGATGTGAAAGACGGACTGATGGTGTGATTTATGATGTGACTCTCTGACATGGTCAAGTAATGGGATGCCTGAAGAGACACACACATATGACTTTGAAGCATTAATCATGTGTTTCATGCCCTTTCTGCAGGGGCATGAGCCTCCAGAGCACCTTTGCCAGCAGACATGGCCCATTGGATGTCTGAATTCTGGACACGTTTGTTGGTGCCCACATGCACATGTGTGCACAAGCAGAGGCACAGGGATTGCAGCCCTACATCCTAGAACTGCTGACGTGTTCCAAGGAACTCCAGGCAAGGTGAGCAGCACAGGGGGGCCACAACACAGCAAAGCTTGCACCAGGCGAGTTGCACATGCAGGCTTAGTCACAGCACTGAGGGTGAGCTTGGACGAATATTGGTGTTGAAGGACACAATGCAGCTTAGATGTGTTGGTGGACTGATGGCTGTTGATTGTAAGGTTGTCTGGGACACCTGCAGGGGCAGTGGCACATACCCTCCGGTACACCAAGGTCCA
This sequence comes from Ambystoma mexicanum, assembly GCF_040938575.1. Taxonomy (NCBI): domain Eukaryota; kingdom Metazoa; phylum Chordata; class Amphibia; order Caudata; family Ambystomatidae; genus Ambystoma; species Ambystoma mexicanum. The sequence goes on from NC_090927.1 coordinate 943,308,583, forward strand.
TTGAGGCACTTGTATCAACCATGAAGCCTTCCGAGACATGGAAAGGGGCAGCTCACAGGGACATACAGCAAGGGACATACTCGGGTGCAGTGCATTTCATTTCCATGTACATTTTGATACATGCACTGCCAACTTTGTTTCGGTCATGGTGGTACGCAACTTGCTCTGAAGTCATGGCTTGCTCTATGGGTCTGTCTGCTTACCCAGGGAACATTGCATGTTGTGTGAATTGTGACACATTGGTGTTCCATTTGCCACGCACCCACCGGCGGCTGACTTACTGCATTGACTGTGTATGACCCGTCACAGGGGTATTGTTATATATGGGTACGAAGCATCTACACCAGATAGTCTGTTTGTAGATTCGTTTGTTGCGATGGGGCATGTTTGGTGGTGTGTTTTTGTGTCATTGGCACATACAGGTTGTTGACTGTGGCTCTCTTTGCAGCATTGCAGTGCTCCTGTAACCGGACCTGAGAGTGCGCAGGCAGGAGGCCAGCACTCAAAACCAGAGCTAAGTGTCTTGTTGTTTTTCTTTCAAACTGCTCTGCATAGGCTTGCTGGGGGGTGCACTAATGCATGGATTTATGTGTGATTCAATTTGGTATGTTTTTTTCCCCCTAATCACCCGGAATCCTATGCAATTTTGAACCCTGTACCCTCTACCCGGTGTTCCTGCTTCCCGTACCTATCCAAGCAACGTTCCCTAACCCTCTTTCCCCGCTGGGGTTGCGGATGCCTGTGTAAGCCCCGAACTTGCAGGCGCCAAAACCCTAGAGCGGGTGGTTGGTTCATACCACTCCTAAGCCTGGACTACAGAAGGACATGACAATGATGTCCAAGTTTGTTTGGATTGTGTATGTGTTCATGCAGGTAGTACATTTTCGTGCATTCCCTACTTTCATGTGTCATTCCTCCTCCCCTCTCCTGCCACTCATTCCAGTTATCCAGTGTGCCAACACCTGTCCCGACTGCATATCCCTGAACCTCCTTCCCCACCAGGGTCTCAGGGGCCTGTGTGAGTTTGACCTTGCAGGCACCCGGGACACGGTGGGGGTGGTTGTTCCGTGACACCCCCGCGCCTGTACACGGGACCTGTGACAATACACATCCGTTCATGGTGCATCATCCTATGTTATGTACCACACATGGTAAACATCCTGTTGTGACATTGTTTTACTGTGCTACCTTGGTTGTTGCATCATTGTGGTAGTACTTGGCCTTTGTGAGGTACTGCTACGTCAAGTCATCTACTGGAGGGTGTTCTGGTTCGTTTGTATGCCTTGGATTTTGTGATTTTGGAAATTAGTGTGGATTCTGAGGGTGCAGGCACCTTTTTACACACAAGGTGGGTGATGGTGACGAAGGGTAAAGGTGATCCTGTGGCCAGGTGGAATTGAGGGTTGAAGGCTCCATGACCCAGGTGCAGTTGTACAGTGGGTCATGGTCATTTGTGAGGGAGGGGGGTTGTTGTTGATAGTTGCCTTGCCCTGCAGTGTGATGGGAGCTCTGACATTGTAATGGTGGTATCCTATGTACATGTTGTGTTCTGCTGATCAATGCCTGTTCATGTGTTGTGTTTACCTTTCAGGTGCGAGGGAATAGTTGTGGTTTGACATGCTGGGGTGTACACATGGTGAATGTTCACATGTGATGTGTAGAGAACACTGATGGTCACTTGAGTGCACATGCATATGTTGAGTGCATGTCCTTGCATACCCACACACTTGCACTCTGATGCACTACATGTACTCCCACCCTTGCATAGCCACGTGTACACTGTTTGCCTTCTGGTGGCCACTGTGTCCCTGCAGCACATGTTCTGTGACCAATTATGGATCCTTTACATGCCTAATTTGCTTTTTGATGTGGTCTGTGGCTTAGATGTGATGCTCAGGGTGTGCATCACACACAATGGCTGTTCACTGTGCTGTGTGCTGAGCAGTGTATTGCAGGAATAGGACACAGCACACAGAAGTTGCAGTGTTGATTTTGCAATGCACAATGTGCATGTAGACAGGCATTCATTGTTATGTTACGTCTACAACTCTTGTAATGCATTTGGAAATGACTTATTTTGGGTGGGAGGTTTTTGGTCTGTAATTTCATCTGATTCCTGGTCAGGCATCATTGTCTGATGCCACTGTACATTTTGGACATGGCAATGTGTACCTTATTGTTGCTGTTGGGTATTGCTTGGTGTATGGGTATTGCTTGCCATGTCATGTTGTGGTTTGGGAGGGTTTGAGTGACATAACAGTAATGGCCATGACCTGTTTTGCAGGTGTGTGTGATGCACACCTTGCATGTCAGGGTCATCCGCTTCTCAGAGCAACTAGCTGGGGGTAGATCTCTCTCCGCGGCAGGGCCCTCCCTCTGGAACAGCCTTCCTGCTTCACTTAAACTTGAGGGGAACCATCTCCGGTTCGGGAAGCACCTCAAGACCTTCCTCTTTGCTTCTGCTTTCTCTCTGCCTCTCCATTGCGGAATTCTTCACTGGAACTGCACTGGATCTGCAACTGGACAACTCTCACTGACCTCGGTCCCTGGCCCAGCCACTCTCCACTTGCACTGGCTCCCTGGCAACCCCTGCACTGCGGTACTGCCTCTCTATCCCTACAGCCCCCCCTTCCCAGCACTTGTCTGCACTTACCTTTGCAGTTGCCACCAGCTGACCTGTGTATTTGTTTTTTGGTCTACTTCCCCTGTACTGCACCCCCCCTCCCCTTCCTCTTGCACTTTTCCCTTCCCCCTACCCCTGCACTTGCACAATCTGAATGACACCTGGCCTAGTTGTACCGTTGTCTGTCTTCCCTTGTTCCCCCCTCTCTGTCTCATCGCACCTTGAAATACTTGTGTATAGGCCATATCATGTCATATGCCATATGTGTGCCTTTTGGTCACACAGGATAGCTTGTGTTTAAGTAGCTAGGGATGCAGACGTTGTGGCACTTCCATGGCAACAATCTCAGGGTGGTAGGGTTGTGACAGTTGACTGTCTCTTTGTCATCATCGATTGTCACCTGGTATGTGCCAGGCCTGTGTGCACTCCGCAGGGGTGGGAGTTTAGGTGAAAAAGGTGGCCACAAGCTGGGTCCGGGCTTCCTCGCCACATGCCCTGTCCCCTCCCATGAGCAGTGCCTGTGCCTGTGGTTGGGGATGTGGGGGCACCACCGTGTCCACCGGGACGCCCTGCCGTGTTGCAACATTGTGCAGGACAAATGCTGCCACAATGATCCTGCACACTACTGGTGGTGCATAGAGTAGTTGCCCGCCAGAGCGGTCAAGGGAGCGGAAACGTGACTTGAGCACTCCGAATGTGCGCTCCACTATGGCCCTGGTTGCAATATGGGCGGCGTTGTATCTTACCTGGGGTGCGGTGGTGGGGTTCCGGATTGGCGTCATCATGTGGTTGCTCAGAGGGTAGGCACTGTCCCCTGGGGAGGTGATAATAGTTGAGATTATTAGGGTTTGGGTATTTGTCTGTGTGTGACTTGCATGCATGTGCAAGGGCATTTGTACTCACCTAGGAGCCATGTGTCGCCATGCTGCCCAGCTTCCAGGGCCCGGCTCAGGGCGGACATTCTGTATATGAAACTGTCATGGGTGGAGCCAGGGTAGTTTGCATAGACAGAGGTGATTATTCCCTTTGCATCGCATACCACCTGTACATTGATGGAATGCCAGTGCTTGCGGTTTCGGTAGATGTGCTCAGTGGCCCTAGGTGGACGTAGGGCCACATGGATGCAATCTATGGCACCAAACACTTTGGGGAAGTGTGCCACCCTGAAAAAATCCAGAACAATGGCCTGCCTTTCTGTGGGTGTTCTGGGCATGTATATGTGCCTGCGGACTGAGGGGCGTGCTGTCATGATTGCCAGTACCTGGTGTAGGCAGCGTGACTGCGTGGCCTGTGAGACCCCCCCACTATGGCAGTAGTCCGCTGAAATGACCCAGTGGCCAAAAAATGCAGGACATTGAGCACCTTCTCTTAGGGGCTCAATGCTTGGGAGCAAAGGGTGGGGGATGTAAGGTCATCTTCCCACTCCCTGACCAGGTCTAGGATGATGTGGGGTGGAAACCTATACCTGCCATAGACCTGGTCATCAGGCATCCCAAAAAGGCTTGTCCGTGGTGCGAAAATGCGTGCCCTGGCTATTCTCCTCCTCCTGCGGTGTCCCACGATCAGTGCTGCGACAAATGGGGCATTCATCGTAGCTGTATATACGTGTTTGTTGTTTGTGCGCACTTTTGTACTGTGCGCGGGGACGCTTCCGTCTGCCTTCGTGTGGCGGACGCATTGACGCCTGTGTGCGTCTTTTGCCATGCGCGGGCTTCCCGTATTCGGATCCATGAATACGGGTTGTTCGCGTGCGTGTGGGCGTTCCGTGTAGTTCGTTGCAGTACCTCCCCAGTTACGCCTTCTTTTTCACGTGTTGTTCCCCATTCCGCGTGTTACGCCCACTGTTCCGCCCACTTTGGTTGTGTGCGCCGCGCTACGTGCGCTTTTGCTGTGCGCGTAGCGCACGCCGTGTATGCCTGCATGCGCCATGGCTGGATTGGGCGCACGGACAGCGGGAAACACGCGCAGCGTCTTCCTTGAATCGCACGCGTGCACGTGCACTGCGTTTCTCACGCTTGCGCTCCCTTGTGCCTGCTTGTGCATGGATTTTCGGCGCACGTTTGTTCCATGAATCGGCTCCTAAATGTTTCCTAATACTGCCCCTCCATGGTACTTAACTTAATCTCCAATTCTGAAACTAGGCCATAAAATAATTCAACCTTTTACTAAAAAATGTTGTCTGGACACATAGCAAGAGTAGCATTTATTGCCACGAAAGGTTACTCGATGTCACATTAATAACCAAGCGCCGTTAATGTTTTATAAATTAAAAATTAATAAAAAGGGCTAATCAACATGTAATCTTAACCTATCGCACTGAAAGGGGCCGGACGTGGACGGGGTCTCAGAGACAAAACACAAAAGTAGAGGGATGCGAGCAAAGGGATAGGTGCATTTTTTCTGGATTGCAATAGCTAGATAGACAACTGAAGTCAAACCACAATAGCAGAGGAAATTACACAAAGGGCCCCATTACGACCCTGGCGCTAATGGGTTAACGGTGCCGTAAAAGGCTGCGGCACCGTTAACCCATTAGCGCCTGATTACGAGGTCCCTTTGCTGGACCCGACCTTAACGGCTGGTCTACACCAGCCGTTAAAGTAGGGACCCCCAAAGGGACCTTGGTGCTAAGTACGGTACCCCAATTTGCGGTACCGTACTTAGCGCCTTCCCCAATCCAAATGAGCCCTATGGGGCAAAAAGGGGAATGGGGAAGGGCCATGGAGGAAGGGGGAATTACCGCCCCGCCAACCTTGGAATGGGGTGGTAATTCCCCCTTTCTCCATGGCGGAGTCGGTAAGTTACCGACATGGACCATGGTGCTATTAGCACCATGGTTTTCCGCCTGGATCGTAATGAGGCCCAAAGTGTAAAAGAAGAATACATTTCAGGAATAGTGGGCAGGCTGTGTTGACAAGTGGCCAGAATGTCCCAAAGACAACAAATGCACATTCAGCCTCATTCAGATAAATGAGGAGAATCTACAGACAACGATGCATTCCCTTCCCCATTCAATCATCCACGATATTTCGGTTGGCTTCTGCGTCACTCTGTGATGTTGGCTTTGCCTGCTGAGCGCCAATACACTCAGAGTTTCCCATCTAAAGTCTGCATCACATAGAAAACAAAACAAGACCTACCTGCATATGCAATCCATATATAGAACTCTGGGCCATGCCAAACAAAAGCACAAGAGTCTCATAGGGGAACCAGGGGCTAGAACGACCTGGGACCCACTCAATGTGTGTAGAACTCCATAGTCATGACTTGGTCCTTGCAATGCCCACTCAGACTGTTGAGCCAACCTACCCACTCGGCTCCTGGTTATATAACCTCTTACTGTTGTTGTTGTGGACGTGCCCTGCTTGCCCTATTTATCGGTCCTCTTTCGAGTTATGCTCTGCCCCCGCCTGTAGTTGCAAATTTCTGTGGAAGGCAACTCTGGAGAAGACGTTTCCTGACCTGCTGAGATCTTTCTGCTGGGCATCTACTGGTATTATGGCACTGGAACTGGCAAGAATTGGAAGGCCATCAATGTCAACAAAGATGAGCAGTCATAGTCGATTGAATTGTACAATAGCAAGTCTGCCTTTTTGTGAACAAGATATCTTAGACCAAATTTTCAAGCCAAGTTGTGGGAAGATAAACAAAACAAGGTCACAGCGGTGGCTGTCACCCCATCACTTGGACGACATCAAATGGCTCTGGTAAGTCCAGACGCAGTGAATTTGCAGATTGGTCACCGGCGATTAAGGAGTGCTCCGCCACTCCCTGCAGTTCTCCAGCACCACCACGTGAGTTGTGGCCCAGGAAAGATTAAGCATAACTGCGATCAACCTGGCTAGCATGGTGGGTGCTGTGTGCAGGTAGACAGAAGGTGAATGTCAATATGTAAATGAACTAACACGTCACCTGCAATCCTATATATACTAATTTGCATGTATGGATGGAGATGTCTTTTTCTGGTATCTCTGAATTAATCAATGTATAATTCATCCAAACACATGGCTAATATCTATTTTTAAGGAGTAACTATTTAAACAAAGGTGTAATGCTACAGAATGAGTGGTTCAGTATTCATTTACAAGGGCTAAAGAGGCAATCCGACCTGGAGGCATGAGGCCAAACTGCTGGGACACCACAAGTGATCCCCTTTTAATTTGCTTTAAGCTTAGCGCTGTGAAGCATGCTATTGGGGGTCATCACTGTGTTTAAAAATGTGGGACACATACAAGATTTAAGAAACATAGTGACAGGTAAATGGCAGGGTTGCTTGGTATACATTCCAATAACACAGCATAGGATATAACATGTGCCTCTTTTTAAAATATTTGAGTGTACCTAACCCCATTCATTCATTTCAACACCTTCATTTGCAATAAGATATGTATTTGTATGTGTGTTTTATATAGTGCAAACCTAGCTCGGGAACAACAAAGTGCTGTACATGCATGTTGAGAGAACGAGAGGGGCACATTTACGAGACAATCTCAGGGCAATGGTAACAAGGGGACAGTGACTCCTACGTTTCACCAAAGAATTCCCTAATAAAGAAGGATCTTATTTTCTGAAGTGCAAGAGCTTTGGAGAGGCCCTGATCGCAACTAGATTGTATTATAAAATGCGTGGGCATGGATAGATCAAGGACTGATTCCTGTCTTCTCCTTGCATATTGGTTTTAGTTCAAGACTTTTGCTGGTCTGGCTCCTGGAGGAGAATGTGCTGCTAGAGGAGTTAAGTTAGACAGCAAGGTAGGCATGCGTGTTGGCAGTGGAGGCCTCCTATGCGCCACAGGCATTTCTCAAGGGAATTATGAAAAATGGAGTTGGACTGGTTACATTTCTTGGAATCTGTTTTGAGGTATACCACAATGGGATTTTCTGCCTTGACAGGGGACAGGTGTATGCCAGTGAACCCAGTGAGGTTGACCTTATCCCATTAATCTGTGCAATCATGATGGCCTGTACCATGTTCGGCTTGTTTATTCTGGCCATGCAGCATCGCGCATCCTACAAAGACAGCTAGGAGGCTGAAGCATGTTGTGGGGACAGGAGAATGAGTGGCTGAGGAAGCATGGCCCTCAAAGGAGACCCCAACGTATAGCACTGAGGCAGGGTCAGCAGGGCCTCCTATGCCATCACCACAGAAGCATGGGATGCAGTGCTTCTAGTGGATGCTTCCACTAATGCAGATTACCCCCACAGAGGTGGGAGCACTAGTGCATGTCCCTGTGAAGGAGGAACCTGTGGAGTTGCAAGGTATTATGCTCCTCGTGTGGGAGGAGGGGGAAGCCACAGCAAGCACCGTGGAAGGCAATAAAGGTTGGCTCCTGTCATAATAGGGGCATTGAGAGTGAAGTGGTCTCCAATGAGAAGGGAGAAGTTGCTGCAGAGGATGAGGCAGAGGTCTATCAGAAAGAGACTTAGATGGAGGACCAAACTGTGGAGGTGTGTTAGTGCATTGTGGAGCTACCAAAGGCAGAAGAGGAGGAAGATTTAGATGAGGTAAGGAAGGTGATCAAGTAAACTCTTCCTGCCCCTGCCATGGTGGAGGGGGAAAGCCAAGAACAAGTCAAACTACAGATAGCAGATACCTCTATCACCAAATGCACAGCCGTAATAGTCTCCTGTGTAAGACTATGTTGCTCTTCCACCAGGTAAGACCATCCAGCGTAGGAGCCTGAGGTATTCTCCATTGTTAAGGTCTGTAGTAATAGGATATAGTGGGGGCTGAATGGTGGGCTATAAGAAACCCCGCTCAATGATGGTAAAAGAAACATAAGGCAAATGAGCTATCTATCTTTATCCTCCCTGCTGTATTCCCCGATACCGTGACTGCCCCCTCCATCATTAGAGAGCAGACAGAGTGCCTTAGCACTTTCCAGAGCTAGTATGCAACACAGGAATGACATTGGGCACATTGTGACTAAACCCCTTCACCAGTCCTGCTTGTTCAGTCAGTGCCAGTGGCACATGCAACTGTTGACAGTGGCAGACACTGTTCTGGCAGCCTCTCCAAAAGGCACTTATGGTGGGCACTACCTACAGTGTCTGACATTGGGCAGGACCCCATTGACAGCACTGTGAGTCATGGAGGTACCTACAGCCTTTAATATAGTCAGTCTTTTAGCAGAGCGATCTGCACCAGATAGTCGTGTTGGCCAACCTGAGGAGATAAACTTTGCTCTTCAAACCATTCCTTCTAAAGGTAGTTGTGCAGTCATGGGAGTGGCTGGCCTCAAATGGATACTCTGTATCTAAGAATGGCAGCAGTCTTTGGGAGAGCTGGAGAACTTTAGGAGATGGTCTCTGTTAGTGCTTGATATGTTCAGCAAAGGGCTGTGACACGTGAAATAGCCTGAGCAACTTAGTGCATAGTTGTGCCCTGTGAACAAACCTGAAAAGGGCAGTGGGCCGCTGTAACCCATCAACAAGCCTGAGAAATGTAGTGCATGTCTGCCATGTGAACACAATCTGAGCAAATTAAAGCACAGCTGTGCACTCTGAGCGAATCCAATAATGTTAGTGGAGATCTGTGCCCTGTGAGAGGACCAGATAATCTTAAGGGGTAGCTGTGCCTGTGGGATATACCACGAGTAGCCTGTGACAGAACCCAACAATCTTACTGGGTGGCTGCGCTTTGTGTGAGGACCCAAAACCGTAAGCAGTGAGTGTGTCATGTAGGAGAATCCAAGAACCTTAAGTGGGGGCTGCACCCTGTGGAAGAATAATCGTACAGTGTCTCTTTGCCCTATGAGAGAATCCAGGCATGTCCATGGATGCCTGTGCCCCATGGAAGAACCAGAGAAGCTTAGTGAGTGACTGCGCCTTGTGAAAGAACCTGAGAACTTTTAACAAGTGGTATAATCATTATGAGAACATTCAAGGTTTCGATAACATTATTTGATTCATAGGCAATGGAATGCTTCCTTTTTTATTTGCATATGGTTTATACAAAACCTTTCCAAAATATATCAAACAAGTATAAGTTAAAATGTTACGCAAGTTTGATTCTTTACATACAATAACCTAAAACAACATATTAAAAGTACATCATAATAACAATTATTGTAAATCACAGTTTCTTAAGTCACAACAGAAGAATTTATTACAGCAATAGATTTCAAGTGCAAACATTAAAAAGTGCAGAAAGTTAAGATCAGGGCTAGATGTTTACATATCTTACTTCAGAAAGGCCACTTATAAATTCTTCTGTTTCCTGATCATTCTTAATGAAGGAGAAAATGTTAGAAGGCTTTGCATGGTGAAATACTGAAATCACCAAAAAAGCCTTGGCACTGGGGGGGATTCATACTAAAGGGAACACAAGTAGCAAGTTCGAGTTTACCATCAAAAAGCATTGCGTAAGCCCAAATCTGATGTTGAAGTGACCCTTGACTCTTGTAACTTTATTCATTTAATTATCGCAGAAGTTGTTGAACTCATAAGTAGCACAAGCTTTGCCCAAGTCAGTAGACATACACTTCCAAAGCAGACGCCAGCCCATTTCAGAACTGAAGCTTGTTGCCTTGAAGTTGTTGAAGCTAATACTACCCCAGGGTCCTCTGATACAAGGGTGACAAAGTCATATAAAACTGGTAAAAAGGAATTGTAGCTTTGGGGTAAACCATGGCGACATGGAGATATCTGTAAAGCTGGGAAAGGGAGCTGGGTGCTTTTAACAAGACATAATTACACACCAGTGAAGCTGAGGCTGTGGCTGTTAGAAGCAAAAGCAAATTTCGTAGCAGATACAAGACTTAGACGAAAAGGCAAAGAGACTGCCCTTTCTTGTAATAGTGCAAAGAATATTGCCTTGCCAAACTGCAGAGGTTGAAGAGTTTTGCTTAAGTTAACTAATCATTTCCACAATACTCAAATAAGTCGAAGCAGAAGAAGTTGAACTGTGGTTGTCTAGAATTTTGTCAGAACATTTATATGTATATGAAGTTGAAGCAGAAGAAATCTGTGAGGCAGAGAGGCCTTCTCTCGCAGTAACATTGACAGGAGGAAGTTGCCACAGAGAGAGCAACTCCCTTAAGGAGAAGAATCCTGAAAAAGTACATTCAGGACGCTGCAGAAGAGTAAAAATGTTATTGAAGTGGAAGTGGCTTTTTGTTCCTAACATTATCTAGGATTAGCGTTGGTGCTGTTTATCTTGTAGAAATTTGAAAAGGGAGCTTTTCATCCAAAGAGGAAGACACTGTTACCTGTGGATTATTGTTTGTGTGACTTTGTGATTCTTTGGTACTTTTCAAGAAATGATTTAAGACTTTCATTTTTCTTGGGAGAAGATGACGTTGGCCATTTCTGGGGGTGCAAGACCTTATCTATTTGGTAACCTTTTCTTTATGTTGTTTATGTTCTAATTTAAATGTAACGTTCTTTAGTGTGAAGTTTAGTTTTGTGTATGCTAGGATATCTTCCCTTAGACCCTAGACTATGTAGGGAATACCCTGGTTAATCATTTCAGTTAGGATTTATTTATTATTTCTGTTGCAAATAAAATGTCAGTCCTTGAGAAAATCAAACTCAGTTGTGAGCCTCAAATTACTGAGCCCTCATGTGATAGTGACCGCCTGATTCAAGAAACCGAACTTGAACCCTAGAGATGTCACTAACCTGAGTCCTATCACTAATGCCCCATTCCTCTTGAAAATCAATAACAAAATGGCTGCCATAAAGCTCCAAGAATACCTGGAATGCAACTCCTACGAGCAAGGCAATCCAGTTTCAGGCCAAATCATGACACAGAATTTCCCTTGTTAGATCTCCAATCACAAATGGTAAATATTATGAATAAAAGCACAAATGGACTGTTAGTATTGCTACACTTGTGTTTGGCATTTGACCTTCTCAATCATGAACAACTCCTACAAACACTAGCCACTACAGGTTGTTGCTCCGAGAATGCAGTAAGATTGATCTGATCTTTCCTAAAAATTAGGAAACCCTTGGGTGCAAAGGGACAATGCCATGTCTGACTGAGAGGAACATACCCGCAGAGTCTCACAGGCAGAATGTCTCTCGCCAGCTCTCTTTAATATATACAGCAAATGACTCTGTGATATGCTGTCAGGAATTGGGGTACAGTTTACCAACTACCCAGACAACACCCATCTATTGATGGAACTGAGTGGTGACTATATCAAAGACCTTGACAGGATCACACTCATTTTTGAATCCATTAGGTGAAGGATCTCATCCACCTGGATGTGTCTAAATGGATCCAAAAACTAAGCTCATGATGTTTGGATCCTCACAGGCAAGAGCTAAACTTGACCCAAGATACTCCCATGTTAACATTGATAACAACAGAGTAGCAGTATCTGAAAAGGTGAAAACGTTGGATGTATACTTTGTTGCTTTACTGAGTAGAGAGCTCATTGGCAACAACACCACATAAGACTGCTGAGACAAGTCAAACCCTTTGCCTTTAGCAGAAACTGCAAAACATTGGTGAGGGTAATACTTAGGCCTAGAATCGATTATTACAATGCACTTTTATGCAGAGTTACTAAAGTCAGCATCCAAAAACTCTGAGTTCTCCAAAACGAAGCAGTCAGGATTGTCAAAAACACCCCAAGAGAGAGCATGTGTCAAACCAAAGGACAGCGCTACTCTGGCTCCCTGTAGCAGCCAGATGTCAATTCAAAATAAACACCTTGACATACAAGTGTCTTTATGGTACGGCTGCATCCTACTTGAAACAATTCCTAGTGCAATATGTACCTAAAAGAACCTTATTCTCCAGCGACACTCTCTGCCTCGTATGTCTGCAAACTAAATGGGTGAGAGGGAATATCCACTCCTTCTCTGCCCAAGTAACACGTGCATGTAACACACTCATCTCGGATCTGCAGCAGGAAAGAAATCTCTCAAATTTCTAAGAGACATCTGAAGATTCACTTATTTGAGTGACCTCTTAGCTTTCCATCTGCTCTCTTACCTAATTGATCTCTTATCCTCTGATCTCTTGATCCCTTTTGTCTTTTCTCCTTCTTGAGTTGTCTTGTATATTTGGGCTCTCTGATGCCTGTGGACTACAGTGCGTTACAAATAAAAGAAATAAATACACTACAAAGACTATTTCCTCTATTTTCATTGTTGGAGGCCAACTTTTGGCTTCCCGTGGGTGGAGCAAAGTGTTATAACCCTCATTGCTGTGTGGAGTGCGGCATGGAGAAGTGGTGTCTAAGTGGTCAGCAGTGGCAGCAGGGAACACTGCCACATAGTAACTGCAGAGAGTATTTACTCTATTTTCATTGTTGGAGGTCGACCTTTGGCTTCCTGTGGATGGAGCAAAGGATATAACCCACATTGCCGCTCAAAGCGTTGATAAGTGGTGCCTAAGTGGTCAACAGTGGTCTGCTGGAGGTTCGTGGTAGTTGGTGCCTGCATTCTGCTTTTCTTTTAGCCTACGGTCATCATAATTTGGCACTGAAAAGCTTGTATTGTTGTAACTCTTGACGAGCCTGACTTTATGATATACGTAAGAGCATACCAGCTACCACTAAAAAGTACATGTTGTGCAGAACATTTCAGACCAGTTGCAACCACGCTTTGGCAGCACACAAATCTTTTAAGAAAAATAGGAAAAATACTCTTGAATCTATGGCAGCAGCACTCGGCAGGGTCAGACTGAGCCATACAATTGTCTCGGCACCAAAGAAAAAGTGCCCCACAGTTGCAAATGGCTATTCATTGCTTTTGTGATACTGTTTGGATAGTAACCAAGGGGGAGATTTTTGAAAAAAGTGTGATGCAAATTGTGCATTTTAAAGAATATTTAATCAGCAACACTGGCCAAAACTACTAGGCGCAGAGTTAATTAACTCATCAAACTGGCCCAAATTGGCCAAAAGTGTGGTCTACTTTGACAAAAAAAACTGGCACACACCAGCGTTTTATATTTTTGGTTCAGCCATGGGCCTATTGCCCTATAGACCTGTTCGAGCATGGCAGTGGGGATCATAAACAGTGTGTGTGAACAGAGAGGCATTCCTGAGCCTGCACAAGTGTAAATCACAGCTTTTATCACATCTGTTGTTCAAGCTACTATAGGTGACAGGTCTGTGTTGTGATTAACTTTGCATTCATCTGGTGCAAGTGACTAGAATCTTGAGATGGAATGCAGGGCTTAGAATGTTTATCTATGAGTGAGTTCCAGGTTTGTTAGTTGCAAGGATGTAAGCCCTGAGAGAGGATGCCGGTGGGTGTCCTATGTCCCCTTTTACTTACCTGACTCTAAGAACTGTATTTGGTGTACCTGAACTTAAGTAAATAAGTTAACAGTTCACTGGAGTGTCAGAGTCATTTGTGGCCAAACCCTGAACTCAACACTGGCGACGAGGATGGGATCTGGCTGTGCTGGGGGGACAGCACCAAAGGGAGACACCCACCGCCCCCCCCCCTCTGAGAAGTGATCCTCTCTCAGGTAAGAGCGCTGGATGGCTGTGAGGCACTGCAAGTGCAGTGAGGGCAATTGAGGCCCAGACAGAGGTGCTACAGAGGCAAAGGGGGCAAGAAAGGCCCAGACAGAGGCGCTACGAAGGCACTGGAATAACAGAGCAGCTATGGATGTAAAGGTGCTGCATGAGGCAGTGGAGAGGTTCTGCCAGGGCAGTGAGGCGCTACAATGGGCAATGAGATGTTGCAGAGGCAGTGAGGCGCTGTATGAAGAGGTGCTGCGAGGGCAGTTAGGCGCTGCAACAGGCAGTGAAGAGGCGCTGCAGAGACAGTGAAGCGCTGCTAGGGGCAGTGAGATGCTACAGAGGCAGTGAGGCGCTGCATGAAGAAGTGCTGCAAGGGCAGTGAGGTGCTGCAACAGGCAGTGAAGACGCGCTGCAGGGGCAGTGAGGTGCTGCGTTAGGCAGTGAAGAGGTGCTGCTTGAGGCAGTGAAGAGGTGCTGCATGAGGCAGTGAAGAGATTCTGCAAGGGCAGTGAGGCACTGCAAGATGCAGTTAAGAGGTGCTGCAAGAGGCAGTCAAGAGGCGCTGCAAGAGGCAGTGAGTGGTCGCTGCAGAGGCTGTGAAGTGCTGCATGGTGCAGTGAAGAGGTGAGGCGCTGCGAGGGCAGTGAAGTGCTGCACGGGGCAGTGAAGAGGCACTGCATAGGGAGTGAAGAGGCACTTCAGTGACAAGGGTGTGCTGCAAAGGGCAGTGGGGACAAGAAGTTCTAGTGTTGAAAGGTACAACGGTCTGCTGTAAAGTGCAGTGGGCTCTGTGAGACTTATGGTTATTAGAAGGAGCTGTGAAGTTCATTGGAGCAGCAAAGTTCATTCATTCATTGGCATGGTGAAGTTCAAGGTGGCAGTCTCTCATAAAGCATTTAAGAGAATTGAGACTGTACAAACATTCAGAAGAGTTGGAAGTTGTTAATGGATCTAGGAGGGGCCTGGGGCCCATGGACTGTGCAAACATCTGTTGCGCCAAGGCTACAAGCTATTGGTCATAGTGAAGGCAGCTGAGATCACTGACAAAGCTATCCGATGTCAGCGCTTACCTTTGACTGGAACCGAAGGTTGCTGCGGTTGGCTTGAGTGGAGTCCTGGAGTTCGGCATGAGTGCTGCAGCGGGAGGCCTGACTCAGTTATGAAGTTTGATGGGGATGGGAGCTCTGTGTTCCTCCGTTACTCTCTATGCAATGGTGAAGTAGGAGAGAATGCAGAGGTGCAGGCGATTAGAGTTGAGATACTAGAGCTGATATATATTAGTTTATTAGAGTGATGTTGTAGGTACATGTCTCTCTCTTTAATTGAGTTATGTAGTTTAACATATTTCTCTCCACAGGCGGACTACTGTCCATTACATGTGTTGCATGTGTAAAAATGTGCAATGGTTGAGGTGAACCGTTGAGCGGACTACTGTCCATTACATGTGTTGCATGTGTAAAAAGGTGCAATGGTTGAGGTGAACCGTTGAGCGGACTACTGTCCATTACATGTGCTGCATGTGTGAAAAGGTGCAATAGTTGTGGTGAACCATTGAGCGGACTACTGTCCATTACATGTGTTGCATGTGTAAAAAGGTGCAATGGTTGAGGTGAACCGTTGAGCGGACTACTGTCCATTACATGTGTTGCATGTGTAAAAAGGTGCAATGGTTGTGGTGAACCATTGAGCGGACTACTGTCCATTACATGTGTTGCATGTGTAAAAAGGTGCAATGGTTGAGGTGAACCGTTGAGCGGACTACTGTCCATTACATGTGTTGCATGTGTGAAACGGTGCAATGGTTGTGGTGAACCATTGAGCGGACTACTGTCCATTACATGTGTTGCATGTGTAAAAAGGTGCAATGGTTGTGGTGAACCATTGAGCGCACTACTGTCCATTACACTGTCTGTATAAAAAGGGAAATGTTGTTCCTAGACGTTGGTGCCATTGTTTTGGCATATGTTGGTAGACATGTATGCGGTGATGTGTGAGTGAAATAAGATATTAAGGTTTTGAATGTTTATTAAATCTTCATTAGAGTTATTGAGTTGATAACAGTGTTCATCATTAGCTGTTCTATGTAGGCATATTAATATGTTCTCTCCACAGGTGGACTTTTAATTTTAATCCACAGATGGACATTGATGTTAATGTTAATAGATTTTGAAGTGGTGACAGGGTCTAAACCTTTTGGAGTTGGTTGTGGTTATATATGAAATGCTTTGAATAATCTTTTGTTTTTCAGGTGGGACTTTACTGGACAAATCTTTTGATGAAATATTGATCTTCCCACCGATACTTTACTGTTCTTGTTGTTGTCCCTATAGGGGAAAGATGTGTTGTGATTAACTTTGCATTCATCTGGTGCAAGTGACTAGAATCTTGAGATGGAATGCAGGGCTTAGAATGTTTATCTATGAGTGAGTTCCAGGTTTGTTAGTTGCAAGGATGTAAGCCCTGAGAGAGGATGCCGGTGGGTGTCCTATGTCCCCTTTTACTTACCTGACTCTAAGAACTGTATTTGGTGTACCTGAACTTAAGTAAATAAGTTAACAGTTCACTGGAGTGTCAGAGTCATTTGTGGCCAAACCCTGAACTCAACAGTCTGCTAAAACCATCTCTGCTCACATGAACCCAGAGGGACAAACGCAGGTGGCAACATTGGTCTTGGATCCTACAGATAATAATCTTTTACTGAATGTATGTCTGAGCCTGAGTGAGGCATCAAAAGAGCCAGGTCTGTCTTCTTCTCAAACTATTACTTATGGTAATAAGATGACGTCGACAGCAGCTATTAATTCAGCGAAGCCAGCTGATCATGCATGAATAGCTGCTAGTGTGTATGCCTTATCCCCTGGTAATAATGCCTCCATTTCATCAGATTCTTCAGAAGAGGCAGATATGCAAGATCCTGAATTGCTTATTATATTGAAAGCACTCTTTTTACTGTGTAACAACCTGTTAATGGAACAGCAGATAATTAACAGTGGACTTATTAGCCTTGTTGATGTGGTCCTTTCTAAAAAAATAAACCCATGGATCAACAGGAAGTTGTATATGTGGAACAGCTTCCAATGGGTCATTCACTGAAGCTCCTTCCTCCATAATTACTATACCTGATTCATCTGGAGCTAGAAGTGAGGAGATATAACCTTTAGCGTCGCCTAAAAATGGAAATGATTGACCCCGTAATGCTCAACAAAAGGCAGTGGTTAAAAAGAATACTATGAAGAAACAATTGCAGCAAAAAAGAAAGGCCGCTCTCAAGGTCAAATGTAAGAGAGAGGTTACTGAGGTTGTTCATAATGGCCCTTCCATCTCTTCTCAGTCATTGGCTTTTACCTTCCCTAAAGAATATGAATGTCTCAAAAGACAGAGTCGTTTTGAATTGGTCCCTACCTTACATCCAACGAATGATGCTAGGGCTGTATAGCCAAATTGCTAAATCCCTTTTTGGATATTTTGGCTAAAAAAACAAAAAAAAACAGCTCCTCTGTCAATGACAGGCATACATACTGATATTAATCCATTGTCAATGAAGCACGATTATTTGGGGTTAAGCTCAGAGTGTGGTGATGCGAGATCAGGCGCAATACCTGAGTATGCTTCTTTTCCGGCTTGTGCTTCTAATTATAAACTTGCTCAAAAAACAAATGATACACATGTTGTGTTGCAGCCTCATGACTATACATCGAAAATGATAAACATTGTTGACACTTCTGCCACCGCATGTATGCCCTTTTTAAATCACTCTAATGTCCTAAAACCTTAATATCTCTGGACACAATTACAATGTTATTAAAATTAATTATATTGCATTGGTGGACATTCTGCACATTGTGTCTTGAGCAAACTGGGCATATGTACACTTCGTCTCTCCTGTTATTACTGAGTTGTTTATGACTTATTCACAAGCTTTTTTGGAATTAGGACACATCTTTCCAAGATGCCCAGGGATATCTATTGCAAGTAACTCGCAACATGATGTCTGTGATGAGGGAAACATTTCAAATTTCTCCTTCTCTGATATTGAAGTTCTTGCTAGCACAATATCTATGGTCTTGAATAATAATGCAGTTACTCCGATACGGTATAGAGAAGAAGATTGAGAGAATGATTTATCTTGACCTAATACTGATTCCTCAAAAGAGATATTTATAATTTCATGGAATTCTAGAGGATTTAATTATTTTGTAACTAATCCTTTAGGACAGTCTTTTTTAATTATGTCTGATGTTTTATCTCTCCAGGAAACATGGTTGATGCATGCATGTTTGCCTGATGCTTATCAGATCATCCAAAGGTATGTCAGTTGAATAAGACAGGCAGACCATATGGTAGTCTGATGATTGGTGCAAAGAATAATTTAGTACTAACATAATTTAAGACAATCTACCAGCATCTATACATTTTAGCTGCTATTATAAACTCTGATTTTGGGTCTTCACAACAGCAGATTTTAATTGTAAACGTATATAATCCTCCTGCAAATGATATGACCCACCACATAGTAGAATATATCGAAAGTATTTCAACTGAATGGTTTCTTTTTAGGTCTTTACATGATAATGAGAGACCGAAATTGCCAACTGTTTTCAACACTACTTTAGAATAAGACTCGCCTGCATAACTGCTTATTGTCTTATAACTCAAATGGGATTCTGGCTATTGAACATGAATATGATTACATGTTTGCCATATATGACTTATGAACTGGATTTATACCTAATCATTGTCTGGTACAATTGAACAGAATGATAGACTATTTATTGATTCCTGATAGTTTTTTTTTTAATTAGTGGAAGAGTTTCAGTTGACAAATACTAAAATGAGTGACCATGTAGTGACTAAATTAGTGCTCCAATTGTAGTGTAAGAGGGAACACCCGTCTCTTGTGGGTAACTATAGTATTAACAAAGCAAGCAATAGAATTAACTGGTTAGAACATAATGTTAGTGTTTTAATTGAGATTATTTTTATGAGTTTATTGGAGGGTGATTTTGTTACAATTTTTGATTTTGAGGAATATTGCAGAACCACTGAAATCTCTCTAAAATATGTTGGCGCTAGTAAAACAAAATACTTTCTTAACTACTCAGGAAACAGAAAAATGTGTGACAATCTGATTGCTGAGAGGAAGAAAATATTTAAAAATGAAATGAAAGTTGCATTGAAAATGATTGCAGACCCTGTGAAAAAAAAGAAAGTTACTGCAAAGCTCCAGACAAGATAGAATAATTGCATTAGAGTGAATAAGGGAGCAACAGCAACTGTACAATGGCAGTTCCTGTTGAACATCCTCCGCGATACTGATTCATGCAGATTTTGGAACATGTATAAATCTTTTATGAGAAGTAGTGTTGATAAGAAGGAATTGAATCCGCCTGCTGAAGAGGATTGGATTAGACATTTCCTTAAGATCTATTATATACCCACGGTTATGGAAGACTATGATAGTAACTATAACACAATATGTAATAACGAGTTGTTATCCTTTATCATAAAAGATAATGAGTGAATCATACTTAAAATGAAGCCATCTAGCGTTGGCATAGCAAACATGACTATCAGGAGGGAACCCAAGAGATGGGCTAAGATTTTACATAATCTATTTCTGTTGATCATGAATACCGGGAGGATAAATGATAGTTGCAAGCAATCAATATTGATCCCAATATATAAAGAGGGACTTAGGGCTAGCCCCACCAATGATCAATTGCTAGCAATGAAAGATTATTGCTTGAAAATATATCACAACTACTACTAAAAAAATTGAATGACTGGATCATGAAACAAAATCTTTTCAAGAACCAAAATGATGGGAGTTGGATTCCTTTCAAATTTATGGATACTATTTTATCTTATGCTCTCCACATTGATGTACATATGTTATATTGATTCTGCTGACACATTCAATATGGTTAACCCACATATCTTATGAAAAAACTAGATTGTTGGGGCCTACACATTTTGATTCTTCACCTTATTAAAGCTTTATATATGGATACCTCAGTACAACTGAGAATGAATCAAGAGGGAATTCTTAGTAGTAAAAACCAGACTAATCATGGACTAAAACAGGGCTGCCCATTAGCACCGATCCTCTACAATCTATATGTAGCTGATTTAGATGATGAGCTAAAAAAGTTTCATTTTCCTCCTTGTGTAGGCCAAGAGCATTGTTGGACTATGTTGATGATATCATTATCTTAGACCGCACACCAATTGGACTGCAGCGTAGACTAAATGCACTCCAAAATTATTCAGGGAAGACTTGGCTTGTCATTAACCATAAGAAAACAAAAGTTATGGTTATACAAGCTAATAAAAAAAATAAAGGCTAATGCATTTGTTTGTAATGACGGTATTGAAGTCATTAGCTCTTATACGTATTTGGCCATTACAGTTTCCGATTCCATGAATAAAGGAAGTCTGGCTAAATCTATTAAGAGGAAGTGCAGAAGAAGTTTAATGCGATCCGAAGCCTTGTTAGCCATAAAGGAGGCCACTCGGGTGAAGGCCTACTGAAGATCTACAAGGCCACTATTGTGCATAGCATACTTTATGGCCTTGAGGTTTTTACCAACCAATAAACTATTTGGCTTTAGGTTCC
Organism: Ambystoma mexicanum; assembly: GCF_040938575.1. NCBI lineage: Eukaryota > Metazoa > Chordata > Amphibia > Caudata > Ambystomatidae > Ambystoma > Ambystoma mexicanum. The sequence goes on from NC_090927.1 coordinate 943,329,256, forward strand.
TGAGGAAAACATTTGACGTTTGGCATTAGGCTTGCTAAGTTCTACCTCGGTTGGAGCAATACAAAGTAAGCTGGGCCTGACCTCCTTATATACTCAAACAATAATTGATGTTGGTATCTGCTTTTTAAAGATTTTGAAGGAGAAGGGCAATCAAGTTTCCATGTATTATAACTTTTCTACTTGGCTAGAATCGCACTACTGCTCTGGAGTTCTAAAGGAATGGTCACAGGAGATAAAGGTCTTCTTTAGAGATATAGAATATTCCAGCAAGCTCCCAATTAATATTGGCTAAGCTATAGGGGAGATAAAAGACAAAGCTGTTATTTGGGATAGAGAATATACCATGTCAAAACTAGCCCTGATATCTTGATATTTTTGGTAAATTTGTCAAAGTTCCCCTGTAAATGGCTCTGTTAATTATTTTGGGAAACTTAATAATTACAAGGTGAGAAAATGTATTATGCAATTACGCCTTGACTCGCTCCCTACCTTTTCAAGAACAGGGGCATGGACTAACATACCTTACCAAGAACGTCTTTGTGAGTTGTGCAATATTAAGGTGGAAACCATAAGGATGTACCAAACTGGCCGAACTATTCATACGGGGTTATCAAAATGTTTGCTATGATATGGTTACGTTTCAAACAGATCAAGGACGGGTATTTTTATATTCTGGTAATAATATTTCTATGAAATATTACTATTATTATATTTCGTTAGCGATTGTTACATTATTGAAATTGTATATATTGGTACTCTGTTATATCTGCTTATGAAATGTTTTTATATATTTGTATTCCTGATGAGTGATACTGAAATCTGAGGATTGTACTGTTTCTTTTATAGTGTGAGAAGGTTCTAATTAACCAAAGACACTATAATAAAAATAATTTAAAAAAGCAGGGGAAGTGCATTATCAGGGCAATAAAGTATATTTGAACTATTGTATGTTGCAACAAAGTCCACATTGAAACTGTGAGGCCTTATTGCTTAACCCAACCCACCTCCTACCTGATGCCAAATACCCTGTCCCTTCTGCTCTGAAACCTTTGCATGCACAACATTTCCTAATGCCTAATTGCACATATCTGCTGCCCCCTTGAATTACACTTGGACCTCTCTTTCCTGGTAGAGGAAGGCATGTCGGTCTAGTGTTCTGTGAATGCCATGAAGTCAATGTTCTGACCATTAGGCAGCCTCTCTATGGTGAAGTGGACATGAACTACTGCAGTAGCCACATAACTGTAGCCATAAAACCATGGTATGCATCTGGTGCTGCTTCCTGAGATAAAATAATTTCATCTAGGAACGTCAAAGTTCGGATCGGGTTTCCTATTTTGTTCCAGAGTCAGGGTTTTCCAAAAAAAGAGCAAGCAAAGAAATATATTGCTAGCTAAGGTAGAATCGAGCAGACTCTCTCATGGCAATTGTGATACTATTCTCCAGAACACAAAGACTTCCACAACTCCGGCCTTATGCAACAAGAGATCATTGCCCTGTGACACTGGTGTATCTGGGTATGAGATGTGTGTTCCGCTCCAAGGCACTAACATAGCATCAGTACTTTAAGGGGTAGCTGTGGAAACATGTGAAAGTATGCCACTTTTCTAATGGTATGTGGTGGCATTTACCTTAGATCTTTCAAATTCTTTTGATATCTGTACATGGTGCACCACATTTTTGACAATATAGATTTGGTAGCCAAGTTAGTTGATGCCTTCTCAGAATACCACCACTTTTTGGCAGAGTGTGCAAATGGCCAGATTCAGTTTCTGTTTATTATGTGAAGTGCTGCCACACATTTGACTTACATTGTAGGCTTAAACACAGGCTGTTCTCATGTGGGCTTGATGGTGTTGGTGTTTTTGGTGCTGGTGGTATTGTATATGCCACGTAATGATGTCACATGCTTTCTGATCTGTGCGAAGAAGGCTGTTTGTTGGAGAGACTGTACACAGGTGGGTTGAGAGCATCCATTAAAACAACCATGCCTGCAAAAGTTCAAAACCCTCTGCATTGTCCACAAGGCCTTCTGGGGCCTTGGTCCTAAATACCTTCAACTCTCTCTTCCCAAATATCTTCCTTCCCGAGCCCTTCGCTCATCCGCCTCCAACTCCCTCAGGGTCAGCCGCTTCTCGAAGCAACGAGCTGGGGGTAGATCTCTCTCCGCGGCAGGGGCCTCCCTCTGGAACAGCCTTCCTGCCTCCCTGAAACTTGAGGAGAACCATCTCCGGTTCCGGAAGCACCTCAAAACCTTCCTCTTTGCTTCTGCTTTCTCTCCCCCTCTCCCCTGCTGAACAGCTAATATTCTTCACTGAAGATATTCGGTCCTGGGCCCAGCCACTCTCCACTTGCACTGATGCCCTGGAACCCCTCTGCACTGCGGGACTGTCTCTGTATCCCTACAGCCCCCCCCCCTTTTCCAGCACTTGTTCTGCACTTACCTTGCACTTGCCACCAGCTGGCCCTATTTATTTATTACTTTACGCCACTTACCTTGTACTGCACTTCCCCCCCTCCCCTTGCACTTTTCCCCCTCCCCCACCCCTGCACTTGCGCGATCTGAATGACACCTGGCCTAGTAGGATCGTTGTCTGTCTCCCCTTGTTCCTCCCCTCCCTGCCTCGTCGCGCCTTGAAACACCTGTGTATAGGCGCGTTACAAATGGCATATCATATCATAAACGTGGTGTCATTATCTCCCGCTCCTCTGTATTGCTGCTTTCCAGCAGTTTTGCACATTCCTGTCTGGACTCTGATGGATCCTAATCTTTGTCTTATGTCAAACATATCAGTGGATAAGGGCAGTAGAGACAGAAACCTAGGATTTCAAACACATCTTTCTGTTCAAATATTCTGTATGCTGTTCTACCCTGAAGGTCAGTAGATAAGATCGTCACAGCTCCCACTTCTATCCCTGAAATAGTAACATAACTGAATGTGCAACTTTCTCTCATGGTCTCTGTACATGTTTAGTGTCGTGAAGCTATACATATGCATGTACTAATGAACAAAAGAACAATGTTTTACAGGAGGTGTGTAATGTGAGTTTGATGTTAACCACAATTGTTGATGGATGCGCTAATCTTGATCTTCCCAGTGTACACAGCAAGTGCTACTGTGAGAGGAAACAGCCAACAAGCAGTCCATCTTTCCCTCCTGCATCTGGATCATTTGGGTGTGGACATGTTGTTGTACATGTAGTGTGCACTTGCTGACCATTGTGTCACCTGCCACCCAGAATCTCCACTGCTGCCTTCCAGCAAAATGAGGAAAGTGTCTCTCCCTCACATACTGCCCTTGTGGATTCCTGGGTCCTTCCCTGTCCCCCTTCCAAGTGTCAAACAATGGCGTGTGTCTACTCTACTCACATCAAGAGATATGGGCAATGACTGTTGTATCACTCAAATACCCAAATATCTGATGCTCTTTCCAGAGATAATATGCTTCTGTGTCCTTCCCATAAGCTTACCAAGTTTCTCCTATCTTGTTCCCAGTTGACACATTATGAAATAAGTGCAAGCAGACATCCTCTGCTAAAAGATCTTTTCCAGGTGCTGTCCTATATTTCTGAAATCTGCAACTGGCTGGTTTATATAAAATACTGGAGTATCTAAAGTTTAGGTAGATGCTGAAAGCATGGCTGTTTTGACATCTAAAATGAAATGAGCTGGGATTGAGTATTGATTTTCAATTTCCTATTGCTTCTAAAATGTGTATGAGTTTGTTTTCAACACTAGTTTGATGTTTTGCACTTACGTAACTACTGTGAAACACTCAGATGCACTTGTGCCTTGTTTGTGCCATATAACAAAGTAAATAAATAAATACAATAAATGTGACACTTCTTCATTCAATCAGCTTGATGGATGGACAGTGACTGTGGTATGTATTTAGTTATGTGTCAAAGCATCAAAGCATAGCAAACACACACACACAGAAATTATACAATTATATGTGCACATAGCAGCACCCTCAATTTGCAGACTGACTACCGACTGTTTATATATAACTACTGTGATGCGCTCAGATGCACTCGTGTCTTGTTCGTACCATATAAAAAAGTTAATTAATAAACAAAATACCATCTGTTATTCAATCAGTTTACAAGATGGACTGTAACAATTTCATGTATGTATTTATGTATTTATTTGAGTTCATGGTTTAAAAACAAACCTTACTTAAAATGTACTGCAAAACACTCATACACCAATACTTACACTTTAGACAAACTTAATTTTCAACAGCTCAGCACCACACTCCCCAGTGTTCCATAACACAACTTTTCTCCACCACGCTCTCTGTAAAAAACAGGGAAGGGCAAATAGTACTGCAGCCTTCACTGAAGTGAAAGTGAACAAACACAGTAGTGTTGCTGGCCATGATCTTGTCCCGCTATCACATAGTATTTTTTATACAAAATGTGCCCGGAAGTCATTAAACAACAGACATTGTAGGATGAACTGAGAGTTTCCAAACCACAACACATACATGTATTTTTGTTCCACGTCTGAATGGCTGCCCCAACAGGCAGTAGGTTCAATCCAGCTTTCATCAGGAAAATGCTGTGCAAATGCACAGTAACCAGTCCCAGAAAATCTGCAAGTTTGTTTCGAGGCGCTAACAGTAAATAAGTCCTGACCTGAGCATTCAACATCATTTTGGGGGTCATTACAACATTTTCTGTGTCCAGGTTTGCCAGTGGGGGTCACTGATTTTCCTCCAGCCAAGAGTGTCATTGTATGGTATGAAATACATATATGGATACACAATTTACATATTAAAAAACATATGACAAGAATGGAGACATTGTACTACAGAAATTAATACCTACCCCTTTTACTTCAAGGCAGAGAAAGATGTGGATGGCATAATGCTCAACAATTATCTTACATAGAATGGATCTATTGGACTAGATATTGATCTATACACAGGTAATGTCATCCTTTATACCATGTTGCACTGAGTTGAGTTGAAAATTGATATTTGTTCTAGTCTTATCACATTTTCTATCATGTAATCTCTGAGGTAAAATACTACTAAAATGAACAAACATATGTCATCTCCCATTGATGTAATGATTTACCATTGCTGAGATAAGGATTATGTTGTGAATATATATTCAGAGTTGAATAATTCTAGTTGTGAATACTCTCATAGTTTTACCAAAGTATTTTAAGTTACATAGGGTTCTGATGATATAAATCACTCATTGTGAGTTACAAATACCGGATCTGAGACATGGCTGTGTTAGACCCAGATCAATTTTGGTGCTCACTTTGTGAATCTGCATACTGAGCATTGACCACACAGAGGATGCCCACTTATTTGTGGTAAATCCAAAACTCTGCTTGATTTGGCTAGTGGGAAGGATTCAGGTGTGCTGGATGAGTGTTTACCAGTTGGTCTCTCAGATTAAAGGAAAAATAGGTTTGAGGAGATTGCATGGTCCTTTCGCTAAGATGTTCCAATGTTCAAAAAACAATCGCTTTAATTTATAGGAATATTGAGCATAATATCTGAGACAGACCAACTGGCCAGATTTGGTGGCTCTTGTGGTGTGTTCTAAAATTGCACCTCTGTTGTTATGTGAGGCACTTTTCATTGATTTCTTAATCGACTTGTGCAGATACCCTATTGTAAAAAGACAATTTTGATAGTACATCTGAATCCTTTTCAAAATCACAGCATTGAGTACTTTTTCTTTGCAGATGCAGAAATTGGCCAAAATCTAAATTCTACCAAAGGCTGCGTAAATAGAAATTGTTGAATCATAAGAATGAATTGCTCATCGTTGGTTTGGTAAAAGGGTGTACTTTCAATTTCTCAACAGCAGAATACATAGAGATGTCTAGAAATTCACCTTGTCTGGAATCTAAGGCTGGTAAATCTAAGTTGGGGGGTTGACAAATTAAGCCAAACTATTAATGGCAATTGTGAGGACTGCCGACCCTCGCAAATCCAAAGAATATCATCAACATTTATTTGTCATAATACTATTTGCTGAAAAAAGATGTTTTCAACCTTGTATGGTGTCTTCTTTCAGAATATTCAACATATACGTGTTTGATTTTGAAAGCAAATGTGGATCCCATGGCAGTCCCCTCAATATAATGGAATAACTGGTCTTTAAAATGAAAGACATTCCGAGTATGGCGGTAAGGGATAGCGGCCACCGGTAACGAGACCGGTGGCGGTATTCCCTTACCGCCATAATCCGAGTTCCCTCTGCGCCCTCGCCCTTGACGCCTGCTTTGAGCAGGTGTTAAAGTCGAGGGCGCAAAGGGGCCTCCAAGCCAATAACGGTGACCGTAATGAACGGTCACCATTATTTGCATCTTCCCCATTCCCATTGAGCCCTATGGGGGCTCATTTGGGAATGGGGAAGAGCCTTGGTGAATGAGGAATTACCGCCCCGCCAACCTTGGAATGGGGCGGTGATTCCGCCATCCACCAAGGCGCTGCCGGTCCGGGTACGGCGTCAACCAAGGCGTTAATAGCGCCATTGGTTAGCGCTGCACTCGGAATGAGGCCCATTTTCTGTCTGAGTTAACTCTGTTCACCATGTGAGAAAGCTGTGCACATCAATGCACATCAATGGATACATCTGCATGATATTGTTCAAGATGGTTTCTAACAGTATCTATTAAAGTCTTCTGTGGCAAATTTCAGAGGTTTTTCAGTTTTACTTGTAACCATAATGTCCCTTTAACAACGTGTTTTCACTGAATTTCATAGGTTTTTATTATTGCAACTTAACCGTAATGTCCTTTTAACAAAGTTTTTCAGTGAACTTCATAGATTTTTATTAGTGCATCTTAACCATAATCTCCCTTTAACACAGTTCTTTCAGTGAATTTCATCGTTTTGTATGAGTGAACATGTTTCGTGATGTTACATAACTGTATATAAGTTATTAATAATTCCTCTTTTAACATTTATTTTCATTTATTCATTTTAATTGTTGATAGGCTCCATACCCGGAGGTGTCACAGCGCTAGTGGTGGTTACATTACAGTAAGTGCATTGTAACAGTAGGGTTGAAGTGTGGTCACATTCAGGAGAGTATTCGTTACAGCGTAGTGACAAACAAGGTTATATAAAGTCACAAAACAGGGCAGTTATAGACATTGTGGCAGTGAGGAGACAGATGTGGAGACATGCAGATGAGTTGTCATTATAAGTAGTGCATAGAAATAGTAGTTAAGCATATTTGTTCAATAGTGCAGTTGTAACTTTTTTTCTGGAAGATCAGCTAGGAGGGTTTAACTTGAGTACTGGGTGGGAGATGATTGCAGAATGTGGGGGCGATGATGGTGAAGGTGGTTCCTCCAGCTCTATTTATGGTATATCTCGTGGTGGTTAGAGAGGTGGAAAAGATGGATGAGAGGAGGCAAGGGTTGTGTTTATTTGCAACATGATGGGCGAGGTAATGGGGGCAGTATTACGGAGACAGTGATGGGTGATAGCTTTGATTGGTAACCAGTGTGCTTTGCGTCTTACTAGCGAGATATGATCGGAGCGTTTCAGACCCCAGTCTGCCATCAGGGTGTTATTTTGAATTACCTGCAGTTTATTTATGTTTTAGTGGAGGTACCTGCAAGGATAGCATTGCAATAATCTAATTTGCTGCCAATGATTGCCCTGGCCAATGTGAAGCAGTTGTTGGGGGGGGGATTTCCTGGAGAGGTTTATAAGTTTGGTGGAGTATACTGCAGATGAGGCGACAGCCTTGACATGTTTGTGTATGTTTAGTGCAGAGTCAAGATAGACTCCCAACATTTTGACGTGCGTCAAAATGGGGTGATGTTTCCCGACAATGCAGAAGGAACCAAATGCAAGGTCAAGGTGTTTGAGTCAGTGCGGGGACCCTATAATGAGTAGCTCTGTTCTGTCATCATTTAGGCAAAGATTGTGTTTAGCCATCCAAGCCTTAATGATGCTGTAGATCTGGTTTATATTTGAAGAATCCAATTCATGGTTGCCGGTGAGTTTCAGGAGGACCTGCGTATCATTGTCAAAATGTGTTTACAGGATGTTTAGACTGTCTAGGTGGTCAAAGGCGTTTGGAGTACATATTGCACTGTGTATGCGAGAGGGGACAAGGAGACAACAATGGGGTTGGCTGCTTCACCCCCAGTGAAAACTCTGGAGGATGTATTGCTCAAGAATGATTTGATCCAGATAGCCACTTCGGTGGAAAGGTTGAAGATGGTGATGAGATGGTAACATAAGATATTCTGATCGACAAGGTCAAAAGCTGCACAAATGTCCAGTAGGAGGAGGATGGCAAGGTCCCCTGAGTCACAAATTTGATCAAGCTGAATCTTGAGGTTGAGGCAGGTTGATTCAGTAATGTAAATGGGCCCAAGTCGGATTTGCAAGAGTCAAGTAGATTAAGGGCTTCTAGGTGGGTTTGTAGTTGGGTGTAGGCAGTACAGTCAAGTATTTTCAGGAGGATTAGAACTGTCATGATAGGATGATAGTTGTTGGGCAGCGTAGGCTCAGGAGATGTTTTTTTTCTGGATAGGCATGCCCCACACTTCTTGGTTAGAGTTAGGCACTGAGTGGGCTTCGAAGGATGCATTGATAAATTTGGCAATGGTGGAGCGAGGGGGACATCACACATTTGATGATATGGGTAGGGCAGATATCGCCTGAATGATTGGATGCTTTGAGCCGGGGTGATAGCGGAGAAGAGGAATGGAGGGGCCTTCTGGGTGAGGATGGCTTTGAGGAGAGGGGTTTCCCATTGATGGTGGGGAGTAGAGCTTTCTTGAGAATTGTTTTGTCTCTGAGGTTGTGGGTTTTATTGGTCAGTGCCGATTGTACTGAAGAGCACCAGGCTTTGTCTTTCAGGAAGCTGGTCGATGGGGGGTCCAAGTTCCTTGAGGATTTTGAAGAGCTCTCTGGTGTTAGAGGAGACTTCATTTATCCTGGTATTGTATATGCTAGCATTGGTGGTGATGAATGCTGTTTTGTAGGATTTAGCAGTGACACTAAATGCCTCTTTGTTGGACAGGGAAGGATTTTTCTCCAGAGATGTTCCTGGACATGCTTGAGTTTGCAGAGGGAGATTAGTTAATCAGTGAACCAATTGTGATGAACACTTTTTTGTGTTGTGGTTTTTAGGTGGGTGTGCACTGAGGAGAGCGGGATTGTATGTGTTAAGAATGGTTTTGGGGTCAGCATTGTTGGGTTGCACATCCAGTGAGGCAAGAATAATGGGTTCTAATGGTTCATTAGTCAATTTATGGGTGTGTCTTGCATTGATGGGCTGGTGGGCATCAAAACTTTGGGTGGGAGTGGACGCAAGGGTCATGGTAAAGTATATCATTGAATGATCAGTCCAGGGAGCTGGGTCGATTGAGGTGACCTTGATGGGTAATTTTGGGATTTAAGGTCCAGTCAAGGATCTGGCCTTTAGAGTGAGTGATGGTAGAGACAGATTGAGTGTAGTTCATCTCATAAAGGGATGTGGTCAGGCCCGTGGACTACTAGTCCTTGGGGTCATTGAAACCTAGTTTGAAGTCACCCAGGAGCAAGAATTTGGTGATAGGTTTTAGGATGGTGGCAATGAGGAGGGGGATGAAAGCATCAGGGGTGCTGAGGTTGTTGGGATTCCAGTACAGAAGTAGGAGCTCTATGGTGATCTGTGTATTGGATTCAATTTTAGCTAGTCGGATTTAGAAATAATAGTGATTCCTCCGCCTGGGTTGGCATCTCTGTCTTTTCTAAGAATGGTGTACCCTGTCGGTCGGGGCAAGAGATGGAGAGGGGCCAGCTGCTCTGAGCAGCCAGGTTTCTGTGATGGCGCGGAGGTTCAATATGTTGTCTAGTATCAGGTCATATATGAAAGAACTATACACCTCCAATAACAAACATATTTTTTGCAACGCATATTGATGTGTTTCATTATCAGTAGTGCATGCTGGGGATGGAAGTCGTGGTTGAATTACCGAGGGTATGAGATTCGACCATGACTCCAGCCCCACCAAACCACACCCATTATCCACTGCCCCTTCCCTGCATTCTAATTCAGTGTCCACTATACCCTCATAATGTGACCTATGGCCAGTGCTCATAGCTTGCAGCCATAGCCAGCCTTCACAATCCATGGAGCATGGTCTTCAGCCATGCCGCATTCCCCAATAAGTAAATCAGAGTAGACATTTCTCCTTGTCGAGTGCCAAGCCCACTGCCCAGACACCAAAGTTATATCACTGTTTTGTGTGCTTACATCCTGACACTTTAGAAAAAATAAAACATAAGACAGTCCAGCACTTCAGGCTGCAGCCTCAGGCACAATATTTTTTCCCATTCAAACCCAGAGCTTCAGCAATGCTGCATGCCCAAATAAGCAAATCAGAATACACATTTGTCCTTACTCAGGGCCAGGCCCATTGCTCAGGCACCAAAGTTATATCACAATTTGTTGCACTAACATTTGGACACTTTGAAATAAATAAAACATAGGACATATTTGCAAAACTATGCTTTGAGGCCCTTTCTGATGCTCCTTGCGCATGTTTGCTACAATCCGTCCAGCACTTCCACTTCGGGCTGTTTTCCATTCAAACCTCTCCCTAATTTGATAAACTCTACCACATAGCCGGTTGCTGGTTGCCCTGCCCATATGAACCCAATTTCTGGTCCCTCGTGGTCATAGCCAGTAGCCACATTGTTGGGGTCATGGCCTTTAGACATGACCTGGACAATCTGGCCACTAGCCAAAGCCACAGGCTATATTCCTCAGTCACCAAAGGTATATAATAATTTTTTGTAACTACATTTTGACACTTTTCAAAAAATGAAACACAGACACATTTTTAAACCATGCTTTCTGGTCCTTGGCAATGCTCCTTGCAGAGTTTGCTGCAAATTCGTCCATGTTTTTTTCCAGAAAGTTTCAAAATGTACCTTAACAAAATAGTCATATAATTTAGCCCCCACATAGCAAAATCCATTCAAGGTTGGTTCTCTAATCATTCTGCAACCGTTTCCGCAGATGTGACAAACAGCAGAAAAGTTATAAGCCATCTAAAAATGTAGGGGCCCAGCTTGTAATTTTGCATCCCTTGACACAATCCCACCAAACTTTGCAAACACATTAAATTCTGGGTCTAACATGTTTTTGCAAACCTTTGTGCAGATTTGTCAAATGACACCAAATGTAACCCTTTCATATATTTTGGGACACCCCTACTATTTTTTCCCCCTCTTAGCAAAACAGTACCAAACGTTGCAGAACCATCCAGGGTCGTGTCTAAAATGATATTGCAAAATTCAATGCAGTTTAATTGCGAGGTGTCAAAGTTATAAGCCAGCCAAAAACTACTGTTCACCTAACCTATAATGTAGAAATATGCATGGATGTCCCCAAAAATCTGTGATGTTTGCCAACATAGGGGATGAAAAAACACCTGCGTTTTGGCTTTTTATGGCCATGTCCTATCCCATCCTCATCATCCTTCACCTCCCAAGAGATTTTTTCAATTGTTTGACAAGTGTAGTAGTTTGTTTTTTAATATGTTTTTACTGCAATGTTTGCTGACTACGGCACAGTCTGTGAATCCAACATGCTGTTCGTTTCAAAGGTTTTGACGCAGCTCTCATTTTTAATTGACCAATCAGTGGGCATATACGATGTCTGTGAATATCACACAGCTCTCTGATTGGTCCAGGGATGTTCACGGATAGCGAATCAGGTAGCGAGCCCACAGACTGGGCGCAGATATCACACATTTTCTTATGCCTACTTTTTGCCCTTTTAAAAAAAAACGACTGAACAGATTTACACCAACATTGCAACAAACACACTTTTGGTTGCAAGATATTTCACAAACGTAGCTAAAAGACCCCTGGGATGACATATCATATCATCTGACAAAACACTGTCACAAAAATTGTACAGCTTTGCTATAAAAATGCTCTCCCATAGAGAATGTTGGTCCTATGAAGCTGCACACCGTTTAACAGGTACAGCCTTATATGGACAATCTGGACACATTGTTTGGCTAAACCCTGGTCCAGCTTCATTCCCAAAAAGAGTACTAAAATCCTACCAAGAGATAGAAATAATAGCCACAAATGATCCCAAAAGCCAGGACATTTCAAAAAGCAATTTCATTGACACATACTGCTCAAACAGAAGTACTGCTTTGGAAAACATGTTTCTGTACTTCATAGTCCAAAACTATTCCAACAAAAACAATGCCACACCAGATGATGCAACTGGCACATACATATATATATAATTTTTACAAGGTAAATTTCCTAAAAAGTAGAAAAAGGATGGGATCCAAGAAGTAGATTTCAGTTTGTTCAATTCCCCAATTAAAGTCTCTTCTATATACATGTTTCCAAATGGCTGCTTCCTAATATAACGAAAAGGGTGGGTGGGTTTTAAAGGCCTTTCCGCTTCAGGTAATCAATCCGATACCTCAAATTCCCCACTTATTAACCAGCACCACAATTCCTCTTCATCATAGAGGTAAACATTTTTGAACAGGTGTCCTAGGTGAGTTAAGCGGGGAGCCGTTACCCCTGGGCAGTGCAACAGTAGGTGTTTAACAGTTTCCAACTCTTCCGGAAGTAGACAAAATATACATGAATTATCTTCACACTGCTTCCTTCTCGACAGAACTTCCTTCGTATGTAAAATGTTCAGCCGGATTCTCAGGAAACACTCTCTGCAGGTCTTATCCGGGCATTTTAGAAAGTAGGGTCTTGGTGAGTTTACTTTGGCCCAGATCAAAGGCAGATCTTGTGTCAACTTTGTAGCCGTGGCCTTTTCCAGGGTGTCAATCCTGTCTCTCTCCAGAATGCACTGTTTTACCTTTACTGGGTTATTGATAAGTTCCTCACTGGAGCTGCCCACCCAGTATAGCAGTGTTTGCACCCTTAGTGACCAATCTTGCACCATTTTGCAGGAATCTGCCGAAATGTCCTGATGTATTGCTTTCAGGATCAGTGGGGGTGAAGGTAGCAAGGTTTTGCGGTAAAGCATGGTTTCCTTACAGGCCACAATAGAACCCAATGATTGGAGTGAAAGCTACCTCCTTATCAGTGCAATCGGGAGAGACTGTGGGAGGTTAAGGACCTTTTTCCAATAGAGTCCCTCCACTCTTGCCCAAAAATTTGCTGGTAAATTGGGTAGCGCATCTGCACCGGAGGTCAGACTAGGAACAACCTTCGTTTTGTAGAAAGTCAGTATTGGTGATAATGTGAAGCACCCAAATTTGTTCGCCACTGCTCAGGACTGGGAGATTAAAAGATGGGCTTTGGTCATTAGGTTTTTCCTGCATTGGCACTTCCTTGTTGTTTTTGTTTAGAATGATGCAGAGATATTTGAAATTACTTACAATTTCTGTTTGTTTGTTATCCACGGACCAGACAAATTTCTCCACATTCCTAGGGTTCTTTCCAAATGTCATTATTTTTGTTTTTTTGAGGTTCATCAGGAGCTGATTTTCTTTGAGATAAGCATCAAGGTTATTTATCTGCCTCTATAGCCCTATAGGGGTAAGGCCGATGAGGATATTGTCGTCTGCATATAGCAGCCTTGATATTTTACTTGCACCCAATGCTGAAATCTATCCTCTAGTATTCCGCCATGTAGGCATTGTACACTGCAGCGGACAATGCGTAGCCTTGTTTGACTCCTCTCCCTGTCTCGATCCACGAAGAGAGATGACCCAAATTATTTAGGCATACACACATTGAGGTTTCTGAATAGAGGGCCTTTATTGGATCCAAGATCTCAGAGGGACAGGCATGGTGGTGTAGTTTGGCCCACAGTACAGATCTATCTACTCGGTCATAGGCCTGAACCAGGCTGATAAACGCCATGTATATGTTTGGCTGGCCCTCAAGGACGCTGGCTTTCAATGTACTAACTGCCAGAATATTTACTGTCGTCCCAACATTTTTCACAAAACCCCCCTGAAGTGGGTCAAACAGGGCTGATGTAAATAGCCAGGTCTGTAGATTGTCCAAGACCAAAGCCCCGAAAAGCTTCCCTATCATGTGCAACAACGCTATAGGGCGGTAGTTCGATGGATTGTCTTTTGAGCCCTTTTTAAAAATTGGCACCACGATCGCCTTCTTCCAAGAAGGTGGAATCTCAGATAGCTTGACGCAATTCGTAAATACCTCTTTGATAAAGGCAGCCCAGGATTCCACATTTTTCTTAAGATCAAAATTTGTGATGCCATCGCGGCCCGCCGCTCTAGAACCATTGAATGTTTTGATTTTCCATTTGATTGTTTCAAGATCTGTCGGGATCCACCAGGTATTCGATGTCACTGATTCGCTGTAAAGATCTTTAAAGTGACATTCCCATCTTTGGTCACCAATGGAATTTTGCAATGCTTGGTTCAAGACTTTTATGTCCCCATTTATTAGGGACCAAAAGTCCTGCGCGTTATTTCCACAAATAGTACGAAGCGTAGCCTCGGCATCTTCTTGGAGACGTGCAGATTTGGATTTGCAAGATTTATATTTGTTAACTGCAGAAGTAGCCTCTTCTTTTTTTAGTACAGAGTTGGAATTTGTGGCTGCCCGTTTTAATTTCCTCACCCATCTTCTTTGTTCTACCAGTTCTTCGTTAAATGTGTGCTGTGGAGGTCTTAATTGTGGCGCTTTCTTTCCTTTCCTGGGTCCAAACACTGAAAGCACTGCTGCGTAAACGGACAATGGTCTGGCCCCGGTGGATTCCATGCTTTTTCCCTCCATGTACAGCCGAGTCAGTTGGACAATTGCTGATTCTGGTAGCCTCAGTCTTGTGCCACTTTGGTTAACTTCCAAGTTAGGAATTGTATAACAAGCTTTGACCTTTGGTGAGGACCAGGTGAAGATCAAGATGTTTTGATCACTATGCTTAGTCCTGGTCACCTCAAATGATTCCTTTATTGTCAATAAGTTGCATGAGACTTGAATATAGTCGCTGGTAGCAGTTTGATTTTTTCTCTCCCATGTGAGATGAGTTACTCTTTGGAGCCAGCTCGCTGAAGGAGACTGTGTATTTCTATTGATTTTATTAGATTGTTCCATTGTCGAGCTCTCCCCAAAAGAGCGTGTAACCCTTGAGTTAGGTCGATATTCAAGTCTCCCTCTATGATGACATAGCTTGATTCACTCGATGTCAAGTAATCATCGATTATGGTCTCCATTTGAGTAATGAAGTGGTCATTGGACACCCATTTCGGGTTCCAATATGTGTTCACCAGCAGGATCTCGCCCTGGAAGTTGTTACCCATACAATTTGTGGTCGTAGCCCATGCAATAGTTATTGCCAGTGCAAACTCTGTGGATCTAAGTACCCTTACAGGTTAAGGCCACTTCCGGATTTGATGGCGATGATGAGGCCTGATCTAGGTCTTCCCTTATTTTCTTTCCGAGCTGAAGAATGTACCAGTTGATAGCCATCTAAGGTAGGTTTTCCTAGCAGTCACGTTTCTTGTAGGCATAATATGTCGAAACTTGAGAGGTCTACATCGGATTTGACAGTCAAGTGCTTAAAGCCCCTAGTGTTCCATGAACCAAGCTTTAAGCCAGCAGAAGGAAGTGCCGATCTAAGTTTGTCATCCTCAGAACATTCTGTAATTGATCCTTGTGATGGCTACTTTCTTCTTTGTTGGGACATGCCAGTTGCTAGCCTGTCACCTTTCTGGTCGTGGAAACTGTTTGTCTTTCTCGCTTCTGGTTCTTTCATGCAGGACCTATATTCATCCCACTGATGTGCCACTAATTGAAAGATTCCGCAAGTAGATGCAGTCCCAGTCCTTTTTTCCCTGGATTTTCTGGGAGAAACTTGCCGTGTACTGCTTTTGTGTTAGAATATGAACTCCTGCTTGCCAATGTTCACTGGAGCTCCCTCATCTTTGCGTGATTCCCGCCTCTCTCTTCTTAGGTAATCCGACCTCTGGCGTTCATGAGCCTGTCCCTTAGATGATACAATTGGCAAATAATCAGTCTCAACTTGTGAAGGAAGCCTAATAGAACTTACCAAACCCAGCCTTATTGGTCTTATAAAATTATCATTTAAATCTCTGCAACATAGAGAACTTAATTACATGGCCTACTGCAACTTTTTAAACCTTAGAGAAAATAATAAGAATTATTTGGTAACTATGACTCATTTGAAGCTGCATTCAAAGCAAATTAAAACAATATATCAATTGCCAAGTTCAAACAATACAAAGAAATGTTGGCCAATGAATACCAACAAGAGGAAGAAATTGAATCTCAACTAGATAAAGACACTTCTGAGGGTAGTCAACCTTCCCTTACAGGAAGCCAAGTACCACTTGGAGAACCACTCATTCTAAAGGAGGCAGATATAGCCATGAATGAGGAAGAAAATACCAGGTGTCAATCACAGCAATCTGAAAAACACTTGTCAATGCTCAAATCACAGCTAAATGATGATTTATCTGGATGTCACTGTAACTAACACGTGTAGCTGTAAACAATATAAACCTTTGCTACTATATGTAAGTGTGAAGCTGCTTCTGGTAAAACGTTCTTAATTAAAATAATCAGCAAATGTCTACAAAACTTGACAAACAAAACCGTTCGACTGTTGCAAAAGCCCCCACATGTTTAGCTGCCACAATATAGGAGATGTAACTTTACGGCGACTACTTCTCCTCCCAGGAGAACACCAAAATAGCATACTACACTTTCTCAGCAGAAGCTGCTACTGAAGTATGCAGAACTCTGAAACAAATGAAAGTGCTCCTAATAGATGAAGTAAACATGGTTTCCAACCTTATGTTGGCTTTAATTCACCTCAGAATGCAAGAAATCCTAAAAACCGACTATGAAGAATGGTTTGGTGGAAAACATGTTATTGTTTTCAAAGATTTGCTACAGTTAACACCAGTAAAAGGTCAACCTATTTTCAAAACATTAGACACAAACAATGCTGCAACACACTTTGCAGCATTGGAAATGTAAATCTCTGGCAACATTTACAGTACAAAGAACTAACTCAAAGCATGTGTCAGTCTGCAGACCTGACCTATGCTAACATTTTAAAAAACATTAGAACTTGTCTGCTTACTAAAGATACAAAATCCATCTTAAATAGAAGACTAATCCATGAGCTATATGGGTGAAACACATCTGCTCCTGATATCATGGAACAATGAATTCAACCAAATATAAAATGCAAGTCCTTAATGCCACCCTTGCAAGCTGTAGTCAATTCAACGTGACAATGTTAAAAAATGAAATGGCAACCATACTGCACATCAACTCCACAGACAACCTAGAGGTTCATGGCATGACGCTCCCTATGTGTTAACAAGCAACAGCACGACTAAATAGCTTAGAAAAATGTATTTCCAAGGTTGGCGGGGCGGTAATTCCCCCTTCCACCATTGCCCTTCCCCATTCCCATTTTTGCCCCATAGGTACCGTAATTAGCTCCCGGGGTCCGTTTGCAGGTTGGTTTTTAACGCCTGCAAAAAGCAGGCGTTAAATTCCCCAACCCGCAAAGGGACCTCGTAGTAAGGCGGTAAGGATTCACCGGTACTGGTAAAATACCGGTACCGGTAAACCCTTACCGCCATCCGTGTAATGAGGCGCTATGTGTCTAAACTGCAGAGCAATTCTGAAACGAAAACTTGACATAGAACAAGGTTTAGTCAATGGAAAAATTGGTATAGTTGTTGCCTTCCAAACATTTCCACATGACAACAACATTCAGTTTGTCAACATCCACTTTGGCAAACTTGCAGGAGTTAAAATAAATTTGCCACACAATAACACGTTTCCTTCTTTTCAAAGACATGTACATACACAGAGAACAATTCTCTCTATCTCTTGCATATGCTATCACTAATCACAAATCGCAAGGCCTAACTCTAGATCACGCATTGATTGACATCATTTGTATTTTTTATATTTTTATAACGGTATATTGTTTAAAAAGAAAACCTTTTATCAGTTTCTCATGTTATTCTTAACACACAAAGATCAGCATATACAATGTTCACAGAAGCATAAACAAAAACATTGTTTGCCACTATTTTTGCTGACTTTCAATTAAGACAAATATTTCTCTCAGTAAATGCATCAAAGCCAATGATATACGTTCTCCCTGCATCCGTATGGACCACCATTTTTCAGCAAAAAATAAAGGTTGGTTATTTATTAACTTCCCCAGCCATGTAGTCCTTACTTCAGTAATTGGTGGGCAAAGTAACACCAGGTGTTCTAACGTTTCCTTGGAGTATTTTTGTGAACACAGTCTACAAGTGAAGCCAAGATGGTCTCCAACAGACATACCCCCAGTATTTCTCTAGTTGGGAATAGGTTGAGTCTAAAGAGCAAGAACTGCGAGTGTTAATATGGATTTGGAAATGTTAACAGATACTTGAGTGTGGAGTTTAATTGACGACTTTCAGGACTTGCTTTCCCGTAACCTTTCAGTACAGATCTTTCTTGGCGGGTCCTTAACCAGTCTTGATCTAACAGATTATACTTCACTTTAGTAGGGTTGGTTATTAGGGTTTCTTCAGTGGTGTGTAAGCTCTTCAGGATGCTTGTACATATGATTTCCATTCATTAAGAGTAGCATTAGCTCCTTCATGTAATGCAGCCTGCACGATTTTAAAACCCAGAAGTAGTCTAGACTGGACATATTTGCGATACAGACTCAACGATTGCCAGACCACTATTACATATAAAGAAGATAGTCCCAATTCCATTCTAATCGGCTGGACTGGAATTCCTTTCAGGAGACAACAGACCTTCTTCCAGAAAAGGCCCTCAAATAAAGACCAAAAGGCAGCTGGAAGTGAGAATGGGGACCAACTTCATGCGGTTAAATGTTACAGGATAGGGGCAGTTGAAAATGAACAGAACTTTTTTAGGATGACACTTGCCTGTGATGATAAGTTCACCAATTTGCCTCATTGAACAGCCTGTCTAGAAGCGTCGATGAAGCTGACATTTAGGCACATTCCCAAGTATGTCATGGAACTGACCTTGGTTAGTTTCTCTCCATTTAGGCATCCGGAATCTTTGTTCTTGCCTCTTCGCACTGGTGGTTCTATTATCAATACTCAAGACGTTTTAGCATTTATTTTGAGACTGTTATCACTCACGTATATTTGCAGTGTGTCCAGCTGTCTCTGTAGACCGATCAGTGTTTGGTCCACCAGGACGAGGTCATCAGTGTACAGAAGTCTGTCCAGTGACTCACCAGAGTTTCGGTGGAAAGCACATTACTGTATTTAGAGTGTCATGAAAGTCAGATATGAAAAGGTTGAATGGTACTTAGAGGTCTCGATAGGTTAAGAAAGAGTGCCTCTAGCATCCGGGATGTCCCTGAATAAAGATCTTTCATGGCTTCCAGTAGGTCACCTGGGCAATTCGATTACTCAAGCTTTGACCACAATTTTGTTCGGCCAATAGTGTCAAATGCAGTGTCAAACACTTGTGTCAGATTTATAAAGGCCAAGTAAATTTTGAGATTATTTTATTTTTCTCTTGGACACTTCCCTTGAGAATGTTAATCAGGAGAACGTTCCGGGCAGTGCCTATTCCTTTCACAAACACAAAGCCACCCTGTCTTGTGTCGTTAATCCCAGAGGTGGGGCTGCAGTATTAGTGCCACAAGGATTACCTTTTTCCATGATTGGTGGACTTTCCTCTCCTTTTTGATGTTATCAAATAGGGACCAGAAGAAAAATCCCCACAGCTCAGGATTTTGTTTTAGCATTGCATTCGACATTCCGTCAGGACCTGGGGCCCTTGAGTTACTAGCCTTGCAGATTAAGGTGAGGATGTTGTCTCTAGTGGTCTCGATGGTCCAACCAATTTGCCTTTGACTTTTGTTCGCCTGGTGAGACGACTCCTTAATTTGAAGCAAGGATGAAAATTGTCTGCCCCAAGTGCTTGCTGATGCTGAGTTTGTCAAAAGAGCTTCCTCAGGTGCATTCAGGCCATTTATTGTCTGCCATATTTCACTCGTTTTTTGGTTGCTATATTTCTCAGCCTGTTCTCAGAATCGTGTTGCAGCATCTCTTGCTTCCTGAGTCTCGTTCAGTTTTAATAATTTTGTTTTAATTGTTTTGCTTTTGCGGCTGCAGCTTTTGGGTCCTCCTTTTTAAGATGCCTCAAGCTAGAGTTGTGATCACTTTGGCTGGTTTCCATTACTTCGAGGTCTTTAACATGTTTCTGCATGTTGCTCGAAACAAGGATGAAGTCTAAAATATTGCCTCCAGTAGCTATTTTCCACGTGATTTTAGGTGGAGTGTTGCTCTTCATTCCATTTAGAATGTTGTTGTTTCCTAGGAGCAGTTCCAATCTCTAGACTTAGATTCAGTCGCCGCTAGGATTCTAAATTTAATGAGGCTCTTATTCGAGTCAAAGCAGGGGATGTTTAAATTGCTGCAGATGACTATTGATTGACATTTGCAGCAAAGTCTTTAAAGAATTTATGAGTTTAGTCGCACTTTCACTTCTGCGTACACTCAATGGTCTATTTGTTGTTAACTTTGATGCAAACAAATTCAACACTGCCAATCCTTGCATCCTAGAATACAACAGGCTACGTGCACTGTACACCCCATCAAGCTATGTACCCTGTACCTCAAAAAGCAAAACCTTTAAAAATAATATGAATACAAACAGAACGTAAAACAGATCTCCCAGGAATACCACTAAAGAAATAATGATGAACTGCTTCTCCATGAAATAATACAACTACAAAACTGTCTAGTACAAACTCAACTACGCATCCATCAGAAGACAAAGAGACAAATATCTCTTCTGAAAAAAAAGGAAAATCAAAGGATGCAGAGGCACACCTCTCTGGTCCATTTAAAGCAACACAACTAGAGTAAATTGCAATGTTAATGTAACAATCAATATTCTTTTTCAATTGCCCCCAATTGTTCACAACATTTACATATTTGGCTTGGACCAGTTGTGTTTTCAGATGCTAGTCCTTCAAAGAAATGCCACAAATAATCCTGACAACACTTACAGTTTCTCAGGCATAAGGCACAAATTGGACTACTGTGCATGAATGGTCAAATTTACCATAAACACACAGGAAGATCCACAAGAATTCCTAATGTACTTGCAACAAGTACTGGAAATTAATAACATCCCTATCAATAAATCTTCCAGATTTCATACACATGTACAAATACATGAACTCTCTGCAATGGTGTTTCACAAGAGCACATCCATAATGAATGAATTATATATGTATCTGTTACGCTTACCTGATCTCCGTGGGGACGTTGGGGCATGGTTGCAGCCCTCCCTGGAAAATGGGTCACCCTTGTCCGACTTCTTCCCCTGCATATATGCTGTGGGCTGCAGCGATTGATGACACTGCTCCTGTTGAATAATGATGATGAGCTCTCCATCCTGCTTCTCACTGCAGGGGCGGTCTTGATGGACCAAGTTACTTCACTGGCCTTTTGTAGGTGGCGGCCCAGTCCTGAAGCTGCTATGCCACTCCTGATGGTAAGTGTCTTAAGGCTTTAAAATATTGTGATGTTGATCCCTGATTGTTGCCTGTGTCTTTTAATAATGTCTTTCTTCTGATTTCTCCCCACAGGTGAAGTTGCGGTCCTCTGGTAGTTGCAGTGCATGAAGCGAGGCCAAAATGGAAGAGAATGGCTCCCACGATGCTCCGACAGCTTGTGAGTGTTGGTGATAGGTTGAGAACGAAGATTCGTCAAAGCGCGACTACTGCCATGGGATTTCCCCCCCAGTGCCAAGGCCATTTTTGGTGATTTTGGTATATCGCCATGCAATGCCTTCTAACATTTTCTCTTTCATTAACCCCTTAAGTGCCAAGGACGAGGTAGGCAACAGGGAGGTAATCCCAAGGATGAGATACCTTGTCCTTGTCACTTAAGGGGTTAAACATGATGTCTTTTTGAGTTCCAACCTTGTTTTTCCTTTCTCTTGCAGGATTGCTTGCCGTGCCGCAACATCGGTTTTTTTGAGTGCTGCCTTCCGGATGTCTGGAGATGACTGATGAGTCCCCGATGATGCGTGCCGACGAATACAGGATCCAAGGTAAGTGTTGAGGCTGGAACCGAAGATAAGATTCTGATGCTGGCAGCTTGAAACAAGGTAAGATGCTGATGCTGATAGCTGGAAACAAGGTAAGATGCTGAGGCTGGTAGCTGGAACCAAAGGTAAGAGGCTGAGGCTGGTAGCTGGAACCAAAGGTAAGATGCTGACGCTGGTAGCTGGAACCAAAGGTAAGATGCGCTCAGGAGGCGGTGAGCGTTACGCTGCCATCAGTGCAGGATAATGTGAAGCACTTGCATGAAGACTGGGTGAGCTTAGATAGTCTAGCTCTGCCCACGCCCATCAGCCTTGGCTCACTGGCCCCACCCTGCCACTCCTAAGGATGATACATGTGCACTCCAGCTTTCCCCAGCAGCAACACCCGAACAAATGCACGTGGAGATTCCTTCATGAAAAAAAAGCATTTTGCACCAAACCAAGTGTGTCGGTTTACATTTGTCCATGAGCCTGGCGCCAAAGGCTCCAGGACTGAGTCCAGCAGGGTCCTTTATGCCGGATCAAAAGTTATATTACTACTTGCCCTTGTCTCCAGATGGTGCAAGGTCAGTGTTTCTGGGTCAGTGGCCATGACAGTATCCACCTTTTCACAACAGAGTTCCAAGATTAAAAAAATTATTAAAAAGAATTGGACAACTCTCACATTGGATCCTGTGATGAAACAACTCTTTCCTGAACCCCCACTCTTTGCCTATAACAAAGAGAGATCAATCAAAGATCAGTTAATAAAGGCAGACTTTTCAGCAACAAGGGAAACACAGAAAGATCATAAAGGGACGATTCCTTGTCACAGTTGTAACAATTGCAACAATTTAATCAAAGGCAACACTATCACACATCCTCACAAAGGATATAAGATTAAACCTCCAACATTCTTCGACATGTGACTCGAAAAATGTAATATAAGGCATAAGATGCTCGTGTGGGTTATATTATGTCGGGATGACAATGAGAAAAGCGAAAACAAGATGGGCTGAACATAAGTCAAATTTAAGAACAAGGACTCTCAAATCGCCCGTGACACAACACTTTAAACAAGAGAAACACAACATCGCCCAGATTAGGTTTATCATTTTGGAACAAGTGAAAGCCCCAAGACGGGGAGGCAATTTAAACAAAATGTTGCTTCAAAGGGAAACTTACTGGATCGAAAAATTGAATTCCATGCAGCCCAATGGCATGAATGCAGATTGGGATCTCAGTTGTTTTCTATAACAATTGAATTGATGAATAAGTGGCAGTTATCTCCCTGCTATGATGATTGAACATGAGACCAACATTTACACCCAAACGCATTGATATGAAGCAATGGTCTAAGCTTTCTAAGGCCATCATGGTAACATAAAGCATCTCATATTTGAAGAAGCCATCTAGTCAAAACAGAACAGTAAATTCACCAACATGAGTTTATTTACACCTGGTTTGAATAACCATAGAATCCAACCAATGACCACCATTAAGGCCGTGCACACACCATTATGGACAGCCTGTATAAAGATCCTGATATTCAACAGTGAAAATTACAATATCGGGTAAATGTTATTTCAAAATGCCATTTGAAACAATAGGGTATGTATATAAATAAATGTGCATACAAATTCACTGGTTTTCAAGATATATGCGTTTGAAGTATAGAGATTTCAACACAATCACACAGTAAGCAAGGACACGTCAAGATGGCGCCCATTAAAAACGAGCAGCGAGTCACCTCATCGAATTCTACTACCTTACAGTTACCATAACAACCTAACAGAACGGCATCGCCGAACTATAGTGGAACGCCGTGTGTGAAGACACAGAGACACTGAGCAGTGGATTACGGAGAAGGATAGAAGCAAGATGAGATCAACGATCGGTGAGCAGCTGACTGAATTCACATAGCGGCTGCGGTACGCCAACGAGAACACGCACGGCACGTGAATTCAAGCACAGAGGTGAGCATACAAGTCATACGCGCTTTAACCTTTACCCAGCTTGAAAACTAAAATAATCAGGGTTTTCATAGTGGGACCCAGCCCTTTCACACAAGCGACTGATCCTGGTGCAAAACCCACACCAGAATGCCTCGTAAAAAAGACTGATTCGAGTGAAAACAATTTCATATTGTTTTCTTCACAAACCTAACCAAAAGACCCTACGTTGCACGCTAAGGAAAGATAAACTACTAGGAATCCATCGGCTATTTACAAATGTGGAAGGTGTTTGGCAGAACACTGCATCTTGAGTATCAGTGAAGCTGAAGGTCAGAGTTATTTTGAATTCAAATCTTTAGAAGAATGTTTTAAGAAATAAGGAACACAGAGTGAAACATGATACTGATCAGAACTCTTCTCCTCTTAAATTCTAGAAATTTGTTTATCACAATTTATGATTTGACCGCACCTGATGAAGGGCTGGAATGGCCCGAAATTCGTTGTGCATTAAAAATCAACATTAAAGCACTTAGAATTGAAAGAAAGGAAGCCACACATTTGGATTACCACCATCAGAACAAATTAGGGAATTAACCCACAAAAAGAGTCATATACGTGGGCAACTTATCATAGGAAACTATGGACTAATCATGAAAACTTGAGTTGTCAACTCTCTTATTATATTTTGTTTGCATGTTGTAAAGAATTATACCTGGGATTTCAAAACCAAGAACGAATTGTTTATTTATTTATGCAATGAAACAGGTACCATGTACACAGAAAATTGCAATGTCTAATTAATTGCGAGAATAGAGAAATTCCAGTTTGGAAATGTATTTTGTTTTGTAACATTAAAAAATTAACCAAACTACATAAGAGTACACCATAATTGAAAGGTAATATTCAAATTTGCATATTGATATGCACAAGAGTGTGCACGGAGACAAAGTCACTCTGGTGTTGAGCGACCCTGTTCATTTTGTCTGTTTAGATTAGATTATGTAGCCCAGAATCAGTCTCTGTCAACACCTAAATCATATCTAGAAACTGGACAATAACCTTTTCTTGAATATTCTTACAAATTCACGTCAACAAGATCGATCATTAATCAGGAGTGCTCCTCTACACCCACATTACCACATGACAGTATCCATACCAAATTCTGAATCCATTGCATTTCACCAACTTCTGCAAAATGCAAATCATGGCATAGTATGCCCTGTTTGCAACTCAGACAATCGTTCCACCATACACATTCACTCACATAGCCAATATGTCATACTAATGTTTCTAAGGTACAACGCATATGGTACCAAAAATAACTGTAAACTTACAGGCTTCACAGACGGCCAAGTAGCTATTGGAAGGAAAACTTTCACAACAGTAGGTATAATATACGACACTGGTGCTGAAACCACTACAGGACACTATACTGCATATGTCAAAAAAAGTGGTTGGTTTGAATGTAACAACACCTCTGTTACTCCAAAATATAGGTTACCAGCACATTTAACAAATGCCTACACAATATTCCTTCAATCCAAATTTAGTGACTAAACGGTATTGCATTTAACAGTTAGAATATGCCAACAGGTATCTAATTACATCAATAATACTACAATAGTACTTTTAAAAGTCAATATAGTTAGAATACACCAACAGGTATCTAACTACTTTAAAAATGCCCTGCATTGCAAAACACTTAAAATATGTAATCAAAATTCTTATTTGACAAAACATCTTCTAAACTCTAATGTAGTTAGAATACGCCAACAGGTAGCTAACTATTTTAAGCATTCCCTTAATCACAACATACTTCAAACAAACATACTATCACACTTAGAATCACATCATTGTAATAAGGTTTTTTAATCCAGTACAGATTTTGTTTTCCCAATGACCCAATGATTATTTTATGTCAATACAACCGCAGTGTGTCATACACTAATGTTGTACCAAACATAATACTTAGAATGTACTGTTTATGAGGGTCTAAAAAAGTAAATGTACAAAGACTGATATGCAAATGGATATTCCTCCTTTGTGTAAAGTACAGTGAGCAAAAAGCGATGGCTGCGGACTATCAAAGTTAAAAAAACATCACAGAACAGGGTATCATGCCATGCCCTTTCTACAGAGGGGCGCCAGCTAGCTTTTTTGTATGTTTGTTAAAAACTTGGGATTGGTCACCCTAAGTTACCTGGGGAACCCAGACATTGGCCTCTTGCTCACTGTGCTCCGAGAGGCACAGCACCACCTCACTGATGAGGCCCAACAAGGCTGAAACATGTGTCTTGGGTTGCTGTTGGTACTCTTGTTCAAAGAAGGTTTGCCTGTCATTATGGTGCTGGTCTGTACTTGTGGGTGGAACAAAGACTGATATGCAAATGGATATTCCTCATTTGTGAAAAGTACAGTGAGAAAAAGCGATGACTGTGGATTCTCAAAGTGGAAAAAAAAACATAGGACACGTTATCATGCCAAGTTCTTTCTAGAGAGGGGTGCCTGCTGCCCTTTTATACATATATTTGTAAATGTTTTGCCTATTTACATAGGAGCTCAGTGATAGAAGTATTCAGCAAGATAATCGGGCAACCTGGCAGATTTTCCTGAATTTTTTGAGTTTTA
This sequence comes from Ambystoma mexicanum, assembly GCF_040938575.1. Taxonomy (NCBI): domain Eukaryota; kingdom Metazoa; phylum Chordata; class Amphibia; order Caudata; family Ambystomatidae; genus Ambystoma; species Ambystoma mexicanum. The sequence continues at coordinate 943,355,867 of NC_090927.1, forward strand.
AGTAAAGTGTAAAATATGGCAGTACAATTGTCTTGGAGGAAAGCAATGTAAATACAGCCAACCCATATCTTCTTCCTCTTGTACATTTATTAAAATAGTAAATAATCATAAGTGGTCTGTATCTACTGGTCTGTAGCTTCTTTCATCAACAATCTGCTGCATGCATTCTGATTCATACAATGTCTTTGTCGGTTGGTATTATAACACGCCCCTTATTATTTGATCCTTTGTTTTAAGGCAATTTTTTCTTGTTCGATTACAAAAAGGACCTTGTTAATCTGCCCACGGAATGACACATATTGTAGCACTCTATATTCTCCACATTCAAATACCTTTCATACTATTTAATGATTATTATAGGGTGCTTCAAAGGTAGAAGTTGATCATAGGACTGTCTTGCTAACGCTGGGGGCCATAGTATTGTTCAGGAAAGAGGCCATGAGCTGCATTAACCACATACTATTCAGAAATGTCCCTTGGGTGTGAGTTTTAGAGAAAACAAAGCCTTAGCTCAATTTCAGAAGGAGTGTAGAAGGATGTTTTAGCTGCCATCATCAACCGCTGTGGGTCATGTGTTAGCCACTGCACTCTTGTTCAGGTACCCTTCCTTGTCCTAAAAGAGACTGTTGATTAAATTTACAGTTTGTACCTCTCTTACCATGACTATTATTTCCTTTCAAAGTGCTCCAGTCTCCACTGTAATTTGGTAAGTGAATGACCAGGAGTGAATGCAGTATCTTCTTCTATGCTTGTTTTGCTAGGAATATCCGATGTGCCACAAAATATTGCTGTTGTGTTTTTCTTTGTGTTTACATTGACATAAATGGTTAGTCTGGCTTATAGTCGTTATCACAGGATGGAAAAGCTACAGTTAATTTTAATTGATTCATGCCTTGTCTGAGACTTTACATTTTGTCTGCAGTAGTAAAATGTTTCATTTCTTCTTTTCTGTATCTATTTCTTCCAGCAATTTACATATTGTTCTAATGGGATCAATGTATGTATGTCTTCTTCACATTTGTAAGATAATTTAAATGAGTTGTGTTTCCTCTATGGTAGTATCTATAATTCACAGAACACAGTCTCATCTGCAATTGTTGGCAATCCTTTTCACTCTAAATATAAGATTGTTTATAAAGGCATGGTTCATTGCATACTAGAAATCCTTGTGAGTGGGCCTTGATGCATTACACGTTCTATCATTATAGTTCTATAAAGTTCTGTTCTTCTTAATCATTTACATAGCTGTGTTATGTGTTATCTCATCCCAAACTATTATACTGTTATTGGTACCCCCTTCAGAGTTCAATATAAAGACTCTTGAGAGTCTCTTTATTTTCTGTTCAGAAATGAAGACAAACGTCAAACAATTGTGTATACGCATGTTATAAATACAATATCATATCATATGATAAACTTCATAATTCATACATAGAGATTCCTGTATGTGCTGTGATGTATCCAGGAGAAACCTCGAAGAATCCCAGCCTAAGGTCTCCTTCCATGTGGCCAGGGGAAGGCAGCTGCTACCTGATAATACCCCTGTTGGTGGTATTATCTGTGTCTATCACATTGGAGAGGGTCATCAAGGGAATGTAAGGGCTTCATCTAGAGGGATGCAGTATTTATCCTCTTCAGAGGGTGAGGGTTGAATAATGCTTGAACATCTGATGGCATATTGTCATAGTAAGGATTCCTCTCCCAGACTTACCCAAGATACAAAGTATAAGATTCATTTTGGTAAACAGGAAACCCATATATATATATATTCAGTGAAAAAACTTTGTTAAAGGGACGTTATGGTTAAGTTGCGCTACTAAAAACCTATGAAATTCAGTGAAAAAACTTTGTTAAAGGGACGTTATGGTTCCAAGTAAAACCGAAAAACCCTTGAAATTTGCCAGTTATGGTAAGCTTAGCAACCATAACTATCGCCACCACCGTGCACTGCTAAGACTAACACCCAGGACATCAAAGATGACATCACAAATGTCATTGATGACATCACACGTGTATGTACTTTTCATGAAATATGTGTACAAGGGATTCTTATTATAATGTTGCAAAACAAGTTTCAAGGATCATTGCAATAAATATCATACCCTAATTAGTGCATTGAACGATGCATTGATATAAATACAATTCTATTATGGGGTTCTATCTAGTATACTAAGCTACTCATACAGAAACATAACATTGTGTGCAGCATACAAGATGAAGGTATAATATTCGTAATGTTAATATGTTGAATAATGAAATAATAATTGTTTTCTTAATAGATTTTTGTGTACTGTGAAATATGTAATAAATAGCTAATAAAACACATGTATTACATAATTGTATTACTATAGACAAAACACAAAGACACAAGAACACATACCAATATGGGAATATACAGGGAAAGTGAAGTTAGCAAAAAAACACAAGTAGTAGCAGAAACAATTCATAACTTAACTGATTATTTTCATGCAAATAAATTATTGCTCTGTTTCAAAGCTGCTATTTACCCTATGTATATGTATCACTTGATGTGATTTGACCCTAAGGAAAGTAGTGTGAGTACAATGTATACAAATATGATCATATACAGGGAAAATAAAGCCATAAAAAAACAACAGAACTATCAGAAAGAGCTCATTAGTCTATTGATTATCTTTATGCACAAAAAGGATTGCTGTCTTTCAAGCTTGTGTCTTCCCGTATGTATATGTTTCATATAATGTGACTGGACTCTAAGGGAATTACTGTAAGAACCTACTTGAAGGATACATCTACAAATAAAATAACATTTTTAGTTTCTGACTGTTACTGAAGAAAACCATGTGGCCTAGACATGTCAGCAAAAGAAAAAAGAGCGAGCCAGACATGTGATGTCATCAGTGATGTCATCAATGACATTTGTGATGTCATCTTTGATGTCCTGGGTGTTAGTCTTAGCAGTGCACGGTGGTGGCGCGAGTTATGGTTGCTTAGTTTACCATAACTGGCAAATTTCAAGGGTTTTTCGGTTTTACTTGGAACCATAACGTCCCTTTAACAAAGTTTTTTCACTGAATTTCATAGGTTTTTAGTAGCGCAACTTAACCATAACGTCCCTTTAACAAAGTTTTTTCACTGAATTTCATAGGTTTTTAGTAGCGCAACTTAACCATAACGTCTCTTTAACAAAGTTTTTTCATTGAATTTCGTAGGTTTTTAGTAGTGCAACTTAACAATAATGACTTTCACTTTACATACATATCATATGGAACTGACTGAATCTCTTCTACTGTACTTGATGTCCGCGAACCCATTTAATGTTCGCGGACCTGTTCGAAGAACAGTGCCACTACCTAAAAAACTCTGGGGGGGTATGTTTGATTGTTATATCATAACATAGGAACATTTAACACATTTAAAAAAAAGCACACAAACACATTATATGTACTAATACATAATAAATGTAACCCATATATACAACACACTAACCATTCATTTAAATGCACTTCTAAAATGGATGTTCTAAAATGGAATATACCACAAGAAAATAAATTGGCTTCCAACATAATTACCTCACAAACACAACAGAACTGAGAACAAGAGCAGACCCACTGAGTACATAGGACATATCTTACCTGAAATAGTAAGTGTACTTAATTTTATTCATATATTTATAAACTTTCTGTATTAGATAAAAAAATATATTATCTTTTTCTTTTCTCTCACAGAAATGTCTAGTACTCTGGAATGCCTAGATGAACATTTCCCACATGAAGAAATGTCACAAGATAGTGAAACTAATGGTAAACACTTTATAATATAAACCATTTAAATATTATTATTTTGTATACATTTAACATATATATATTTTTTTGTACAGAGCATAACAAAATAGAAACTACCTCTGAAGAAGCTGTTATGGAAAACACGCTTGACAACATAAAAGAAAAGATGGATTTGTTGTTGACCAATTTTAATAATTTGAAAACTTTTGTTGAAGATCATTTTAAAACAAAAACGTCATACCATTGCCCCACATGTACTTGTCCCCCCTCACCATATCCCAATCAATTATCCCCAAACCCTCTCCATAACCAAAAACGTTTTGATGAGACTTCCATCCCTTCTTCACCTAATAACAATCATGATGAAACCCCTAATTCTCCTGTTTTTGTTTCTGTTTCTGCCTCACCTTCTCTGTCATAAATTATTAATATATGTTAAATAAAGTTTAATTTTTATATTTTGTTGTAAATAGTTTCGTTTTTTTTTTTTAAAACAATGTAGGTGTCCGCGGACAGTGCAGGTGTTCTAAAATGTTCGGAAATAAACGAAAATGGAGGTGTCCTGAAGAACACTATACCTGTTCGTACTGTTCGCTAGCAAGATGAAACTATTCTAAGAACACACGCGGTGTCCTGAAATGTTCGTAAAAAAAAAAATTAAAGTGTCCTAAAGAACACTATATCTGTCTGTAGTGTTCGCTAGGAAGTTCAAACTGTTCTAAGAACACACGCGGTGTCCTGAATTGTTCGTAATTAAACAAAAATGGAGGTGTCTTAAAGAACACTATACCTGTCCGTACTGTTCGCTAGCAACTTGAAAATGTTCTAAGAACACAATTGGTGCCCTGAAATGTTCGTACATGAACGAAATTGAACGTGTCCTGAAGAACAGTATATCTGTCCTTACTGTTCGTTAGCAAATTTAAACTGTTCTAAGAACACACGCAGTGTCCTGAAATGTTCGTTTCACGTGTGACACAATTTGAATTAGTTCAGGACCCGAACAGTGTCCATAGAACATCAACGTGCATGCGCTAGCCAATCTCCGTGCATTTGGTGTCCTGCGGACATGCGCTTCCTTCGCGGATTTGTTCGCAAACGGATCATAGGACCGCGCCCACGCTGATCGCGTGTTCTGAATGCGGACACTGTTCGGGTCCCCGAACAAATTAAAAGTATATTTTCAATTAATCCATAATATTTTTCAATAAAATCTCACCATGGCACAAGTCCCACATAGTAATCCTGAGTTTCTACATACCTTTTGAAACTTTTCAAACTTTTGTTTGTGTTCGATCTGTCCGCGGACAGCGCGCATGTCCACGGACCGTGCACAAGCACCCCTATAAAAGACCACGCCCTAGAGCTTATTCTCATTGTGTTTCTGGCTATTCTTCGAAACACAGAGATTTTTGCTGCCAACTGCAGATTTCCATTGCATCTTTGATGGCATCCCTGGCTGCTGAACTGCCACCTGGTGCTGCACCTGCTTCAGCACCACCCCCACCCCCTCCACCACCACCACCTCCCCAAGGGCCTGAAGAGGGGAACAGGAGTGAGGATGCAGAGGAGGAAGAAGAGGATGATGAGAATGAGGTAGAGGAAAACCTTACTAACCGCACTAGGCGTGAGTCTTGGGTGTGGCGGTTATTTACCATTCACGGTAATGTTCCTAAGACTTGTGCGAACCGTGTTACCTGCAATGAGTGCAAAATGATACTCAGTCGTGGGAAGCACGGTAAGTACAGCTTTGGGACCACTACTATGAAGCGACACCTGAGGTCATTTTACTCTGGGGCTATTCGCAGGGTTGTACCTTGCGAAGAACGTAGCAGGTTGATTTCCTCTACTTCATCCTCTGTTTCTGATCCTGTCACCACAAGGACCACCTCTGTGGGACAGCGTCTTCCTCAAGCTGCCTCACAGGCCATACAGAATGCTGATGACCCTTACCTTTCGAGGGTCACAGTTGTATGTATGTACTGTGACACAGTACTCTGCAGGGGGGAGCGACTTCGTAGTGCTTTTGAGACTATCGTCTCAGAGCACGAGAAGATCTGCTCACTACCCAAATAAAACCCACTGTACATCTTCCTCTCTCAGCTCGCCCTTTCTTATCCCTGTGGTTGGTGTCCCCCCCTTTACCTTCCTTTCCCCTCCTATATAAACCCCAAAAAAATACAAAATATCAAAAATCAAAAAAAAAATAAGGCTCTTTTCAGAGCCGCCTTTCACAGTTAAAAAATAGAAGTGAAAATAAATGAAGCAGGGCCTTTTGTGTGTTTTAGAAGTCCGCGGACAGTTCGCGAACATTTAAAAAATTGGGTTGCTACCCCATCACAAACATTGCAATTTTCTCTGGGAAGAAGTGGTGGCTCTGAAAAGAGCCTTTGAGTGGTGTTTGTAAGTCAAAAATTATAAATGCTTAACACCTACTTCAAAATGGTTGTTGTAATTCCAAAAAAGGTTGCAATGCATTTTGTACATTTCTCAGAAAAATCTGATTGCCAGCATAAGTAAGATGGACTCCATCTCTGCGAAAAATGTTTTACTACGAAACATAATATTTTCATTGTGAAAAGAGGACATGCCAAAATCTCTTAGAAAGGCACAAACAGCCTTATTAACATTGCGCCTTGCTTTTTCCATTTGTGGACCAAATGAAGAAGAACGAAGCCACATTTGTCTCTGCGCAATCCGTGAAAATATCACTTGAGAATTAGGAAACATGTCCATAACCTTCCCAAGTCCTTCTTTCATAGCAATTTGCAAAAAAATTCCAGTCACATGTCCTAAACTGTTCCCTCCACAATGAATTACAATTATGTCTGGATGTTGCTCTGTCTCCAAAGTAGCACAGAGAGGTAGCAAGTCCAACCACTTCATTCCACGTACTCCATGCCAGTGTACTTCCACATGTGGGAATCCAAGATCTACAGCTACTCCACAGCTTTCTGCATGCACCTTCAACCAATGTATCCACAAATCTCCCAAAATCCAAACAATCTGTTTTCTGAAACACACAGCCATAGCTATCTTTTGTTCTCTCAGCAAAAAGAGTATCTGAGAAACTCTCTCCTGGCACACACACCCACTAAACTTTCCTGACCAATCCCTTTCAATGCTTATTCTCATTTGCATGACTTCTGAACCCAAAAATCCCCGGATGTAACTCCCGATGTCCGCGAACTACCGCCATATCCGCGGACATATCGTAACATGAACAGCCCTTCTACCATTTCCACTTTACTCTCTCTGCCATTCCCTCATTGGATGTAGCTAAAAAATCACATGACCATGCACCAATCACATTCAAGACCTCTAGATCTAACTGCATCATCATAGATCAGCACTGCAAATGTACTGTGAATCTCTCTGAGTACAAGTGTCATATCATTGGCAAGCACCATCTACCAGAAATACTGTACAAGTCTCCAAGATTTCTACTTGCAGCTCCATGCATATCCATATGCATGAACACAAACTTCAGGTATGCATATTTTCTGTACAGTAGATGAAAACATTTTCAAACAGACTTTTAGCTTGTGTAATCTGTAAAATGAATTTACTGTATTTTTACAATATCCTAAAATCAACTATCACTTATAAACCTTTATACTATTTACTTTCTTTATACACACACACTCAAATCATGTTAAACTAACATTTTTTAAATGAAATAAATAGACTACATATATTCAAACAAAATTGCATGCAAGCACAATTTATGTTTAAATCTTTAAAACAATACTTATACAATTTCATTGTTTTATTTTTATTTATTTGTTTACTTAATTACTTTAATTTAGACATGACATTGAGGCGCTATTACCTAGAACAGCTTACTTACAGAAATAGTAGTATTCACTGGTATATTATAAATTTCACAAGACAAAGTAAAGATTTTTTTTTTGCTACAGTTAGTCATTCAATAGAATTTGTTCATTAAGAACATATCATATGTACTGAACTGATGCAATGTATCTTATGTAAATAAATTAGTTTAATGGTTTTAAAGAAGACACTGAGGATTTCAATTAAAAAAATCAATATCTAAATTAAAAACAGCGCTATATACAAACAAAGTTACTAATTTGAAGCTTTTACAATTGCAGTGAAGACCAGTCTACTGAAAAGAAGCAGCCGAATTCGAAGAACAAAGAAGAACTAAGAAGTTATCTGTTAATTTAAGAAAAATAAAGTAAGTAGAATATCACCATCATATTTGTATTATTAATCAAACATACTATAACGTTAATACAAGCTATCTTGGTGCCTAAAAATAGAGATTGTGTACCATTTTGTCCAAAAATCTCCATGTCTTAAACAGCGATTTACAGCCGGAATGGCCCACAAATTCCTATTTTTGCACACACAAATTACCCAACTGAACCGCTACAATTTTCATATTATAGAACAAACAACTGTTTTAATTGTATACATTAGATTTACTATTTGTACTTTTCCACACCAGTAGCTTCCTTTTTTTTGTCATCTGAACCCCAGTTTAGTAACACATAAATTCAAGAATACCTATCCCTACTAGTTGTAGTTCCCAATGCACAATCACACACCATTACATACATCTTCATCATCTTACTCAAACACTCATGCACACAGCACACATACATTCCAGAACACCCCAACCCATATCTTCTTTATTTTTTTCAACAGACCCTAAAGAATGCCTACCAAAAGCAGTGGCGGCTGGTGAGTTTGAAAGTTGGTGGGGCGTAAAATTTCCAGGGCGAATTTAGTAGCGAGCACGCGCAGCGTGCGAGCCCACTCCCCCCGCGAAAATTTTGGAAAAATGGCCTACAAAATGTGCAATTTACTGTCCAAAAAACCCACCGAAATATGAAAAAAAGCATTCGGTTTTACATATTAATGGTGGTACACTATTCTTACGTGTGCAAGTGTGATGGTGTATTTTACAGCAGCTTGTATTGAGAATAGCTGGTACTATGGTGTATGCATAAAGAAATTCATTATATAGTCAGTAATGATAGAAACATGTTTGTCATGCTGTTACTGGCATTCACATGCACTCATCCTCTTACTAAGGTGGGATTTTAGGCATTTTCTGAAAGGGGGAAAGGAAGCTAAAATATTACTTTAGTTTGTAACCACTTAATTAATGCGACAGGTAAGTCTCATAACCTTTGTATTGTAACACATGTACTACTAGTGTTACAGCCACACTTCCATTAGACAACCCACTTACCAGTCACATGTGTCTTTGTATTTCTTTAACTTTAGAATGTATTTGTTTATTTAGACGTTTTTTTTCATGCACACAACTTATAACTTGCGATTGCTTTAGACTGCTTAGTATGAAGTTAAAGTGATGGGAAGCACCAGGTGCAACTGTGACAAGCTTACGTGCCTGAAGAGCCACAGTTTAAAAAATAATAATAATAATGTTTTGCTGTGCTCTGGTTCTCTCTCATTCCTGACGTGACATCCCGTGAACCTGGAGGAAGAAGTGGTTGTACTGTTTGGAGTATTGGAGATGCTACAGTTAAAGCTTACTAGTACTCGGTTTTTCTATCATACCCTGCTAGCTTGCGGGCTAGCGTCTCCTGTGCTTCCCCCCACCACTACTCAACGGACACCTACAACACTTCGGACATGATGTCACTCAGGAAAATGTATGTTCATATGTATGTTCCTTAAATGAACACATTGTCAGCAGGCCCTGCATGTTGAATCCTATTTATGTATGTGCCCTTGTTAATGTTCCTGGTCTATGTTCCTAGTTTGATCCAAACCCCACCATCGCCATGCGTATCGATGGCCCACGTATTCCTGCACATTATAAAGGGACCCTCATCCAGGACTGCATCTGTCATGACCACTCTAGTACAGCTTCTGGCACAGCTTGGCCGAACTTCTCTGTACTGGCCAAGCCTGCTTCACTCCCATGCCTAACATTACAACAGCTGCTGGCCTGCTCTTGTGATCTCCCCCAGACCGATGACCATTGCTACATCTCTTGTTTGTTTTTCTTTTATATAGTGCTTCATACCGGATTCCTCCCGCTTGTAAGAGCTGTAATAGGTGTTATTATTAACCCATTTTTAAAGTCCTTCCTCTTGCCAACCCACCTTTTCTGTTCCATGGTATACCCAAAGTATTGGCAATTATTAGAGTGGATGACTATGCATTCCCAGTTCTGTGATTCGGTGTGTGTGAGTGCAAATAATGAGGCTAGGAGTGGGAGTGTGGGGGAAGAATGAGGATGTCCAAAACGAAAGTTGTACTGCGGATTCAGTGTGATTATTGTAAGGTACCATACTATTCCCAGTCATTTTGGGGTTCGTATTCTATGTGGCGTAGACTAAAAAGCGTGCGAAAAACGCATGCATACAAATTGAACACATCCTTTTTATCTCTACATAGTCATGGCGGGGAGGGGGCATGAGACATAATTGAGATTGCCATAAACCCCCCATCCTCTTTGTCATACACATGCTCAAGCATTTACGCCAGCATGACATGTACAAGCTGGCGCAAATGCTTTGTATTCCCCTGGAACCGGCCTGCTGGTCGTGTGAAATCAGAAGTATTCCAAAGGAATCCATTTTAAACGCTGCCTAGCATGCATAAATGGCAGGTGCATTTGTGCAATTTGTACTACGAAGTGCGAAAACAAAGGCGTACACGCAATTACACCTTTTTTGGACTGTGTAGTGCGAATGACTAACTGCATGGAGAACCAGTTTGCACAGAAGTGCAAATGTAACAGATCCTCTCAGTTCAATGTATGCATTGGAATAAAATGACCTGCCCATCGTCTGAACGACCGAACTAACTGGTGCAGACGGCAGAAGGCATGAGCTCACACTCTGCCGCACATTTACTGGTGGTTGACTTTACTTTGCAAATTGAATGTTGTGCCTTCGATGGGTGAACCAAGCAACCCTGCAAAAGCAGACTGGCAGTGCCTCGAGTTCTGCAGAACTTCTGCTCACGTTTTAGGCCATCTGCTGCTCTACACTCTCGGGTAATTTCTGATGAGAGCACTAATGTCGCTGGGGATCGAATGAGTGGCGTTAAGCATGGCGTCATTGTAAAAGTGGCGCGGGCCCGGCAGTACCAATATTTGTATGCGGCCTTCCTGGCATGCGGCCTTCCTGGCATTCGGCCTGCTGACGTGCCCTGCTGCCGGAGCAGGAAGCGCTGTCTTGCCTAATTGCACTGCACTCCGTGCTAATGACGAGAGCGCATAAGCTGGCATTCGGGATGACCTTGAGGCTGCGTGCCGCCGCCACATGCACCCCCGGCACTTCTAAAGAACCTAGGAGCATCCAGTACTTGAGGAGCCAAGGTATAGGGCCATGCTCGGGATCTAAGCAACAGCACAAGAAAAATATCTTGTGCATGTGTAATGTAACTCACCAGCGATTTATGCTAGTCATCGTCACATCCCCCCACAGAGCTCTAACCACCCAATCAGCTTCATAGTGACCCCAATGCAGCTATTGTTTAGAAACGACTCCAGGGTGCATTCATATCCTCCAGCCATGGATACACACACCACGAAAGGTTCATTGGTGTTCAAGCTCTGATGAATGAAGCAAAACGGGGGGGGGGCTGTTTCCCATGCACTGTACAACAAAGAACCTTAAATGCCTGCCCCCTCCCCAACCCCCCCTGGAAGCCCTCCTGAAAACGCTGCTCCCTTGAAAGCTACACCCACTGGGAGCAAGGCGTGGGCACGGTTTCAATATCCATTGTTATAACAAGTGAGGATTCATACGGGGCATAACATATCCGAACCAGAGTGGGGGTGTCCCATAAATCAAATGCTGCGGAACGGTACGTTAATACTTCAGAGAGTTTGACAGCAAACCCAAACTTTAACGCTCAATACCAGAGCATGCATGAAACTGTCCCAGACGGATAAAATGCCATTCGTGAATGTGGCCTAATTTTCTATGATGCCCTGCAGCACCCCCCACCTTCGAGCTTTTCAATCCCCCGCGACGTTGCATTGCATTCTGGGATATGCAGTTTAACTGCAATGCTGTCCCTCGTGTCCTCCCCCCACAACTGCTACCCCCTTGGTGCTCACCCCAGAGCACTGACTACCCATCCTGTAGAGCCCTTCTAATGAATAATGGTTGTAAAATAATGGAAATCAAAATCACCTTCTATTCAAAATAACCACATCCACGAGCGCATTGCGTTCACTTGCATCTCCAGCGGTAACCGCAGTGTCTTGGTACGTGAAGCAACAAATAAAGCGGACGTGCGCCCTCCTCATATGAAGTGCAAATATTGAACCCCACCAAATACCTTTTCCCAACTACCTGTGGCCCAAGCCCCCACCTCGCCTTTATCTTGCAGGGGCAAGGTTGCCCTACTCATTTTTTCTCCACTCTATCTGACGGCGACAGCAGCAAGGACAGCTGCACGAAGTTGGAAGCAGGACAACACGGAGCAGCCGCGGTCCGCGACCATGCACGCCTGCCAGTGCCTGCCCTGGGCCTTGCGCACCGGTCCGGCTGGCATGGCCCAAGGCAAGGCCCTTGGGGCACGGACCGGGGACGGGTCAAAACAAATAGGCCCAGGCGGCCCTCGCCTTGGTGGTAGCGGGCGGCCCGCTACCACAAAGGCTCACAGCTCGGCAGCAACACTGAACGACGTGTAGGCCAAGGCCTACACGTCGTTCAGTGTTGACTGGGCCTGGGCCGTGGTGGACCACATAGTTTGGGCCCGGGGAGGGGAGTGTAAGTAACACTCCCCAGTCCCCGGTCCCAAACAGAGAAGAATAAAAGTTAAACAAACATGGGGATGGCCGGATCATGGGGTACTTACCACGGCGCCGCTGCAGCAGCACTCGTGTTTGGTGTGTTGTTCACTCCTCTCACTCGATGTCGGAGAAAAAGAAACAGTCAACAGACGTGTGAAGGCGGCGCAGGCGCACGTACACACCCTGCGCCGCCAGTGAGTCATCATAGATACAGTAATGTCATTGGCTGTTTGCCAGCCAATGACATTACTGTATCCATGGCAGGGGAGGGAATCAGAATTTAAGTGCGCTGTTTGCGCACATTTTATACTGGCGGGGCCACCCCTGAAGCGCCCCGCCAGGCTTCCAATTAAAGGGGCTACATAGAGTGCGTGGGGCTAGGAGCTCCACGCACTCTACTATAGAAAAAAATAAACTAAATTGGGACGCGCCCCGCTGTTAAACCGGGCCCCCGCCTGTTACACGATTACCTTGCCACAGCGCCCCCGCGCTGTTGGCAAAGGAAATGCAGACATTTTCTAAGCTAAAAGAGATTCAATCGGAGAAGTTCTCTGATTGAATCTCTTTTAGCTTCCTCTTTCTTTTCTGGGGGGGGCGGCGCCCGGCCGCCCCATGATAGCAGCCGCCACTGACCAAAAGTCAATTCCGTAGAAAGCAACGCAAAAGTAGAGCAAATGAAAATAAAAGTGTCCAACATAAGCATCCATCTCTAGCAGAATTTGTAAAAAAAGTTGAAACAAAACAGCTAATACAGTAATTTAGTGAAACACAAGAAGTTTCAAGTACAAAAACTTTGCCTCCTCTATCAAAATGTACAACAAACCAAAAAACAATTAACAGAAAATCAGCTATCACTACAGATAGAACTACTTCTTCAAATTTTAATATAGTGCAAAGTAAGCATACCAAGAAAAGTATTTTATCCAAAATGTACCGTCACAAAGTCCTTCAAAATCTTATAAAAACAGGAGAGAAATCAGGTTCAATGCTTAAAACCTATCGTAGGAAATTAATCTTAGAAGCGTTGATGGACAGTACAATTCTTCTGAAAAGAAAGTTATTTATTTTACTGTTAAACAAAATGAAACCACTAACAAAACTAATAACTAAATTACAAAAAAGACTTCTCAATAAGCGAAATGTCAACAGAAAGAACTTCTTAAGTATCTGCGGGGGTGAATGGAATCACACGAAGAGCACAGAACCATATTTTAATGAAGAAGCGTACAAACAAAAGCAAACAAATACAATTGCCATACATAGCAGTGGTCGAGGTTATGAAAAAGTGAATAATACCATAATGGAACAAGAAGTACTCCTTACAAAAATATGCCCTGAAAACTTAGAGTTACCCCTCCATTCAACTGAATCAGAACGTCTAGTGTACAAATGGCCATGCATGTCAATGTGTAACATTCCCAAACAATGTTTCAAATCTTTACGCCAATTCCTCAATAAATATGTAAAAAGCAAAGACAAAATCAAAATTAAATTACTGCAAAATTTGGATACCTGTCCAGTGCGCAAGTACACAGGACTACAAGGACATTCATTGGCCTGCATTACAGGACCTACTTGTAAAACCACTTTCCATGTTATCAAAAGGATATCAACACATCATTCAACTATAAGAAATCTGGTCTATAAAATGTACTATGCTAAAAGTCTTGCTTTAGCATCAGCAAAGTTAAATAACATCCTTCTACATGGTGCAGCAAAAGACCTACTTGAAGAAATTCACTATATCCAGAAAAATTATTTTGGAAGTGAAAGCCATTTACAGAATGAAATAGCTTTAAACCAATTAAGCAACAATTCTACACATGGCAACTGTTTGCTAAACACATACAAAAAAGAAATACTAAAATTTAAAAGTACATCAGCTGAAGTACCAAACCATGTATGTGTATGTTGCTGTAGAACTTTTTATAAAAGTAACACAAAAACTGTAGACCTGTCATACAAAATAGAAGACAATGAAGATTCTAAATGGTTTGAATTAGCTCTCTACCTTGTAGCAGAAAACAAATACGAAATAACTGAGCCCTTAATACTTTGCAGTTACTGCACTACAAAACTTGACAACAACCAAACTCCTTCACGTGCTATCACAAATAATTTGGAATTATACTCAGTGCCAAAACCCCTACAACAACTTAATTTATATGAGAGCATCATAATTCAAACAGTACACCCATTTCAAGCAATAATACGCCTTCAACCAAAAACAGGAAAATTACCTCCTTCTGAATTGGTAAAAGGCATTCGTGGAAAAGTAGTTTATTTACCATTAGATCTAAAAGAAAATGTGCATACTCTAGGAGTGCAACGTCCAATGCAGCAATCTTTAATTATCTTAGTAAATGGAGTACCTACAAAAGACAAAAAAATATGGCAACAGCTGGTAGATTTATATAAAGTTAGACAAGCCTTCCAATATCTAAAAGAGAATAATGAATATTACAAAGAAATTAATATTGAAGAAAACCTGAAAGATACAACTGAAATAATTCAAGAAACACAAGAAGCTGGTCAATTTGAGCTACTAGATCCTGCTACAATATCAAATACTTTAGACCATTATACAATTCATCCTTTGCACTGTAATGACACCGTAGAAGATGCACTGGAATCTTACCAAATGCATCAAACAAAAGGATCGCCAATCAGCATATGGGAAAAAAGTATAGAAGCACGTGCTTTTCCTCTACTCTTTCCTACTGGCAAAGGAGGAAGGTATGATGATAGACCTATTCAAGTATCAGCTTCAGAATACCGCTCATTACAGATGTATTCTGAAGATCCCAGATTTAGACAAAATGTGGAATACATATTCCACCTACTCTTTGAAAGTGAACTAGCAACTTTATGTTACGGAGTTGCAAACATATTAAAATCAGGATCACACTTTCAAAATATGACAGCTACACAATTATTAGAAAAAGTGCAACAAAAGGATGAGGTTTTACAATCAAATATTACAAATCTATTAGCAAATATGCATGGTACTAAAGAGTACTGGTTTCGACGTCATGGAGATGTACGTTGTATGATCAGAAACCTTGGCCCACCCACTTGGTTTGTTACATTAAGTTGTGCAGAATATGCATGGGAAGATTTACATGATTTCCTACGCATATCAAATAAAAACAAAACAAACATAGATATACTAACACCTGGAGAACTTTGTTCTCTGGATCCTGTTAATGTTTCAAGATATTTTCATCATTGCTTCATTGCTATGCTACATTTTATTTGTAATAAAACTATTCCTCCCCTTGGAGAAGTGCAACACTTCTTTTGCAGAAAAGAATACCAAGCCAGAGGAGAACCACATAACCACATGCTTTTATGGATTAAAGATGCTCCTAAATTTGGTCAAGACAGTGATGCCACTGTTTTACAGTTTATTGAAGAATATGTCACTTGTGAAATTCCATCAGAAGCCACAAATAGTGATCTTCATGCACATATTTTACAATTTCAAAGACACAAATGTGGAAAATATTGTCATCGCAAATACAAAAACAAAGGGAAATACTACACCAAATGCCAATTTGGTTTCCCTAGACCAGTTACAAATGCAGGTCAAGTGAACAACCTCATGTCTTCAGTTAGACATAGTGTTAAAGGTAAGTCACCTAAAAATACATATTACATAAAAAGAAAAGAAGAAGAAAAATATATCAATGATTATAATGCAATCATTGCCCACTTATGGAATGCAAACATAGATGTGCAGTACATTGCAGACAATTCTACTGCAGTTGCACGATATGTCACAGCATACTTAACTAAAGCAGAAAAGACAGAGCTCCAAGACCTCTGGAATGACCTGTCATCAGATAAAACATTATCTCAGAAATTATACAGCTTGGGCATAAAAATGCTCACCCATAGAGAATGTGGATCATATGAAGCAGCTGATCATTTAACTGGTACTGCATTGTATGGTAAATCTGAAAATATAGTATGGCTAAGTCTTGGTCCAGCTAAATCTAGAAAAAGAGTTCTAAAATCATATGAAGATATAGAAACAATAGCCAAACATGATCCCAACAGCCAAGACATTTTAAAAAACAATTTATTGGACACAATACTACCCAAACAGAAGTAATACTTTGGAAAACATGTGTCTATACCACATAGCCCAAAACTACACATACAAAAATAATATGAAACCTGATGAAAAAAAGGTGTGACAAACTGTGAAGGCAGCTTAGTTAAACTCACTAAACCAAATTTAATTAATCATATCAAATTGTCATTAAAGAATCCTCAACATAAAGAAGTATATTACATGTCCCTGCTACAACTCTTCAAACCATGGAGAAAAGAAAAACAATTACTAGATAACTATGACTCATATGAGGATGCTTTCAAAGCAAATGAAAGCACTATAACTGATGTAAACTTTACACAGTACCAAACAATGTTGCACAATGAACAGCAACACGAAGAAAAACTCCAAGCCCAACTAGATAAGGACACTCCTGACAGTAGTCAACTTTCTGTAACAGGAAGCCAAGAACCACTGGGAGAACCACTAATAATAAATGAGGCAGAATTAGCATTGATAGAAGTAGAAAACACCATGTGTCAGTATGAAGATAAGGAAGACTTAACTATACTACAATCAAAACTAAACAATGAGCAAAGTAGCATTTTTCAAGAATTAACAAAACAAATTGCACATGGTGTAAAACATGAAAATAAAGAATGTACCTGCCATAATTATAAACCTATACTGCTGTACGTCAGTGGTAAAGCTGGTTCTGGCAAAACATTCCTAATCAAAATCATTAGTAAGTTCCTTCAACAATTGACAAACAACAAACTGTCAGCTGTTGTCACTGCATCCACAGGTTTAGCTGCCTACAACATAGGTGCTGTTACATTACACTGATTACTACTATTACCAGTAGAACACCAAAACAAATTAGACTATTACAAACGTTCTGCAGAAGCTGCAATGGAATTACGCAGAGTATTGAAACAAAAGAAAATGCTACTAATAGATGAAGTGAGCATGGTCTCCAACCTGAGGTTAGCTTTGATTCACCTCAGATTACAAGAAGTACTCAAAACAGACTATGAAGAGCTCTTTGCAGGAAAACACATTATTGTTTTTGGAGATGTGCTTCAATTAACACCAGTAAAAGGTGAGCCTATTTTTAAAACATTAGGACACAAACCCTGCCGTAAAACTGTTGGCAGCATTGGAAATGTCAACCTTTGGCAACATTTCCAATACATAGAATTAACAGAAAACATGCAGCAATCTGCCGATCTCACTTATGCCAACATTTTAAAAAGTATCAGAGTTGGTATACTTTCTAAAGAAGTAGAAGGAATATTGAAATCCTGGCCCATTAATGCACTTTATGGCGATAATGCATGTGCTACAGATGTTATGGAACAATTAGCCCACAAAAATGTCAATTGTATGGCCTTAATGCCAACTCTTGCAAGCTGTTTCAAATTCAATGAAATCATTCTAAGTAAAGAAATGCAACCAATCATGGAAATTAGCGCCACAGACAAACTAGATGTACATGGTATGACACTACCAATGTGTGACCAAGCCACAACAAGACTAAATAGTTTAGAAAAATCAATCTCAAACACAGCAGGCTTAGAAAAGATATTAAAATTATCCTTAAATTGCAGAGTAATGCTTAAACGTAACCTTGACGTGGACCAAGGACTAGTTAATGGAGCACTGGGTACAGTTGTTGGCTTTCAAACATACCCATGCGACAACAAAATTCAGTTTGTCAATATACTCTTTGACAAACTTTCAGAAGTAAAAAGGATAGGACGCTCAACAGCTAGATTCCTTCTCTTCAAAGATATGTATGTACGCAGAGAACAATTTTCTCTAACTCTTGCATACGCAGTCACGATTCATAAATCACAAGGTCTTACAAAGCAATGATAGATATTGGTAACACAGTCTTTAAAGAAGGCATGAGCTATGTAGCACTATCACGCTTATGTACACTTGATGTCTATTTCTAATCAACTTTGATGCAAGTAAAATAAACGCTGATATTCCTTGCATTTTAGATTACAATAGACTTCACTCACTATACACCCCCCACCTAAACACATATTCTGTTCCACAAAAAGTAAAACGTTATATAAGAAAAATAAATCAAAGAGAAATGCAACAGGATGTCACTGCAAATCCTCCAAGAGAGTAAAAGAAACTAATACTTCATCAAGTACCACAAGCAAAAAAGAATCAATTAGGGAAAGTAAACCAAGTACTTCTTTAAAGAAGGAAGACAAACTCCAAAAAAGGCAGTTAGATACAGAACTACCTGGACCATTTAAATTCTCAAATATAGTTGGTGTAAGTTGCTACGCAAATGTAGCAATGAATATTCTATTTCATTTACTACCAATTGTTGACAACATTTACTTACACAGTACAGACCCATTGTGTTTGCAAATGTTAGTACTTCACAGAAATGCAGCAAACAATCCTGACGACACGTATACTGTTTTTGGAATAAGACAACGATTGGACTACTGTGCTGGAATGGTGAAATTCACTATAAATTCACAGGAAGATCCACAAGAGTTTCTAATATACTTACTACATGTACTGGAAAACAAAAACATACCTAGAAATGAAATCTTTCAGATTTCATACTTGTGGAAACATACATGCACTCTCTGCAACAATGTGACAGAAGAAGACATCCCCAATGAACGCTTCATATATATATCAATACCAAATTGTGAATCCATTCCATTTCAGCGACTTGTACAAAATGCAAACCATGGTAGATTATGCTCTACCTGCAATTCAGATAATCGCTCCCCGTTAGTAATACAAACACATAGTAAATACATAACACTAATGCTTCTACGTTACAATGCAGATGGTACCAAAAACAACTGCAAGCTGACTGGATTCACACATGGTCAAATATCACTTGGTAAGAAAACCTTCACAACAATAGGTATAATCTACCACGCAGGAGCCACAACCAATTCAGGGCACTACACTGCATAAATAAAAAAGAAATGTGGATGGTTTGAATGTAATGATAGTACCATTACTCTAAAGCAGAGATTACCAGGAAATCTTACAAACGATTATTTGATGTTCTTAAAACCAGAATTTGATAACTAAACTGTATTTAAACCCTAAGTAAACTTGTTTTAAAAAAATATAAACTGTTAGAATACTCCAAAAGCTATCTAACTGCTCAAAGATTCTACAACAACTAATCAGATAAATGAATACCACTAAATTAGACCAAAAAATATACAGTTAGAATACGCCAATTGGTATCTAACTGTCCCAAAATTTAACAATATCCAAATAGATAAATTAATACCACTAAAATATATAAAAAAAATAGACAGTTAGAATACGCCAATTGGTATCTAACTGCTCCAAAATTTTATAATATCAAAACAAATAAATAATATGTTACTGCTCCAAAAAAATACAACACGCCAAAGTATTAAGCATTAGCCAGAAACAACAAGTGAACACTGAAAACAAACAAACAAATAAACTGTAGCATAACAGAAAAAGTTTTTTTTTTAATCCAACATGGATTTTTTTTTCTCCCACAGACCCAATGATTTTAGCAACAAATACAGAAACTGAGAAAATTGCACAGTACTCTGATTTGTAATCTACTAAATATGAGGGTCCAAAAAAAAAAAAGTATATTGATTATACAATATAATAAGTCATTACAAAATACTAATACTAACATGCTATTTTCTTTTATCACAGAAATTAACAAGAAAAACATGGACTCCCGTTACTAGACCAAACAGTAAGTATACAATAATAAGGAGAACCATAGCAGCATATCACATCCATAGTATCTAATACCTTTGTTCCTTATACATTTGTTTTTCACCCAAAGTTATAAGCAAATATGAATGTGATATGCTTTGGTGGTTGTTGCCAGGGCATACAGTCTTGGGTGCATGGCCAAATGGCCATGCACCCAAGACTCTATGCCCTGGCAACAACCATCGCAGCATATCACATCCATAGAGTCAAACATTTCAACTATGGTCTATGGAAACTTTTAATGTCCGCGGACATTATGAGTGTTCTTAGAAAACTTTCAACTTGCCAGCGAACAATACGGACAGCGTTTTCAGGACACCCCCTACGAAGATTTCAGAACAACGCGATAGTTCTTAGAACACTTTCCACTTCACAACAAACAATACGGACAGTGTCCTCAGGACACCCCCATTTTGTTTATTTGCGAACATTTCAGGACACTGCGAGTGTTCTTAGAACACATTCAACTTGCCAGCGAACAATATGGACTACGCCTTCAGGACACCCCCTACGAACATTCCAGGACACCGCGAGTGTTCTTAGAAATGTCTTCAGAACACCCCCATTTTGTTTATTTGCGAACATTTCAGGACACTGCGAGTGTTCTTAGAACACATTCAACTTGACAACGAACAATACGGACAGTGTCCTCAGAACACCCCCATTTTGTTTATTTGCGAACATTTCAGGACACCACGAGTGTTCTTAGAACACATTCAACTTGACAGAGAACAATACGGACAGCGTCCTCAGGACACCCCCTACGAACATTCCCCGGACACGGCGAGTGTTCTTAAAGCGTCTTCAGAACACCACCATCTTGTTTATTTGCGAACATTTCAGGACACCGCGAGTGGTCTTAGAACACATTCAACTTGCCAGCGAACAATACGGACTATGCCTTCAGGACACCCCCTACGAACATTCCAGGACACCGGGAGTGTTCTTAGAAACGTCTTCAGAACACCTCCATTTTGTTTATTTGCGAACATTTCAGGACACCGCAAGTGTTCTTAGAACACATTCAACTTGACAGAGAACAATACGGACAGTGTCCTCAGGACACCCCCATTTTGTTTATTTGCGAACATTTCAGGACACCGCGAGTGTTCTTAGAACACATTCAACTTGTCAGCCACAACCCCATTCATATTTGCGAACATTTCAGAACACAGCGAGTGTTCGACAACGTCTTCAGAACACCCCCATTTTGTGTATTTGCGAACAATTCAGGACACCGCAAGTGTTCTTAGAACATATTCAACTATGCAACGAACAATACGGACAGCGTCCTCAGGACACCCCCATTTTGTTTATTTGCGAACATTTCAGGACACTGCAAGTGTTCTCAGAACAGTTTCAGTTTGCTTGCGAACAAAACGGACACATATTGAGTCCTCAGACCACCCCCATTCAGTTTATTTAGAACATTTCAGAACACCCGTGATGTCCGCAGACAAATTGAACACAAAAAGAAAGTCTAACACATAAAAAACACAACTTTGATCCTATCTCATACACTCCCACCCTCCCCAAACACCCCTACACACCAACACACTCTACTAAATACAAATTTTGAACAAAGTTTCACCGCGCTGTCCGCGGATGACCGCGAATCCAAGATGGCGGGCGCTACCGAAAATCTGACGCGCCTCACGCTCCACGCCATCCAATCAGCGAACACGTTGCATGTCCGTGAACATCATGCAAGCCGATTGGCCAATTAGGACACTGTCCGCGGAGCGAACAGGGAAGTCTGTCCGCGGACCGAACACAGATATCACAATTTTTTTTTACCTACTTTTTGGTCATTTTAAAAAAAAATACTGGATGGATTTTCACCAAATTTGCAAAAGCACGCTTTCGGGACCAAGCCGCTGCTCCTGGTCCAAATTTGGTGAAAATCCGTCCAGCGGTTTGGGCTGTAGACGCGAGCAAAAATGTTTTCCCATTCAGTCTATGGGAAAAAAAAAGTTTTGGGACCCCCCCTATAACTTTGCCCTCCCTGGACGAATCCTCACCAAACTTTGCAAAGAAATTCAGTGACCCAAATACTTTTTTAGCGAAGTTTGGTGAGCATCCGTCCAGGGAGAGCGAAGTTATAAGCCGCCCAAAAAGTGCTCTTCCTATGGAAACACCAACTTAACCATAACTACATGGCCACTACTGTGGCCATGTAATATTTATATATATATATATATATATATATATATATATATATATATATATATATATATATATATATATATATATATGTATATATGGGACATGGAGATAATGCAACTACATTTGGTAGTTAAGATTCTTTATTAGGATTGCACAAACCTAAGGGGAAAACATTACCTCCTATGAAAACTCCCCTTAAAAATATATCCTGTGATCATTCTAAACAAACTAGATTAAATTATGTTAAAACAACTAACACCACTAAAAACTTCAAGTCCCCTAATGCAGAGTTACTAATCCATAGTGTGTAGGTGCATTATAAATGCCATATCATATCACAGTAAGCAGTCTAGTTGTTGTAACGACCCACACCTGAGCATGACCTTCTGTGTGAGCAGCAAGAGCAAAAGAAGAAGGTAAAAGCCAAGATTGACACATTGCTAGCAGCGGGTTGTTGTTCAGAGCAAGCAGTGAAGGTTGGAATCCCTAAACAGATTCAGAGGACGCGCAGCAGGAAGCGGTGTGGAGGCCGGCTACTCTCACGAGGGAGACATCGAGTAGGAGAACCCTATCGCCAGTAAGCAAAGTATGTGTAATCTTCCAAGAGGCGAGATGGCAAATAAGAGAACACTATAAACAGTATTTCCAAATCCAAAAGGACATAATAAAGAAGCCAGACGCATATCACTTGAAACTGCAGGGGAAAGGCCCTTCTTGTAGAAAAGATCAAGGAGGAATATAATCGGCATTGCCTAAGGAACACTGATGCATATAAGAAGTATTGTCCTTTTCTACCGTATTCCTGTAAAATAATTTGAGATCCAAATGTGCTTAAAGTAAAGCGATTGAATCAAGAAGCAGTTGTTGATTTCTCTTTCCCCATTGAGGATTTAAATGTGGAACGATAACAACAAATATCACCACAGAGTGCAAATATTGGTGGTAGGTTTTTTTTTATCTTGGCAGGCAAGTATAATAGAAAGGGGACAATTAGAGGTTAGTCCTGGCAGGCGAGTGGACCAGGAAGAAGATGATTTATAGTACTATAATGTGGCAGAAGGTTGTGGTGGAAAAGAAGTAATAATTCCACAAATGTGTTGTGAGGAACTGTTAAGTAAACCATCCTGTCAAAACGACATTGCACATGAAGAAGAAATGTGAAATAACAAGTGATTTAATTTCAAAGTGGAGAATGTTCACATTCACATTTGGTTTGATATCTGAAGATAAGACCCTGTTTGGTTTGCCAAGTAAAGAGTGTGGAAATTATGATAATTGTTTTCAATATAACAAACTCTTATTTGAACTGAATTAGTAAACTTGACCAATACACAGGACATTTTGGACCTGTGCATTTTACTTGGCTAATGAAAGTGAATTTTGGGTTTCAGACATCCTGTATTTATCCAGGGTCAGGGGATGCAACCTGAATCATAAGGTCCTTTGTTTCTTGTGTTTCTGAATGTACGAGATCTTGTGTAAAGCTCACATCACTAGACTTGTCCTGTATGTTGTGTTATATGTAGCCTTAGTTTCTTAGCTAGGGAAATCCTTGCAAGGCCAGGGAAAGATAGGTGTTCAGCTCACCTCTAATTATTTAATAAAACAAAATTGCTTCTTTTGAGAAATTCTATCCACTTGTCCATCTCACATTTCTGACCCCTCACAGTGTCAATAATTGCATATTTAACTAAGCTTGTAAATATTGAACAAACATGAAGTTCTAAATTCTTTTCTTTTTTTAAAACCTTCCTACTTTCAAGTCACTGTCACTAAATCAGGGCCTTGCGCCCTGTGGCATTCCATGAGTTTTGGACTACGACTCCCATGAACTTTCAATATTGACTATTCTGCCTTAGGCTGGTGGGATTTGTAGTCCAAAACCTCTGGAGAGCCAATGACCATAGACCCCTGCACTAAATAGAGGCGTTCCAGTTAATACTCCATGTAGCTACCTTACAAAGCATTTTGATATGAATGTTAGAAGATTTGTATTAAAGCTAAGACTGGACCTTCTTCTCACGTTATCAAGAACGGGAGCATGGCATAATATCCCATATGAACTTAGACTCTGTAGACTTTGCAAAGAAAAAGTAGAAACCTCTAGACACCTATTAACAGAGTGTGATAGATTAGGGGAGACATATATAGTAAGGGTTACCCCAACATGAAATACAAAATGATAAATTACACATCTGATATATCCTGGGCGACTATGCTGGTAATACCACAATATTACATTTTACCGTTTTACATATGTGGGAAAAAAATAAGCTCTCTGTTAGAAAATGCCTAATTAAACGATTAGTTTTGGAAATCAAGAGTAACATTAATGATGTGATTCTTATGTTATATAGAGATATCAAATGGTATGTGTTTTTATAACTGATTTTATAATATTGAATCATGAAATCTTAATATTTGTATATTATTATTCAAAAATGTTACTGTGGAAATATATGTTTTATATGTGTTGTAAGGTTTATTTAACCAATAAAAACACGCCCCAAAAAATAGATACTAACAGGAGGGGGAACATCCTAGTTATAAAAAAAAAAGTTTGTAATTGCGCAAGCATGAATAATTAGTGTTGGGCAATGTAACAAACATGTCTTCCAGCATAAAATGTAATCTTTAAAATCCTTACAATGTGTCAAAATATGACCCCTTAAGATAAATAGGTAGACTATGGTTTGGAGGTGGATTACCTTGTATAAAATATGGAGTCCTTTAAATGCATTTCTCTGGGGAATGCAGGTGGAGCTGCGAGAGAGGTGGGGTAATGTTTGGTGGGGTGATGTGTCAGTGTTTGGGTAGGTGTAGAATCTGTCTTGCTGCTGTCTTCTGTATAGCTTTCAAGGTGGATAGGGTGTTGTTGGGGAGTCCAGTGTGAATTACATATCCATAGTCCATCATGAAGGCATAAAAGGGAAAAAAAGGCCTTATCTTGCATTGGATGTGTCGATGTAGTTTACGTTTTGTGTTCATGGCAGCTATGTGGTGTATGATGGATAGTTGAGGGTAGGTAGTGAAGTTTAGGAACTAACTTGTGTGGTTTGGTAGATGTGTGGGGTGCCCATGGTGGGTTCCTTTATCTGAGGTGAGGTTGGGATTGTGTTTGGGGCAGATGAGAGAGCAATTCCTTTTGGATGGGTTGAGTTTTAGGAAGTAGATAACCATGCAGGTGGTAATTGTGTAAATGCAGTTTCTGAGTGTGTGGATTGCTGTGAAGAGAGAGAGATTTGGAAGTATATTTGTGTGTCATCTGAGCATTGATGAATGTGGAGGTTGAGGGTGCTAGGAAGTCCATCTGAGGGATTTAACATATGACTTAAACAGGAAGGGAGTGCGGGAAGATTCTTGTCATACTCCGTATTTGACTGGGGTGTAAATTGATTGATTGGGTGACATGGAGATGACGTATGTCCTGTCAGTGTGGAAATAGGTAAACCAATTCAGAACAGTACCTGAAAATTCCATTCTGTGGTGCAGGATATTTAGGAGGACAGTGTAGTTGATTGTAAGCAAATATATGGAAAGGCTGAGGTGGACATGAAGTGCACTCTGTTCTTTGTCAATGATGTTGTGTTGTGTAGATCAACCAGAATGTGAAGTGTTGTAGTCTTGGTTCTGTGGCCGTGGTGGAAACCTAATAGGAAGGGGTTGTGGAGGTTGCTTTTTGGTAATGTGATGTTGGAGATGGCTTGTGACAAAGTATTTGATGTTTCTATTGCTGAAAGGCAAGATCAAGATGAGACAGTACTTTTCAGGCAGTGTGCGTTCGAGGGATTGTTTCTTTGGGAGATGGGGGCTTTGTCCTTTTTGGGGTTTATGTAAGAGACTGAATAGTTGGATTTGTATGAGGGACAGAAGTTGATATTATTGTCCCACTGTGGAGTTGGAGTGGCTATGTGGTTAGATGCGCTCTGAGCAGGCATGTGTCATCCAGGATGTGTGTTGGTTTTGTGTAGACTGCAAAGGAGAGGGAGGGTGTCTTGGTTGATGGGGTGGAATGTGCCGTATCTGTTGAAGTTTTTGTGTCCTTTGGTCTCTGAACCCATTAAGGACCAGACATGTCCCTTATAAATGTCCATCTCCACCCATTCGGAGGTCTTCACGCTAGACATTATGTGAGCAGATAATCACCCAATGATCCTGGGTCTGCCCTGGTTGAAACGACATAACCACTTCATAAATTGATCCTCTGGGTCATTTTTTCTGGGGTCAGAGTACTGTCTTGGTCATTGTATTAGGGGTCTCCCTACGGTACCCGTGGAATCCTCCACTTCTTCTTTGAGTCCTCCTATTGTAACCTCACTTAACCAGGTTGCTGGCCTTCTGGAAGCTTACCAGGAGTTTCCATCTGTCTTCTCTTCAACGGAATACACCAAATTGCCTCCACATAGAAGGGATGACTACATAATAGATCTGATCCCTGACCAGCCACTAACCTTCGGTAGGATGTACATCTTGTCGGCCACATAAAAGGAAGTGGTTTGCGAGTATCTACAGTCAAATCTAAAGAATGGCCTTATCACTGAATCCACCTCGCCAGCAGCAGCATCATTGTTTTCATCCCCAAGTAGAATACCTCAGAGTTACGTCTGTGTATCGATTTTCAGAGACTCAACAAGATCACTATCCCCTATAAGTACCCCATGCCATTGATACCGGACATATTGGAGGCTGTCAAAGGGGCTATGATCTATACCAAACTAGATCTCCAGGGTACATACCATCTTATTTGCATTAGAGAGGGTGACGAATGGAAGATGGCGTTCCACCCTCCTTTCGGGCATTAGCAGTACATTGTGATGCCTTTTGGCCTTTCCAACGACCCTGCCATCTTCCAAAGATTTATGGACCACCTGTTTGCATACATTCTACAACATTATCTCATCATGTATTTAGATGCTATTCTTGTTTTCTCTGTGTCTCTTCAAGAACATGAGAAGAATGTCAGAGAGGTCCTTCACAGGCTTCTCCAGAATCATTTGTATTGTAAGATAGACAAATGTGTTTTTCATCAATCCCAAGGGGGTCATTACGACAATTTGCAGCTGGTCTGACCAGACGTCCAGAGCGGGTCCCGCAAGGGAACCTCGTAATAAGGCAGAATGGGTTTCATGGCACCGGCACCTTTACCGGCGCCGTTAAACCCATTCTGCCTGGGTCGTAATTAGGCCCTGTGACTCACAGTACCATCATGGACGGCTCCATGGTGGACTGGAAGGGGTACTCCCCTGTGGAACTGTTTGGGAGCCTGCGGCTGCAGTACATGCATTGCGCTTGGTGAAGAAGTTCCAATGTGTTCATCCGGGAAAACCTGGAGGGACTCCCTCTAAGAAGGGACATACTGTGATGGGATCCCCTGCTTTGAGTCGTGTTGTCTTTCAGCTTGCAGGCATTCCCTCTCACTAACATGGAGTTCCAGCCTGCCCAGAGTGTTAGTCTAGCTCATCTAGCTCATGGAGCAGGGAGGCTTCCGGATGAGGAAACACCTCCTTTAGGTGTCTCAGCCGGTATTTATGTCGGGAAGAATTGAGACTCCTCGCGTAGCTACTCTCGTAGGAGTTGCCCCACGCTCCACCTCCCATTTCTCAGTGTGCATTTCGTAGGGAACGCAGCATTCTTCACAGAACCGCTCACTTTTTGTAGCGGCTCTCAGTTCGATCCACCTTTAACAGCATTCCCTGTGGACTTCGGTACTGGGATTCTTGTGAATAATCGGGACTACATCTCCCAGGATACTCCACTTCTGTTAGGACTGCAAAGTCCCTTTTCCTGAGCAATCCTGAATGGTACTATCTGCACATCTGCTTTCTACTACGGCATTCAGGGGAAAGGTTTTTTTTCATCCTTATCGTGTATTGCATAGAAGGGGTACCACTTGCTATCCGTCACTTGTTGGAAGGATCCAGGACAACTTCAGCACTTCTCATCACCCTCACTGAGTGACATCAAAACAGCGCTTCCCAGCAGCACCCCCCAGGGTACTATCCCCCATGAGGGTTTCCTTGGGGTTCTCTCTATGATGAATTCTTTTTGTGCCGCTCCACACACAGATTTGCAGGGGAATTGCTATTCTGAGAAGTGGCAGTGTTCACCGCAAAGGCTCAAGGTAGGTGATCTTCTGTACCTTAATTGAAATTGAGGGTATGACATACAATCCTAGCTCCTTGTTCTCTACCCGGTCAGGTTGCCAAAAATTCGAAATGGTGTAATGGTATTCAAGAGGCCTTCTTGGATAAACTGAAAAAAACACAGGAAAACATCTGCTGTAAAAACAGGGATAGTCTGGCAGACCCTAATGACGCTGTAGAGCATGCAATGCCCAAGACTTTTGCAGAGTTTGCCTTTCAGCCAATCTCGAAGCAGCATCTTGACGATATCCTTTGCAAATAAAAAAACCTACTAATTACAAGGGGGATGTCTGTCCGGTTATTGCGGTAAAATCCTGTGCCCCACATTTGGTTCCCTTCATAACGAAATGTGTTAATGTGTCTTTGAGGGAAAATGTTGTCCCTAGTTCCATTAACCAAGCCTGGACCTCCCCATTAATATAAAAGCCCTCTCTCGACCCTGGCATAGGAGCAACTATTGGCTAATTACCAAAGTGCCTTGTCTGGTAAAGATCCTAGATTAAGGAGCACACCTACAGATCAAATCCTTTCTGGTCGTACATGACATCCTGGGGCCCAAACAATCAGGCTTTAGAAGAACTCATATTACAGAGTCTACTCTTCTTGACTTCAAGACCAATATATTGCAGTCCATGTCAGAGGGCAAGATTACCATGCTGATGCTCCTGGATCTCTCTGCCGCTTTTGATCTTGTGAATCACTCTATTCTGGCAGAGAGATTATGGGTTTCAGTGCATTTTTCTGGTCCAGCCCCTGAATGGCTCAAATAATTCTTGACAGATCGCAGAGCAAGGGTCTTTTTCGAGCATGAGGAGTTCACTGTTTCATGAGGGGTCCCACAAGGCTTGTGCGTGTCACCCACTATTTTTAATATCTTTATGCTCCCTTTATTCTAGCAACAAGATGAACTTGGAGTGGTGTACGCTAATTATGCGGATGACACGCAGTTCCTTGTGCCCCTTATAGGGATTACGCTCTGGACTCTGCCTCCATGAGGTCTACCTACAAACTTTTTCAAACATGGATATAAGCAAATAAGCTTGCCCTCAACAGTTCCAAGACAGAATTTATGATGCTAGGCACTGCTAATCAGCTGAAGAAGCTCAATCCGGAGTACCTGACTTTCAGAATTGCAGATTGCAATATTGCCACCCAGCACAAGGTCAAGACACTTGGGGTGATTTTTGATCAAGAATTGTCTATGAAAAATCAGGTTAATGATCTTGTGTCTAGTACTTGCGACCATTTGAAACTCTTGGCCCAGTTACAACCCTTCCTCTCATTGGCTAATTGTGCCATTGTTGCGCGAACCATTATAGGAGCTAAATTGGACTATTGTTCCAGTCTTCTGCTGGGAATCTCCAAACAAGACATGACCCGGCTACATGTGATTCAAAACAATGCAGTGTGTATTGTGGTAGGTTTGCAAAGGAGAGAACATGTCACGACTGCCAGGAGAGCCCTACACTGGCTTCCTATTTGCAGCCGGATTACTTATCGTGTGATGTGCATCACGCACAATTGCATTTCTGGGCAAGCTCCCAAGTATTTGGCTAGCCCTATTTCTTACCTAGTGGCTCGCAGAGTTCTGAGATCTAGCAATACCTGCCTCCTTGAAACGCCAAGATCTCATCTTACCTATGTGGAGCATAGATTTTTTCCGTATGCTGCTTCAAAGATCTGGAATGCCCTTCCTTTGGATCTCAGATCATGTACTAGCTTACAGCTTTTTAGACATAGGCTGAAAATCTTTTCATTTGAGTAAATCACTGGACTACCATAGCATGACTGTTTCTCCCATGACTTCTTCTGATTCTTCCTGATTTTTTGTTTTGTTGTATTGTCTTTGTTGGTGCCCCTATGCCTCCGGGCTTAGTTTTGCGAGCGGTATAAATAAAATAAATAAATGACATAAAATAAACAAAGTCCCAATTCTTCAAAGTCACAAGAAGATGATTAATTAAAGGAAAAATTCATTCATTGTCTTTAGCAGTGGTAAAGTTTGTGAACAGTGCATTTGTAAAGAACAAAAGATGGGGCTGCATTTCGAGAAAGGGTGTCTGGTCAGCTATTGCAGATCTGCAGAGCTCATCTCCTTGTTACTGCGGGTCTTGGTGCTGTACACTTGCTGTAACACGTTTGCACTTCATCTTTAGAGGAAATGTGTGCTAGAGGTGCCACATTGGATCCAATGCAGGCATGTGATCACATCACTATCAAGGACATAAGGGTTGTCAGTTGTAGTGGATCAATTCTTTATCAATGCATTACGTTCTGAGACAAAATCATATGCCCAAGACCACAGTCAGAAAAGCACACTTATGAGGTCTTCTGGGTTCTCTAGAGGAGGAAAGTCATGCTCTTGCCAGAATAGGTGTAACAACAGAAGCCATGGCTTGCACCACCGGCTCAGTGGGTTAATCAAAGCTTTAAACATCAAAAGCTAGACGAACAGTGAAGTGGGCGAATGTGAATCCAGAGGATATAGCTCCACCACTATACAGTAAAATGATAAAACATATTGAAAAAGTATGTGATGGGCAACTATGACTGAATGTGTACAAAACAGTCATAATGTCAGATTCTGGAGATTGATCACAGACTCATATTTAAAGGGTCATGTAATTGCCCCTGAATTCATAAACTCGACAAGGTGGTGTGGCCACTATGAAGGTCTCTATTTCTCCCCACAAAGGGGTGAATGCGTGGGTTTGATGACTGACCTGGGAAACTATGTCGAAGCAGAGAATGGTGGTGATAATCACCTGTTTATCACAGTGGTAGATGTGGAGAGGGCATTAAGACCACAGAAGGGGGGGCACCAGGACCTTTATGGGGTACCAGCGTTTCTCTTTAAAAGTGAAGTTGTTATCTGGTCCCAGGTCTTAACATTGGCTTTCAATGCTATCTTGCAGCAACAATGGGTCCCGGTTACCTGGACATCGGCTGTGATTGTCTCCATTTTTAAGAAAAGGGATAGGGCGGACCCGGGCAATTACCGACCCATCTTGCTGTTGGATGCGGCAGGAAAAACCTTTGCGAAGATGTTGCAGCAGCGCCTAGCGATATGGGTAGCGGATACCAAACAACAAGTCATCTACAGACCGTGTTTCCAGGTTGAGAAAAGCAGATTGTAGCAGAGCTTCAGGTTTCATTTAGTGATCAGAAAGTACCCGAGGATCTCAAACACCAATTTATATGGGGTATCTCTGGACCTAAAGGCAGCATTTGACAGTGTAGCAAGAGACATTTTATGGGCTTGTCTGCTCGCTAAAAACATATCCGATGAACTATTACGACCGATATACAGGGTAATTTAAAGAATTCAGCGCACAAGTGGCGCACGCGGCTGGCGCACAGTGTGCGCATGCGACTTTCTGCACCAGCTGCGTGCGCTAAAATCCATTTCCGCGCACAGCATATCCAAGGATTTTAGCATCAAAAACCAGCCGTGGCGCAGAGTGGCGCAGCGACCCTGCAGCAGTGCCAGTTACGCCCCCAACCCCTCCCCGTGCGCCATGCACAGTGCACAAATCCCGTACATGTTGCACAGGCCCCGAACCACGAAAACGCCAGTAAAACTTCCTGCGCACCCCTCCGAATATATGTACACCCCGGCGCGGGGAGTTTCCCACGCGATTGGCCCTGTGTGAGCGGGGTACGTGTGTTACTGGGGTGCGCAGGAACGTTCACACATGATTGGCCCTGTGCGAGCGGGGTACGTGTGTGACTGGGGTGCGCAGGAACTTTCACACGTGATTGGCCCTGTGCCAACGGGGTACGTGTGTTACTGGGGTGCGCGGGACGCGATTGGCCCTGTGCGAGCGGGGTACATGTGTTACTGGGATGCGCGGGAACTTTCACACGCGATTGGCCCTGTGCAAGCAGGGTACGTGTATTACTGGGGTGCGCGGGAACTTTCAAACGCGATTGGCCCTGTGCGAGCAGGTTACGTGTGTTACTGGGGTGCGTGGGATGCGATCGGCCCTGTGCGAGCGGAGTACGTGTGTTACTGGGGTGCACGGGAACTTTCACACACGATTGGCCCTGTGCGAGTGGGGTACGTGGGTTACTGGGGTGCGTGGGAACTTTCAAATGTGATTGGCCCTGTGCGAGCAGGGTACGTGTGTTACTGGGGTGCGCGGGAACTTTCACACGCGATTGGCCCTGTGCGAGCTGGGTATGTGTGTTACTGGGGAGCACGGGACGCGATTGGCC
Source organism: Ambystoma mexicanum (assembly GCF_040938575.1). NCBI lineage: Eukaryota > Metazoa > Chordata > Amphibia > Caudata > Ambystomatidae > Ambystoma > Ambystoma mexicanum. The sequence goes on from NC_090927.1 coordinate 943,388,747, forward strand.
CTATGCGAGCGGGGTACGTGTGTTACTGGGGTTTGCAGGAACTTTCACACGCGATTGGCCCTGTGCCAGCGGGGTACGTGTGTTACTGGGGTGCGTGGGACGCGATCGGCCCTGTGCCAGAGGGGTACATGTGTTACCGGGGTGCGCGAGAACTTTCACACACGATTGGCCCTGTGCGAGCAGGATACGTGTATTACTGTGGTGCGTGGGAACTTTCAAACGCGATTGGCCTGTGCAAGCAGGTTACGTGTATTACTGGGGTGCGTGGGATGCGATCGGCCCTGTGCGAGCGGAGTACGTGTGTCACTGGGGTGCGCGGGAACTTTGACACACGATTGGCCCTGTGCGAGCGGGGTACATGTGTTACTGGGGTGCGCGGGAACTTTCACACGCGATTGGCCCTGTGCGAGCAAGGTACGTGTATTACTGGGGTGCGCGGGAACTTTCAAACGCGATTGGCCCTGTGCGAGCAGGTTATGTGTATTACTGGGGTGCGCGGGATGTGATCGAGCCTGTGCGAGCAGAGTACGTGTGTTACTGGGGTGCGCGGGAACTTTCACACACGATTGGCCCTGTGCGAGTGGGGTACGTGGGTTACTGGGGTGCGCGGGAACTTTCACACGTGATTGGCCCTGTGCGAGCGGGGTACGTGTGTTACTGGGGTGCGCGGGACTTTCACACGCGATTGGCCCTGTGCGAGCTGGGTATATGTGTTACTGGGGAGCGCGGGACGCGATTGGCCCTATGCGAGCGGGGTACGTGTGTTACTGGGGTGCGTGGGAACTTTCACACGGGATTGGTCCTGTGCGAGCGCGGTACGTGTATTACTGGGGTGTGTGGGAACTTTCACACGCGATTGGCCCTGTGCGAGCCGGGTACGTGTGTTACTGGGGTGCGCGGGACGCGATTGGCCCTGTCCGAGCAGGGTACGTGTGTTACTGGGGTGCGCTGGAACTGTCACACGCGATTGGCCCTGTGCGAGCGGGTACGTGTGTAACTGGGGTGCGTGGGAACTTTCACACGCGATTGGCCCTGTGCGAGCTGGGCACGTGCATTACTGGGTGCGTGGGAACTTTCACACACGATTGGTCCTGTGCGAGTGGGGTACGTGTGATACTGAGGTGTGCGGGAACTTGCACACGCGATTGGCCCTGTGCGAGTGGGGTACGTGTGTTACTGGGGTCTGCGGGACGCGATTGGCCCTGTGCGAGCTGGGTACGTGTGTTACTGGGGTGCGCCGGAACTTTCACACGTGATTGGCCCTGTGCGAGCGGGGGAACGTGTGTTACTGGGGTGCGTGGGAACTTTCACACGCGATTGGCTCTGTGCGAGCGGGGTACGTGTGTTACTGGGGTGCACACGAACTTTCACACGCGATTGGCCCTGTGCAAGCGGGGTACGTGTGTTACTGGGGTGCGCGGGACGCGATTGGCCCTGTGCAAGCAGGGTACGTGTGTTACTGGGGTGCGCTGGAACTTTCACACGCGATTGGCCCTGTGCGAGCGGGGTACGTGTGTAACTGGGGTGCGCAGGAACTTTCACACGCGATTGGCCCTGTGCGAGCGGGGTACGTGTGTTACTGGGGTCCGCAGGACGTGATTGGCCCTGTGCGAGCTGGGTACGTGTGTTACTGGGGTGCACAGGAACTTTCACACGCGATTGGCCCTGTGCAAGCGGGGTACGTGTGTTACTGGGGTGTACGGGACGCGATTGGCCCTGTGCGAGCAGGGTACGTGTGTTACTGGGGTGCGCTGGAACTTTCACACGCGATTGGCCCTGTGCGAGCGGGGTACGTGTGTAACTGGGGTGCGCGGGAACTTTTACACGCGATTGGCCCTGTGCGAGCTGGGTACATGCATTACTGGGGTGCGTTGGAACTTTCACACGTGATTGGCACTGTGCGAGCGGGATACGTGTGTTACTGGGGTGCGTGGGAAGCGATTGGCCCTGTGCGAGCGGGATACGTGTGTTACTGGGGTGCGTGGGAACTTTCAAACGTGATTGGCCCTGTGCGAGCAGGGTACGTGTGTTACTGGGGTGCGCGGGAACTTTCACATGCAATTGGACCTGTGCGAGTGGGGTACGTGTGTTACTGGGGTGCACGGGAGGTTTCACAAGCGAATTTGCTGTCAGAGCGGGTTACGTGTATCCAGTGTGGTGCAGGGGGAGTCCTACATGTGAATTGGCAGTGTGGGTCCTCCCAGGTGTCTCCTCTACCCCCTCCACGGCCCCTGCAGGCAGCCCACACCAGAGGGGACTACCCTGCACCCCTGGACATGTCCCGCAGGCAGCCTGTCCACCATGGCCATGCCCCCCAGCCAGGCCACGTGTCACGTTGCACTAGTGATCACCAACTCATGTCCCCCTGCACCCCCACCCCCCATCAGTGAGGGGCACCTGCCAGCAGGCCCCCACACATGTCCCCCTGCACCACCACCCCCGATCAGTGAGGGGCACCTGCCAGCAGGCCCCCACTCATGTCCCACACATGTCCCCCTGCACCCCCACCCCCCATCAGTGAGGGGCACCTGCCAGCAGGCCCCCACTCATGTCCCACACATGTCCCCCTGCACCCCCACCCCTATCAGTGAGGGGCACCTGCCAGCAGGCCCCCACTCATGTCCCACTCATGTCCCCCTGCACCCACACCCCTCATCAGTGAGGGGCACCTGCCAGCAGGCCCCCACTCATGTCCCACACATGTCCCTCTGCACCTCCATCCCCCATCAGTGAGGGGCACCTGCCAGCAGGCCCTGACACATGTCCCCCTGCGCCCCCATCCCCCATCAGTGAGGGGCACATGCCAGCAGGCCCCCACACATGTCCCCTTGCACTCCCATCCCCCATCAGTGAGGGGCACCTGCCAGCAGGCCCCCACTCATGTCCCACACATGTCCCCCTGCACCCCCACCCCCCATCAGTGAGGGGTACCTGCCAGCAGGCCCCCACTCATGTCCCACACATGTCCACCTGCACCCCCACACCCCGTCAGTGAGGGGCACCTGCCAGCAGGCCCCCACTCATGTCCCACTCATGTCCCCCTGCACCCCCACCCCCCATCAGTGAGGGGCATCTGCCAGCAGGCCCCCACTCATGTCCCACGCATATCCCCCTGCACGCCCACCCCCCATCAGTGAGGGGCACCTGCCAGCAGGCCCCCACACATGTCCCCATGCACCCCCACCCCCCATCAGTGAGGGGCACCTACCAGCAGGCCCCCACTCATGTCCCACACTTTTCCCTTGCACCCCCACCTCCCACCAGTGAGGGGCACCTGCCAGCAGGCCCCCACTCATGTCCCACACATGTCCACCTGCACCCCCACACCCCATCAGTGACGGGCACCTGCCAGCATGCCCCCACACATGTCCCCCTGCACCCCCATCAGTGAGGGGCACCTGCCAGCAGGCACCCACTCATTTCCCACACATGTCCCCTGCACCCCCACCCCCATCAGTGAAGGGCACTGCCAGCAGGCCCCCACACATGTCCCCCTGCACCCACACCCCCCATCAGTGAGGGGTACCTGCCAGCAGGACCGCACTCATGTCCCCCCCTACATGAAATAAAGATGCACAATCATGGCCCACTTCTACACCAAAATACCACAGCACACCACCCCATTTCTGAGATGCAATGATTTCTCAATCAAACCCACACTGACATGCCCATCTCAATACACAAACCAAAAGTCAACTATGTACATCAACACATGTCTGTCACACACACACACTTGTTGGCAATGATAGTGTAAACCCACATTTTCACATGCATTAACCCAATGTGCAAATCCCACACATGGAACTAAAATATGAAATGTATTATGTACAAAAATAAATCAATAAAATGAAAGCATAACAAAATAGCAAACATGAAATGAAAAGCATGTGCAAAAGATGAGTAAATGAAAAGTATAACCAATACAAAGAAATCCAAAAGAAAAATAGTCCAAACTCTCCCTCCGCCAATGCAAATCCAAAGGAAACGTAATAAAAAATCCATTGATCCATGGTGAAATCAGAAGAAAAAGTTCAAAATAATCCATTGTCCAACTATGTACAATCCATTGTCCAAAAGAAAAATCCATTAATCCATGTACAAAATCAAAATCAATCCAATGTCCAACTATGTACAATCAAATTTCCAAGGGTCTATGAGCCCAACGAAACAAATGAAACCTATCTAATAACCTACCTAACAAAAAAACTATTTACAAAAGTGTGGGGCATAGTCCAAAAGCCCCAAACTAAAGAAAAAAAAGGAAACCTAACACTATAAACTATTTACAATGGCAACAGGCAAGTCCTGCGGCTCACTCAGTAATGTTTTCAGCAAGGGCATCATCGAACTCCATGTCTATTGGCGGCCCTCTGTCCTGGCCCTGAGGTCTCGCAGGGAGGCACTCATGGCCTATTCCAACTCCCTGCGAGTCGCCTCGAGGCACTTTGCCCGCCTCAACGCCCGACGCATGGAGATCTCCGCTCTGACCATGGTGAGCCGCGCCTCTTCTGCCAGCCGCCGCTCTGCACCTATACACTGGCCCAACCGCAGCCACGCGGAAGACACATCCATTCCAGGGTTCTCCTGCCCTCTGGCCGATGCCTGCCCCCCTGATGTCGATGGCCCCGATCCATCATTGCTCCCTCCTAGAGCCTGCTCCTGCTGCTGTCCATGTGCCCTGTCCGATGATGCCTACACATCCTCCATCAGCTGGTCTCCAAATGTGGTGTCCACCCCGCCTGGACCGCCGACTCCCGACTGTGGCAGGGATGGGATCTCCACCAAGCTGGCTGTCTTGGTCAGGCCAGGTCCACAGGGGGCTCTGGTGGAATCTGGCCCGGAAGACGGCAGGGAGAACGACTGGTGCATAGTCTCCACAGAGGAGGAGAGGTCCGCCATAGTGCGTGTCACATGTAGGGACCCACCAACCATGGCCCCTTCCAACAGTGCCACTTCGCGACGCTGCTGTTCATGATGGCGTGCGTTCTCCGCCCAGGAAGAAGGCACGTCATCACGAATGTCACGCGTGCGCAACGCGACACCAATCAGGACAGAGCCCATACATTCATTGGACCCCTCATCCGCAGGTAGTGGAGATGCAGATGACATGGCACTCTCCCCTACCTGCGGATGGGCCTGGGATGGGGCATCCCTGCTGGTGCATCGTGGTGCAGTCGCAGGGTCAAGGACAGGGACATGCACAGGCGCCTCCACGGTGACCTGTGCTGCCTCCTGACCCTGGCCCTGGACTGCACCACTTGCACCAGTGGTACTACCCCCACCAGGCCCCATGTGCAGCTCAGTACCGGGCTCCTCCTCCTCTGTGGAGACCACCAACCTGGATGTCTCGGTACTGTCTTCCACCATTGCAAGCCCCTGTGGGGGCTCACCCGGCCCTTCCGCCACAGCCATAGTGGCAGACGCGGCACCAGCCCCCTCGCTCCCGGATGATGGCAATCCTGGGAGGGTGGCTGGGCCTTGCGTCGCCACCCAGTGGAGGCATCCCTGCCACTTGGCTCCACAACACTGTCTCTGCCCTCTTCTTCACTTGACGCTGCGTAGAGGGAGACATTGAACATAAGGTTCAGGGTACAGTACAACATTCGCCTGGACAGGAAGCAATAACACATGAGTAGCAGTGTCTAACGTCACTTCCATCCTGTCCCTCCACAACACATGGTTGAATGCACGCAACACACATGCATAAACAGGCACGACGCCTGCAATCAACATCAGCATTCATGTACAAGGGCCTCTGTTAATCAAAATGTTGCCTTCAAACTCACATGCATCATGGCTCACACTGATCCCATGCACACACATCACTGGAGGGTCATGCATCATGCCTTGTACACCACAGACACATTGGATAGACACAGTGCATACAACAGTGACCGCACTGCATGAGTGAATGTACACATCATCACGGACATGTGTCATGAATCCATGGCGTATCAAAGTCACAGACACACTTCTAAGACACACACATGTGCACCATACATGTACATGACACCAGCACCCATCCCTCACACCCCCACCATGTGCAAGAATAGACACTGGCATGCTTTAATTTATGCATTTGCCATGCAGCTCCCCATGTTGCATTGGAACTCATGCACCAACCATGTGGTTCGCACATTACTGGTCTCACATGCATGAACATGATATCCCTGCAAACACACATCCATACATGGCCCATGTCACACATACAGGCAAGTAACAGACTACCAGCACACTGCAACATGCCCTGTCTCACACAACAATGCTTGGCCACTTACCGCTCAACTCCAGACGGGTCTTCCTCCGAAGGATCTGGGCGTGGAGCGCTGGGCATACGTGTTCCAGGACCCTCATCTGGATGTCACTCATGCTGACTCGGCCCCACTCCGTGAGGCGCCGGGCCTTCTGGAGGGTCCTGGACCTGAAGTCCTCCCAGCGCTTCTTGACGTGCTTGATGTCGTGGGTTGCCACCCCATCCGCGTTGATGGCAACCACTACGTTGTCCCAGATCCTCTCCCGTCCTTCCTTGTTGGCGCGTGATGTTCCGAAGAGGGCATCATACTGCCCCAGGACATGCTTCACCAGGACACCAACTTCCTTCACACTGAAGCTGGTGGCCCTCTGCCTCTCTGGATGGGGGTCGCCAGTGGTCTCAGATGGTGTTTGCCCCGACATGGCGACCCCCGAGGCAGGCGTGGGTGGGAAACTGGGTCCTGGGGCTGGGCTGTGGAGCGATGGTATCCCAGTCGTGAGTCTTCTGTTCCAGCAGGGGTGGACACAACAACTGGAACCCTGGCTGATGTGCAATCACCAAATACCAGGGCACGTGGGCAGCAGGGAGGTGGGAGCGTGCTCGGGGCTCTGGGGGGGCAGTAATTCAGCCTTCTGGGCAGGAGCGTGGTCTTCCATGTGTTGTTGTGTGGCCCGCTTGATATGGAGTGATTTGGCATGTGAAAATCTTGCACGTCAGCGTGTAATTCGAGGAAAGGCCCTTTGCGCGTAAGCGCATCAGCACACGTACGTGGTTTCATTGGACCAAAGGCCCTTAGTGCGTAAGCGCGTCTGTGACATGACGCACACAGGCGTTTCCCTCGTGACGTGGGCATAGTGGCTCATGGCGTGTGAAAAAACTGCACGTCCGTGTGTGAATGCGTTTAATCCGAGGAAAGGGCCTACGCGTCTGTGACGTGACACGCTGGCGTTTCCCTCAGCACAGGTGCATGTGTACACGTCCAAGAACTGCACGTCCGAGTGTCAGCTGTGTAATTGGAGGAAAGGGTCTTAGCGTGCACATGCATAAGTGAAGTTGTATGTGTGGGCCGGTTTAAAAGGTACGTGTAGGACCCCATTTCCTTTTACGTGCTTTTCGTGGAGAGCGAGTGGGTGAATTCTGTACTTCTTGTCGGTTCACACGCGATTACTTCACAGCATTTCATGTTCGTACTCCGTTACCCCTGACAGCATTCATTTTTTTTGTTGGGCCTGTTTCCTCAAACAGCGTTCACTACTTCTTTTGTCCTGTCTCCTCAGACAGCGTACAATTCTTCTTTTGGCGGGGGTGTTTCCAACGCACACACGTGCATCACTTTCACATTCTTTTTCCAGGCAGAAGGTGAGTCCCTCACGTATTTACCAACTGTGCTTGCCCTGTGTGTCGCGTACCCCTTCAGAGGTCATTGTAGGCTGCGTGTAAAACGTGTACGCTTATTTTTGTGTTTCTGGGTGCCACAGCGTAGGGCAGGTTCATTTTTCCACGCACTTGGTCTATGAGGGGTTGCGTGCATGTTACATTTTGTTTTCGGGGTGCCTGTGCGTTGCGTGACCCGTCATCTTCCCCCAGGGGTCACATACAGCCTTGCTAGAGCACTAGGGTACGAATTCCATCTAGTACCCTTCCCCTTTGACCCCCAATTGCCCAGGACAATTGTTTACTGCAACTACCATACGCACAACAACATCAGTGCCATGATTGGGAGGCAACCAAGCGAAAAGGGAGGCAAAGGTGGCCGACCTCCAAAAGGTGGGTGTGGTGGGCGTGGTAGGGGACATGGCCAGGATTTGCAGGGTACCCCTAGACCCCCATGTGTAGAGGACCAATCAGGGACACCCATGCCCCCCCCCCATTGTTGAGGGAAACGTAGCTGACACCATCCCAGCTCAGCCCTTGTTGGACCAGCCCATTGTGGCACCTGACCTGGCACAGGATGACTCCCAGGTTGACTTCCAGGTCAGCAAGTCTAAGCCACGTGTGGCGGTGCAAGTTGGTGTCACCAGGCCACGTAGATCTGTGGCAGCAATGTCATCTGCTGCCCCAAGTAGGCAGGGTGGGGAGGCTGCAGGGGCAGCTGCAGCTCTATCCACCCTATCTCTGAGTCTCCCAGGAGGAAAAGTGTCGGTCCAGGTGCATCTAACCGACGTTGCCCCTGCCAACATTACACTTCAGCCAATGCCTGCACCAAGACCTATGGTTATTGTGCCTTCGCACACTCCCAGTACCCAGTCCACCGGCGTTTCTGCCCCCACTGACCAGAGCGGCACAAGCCACTCAGGCTCCGCTCCACCTTTGAAAAAGAGGAAGAAGGGTGCTCTGGCACTACAGGCTGAGACCCAAGACATGGCTGCACAGTCCTGCACAAGGAAGCCTAGCTTTAATGTCGCCAAACTTGATGCACTTGTGACCTACGTGTCGGCACATAGCCGCGAAATGGTGTGACTGCAGGGTGCAAGACCACACCTGGTCAATGTAGGGCACACTGGCAGACCATCGCGGACCGCATAAGTGCCCTTGGATTTGTGAGGCGCACAGCTAATGATTGCTACAAGTGGTGGAATGACCTGAAACGTAGAGCAAAGAACAAGCTGGCCTCAAATCATGCCGCTACTCTGGTGACTGGCGGTGGGTCTCCACCAGAGGACAACAAACTCACTGAACATGAGTCTGTTGCTGGGACCTTCGTCACAGAGGAACAGATCCAAGGCATGGGAGACCTACCTGATTACAACACATTGTCCGGTGAATGCCCATGCATGTGTGTGTAATCCATGTGTATGTTGTTTGGGTGACGGGTTCTGATTGAGTGCCAGGTGAGGGTGTGTACTCTTGAGTGTTATGGGTCACCCATGTGCTTCCTCCAATACATTCACGTTTCTTTGATTTGGGTATGACAGTATCCCTTCTGCCCACAGTAGCCAATTACCCCCACATTACTGCTGTTGAACTTGAACTATCATCTTGCAACAACATTGTTCTGATTTTTTCTGTGTTCATTCAGGCTGACTGTTTAGATTATCCCCTTTTTCATATGCTTTTTTCATCCCTAATGCCACATATGTGACATGCTTCTGTCATTGTTTACACCCCACATTGTGCCACTTTAGTTACCTGGTTATGTGAATGATTAGACCATTCAGGGCGAGGGAGTATTGGCTTGCTGAAATTTATTTTTAGGGCCTGTTTGCATGTGGAACATGATAGTTGTTTCCTGTCATGTTGAAGTGGCCAACCATTGATGTGTACATCTGCCTACAATCACTGTTTTATTGTACACTGGCTGTGTTGCAGTGTGTGGCACATGCATCTGTTAGCAACACTATTCTGCATTAATCTTCTCATCATGTCCATGTGACATGGATGTGTGACAGTACTCATTCACTGACATATCGTTGTAGTTGTCTAATTTACCATGGCTATGCTACATGACATCTGTGTGCTGGCATGTGTCATGTATGTGTATTGGACATGCCACTCACAGGCTGATGTGTGATGCCAGTGCTACACAACTTGCTGAGAATGTGTTGCTTTTCCATCTTGGTGTCCTCATTGTCTGCCTTTTTGCCTCCCCTTCAAACTCATTGACAGTGCATTCATGCCAGGGTTATAGTGATGTGGGACATGTGTAAACCATGTACAGGATCTCTGTCTTGTCAGGCCTATGTGTGTGCTATGGTGCTCATGCCCGTTTCCATTTCTTGTATTTCATGTTTTTGCAGGTGACGACGCACTTGATGCTGGTGAGGTTCAGGAGATGGTGCAGACCCAGGAGGATTCTCAGCCATGACCAACCGGGCACCAGTGGGGGACGTGGTGTGGTGGTGGGTGAAAACACTTTGGTACTGCAGACCATACTGTCGAGGGGTGTCTCTGGGTGCAGCTCCCCAGACCTCTTTTCAGGTGCTGAGTCGGATGATGAGACTTATGTGCTGTTGCAGGTCAGTGCTTCTGGCAGGGATTCTGTTCTGTCCAACCTACCTGCACCAGGGGTAGAACCCTCTATGGGGATGTCAGTGTTGGTAGGTCCTCCTTTGGTGGTTACTGATGCAGGGTCACACTCCACAGCATCTGATCCTGTTCCTGGGGCAGCAGATCAGAGGGGGAATGCAGTCCTGCAGCCTCAGGCAGTGCCAGCACAGCAAGGTGCAGATCGCCTTGTCCCGAACAGGTGTGGAGCCCACCGACGCAGTGGCCGTGCGCCACCAGGCAATACTGTATTGGAAAACTCCATGTACGGTATGGCAACCCAACAGGCAGCATCAGTAGAAATGATGGCTCAGGCAATGGAGAGGGTGGCCACTTCCATTATCCCCCCTGAAAGGCAGATGGAGCAACAACAGCAGGCAACAGACTCCATTTGCCAATCACATAGGGAAGACATGTTGGCGTCCAACAGGGACCGACGGACGGCACTGGAGACTCTGCGCGAATCCATATCAATAGAGTCACAGGGCCACAGGGAAGCATTGAGGGTAGAATTCCATAACCTCAGGCAGAGTCTGCTTGAACTTGAGGCTTCCCGAAATGTTAGGGCAGAACAGCAGCTGGAGCAGCTCACACGTTCGCTCCCAACTGAGCTGCAGGCAACACATGAGGAGATCTGGGCATCCCGCGAGGCCATGCGTGCAGAAGTGCAGGCAACCTGTGAGGTGCTGCATGGGGATCTCCGCACTTTAATCCTCCAGAATCAGACCTTCCAGAACCGCATGCTTGCTGCCATGGAGGACCATACCAGGGCTTTGCGTGGGCTGCCTCCCATAGTGCCACCACCTCCTGATGCAGCAGCAGAGGGTGAAGAGAGCGACAGCAGTTCTCCCACAATGGCATAGCCGTGCAGGCCATGAGCCAATGGAGGTATTTTTTTTTCCGCAACATCCACGCAGGTGAGTGTTGGTGTGCACCCAGTCCTCGAACCTCCTGGGTCCCCCCCCCACCCTCACATGACCATTTTTTTTTTTTTTACAGTGTGTTGCCTTGTGTGGCTCCCGTGGGCCTCCACTGTGTTCCGGCTGGGCACATGCAAGCTTGTCCTGAGTTTGGGTTAGATGCTTGGGTTCGTGACACACACACCCCTCCTGCTTCCCGTTTCTATGAGCTTGCAAAGGGTGTGACCAAGTGACAGTGACTTACACTGTGACATTGGGCTCCCATGAGATGTGTTGGCAGTCTGTAGTCAATACTGTGTGTACATCCCTAGTGGGTATTGTTGTTGTATTGTACACTGCATGGTGTATTGATATGTGCTTGTGCATCCATGTCTTCATCCTAATTTGCAGGTTCCTTCCTCATGTCTTCACAAGGCCGTCTCCTTTGCAGAAGGAGTTCATGTTGTATGCAGTACACTGACACATTTGCGTGGCAGCAACACACTACAGTTGGAAGGGGTCGATCTGCTGACTTATTCAGGTTGTAAGACTACCACTACTTTGACTTAGTACTGTCATGTTTTTGCAATGATTCATGGTGTGTTGCTGTATTGTCTTGGTGGTAAGTATTTGTTCATGTGTGCTGTTTGTTATTGATTACTGGGAGCATATTGTCTGTGAACAGTTTCCATTTGGGACAGTGCACTTTGTGACACTTGTGTCAGGTCTTGTGCATTGCTTACAAACAAAGGGGGGTCTGGGAATCTCTCTACCAGCACGAACACAGCCCAATGACCTGTTCTTGGGTGAATAACCCCTGGGAGAGACTCTACCAAGTCTTTAGCTCACTGCCCTTTTCACAGAGAAGAAATTTCCCCGCATATCAGCCTTTGTCCTGCCCAGGGGCAGTCCAGCGCCGAAATGCTAGGCAATTCTACTCTGAACAAGAGTACCATCAGTAACCCCATACACGTGTTTCAGCCTTGTTGGGCATCATCAGTGAGGTGAAACTGTTGCCTCTCTAAGAACAGTGAGCAAGGGGTCCACGTCTGGATTGCCCTGTTAACTTAGGGTGAAACCCAAAGTTAATGTATGCAAACAAAGGGGGGTCTGGGAATCTCTCTACCAGCACGAACACAGCCCAATGACCTGTTCTTGGGTGAATAATCCCTGGGAGAGACTCTACCAAGTCTTTAGCTCACTGCCCTTTTCACAGAGAAGAAATGTCCCCGCATATCAGCCTTTGTCCTGCCCAGGGGCAGTCCAGGGCCGAAATGCTAGGCAATTCTCCTCTGAACAAGAGTACCATCAGTAACCCCATACACGTGTTTCAGCCTTGTTGGGCATCATCAGTGAGGTGAAACTGTTGCCTCTCTAAGAACAGTGAGCCAGGGGTCCACGTCTGGATTGCCCTGTTAACTTAGAGTGAAACCCAAAGTTAATATATGCAAACAAAGGGGGGTCTGGGAATCTCTCTACCAGCACGAACACAGCCCAATGACCTGTTCTTGGGTGAATAACCCCTGGGAGAGACTCTACCAAGTCTTTAGCTCACTGCCCTTTTCATAGATAAGAAATTTCCCCGCATATCAGCCTTTGTCCTGCCCAGGGGCAGTCCAGCGCCAAAATGCTAGGCAATTCTCCTCTGAACAAGAGTACCACCAGTAACCCCATACACGTGTTTCAGCCTTGTTGGGCATCATCAGTGAGGTGAAACTGTTGCCTCTCTAAGAACAGTGAGCAAGGGGTCAATGTCTGGATTGCCCTGTTAACTTAGGGTGAAACCCAAAGTTAATGTATGCAAACAAAGGGGGGTCTGGGAATCTCTCTACCAGCACGAACACAGCCCAATGACCTGTTCTTGTGTGAATAACCCCTGGGAGAGACTCTACCAAGTCTTTAGCTCACTGCCCTTTTCACAGAGAAGAAATTTCCCCGCATATCAGCCTTTGTCCTGCCCAGGGGCAGTCCAGTACCAAAATGCTAGGTAATTCTCCTCTGAACAAGAGTACCATCAGTAACCCCATAGCCGTGTTTCAGCCTTGTTGGGCATCATCAGTGAGGTGAAACTGTTGCCTCTCTAAGAACAGTGAGCAAGGGGTCCACGTCTGGATTGCCCTGTTAACTTAGGGTGAAACCCAAAGTTAATGTATGCAAACAAAGGTGGGTCTGGGAATCTCTCTACCAGCACGAACACAGCCCAATGACCTGTTCTTGGGTGAATAACCCTTGGGAGAGACTCTACCAAGTCTTTAGCTCACTGCCCTTTTCACAGAGAAGAAATGTCCCCGCATATCAGCCTTTGTCCTGCCCAGGGGCAGTCCAGCGCCGAAATGCTAGTCAATTCTCCTCTGAACAAGAGTACCATCAGTAACCCCATACACGTGTTTCAGCCTTGTTGGGCATCATCAGTGAGGTGAAACTGTTGCCTCTCTAAGAACAGTGAGCAAGGGGTCCACGTCTGGATTGCCCTGTTAACTTAGGGTGAAACCCAAAGTTAATGTATGCAAACAAAGGGGGGTCTGGGAATCTCTCTACCAGCACGAACACAGCCCAATGACCTGTTCTTGGGTGAATAATCCCTGGGAGAGACTCTACCAAGTCTTTAGCTCACTGCCCTTTTCACAGAGAAGAAATTTCCCCGCATATCAGCCTTTGTCCTGCCCAGGGGCAGTCCAGGGCCGAAATGCTAGGCAATTCTCCTCTGAACAAGAGTACCATCAGTAACCCCATACACGTGTTTCAGCCTTGTTGGGCATCATCAGTGAGGTGAAACTGTTGCCTCTCTAAGAACAGTGAGCAAGGGGTCCACGTCTGGATTGCCCTGTTAACTTAGAGTGAAACCCAAAGTTAATGTATGCAAACAAAGGGGGGGTCTGGGAATCTCTCTACCAGCACGAACACAGCCCAATGACCTGTTCTTGGGTGAATAATCCCTGGGAGAGACTCTACCAAGTCTTTAGCTCACTGCCCTTTTCATAGATAAGAAATTTCCCCGCATATCAGCCTTTGTCCTGCCCAGGGGCAGTCCAGCGCCAAAATGCTAGGCAATTCTCCTCTGAACAAGAGTACCACCAGTAACCCCATACACGTGTTTCAGCCTTGTTGGGCATCATCAGTGAAGTGAAACTGTTGCCTCTCTAAGAACAGTGAGCAAGGGGTCAATGTCTGGATTGCCCTGTTAACTTATGGTGAAACCCAAAGTTAATGTATGCAAACAAAGTGGGGTCTGGGAATCTCTCTACCAGCACGAACACAGCCCAATGACCTGTTCTTGTGTGAATAACCCCTGGGAGAGACTCTACCAAGTCTTTAGCTCACTGCCCTTTTCACAGAGAAGAAATATCCCCGCATATCAGCCTTTGTCCTGCCCAGGGGCAGTCCAGCGCCGAAATGCTAGGCAATTCTCCTCTGAACAAGAGTACCATCAGTAACCCCATACACGTGTTTCAGCCTTGTTGGGCATCATCAGTGAGGTGAAACTGTTGCCTCTCTAAGAACAGTGAGCAAGGGGTCCACGTCTGGATTGCCCTGTTAACTTAGGGTGAAACCCAAAGTTAATGTATGCAAACAAAGGGGGGTCTGGGAATCTCTCTACCAGCACGAACACAGCTCAATGACCTGTTCTTGGGTGAATAACCCCTGGGAGAGACTCTACCAAGTCTTTAGCTCACTGCCCTTTTCACAGAGAAGAAATTTCTCCGCATATCAGCCTTTGTCCTGCCCAGGGGCAGTCCAGCGCCGAAATGCTAGGCAATTCTCCTCTGAACAAGAATACCATCAGTAACCCCATACATGTGTTTCAGCCTTGTTGGGCATCATCAGTGAGGTGAAACTGTTGCCTCTCTAAGAACAGTGAGCAAGGGGTCCACGTCTGTATTGCCCTGTTAACTTAGGGTGAAACCCAAAGTTAATGTATGCAAACAAAGGGGGGTCTGACGTGGACCCCCTGCTCACTGTTCTTAGAGAGGCAACAGTTTCACCTCCCTGATGATGCCCAACAAGGCTGAAACACGTGTATGGGGTTACTGATGGTACTCTTGTTCAGAGGAGAATTGCCTAGCATTTCGGCGCTGGACTGCCCCTGGGCAGGACAAAGGCTGATATGCGGGGAAATTTCTTCTCTGTGAAAAGGACAGTGAGCTAAAGACTTGGTACGGTCTCTCCCAGGGGTTATTCACCCAAGAACAGGTCATTGGGCTGTGTTTGTGCTGGTAGAGAGATTCCCAGACCCCCCTTTGTTTGCATACATTAACTTTGGGTTTCACCCTAAGTTAACAGGGCAATCCAGACGTGGACCCCTTGCTCACTGTTCTTAGAGAGGCAACAGTTTCACCTCACTGATGATGCCCAACAAGGCTGAAACACGTGTATGGGGTTATTGATGGTACTCTTGTTCAGAGGAGAATTGCCTAGCATTTCGGCGCTGGACTGCCCCAGGGCAGGCCAAAGGCTGATATGCGGGGGAATTTCTTCTCTGTGAAAAGGACAGTGAGCTAAAGACTTGGTAGAGTCTCTCCCAGGGGTTATTCACCCAAGAACAGGTCATTGGGCTGTGTTCGTGCTGGTAGAGAGATTCCCAGACCCCCTCTTGTGCATTGCTTAGTTTGCTTTCACATTGCATGACATGCCATGGTGTGTTGGGTGGCGGAGCTGGGGAGGGGTTGGGTGACATGGCGCTATGTTCATGTTGTATTTTGCAAGGGGGTAGTCATTCATGCAGCATAAATGTGTTTTTTTGTGACACAGCATTGGTTGTCTTTCGGCAGGTAGGGATGCACACAATGTAACAATTCCAGGTGACCAATCTCAGGCTGGTATGGTTGTGACAGTTGACTGTCCCTTATGTCATCATCATTGATTGTCAGCTCGTATGTGCCAGGGCTGTGTGCACTCCACAGCGGTGTGATTTTAGGTGAAGTAATTAACCACCAGCTGCGTACAGGCTGCCTCGCCACGTGCCCTTTCCCCTCCCATGCGCAGCGGCCGTGCTTGTGGTTGGGGATGTGGGGTCACCACCATGTCCACTGGCAGGCCCCGGCGTGTTGCAACGTTGTGCAGGACACATGCTGCCACTATGATCCTGCACACTACTGGGGGCGCGTATAGCAGCTGCCCACCAGAGCGGTCAAGGGAGCGAAAGTGTGACTTGAGCACTCCGAATGTGCGCTCCACTATTCCCCGGGTTGCAATATGGGCTGTGTTGTATTTTACCTCAGGTGGTGTGGTGGGGTTCCGAATTGGCGTCATCATGTGGGTGCTCAGTGAGTAGGCACTGTGCCCTGGGGAGGAGATGATGGGTATCATTAGTGGGGTTGTGACATTACTCAGTATCTGACATGCATGCATGTGCAGGGGCATTTATACTCACCAAGCAGCCATGTATCACCATGCCGCCCAGCTTCTAGGTCCCAGTTTAGGGTTGACATTCTCTAAATGAAACTGTCATGGGTGGACCCTGGATAGTTGGAATATACTGAGGTGATGATTCCCTTGGCATTACATACTACCTGCACGTTGATGGAATGCCAGTGCTTGTGGTTTCTGTAGATGTGCTCAGTTGCCCTGGGAGGACGTAGAGCCACATGGGTGCAGCCAATGGCACCTAGCACTTTGGGGAAGTGTGCCACCCCGTAAAAATCCTAGACGACAGCCTGTCTTTCTGCTGGTGTTCTGGGGAGGTATATGTGCCTGCGGACTGATAGGCATGCAGTCATGATGGCCAAGACCTAGTGCAGGCAGCGTGACTGCGTGGTCTGTGACACTGCCCCCACTATGGCACTTGTCTGCTGAAATGAACCAGTGGCCAAGAAGTGCAGTACATTGAGCACCTTTTCAAAGGGGCTCAGTGCTTGGGAGCACAGGGTGGGTGATGTGAGGTCATCCTCCCACTCACTCACCAGGTCGAGTATTATGTGAGGTGGAAACCTGTACCTCCCATACACCTGGTCATCAGGCATCCCAAAAAGGCTGGTTCTGGGTGTAAAAATTCTGGCCCTGACTATCCTCCTCCTCCTCCTGCGGTATCCCATGACCACTGTTGCGAGGAACGGTATATTCATCTTGGCGTCTGAGCTTGTTTGTTGTTTGCACGCACTTTTATGCTGCGCGGGCACATGTATGCCTGCTTCCTGATGGCGTACGTGTTTCCGGATTAGCGCGTCTTTTTTGGCGCACGCGTTAGCCCCGTTCAATTCCATGAATACGTGTTGTAGGCGCACGTGCGGGTTTTCCGTGCATTTACCTCCTGTACTTCCCTTGTGTTGCCCACATTTTCACGTGTTGTTCCCCATTCCGCATGTTACGCCCCGTGTTACGCCTACTTTTGTTCTGTGCATTTCGCTATGTGCGCTTTCACTGTGCGCATAGCGCACGCTGTTTGAAGACGTGTGCGCCAGCATGCGCCACGCAGGATTTTAGCGCACATCCATGGATTTACACGTGCATGGACTTCCATGAATCGCTGTGCGCGGGTTTCACTGCGATTTACGCACTAGCGCTGCGATTCGTACGCTTTCACACGCTTGCGCGGGAATTTTCAGCGCACATTAATTCCATGAATCGTATCATAATCTCTGTATAGCAATAACATAGGGGTTGTGTTCTGGGGGCTGGGAGGAGAACTCACTGATCCTTTTCTAGTCGATAGAGGGGATGATCGGGGATGTGTCCTTGCCCCTATTTTATTTATCTTTTACATAAACTCCATCATTGAGAGGATACAAGCGGGAAGGAGCGCATTCCCATTTAGTTTTTTTCTGGATAAGGCAGTCCTATTATCTACAACACATATGGGACTGTGTTCTGCTTTGTCAATGTTTGCAGATAAATGCAGCAAGTTGGGACTGGAGATAAAACAAAGGCAATTTTTTTCTCCCCAAAAAGGACTGGGACTCAACCTCTGAACCTGGAGGTGGGTGGAAAAGTGCTGGAACAGGTGGATCGGTATGAATACTTGGGAATACAGGTCACAAGAGGGGGACTATGGGAAAATCAGATCTTCAAGGCCAATATTACGGTACAAAACACTGGGGCACTAAAGGCATACCACACAAGACATGGTAGGGGTCCGATAGGATCAGCTCTCAAACTGTATCAGCACAAGCCAAGGTGGCAGTAATGTATGGGGCCGGGATCTGGGGTTATACAGATACAACATCTCTAACAGTCTCAGAAAAAAGATTTTTGAAAGCAATCCTTTTGTTCCTACAAAGCACTCCAACCGATCTCCACCCCCATTGGTGAAGAAATAGAGCTTAGACTAGTATACTATTGGGTTCAGGTTTGGGGCAGCCAGGAGCTGGTGAAATACTGTGAGTTCCTAGAGCATGTAATGTCGCTGGGGGGCTTCTACAGGATTCGGTGGTTATCACATGTAAAAAAGTGGTTTGCTCTATTGGGCCTGTTCGCATACTGGCATAGCCCACGATACATGGAGGGAGACATGAGGGTAGGGTGAAGGTAGCTTTCCAGAGATATAACCTGACCAGGGTATTGGTAACTTCACCAGCCCTAGCTGCTGGGTCTACCTATCTAGAGTGGAAGCAGATGCAAGAGTTTGAAAATGATCTGAATGTAATCGAGTCAGCATATGCTTGTGCTCTGTTCATGAGGTTGTGGTTGGGCTGCTTACCAGTGCGGGAAATGTCAAGTAGGTGGGATGGGAACGGGAGTTATGTTTGCCCGCTGTGCGGCAATGGTGTAGAAACCATTGCCTGCTTCTTGATACTTTGTGAAAACCTGAAGGAGCTCAGAATCATGTACCTGAAGCCCTGGTCCAACTATTTCACATCTCTACAATCAGGGACGCGTTGCAGTTTTGCAAGTGGTCTACTTTGTTTCTAAATATAGCCATAGGGCATGGCTGAAGAGAACCAATGTATTACATTTGTGTGGGACGCTAAATTCTTAAAAGAACAAGACTGATCCCTACCTGCGAGTCTGTCTACTAACGTGATTGAAAGTCATTCCTGAGTGTTTTGCTTAGAGATTTATCTGATTAATTGAATTGTGGTTTTGCGACTCTATTAACTGTAATGGGTGTCTTACGTTACTGACAGCGAAGCTTGATTGTTTTCCTTAATTATTTATAATATGGTTTTATGATCTTATTAATTGTTATAAGTGTATTTATCTGTGTTCTGTTTGATGTACCTAAAAGGCTTGATATGATTTGATATGGCATTTGTAACGCGCCTATACACAGGTGTTTCAAGGCGCGACGAGGCAGGGGGGGGAGGAACAAGGGGAGACAGACAACGATCCTACTAGGCCAGGTGTCATTCAGATCGCGCAAGTGCAGGGGTGGGGGAGGGGGAAAAGTGCAAGGGGAAGGGGAGGGGGGGAAGTGCAGTACAAGGTAAGTGGCGTAAAGTAATAAATAAATAGGGCCAGCTGGTGGCAAATGCAAGGTAAGTGCAGAACAAGTGCTGGGAAAGGGGGGGGGCTGTAGGGATACAGAGACAGTCCCGCAGTGCAGAGGGGTTCCAATGCATCAGTGCAAGTGGAGAGTGGCTGGGCCCAGGACCGAGGCCGTTAAGAGTGGTCCAGTTGCAGAATCAGTGCAGTTTCAGTGAAGGATATTAGCTGTTCAGCAGGGGAGAGGGAGAGAGAAAGCAGAAGCAAAGAGGAAGGTTTTGAGGTGCTTCCGGAACCGGAGATGGTTCTCCTCAAGTTTCAGGGAGGCAGGAAGGCTGTTCCAGAGGGAGGCCCCTGCCGCGGAGAGAGATCTACCCCCAGCTCGTTGCTTCGAGAAGCGGCTGACCCTGAGGGAGTTGGAGGCGGATGAGCGAAGGGCTCGGGAAGGAAGATATTTGGGAAGAGAGAGTTGAAGGTATTTAGGACCCAGGCCCCAGAAGGCCTTGTGGACAATGCAGAGGGTTTTGAACTTAATCCTCGCAGCCACTGGGAGCCAGTGTAGAGATTTCAGTCCTGGAGAGATACGGTCCCTGGGCTTGAGGCCAAGGACAAGTCTCGCAGTTCTGTTCTGGATGAGCTGCAGAGGGCGGAGAGTGGAGGCAGGCAGATTAAGATAGAGGCTGTTACAGTAATCCAACTTCGAGAGAACCAGGGCTCGGGAGACAGTGAGCTTCTGGGGGAAGGAGAGGAAGGGAAGAATACCTCTGAGGAGGTGCAGCTGGTAGTGTGACTTCTTAGCGACGTCAGAAATATGAGGAGAGAAGGAGAGTGTGGAGTCGAAGATGACCCCAAGGTTTTTTGCCTTGCAGGTAGGAGCAGGGAGGGGGCCAAGGGAGGCAGGCCAGAGAGCTGCAGGGAAGGAGGGAGTGGGTGTACCGATGAGTAGAATCTCAGTCTTACTGGCATTAAGGCAGAGGTCATTGGCGGCACACCATTCCTGGATAGCAGACAGACAGTCAGAGATGAGGGAAGGAGAGGGGGAGACTGAGGGTAGCCTGAAAATGAGCTGGGTATCGTCCGCATAGCACTGGAAATTAGGGCAGAGAGCGGCGATGCGGTGGGCAAGGAGTGCCAGATACTGGTTGAACAGCCAGGGAGAGAGATTAGATCCCTGGGGGACACCACAGGTGGAGAAAAAGATGTCGGAGAGGAAGGACCCCAGTTGGACCTGGGAGGGTTGATTTGAAAGGAAAGAGGTCAGCCACGCCAGAGCCTGACCAGTGATACCCAGGTTTTCTCGGAGACGGTTGAGCAGGATGGCATGGTTGACAGTGTCAAAGGCAGAGGAGAGATCGAGCAGAATGAGAACACACGGAGTGTTGGAATCGAGGTTCAAGAGCAGGTTTTCGCGGATGTTCAGGAGAGCAGTTTCCGTGCTTCTGGCAGCTCTGAAGCCAGATTGATGGTCATGAAGACTACCAACAGATTCAGCATGGAGGTTAAGCTGGGAGATGGCCAGTTTCTCCAGGAGCTTGCCCAGGAAGGGAGTGATGGAGATAGGGCGATAGTTAGCCGGGCAGGAGGGGTCGGAAGAGGGTTTCTTGAGAAGAGGGTGCACAAGGGAGTGCTTGAGGGGGGAAGGGAAGACTCCAGAGGCGAAGGAGTGGTTGCAAAAGTTAGCCAGGGCAGGAGCCAGGGAGTCGATGTGGTCCTTGATAGTTTTGGAGGAACAGGGGTGAACTTGTTTAGACAAGACTTTCATAGATCGGACTTGTCTGGAAACCTCGTCAGCAGAGAAAAGTGGAAAGGCAGAGAAAGAGGGAGGAGGGGTGACTGCAGAAGCGCCAGAGGAAGAGCCGGGAAGGGAGGGAGGGAGGTGAAAGGAGGAGAGCGAGGACAGGATGTCCTGAGTTTTAGAGATGAAGTGAGAGGCCAGTGCAGTGCAGAGGGCCTGGGAGGGGACAGGAGAGGTAGAGACTGCAACAGGGTTGGCCGAATAAAGGTTTGCAACAAAGCGTGAAACAAAAACAACAAAAGGGAGCATCTCACAATGGATTAGAGAATGAGAAAGAGGTTTCATAACATGTAAGTAGTGCATATGTGGGCCTCTGGAAAGGGCACTCTAGTCAGTAGACAAATTAGTGAAATGGTGTTTTTTCTCCAAATCCTTCATATCAAGGGAACGATTGCAGGTTCTAGCATCGCTTGTGTTGGGTTTAAATTAGTAGTTTTTCAACCAAGATCTTTATGCAAACCGGGATACATGCCCTTACTCTTGTAAACAGACTCTTTGCAACACCAAGACGTTTGCATATCGAGGGCCAAATATGTACAAGTCCACCAAGGAATTCCAAATGTATACAATCTCATCACTACTGTGAGACAAGTAGGGGGATATTATTTAGAAATGTCAACTACCTCTTCACCCCACTGCTGAGAAAGAAAGGTAGGGCTGCTCCCAAATGCTCTTTGGTAAGGTTTGAAAAGCTAGGGGTTGGTAGAAGCACAATTCTAATGTGTGGTGCTCCAGTCCTAGCTCATCCTTTATGAGTTGCATGTCTGCCTTTGCGACAGGTGCGTTCAAGAGTTTGCAAAGTGGCATGCTGCAGCTTGAATATACTTAAAAACACATTTTTGCAAGTAGACTATGTTAATGACAGAATAATAAGCTGTTACAAACAAACCATGCAGGGTGCTCCGGCGTGCTGAAATATGATTTTCAAGATTTCTCATCATAATCAGCACATACACTGTAATGATGTAATAGATGCATGCTGGTGAGGACTGAGTGCAGAAAGCTGTGGTTCAGAATAGTCCTGATAGTAATACATCAGCAACATTATCATGAGGCAGAGTTACACACATTTTTCAATTTGCTTCATGCCATTGGCACAAAGATTTTACTCTTGGAGAATACCAGCCCTTTTATTGTATTGGTAATTAATAATGTGGCAAACATGCAAATAGCAATACGCTTTAAGACAGGAACAGTAGTAGAGGGGGGTTAGTACATATATCGGGGTAGAAGCAGGCAGATGAAGGGATAGGAGGATCTTTAGAATGCAGCCAAGCATGCCTTTCCTGAAGCTTCAGAAGTACTAGTTGTTGAGTAGCACCTTGAGTTTCATTCTGTATGTGATTGCAAGAAAACATAGAGTATGCTGTTCTGGCCGTATGTGTGCCCAAATAATCAAACCAGTAATTCATCTATACCCTGTGTTCTGTACCAATGTGTCGGTCCAATCATTTTTGTGTTATATTCTAAGGTACCGGATGTTTAAAAAATGAGTCACCTTTGCCTCACATATGGGTGGGATTGGTCAGTGAAATATGTTGTTTTCTCATTATTTATTTGAAAGGTTTACCAATGATACAAAGCTCAAATAATGAGGTGCTAATGTGCGAGCTATTTAAAGCCAAGAATTAAGATGAGTGTTCAAAGTTGTTTTAGTCGCTGTGACTTCTCTCTGGACATCGTAGGTTCCTCAAACTTAATGCGTGACTGCATAATGCCTGAGCGGGTTACCAAAATAGGTAATAACATACCAGAAAGTATGTGCCCTTTGCAAACACCCACCAGTGTTTGCAAACAGCACAACAGGCATTTGCATGTAGTCACTATTCAAACGTCTTACTCTTTTGCTTATTTTTGTAATAACAGCCTTGGTTTGGTCTGGAGGAAAAGCAAATGCACATTTGGGATGTGACTCGTCCCCAATATCATATTCTGCAAGAACTGCTTGGAAGTTGTCATCAACTCTTACGGGTACTGTGAGGAATCCCTAGATGTCGTCATTTTCCCCCGAGGGGGAAACCCTCGCAGTGAGGCCAGGAAGGTGAGGCTGCTACCCGATAGTCCGCCTGAGGATGGTACACAGTGGGAGGATCTCATGGGGAGAGACCCCCCCTCTGAGAAGAGGGACAGACATCTGGAGAGAATGCAATGTGACCCCCTCCCAATTACCCCTCCTCAACCTACAGTTGTGGTACACCCCAAGAACATACCCAAAAATCCCATGCACCTGTGTACAGCCAGAGACCTAAAATTCACAGGGACGAGGAAGAGTACGGACTACCTTAGGATGAATCTTTTGACAATTACTAAGACAAGGAGGAGGTGCGGCACAGTGAAGATACCTGATGAGAACCTGAATGGGCATTCTAGTTGTCAGTCCCTATTTATAATAAAGAGGAAGGAAGGACTGACTCATGTGTCGAGCCCTCCCTGGAGGAACTGCGAGTGAGGAAACGGTTTGGTGGAGAAGGGAGGAGAGAGCACTGATCGGCACGTGAACAAGGGAGCTGTGATGCCCCATACAGTCCAACGAGGAAGGACCCCACAGAAAACTGGCAAGCCAAAAGTCCAGGAGTGCAAGGAGTCTGGACAGTGCATGCAAGTGCAGATGTGCATGGTGAGACAAACTACATGCTGCAGAGGTCCCGCAGCCTGCCAGACAACAAGAGACACCGGGGGAAGCCAAAGTGCAAGGAGTCTGGACAGTGCATGCAAGTGCAGACGTGCATGGTGAGACAAACTACATGCTGCAGAGGTGCCGTAGCCTGCCAGAGAACAAGAGACAATGGGGGAAGGCGGACCTAAAGCCCCACAGAATCCCAGCCCTACCAGAGAAACCCAGCAAAGACCAAATAGGTATCATGGTTGCTGGGATAGTTGCTGAGGGTCTGAGGGAGTCATGGAGGACTCCAAACACACCAAGCAGGGGTGAGGAGGGAAACCCTGGAAAGATAGCACACCCACAGGCCAGGGACCCTCACCCACAAAAGAAGAGCCAGAGAAATCCTCTCCTTCGGGGGCATATCTTGCAGGAGAGTGAACCAGTTCTGCCTGAAGTGAGCCATAGAGATTTAGTATCTTGGACCTGTATATACAGAAGAAGATCCGTTCAAAGTCATATTCTTTGGTGCAGTACCTGCCAGGAGAGTGAACCAGGTCTGCCAAAACGAAAGTATAAGAACATGTAGGGGAAGGGAGTCATTCCCCCTGATGTTGTGACACCAAATACATGAGATGCCAGGGGAAGTGGGTCATATCCCCTAGTGCTGCAAACTGTGTAACCAAATACAAGAGAAGCCAGGGGAGGAAAATCATTCTCCCTGGTGTTGTGAACTATGAAACCAAATATAAGAGAAGCCATGGGAAGGGAGTAATTCCCCCTTGTGTTGCAGACTGTAAAACCAAGTAAAGAGAAGCCGGAGGAAGGGAGTCATTCCCCCTGTTGTTGTGAATTGTGGTAAAGCAAGTGTAAGAAAGGCCAGGGTGAGGGAGGCTTTGCCACTGGCATTGTTAAACCCTGAAAACAAGATATTAGGAGAAGGGAGGACAGAGGAGGTAGTCATTCCCTCTAGTTGTGTTGAAGCAGATGCCAGGAGAAAGGGGTCATTCTCCTGGTAACCAGAAATGTGAACACCGGAAGTGAACTTTTATACCCAGACCAAGAAAGGGTACTTTATCTTTAGAATAGATTTAAGTGTAAGGGACAGAAGTAGGATTTTTGACACACGACAGTGGACTTTGTTTTACACTGACATTCAGACCAAACCCTTAGTATTTAAACGGAGGCAGGAAACCCCTTTTCATAGTTAGGGAACGTTAGGTTTTCTCTTTATTTTCATGACTAATAAATGCCTATATTAATCATTATGCCCCTGTGTGTCAGTCCCCTCCTTCTGCACTCTTACACTACCTATCAACATACAAGCATTGCTTGCCCTCAGCTCAACTGTCTGACTTCTTGATTCTGCCTAGACCCTTATCCTGCTCCTTACACTTGTCTGAACGAGCCTGGGACCCTCAATATCACACCTGGACTTAGATGAAAACATGTGGATCCTCCCATACATTGCTTTATTCCATTCATGATAACAGACTCTACTATTGTACGGATGTAGAGTGTGGGGCGGATGTAGAGTGTGGGGCGGATGTAGGGTGTGGGACGGATGTAGGGTGTGGGGCGGATGTAGGGTGTGGGGCGGATGTAGGGTGTGGGGCGGATGTAGGGTTTGGGGCAGATGTAGGGTGGGGGGCAGATGTAAGGTGTGGGGCAGATGAAGTAAGTGTGGGGCTCAGATGAAGTAAGTGTGGGGCACGGATGAAGTAAGTGTGGGGAACGGATGAAGTAAGTGGACATGATGAAGTAGATGGAAGGATGAAGTGGGCGGATCGGATGAAGTGGGCGGAACGGATGAAGTGGGCTGGATGGATGAGGTGGGCAGGACGGATGAAGTGGGCGGGACGATGAAGATGATGGAATGGATGAAGTGGGTGAAACAGATGACGCTTGTTGAACAGATAAGGTGGTTAGAACGGATGAAATGGGTGGAATGGACGAAATGGGTGGACCGGATGATGAGTGCATGAGAAGGAATACATGGAACTGATTGAACAGATAGAGTGCATAGAACTGAGGGAGTACATGCAACGGATGGAAAGTATGGAGCAGATAGAGTGCATGGAATGGACACTGTACAAAAATGGTTGGAGTGCATGAACGGTTGGAGTGCATGGAATGTTTGGGGTGCATGGAACGGTTGGGGTGCATGGAACGGTTGGAGTGTGCTCGATCACAAGCACCTAATGTAAACCACCATATCACATCTCCACCATGACTTTCTTCTATACACCACCACTCAACTAGAACACAGCGATACTATGACACATTCGTTATAGCTGTTCTCATACCAACACCTGCCTCATACTCCCCATCATCCTACTTAAACACAGCTGGCTATACACCCGCCAGCCTAGGCATTCTCTTCAGGCCTAACATAGTCAGAATCGGTCTGGATAACACTCTGCCAGAACAAACACATACTCATGATCTCCCAACCACCACACCTACCGCTAAGAAGCTGCTATCATATGATTACCACTCCTGCTGCACACATATCCGGTGCTCACATGCACCTTATGACTCTCTCTCTCTCTCTACTGACTTGAACTACAGTTCCCAAGGGCATTCAACCTACCAGCGCCTTGAGATCATACCAATGGTACATAAGGCGCTATATAAATGCAAAGTAACATAACATAACATAATGTCATCCTGGTCATCATGGCCATGCTGGCTTTCCCCTGGAGTTTTCAGCTGGTCGCCCCTCCCCCTTGGTTATACTAATTCAACTGTATCCCCTTAAATGTATCTAGGTGTTGGGTTGCTCAGTTGCTTTTTAACATTAGGGGTTACCACCATCTAGATAAGGTAACTCCTTATAGATAAGCCCTGGAAAGTTGAGTTGCTTGACACCATAGGGGACACCATGGCGAAAGAGTGAGCTGTTGAGTATGTAGTACCCCAAAGGTCCCCCTGAGTGAAACATGTTATCACTGGATTCTGGATATGGATTATTGCTGCTAGTACTGGACCTAGCAAGTCAGAGTTCATAGTCACTAGCCTACTCAGGGTGGGACCTAATGGTTTTGTTACCTTAACATCAGGGGCTGGGACAAGTTAGATATGGTTAGTTGAAGTAGCATCCATTATCACTGTTGCATGTCCCCTTCGATCTTAACACACTCTGTGCATACGTATGATATCCTTGACTTTGAATTCCAATATCTTTCAACCAAGGATTGTTCTCTTTGTATCCTAGACTCGAAATCAAAGAACGTGTGGGCCTTACTGCCAACTGATCCCCTTATCATTGTTCTACTAATAATCAGCATACTGTGCATGAGCTTGTGTGATATACCTTTGCATATAATTTTCAATCATTTTGTTTTTTTCTTTTACTTGGATTGACGCCTAAGAGTACGCTGTGAATGAACAGCCTTGCTTTCATTATGCATTACATTTGACATTTTCTATATTCATAAAAACATATTAATTGTATTGATATTCTATGTCTGATTCTTCTGTGTGTTCCAAGGCAGTCAGCTGATTTCCAATTCAGCTCAGAACAGATGTTCCTAATAAAAGGTATGATTATGGGTTCCATTTTTTATTCTTGGGAACGTGATCTGAAAATTAAAATGGTCTGATCTGATCCAAATAAAGACCTTTCTGTGACACGCGACAGTAGCATCAACACTTTAGCACATTCGTTGGGATGCATTTTATAAAATGTGACAAAGCAGTGTCAAGGGGGAGTGCATGTGCATTTTTAATTAAGGTACGCACTTACAAGAGGGATTGTTGTTGTTTTAATAAATGAATCAATGACACCTGTCAGAAATAGTCGTTAGAACGAGCCGTGTGATTTTGAAATACCCACAATAATTTGACACATGGAGCCAATATTAGACCTTTCTATAATGCCTTAACATTGAGTCTAGTCAAAGGTTGCATACCTTCGTTGGAAAGCTTAATAGCTGGCAAGTTTAGGCCAGTCTGCTTGACCCATTAAAACCAACGTTGTAACTAGGGATGGTATATGGCACGTGAGAAATCATCTGCCCCCCCCTCCCCACCCTACGCAGCCTTATTCATGAGGCTGCGATGTTCGGCATGCTCTGAATATCAGGAAGTCCTGCAATTAGGGTGTTAAGGACATTTCACTACTTTGATTGACTCTAATTTCCACTATGGTGTGCAAGCTTCTTCCTGGTGTGCATTTGTTTGTGGCATGTCCATGGAGGGTGGCAGAAGCAAAAGAAACAACATCCAGGACTTTTGCTCCCACTGTAGAAATCTCACCCAAACCTGGTATTGTATTAAAACAGGCAAGAATACTTTTTTTAATGCAAGACAACGACTGTTTTGATTCCACGTTGTACATACATTGGTGTTGGTTTAGTTAGAACATGGGTTTATGACAGACTGTTTGCTCTGTTATGTATTTTAGTATTTTCTTTAACCAAGTGAATAGGTGCTGTATATGTTCCTTTCTTTTCTGCTTGTCTTTACATCAAGATAAATATATGTACAAATTAACACAGCATGAATGCATTGGTTTCGTTAATGCCCAAATAAACCCATCATATGCCTAGTTATACTCCACGCATGTTCTGTTGGCAATTATCCTGTTTACTTATTTTGTTAGCCTGCGTGGCTCAATTTGTAGACTACATTTCTCACTAATCGGTCTTTAATCGTCCGCCAACTGGAGAGATTTTGATCCTTTGGGCTTTCCTCTCAAGTAGTGACTTCAAGAGTATGGATAGATAAGGTAGGTCTTTGGACAGAATTTGGTACTTTTAAAACTCTTTTATGATGAATTTTCACACACACACACACACACACACACACACACACACACACACAGACACGTGCGAAAACAACTATAGCAATTATTAATATGCATTCATATATTATTTCAGTAAATCCTACAAATAGCCAGTACATTGGAAAGTAAACATGCTCACAGCCATGCCTACACTGAGACTCAGAAAAAAGTCTGTGCAATGAAAGGTAGCACTATCTCTGGAAAGTCATAGGACCCCACATGTAGTGGCCAATAGCACAGTCATTCTATTCTGAGATCCATATATTGAGGCTGTCCTAGTCAGTTAATCTGTTTCAATTATACACATGTTTTAACATAAGGGTGAGTGTCGTGAAAAATTGAATGAGCCCCATGTCCATTGTGCATTATGTACTTTGCAATTCAAACATACATTCCTTTCATTGTAGACATATTTGCAAACATAAAGATCTATGGCAATTCGAGTAGTCCCAAAATGGTCTCCGATTTAACACAAAGCATTATGGATCCCTCAAATCTAGTATTATTCTGCTTCCCTTTTCTCGTAGAGTTATATCTGAAGAGTGCAAAAGATGTGTACCAGATTGCACATCTTGGAATGGTAGCCTACTATTAGAAAATAATACTTACTTTGTTTTTATATAGGTTTTCATATTGTGCTTTACTTATAAAGACAAGTGAATCATTCTTATTATGACTAAAATATATACAGGAAGTGATTTGAATTGAACATTATAACATTTAAACAAAAGCTAGTTGACAATGTTAGTACTATTAAATATTCACCTTTTAAAAAGAAATAGCTGCCTTTTCAAACTAATCACAACTGTCAGCAGAGGCTGTAGCACACACATAACATGATGAAAGGGGGGGCACTCCATAGCTCTGTGATGTGATGAGAACATCCTGCATGTTGAATTTCAAATACCTCGAATGAAGATTTAGGTTGCACCAGGTCTAGATATAATCCTGTGTTCGGCAGTAAAATAAAATGTTATGCATGCACAATATTTTTCTTTTATTGTCCGACTGTGTGGACACATATAACAACCTTGATTCAAATCTTTACGCCTGATTTTGCTGTTTAAGACAAAGCCTTGTGCAGCCATCATTTGCTTTTTGTCTCAAAAATGGTTAATTGCTCACCACTATTTCCGTGAAGCTTATTATTCACGATTGAAGTGAGTTTCTTCCCATTTTCATTATATTACATACAATTTAGACAGACACCGGGTGTTTTCGTTATTATATGTATTCATTCGAGTACATGTTGTATTCATGACTATGTATCTGTCATTATACCCATCCCAATTTGGTTTACAGCTTTTCATGTGTCACTGACATACTTTTCATCAATACTATCTTTTGCCTTCAGCTTCAGTTGTAAGACTATGGATGATGTCAAACATGCATTTGAATGTTTGTGTTTTTGATATGATTGTTGCTTGCTATCATGTGTACGTCCTTATCACTATGTTTCTTTTGTGTGTATAACCTTATCGTCAAATGTACATTTCTAATTATTTAGGCAATCCATTCCAGCATGACATCTTTCAGCATGTGTGTTAATTAAAATATGTTATTTACACATCTCGTCCAAATACAATATTACTCCAAATATATTGCTGAAAGATGTTCAACGCATTTCAAGATAACAAAATTGGGTGCTTGTAGACAATGCTCTTAAAGCAATCTTAGAAATAGTCACAAACAAGACTTGTGTAGCCAGTAAAGCACTCTTCTAATGAAGGAGACCCAACTGATTCCGTTTTCTCATTATGCTTCTATGCAATGCTAAATATGTTGAGCACATGTTGGAAATTAAAAAAGATTTAAAGGTCAATAGAGTATCATATAAAAGGTGTAAAAATACATAAGGTATTGTAGACAATTAAACGGCAATGTCCCACATACCCATAGTATTGTGTTAACATTAGGAGTATACCTTATGCGGATTTGGGCTATTGGTGATTAATAGTTCTTAGACACATATGACTTGGAGAGTAATGAAAAGGCCTCACCATTAAGATGGTGGCCATTCAAAGTAAGACAGGATGTGATGTTCTCCTAGTTTGGAGTATATTTACATACTCTGACAAGTCCCATACGTCACTCTAAAGGTAGACTTTGGGGCAGCCATATTGACTGTGTTCCATCACATGTTTTCTGATGCAGTGCCTGGGAGCAGCATGCAGAGGTTTCCAGACTAACTCACTATGCCAAAAAAAATGCTTGTGGATTACTCTCTTTCATGGGCTTCCATAACGAGAAATGGCAGATCAAATGGGATCATCAACTTTAAAGGCAACCCCCCACAGTATACATACTTGTAATGCAATAGCCCATTAAGGTTTATGTACTGATGTGCGTCAGAGAGAGAAAGAGGGCGAGCACAAGGTTTTATAACAGAGAACTGCCATGCATGTCAATGTCATTACTTCCAGGTGACAGATTCGGGGGCAGGGGAGGTGAAAGGGCCCACCACCAGTAAGGTTGTCTTTTGTTGTGCAAACACACAAAGTAATGATTCAAGGTGGTGGGTGGCTTTTTAAGAAGGCTTGGTCTGTTGCATCAGAGTGAACAAAGTCAAAGGATTATTCACTAAAGTAGATCTGCCCAGATATATGATGGAGACTGTTTCACATACTCAAGCAGCAACACCTGGATCAGAAGACCTTAATGGGGCTGATTTGGGAGCATATAAAAGTGAAGCAAACAAACAGAGGGTTTAGTAGTATGAAGCTAGAGCAGTAATGAGGAGGCAGCTGGCTGTAAGAGCATACAATAGCTGAAGGCGCAAGTACAGAGTGCTGCAGCCTGTCCATAGATGAACAATAGAGAGGAGGAGGACAGACTTAGGAAGGAGTGGCAGAGGCAAGAGGGGAAAGTAGAGGAGGATAGAGGTGACTTTAGGATTGATAAGGTGAAGGAGATGGGTGCATTATAGAGACAGTTCTGGAATACAGTTTTCTAGACCTTTATATCAGCTCTAGCCTGAGTTCAAAAAATCAGTGGCCCCAACTATCGCCATCGCTTAGGCCCAGTGAATCATTGGTTGGCCAGCCTTGATAGCTGGAGGAAAAATCAAATTAAGTACCAGGAGAACCAATTACAGTGCATGGCGATCCCATACAAGTCCATTCAAAGTGTTTCAAATAAATAAAACGTTTTATGTTTATTCATCTGAAATGTATATATCTATCTGTATTGGGAATTATAGGTGCCTGCAAAACCAAGGGCAGAAGATGGCACATTTCTTGAAATGCAGAGATGTTCTGTTCATCATTGGAGCTCAAAATAGATGGCACATGTTCACAATCGTGGAATGACAGCAGGCATGGAATGGCTGAGTGCACTAAACAAACAAGCTAGACACATGTGTGTGAGGTGACACAAAGGGCCTCATTACACGGTAGGCGGTGAGCCTCATGCCGGTAAAATACCGGCACCGCCTTGGCGGAAAGGGGATTTACCGCCCCATTCCAAGGTTGGAGGGGCAGTAAATCCCCCTTCCGCCATTGCCCTTCCCCATTCCCATTTCTGCCCCATAGGGCTCTATGGGAATGGGGAAGGCGCTAATTACGGCACCGCAATTTTGCGGTGCCGTAATTAGCTCTGAGGTCCCTTAGCGGGTTGGTTTTTAACGCCTGCAAAAAGCAGGCGTTAAAGCACCAACCCGCTAAGGGACCTCGTAGTAAGGCGGTAGGGATTTACCGGTACCGGTATTTTACCGGTACCGGTAATTCCCTACCGCCAGCTGTGTAATGAGGCCCAAAGACTCAATTAAACATTGCTGATTATTGAGGTGCTTTCTTGGAGCCTGGGAGCACAGGTGCATTCAAAAATGTCAAAGGTATGGAATGATATAGCTTATTACAGGCAGAGTTTTTCAGTTAGTCTTCTATGCTTGTTAAAATGTTGCTATGGCTTAGAACTCAGGTGGCATTTGCACATGGCCGGAGACTAGATTGTTGAAAATTGGGGTCAAACTAAGCAAAAGAAAAACTAGGGGTACAGTTAAATGCTAGGGAATACCTCATAGCAGGATTCTTATATCTGTGGTGCAGATTCCCGCTCGTATTAATCATATTTAATCATTAAATGTGTGTAATAAAAATATGATTAAACCCATCTGCAGTTGACAATTACACCATTTTAAGTGAAAAGATTAATTCTAAAATGTCTGGAGGCCATAATGCGTTTCCCAGTTACGTTTTATAGTCCCGTAAAAAATGTAGATACAATAATTGGCAAGAAAATATACTTAGATTTAAAATATGGGGACCATAGAAGGAAGTCACATAACACCTGAGTAGAAAAGATCTCTGCAAGTGTTACATATATAGAGAATTTTGTTTAAATGTACAAAGCTACTGAGTCTTCTGGTACATGATAATCCACACAATCCGCATTGTACTGTTTTGAAAACCC
The DNA here is from genome assembly GCF_040938575.1 of Ambystoma mexicanum. Taxonomy (NCBI): domain Eukaryota; kingdom Metazoa; phylum Chordata; class Amphibia; order Caudata; family Ambystomatidae; genus Ambystoma; species Ambystoma mexicanum. The sequence goes on from NC_090927.1 coordinate 943,421,834, forward strand.
ACATATTCAATGTTCACAATAGTTTCTTCATATTTTCTCAATTATAGAATGTGTCATGACCTTGAGAAGGAAATGTATTGTACAGTTACATTTGTGGAAGCTCACATGTTCTCTCTACACACTCAACACACACACACAAACACACATCCACTCACCCACATGCACATCTTCACATTCAAAGCATCACCTAATGGACAGTTCATGCACAGTTCACGGTTACTACAACCTTCCCAGCGATAATGCTGCAAAGCTATTGAATATTAATTTTTGACTGCTTTACAGATGTTAAATGTGCAACAATATATCAGTATGACAACACATCCAGCGCATATTCATATGTGCTAATTCATTAGTTATTGACTGGTTTGACCAACGTGTTCTCGATTTTAGTATGATAATTAGGCAGTCTGCAAATAATAATCAAGCGAAACCGGAAAAAATGTTCTTGCTGGCCCTAAAGTAATTTTCTTTTGATAAATTGCAGAATTATTATATTGAAACAGGAGAAGACATTTCATTAGGGAGACCTGTGAGTAATCTGTATTGATCATTATGTCTTATGTCGAAGAATGTGGGTTCATCCCATGTTCCTATAAAAGGATGGATCAATTATCTGATCCATGGAATATTCATTTTGTAAAGCATCTAATTAAGAAATATGCATAGAAACCTCGATCACAAAACGGAAATGCAAAAACCGCACATAACAGCTGAAGCTTTTTAATATCAGAAAACAAAAGATGAAGCATATTGTCACGCCCAAGCACACTTTCAGGCAGTAAATAGTTGTGCTAACCCTCTTTCCATAGAGAAAAGTATCATTCATTTGAAACATCAACCGTCTTAAATCATTATTTGGTGGATAGCAATAAGGTCATTCAACTTGATGTTGCCTCTAGAATAGATGTTCGTGGACCCCTATTCCAGTTTCAATAAAAATAGGACAGATGTGTCTGCTATTGAAAAACGCTATTTGAAAACCTCTGACTGGAGTAATAACAGACCATAAGCTTGTCTGTCAAGCATTGATGTCATTCTGTGAGTGGCTGTAGTGCTGCCGTACCTTTATATTGGTGGGGGAGAGCCTCTTTATCTTTATCAATCGGGTGTCAGGCCTTAGTTCAGTCTTGAGATAGTGATTCTATAGTTTAGGAATTACACCTTTAAACTGATGGATGTGTCCTTTGGCATGCCCATGCCTAAAGACTTTTCGTTGGACTGTGACATGATATGCCAAGGGATACTTCTTTACTCCATCATGCAAGTGTCTACGGCCCTCATTACAACCCGGGCGCTAAACCATGGCGCTATTAGCACCATGGTTGGTGCCGGTGTTGTAACAAGTCCACCATGGTGGAATGGGGAAATACCGCCCCATTCCAAGGTTGGCGGGGCGGTATTTCCCCATTTCACCATGGCCCTTCCCTATTCCCATTTTCGCCCCATAGGGCTCAATGGGACTGGGGAAGGCTCTAAGTACGGTACCGCAAATTGCGGTACCGCAATTAGCACCGAGGTCCCTTTGCGGCACCCTACTTTAACGGCTGGTAAAATCAGCCGTTAAGGTTGGGTCCCACAAATGTACCTCGTAATCAGGCGTTAAGGGTTTAACGGCGCCGACACCTTTTACGGCGCCGTTAAACCCTTAATGCCAGGGTCGTAATAACCCTTTACTCTCTAGTTACAGTTAATTATCCAGAGGACTTCCTCCTGGTTACCCTGCATCTTCCCTGTAACAGACTGGGTGCTCCAGATTTTCCACGGTTTGTAAAAATGCATGTATTTATACATTGGTGCATGATCTAATTAGGCATGATGCTAATGTCACTCAAAGCCATTTCTATTAAGAAGTATGGTTTATAAATAAATTATGCAATTTTGAGAAACAAGTGTTGTGGTGTAAGTAGTATTTTATTTTATTTTTCTTTCGATGCATAAGATTCCATATATCTTTTACAATCTTTGTTGTAAAGTGTATTCTTGAAAAGAGGTATCACCATATGTAACTCCCTAATTTCAAAGCGCTTTTTATTGCGCATTTTCTAATGTTTACACACAGAGGTCCCGATTCATGGAAAACTGCAAATTTATCTTGCAAAGGCTGCGTAACGAGAACAACACCGCGCTAGCCTGCATGCAGAATAAAAAATCTGCGCTGTGAGTATTCATGGATTTGTTTGCGCAAAGTAACCATATACACAAGTCACAGTCAGAATGCCCCGAACACTCCACCACACAAAGCGAAAACAGCCAGAACAGCCACCTTTGCGTGCTCCACCAGGTTCAATAGATGCACCCTTCAAACAGTGCATGGAGTACAGGCTTGCATCTCTGGTATCATACGCGGGGTCCCGGGTAACAGTTACCGGCACCCCAAGAACATGCTTATGATATTTCATAACTCAGGGAAAATCTGCATGCAAACCCCTGTAAACCATTCCTGCACACAGCTACACTGATTACGTGCACCTCTAAGTCAGATCGGAAACCACGGCTGGGTGCACCCCTAAAACTGACACCCGATCTTACCCTTGCATGGTGATTCCTATGCGCAAGTGACTGCCTGCATTCGGATGGTGGATTGTATGAGGGCTTGCATGGACATTTCCCTGCCGAAAGGTTGCGCGCTCGGATCCATGAATACGTACTGTTCCACGCAATAGTGGACATGCAATGGACTGCCTACAGGCTGTCCCTCATAATGCCCACGTTTTCCCTTGTTCCCTTGTTCTTCCTCATTTTCATTGTTCTGCCCCCTAACCTAACCTCTGCGCAATCCATGCCCATGCTCTGCATGGTGACTCGTGCAAGGCGCTCAGCTTCTCGCAGTGACATGCCAAGCCTGCCCAAAGTATGAAAAGTGCTGCACACTCGATTCCATGAATCGATAAACAGGATTGTCCACGCAGTTTGGCACACAATTTTCTGATTATCCACACAGATAATTCCATGAATCAGGCCCAGAGCGTATTCAGTACAAAATGCAAAAAGAAGCATCAGGCACATGTTTCATGCCAAACCAGCCCATTCAAGGTCATATATCAAGTTTGAATTGGCCTTTAAAATCACACCAACCTCTTAAATGTTTCCAAAAGTAATCATACCAGTGTAATAGCTAGGGTGTGTGTGTAAATGATCTGTTTAGATAGCACGTACATTCCAAGCACGGTGTCAGCCATTTTTAAAATACGCAGTACTGAAAACTCTCAGTGGAGAATCTTTCAAAATGCAATCAAAATATTTTAAAAATGAATAACTTTGGGAGCTCATTTATAACAGACTGCACATGTACTATGTAGTGTGGCACAGGACACAAGTTATGTTTTAGGATAACAAACTGTTCAACAACAACTATCTAAATTTCAAGGTCAAGGTCATGTTTTGAGAGGCCACCACAGTTGAACATCTTCTAATATCTTACAACGTGATAATCGTGCATCTATTCAAATTCTATTTTGCCTCATGTAAGTCCACCTTTAGTCTTCTTGTGTTCCTGTATTAATGGAGGCAAATGTATATACACATATCATGAGATGAACATCAGGAATCCATATGCATCTAGCAGTTCTTATGGAAATCACTGACTTGCATTATTATCAGGGCAATGCATTTAATATGTAATAAACAACTATCTCAAAATACGGACTTTCTTGATGTATTTATTAACCACTGGCCTTTTATGTACCAGTATTGGGACACCTCCAACTTTCTCTGATACGCAATAATATTACCATATTACCCTAAATCTTATATTTCAGATCAAATATTATCTTTTTCTTAAAGTGTTTCTCTTTTTATAGGATAATGAATGTATTTTCATTTGGTGGTCAATGGTTTTTGCACTAAATTAACAAGAGATTCAAAACCACCCTTGACACCACAATTTAGATGCACAAGGATGAACACGGTTTCTGTAAGGAACCATTGGTCCTAGTTTTACTAGCTTTGCCAAGCACAGAGCTTACTTCATCAAGATGGAACACGTTACTCAGGAAAAACAGAGGCACTATGCAAAACACCATACAGATTAATAATTCAATGTGAAGACACATGATCAGTAATTAAATGTGAAGATTAACAGTGAGATAAACATCTGAAAGGACAAACAGTATAAGAACATGAAGATACCCATTTCATTCTTACAATGAATTGTGCATTCAATCTATTCCTTTACACGAGATTAATGTAAGACCAGGCAAATAAATAAAATGTTCACAAATTCAAAGTGCCTCAATGTATATTTTTTATGGGGATCACTTTCAAAGCCCAGTCTATGCCATGAGAGGGGTTGGAACTGAGTCTGCATTAGGACATTGACACATGTAGTGGACATGATGGGCCTCATTACAAGTCACCCAGTATGGAAATAACGGTGGCGGTAAACCTGCTGCCACCGTTGTTTCTACACCGGGTGATCTCGAGTCCTGCAGGCGGAGGTGTCATCCCCGCCAGGTATGACCTGGCGGCTTTAACACCGCCCGCCTGCAGGCGTACGTGGAAACACCAGCACCATCACGAGATGGTGCCAGTGTTTCCATGGTCCCCATTCCCATTGAGTCCTGTAGGACTTAATGGGAATGGGGATTTACTTTTCGGAATTCACGGGTCACCAGAGTTGTAATGCCTCGGTAATTCCGGGAATCACAGAGGCGGAATGGTAATACAAGTCCGGTGGTAACCGAGCCGGAAAAACCGGCAGGTTACCGCCAGACTTGTAATGAGGCCCGATGTCTAAAGTGACTTCCACAGCTTCCAATCAATGTAAGTCCACAGAGAAACCAACAGAAGTGATGGCAAATAATTCGGAGAAAGGAATTATTTTTAGCTGAGGATACAGCATTTCAGATCAGAAATGTTGATTTTAATTCATACACCTGTCTGTACCAAATAAACTCCCTAGCATAAACAGATTGCCTTAATAAGGAGTACACAATACTTACAATGATGTATGCAGGTAGGGGTACGGTCACATGCTGAAGTGGGAAACACATTTGGTAGATAGTTGCTGCAGCTGTCCACAGTTATGTTTGTGTGCGTGCTAATGGAGCCTGAGACATGGGTTTTGGAATTAGCTAGCCAATGAAGGTGTGTCATGCTGCAATGTACCTTTTATGTAGCTATCATTAACTATCCTGTTTCTTTTGTATGTTTGGACAACGTCAAATATAATAATTGGCCCAATACCAACATGTGCTATATTAACAGCACCTACAGGCGATGCATCAAGGACCACTTCTTTTGGTCTCTTTGGAGATGTTTTTTTGTCTTTTTCTTGTGAATGACCTCTTCCCTTTCATTCTTGTGGTTGTGCAGCAATAACAGCTATGCACTGTTTTTCAGAAAATCCCTGTATTTTGTAATGAGCAGCAGAGCAACCAAAACAGTTGCAAAGCAAATTGCACCAATAGCGATGCAATGGTTTACAGAGTAGATGGAAAACAGTCTTCAGCACACACAATTTACATTTGGCACGGAGCATAACTCTACATCTAGTTGCATAAAGTGTCGCTTTATTGGGGAAATTCCTCTCACTGACGGTGTGATACACCTATCAAATGCCAAATCGGAAACTATGATCAATGATCAAGAATATATTGCTATTTAGGATAGATACAGCGTTCCCCTTTAAGTAGTAAACAGTTACATAAATGAAACAAATGACATTCAGGCAACGAAAACTCCAAGGAAGCTATTTTGTACTTCTGCAAGTCATGTTTTTCCCACAGAAGAAGGAGAGTATATTTGGTAACAACCATTAACATACGATACAATACATAATAAGCAATCACAAACATGCAATACATATATATAATGTTAATCCCTCAAAAGGACCATGCACATCCTTTAAAAGATAAACATCGCAAACTAAATAAGTTGATGCTATTATAATTCATGAAAAGCCACATTGCATCCACACAGGTCGTACATTCATTTTTGACCCAAAAAGGGTTCTAAGACATATTCTTCATAAACCAATACAATTATGACAAATCAATGAAAAGTGTAGCAAATCTTCATCAAAACCCGAACACAGGCACAATGTTTGGTGCCACCTAACCATTTCATGTGTGTCTTGAGCAGCACATTTTATAGCGATCATTTGGAGATCCCTTCTGCACTCACATGATTCAATAATACCTATAACACTTCTGCCAAGTAGAGCCTGATGCATTGGAGCATAACAATGAAGTATGATTACTAAGTCATGCTTTCATGACACCATATTCCAAATAAGCAGCCTTTGCATTAAGTACAGATTATAGCTAAATATGCAGCCCCTTGCTAAACACAGATAGACAATTAAAACCAATTTCTTTAGCACATCATTTGACACTTTCATACCAAAGAACTTATATGCTTGTGAAGAAACTACCTCTTCAACCGCCTTTTTATTATTGGGTTCACTATGAAATATTATAGTGCTTTCAGAAAAAAATGTAACAACTTACACTCGGCTTGAACCCCTGCACTATGCAGTCTCAATTCCAGCCTCACAGCGTCACGGTGCACGCCGGAGGGAAGACCTGTCACTTTTCTTAGGAAATGATATTGAATAAGCTCCAGGCAAGTTCAATCAAGATGGCCCCAAATTTCACTACCAACAAGAAGTAACAAATGCGCTTTGGAATTCAGCAATTTTATGCATTTATCCAGTCGTTTTCCCACGCTAAAATCTTAGCAACCCCATAAAGCCAGAGGAAGCTTCTTCTATTTTTTTTTTATTTTGCATTTTTAAAGCGCTCATGCAGCTCGCGGGCATTGAGGCGCTGTTACAGGAATTGTTTATTTTTTAGTTGCTTAATAGTTTTTTTTGTCTTAGTTGCTTATTCATAACGCGCTTAAATACCCAGAGGTTTCTAAGTCTGGACCGAGGATCTAACCTGTGTTGCTTTGTGTTGTCTTGCTTCCAAGGTGAGCATGTTGCCGCTGAGCTATCCTCCTTCTATGCCAACCTTATATGTTTGAGTCAAACTTAGCAAACAATGGCCCAAAATAGCTATATCAGTCTGATATTTCTGTCTAGTCTTTTTGAATGAATCATTAGTATTTTGAGTCTCCTTTTCCAAAGACCATCATTTTTCTCTTTGAAAAATTAATCTCCCTACCATGGTTACCAAAACATCATTTTGCATAAAGTAGGCTCTTTTGTATGCCATCTGGCCTAAGATCAATGGGTGCCACATTATCTGCAAACAACAGTGCACTAGAGATACCACTTTTTAGGAAAGGTGGATTACATCTAGCTAAGGACTTTTGAGGTTAGAAATATGCAAAGAAATTAATGACTAATAGATGGGCTAATGGCTAACCTTGTGTGACAAATTTCTTCATTTGCAAATCCAACAAATTAACATTAGCCGCATAGCAGCTTACTGCAGCTGAAGTTTCACCATATATCAATTGAATTGACTACAGAAAACCCAAAGTAACTACAATCCCATACAGTTTGTGCCAAAGGGCAGTCCGATCTAGCGAGTAAAAAGCTTTAGCCAGGTCCAGGAAGACCAAAAAACCTGAACGCCCCTCTGACATTAACATATTTTTGGATCATAGCATTTAGCATACAACACAGGTCGATTGTGCTGCAGACCTTTCCGGAACACTGCTTGCAAAACTATTGGCAGTAGCCCATTCCCCCAGCCTTTGAAATAAGCATCTTGAGAACATTTTGCACAATGCATCTAAAAGGAAGATTGGTCCATAACCAAACGGAAGATTGGTCGATAACATTGATGGTTAGTTACTGAGCCTTTTTTAAAAGCAGAACAATCAAACTCCTTTCCCAAGATACAGGAAAGACCCTTGTGACGACAAATGCATTAAATAACCCTACTACTAGGGGCTTGACCATTTTGGTAACCATTTAAAAAACACAGGTATCAGGTCATCCACACTAACAGCCTTGCCCCCAAAACAACAACCACCTCAAAGGCAAAGTTGAAGGCATCTGCAGTTTCTTTGAGCTTCCAAAGGACCAATTTATCATACAGTACTTATTTATGTAAAATTATTGTAAAATGTGTCCCCAAAACAGCAGGGCAGATTGAGTGAGAATCAACCTCTTTATAATCAAAAATCTTAGCAATCAGCTAACAGAACGCTTCAAACTGTTTTCCCACTGCTTGCCAACACAATTGTGCTTCTATATTTTCAATAGCTTTATTTGACAACAGACATACAAGCATTACATGATACATCATATCTATGCAAATTATATACATAATAACTGCAATTGATTATAACATTTGCAGAAAGGGAAATAGGCAAGTGTTACAATCAGGGAAGGATTATTATAATTTAGCTTCCTGGTCAATTCCAAGCACTTTAAGTATCAATACTTCTTCCAGCAAATCAATCAAACGTATGAAAGGAAAACAAATTAAAATTACAAAACATATGTCCATTTACATAAACCCCAATACAATAGTGTAAAGACATAACAGTGTCTGCCAGTTTCAGATAAACAACAACACAGATGGATACAATGAAGACATTATCCTATTTTTTCTAATTCTACTTGTGACTTTTAGGTAGGTTAACAGAGTCATGGCAGTTTGAATTTAGCATATAGTAGGTCTACATTTTGTAAAATGTTGATTTTGTAGGAACAGGATAATAGTTTACGAATTGTTGCATATGCTGGACAGAAACATATCAAAAGGAGCAAATTCTCAGGTCCTCCACTAATATACAGCTAACATTATAAGATACAACTCCTGTGCATTTAGCAGTGTCTAACCTTACTGGGATACCACTAAAATGTGCTCTAGTAATTAAGCATTGGTTCTGAACGATGTTTGGTCATTTTAAGTAGTGTTGTAAGGCATTGCTTGTAAGATGTATATGCCTGTGATTAGAATATATTGTCAATTGCTTTCTCACATACACTTTGTGAATATTGTGTAGTCACTTTTCGATAGATCTAGGCTGGGTTTACATTTAACTAACATTTATCATGTTTGAAAGGCTTTTAGTGTACTTTACCCATGGGAATGGCATGGTATTGGCTGTGGAAGGCAGTATATGGCAGAGGATCCAATGGGTTAAATCTGCCCTCTCATTGGACCACACTCTTAGCCAGAGTAACCATGGTTCCACCATGAACTAATTTCCCCCAAAAACTTTACTTATATCTCGGTGATCGACGAAATTTATAGCTGAAGTAGGGAAACCCAAAATCGTTTTGAAAAGGTTGTTCTTCTGAAATTGAAATTTGGCTGAATGTGTGTACCCCCAGATTCCTACACCATACTTGGCAATTACATTTGCCTTTGTGGTATAGACTTCAACATAATTTCTACTAGATGAGCTTAAACATGTTAGAAAATATAAGTAACCCATGCCCTAGGTTGTTAGATTGCTTAGTACAGTGCGTAATACTTGTCAAAGCCGATGAAAATGTTACACCAAGACAATCATATGCCTTTGTGGGAGACAAGGGCACACCCTTTACATAAAATATAGGCAATTTAGAAAGTGATGTGCTTTTAGCAATGTGGAATATCATCACTGAGGATTTGGAGACATGTATCCCCAAATCTGGACTGTTCTTGAAATCTGTCTAGGTATCATTCAGAGTCTGAAGGACAAGCAGTGTTCTTGCGTGAAGGACTGCATGATCTAAGCTAACATTGCAATTTGAAGATCCCCAAAATACAGAAGGTCAACGTTTTTAGTAAGCAAACCTCTTACTGGATTCTAAACATAGAGCGAGAACATTAAAAGGGCTAATACGCAGCATTGTTGAAACCAAGATGTGCACTTTCCATACTGGCCTGAGCACACACATGCCATAGAATTTCTATGAATCTCCATTAAGGTATTTCATAGGTTATTCAGCAAATTCAGCTTTTTAATACATAACCACAATTTACTTCTGACAATGTTGTCAAACGTGGTCTGCAGGTAAATATAGGTGAAATTGATATCTTCTTGCCATAAAGAATTAGAACATATAAAGTAGATATTCAAAACGTCCTCACTCATGCCCAATCTCTCTTTGAATCCCAATTGAAACATCAATTATCTGCACTGGTCACCCAGGCTTGTGACATTTCCATGATGATCATTTCAAATACCTTAAATTGGGAATCCAGATGAGAGATGGAGTGGTATGAGCTAAACTGGTTTCTCAATCCCTTGTTGTAAATTGGGACAATTATTGGTATTGTGCCAATATTTGGGATGGTTTGCTGTTCTATGAATGTATTAATGCAAAACAATGGAGGTGATGGCTGGAAGGTTTAGAATTAATCTTAACACCTGCCATTGTTCTGGGCAACCCTCCAGACCATCATTCCGCATGTACCAAGAATTATAAAAGGGGAAAGTCCATATGCAAATTAGTTTTGGTCCCACCCCAAGGGGGCAGTAGAGCCCAAACTGCTTGGTCACATCCCTTCTGCACCACAAGCATCCTCAGATATGTTTCTGCCTTGTTGGGGCCATCAGTGAAGAGTCGCTTTGGTCACTAGGCCCAGCAGGCATGAGACCCATGTCTGGGCATACCCTCCCCACTCAGGGTGACTATAGCAAAACAGCATAGGTGATGGATGCAAGGTTTAGAATTAATCTTATCCTATGGCATTGCTCTTGGTAACCCTAGCCATTACAAAAGGGGGAAAACCAGATGTGAATCAGGCTTGATGAAACCCTAAAAGGGGCAGTCTGGCCTGAACTGCTTGGTCACATCTCTTCAGCATGAGAATACAAGCATTCCCAGGCATGTTTTGGCCTTGTTGGTCCTCATGAGTGAGGAGTAGCTTGGGTGTCTAGGCCCAGCAGGCATGGTACCCATGTCTGGGCATACCCATCCCGCTAAGGGTCTCCAGGAACATTGGTGGTAATCAGATTTCTTGTTGTTTAAGCATTAAAGAAACCAAAATTATTAGGTAGAGATTCAAAACCTGCTCACTCGTGCCAAATTCCTCTTTGAATCCCAATTGAAACATCAATTATCTCTGCCGGTAACCAATGCTGGTGAGCTCACCATGATGATCATTCCAGATATCTTAAAGTGGGAATCCAGTTGAGAGATGGGGTGGTAAGAGCCAGGCTGGTGTTGACGAGGAGAGGAAATTACTGATGGGCCCATTGGTCAGTACTCACCCTCGAAAACTAGTAATACAAGATAGCTGCACCATGTGAGGACAGAGTGCAGGATTCACATAGTCCAGCAAGATTCAATAGCCAAGACTCAAAACATTGGCAAAGGGAAGTCTGTTTAATGATGCATACATCAGCTAATGGAAATCAGCAGTATCCCGAACACCTGCCTCACCCCGACTTCCCCGAACTACACTCAAACAGCCTCTTTTATGGGCAAAATTCATCATCATTGACGTCTAATTCTACAAAAAATCATCACGCACTATAATTGGTTGGGAAAGGTAAATTAAGTATAGGTGCTATATCTGTATATGGAAATAAAGCGAGTGGATTGGATAACTCTTATCAGGTGGGCATCTATGCACATCCTTCTACAACACATGTGATTGACGTCACCACAAGTACAACGTCTTATTGGTTACAGTGTCTATAGGACCCTAGATTACATGGCCCATTGTGATTGGGCAAGTTACACCCCGAAACATAAATCTCCATTTAATTAGCAGCATGCAGAATAGACACCCAGGTGCCTAGTGTCCCAAGATTCACACTTCCTCCCTTCCATCAATCAGTGTTTTAGGACTATGTGTCAATTAGTTGGCTGGGTATGGCCTCGGATCTGTAGTCTCTTATCAGGAAAAGTTATGGCATCCTTGGGTTCTGGATGACATCAGGCGTTGGTACATCTTTGCCCCTGTCTGGTCACGTGTTGGTTCACCATGAATCTGCTTCAATTTCCAACCTTTTATGCATTTAATTCCGTGTTCGCTTGGCCACCTGCATGGGACTCTCTTATTTTGAGCTTCACGGGCGGGCTGGTATGCTCTGTAGTTGGAGTCTCGTGAACTCATGCTCACCTCCCCTTCTCTGGTCAGTCTCGATTTCCCCGGCATGAGCCTCTTTGCTGAGTTTCGAAACTTGGTCTGTCAGGCCTTAGGTCACTTGGGTACATTTCTGCTTTCACAAAATGGAGTTGCACGTGTACATTGTGCTGTGTTGAGGTAGATATATGGTTGGTGCTTGCCGCTCTATTCTTCTACTAAGCATTGTAGGCAGTATCGATTTCTTAGTATCTTGCATTTCAAGCTTATTTACACACGTTCAATAGGGCGGTTGCTTCCATCTTGTCTCGTGGCACCATTCTCTTCCGTTTTACCAGTGTCTCCCCCCTGTATCCGTTATAATTATCCTTGTAGTTACTAGTACTGGCATACGTGCTATCAGTAGCCAATTCTTTTTGTTCTCGGGCTGCTTGGGCCCTTGGTTTATTTCCATTGGCCTTCCTTTAAGGCTTTAATGTTCTCCTCATGGACCGTGTGCACGTATTCCTCATTTCGCATCAGTGGCTGGTACAGCGGTCTGATAGGGTACCGTGCTTCCCAGGGTTGTCATGTTATGGCTGCTTCAACTGGTACCGATCGCCTTATGTACATGGGGCAGAGTCCCAGTGCGGCTCTCTGTTGGTTCATTTGCTCCTCATACGTCACGTACCTCAGCGAGTACCTTACTGGCAACTCACAATGGGGGGCAGGGATGCAGGTCATATCTGGGACCTCCTCTACACTCCCCCCTCTGGTCGGTTCATCGACCACTTCTGCTTCCTCCTTTATATTCAGTTTCTTTGATTCCTCAGATTCTTGCTCATCGTCTCCTGGGTTTACACAAGAAGGCGTGAAAGTATGCAATTTTGGTGTCCATATCTTCATCACCCCTTTCAAGCTTCCTACTGTTCTCACATGCTCATTTTTGTTCTAGGTCATCAACTGGCATCGTCCATTTGGACTGCAGTAAATCCATTTGCCTTCATACCTTCTTCGTTTCTTGGGAGAAGTGAATTTTGTTCCCTCTGGTGCAAATTCACTGGCCTTCACAAAGTCCTTTATGTCCTCATCTGTCAGGTCTCTGGGCTTCCAGCCTGGCTCAACATCAACCATACTTTTCATCCCAATTGCCTTCTTTGCAGTTTCTGGCACTGTGTGATGATTATCTTGATAACACAGACTCCTAGCACCACCATTGCTAGCAAGGCTCTCAAAAACTTGAATATATCAGCCATCCATTGTGGGACCCATGAGAGTAGGTTTCCAAACCAGCTGTCGTTGTCCACTTCATCTGTTTCATCGATCATCTGGTTCTTTAGGGTTGTCAACATGCCTATGGCCTCTGTGAGGGTTTCATTTTCTTCGTCGTGTGATGGTATAAAAGTGCAACATGATTCTCCAATTTTTGCACAAACACCTCCATCCATCGCTGTGATCATGTCAAGCACATATCTGTTCTGGAGTGTCATCAGCCGGACTGCTCTTAGTTCTTCTTTGACCGCGTTGAATCCTTTTATGGTGGTATTGATTGTCTGCAGTAATTCCCATCTCGTTATCTGCAACCACATGGTGTTTGCACAAACTTGGATATGCAGCAAGAGTAGTGTTGTAAATACGGATGAAGTTAGGCTAAACAGCATGTGTTCGTAGGGAATGGCATAAAATGCGTCCTCTGATTTGGCAGAGAAGTAATTCTCTATCTTCATCCTTGACTTTAGTTCCACAGACCTCCTTTTCCTCAGGTGAGCATCTGCTTTTGGGAAACTGTTCAAATTTAGTTCATTTTTTGGAATCACTAGTGCAGAAACGTGGATGTTCACCAGTGTGCATATGCCTCCCCAGTTCCTCAGTAGTCTTATGTATGCCTTGGATCCGCATGCCCAGTAATGGTCCATCAGGACTGTGGTTCCTTGTGACATCCCTGGGGCTTTGTATATTCGTCCACAGTTTTGATTCTCCCCCATTTTCCTCGTGCCATTACTTCTAAAGCACAGTTTTGGGTTTTCCAGTGGTACTATTTGCAAGGGGCCTACCCAGTCTTCGACCCACGTTAAGAGCTTTACAATTTTGGCCATAGTGGTTTACAAAGTCTTTGTGAATTTTCTATTGCTTCTTGGCAGGCTCCAAGGACCATCCAAGCTCAGCAGATTACGACTCCTCCTTCCCAACCGTCTGGGGAAACCACTGGTCCCAGATCTGCATTTGGCCTCGGTTCTTCCAGATCTGAGCTTCTTCTGCCGTTTTCCCTGGGACGTTCAGTCTTGACTTTATTTCCCACCTTATTCCTGATCCTTTGACGTCGGGGTTTTCGTATCTAATCACATGATTCTTGGTGTGCACCCTGTTTCTTGTTTTGATGTCCTGGGCATACCCGTCTTCATCAGGGTAGTCCCTTTCGTTGGCCCATATCAACGAGGCATCTCTTCCCATAAATTGTCCTCTGGTGTTGCACATCGCTACGTGCGACATACAGTGGGCTGTGGGGACATCGATTTCTACAGCCACAAATATTTTGGACTTGCCCATACTGTATGGCAGGAGTGCACAGACGAAACATTCTCCTTCTGATTGTCTTCGTCCAACTTCCTTCATGTGCTGGTACCAAATGTTGTTTCCAAGATGGGCCGTGCTTTCCAGATAATCGTTCAGCTCATTATCAGTTTCATATGGACTTCTCTTGATCCTTAGCGTTTTTCTGTAGTTGGCTATTACTATGTCTCTGAATGTGTCTGTACTGCTCTGCCATTCAGGCAGGCTCTTGGGTATTATTCTTGGAGGGGCAGGTTTCATTTCCTGCCCTGCAGTAATTGGGGGAGGTTTTGTGTTTCTTTTCCTACCCTCATGAATTCTTTTGTAGACCTCCTCCCACCGCATTTGGCTTACCATCCTTCCAACACGTGGCAGTGTCGTAGGCTCGGTAGTTACTTTTGGCATTGGAGCTGGCGTGCTCGTTATCACAGTCGTGGTGGTTGTCTTGCTTAGCTCCTCATGTAGCTTCTTTGCTCTAAGTATGAGTGGAAAAACATACTCAACTGCTACATGTGTTTTTTCAGTGAGTTCTTTCGTGGCTTCCTTCGTTCTATTGAAGGATTTTACTATTTCACCACTGTTCGGTTTCTCGCTTGGTTCCCTGTTTTCTGGAGCTGTTTATTCCAAGGGTGACTTTTCTCTTTCATCTGTTTTGGCCTGTGGTTGCACAGCCACTGCCACTTGCCCTTGTTTGTGTGCATTCAGTGTATGGGTGCATGCCGTGGACAGTGTTATATTATCATTCATTCCGTGCTGACCTGTCTCCAGCGTTTCTCACAATTCATTACTTCACGAGTATACGTATTACTACTAATTACATTCAACTGTAAATCATTTGCTTTACCATCTGTTTTTCTTGGAACAGGGAGGACAATATAAGGTCTGGGTGCTTTTGTGGGGCCCAGACGTTCATTACCTGGTGGATGCACAGACATTGGGACGCTTTGTGCACCAATAAAAAATGCAGTTCTGATAGTTAGAGACAAAAATACTACAATAATCACTATGCATAGACATATAATGGCTTTGAAAGACAGTTTGCAGCATCTCCTTTCAGGAAAGCGGGGGCGCCCCTCCACTGGTGGCACAACTAAGTTACTGTTTTGGGCCCCCATTTCAAACCAGTCCATAGTCAAGTTTATTTCTCTTCTTATTCTAATTTTCATTGCTCAAACGTTCAGCAAACACTAAAGTGACAAGTGCTGTTCAATGTCCCTCCTCTTGCGAGTGATGATGATAGTCTCTGAGTATGTAATACAGTTCCTTTGCTAGACTATGGGAAAAGGTTAGACTACCGTTTTCGGCACATCATATTCAGTCTTCATTTTTATGATAAACGCAGTCCCAGGGCACTCCTCCAACTTGCCTTGGCCCTGAGGACATGCAGGAATCTGTTCGCAGTGACACCATGAAAAGATAGAATCGCTACAAATCACGCAAAAATAAAATATTGAAAAAATAAAAATAAAAACTAAAATATAAGTGAACATATGAGAAGGTAGAGAAAATAAGAAAAATGTTGAAAAAGGTAAACACGGCAGTGAAGTAGGTGTCTATGTTCCTTTCACTTGGTCCTTTGATGACGAGTTGATGAACAGTCTCTCTCTCCCCCATTTACTCCACTGCGGAACGATGATGAGAAATAGAAAAAATAGGAAAAATAATAACAAGATGTTGGTATCCTTGTTTCTGCTTTTTTCGATCTGTCCTATGTTAGAAGCATGAAGAACTGTGTCTTTGTTTCTTTGCTCTGCCCCCCCGCGGAAAGATGCTGAAAAGTTTTATCGTGGTTCTCCCCCTTCTAAGGCTCTCCTTAGCAGAGGATGTCCATAGTTGCTTCTGTTGGCAGTACTGCAACTTGTCCTTGTCCACTTTGTATCCGTTCTCAGCTAATATAGTCAATAGCTGGACAGAGTCATGTCGGCATTGCTCTTCAGTGATGCTGCAGATTAGAATGTCATCTACATACTGCAAAACAACACTGTCCACCACAATATTGCTTAGGTCCATTTGCAGGACTCAGTTGAAAATGGACGGAGATTCGCAATACCCCTGTGGCAACCTTGTACTTTTCAGGCGCATTTGTCTCAAAGTAAATTACATCAGGTCCTGTGAGTGACGGTGCAATGGGATTGAAAAAAATGCATTTTTCAAATCGATCACCGTGAAGTATTTTGCCTTAGTGGGTATGTTGCACAAAATTGTGGATGGATTAGGGATTAGAGGGAACTCGGCTTCGACTATGTCGTTCAATGCTCGTAAATCCTGGACTAAATGCCAGGACCCTCCCTTTGATTTCTTGACAGGATAAATCATTGTGTTGCACAGTGATTCTGACGTCACTAGGATGCCCTGCTCCATCATGGCAGAAATTGTCATTGCGATCCCTTCATCAGCTTCTCTGGACATGGGATACTGTCGTGCCCATGGCAGTTATGCTCCTGGTTTTAATTTAATTTTTACTTCGCCAGCCCCCTTCAGGAGACCTACATCATAAGGCCCTTTAGTCCATACTTTGGCTTGCACTAGGGGCATGCCGTCTTTGAAACATTCTGGGCGTACCAGTGCTAACATCATCCTCTGCGGCACCTCCAGCTTGATCATTTTTACCCAAATTATGAGACTCACTGCCACCTGTGTCTCTTCAAGGTCAGGGTGTTCTTCAAACAGATCATCATCGGTGACGTCAGTCACTCAATACCCTTCTTTGATGGTGACAATCACACACCATGGTCTGCCCTCGTCGTCATATCCTTCAACTAGTACTACCTTTCCTCGCACTGCGGCAGATTGTATTCTTAAGGGAAATACTTGTCCCTCCTCTTCATGCATGGGTATTCTTGGCCTGAATAGAAACTCATCAGGGGTTCTCATAGGTTTGTCTGCGAGGCCTGGCAATCCCGCCATAAGCACTCGTACACCATATGCAAAAACCTCTGGCTCCAGTGGTACAGCTCTCATAGCTGCACGTACGGAGTATGCTCTGATCATTTCGCCCACGTTTGCATAATGCATTCCTGGGGTGGAGCACACTATGTCATCCTCAGTGAACGAGATGGTCATATTCAACTTTGTCATCAGGTCCCGACCCATGATATTCACTGGGGATTGACGAGAATACAATAAAGGTACATTCATGTCGCACTCTCCCACTGAGACCGGGAGTGCATCAGTAAAGGGAACTCTGCTATGAGCTCCAGTAAAACTCTGGGTATCTATGGCCTCGCCGGACAAGGAGAACTTGCCTTCTCATATGCACAAGCGTGTTGCACCCGTGTCAACTAAGAAGGAATATTCTTTCCCCCCTATGGTGACATTTACCCTAGGTTCCCTGTTAGGATCTGGTGTCATTGATAGGATAGAACAAATCAGAGTTCCCTGTGAGCTGTCCTATTTCATACATAGGTTCGGTCCACTGTATACCTGTGGGTTTCCTCCACCAGAATTAGTGCCCTGAGCCACTTTCGGAAGTGTCTGCTGGGGTTGTCCCTGTGGTACACTCCCCATGTTCTGCGGCTGGACTACTTGTTGTGCACCTTGCTGCAAGCCAACCGCCTGCTGCTGCACAGTATAGTTTTGTACACTGCCCTGCTGTGGGGTAGCGGGTTGATTCACCATGCCTGCCCCCATCCCTTGGTTGTTCTGCCACATGCTTTGGCTTCTGCACATGCGCGCCATTTATCCTGTCACACCACACAGCCAACACACTGGCGGTGGTCGGGCCATCTGTCCATCTGGCATAGTCAGACTGCCCATCGGTGAGTTCTGGATACCATTTTGAACATTCTGTAAACTTCCTTGGTTACCTCTAAATCCTCCCTGATTACTCTGCCATCCTCTTCCTCCAAATCCCCTTCATCTCGAGTAAAATCCCATGTTACCCTGATTAGTCTGTGGCGGGTTAGTTGCACACTGTGCACTCGATTCAGCTGGGCTTGTCAGCTTGGCTCCCTCGAGAGCATACCTTGAGAGCTTCTTTTACACTAGTTTCGCCTCTTCTCCCTTACGAGTTGCCTCTTTCTTCTGATTCTTTTCTTGCAACAGTCTACAGTAATGTGCAATTGTCAACTGGATTTCGGCCCACGGTTTAGCTTCTATTCCTACAAATTTTTTAAGCTGTTTTTGCACCAGTTCTGGTAACCCTTGGCACAATATGTGGTAGAATACAGGGATAGATTTCGTCCAAGACTCATGCGTTTTGAGCACCCATGCGTCTTGAAAATTCTGGATATAAAGCAACGGATCCTCTGACTCTTTCATTTTTCGAGTCATTATAGCTTCCATATCAGATGTGTCTGGATATAGCGTATGCAGCGCTTTCCACACTGCTGCTCTACAGTTGTTAAATGGCTGTCCGTCATGAGAGGTGTTAGTTATGGTTACCCTAGGGTAGCCTGTCCTTTTCCATACATCATCTGCTCTTTCTCCGAGTATAGCAATTAGGAGACCATTGATGTCCCCTATGGCTAGGGTGACGCCCCCCGTAATTTTTTCTAGCTCATGTATCCACTTCCCGGCTCCCGATGTTAACATTGGAAGCTTATTTTTAAGATTCTCTCGGTCCATGTGTGGCCATGGAATATATTGCGGTCTTGCTCCCCCCCTTTTCTAACAGTGGGAATTGGAATGCACAATCCTCCTTTTCCTCCTCGGTCTCTCGCCGGTGTGCCGTTCCCGCCTTGCCTTCTACCTGGCAATGCCCTTAACCTATCTCTGACCGTGGGGTGATTCTTCATGTCGACTGGACTGTCCAGCGGACTTTGGTGTCCTACTTGTGGACCCGCTAGCATCTGACCATCGTACCTCTCGGTTCCCTGGGAGCCGCTTTTCGCACCGTCTCCCTTCGCCATGTGCCACTTCCTCTGCTTCCCCATCGGAGTCAGACTCTTAATACTCCCAGTTTACACAACTTCTTGCATCATCTTCATTCTGCCCAACTTCTAGTCTATCTAGGGAACGTCCCCTACTCCCACTACTCTGGGAGACATCCTCAGTGTCATATAGCTGAGTGCTCTCTAAGAGCTCATCCTCCCTTCCCTCTTGGGAGATTCGTTCCAGTCCCATTTCATCATAGATTTTATCAATCGCTTCCCCGATGCATCTGGTGTCAAAGTCATCATCAATAATTGTCCCGCTTGTACCTGGTATTGCATCGCTTGCAGGAAAGAACTCTTCTATGTCTTCCCAGTCTACAACAGGATTGGGTTTTTTCACTTCCTGTCGCAAATATTGTAAATCTCACACCCTTTGCCTGCGTTTACGCTCTGCTTCCTCATCCGTTTCTCTTCGCTTCTTCGCTTCCTCTCTAGCCTTATCTACTTTCCTCATCCGTTCATTTCGACGTTCTTTTGCCCTTCTACTTTCCTCATCTTCTCTCTTCTTCACTTTCCTTTCGTGCACTCTCCTTTCTTCCTCCAACTTTAGCATGTTCTGCCTGTACTTTTCATAGGCTGCATATTGCGTGTGAATGAGCGCTATACCTTGCTCTTCGCGATATAGTTGCTCTCGCCTTAACCTATCCTTCTTTCTTTTCCTCTCGTCTCTCATATCCACTTCATTCTCCCTTTCCTTTCTTTGCACCTCGTCAGATCGTTCACTCGGCCTTGAACCATCACTTCCCTTTCCATCTAATTTCAATAGTATCTGCCCTCCCATCCATTCGTCCTTTGAAAATGTTAACTCATGGGTTCCTTTCCACTTCTTTCCCTCTCTCTCTCTATCGAGAGGTGCACTTGTTTGTGCCTGGTCCTTTCTTTCCTCACCTCGCCTCTCTTTGTCCCACGGGATTGTGGAGGCCGAGCCAATTTACTGTTCCTTCTCTTTCGTCTCGTCACTGCTACATGCAGGTGACTCATATGCGGGTTGCTGTAACCTGTGGCTGCCTTAAGTTCTATTAGTGGGAACAGACCCTCTGACTTACTTCCCTCAACAACTGGTTCTAGCGGGGCAGGTGGCGCGGTAGGCGTCTCACCCCCCTCGTACATACATTTAATATCCAATCTGCGTGGGGTTCTTCTTCCTTTACTTGTTCAAACATTTTCCAAAGCTTGAGAACTGCAAGGCGTTTCTCGAGCTTCTTCCCGCTATATGTGGCACATAAGAAGGTGGTCATGTGTTGTAAAACAGCCTTAGACAATGACCCATTCTGGAGCCACGGCATAAACATTTTATTTGTGGTGCCCTTAACCCACTCCTGGCTATATTTCTTCAGCTTTGTTGCATGCTTTGGCAACTGTTTGCACAAATGTGCAAGTGGGGTAAATTCCTCCATTCTTAATTTTGTCACCAACAATGTTCACACAGTTTTTCAACTTTTCACTATTATGAGCGGGCACCACATACGCAAGCTTCAATCCAACTTTTCCGCAAAATTTTATACCAACAGTTTACTCAAGACTCATCAATTCAGTGGCGATTCCCCCTTATTCACAGAATTGCGTAAAGCAAAAAATGCATTGCCATCAATCAATAATACAACAATTCCACATTCAGCATACACAGGACATATAGGACAGACGCTTGACAGACTAGACGGACACAGCTGGTCATACTTATACCTGCCTTCTAATCACTCCCCCGTCATGGGATTTGAACGATCCTAATGTCCCTCCTCTGTGGGCTCTGGGTTCACGTTCCTTCTGAACACTCTTTAAAGCGCAGGAACAAGGCGAATATTACAGTTTTCTCTCAGGTGCCCCCCCCCGGTATTCCTTACAGTTTTCTCTCGGGTGCCCCCCCCGGGTATTCCTTACAGTTTTCTCTACTTCTAGATGTTTTATTTTTTCTCTGCCACCCTCCGTTACCTTTCCTCTTCTTACTCTAAGGCCTTTAAGACCTTTGCCAAGATAACGAGTTTCGTTGTTTGACTCACCGATCGCCTCTTTTCCTCTCTGGAACTTCAGGATCACCGCCACTTCCTTTTCCTGCTTTTAAGGTTTTTGTCCGATCTGCTGCCTGTGGGAATGAGAAGGGTTATGCTTGGAAAGGCGGGTTCCTTCAGACCCACTGTAGATTTTTTGGAATATTTACACTATCATTGTCCACGGGGAGCTTCTCAGCCTACTCAGCCAGAATGGCGAAAGGACTCGTGATGTAACCGAAGGCCCAGAGTTACTACGTGCCGTCGGTCTAAAGGTGTCTTATAACTATATCAATTGATGATCTATAATCGATTCCCGAAACCATCCTCACGCTACCAAGTGGTGACGAGGAGAGGAAATTACTGACGGGCCCCTTGGTCAGTACTCACCCTCGAAAACTAGAAATACAAGTTAGCTGCACCATGTGAGGACAGAGTGAAGGATTCACATACTCCAGCAAGATTCAATAACCAAGACTCAAAGAATTGGCAAAGGGAAGTCAGTTTAATGATACATACATCAGCTAATGGAAATCAGCAGTTTCACAAACACCTGCCTCACCCCGACTTCCCCGAACTACAGTCAAACAGCCTCTTTTAGGGGCAAAATTCATCATCATTGACGTCTAATTCTACAAAAAATCATTATGCAATATAATTGGTTGGGAAAGGTAACTTAAGAATAGGTGCTATATCTGTATATGGAAATAAAGCGAGTAGATTGGATAACTCTTATTGGGTGGTCGTCTATGCCCATCCCTCTACAACACACGTGATTGATGTCACCACAAGTATGACGGCTTATTGGTTACAGTCTCTATAGGACCCTAGATTACATGGCCCATTGTGATTGGGCAAGTTACACCCCAAAACATAAATCTCCATTTTAATTAGCAGCATGCAGAATAGACACCCAGGAGCCTAGTGTCCCAAGATTCACCCTTCCTCCCTTCCATCAATCAGTGTTTTAGGGCTATGTGTCAATTAGTTGGCTGGGTATGGCCTCGGATCTGTAGTCTCTTACCAGGAAAAGTTATGGCATCCTCGGGTTCTGGATCACATCAGGTGGTGGTACATCTTCACGCCTGTCTGGTCACGTGTTGCTTCACGATGAATCTGCTTCAGTTTCCAACCTTTTGTGCATTTAATTCCGTGTTCGCTTGGCCACCTGCATGTGCCTCTCTTATCTTGACCATCACGGCGGGCTGCTATGCTCTGTAGTTGGAGTCTCGTTGTCAGTCATGATTTCCCCGGCATGAGCCTCTTTGCTGAGTTTCGAAACTTGGCCTGTCAGGCCTTAGGCCACTTGGGTACATTTCTGCTTTCACAAAATGGAGTCGCACGTGTACATTGTGCTGTTTTGAGGTAGATATATGGTTGGCGCTTGTCGCTCTATTCTTCTACTAAACATTGTAGGCAGTATCGATTTCTTAGTATCTTGCGTTTCAAGCTTATTTGCACACATTCAATAGGGTGGTTACTTCCATCTTGTCTTGTGGCACCATTCTCTTACGTTTTACCAGTGTCTCCCCCCTGTATCTGTTATAATTATCCTTGTAGTTACTAGTACTGGCATACGTGCTATTAGTAGCCAAATCTGTTTGTTCTCGGGGCTGCTTGAGCCCTTGGTTTATTTCCATTGGCCTTCCATTAAGGCTTTAGGGGTCTCCTCGTGGCCCGTGTGCAGGTATTCCTCATTTCGCATCAGCGGCTGGTACGGCGGTCTGATAGGGTACCGGGCTGTCCAGGGTTGTCGTGTTATGGCTGCTTCAACCGGTACCGATCTCCTTATGTACACGGGGCAGAGTCCCAGTGCGGCTCGCTGTTGGTTCATTTGCTCCTCATACGTCATGTACCTCGGCGAGTACCTTATTGGCAACTCGCAATGGGGGGCAGGGGTGCAGGTCATATCTGGGACCTCCTCTACACTGGTGTCTCACACCCTTGTTGTAAATAAGGACACTCAAGGCATTGCACCAATATTTGGGGAAGGTGTGTTGTTCTATGAATTTATTAATGCAAAACAACAGAGGTTATGGCTGGAAGTTTGAGAATTAATCTTAGCATCTGGCATTGTTCTAGGCAACTCACCAGATCATCATTAATCACCTAACAAACATTACAAAAGGGGAAAGGCCATATGCAAACTATTCCAGTCCAAACTGCTTGGGCGCATCCTTTTTGCACAAGACCACAAGCATCCCCAGGCATATGTTGCCTCGTTGCGCCCATTAGTGAAGAGTAGCTTTGGTCTCTAGGCCCAGCAGGCATGGGACCCACATCTGGGCATACCCTTCCCACTCCGGATGACTGAGCAAAACAACATAGGTGATGGTTGGAAGGTTTAGAATTAATCTTAACATATGACATTGTTATCGGCAAGCCTCCAGACCATCAATCTTCACCTGGCAAGTCATTTCAAAAGGTTGAAGACCATATACAAATCAGGGTTGGTGCAACCCTAAAAGGGGCAGTCCAGTATGAACTGCTTGGTCACATCACTGCAGCACGAGAACACGAACATCACCAAAAATATTTTGGCCTTGTTGATTCTCATGAGTGAGGAGTGTATTGGGTCTTTAGGACCAGCAGACACAGGACCCAAATCTGGCCATACTCGTCCCACTCGTGGTGTTCATGTACATGAAAGCTAATAGATTTCTTGTTGATTAAGTATTAAATAATCCCAAATTATTAGGTAGAATTCAAAACCTGCTCACTCATGCCCAATGCTCTGTGAATGCCAATTGAAACATTGTGTTCGTTGGTCACCCATGGTTGTGACGTTGCCATGATGATAATTCCAAAGGTCTTAAATTGGGAATCTAGATAAGAGATGGGGTGGTATGAGCCTGACTGATTTCTCACACCCTTGTTTAAAATCGGGACAATGATGGCATTGTTCCGATATTTGGGGAAGGTGTGTTGTTCTAAGAATGTATTAATGCAAAACAACATAGGTGATGGCTGGAAGGTTTAGTATTAATCTAACTTCTAGCATTGTTCCGGGACCCCCTACAGACAATTGTTCTTTGCCTGCTAAGCCATAACAAAATGGACAGTCCAGCCGAAACTGCTTGTTCACCTCCTTTCTGCATGAGATCACAAGCATCTGCAGACATGTTTCTGCCTCGTCGGGACTCATCAGTGAGGAACAGCTTGGGTCTCTAGGGCCAGCAAGCATGGGACTAACGTATGGGAATACCCTTCCCACTCGAGTTGACCACAGTAAAACAATAGAGTTGATGGTAGGAAGATTTATAATTAATCTCTGCCATTGCTCTCGGCCCCATCCAGACCATTGTTCTTTGCCTGCCAAGCCATTACAAAAGTGGAAACAGCATATGAAAATCAGGCTTGGTTCCACCCCAAAAGGGGCAGTCCAGCCCTAACTGCTTGGTCACATCCCTTCTGCTTGAGAACATAAACATCCACGGACATGTGTCTGCCTTGTTGTTCCTCATCAGTTAGGATAAGCTTTGGTCTCTACGCCCTGGAGGCCCTGGACATACCCGTCCCACACAGTGTCTTCAGGTACATTAGGGCTAGATAGATTTCTTCTTGTTTAAGCCATAAAGAATTAGACAGTATTAGGCAGAGGTTTAAAACTTGTTCCCTCATGCCCAATCCCTCTCTAAATCCCAATTGAAACATCACCAACATATCTGCGCTGTTCTCCCCTGTTTGTAACCTGGCCACGATGATCATTCCCGCTTTTATTCATATGGCTCGGGAGGGAAGCAAGATGATATGGAGTAACAAAGGTCCGATCCATGGGTCTGCACTTAAAAACTTCTGGGCGTTATGAATAACCTATCATATCATATCATATCATATCATATCATATCATATCATATAACATGCGTACGATACGTAGATCCTGGTTCCATTTGGATCTCTCTCGCCCTGAAACTGCGACCCGGTTTAGGAGCTGTCTCAAGGATCTTGGCGCCTGAATGGCTAATAATTCACTAAAACTCAATGGCAGCAAGACTGAGGTTCTTGTGGTAGCACGATTAGTCCACTTTCCTTTTGGACTCCTGATTTCTGGCCTGTTTCTCTTGGCCAGTTCCCTCTTCCATTCCCTCTGGTGAGAAATTTCTCAGCCTTCCGCTCTATAGCAGAGCAGGTTGGTGCAGTCTGCAAATCCAGCCATTTCAAAATGCTCACCCTGCGGAAGGTCCTCCATTTTATTCCCTGTCACTTCCATGCTCCTGTGGTAGCGGCACTTGTTCTTAGCACAGCCGATTATTGTAATTCACTGTACTATGGCCAACCACGTTATTTGATAAATCACATCTAGATGCTCCAGAATGCGGCGGCCAGAGCAATCTTGCGCCCCCCCCCTCCACAAGCACATATATCACTGCTTCTGAGACAGTTACACTGGCTCCCGATTGAGAAACAGATTTTGTATAAATCAATGTGCCTGGTACACCGAGCCTTCTACAAGTTAGGAGCTGAGTATCTTCAGGAAAACTGTGTCCATTATGTTCCTTCTCACCCTCTCCGTTCTCAGACTGCCATCCTCCTATCAGCACCTCTTGTCCTACGGTCCCGGACTGGTGGCTGTGCCTTTTCTGTGGTAGCCGCAAAGGCGTGGAATCAGTTGCCCTGGGCTCTTCGAGCTCCTGCCAACCATTGGGCCTTTCGGTGGTCCTTGAAGACCCTCCTTTTTTAGGTGTCCATTCTGTTCAATCACTTCCTCATGTACATAACAAAACATAACAAACATCTTAAATTGGTACTACTGATGAGAGATGGGCTGGTATGAGTAAGACCGGTTTCTCACACCCTTATTCTAAATCTGGACCATTATGGCATATGGCTTTGGGGAAGGTGTGTTGTTCTATGAAAATAATAAAACAGATGGCTAGCTGAGGGCCTCAGAATGCTTCAAGATTCCGAAATAGTTCCGATTAGATCCCGTCAGGGCCTGGGCTTCTGCCCATTGCTTGTTTCCAAAAGGCTGCCACCACTTCTTTATCAGTAATATGCACTTGCAGTGGCAAATGGTCTAGTGTGTGTCCCTTTCCATCAGATACACCTGGCCTATTAGCCTTATATAGGGTAAAGAAATGTTCAGTCTTATCTGAGTCCAACACAGTTGACAACAATTGATGATGTTAAGCTGTTTGCCGTGCACTGAAATTCACAGGTTTCCTTGAATCATATCTCCCTGCAGCCTGTCTAATTCCTCCTAAGCTTCTTCTTTGAGGAGTGCCTTCTTGGCTGATGTGGCCTTCCTTTTGTGCATCCACAATTTCTGTTCTACTCGCAGAAGGGGCTTTCAATAAGTCAAAAATATAAGACTGAGCAGAAAAACAGATTGGTTCAAATTAAGAGGTCTTTTGCTGTTTGCTCTCTTTTTTCACCCATTTTTTGAGGCCTTGGACATAGGTGTTCTCCAAGAATGTATTATCTGTCACAGGTGTGATAGAGTCGTTAGGAGTGAATAATTGGACCAAATTAGTTCACTTTGGATCATATTTCCATTTAGGTTTTTCCATCTTAACAGTCTTTGGCAATTGTTATGGGTGGCATGTGCAATGTGAGGAAATGGCACTGGGATGGAAGCAGAGAGGAGAGTCACTTTCAAGAAGTATATATTTCAGATCACTTTGAAAATCTTGCAGGACCCTGACATTCCTGATGGAATCCCATTTTCAAGCGAAATACAAATGTTGTTGATTGAAGAATACCCCTGATCACCCACACAAGTGTGCCTGCCATTTTGATGGCATACATACACAAATCTCAAACCCCACTCTCTCAACTAGGTGTTAAATCGTAGCCCATTTGCATACATTCTTGGATCCTGTATCTGTTTGCATGGTCTGGTGGCAGTTCTCCACAATAACTTCTTTCTTCTCCTGAGTTGTTTCATGCCACTTGCATGTCACTTCCTGCTCCCTACCAACGTTCAGTTGCATTTAGTGGCTTATTATGTATTTATTTATTTATTTGTATTTCCAATGATAAAGCACACAGCGGCCCTGAGGCATCGTGGTGCATTTACAGAATATTCATTTAGGTACAATTTCAAACAGGTTAGTAAAAGTGACATAAGAAAGTTAACATTACACAGTGCAGTAGAGAGTTCCATGGTTACATTGGAGCAACAATAAGGTGACATTCTCAGTTGAATAACTTGAATTTTAGAGCTTTTTTGAATGTCAAGAGATAGTTTTCCTTTCTGAGTCTAGGTAGTAGGGCGTTCCAAGCTTTAGGTGCTAACACTTAGAAGCTGGTACCGCCAGCTTCGGATTTATTGAAGGCCGAACAGTGGACAACGTTTCACAAGGGTCACTGGGACATTTCCACCTATACCCTTCCTAAATCTTCTTCTGATGAATTGTAGTCAATATCTGGTAGAAAACAACTGTTGGGGGTCTGCCTTCACCGTATCTGGGGAAACTACGCATTCACTAGATTTGCTTGTCCCCATGAGGCCTCAACTTTATTTGCCTTAGCTCCCACCTGTCCGGCGGCAGCTTTTCTCACGTGTTCAACCCCTAGCTCTGAGATGGGGGTAAGCATGCCAGACTTAAGATTGGGTACAGCCCAAAATGGTGCGTAATCTTGACAAACTGCACTTGTCATGGTGCAATAGTTTTCTAATATGTCCCAGTGTTTTTAAAAATAGGGCAATCTTTGCCCTAGTGCTAATACCGTGCAAACTTTGCACTTGAACCGGAACAACGTTTCTGTAATCTGGAGTTTTAATTGGAGGCACCGTGGCAATTCCGCACAGGAGAAGAAAGTTCCTAGAATGCAAATAAAAGAATGGTGTTCTGTTTAAAGGCCAACATATTCCCCCCATCAAGTCCCGAAATGTACATACATTACAACAGTCCTGCTTATATACTTAACAAAATCCTTCCCTGGTTGGAGTAGCAGCTAGCCAGGATCCACACAGGTAACGCAGTCCCTAGAAACAAGACACAAGCTGCTAGCTGTAGCTTAGTTTGCTGCCAATTCTATCCAGGAGAAAAGGAAAACGAGTGTCCCAAATGCGTCCACAGGGTGGATAAGCTAGGCAGGGGACGCACAGCAACAGAAGTCAAGGCTCCAAGGAGAGGACACTCCAGTGGCAGAACACTGGCGAGCCATGGAAGCTGTGTGAACAGTGGGAAGAGCAACCCAAAGGCCTACTACGCTCTGCTCTCCTCCACTGGAGCGTTCAGCCCAGCATTTATGGGTTGCAGTCACCTGCCTCCTTCAGGCATTGCATGACCACAAGCTCAAGGCACAAACCTGGACCCCTCCAATAGACTACTTTAGTGGGAACAGCCTGCTCTCAGCCCCGGTCTGCTGCACTAAAAGATTCACGCCGTGATGCCTGAGAGTTGCGCCCTGGTGCCTGCGGGCTCTGGCATATTATAAAAAGATAAATAAATAAATGAGCTGGAGCATTCTGCCCACCCAGTAAGGGCTTCAAACACAGCATGCCCAGAAGCTCAGGGCAGACACCTGGACGCCACTAGTAGCCTCCTGTATCGGGAACCTTTGTTCTTTTTTAACACATTTTTTACGAATGTTTAAGCGCATATATTTGGCCCACATCTGACTTCCCTATTTTTGCCTCCATGTGAGAAGAGGTGAGACCAGTTGACAGAGGGACCTCTTAGATATTGTTGTTTGCAAATGTATCGGTTGTAAGAGAGGATGGTTGGGCAGAGCACAAAATAAGTGTTATTTCATTGGGGAATTACAGACAAAGTAGAGTAGAACAGAAAGGGTGGAGTTCAGGAGAGGAGAAAATGACAAAGGGTGAGTGATAGAATGTTATCCAACATTGTAAATGATTTTAGGAGAAGTAGGAGGCAACCTCATTAAAATCAGCAGATGGAAAACAGGGGAAGGGATAGTGTGAGGTTGTTTGAGGAGAGGTAGTATATATGATTGTTGTAATCGGGGGTATGGCAGCGTCGGGATCAGTGGTAAGAGAGTCATTGTAAGATGTATGAGTAGTGAGGAAGCAATGTGTATGGCACTTGTGCAACTGGAAACATATGGTTGCCCAAAGCTGTTGAATATACTGGGGATTGTCATGTTTGGGATAGTAGTGGCAGTGAGTAGGGGAGCTGGCTAAACTGTGGCAGTCGAAGGGGGGAGCTAGTACACTAACTCAGAAAAAGCTCAATATAATAAACAAATGGGGAGAGCTCGGAGTGACTTTGTTGAGGTAGGAGGAACCAAGGTGCCATGCTGAAACTTGTTGATGATGGTTGCAAACAGGGAGGTCAATGGGGGAGGGATTGACATGATGAAGTGGATGGTTGAGTGTAAAGCATCAACAACACGACCAAAGGAGTCTGGCCTGTGGACAGGAAGATGGGGTCAAGCAAGCTGCGACAAGCATGAATATGCGTCACATAAGAATGCCAGGGAGAGGTCCAGCAGAATTTGGTGACTTTGGACAAGAAAGTCAGGTTGAGATCACCAATGACTATCTCAGGGACATCTGTTGGGAAGGATTCATTTAGTCAATTAAGATTAGTGAAAAGGGATTGAAGGTGCCAGGTGAGATAGATAGTTAATGGGTGGGAGCAAGAAGTTTAACATTTGTTTAAAGGTGGGTGTCATGGAATGTGAGGGTGCAGTGTCTTTACTGATCAGAGGAGCAACACGAATACCTTTAAAGTTGGTCTAGAGGAGTAGGACAAGGTAGCAAGCAAAGTCAGTATGAAGGTCATAATGGGAGGACAATGTTTCAGTACCAGCCACCATAGAGTGTCTGAGTGATGGAAATCAAAAAGGCTGGTGATAAATTAATATTTATTATATAGAGTGTAAACTTTCCAGAGGGCCAATGACAATTAGGAGGGAGTGGTGCAGTGAGAGGGATGGCTCTAGAGTTAGATGAGTGGAATAGATTGCGTTAGAGTAGGCAGGGCATGGTGTCTATTAAGAGATGTTGGCAGGCTGTGGGTGGGAAGAGAGCGAGAGAGGAGTAGAGGTCGTAAAGTAAGTGTCAAGAACTTGTCTCTCTGTGAGGAATGACCTTCACACATTCCCCCAAACCTGCCAGCTGGAGTGCCTACACATCTGGGAAACCAGTCAGTGACAATGTGGGGAGGATATCGAGTCTAACGTTCCCAAGCAGATAGAGCGTAAAGGATCAGATGTGTGTATGCCACTGTGATGCTGGAAATGCATTGGAGGGACAGGGCCTCCATGTCCTTGTCCTGTAGTGCTTTTATCATATGTATTATTTGTTATTCTCTTCACAACAGTCCATGTGGGACTCCTAGCAGTGCAGCCTTTCCTCTTTCTTGTCAGGGTGAACAGACCCTTGGGATTGTAACGCTCACCTGGTTCCCTCGGAGGCGCTGGTCTTGACGTTAAAAACGTCTTCAACGTTAGGCGTAGGATTCGTTTGGCTCCCGGATTTGACCCCTTCCTCACCGAAAGCTTGACCTGCAGAGTGAGGTTTCTGCAAGTGGAAAATCAAATTAGTGGCTGGAAGGTTGGGAGAAGTTCTTAGCCCCTCTCTCCCTCTCTTCCCGTGGTACTCGGGTGATTGTTGTGCTCACCTTAAGTGAATGCTGAGCTCTCCATCCTGCGTCTTGTGCAGGGGCGCTGGATCCAGTTACTTCACTGGATGTGAGTTCCGCCTCTTGATTGCAGAGGGTAGTTGAGAGCGAAGCCGCCGTTTGCTGCACGAGCGTGACTTGTAAGTATTAAAGTTCTCTTTAGATTGCTCTCTTCAAATGTCTTTTTCCCTAATGTCTATGTCTTTTACTTTTCAGATGCTGTTGATGCCAAAGAAGATGCTCTCCCCGATTCGTGGCAGGGAGCGTAACAAGAAGATGATGAATTCGAAGGCACGTAAGTAGGAAGGCTGTTTTGGGGCTGGAGAATGCACCTTAATGTCCCCTTTTGTCTCTACAGGTGCCGGAATGCAGTGCGAGCCAGGTTGGAGCAAGCGCAACACAGGTAAGCAGTATTGTAACCAAGCGTTACTAACCAATGTTCTTTGTCTTTGCAGGCCCGATGCCGGACGAGAAATGCAGAAAAAACGTCTTGGATGCTGCCGATGGATCGGGTGAGTTGAAGCGCTAACTTTGCCTTTGTCTAACCTGTGCCTTTTGTTTTGCAGGAGCCGCTGAAGATTGAAGATTGGTTCCCAGCAGGTAATTTTCGTATATTACAGGATCCGGAGCTGAAGATTCGCTGGAGCGGACACGGTGAGCGTCCTGCTGCAGATGCAGAATAACGCGAAGCATGTGGTACCAATCGGGTGTGGTTTAAATAGCCCATAGGAGTGCTTAGGTTTCTTCTTCCACAGCAGCCTCGCCCAGGAAAAAGAGTTCCTGCTTCCAGAAGGGTTCCAGCAGCAATGATCCAGGGAGTGGTGCCTGCCCCACCCAGAAGGAAAAGTAGTCCCTGCCAGAAGAGAGTAAAGCCTCATCTTGCTGGTAAGTAAGCAGCATGGTCTGCTCCAGGTAGGTTCACCCAAGCACCTTTACACTTGATATGAGCCCGGCGCTTCCTGTGCCGGGACGGATCCTTACTATGAGCCTGGCACCACCGGTGCCAGGACAAGGTCCAAAAGGTCCCTATTGGGACTTGCTGGTGCCGATAAGACATGTTATGAGCCTGCTTCCAAGGATGTTGGGTAGGTCCTGACTCCTTGAAAGCAGTGGTCATGACAGCACCCCCCCTCAAGGCCCCTCCCAAATTCGTCTTCTCCGGGGGTTTTGGTTTATCAGGAAAAGTTCGATGAAACTTCTTAACCAGACGGGGTGCATGAACATGTTCCGACGGTTCCCAAGATCGTTCCTGGGGGCCATAACCTTTCCAGTCAATCAGATAGTATATTTAGATTTGGAAATCTTGGAGTCTAATATGTCTTGTATTTCGAATTCTAGTTCTCCGTCCACAAGAATAGGGTCTGGAGATTTTGTCAAACGGGTTCCAGGTTGCATGGGTTTCAGTAGTGAGACGTGGAAAACTGGATGTATCTTCATATGGGCAGGTAGGCCCAATTTAACCGCCACTGGATTGATTATGGCAGTGATTGGGTAAGGCCCCAGGTATCGTGGATTGAATGTACGCGGTCCTTTTAGGGGTAAATGTTTGGTGGATGGCCAGACCTGATCTCCCACAAGATATTGAGAAGCTTCCTTTCGATGTAGATCCGCACACTTCTTGTATTGCTCCTTGGCCTGCTTGAGGTGAGATGTGGCCTCTTTAAAGGCTTGAGTGATTGTCGAATACAGATGATCTACAGCGGGTGTTCCAAGAGTCTGAGGTGGGTCAAGATTTGAGGTGCGAGGGTGGATTCCATATGAAAGAAAAAACAGAGTTTTTCCAGTTCCGGCGTGGACTGAATTATTATAAGCGTACTCCGCAATCCAGAGAATGTCTTTCCAAGTGCCCTCTGATTGTTGTAACATGCAGCGTAGATACTGTTCCAAGGTTTGGTTGGTCCTCTCGGTCTGCCCGCCGGTCTGGGGATGATGGCTGGTCGAAAGCCTCATGTCAATTTTGGCTAGGCGACAACAACTCCGCCAGAAGTGGGAAATAAATTGACTCCCTCTATCTGAGATTAAAACTGAAGGAAAGCCGTGCAACCGAACGATGTTTTCGAGGAATTCTCGGGCCAAAATTGGAGCTGTAGGTAACCCTTTCAATGGGATGAAATGAGCCATTTTCGAGAATAGGTCCACAATCACTAAGATTGTATTAAATCCGGAGCATGGTGGTAAATCCGTGATGAAGTCCATGGAGAGAGTATGCCATGGGTGTGGAGGAATGTCTATTGGATGTAGGAGGCCTGCTGGTTTCTCCTTCTGGCTTTTGCTTTGAGCGCACACACCACAGGAATTAATGAAATCCTTAATGTCCTTTCTCCAAGACGGCCACCAAAAATGTCTTTTTATCTTTTCCAACGTTTTGATAATGCCGGGATGTCCTTCCATTAAGGAGTCATGGTAACAAGAGATCACCTGTCTTTGTAAATCGGTACATGGTAGATATAATCTTCCTCGAAAGTATAGTAGGTTCTTATCCATTGTGAAATCATTTCCCTTGCGTTGCCAGTCTTGCATTTCTGCTGGAGTCAGAAGATCTTTAACTTTAGCTTCAATGTCTTCAATGGATTGTGCATCTATCAAACCCAGGACTCTCTGTTCCGGAATTATGGGTACGGGTTCAGGATTGGTCGTGAGTTCATCTACTCCAATTCGGGAGAGAGCATCTGCTTTTCCATTCTTGTTGCCTGGTCGGTAAGTTATCACAAAGTCGAATTTGGCGAAAAACAATGCCCAGCGAAGCTGTCTAGAGGATTGAGCTTTGGCTGATTTAAGGTACTGTAAATTACGATGATCCGTGATGACGGTGACTGTGTGTCGGGCTCCCAAGAGATAATGCCGCCAAGCTTTAAAGGCGGACTTGATAGCCAAAAGTTCCTTATCTGTAATGGTATAGTTGATTTCAGGAGCTGAAAATTTGCGGGACCAAAATGCCACTGGGTGTAACTGATTTGTTTCCGGGTCTCTTTGCGAAAGTACTGCTCCCATTGCGAGACTGGAAGCATCAGTCTCTACTATATAGGAAGGTTCCGGGCAAGGACGTTTTAGAACTGGAGCCGAAGTGAATTTTGTTTTTAGTTCCTGAAAAGCTTGTTCAGCCTCTGTAGACCATTCGAAACGTTTATTCTTTCTGAGGAGGGCTGTAATGGGTTGGACTACTCGAGAAAACTCTGGGATAAATCTTCGATAAAAGTTGGCGAAGTCCAACATGCTTTGAACTCCTTTCACTGACGTTGGTGAGGGCCACTTAA
The DNA here is from genome assembly GCF_040938575.1 of Ambystoma mexicanum. Taxonomy (NCBI): domain Eukaryota; kingdom Metazoa; phylum Chordata; class Amphibia; order Caudata; family Ambystomatidae; genus Ambystoma; species Ambystoma mexicanum. The sequence continues at coordinate 943,455,945 of NC_090927.1, forward strand.
CGATAGCGTCCACTTTCCTTGAGTCCACGTGGACTCCATTAGGTGACAAAATAAATCCCAAAAATTCGACCTCCGTGACGTGAAAAACGCATTTTTCCAATTTTGCAAAGAGTCTGTGTTTTCGGAGCCGCTCCAATACTGCGGTGACATGTTTTCGATGTTCCGCCTCAGAGGACGAGTAGACCAGAATGTCATCAATATAGACAACTACACATACGTCAATGAGCTCTCTGAGGACGTCATTCATAAAATACTGAAAGGCTGCCGGAGCGTTGCAAAGCCCAAAGGGCATTACTTGATACTCGAACAGTCCATATTTAGTACGAAAGGCCGTCTTCCATTCATCGCCCTCTTTTATTCGTACTAAATGGTAAGCTCCTCTGAGGTCCAGCTTTGTGTAGATACAGGCACTTTTAACCTGGTCAAGAAGTTCAGGGATCAATGGTAACGGATATCTGTTCTTAATCGTAATCTGGTTCAGGGCACGGTAATCTATGCATGTTCTTAGGTCTCCCTCTTTTTTTGGCACGAAGAACAAAGCTGAAGAGGCTGGGGACTTCGAGGGACGGATAAATCCATTAGTCAAGTACTGGTCCAAATACTGCCTTAGGTGAAGATTTTCAGGTTCTGTGAGGGCATAAATTCGACTGCATGGAGGAGTGGATCCTGGAACCAAGTCTATTTGGCAGTCGTATGATCTGTGAGGAGGCAGCGAATTAGCTTGATCTTTCCGAAAGACATCCTGAAATTCCCGGTATTCAGGAGGCAGGTGAGGACTCTCAGAAGCCGTTGCAGCTAGCTTCGTGCGGGGCTGCGAATAACAGGTAGGTGCGGATTCTGGAAACCGGATTGTCTTTGCTCGCCAATCAATTTGAGGATTGTGTTTCTCCAGCCAAGGGATTCCCAGGATAACTTGAAACTGTGGAGCCTTGATCACGTCAAACACGATTTTCTCTTGATGTCCATCTTGGCTTACCAACGTCACTTCCATGGTGGTGTGAGTAACTGGTCCGGAAGCTATTTCCGTACCATCCACTGTGGTGATAACGTCTTTCACCGACTTAGGACAAAGAGATAGATTCATCCTGGCGACCAATTCACAGTCCACGTAATTGCCGATTGCGCCACTATCTATGTATGCTTTAATGGCATGCATACGATTGGGTTGTTCCGGACTCACGAGGACCATGGGCATGGTAAAATGCGAGGTCAAAGAACTGGTTTTAACGCTCGGCAAGCGGACCTCTACACTTGTCGGGCGAGGTCGTTTTCGGACTCTGAACTTTTGGCACCCTTATCGGAAGCTCCTACTGTCTTCTTCTTTGGTTTCACTGGGCAATCTTGGAGGAAGTGCCCTGAGTTCCCGCAATAGAGGCACAATTGCAGTTGTCTTCTCCTTTCTCTTTCCTTTTGGGTTAGAGGTCCTTTCACCACCCCAATCTGCATGGGTTCCACAGTATCATTTCCTTTAACGGAGCTCTGTGGTCTTGAAAAAACTCGATTCTCAAATCTGGAACGATCGGCTTTTCGATTTTGTATTCTATGATCCAGTTGCACCACCAGATCAATGTATTCGGAACAGTCTTGTGGAGGATTCACCACCTGGGCCAGAACGTCTTTAAGTTCTCCACGAAGGCCTCTATAGAAAAGGGTGATTCTCTTATCCTCAGGCCACCCAGTTTCAACCACTAGTCTGTTAAATGATGCAATGTAGGCCAGAAGATCTTGATTGCCCTGTCGTAATGAAAGAAGTTCATTGTCCAGGGCCTGTCCCTGAGAATGTCTTGCGAACAATCTTTCCATACTAGCTTAGAAGTCGTGGAAATTATACAGAATAGGGTTATCTTGAGTCACTAAAGGAATAGACCAATCTGCGGCACTGCCGCTAAGATATGAGAGCACGAAGGCCACCTTAGCCTGGTCCGTTGGAAAAGCGGCAGGTCTACACAGAAAGTGCAAACGACACTGATTGATGAACACAGCAAATCTTTTCGGATCACCTGAAAAGCGTTCGGGCGGAGCCAAAGGTACATTTCCTGGTAGATTAATTTGCACCGGATTAGAGGAAGCTGTTGGGGCATGGCTTCCACCAGGGGTAGGCAGAGGAGTCTGTCCCGCTTGGGCTTGTAACAATTGTCTAGCCAAGTCGTCTGTTCGCTCCTTAGAAACCACTAGCTCTCTCCTTAGGGCATTTGTTTCCTGGCGAGCTGCGTGTACTTCTGCTCTCAACTCCCCGAGCAACTGGGCCAATTGGTCTGTGTCCGAAGTCTCCATTGCGCCTGGGCGGGAAATGTATGGTGAGGCTTCGCGTTCTGTAATGCTCACCTGGTTCCCTCGGAGGCGCTGGTCTTGACTGGGCGGTGAAAACGTCTTCAACGTTAGGCGTAGGATTCGTTTGGCTCCCGGATTTGACCCCTTCCTCACCGAAAGCTTGACCTGCAGAGTGAGGTGTCTGCAAGTGGAAAATCAAATTAGTGGCTGGAAGGTTGGGAGAAGTTCTTAGCCCCTCTCTCCCTCTCTTCCCGTGGTACTCGGGTGATTGTTGTGCTCACCTTAAGTAAGTGAATGCTGAGCTCTCCATCCTGCGTCTTGTGCAGGGGCGCTGGATCCAGTTACTTCACTGGATGTGAGTTCCGCCTCTTGATTGCAGAGGGTAGTTGAGAGCGAAGCCGCCATTTGCTCCACGAGCGTGACTTGTAAGTATTAAAGTTCTCTTTAGATTGCTCTCTTCAAATGTCTTTTTCCCTAATGTCTATGTCTTTTACTTTTCAGATGCTGTCGATGCCAAAGAAGATGCTCTCCCCGATTCGTGGCAGAGAGCGTAACAAGAAGATGATGAATTCGAAGGCACGTAAGTAGGAAGGCTGTTTTGGGGCCGTAGAATGCACCTTAATGTCTCCTTTTGTCTCTACAGGTGCCGGAATGCAGTGCGAGCCAGGTTGGAGCAAGCGCAACACAGGTAAGCAGTATTGTAACCAAGCGTTACTAACCAATGTTCTTTGTCTTTGCAGGCCCGATGCCGGACGAGAAATGCAGAAAAAACGTCTTGGATGCTGCCGATGGATCGGGTGAGTTGAAGCGCTAACTTTGCCTTTGTCTAACCTGTGCCTTTTGTTTTGCAGGAGCCGCTGAAGATTGTAGATTGGTTCCCAGCAGGTGATTTTCGTAATTATAGGATCCGGAGCTGAAGATTCGCTGGAGCTGACACGGTGAGCGTCCTGCTGCAGATGCAGAATAACGCGAAGCATGTGGTACCAATCGGGTGTGGTTTAAATAGCCCATAGGAGTGCTTAGGTGTCTTCTTCCACAGCAGCCTCGCCCAGGAAAAAGAGTTCCTGCTTCCAGAAGGGTTCCAGCAGCAATGATCCAGGGAGTGGTGCCTGCCCCACCCAGAAGGAAAAGTAGTCCCTGCCAGAAGAGAGTAAAGCCTCATCTTGCTGGTAAGTAAGCAGCATGGTCTGCTCCAGGTAGGTTCACCCAAGCACCTTTACACTTGATATGAGCCCGGCGCTTCCTGTGCCGGGACGGATCCTTACTATGAGCCTGGCACCACCGGTGCCAGGACAAGGTCCAAAAGGTCCCTATTGGGACTTGCTGGTGCCGATAAGACATGTTATGAGCCTGCTTCCAAGGATGTTGGGTAGGTCCTGACTCCTTGAAAGCAGTGGTCATGACAGGGATACCCTTATGGCACCCATGATGGGGGTACAACCCTGTATACCTAGTGTATGTTTTTGGGCACCTGTGTATGGCCCATCGAGCAGGGTATGGGCTGGTTGCAGCTCCATGCTGAAATTGAAAGGTGCTCTGAGTATCCTCCATTTTGGGATAGCCATGTCCTGCCATTAGAATCAGTTGATTCATTATAGGAGACAAGATGGCCCCTGTGGCCTCTTGCTTTCTATTGCCTGTTACCTTGTATTCCCAAAGTCCTGGGAAGCCCTGACTCTGTCCCTTCCCCTAACTGGCTGTTGGGTGGAAGTTCCATATATGGTATTGTGGGGAAGTTCACGTCAGACTGGCTATAGCCTTCCCAGTCACTGTATGTTGTGGGTACACCCTTGGGGTGGGACCTGGGTGAATGGAGTGTGTGACCAATATACATTTCATGTTATGGGTCTCTGGTTTCTGGTGTGGAACACAATGACTGAGAGAGCCCTGCCTGAAACGTGTATGAATGCAGTGTGGGGTTCTGAATGGCTGGGTACTTGTCACAATCCACATTCCTTGTTGTGAGTGTCTGGATGGAGAAGAATGGCCTTAATGCACTGTGAGCCTGATTGGCTGCCTGCCTGAAAGAATGCCCTTCTGAATGATTGTCTGCTGATCTTAGCCCAGCAGTGTGAATGAGGGACAGAACAGTATATCTGGGGACCACTCACTGACTAGAATCGTTCAGAAGCAGAAGTCGAAACTTGATGCTTACTCTCGAAGCCCAGTCGGAAGAAGAAGAATTGCTTCTGCTTTCCTTCAACGCAATCTGAAAGCTGTCGTGACTTTGGGGACTGATCCAAGAGAGGACCTGCCTAGGAGACCTCTTCCCGAACTACGAGGCAACATTGTGCACCAGCTAACCTTCACCAAGTCTAGTGGAAGTCAGTCATTGAAAGGCTGCTGACCGGAGATGGGGACTGCCACGGAAACTGAAGTGAAGCGCCTGGACAGTGAAGTCCATCGCCATCGACTGAGGTTCGGAGAACCTCTGTAACCTCGTTGACTAGAGCCGCAATGATCCTTTACCTAACACACTTTTAATCGAGGACTCCCTCACTCATCACTGTCGACCGATTTGTCCCACCGGAGAAAGTCAAGGTTGCCGACGAACCGAGAAGATTCTGCTGGTGGGTTTCCCACCACTCGACGTCCTCAAAGACTCTTACAAAGATCCAAAAGCCAGCCATGGTGGAATCCCAATAGCTCACGCCAACGATCCCGACACCCTTGCTGGGCCTACGTTCTTCATTGACTCTTTGCAGAAACAAACTATCGTCATCGAGGTGATCTGCACACCTAATCTTCACAGCATGTCCACGACCAATCGTCGATGAGCACCGCAAGGACCGAAGCTGCTGCCTCGATGCCATTGTTAACCCTTTTCTTCGAGAGATCTTGACGATCTGTGGCTCCTGCCTTAAAGGGAGTTCACTCAAAAAGTATCCATTGACGATCCGACCTTGAACTCTGCTAAACCAGGTATCTTGGGGGTAGTTGAACATTTTAAAAAGGAAATAAGACTCTGCTAAGCAATATATGGACTGTGCTTTTTTAATATAATATTTACATGTTGCCCAGGTGGGGGGTTCCTCACACAGAACTGTGTCTTCGGTAGCAACCCAGTATTCTGCCATTTGTTTAACCAACTTGTTTTCCTCCTATGTCTATTGTTGATACCTTTTGCTATTGATTTTTTTGCCATTTTCAACTGTCAGCAGTTGGTGCGTTTCAATGGAATCAAGAGTAATGAAGGTACCACGTACAGATTGTACATTTTTGCCATTATAGTATTGCCTGAGCACAAAGTGTTTTATTGTGTGTGTACATAACTTGAACCTATTTATATAAAGAACTGTGTTATCACTAACATAGTGTGTAGACATTCCTTTGTAGGGGCTTGGAGACTACATTGTACTTAAGAACCAGCCTGCATCAACTCCAGAAAGCTTAAGCCTTGATTGCTGGTCCATTGCTACCCTATAGAGAATCTTGGCTGGGGTGCTCTGTGCTTCTACTCTGCCATATAGATGGCAGGAATACATATCACCCCCTCCAGTCTTTACAACCACCACTAACACACAACTACTACCAAACTAAGTATGAAGAATACTTTCCACCTAGCTTGCCATCCAATTCCTCTGAAGTAAGCCTGTGTACAAATGTCAGACAATGACCATCCAATTGTTCACAGGGACCTAACCAATGGTTCAAGGATCCAGCTAGGGAGAGTTGCCAGGTATGATGCATAACGTGTGGCGACTCAAGACTGAAAACCAAGTTAAAGACAACACATAATAGGAGATGATAGGAGGCATGATCTGGAAAGAATATTCATTTAGAGACCAAACAGGTACTTGTGATGGTCTCTGAGGAGTCTTGGAATGGTGACATTCTCCTAACACATGTGCCCAATTGTGAAATGTGCTGAAGGATTGGCAAAAGGGCAACTCAAACCTATCAGAAAGAAATGGAGCCATAAACTCTGACTGTATGAGGGCCAAGCAACCAGTTTGGCCTGATGAGGCATAAACTAGACCTCGTGTTGTCTGGATATAGACCATTAATCATCAAATATCTAATATCCTAGTAGGAACCCGATCTCAGACAGGTGACTAAGGAGGCTTAGATTTGGGATGTTGTGAGCAGAAAGTCAAAACCCAATCCCAATACAATATAGCACACAGGCTAGATGATTGCATAAGGACAGCAAGTTTAAAAGAAAAAACAATGCAGAAGCATGTCAGTATGCAGACTAAGGGTCTCATTACAAGTGAGGCAGAACGGGTTAACGGGACCCGATAAATCAGGTGGACCTGTTAAACAGTTCCGCCTCATTACAAGCTCCCCTCGCAGGACCGGGTAAGTAACGCCTGGTCAAACCAGGCATGCTTACTGGGTCTCGCGAGGGGAAGAGGGAGCAAAAAACAGGCCGCTCATAATCGGTCCGTTGTTTGCTCCCTCCCCCATTCCCATTCAGACCTATGGGGGTTGAAATGGGAATGGGGAAGGTCTGGGCCCGGGTTCCTGGAGGGAGGAATTACCGGGGCCTCTGAACTCGGAATGGCCCGGTAATTCCCTATTCTGTGAACCCGGACCGGGAACCGATTTTGGCGGCAGCCATGGAGCCAATAGCGGCATGGCTACCGCCAAAATCGTAATGAGGCCCTAAGAGTCAGCAACATAAAAGCTAATGTAGTAGAAATCACAATCCAAAGGCAAATCAAACAGAGAAATGGGTGAACAAATTGTCAAGGATGACACACAGAACATTTACAATACTCACAATATTCACTTGCTAAGGAGCAACAATTATTTACAGTAGCAGACTTTCTGAAAGGATTGGACATTTGCACACAGTTAAGTGAGAAGTCTGTTGTGTGTTACAATGCTCTAAGCATAGTCCAGGACTGAAGCTCCAAGAGAAAAGCCACCAGGAAAGTGTACAAAGGTACAACAATGAATAGTATCTCTTCAGGGAAAACTTGAAGGAAGTGGCCTTTCATATACCAAAGTCCCATTTGGTAGATCATGACACTTGCGATAACACTCTATATTTTTGGGACATTTTCATGGAAAAAGGTTTAGAGCCATAAGTGGTCGATTTGATTATGAAAAACATCTAATATTGTTGGTAATGGGCGGCGTCGGAGCATCATTGACTATGATTTAATTCCCATGAAATAATGAGATCATATCCTTGGCTTTGGGGTCAATGGGAGGCATAAAAGTAACAATTATGCTCCCTTGCCGGCGTCGTATTGGGGCAGAAACTGGATATAGACAAGTCCCAAAACAGATTCTGAAAAAGGAACATATAGGCTATTTGGACAACTTACTGGCAGCCCACTCTGTATGAGAGGGAGATTGTAACTACTACAACTGAGCGAATGACATGCCTAATACGAATGCTATACTAATAGATCTAGTTAAAGACTTTGTACAGTTTACTGTGATATGTCAGATTATTTATAGAATATTTTTGCCTGGTAAAAAATCATAACTATTTTCAAGGCTAAAAAGAGAGTGTTGCTTAATGCCGTCAATTCCAGACATAGGGCTGAGAAGACATGAGTATAAAAAGGAAATGTCGAAAAGAAGGGTGGCGATTGCAAATAAAAATTGTACAGGCCAAGGCCAGGCAGCACACTTGAAGGTTGCCAGGTTCTTAGGGGTAAAGTGGCTAGGAATAATATCGGGCTAGATACTGATGTGGCTAGAACCCCAGAATTCCAGACCACTGAGAGGGACTAAATTAAACATTACGAGGCACTTTACACAATAAACAGCAATGATCTGGCTTAGATAGTCAAAGTCCTTTCAAATATCAAGGTTATGATGGGGTCACTAATGATAATTTCTGCTCTAAAACGTATTGTGTATTCCATTTTTAGTACAAGCATTTAACACAATAATCTAAAAAAAAACTGTGTTCTGCCAAATTGGAAAATTGGGACTATAGAGCTAATTTACAAAAAGTGTAACACGTCTAACCCATCCACATAATGCCCTGTTACTTTATTGGATGGCACCTCGAAACGTGGCATTCCTTATCTGCATTATTCGAGCGATTGTGCAATTTACTGTCTTAGAGAATCACTGCTAACATAGGTTTGCTTGGTTTTTACTCACCTTGCATGAGTCAGAAACTGATGCTATTTAGGTGCCAACATCCAGTGGACAGACAGTTCACTGATGAAGGATCATGAGATCTGAAATGCATTGGACATCACTTTTTGTCTCCTATTCTCTAAAATGGGCGTTTGTATATTAAAATTGTCATTGATTGATGTGCCCCTTGCTCGTTGCGCCATAGGGAACCAAGCTGCACCTCACTGATGAGGTTCAACAAGGCCGAAACAACGTTGCTTGTGTTTCTGTGTAAAGTGGACCTGGCCTAACAGTTCAAACTGTACTGCCTCCATTGGTGGCCGTGCCTGATTGATTTGCATATGGCTGTACCCCTTTTTGCAATGGTGCAGAGGAGCTAAAACACAATGGTGTGGAAGGTTGCCCATAGCAGTTCCTGTGGTTCAGATTCATTCAAAACCTTCCAACTATCTATTTTTTGGATAAAGAACAGTGGATGTCGGGAGACAGTTATTGATCATGTTTCATTGCATAAAACCCCCCTAAAATGTAGTTATTCTTTTTTTTCCTGGCAATTTACGGTGCTTAAATAGACGTTACACACTGAAACAGAAAGGAGAAACATAATGCTGTGCCTACATGTTTTCTTCTTGAATATTTAGTGTCAGAATGCGTTTGGCATTTGGATTACCATAACAGTGTTTAGATCATTAAAATGGATGTTGTTTGTTAATAATGGAAGGACCACAATAAAAGGCTTACAGCTTTCAAATAACTGGATCCATGGAATCCTTTCACCACAGAGTACATGCAGTTTGCAATCAAAAAAACATTTTATAAATGCAGTTTATAATATTATTTCTCCTATTTTTATTTATAGAAATGTTTGGGGGATTTAATAATATATGTTTTTGTGCATGCACCTCTGCTGGCTTGGCAGACTGCTCCTTTATAACTTTATCAACACCTTTACTTAATTTCATAAAACTATCCAAAACACATCAGAGTGGACGGTAGAATTCTGGAGAAAGATTAGTGCAGTTTTGTCCATGGGGACCAAGGTTATTAGACTAACACAATCACCCTTTCCCCTTGTGGTTCAACCTAATCATAACTCCATTGTTTTTATCTCTGACTCTGTAATGTTTTAATTACCATTAATTGAATTACCATCTCTTTCACCCAGGCAACCCAGGTTAGTGATTGTGTCCCAAGATTCTCCTGGTAACCTGGTCATTTGTGTAAAATTCATATTTAGCCCGCACCAGCCGCGTGCCGGCCCGCTATTCCCTGATCTGCTTTCTGCGCTCCATTCGCCTTTCCCACCCTCATCCTGCTTCGCAGTCCTCCCCCCTCCCCTGATTGTCCAGATCACTGGTCATAAGTGACCCTCCCAGGGCAGCCCTCTGCCCAGCAGCCCCTGGGGCTAAGGCCCAGAGGCAAAGGGTGGCTCCTACAGAGGCAGTTCCACATCGTGTCTGCAGGTGTCAGCAGGGGAAGCCAGTGGCTAGCCGTCAACCAGCAGCAACTATCAAAGTAGGTGTGGCTAGGGTGGGGGTACAGCAATTACTCTACCTAGGAAGCCCTACCACTATACACATTAGCCAATCACTTTAAATGTTAGCCTACGTCACCCCTTTATCGAGCGATTCAGACTAACCTGTGATAGTATTGTATATTCTGCCAATCTCAAACACTAAGAAATTGTACCTGTTAGCCTATCTCACATCAAGATAGTACTCCTCAGATAATACTGTGTTGTATTCTGCCTGTCACACACACTTAGAAAGTGTTCCTGTCAGCCAGCTTCGCATCTAGATAGTGAGCCTAAGATTCTGTGCGTGTCACTGGGATGTACTCTACCAGTCTCAAACACTTATAAATTGTTCCTGTTAGCCTGTTTCACATCTAAACAGGTACACATGACACTACTGTGTTGTTTTCTGCCTGCTACACACACTTAGACATTTTTCCTACTAACCTGTCTCGCAGCTAGGTAGTGTGCCCAAGATATTGCTGTGTTGTCTTCTGCTGTCCCACACACTTGGACATTGTTCCTGTTAGCCTGTCTCACATCCAGATAGTGCACCTTATATACTATTGTGTTGTATTCTGCCAATCTCAAACACTTAGAAATTGTTCCTGTTAGCCTGTCTAACATCTCGATAGTGCACAAATGAGATTACGGTGTTGTTCCTGCCAACCTGTCTCGCACCTAGATAGTGTGTCCAACTGTGTTATTTTCTGCCTGACACACACACTTAAAAAGTGTTCCCGTTGGCCTGTTTCCCTTGAAAATAGAGCACCAAGATTCTGCCATGTTATATTCTGCGGTCTCAATCACTGAGAAATCATTCTGCTAGCCTGTTTCACATCTAGATTCTGGACCTTAGATCATTAGATATTACTGTGTAGTATGTTCCCATTCCCAAACAATTAGAATTATTTGAGTTTAGCCTGCTTGATTTACTCTCTTTCTGATCCTGAAAATACCCCTTAGGTGGTACTGTGAATTACCTAAAAGAGCTACAGAATTAAATTGTTTTCACTCATTCCCCCTACTACTACAAGTGCCACCTGAGATAGAACTATAATTTACTTGCTTAAAGGTCTAGGCGCCGCCTCGTCTCTAGACCTCAACCCTACCCCAAACTCTTTAACCCTCTCCCAATGCCATAGCATCCAGATCTTAGTCATGGGTTGTACATCCAGGGACCCAAAATCTACCACAACTAGTTCTCCAATCCCTAGCTACCCAACACCAGATGAAGACCCCATCCCACAAGAATTCCGTCTACTACCCATGCCGATCCCCAGCCCTCCCCCTCATCCCCTCGTCGCTCACGCCTCCCACCACCTAGGCTGTGCTCTTGCACCCACCTTCATGACCCCTCCTCTATCCCCCCTGAGCGCAACCCTAGACATCTCCCCTGGCACTTCATTGCACTCCGACACGGCTCACCCACTCTCCTACCATCACTCTGCATCAAACTCTAAAATCAAAGGTGCACTCAGGTGCACCCATCACCTCCCTCCTCAGAAGCCTTTTCCCCACTCCAATCCCACCCTAACTCACTGTCTTCCACCCTCCCTCTGACACTTATTGAGAACTCCTTGATACCCCATGCCAATACACCACGCCCCCTATTGAACTCCCAAGCCAGGGGAGCCCTCTGGTCCTCCAAACAGTCCAAATCCACTTTTTCCTCCACTCCCTCCTTACACCTTCCAAGGAACATCCTTCCCTCCCTTCTGCTCCCCTTTGCCCTCCTGTCCCTCCCCCTAACCCTTCGGAGAACTCACCTACCTCTCACCCACCCTGCCTACGACCCTCTCCCCCCTTATCCACTTCTTGACCCCACCAACAAACCACCCCCTACATATCCCTTCCCCTCGCTGAAAGCAGCTCGTCTCACCCTCGCAAGAATGGTTGCTTATTCTCCCTTCCCCTCTGAACCCACTACCCTCTCTCACACCCCCATAGCATCAAAACCTGTGAAAAAATAAAACAAGACTTGTCCTCTCTCTCGACTCTCTACTCCTCACCACTTCTACCTCAACCCGTCCTCACAATATCTTCCTCCCCTACCCCTTCTCACTCCCCCCTGCCCTCACCCTCCTTCCACCCCCTCTCTCTTGACTTCTCTCCCTGCACATCAGAACCTCTGACTCCTTACAGACTCACTACAATTCCTAGCCCCCTAAACCCCCTCACACCCAGTGACCATCTCTCTGCTTGCCCGTCCATCCTCGACTCTACCCACACCCCTCACACATACTCCGCCGCCCGCCTACTCGTCCCAGCCTCCAATGATGTAAGCCCATCTCATGTCACTCAAAATCCACTGGCACCCTGCCCCGTCCCTAACACATCTCACCCTGTCCCAGCGACCTAGAATGTTCCACCCTTTCTCCCCTCCCCTCCAATCTCCCAAGCTCCTCATGCTTCCACCTCAATGAACTCCACTGGGACCACATCGCCTCTCAAAGTCAACTGCATCCTTTTTAATGCCTGCTCCGTAGCAAGAAAAAGACACAACATCTTCGTCCTCCTCTCCTCTGACAAACCGACCTTGTCTTTATCAGCAAAACCTGGTTCTCTGACGATTTTGCCCCTGTTGCACATGAAGCCTTCCCCCCAACTACTTACTCATCCCCCACAATAGACTCTCGAGAGGAGGTGGAGTGGCAGTCCTCTTCAATTCTAATTTCTCTGTCTCATTCATCGAATCTCAGACATGCATGCCCTCTTGTGAATCCCTTCTAGATAAACTCTTGCTACCTCCGACTTTCTCCCAAAGCTTCCTACTCATCTACAGACCCCCTGGTTACGACAGACATTTCACCAACAACCTATGTGATTCTGTAGCCACCATTCAAGTAAATCACCCCTCTCTCACTCTCCTTGGAGATTTCAATATCTGGTTGGACTTTCCTAACAACCCCATGACCGATCCACTGGTCGGCAGTCTTGACGCACTCAACCTCTCCCTGCAAATGACTGTCCAAACCACACAAGGGGGCACACCCTTGATGCAATTTTCAGCTCCCATCAGGCGCTGGTAAATTATTCCGAGTCTGGCGGCAACCCGCCGGTAGCACCGGCAGGGTTACCGGCGGACTCAGAATGAGGCCTTATGTCTCTCTCTTTTTCTTTCTCTTACTCTCTCTCTCTTTCGCTATCTCTCTCTTTCCATCGCTCACTCTCTTACTCTCCCTTTCTCTGTCTCTTCTTGTTTTATAGTATATTTCCTTTAAAGGTGGTTTTCACAATGAACCCCACTGGATCAAACAACTCTGTGAGTGTTAGAAAGAATACTGTGTCTGATACAATGTTAAGATTTTCTTATTCATATATATGTGCACTGAATTATATTGCCACAGTGTTTTTTTGTAACACGATTCGGCTAGAGATATATGGGAGTTGCATTTTTATATGGGGTGAAGATATAAAATGGGGGTCAGGGTAACGTCAGCATTACTAATATTTCATTTGCATACACCAATATTGCTTTTGTTTGTTTGTTTATTATTTGATAATGAGCACCAAACCCGAGGGTAGCCGGGCGCAGCAGGTACAAGGTTACTTAAGCTTAGGTTACATACATAGGATAAAAATCAAACCAATACAATACATACAAGTCAGTACAAGCAGTTGGAGTGAAGAGCTAGCATATTACAGTATTACAAGAATGTACAAGGTAAGAAGGGAGAAAGCAGCATCAGCATTGTCTTAGACTAAGGTACAAGGGTATCATAGCTGTACGGTGCCACGTGAGTTAATTGTCGTTGGACCAGAGCCAGTTTTTTACCTTCCATCTGAAGTTAGAGTAGGGTAGGCTAGCTCTCAGTGCAGTGGGCAGTGCGTTCCAGGCCTGGGCAACTCTGACAGGGAAGCTTGCTCCACCCGCTTTAGATCGTCTAAATCTAGGCGTTTCGAGCAAGAAGTGGTTGGTAGCCCTAGCGTGGTGGCTAAAGGTTTTTCTGGTCAGTCTAGCCGAAATATAAGGGGGTGCTGCGTGGTTGAGCCCTTTGTGGGTGAGCGACAGTGTCTTGAGCAGGATTCTGTCGCTGATTTTAAGCCAGTGGTGGTCTTTTCTGATGTTGGAAATGTGTGCTCTACGGGGTATGTCAAGGGCTGCTCTGAGAGCGTTATTTTGAAGGATTTGCATTTTATTTATAATGGATTTGTTGGCACCTGCATAGAGGGCGTTGCAATAGTCCAGATTGGACATTACTAATGCGTTGGCTAGCAAGATGCAGTTGGTTTTAGAAAGGTAAGGTCTACAGGTCCTGATTAATTTACAGGTGTACGCTGTGGAGGATGCCAGGGTGTTAACTTGTTTATTTAGGGATAGGGTAGAATCGAGGTAGAAGCCTAGAGTTTTTACCTCAGTAGCCACCTTAATTGTGTTACCATCTATGCAGAAATTGCGATAGTTGGGACTCAGTTTTTTTAAGTTGGAGTCGGAGCCCAGGATCAATAACTCAGTTTTGTCGTCATTTAGGTAGAGGCCGTGGGAGGCCATCCATGCCTGAATGAGGAGGTAAATTTTGTTTACTAAAGCTGTGTCTTCGACAAAGTTGCTTGATAGTGGTATGAGGATCTGCGTATCGTCCGCATAATTAGTGTAAGTTACCCCTAATCTGTCAAGTTTGTCGAAGAGAGGCTTAGTAAAGATATTATACATTGTCGGGGAGACACATGAGCCTTGTGGGACACCACAAGTGATCTGGATTGGGTCCGCTGCCGCTACAGGGGAGAATACTCTCATCGTCCGGTTAGCTAGGAAGGATTGTACCCATGCTATAGCTTCACTTGAGAAGTGGGCGGCCGACGCTAAGTGGTTGCATAATACTGCATGATCCACCAGGTCAAAGGCCGCTGATAGGTCAAGGAGGAGGAGCATAGCTGTACTACCTTTATCCTTCAACTCGTCGATTTGTTTCTTGAGGTCGATAAGGGCCGTTTCAGTACCGTGCAGAGGTCTGAAGCCAGATTGCCGTGAGCCTAATAGTTGGTGTGTCTCCAAATAATTTTGGATTTGGAGGTAGGCGACTCTGTCTATAATTTTAAGGAGAAATGGGACTGTAGTAATGGGCCTGTAGTTAGTGGGGATTGCTGGGTCAAGTGTCTGTTTTTTGAGTAAGGGCAGTACCCAGGATTCTTTAAGGTTAGTAGGTACCGTATTCGTATTGAAGGAGGCGTTGATAAGTTTCGAGATAAAAGGTGCTAGATCTCTGGCTGCATCCTTGAGGATTTGCGCAGGGCAGCTTTCGCCTTTGCAGTTGGACAGTTTAAGGGAGAGAATGACCTGAAGGGTTTACAGTTGCTTTGGGTGGATGTGCTGGGTATCTCTTTCAATGGGGTGGTATGAGTTCCGCTAGGGATCAGGGATGCTTTTCTCTTAGCAATTTTCGATTGAAGGGTAGTGATTTTATTTGCTAAGGCGTTTTGGATGCTAGTGCACCAAGATTTGTCTTTGGGGACATTGTCTGTAGGGGCTATTGGGTTTTCCAGTTCCCGGAGAATGGTGAAGAGCTCTTTGGAGTTTGAGTTGGCTTTATTGATTCTATCATTGAATGATTCTTTTTTAGTTTGGATTATGTCCTTCTTGTATTTTTTGCCAAAGTTGGCAAGTGTAGTTTTGTTGTCAGCAGAGGGAGTGTGCCTCCAAATAGCTTGGAATTTGCATTTTTGGATACGCATTTCTTTGAGGTGGGGGGTGAAACAAGAGTTAAGGTGCGTTTCACGTTTACTTTTATGGAATTTTATAGGGGCAATCAGGTCTAGGGCTTTGGCCATGGAGTTGTTAAATGATTCAACTAACTCGCTAGGGTTGGGTTCATTGGAGCCGATTGTGAGATCTGGTAGGAGAAGTGGGAGTAGGTTTTCAGCTGTGATTTCTTTTTTGCTTCTCGTTGGCAAGGGGGGTGCTATTTTACTCTTGTTAGGTTTGGGAGGCTCGATGCTGGCTGTAAAGCATATCAGATAGTGGTCTGTCCATATTTGAGGTAAGACGCTAGAGATGGTGATGTCGCAGTTATAGTTGGCTATCCAGTCTAGTGTGCGTCCTTTTGTGTGTGTAGGAGTTAGGGCATTTTGGGTAATGCCGTGGTTGACTAGAATGGATTGGATAGACTGGGCTTGTTTATCTTCAGCGTCGTTAAAGCCCAGGTTAAAGTCACCTAGTAAAAGAAGCTGAGTGGAGTCATTGCTAACAATGTTTCTGCAATTAACGGAAAACCTAATGTTACCATCCACAATATGAATACTAACAAGAACAAAATAGAAAGGTTTACAAACCTATCCATGTCATTATTGTTTCCTCATGTGTTTTCCAACATGATCGTGAATTTGAATTCCCCTATAGTTAAGCGTTCCAAAAGAGAAGCAAGGAGGGCCACATAGGATGCCTGACGAGGCTTAGGACTAAACATAGTAAAAGATGTGCACCACCATGAACTTTCTAATAATTGGTATGCAGATAGTAGCTTGGTATGGAGGAAAACAGTGAATGGAAGCTGTTATGTTTTTTCATTGACACTGCATGCATCTGGGGCACCCAAGTTATATTTTAGAGGCCATGCTGGTTCATCTGGCACTCTGCAGGTTGCAATGCACTTTCCAGGTGCTGAGTGTGCAACTAGAAATTGTGGAACCAAACCAGTACACTAAAAATACTAAAAACATGCCTGCAGAGAACATACCTAGCGGTGCAAGGAGTAAAATATGTGGCGAGCAAGTGGCAGGAAACATCAATAACCTGTGCAGCAGGAGGACTGTTGGAGTTGGGAGATGAAGTATTGGCCCGAGTGAATGATGCACCCTTCTGGAATAAACATATTGCATAAGTGACATTGATCGAAGCAATGGCAAAGCCAGTGAAAGTGCAAAAGTAAGAGAATGATGAACAATGTTTTTACAATGAAGGAACTGTTTTTGTAGGGGTCAACCAAAGATGTAATAAAAGTGTTGTTCATCCCAGATCTCAAGAAAGGCACAGCTGCACTGATGGACTATTACTGAGTGTGTGTATAGCAAGCATTCTTGCTTGTCCCGCCATCATAGCGGGGCTACTATGTACTATGACCCTATTTTTCATGACATATGTTACAACTATTGGTACTACTGCAAATCACACTTTGGAAACATGTGGTTTTGGAGATAGCCCTGAATAGAGAAACAGCATATTCTCCACCCAGTGGCAACAAGAGGAAAGAAGATGCACTCTCGATGTGAAACTAACTTCAGTATGATCAAGAGCATATGTAGAGTGTATCTGTAAGGTTATTTAGCGCTTTACAGCACAGAGTACAGCACAGAGTACAGCACTATTGCACAGGATAAATGTGTAGCATGTTTTTTTGTATGCAGCACCACTGCATGGGTTTGGTGCATTGCTATGATGCAGTTGTTTCAAGCTATGTGTTGCAAGTGTAACATGGACATATAAGTAAGGGCAGGTTATTCAGTCAAAAACGATTTTTACATATAAAATGCAAATACGTTTTTCACAGTTAAAAGCACACATCTGTACCTTCAAAATGCACACCATTTCTCACCTGAAATGCCTATGTTGCAAGAGACACATTTGGTAATTAACAAACTAATCTCACTAACAAGACTAATAATTATAACTCATTAATAAAAGAATGTGTCTTCACTGCAAAATGAGGCCTACTCTGAAAATTAGTTTTAAACACACATTCAAGTTTTTTTTTTTTTTTGCCTTTCTGTGCTCTGTCCACAGTAACTGCAGGAAGCAAAGACTTCGAATAAGCAGGAAATCAGTTTGGTTACAGTTGCAACTGTATAAGCCAAGCCATTGTGTACAGAGGGTGGTCAGGGCATGATAGAATTTTATTGGTTAGGATCCTTTGGTAGGAGGGAACCAGAGTTTTGTTTGTTTAATCTCGAGGAAGGAGCTAGGGAGAAACATCTTGACACAGCTCGAAGAAGGACGGGGTTGACAGCTGGGGATGCCTGATTCCTAAAGCAGATTCAACTTGGTTGCAGAGACTGGCTTTTCGAGTCAACAAGTCCCAGCTTGAGTGACAGCAGATGCTTGTCCTTGCTGGGTGAATCCCTCCAGAAGGTGACCAGCCAAAGAAGTTACATACTGAATAAGCCTGGTAATTATCTCGCTGAGGTGTGGGGGCTGAGTGTGTATGAAAATATTCAGTCAGTGTAGGAAAGGAGATTCCTGTGCTTTACTCGCGTGTTTAATGTTGTAAATTGAATTCTTGTCTCCGCCACTCTCTTTTCAGTGTATCACAAATAATGCTGTTACTGTGCTATTTAATTTATTTCTGTAAAGAGTGAGATCGTGTTTAAATGCAACTTTTATAATACACAAAAATATCTGAAAGCAGACGGGTAGTGTGTTTATTTTCTCTTTCATTTGTCCATTTATCAATACAGTGCTGATGATGTGGGGAGATGTTTAGACAGTGCAATTGTCATTTTTAAGGTAGCTAAAAATAAGATTTGGCTGCAGCTGTGTGCACAATGTCATTCAGTATGAGCAATTATAACTAACTGTGTGTGTTGTAGTCTGCCGGAGGTCTATGAGTCGGCAGAAAGGGAGGCCCGGGACATAGTTCACTACCGTATATAAGTTAGTGAAAAATACCACATGATAGCTCGCTGCAGTAGATAAGACAGCGAGAAATTGCCCATGGTGGCACACTAAAAATGAAAATGTGGTGTTCCTGAAATGCAAGCCTGAGGTTCTGGATATTGGGGCCACAAATAAAACAAAGGAATTATGCTCACCAAAATACCACCAATCACGCATACCAACCGCGCATGTCTGTGTGCTGAAATAATGCATGTCCACTGTATTATTGTTGTACATGGCCCAATCTGAATACAAGGAGTGATTGTTGCTAAATTATTTTTTGGCGGTAAGAAAATACCGCCAGGCCCCAAATCTACACAAAATACCCAACATATTTATGGTGCGTTGCAGGCCAGGAAAGTTATCACAGAGCACCTACTGGGCGTGGCAAGTGTGTCTCACATTGCCATCGGTACATTAAAGGGAACCCATTTCATAATAGCAGTGTGTTACTAAAAACGAATTTCAGAATGTCACAAAGGGAAACCACATTTTCAGACCTAGTACAATATTTAGAGGCAAAGTTGTTTGCACATGGGACGTGGTCATCAAACAGTACCTTAGAATGGCATGACCGCATTCAGGGTGAGGTACAGAAAGAAAAACTAGACAATATTTTTGCAGAGGGCAGCATAATTCAGGTCTGCCTTACAAGATTATTGAATGCAGCCGATAAAAGTGCAGAGAAAGACTGTTTAATACGGCTATGCGGCAAAATATGGTTTATTTTGAATAGGTCCCTGCGAATGCAGGAAAATGATACCCAGATAATTAACAAGTTAAAGACTGAATTGGATGGGACAAGTAAAAATCAGGAAATGTTAAGAGCAGAATTGGATGTATGCCAAAAAGACATGCAATTAAAATGCAGAGACTTTGATGCTCAGTTATCCAAAAGCAAGAAACCATTTGAGGATAGTGAGCAAGAATTGGTACACTTAAAAGCCTTAGTGGACCACATTAGACAGGATAAAGATGAGGTTGTTTCAGAAATGCAGATTTTACAAAAAGAACATTGTGAAAAAGAATGTGATCTCCAGAGTGCAGAACAAGAAATGATTAAAATGACTCAAGAAAGAGACAAGAGAAATAAAGAGTTCAATGAATGCCAAATGCAAATGTGTGACATGCAGGAGGTGATTAATAAGATGAGTGATGAAAACAACTATTTGCAAAATGAAGCAAACAGACTCCTTAAAAAGTGTAAGGACTTAGAACAGCAAATGTGCATTCCCAGGTACCAGGAGAGGCGGCAGGGTACCACATTCAATGGAGTGGAGGTGAATTCTAGTTCTGCCGAAAGAGCTAGTGCTCCAGTGACTGGGCCGGTGAGTGAGCTTGGCTGCAGCGCCCTTGGGGGATTTGATACATCCAGTGGGGGCCACCACCAATCCCATACACCTGAAACCAGGATTGAATCACAAAGTGGTGCAATTCCATGCATTACAATAAGTAGCCCCATAAAGATAATGAAATCTATTAAAACTCTGACCAAACCATTAAAAAAGGGAGGTGAATGCTGCATAGAGGACCATTTAGAAGTGGTGCATGACATTTTTAAAGCACTCCAGATACCTAAGGAACAGTACAAACAATATTTTCATTTAACTTTAGATGCCCCGCCGGCCAGCATCATAAGGGGATTAAATGAACAGCAGAATATGGCATGGGTGGAGTTTGAAAAAGAAATTAGGCGTCATTTTTCTCCTTTCAGTCATTGCAGGAGGCAAAGAAAGTCACTTACACAATCACTGCTGGACCGAATACATCCCCTCACCAATTTTTACAAGACTTAAAAAGAGCATTTTCTTGCTTTGATGTATCTTTTGACCCAAATTCCAATGAGTTTAAAACTGCATACTTCTATGGGCTACAGAAAGACATCATATCCCAATTGGTCCGTGAATTTGACCGCGACAAGTCCCTTGAATGGATTGTACATCAAAGCACAAAACTATATGAGGTACTCTATTGTCAGGGTAGAGAAAGTGATAAAATGAAAGATACTAGACCTAAATCTAAAGAACCCTCAGCCACAGTAATGGAAATCAGGTCAGCCAAAATGTCACTTGAGTCTGCTCAAAGCCAAGGTAAAAATAATGTGACACCTGAACAAAGGGGTAATCAACAAAGATCGCCCTTTCCTGTACCAATGTTCCAATCACAGGATCCTAGTAATAGGGAGAGCTACATCAGCCCTAGGTATTTAGGGGACAGACCCCGGGTAGGATATCGGCCTGATATGGCAGGTATGAACAATAACCAGAGGCAAAATGAAGATCAAAGAAATGATGGTCCCTACCAGTCATTGGGGACACAGAGCAGATTTGATCCCAACACCATGATATATGGTAATCAGGATAGACCCTGATATGTGGATCGATTTACTGATAATGGAAATCAACATAGGGGCCAGTACCCACAATCTGAGAGACAGGACATGAGGCAAAACATGAACTACAATCCACGTCAGTACAATGATTCCCCACCAGGGGACTATAATGAAAGGATGGGTGCACCCCGCTCCCCTCCACAAATGAATCAAGAGTTCAGAAACCATCCCAACAGACATCAATCACCTGAGCGGTATCAGAATAGATCCAATCAGGGGGAAAACAACCAATATCGACCTGGGCCACAGAAAGAGGATTCTAGAGAGATGGAAAGGTTCCAGTGCCTTGAGGCCCAAGTGAAAATGTTAGCTGAGCAAATAGGAAAGCTCTATACAGCACAAAAACAACCATCTAAAGAGGGGGCGGATGGCCCTAGCAATGACCGGGGGGCTTCTGAGAAGTGACTAAGTACTTATGACACCTGCAGTGCCAAAAAGACAGATTGCCCTGATGTAATTTTGCATAATGACTCTGAGATGCCTAATGATTTAAAAGTGAAAGCACCAATAAATGAACATGTAACAGAAAATGCAAATACTTCTAAAAAAGAGGTACGGTTTAACCTAGAACTAAATCAAACATTGAAGATTTGTGCAAAAAAAAAGGAACACCTGTAATTCCAAAAGAACAAAGCGACAGATTTAATAAAAATGACTCATGCATGAGGAATACCAGTGAACAGGGAGTAAGTGGGGATGCTATAGCTCCTTCCCTGGGCAAGCAAAACAATGACCAAACACAGGTAGAAAAAGGAAATACTCAAAAGGAGGGTACGGGTCAATCACCTGAAGAATTCTTTGAGCCACATATTTTTGAAGAGGCTGAAAGGGCTGGTATCACACTAAATGATCACAAATGCACAGAATTAAACAATGACAAATTGCTGAATGATGTTGTTACACATGTTCAGTTGGAAGGTTGTAATGTGGTCTCTGATGTTACCCAGATGGATGGGCGAACAGTGGCCACACTCCAAAAAACCTCTGATCATGGAGAAATGAATAAAGTCTCTTGTGTAGAAATGGGTAAAAAGGAGGGAAAAATGTCTTTCCATTTACCAATGTGCTTAGCCAAAAGTGAAAAAGGCCTGATAAAGGTGAGCCCTGAAATCAGTAAGAATTCACACTTCTTATGTGTATTAGAGGAAGTTGAGGACAGATATTATGCACCCATCACTGTAGAAGAAAAATGCCAAACATTTGCAATGATTGACACTGGCGCACAGGCCACAATTATGTCTAAAGAATTGGTAAAGAGTATCAATGAAGGGAGATCCCCACAGAATCAAGTCACAGTGAGGGAAAACCAAGGTCCAGTGCATAACTTTAATGGGGAGGAGGTGCCCATTGTAGGTGTCACTAAGGTTGACATAAAAATAGGAAAGCACAGAATGAAACAAGAGGTATTGATCACATCTATTTGTGAAATTCCATTTTTGATGGGGACAGATTGCCTGAAAAGATTGTCTCCTCTCATAGATGGGGTAAATGGAGTACTGTGGTCTTTAACAAAAAAAACATTGAGGCCTAAGAAATTAAAATCACAAAACAGCAACATAAATGAATGTCACACCGTTGCCAAAACAAATGATGCAGTGGAGGTATATCTCCAGAATAGTTGCATACCTAGTGTCACTGTTATATTGATGTATCAAGACAAAATGCAGAGCGACAATGAAAAACTACCTGTACAAATATACTTGGACCCAAGGAAAAATTGGCAGACTGCCATAGATGAGCACACATTATGTTTTTATTTAAAAGAGAAAACATGCAAACAGAATATTGCTCCTAAAACAGATTCAGAAATCACATTACCACTCTTGCTGAAATACACATGGAGCATGAGCAACCATGGGTTCATATTGGTATAAATGACTGTTTGAAAAGAATAAAAGCCACTTTAACGCTTGAACAGGAAAGGAGTTTCATTAATGAGAAATTATTGCAAAAAATGATGGAGAGAGAGGAGATCCCGAAATTTAGAATTAAGTACCAATATGTCTCTGGTTTGGACAGTCCAGACTTTGAAAACCGAATTGCAGGCAGATGCATGCTGAAAATTAACATTGGACAAAAAACAATTCACCATAATGTGTGGATAGTGAGTGGAGCACAAAATGACTTTTACATGGGCAACGACATCATGCATAGAATGTGTATGGTGTTAGATGTCCTTAATAAAAAAATATGGTCACGCCTGGGTGGCCCGGCACCTGAATTTGAAGACAAAAGAAGGGCTTATCATTGTGCACAACTGGTTCCTTATGCAATCAAATTACAAATGACGAAAGATACTATTATTCCTGCATTTACAAAACAGTTTGCAATAACACTGAAATGCAAAAATGGACAGCAGATGAAAGACTCTGGTGCATTTGTATGCCTGAATGAATCCATAAAACAGCAAGGCCTGGATTATGAATACATTCCATTGGTAGATATTGGTGAAGGATCTGTAAAAATTATGGTAAATAATAAAGGTTGTCAGGATATTCATTTAGAGGAAAACTCCCCATTAGGAATGGCCATACAAAAATCACATTATACGGCAGATTTAAATAACATGGTGATTGGAAATATCCCTGAAAAGTATGTAGATGCCAAGGGTGAGTTGCCAGAACACCTGGACTCTCAGCCCAAACAATATTTAAAATTCATTCTGTGTTTCCTTATGATTCAAATGAGACAGTGTGCTGCCATCAAGAGGATTGCATAATATTTAATTTAAATGAAAATTAAACTGAAAATCAGCCCATTGAAGTGGAAGCTGATATGCCAAAATATTTAAAAGTGGCAGCTTTACAAAAAGACACAGCCACACAGTTAGAGGAAAGCGCCGAGATTCCCTTACCAGAAGATTTTCCAGAATTTTCCAAAATGGTAGAAGAGCAGATCTCCTTGCAGATGCGTGTGACAGCGATGAGGATAGAAACAATCTGAGGGAGATATTCATGGCGTTTAAGGATGTATTTGCAAAAGATGCTTATGATTGTGGTTTAACTGATTTACATGTGGCCACACTACCAGAAGGGTGTAGCAGAAGTCCAGTGTTTGTACACCAGTATAGACTACCGCTGGCATGTTTAGAATCATTGGCAGAGATTATTAAAAATTTGGAATCGCGGGGAATCATCAGGCCCATTCATAGCACATCCAATACACCTATTTTAGGTGTGTTAAAGCAAAATGGTCAATGGCGGCTATGGGCAGACTTGAGGGAGTTAAATAAAAGAGTACCAGTGTCCAGATGGCCATTGCCATTCATTGATCAGGGCCTAGCTCAGGTACATGGTTCAAAAGTGTTTACCACATTAGATCTCACATCTGGATACTGGTGCGTGCCATTGGCAGAGGAGATACAGAATTTATTTTCCTTTACATTTGACAGGACTCAATATGCCTGGCTTAGAACGCCGTTCGGGTACATCAATAGTGGGAGTGAATTTGGCATATCTTTGAGAAAGGCCATGCCTGATGCAGCGGAAAGAGGAACCATAGTTTACGTGGATGATGTCTTGATAAAAAATGAAGGCCTGAAAAGCCATTTCGATGAAATAAGACATGTGCTTGGCCAATTGCAGAAAGCATGCGCCAAAGTATCTTTGCAAAAAGCACAATGGTGCAAGAAAAAAAGTGAACTTTCTAGGCCATGAAGTGACTGAACATGGGCTAAATCCACAAAAGAAGAAGATAGAAG
The DNA here is from genome assembly GCF_040938575.1 of Ambystoma mexicanum. Lineage (NCBI taxonomy): Eukaryota > Metazoa > Chordata > Amphibia > Caudata > Ambystomatidae > Ambystoma > Ambystoma mexicanum. The sequence goes on from NC_090927.1 coordinate 943,480,462, forward strand.
CCATACAAAGATTAAAAGATCCTAAGGATGTGAAAGGAGTAAAAAGTTTGTTAGGAATGACAGGGTATAACAGAAAATTCATTGAAAATTATGCTGAAATCACTCAACCATTGACTAAACTGCTTAAACTGAATACTCCCTGGAAATGGGAAAAAGAGCAGTCTGAGGCAATGGCTAAACTGAAGGAATGTCTGGTAAAGGCACCATGTTTAGCATATCCCATAAAAGGTAGGGATTTCTTTATATAAATAGGTTTTTCTGAACATTGTATGTCAGCAGTGTTATCACAAAAACATAATTTGAATCACAAAACAATTGCCTATGCAAGTAAGGCATTTTCCCAAGTTGAAATGAAATTTAATGAATGTGAAAAGGCCCTATTATCCACTGTGTGGGCGCTACAACATTTCCGCCCCATTGTTCAGGGAGAAAAGGTGATTATTGAAACAAAACATCAACCTTTACAGTTTTTAGAGAGTAAAAGAATTAGGTCAGGTAATCTAGCGCAGTCCAGAATCACTTCATGGACGCTGGCATTACAAGGTTTTCCTACAGAAGTGAGATATGGACAAAATAAAAAGAGCTCAATTGCTCAAGGGTTAGCCGATTTACATGACTGTGTAGCTGAACAAATATCAAATGAAATGGAAGTGGAACCTAATTGGCAGGAATTTGAACAATCCCCACACAAAGCTTTTGATGAAAAAACATGCAAGGATTTGCCAACTGTATATGTAGACGGTTGTGCTTTTCACATTGAAAATGACAGTAATAAACAATTAGTGTCAGGAATAGGAAATGTCTGGTTGAAATGTGAAGGAGTCCCCAGTATAGGGATGAGGATTGGAGCTAGGAGCAGTCAAGTGGTGGAATTGGCAGCCATTTATAAAGCAATTACTACCGCAGTTGATAGAAAGTTCGGTGAAATTGTCCTGGTGACTGATTCTGACTATGCACGGAATAGTTTTGTGGAGTATTTACCTGGCTGGAAAGCAAGAGGAATGATTACATACAACAAAAAGCCAATTAAACATGGAAAAATGATACAAGCCATAGACAAATTGGTGTCAGAGAATGATCTAACAATATACTGGAGAAAAAATTGTGGGCATTTAAAAACACCAGGAGAGGATAAGGAGGGAAATGATAAGGCAGACCACCTGGCTAAAATTGGGGCTGTGATGGGAGAATTGCTCACTATTGATGATTTACTGGGTGAAATACAGATTGATACAGTAACACGTTCTAAAGCACCAAAGGAGGTAGATCAACCAGTGGTGCAATGGGGCCATGACACGCCAGACCAAGATTTGATTGAGGCACAAAAGAATGACCGAATTTTGGGAATCTATTATAATAATTTGATAGATCCTGAACAAAACCCTTTAACAGAAAATGATGGTATGGGAAAAGAAGAGTTGAGGGTACTATTAAAGAATAAAAAACGAATTAGATTACAAGATGGACTCATGATTAGAGAGTCCATAACAGGACAGATACAGTGGGTGGTACCCCTTTCATTCAGAGGGCTAATGCTACAACATGCACATGATGCAATAACTGCAGGCCACAGCGGTTCACAAAAAAAATTGGAAATACTGAAAGATTATGCTTACTGGCCACATATGTCCCAAGATGTGGAATTATATACTAGAGGTTGTCTAGTATGCGCCCAATTTAAACCTGCTTCATCAATGCATAGAGCCCAATTGATGAAAAGAGGCCTAACTCTCCCATGGTCAGATTTGCAAATAGACTATGGAGGCCCTTTAAAAAGGTTGAGCAGAGGACACCGTTACATTTTAAGTGTGATATGTTTGATGTCGAAGTGGATTGAATGTATTCCTGCACCAGATTGTAGTGCACAAACAGCAGCCACATTGCTGGTGAACCATGTTTTCTCAAGGTTTGGGTTGCCACAAAGAATTGAGTCAGACAGAGGAAGTCATTTCACAAGTACTCTAATGAGTAAGGTATGGCAAATACTGGGTGTGAAAAGGAAACTACATATCGCATATCGGGCAGCCTCTTCAGGTGGAGTTGAACGGAGCAATAGGTCTGTTGTGGATATTTTAAAGAAATTTGTGGCAGAAGAAGGTTCCAGCTGGGATTTATGTTTACCGTTGGTTTTGATGGCAATCAGATCAACTCCTGCCAAAGCAACACGTGTTAGCCCCCATGAGGTCTTCACAGGTAGGAAAATGGTGTTACCACAACACCTACTATATAGAACACATGAGCAGACACTTGTGAGTGCATCCACAGTTCATGAGTACATTGATGAACTGAGGAAGCATTCGCAACATGCATTTGCTTTTGTGCAGAGAAATCTGGAAAGGGCTGCTGACAGTGCTAAGACATACTATGATAAAAGAACATCAGCGAGAGAATGCAGTGTTGGGGATCAGGTGTACAAGTTTCATTTTGGAAAAAGTAAACAGAAAAATTCCAAATTTCTAGCAGCCTGGCAGGGGCCATTTCGAATTATAGATAAGGTCTCTCCTGTGGTTTATACAATTTTGAAAAATGAAGGTGAAACGGCGATAGAGCAGTTTGTCCACGTAAATCAGATCAAGCCATGCCATCCCAGACATGAGATCAGGCAGCTTGAGCATGTAGAAACAGATAAAGTCCCTTAAACTCAAAAAGATAAAATAAATGGGTACAGTCAGGAGGCAGTGACAGAGAAGTTAAAAAGTTGATTGTTATAATGGCACATAAACACTGTAATATATATATATATATATATATATATATATATATATATATATAATATAGATAATGCAAACACATATTATATTAAAAAATAAATAAATAAATAATTTTTTTTTTTAAAAAAGGAGTTTATGGGATTAGTATGCAGAATGAAAATGGATTGAATGTTACATGTTGTTTTATGTATGCTTGTGTTTTTTTTTTTTAACTTGTGTTTCATTTTAGAAGGAAAAAAAAAAGCGAAATGTTTTTACCAAGCATGTTTTATTTTTGGCAAAAGGGTGAAGTTGGTATTGTGCTATGTATTTAATTTGTTTCTTTTCTATTTTGATTTAGAAAATTAACGTTATTTGATCGGAGGTTCCGGGATCAGAGGCCACGGGAGACGATGGAGTCCTAGAGCCCACGTGGACGGATTCCGGGAAAGCCCCGAAGGGGGGTGAAGACCAAGGCTGCAAAGCGATCAGCATTAAAGATGACACAAACAATATGTTTAATGGTGATGATATTCGAAGGGATTTTCAAGAATTCAGAAGCACAGGTGGTCATTGAACCTGGACCAGCATCTGGTATCGCGGTGGAAGAGGCACCAGGATTCATCATGAGTGATAGAAGGATGATTTTCCAAAATATCTACATACCATTGAATCCTGAGATTTTGATTTAAAAACATTTGAACAATACCAGAATTAAAATTGAACAGACTTAAGAGTGGCTGGAAATAAGAAAAGAGGACGCTAAGCAGTCGATAAGAGATATATTGATGCAATTGGAGAAAACATTTGTGAATTCAGCAGACATTAAGAAGAGGAGAGGAAAGAGAGGTGCGGTGATGCTCGCGATATCATTGGTAATGTCTATAGTTGGAGCCATAATAGGTACCACAATATCAACAGCCAATGCTATTTCGGTAGGAACACTGAGTACTAAAGCGCAACAACTGAGTATTGACCTAGAAATAATACAAAAAACGTTAGATGGGATTAGAGTGGGACTGGAGGAACAAGTAAGATTCATGAATGAAACTGCAATCATTCTAAATGAACAAGCGGATGTGATGCAACGGGCAACGAAGCTAATTATTAAGCATGACAGAAGTTTAAATGAAATATTGAACATAATGAGTCCTGTTGATAGACTATTAACGAATTATATGAGAGAAGTTCAAACTGCAGTTTCACAATTGATTCAAGGACATATTCCCTTGTATTTTGTTTCGCAGGATATTATTCGTCAAATGATAGAAAGATTGACCAGGAGGGAAATTGATGTGGTACAGGTAAAAATTACATTTGAAATGGGTAATGCAATGCCATTATATGTGGACTTGGAAAGACTAGAAATTGGATTTTTGCTATGCATCCCATATGTAGCTCCTGAACTTATTTATCAAACAAAGTGGGTACACAACGTGGGATTTTGGCAAGAGGACACATTTATTAAGATTAAGACTCCAGAAGTGGTGGCATTTCAGTCATGGGAACCTGAAGTTTACTTAATAACAAACCTGGAAACATGTGTTAAATTTAAAGAACAAAATTATATGTGTCCAGGTAAACCGTTTGTTCCTGATGCCACAGATGCTATTTGTAGTTTGAAATCTGACCCAAGTATATCAGAAGGATGTGTAGTGATTATTAGCAATATGGGGAGTGAAGAACTGGCACAGGTTAAGATGGTCAGAGGTAAATGGTTGGTCAGCACCTGCTTAAAGAACATGACAGTAGTACATTTGAACCATGGAACATACGTGGTTAAACAGGTGAAATATAATGTTTTTTATTTACAGGTTCCAAAGGATACAATTTTGTCAATTGGAGGGTTAACATTGTTTCAGGTAACAAACGATATTTGGGAAAGCCAAGTGGAAAATATCGATTTTTTCCAAAGGGACACTTTTACAATAGATCCGGATGTGGAATATTTATTGAATCACAAAGAAAGACATGTTATAAAAATGAATTTGAGAAAAAACATTATTACAGTTAGTAATCTGGGGATAATAGAAGTGGAAAGATTTAATTGGGGAACCTGGGGGAAACGCTCAATAGTGGGTTTGGCTGTCCTGGTGCTAATCATGGGTAGATGGTTGATTGTGCTATCAGTAAAAATAAAAAGGTTGCTGATTCTGGTAGCTACGTCAGGAAGAGAAAGATATCCCAATACACATGCATTTTAAAATAAGGATGGGGGGCAAACTTGTTTTTAGAAATTGGCTTGGATTTTAGCCAAGTTCTAAAAAAGGAGGATATATGTAAGGTTATTTAGCGTGTTACAGCACAGAGTACAGCACAGAGTACAGCACTACTGCACAGGATAAATGTGTAGCATGTTTTTTTTTATGCAGCACCACTGCATGGGTTTGGTGCATTGCTATGATGCAGTTGTTTCAAGCTATGTGTTGCCAGTGTAACATGGACATATAAGTAAGGGCAGGTTATTCAGTCAAAAACGATTTTTACATATAAAATGCAAATACATTTTTCACAGTTAAAAGCACACATCTGTACCTTCAAAATGCACACCATTTCTCACCTGAAATGCCTATGTTGCAAGAGACACATTTGGTAATTAACAAACTAATCTCACTAACAAGACTAATAATTATAACTCATTAATAAAATAATGTGTCTTCACTGCAAAATGAGGCCTACTCTGAAAATCAGATTTAAACACACATTCAAGTTTTTTTTTCTTTTACCTTTCTGTGCTCTGTCCACAGTAACTGCAGGAAGCAAAGACTTCGAATAAGCAGGAAATCAGTTTGGTTACAGTTGCAACTGTATAAGCCAAGCCATTGTGTACAGAGGGTGGTTAGGGCATGATAGAATTTTATTGGTTAGGATCCTTTGGTAGGAGGGAACCAGAGTTTTTTTTGTTTAATCTCGAGGAAGAAGCTAGGGAGAGTCATCTCGACACAGCTCGAAGAAGGACGGGCTTGACAGCTGGGGATGCCTGATTCCTAAAGCACATTCAACTTGGTTGCAGAAACTGGCTTTTCCAGTCAACAAGTCCCAGCTTGAGTGACAGCAGATGCTTGTCCTTGCTGGGTGAATCCCTCCAGAAGGCGACCATCCAAAGAAGTTACATACTGAATAAGCCTGGTAATTATCTCGCTGAGGTGTGGGGGCTGAGTGTGTACGAAAATATTCAGTCAGTGTAGGAAAGGAGATTCCTGCGCTTTACTCACATTTTTAATGTTGCAAATTGAATTCTTGTCTCAGCCACTCTCTTTTCAGTGTATCACAAATAATGCTGTTACTGTGCTATTTCATTTATTTCTATAAAGAGTGAGATCGTGTTTAAATGCAACTTTTATAATACACAAAAATATCTGAAAGCAGACGGGTAGTGTGTTTATTTTCTCTTTCGTTTGTGCATTTATCAATACAGTGCTAATGATGTGGGGAGATGTTTAGACAGTGCAATTGTCATTTTTAAGGTAGCTAAAAATAAGATTTGGCTGCAGCTGTGTGCACAATGTCATTCAGTATGAGCAATTATAACTAACTGTGTGTGTTGTAGTATGCCGGAGGTCTATGAGTCGGCAGAAAGGGAGGCCCGGGAGATAGTTCACTACCGTATATAAGTTAGTGAAAAATACCACATGATAGCTCGCTGCCGTAGATAAAACAGCGAGAAATTGCCCATGGTGGCACACTAAAAATGAAAATGTGGTGTTCCTGAAATGCAAGCCTGAGGTCTCTCTAGTGATTACACGAAAAATCTAAACAAAAATAAGGGGTTCTGGATATTGGGGCCACAAATAAAACAAAGGAATTATGCTCACCAAAATACCACCAATCACGCATACCAACCGCGCATACCAACCACGCATGTCTGTGTGCTGAAATAATGCATGTCCACTGTATTATTGTTGTACATGGCCCAATCTGAATACAAGGAGTGATTGTTGCGAAATTATTTTTCGGCGGTAAGAAAATACCGCCAGGCCCCAAATCTACACAAAATACCCAACAATCCTAACATATATACTCTCTTGACAGCACTCACGAAGAGGGAAAGAAGAAAGAAGCATTAAATAAATCACAGCATAAATCACACGATTCATGCAGGACTAAGCGCTGCGAGGTCAGTAGTTTATACCTGCAGCCCTTATACCATATGTGGGATAAGTATGTGTCAAGATGCACAAATACATTCTTTCAATGTTCCTGCATTTATTGTAGGCCCCTACTTTAAACTAGGAACAAAATCCTCTAGGAATTATGCCTACCTGAAAGAAAAGAAATCTCTGCCTGGATCCATTATGCACACATCCCCATGCGTTCAAAATATCTTCAGGTCAGTAGATTCCCCGACTAAGTTGACCCAGTTATATAATAACAGTTCTCAGGTTTTTTTCTATGTGTTCTGTCTCACCACAGATTTTAGATATTGAAAGGGTTAGGTCAATGATTTAAGCCTCAAGAATGAATAACCCACTGTCCTGATGAAGACCCTATTATACTACCTATATGATGATCGCTTGGATGTGCAAATCATTGTAAAAGGGGCTGAAACACGTCATGTTGAGAATACTACTCAAGGGAACATCCCGAAAGCAGAACACAGAGCCATACTTATGTGATCTGCAGGGTAATGCTTTGTAGGAACCACTTGTGAATAACAATATTTGTCCAGACATACAAAGTGGAATGGAATACAATATAACCAATTCTGGATATCTGCATCAGTGTTCCCCAACATACTCACCCATACTTATTTTGTATAATTTGTTTGAACACGTTTTTCACACATGAAGGAATTATCCTTATTAACCCCACACTGCCCCAGTGTTTTATGCTTAGATGTATTTTGCATATGCTGTCTTTTTGAGTTGTACCAAGTAATGTTGAAATAAACTGTGATGTCTGCTAACACAGAATGGTGAACTCTCTTTAGTGTAGTATTTTTACGATCGTGAAAGGAACTACGAGACCTGCTCACTAGAGGAGGGATAGCTGTTCATTCTATTTTCTTGGTTTACTGTTAAGTGATCCTGTTTTTTGAGGATCAGCCCGCCTATAACATAAAAGTAGGGATTGACCCATGTTTTGTACAGCTATAATACACCACCATTGTTTGTATGTGGTTATTGCCTTTGCTAGCTACTAAAGCAAACGCATTTGTGAAATGATGCATTCATACTAATATTTATATATATATATATATATGTATTTGTTTTTATTATGTATTACATTTATATAACGCACAGCGGTTGCATGAGATGTGAGAGTTGGCAGTCAAGAATAGAGGGTATTGGTAATTCAATATATACATAAAGTAAGTGCAGTGCATAATCCAGTAGGTAGAAGACCATGTGGGGATCCCCAACTGAGGGGTTTGTTCATGGGACACACTTTGATGATGTCCCGACACATGGTTGAGGGGGCCGCTACAGGTGAGTATGCAAATATGAATGACAAAATAAAGTGTGCATGTACATATTGGCAAAGCCTCGCCTCATGGTACGGGGGCTACCTTAGGTAGGTGAGCAAACATGAATGACAATTAAGTGTATATGCAAAATACTGGCAGAACTTCTCTTCATGGTACGGGGAGCTACTTCATGTAAGTGAGCATACATAAATAACAAAATAAAGTGTGAGTGCACATACTGGCAAAGGCTCTCCTCAGGTACACGGGGCAACCTCGATCAGTAAGAAAACATAAATGACAAAAGGATGTGTGAATGCACTTTCTGCCAAAGCCTCACTTCATGGAACAGAGGTTGCTTCATGGAAGTAAGCAAACATAAATGACAAAATAAGTGTACATGCACATAATGGCAGAGCTTTTTCTTATGGTACAGGGGGCTACTTCAGGTAGGTGAGCATACATAAATGACAAAATGGAGTGTGAATGTACTTTCTGGGAAAGCCTTGTCTCATGGTATGGGGGTTACCTCGAGTAAGTGAGGATAAATAATATGACACATGGACTGTGAAGGCCTTTTCTGGCTCTGGCAAAGCCTCAACTCATGTAACGGGGAGATACATTGGTTAGTAGGCAAGCATACATGACAAAAATGAAGTGTGAATGCACATACTGGCAAAGCCTCACCTCATGTTACGGGGGGCTACTTCGGCAAGTAAGCTAACATAAATGACAAAGTAGGCGTGGCAAAGCATAGAGGCAGTGCATAGTCATTGCTGGTGAGTTACAGGTCCAGCATGAGGCTGAGAGAACAAGAGAAGGAGAATAACAGACAAGTTTATAGAAATTGGCTGAGTCCAAACATATGGCATATGCTGCAAAAAGCTGCTGTGTAATAGATAAGCAGCAAGATTTTAGAAGGTCAAAATAATAGGGTAGCAACACAGCACAGGGCTGCTGGCCAATCAAGTATGATATAAATAGGTAGCGTAGTGCTGGAGGAAAAAGTCAAGTGAGGTATAGGCAGGACCATAGGGCATCAACAGCATAGGGGCGCAGGTCAATCCGGAGGGTTACAGAACAGGTTGTGTATATCACGCAAAGCTACAGACCAAATGATTAGCAATGCAAGGCTGCGTGTAGTGATCAGATGGCGTACATATGCAACGCCAGGCTGCTTCCATGACCCATGATTGTCAAAAAAAGGTCAATCAGAAAAGCCAATGCAGGGTTAGCTGACTCGTATTGAGTAAGTGCATAGGCTGTTAGCACCCCATCGCCAGCTGCGGGGGGCAGCGTTGTGAGTGACAACATGCTAGGATGGGTAAGCGGGATGTGAGGTTGCACATGCAACTGGTCGCAGAGAGGCAGAGTACAATATAATTCCTCCGGGGAGCCCTGGCAGTGCATAACCTGCGTGCAAGGATGCATTTGCATGCAAGTGTAGATAATAGAGAACTTATGTTAGTTTAGGACCCATATCAGGCCTGGGCGGGCTTAACAGCCTTTCCCATTTGGCCTTCCCCGATGTAATGAGCCGGCTTCGCCTGCCGGCTGTGGTGAGGCCCAGGAAACAAGCTAAAACCTAGGCAATCAGAAGCATGGTTGGAGGTACTCCTCCCAGCACAAATCCAGTGCTAGATGGCAAATGATGGTGGTGGCCATCTTAAGAGGTCAACGGCCTTCACCGGGGTAATGAGCTGGCTTCGCCTGATGGCTCTGAGGAGGCTATGTATATGCACGGCCTGTGGTAGTGGCCAGAATATTTATGGTTAAGTTGCTCAACTCATAGGAAGGACACTTATCTGGCGGCTTATAACTTTGGCGATGTTCGTAGAATTCTCACCAAACGTTGCAAGTATATGGCCTCCTCGGAATGATTTTGCAATGTTTGGTGTGGTTTCGTCAAGGGGGGTCAAAGTTATAGGGGGGTCCCAAAACTCTTAACATTTTTCATAGACATAATGGAAAAAAATGTTGCTCACACCTTCAGCCCAAACTACTGAATTGTCACCCATTTTTTGCGAGGAGTAGCAGCTTCATCCCGATAGCATGCTTTTGAAAATTTGGTGTAAATCCGTCCTGTAGTTTTTTTTATTTTTTTAAAAGGGCCAAAAAGTAGCTAAAAACAAATTAGTGATATCTGCGTACGGTCCATGGACTTATTTCCTGGTCCGGTGTCCGTGGACGCCTCTGAGCCAATGAAGGGGCGATGTGCCTTTCGTGGACAACATACACATGTTTAAAGAAGAGAAAGGAAATATTTAACAAAAATATTGGTGACCCAGTCTTTTCGAATGCAAAATCCTGACACAATGAATCTAATAGTATAATCATAAAATGAACATTAGACTTTATTCAAAAATGTTTTGCATAAGATTTGATACACGCAATGTATAAAACCTCATAAAACCCACAAAAAACCCAAAATACAAAAAATAAAAACACACACATAAACGATTTATCTTCACCCACAATTGGACAAAAAGACCAAATCTAAAATAGCTCAATCTGTCTACATACTAAGCCAGCCCAACGTATTTCAGTCCCAGTCAAACAGTTAGTGGGACATTCATCAGGAACTATCCAATGTACATTTGCAAAGTGTTTGATAGGTGGGTATGTTGATCTCCATTGCGTACAGACCCAAAATCACAGGATTGCTAATACTAGAAAAATCAAAAGAAAAAAGGAGTCACCATATTTGTTTTATAAAACACCAAGTTCAATAAATGCAAGTGGACCAATATAATACCACTTAATAGAATGACATCTGGTCAGTGCTTGTTTCACACAACAAACACTACAAATTGATAAAGGGTAACTGCTCACTGCGCACGGTATCACCCGTTATTGCCCAGTATGCAACAATTCAATTGTCAGTCCTCCTTTGTACAACTTCTGATACTGCCTAAAAAGGCCTACAGGTGGCCAAAGCCAAAATCAATGCAACAAAGAAACACACACTTTTAAAAGCACTATACCTGTTATCTGTGTTATAGCTCCATCAACAACAGGACAAAATGACCCATAGGTCCTACTTAATATGTTCAAGTCCAAACATTCCCCACAAAGGCAAGAAACCAAACACAAACCCCAAAGATTCATGAACGATTCACATTGTATATGAATTGCAATACTCCCATCACCAACTGCACGTGTCCTGCTCCAAACACTGTGGTCAGACATGCTGGCACACAATGCAGGGTGACTACACTCCATGTGGATTACCTAGAAACATCTAGACACCCCATAGAATTAGTGTCCTCATGCAATCAAACCACAACACTAGGTATGTTTGCATTCTACTTCCAACAGAACGTTTCTGATCATCCCAACACAATCCACAAACATAAAAAAGTCTACAGTAACAATACTGAAGGTCTATTCCTCTTTTAAAAGTTGCACGCCTAAACAGCAAAGCAAGTGTTCTAGAATGGTGTCTCAGTGACACTGTGAGCCTCACCAAAGTTGAGCGCCATGGCCAAAACCAAACCCCATGCCCCCATGACAAGAAACCATGCCCCAGGCTTGTATATCACTGCCAAAAGTAACCACTCACCTTACGCAGGTCTCACAGTGCATCCATGTTGCCAAATGGTGTCTGTAACTACACCCATTTGGCGTTATTCATGCTCTTACAAGAGCTGAAAAAGTAATAGCCAAAAAAGAAGGACTTCTGAATAGCACAGTGTAATGGGAACACATCTCAACACGCGGGCGCCATCTTTACAATATAAAACTTAGATGCTAAATGTAATGTCATTATGGAATACCTACAGCTTTGGTAAATGCTGATACATGCCTTTGACATTTTAATGTATTTTAGTTAGTTAGAAAACAAATATCTGAAGTGTTTCAAATGTTTATTTGTATTCTTATGGTTAAATAAACCTTTAAACACAATATTACAACATATTAAAAAATACATATAGGACATATACAATTATAAAAACGATCATCATAAAATATCACAGTTTAAACATCATATTATATACACTTCATACCATCATAAACACATGTATTTGGTTAAACGAGGGAATACCCCGTAGGATCATTATTCTGGGTAGAGTGGGAAGAAGCTCTAGTCCTATTGACATGATAAATCTCATTATCTGTCTGCTTTGATGTTTTATAAGATAATCACAAAGAGAATCAACTGGCAAGGCTTGCTTTACATAATTTGCATTTTTATATTATTTTATATTTAGTTAAATAATATTATTATCTCTCTCGGAAATCCTAGCCTACTTCTTAATTTGTGTCTCCTTAATTGTGACATTTGGGGGGTAATTCATAGAATTCAGCGCACAAGTGGCGTACGCGGCTGGCGCACAGTGTGCGCGTGCGAATCCCTGCGCCAGCCGCGTGCGCTAAAATCCATTTCCACGCACAGCGTATTCATGGATTCCAGCCACCAAAACCAGCCGTGGCGCACAGTGGCGCAGCGACCCTGCAGCAGCGCCAGTTACGCCCCCAAGAACACCTCTCGCGCAGGGAAAAGCCATCAATATACCCAATCCAGCGCAAAGGGCTGCGCTAACCCTGCACCAGCATGGCAAGCGGGCTACGTGTATCACTGGGGTGCGCGGGAAGCACCTCACGCGATTGGCCCCATGCGAGCAGGGTATGCGTATTTCAGGGGTGCGCGGGAAGTTCCACACGCGATTTCCGCAGGGTACGCGTATCTCAGGGGTGCGCGGGAAGTGCCACACGCGATTTCAGCAGGGTACGTGTATTTCGGGGTGCGGGGAAAGTTTCACATGCGATTTCAGCAGGGTATCTGTATTCCACACGCGATTTCATCATTGTACGTGTATTTTGGGGTGCGGGGGAAGTTTCACACGCGACATCAGCAGGGCACGTGTATTTCAGGGGTGTGCGGGAAGTTCCACACGCGATTTCATCAGGGTACGTGTATTTCGTGGTGCGGGGAAAGTTTCACACGCGACATCAGCAGGGTACGTGTATTCCAGGGGTGCGTGGGAAGTTCCACACGCGATTCCATCAGGGTACGTGTATTTCAGGGGTGCGCGGGAAGTTCCACACGCGATTGGGCCCGTGCGAGCTGGGTACGCGCATTTCAGGGGTGCACGGGAAGTTCCACACGTGATTCCAACAGGGTACGTGTATTACAGGGGTGCGCTGCCACCCCCACCCTCCAGCCACCAGGGGCACCCTCCACGAGGCCCCCACCCATGTCTCCCACCACCCCCACCCCCCAGCAGTGCAGGGGCACCCTCCACCAGGCCCCCACCCATGTCTCCCACCACCCCCACCCCCCACACTGTGGGGCACCTGCCAGCAGGCCCCCACCCATGTCCAACTCATGTCTCTCACCACCCCCACCCCCCAGCACTGTGGGGCACCATCCACCAGGCCCCCACCCATGTCTCCCACCCCCCACCCCCCAGCAGTGCAGGGGCACCCTCCACCAGGCCCCCACCCATGTCTCCCACCACCCCCACCCCCCAGCAGTGCAGGGGCACTCTCCACCAGGCCCCCACCCATGTCTCCCACCACCCCCACCCCCCAGCCACCAGGGGAAGCCTCCACCAGGCCCCCACCCATGTCTCCCACCACCCCCACCCCCCAGCAGTGCAGGGGCAGCCTCCACCAGGCCCCCACCCATGTCTCCCACCACCCCCACCCCCAGCCACCAAGGGCAGCCTCCACCAGGCCCCCACCCATGTCTCCCACCACCCCCACCCCCCAGCCACCAGGGGCAGCCTTCAACAGGCCCCCACCCATGTCTCCCACCACCCCACCCCCCAGCAGTGCAGGGGCAGCCTCCACCAGGCCCCCACCCATGTCTCCCACCACCCCCACCCCCCAGTCACCAGTGGCAGCTTCCACCAGGCCCCCACCCATGTCACCCACCACCCCCACCCCCCAGCCACCAGGGGAAGCCTCCACCAGGCACCCACCCATGTCTCCCACCACCCTCACCCCCCAGCAGTGAAGGGGCAGCCTCCACCAGGCCCCCACCCATGTCTCCCACCACCCCCACCCCCCAGCCAAGAGGGGCAGCCTCCACCAGGCCCCCACCCATGTCTCCCACCACCCCCACCCCCCCAGCAGTGCAGGGGCACCCACCACCAGGCCCCCACCCATGTCTCCCACCACCTCCACCCCCCAGCAGTGCAGGGGCACCCTCCACCAGGCCCCCACCCATGTCTCCCACCACCCCCACCCCCCAGCAGTGCAGGGGCACCCTCCACCAGGCCCCCACCCATGTCTCCCACCACCCCCACCCCCCAACCACCAGGGGCAGCCTCCACCAGGCCCTCACCCATGTCTCCCAGCACCCCCATCCCCCAGCCACCAGGGGCAGCCTCCACCAGGCCCCCACCCATGTCTCCCACCACCCCCACCCCCCAGCCACCAGGGGCAGCCTCCACCAGGCCCCCACCCATGTCTCCCACCACCCCCACCCCCCAACCACCAGGGGCAGCCTCCACCAGGCCCCCACCCATGTCTCCCACCACCCCCACCCACCAGCCACCAGGGGCAGCCTCCAACAGGCCCCCACCCATGTCTCCCACCACCCCCACCCCCCCAGCAGTGCAGGGGCACCCACCACCAGGCCCCCACCCATGTCTCCCACCACCCCCACCCCCCAGCAGTGCAGGGGCACCCTCCACCAGGCCCCCACCCATGTCTCCCACCCCCCACCCCCCAGCAGTGGAGGGGCACCACTACCAGGCCCCCACCCATGTCTCCCACCACCCTCACCCCCCAGCCACCAGGGGCAGCCTCCACCAGGCCCCCACACATGTCTCCCACCACCCCCACCCCCAAGCCACCAGGGGCAGCCTCCACCAGGCCCCCACCCATGTCTCCCACCACCCCCACCCCCAGCACTGTGGGGCACCTGCCAGCAGGCCCCAACCCTTGTCCAACTCATGTTCCCCACCACCCCCACCCCCCAGCACTGTAGGGCACCTGCCAGCAGGCTCCCACCCATGTCTCCCACCACCCCCACCCCCCAGCACTGTGGGGCACCTGCCAGCAGGCCCCCACCCATGTCTCCCAGCACCCCCACCCCCAGCCACCAGGGGCAGCCTCCACCAGGCCCCCACCCATGTCTCCCACCACCCCCACCCCCCAGCCACCAGGGACAGCCTCCACCAGGCCCGCACCCATGTCTCCCACCAACCCCACCCCCCCAGTAGTGCAGGGGCAGCCTCCACAAGGCCCCCACCCATGTCTCCCACCACCCCAACCCCCCAGCCACCATGGGCAGCCTCTACCAGGCCCCCGCCCATGTCTCCCACCACCCCCACCACCCCAGCAGTGCAGGGGCAGCCTCCACCAGGCCCCCACCCATGTCTCCCACCACCCCCACCCCCCAGCAGTGCAGGGGCACCCACCACCAGGCCCCCAACCATGTCTCCCACCCCCCACCCCCCAGCAGTGCAGGGGCACACACCACCAGGCCCCCACCCATGTCTCCCAGCACCCCCACCCCCCAGCCACCAGGGGCAGCCCCCACCAGGCCTCCACCCATGTCTCCCACCACCCCCACCCCCCAGCCACCAGGGGCAGCCTCCACCAGGCCCCCACCCATGTCTCCCACCACCCCCAACCCCCAGCAGTGCAGGGGCAGCCTCCACCAGGTTCCACCCATGTCTCCCACCACCCCCACCCCCCAGCCACCAGGGGCAGCCTCCACCAGGCCCCCACCCATGTCTCCCACCACCCCCACCCCCCCAGCAGTGCAGGGGCAGCCTCCACCAGGCCCCCACGCATGTGTCCCACCACCCCCACCCACCAGCAGTGCAGGGGCACCCACAACAAGGCCCCCACCCATGTCTCCCACCCCCCCACCCCCCAGCAGTGCAGGGGCACCCACCACCAGGCCCCCACCCATGTCACCTAGCACCCCCACCCCTCAGCCACCAGGGGCAGCCTCCACCAGGCCCCCACCCATGTCTCCCACCACCCCCACCCCCCAGCCACCAGGGGCAGCCTCCACCAGGCCCCCACCCATGTCTCCCACCACCCCACCCCCCAACAGTGCAGGGGCAGCCTCCACCAGGCCCCCACCCATGTCTCCCAGCACCCCCACCCCCCAGCCACCAGGGGCAGCCTCCACCAGGCCCCCACCCATGTCTCCCACCACCCCCACCCCCCAGCACTGTGGGGCACCTGCCAGCAGGCCCCCACCCATGTCCAACTCATGTTCCCCACCACCCACACCCCCCAGCACTGTGGGGCACCTGCCAGCAGGCCCCCACCCATGTCCAACTCATGTTCCCCACCACCCCCACCCCCCAGAACTGTGGGGCACCTGCCAACAGGCCCCCACCCATGTCCAACTCATGTTCCCCACCACTCCCACCCCCCAGCACTGTGATGCACCTGCCAGCAGGCCCCCACCCATGTCTCCCACCACCCCCAACCCCCAGCACTGTGGGGCACCTGCCAGCAGGCCCCCACCCATGTCTCCCACCACCCCCACCCCCCAGCCACCAGGGGCAGCCTCCACCAGGCCCCCACCCATGTCTCCCACCACCCCCACCCCCGAGCCACCAGGGGCAGCCTCCACCAGGCCCCCACCCATGTCTCCCACCACCCCCACCCCCCCAGCAGTGCAGGGGCAGCCTCCACCAGGCCCCCACCCATGTCTCCAACCACCCCACCCCCCGGCCACCAGGGGCAGCCTCCACCAGGCCCCCACCCATGTCTCCCACCACCCCCACCCCCCAGCAGTGCAGGAGCAGCCTCCACCAGGCCCCCATCCCTGTCCAACTCATGTTCCCCACCACCCCCACCGCCCAGCACTGTGGGGCACCTGCCAGCAGGCCCCCACCCATGTCCAACTCATGTTCCCCACCACCCCCACCCCCCAGCACTGAGGGGCACCTGCCAGCAGGCCCCCACCCATGTCTCCCACCACCCCCACCCCCCAGCACTGTGGGGCACCTGCCAGCAAGCCCCCACCCATGTCCAACTCATGTTCCCCACCACCTCCACCCCCCAGCACTGTGGGGCACCTGCCAGCAGGCCCCCACCCATGTCTCCCACCACCCCCACCCCCCAGCAGTGCAGGGGCACCCTCCACCAGGACCCCACCCATTTCTCCCACCACCCCCACCCCCCAGCACTATGGGGCACCCTCCACCAGGCCCCCGCCCATGTCTCCCACCACCCCCACCCCCCAGCAGTGCAGGGGCACCAACCACCAGGCCCCCACCCATGTCTCCCACCACCCCCACCCCCCAGCAGTGCAGGGGCAGCTTCCACCAGGCCCCCACCCATGTCTCCCACCACCCCCACCCCCAGCAACCAGGGGCAGCCTCCACCAGGCCCCCACCCATGTCTCCCACCACCCCCACCCCCCAGCCACCAGGGGCAGCCTCCAACAGGCCCCCACCCATGTCTCCCACCACCCCACCCCCCCAGCAGTGCAGGGGCAGCCTCCACCAGGCCCCCACCCATGTCTCCCACCACCCCCACCCCCCAGTCACCAGTGGCAGCTTCCACCAGGCCCCCACCCATGTCTCCCACCACCCCCACTCCCCAGCCACCAGGGGCAGCCTCCACCAGGCCCCCACCCATGTCTCCCACCACCCCCACCCCCCAGCAGTGAAGGGGCAGCCTCCAACAGGCCCCCACCCATGTCTCCCACCACCCCCACCCCCCAGTCACCAGGGGCAGCCTCCACCAAGCCCCCACCCATGTTTCCCACCACCCCCACCCCCCAGCAGTGCAGGGGCACCCACCACCATGCCCCCACCCATGTCTCCCAACACCCCCACCCCCCAGCAGTGCAGGGGCACCCTCCACCAGGCCCCCACCCATGTCTCCCACCACCCCCAGCCCCCAGCGGTGCAGGGGCACCCTCCACCAGGCCCCCACCCATGTCTCCCACCACCCCCACCCCCCAACCACCAGGGGCAGCCTCCACCAGGCCCCCACCCATGTCTCCCAGCACCCCCATCCCCCAGTCACCAGGGCAGTCTCCACCAGGCCCCTACCCATGTCTCCCACCACCCCCACCCCCCAGCAGTGCAGGGGCACCCTCCACCAGGCCCCCACCCATCTCTCCCACCACCCCCACCCCCCAACCACCAGGGGCAGCCTCCACCAGGCCCCCACCCATGTCTCCCACCGCCCCCACCCCCCAGCCACGAGGGGCAGCCTCCACCAGGCCCCCACCCATGTCTCCCACCACCCCCACCCCCCAACCACCAGGGGCAGCCTCCACCAGGCCCCCACCCATGTCTCCCACCACCCCCACCCCCCCAGCAGTGCAGGGGCAGCCTCCACCAGGCCCCCACCCATGTCTCCAACCACCCCACCCCCCGGCCACCAGGGGCAGCCTCCACCAGGCCCCCACCCATGTCTCCCACCACCCCCACCCCCCAGCAGTGCAGGAGCAGCCTCCACCAGGCCCCCATCCCTGTCCAACTCATGTTCCCCACCACCCCCACCGCCCAGCACTGTGGGGCACCTGCCAGCAGGCCCCCACCCATGTCCAACTCATGTTCCCCACCACCCCCACCCCCCAGCACTGAGGGGCACCTGCCAGCAGGCCCCCACCCATGTCTCCCACCACCCCCACCCCCCAGCACTGTGGGGCACCTGCCAGCAAGCCCCCACCCATGTCCAACTCATGTTCCCCACCACCTCCACCCCCCAGCACTGTGGGGCACCTGCCAGCAGGCCCCCACCCATGTCTCCCACCACCCCCACCCCCCAGCAGTGCAGGGGCACCCTCCACCAGGACCCCACCCATTTCTCCCACCACCCCCACCCCCCAGCACTATGGGGCACCCTCCACCAGGCCCCCGCCCATGTCTCCCACCACCCCCACCCCCCAGCAGTGCAGGGGCACCAACCACCAGGCCCCCACCCATGTCTCCCACCACCCCCACCCCCAGCAGTGCAGGGGCAGCTTCCACCAGGCCCCCACCCATGTCTCCCACCACCCCCACCCCCAGCAACCAGGGGCAGCCTCCACCAGGCCCCCACCCATGTCTCCCACCACCCCCACCCCCCAGCCACCAGGGGCAGCCTCCAACAGGCCCCCACCCATGTCTCCCACCACCCCACCCCCCCAGCAGTGCAGGGGCAGCCTCCACCAGGCCCCCACCCATGTCTCCCACCACCCCCACCCCCCAGTCACCAGTGGCAGCTTCCACCAGGCCCCCACCCATGTCTCCCACCACCCCCACTCCCCAGCCACCAGGGGCAGCCTCCACCAGGCCCCCACCCATGTCTCCCACCACCCCCACCCCCCAGCAGTGAAGGGGCAGCCTCCACCAGGCCCCCACCCATGTCTCCCACCACCCCCACCCCCCAGTCACCAGGGGCAGCCTCCACCAAGCCCCCACCCATGTTTCCCACCACCCCCACCCCCCCAGCAGTGCAGGGGCACCCACCACCATGCCCCCACCCATGTCTCCCAACACCCCCACCCCCCAGCAGTGCAGGGGCACCCTCCACCAGGCCCCCACCCATGTCTCCCACCACCCCCAGCCCCCAGCGGTGCAGGGGCACCCTCCACCAGGCCCCCACCCATGTCTCCCACCACCCCCACCCCCCAACCACCAGGGGCAGCCTCCACCAGGCCCCCACCCATGTCTCCCAGCACCCCCATCCCCCAGTCACCAGGGGCAGTCTCCACCAGGCCCCTACCCATGTCTCCCACCACCCCCACCCCCCAGCAGTGCAGGGGCACCCTCCACCAGGCCCCCACCCATGTCTCCCACCACCCCCACCCCCCAACCACCAGGGGCAGCCTCCACCAGGCCCCCACCCATGTCTCCCACCGCCCCCACCCCCCAGCCACGAGGGGCAGCCTCCACCAGGCCCCCACCCATGTCTCCCACCACCCCCACCCCCCAACCACCAGGGGCAGCCTCCACCAGGCCCCCACCCATGTCTCCCACCACCCCCACCCCCCAGCAACCAGGGCAGCCTCCAACAGGCCCCCACCCATGTCTCCCACCACCCCCACCCCCCCAGCAGTGCAGGGGCACCCACCACCAGGCCCCCACCCATGTCTCCCACCACCCCCACCCCCCGCAGTGCAGGGGCACCCTCCACCAGGCCCCCACCCATGTCTCCCACCCCCCACCACCCAGCAGTGGAGGGGCACCCACGACCAGGCCCCCACCCATGTCTCCCACCACCCTCACCCCCTGCCACCAGGGGCAGCCTCCACCAGGCCCCCACCCATGTCTCCCACCACCCCCACCTCCAAGCCACCAGGGCAGCCTCCACCAGGCCCCTACCCATGTCTCCCACCACCCCCACCCCCAGCACTGTGGGGCACCTGCCAGCAGGCCCCAACCCTTGTCCAACTCATGTTCCCCACCACCCCCACACCCCAGCACTGTGGGGCACCTGCCAGCAGGCCCCCACCCATGTCCAACTCATGCTCCCCACCACCCCCACCCCCAGCACTGTGGGGCACCTGCCAGCTGGCCCCCACCCATGTCTCCCACCACCCCCACCCCCCAGCACTGTGGGGCACCTGCCAGCAGGTCCCCACCCATGTCTCCCAGCACCCCCACCCCCCAGCCACCAGTGGCAGCCTCCACCAGGCCCCCACCCATGTCTCCCACCACCCCCACCCCCCAGCCACCAGGGGCAGCCTCCACCAGGCCTGCACCCATGTCTCCCACCACCCCCACACCCCCAGCAGTGCAGGGGCAGCCTCCACAAGGCCCCCACCCATGTCTCCCACCACCCCAACCCCCCAGCCACCAGGGGCAGCCTCCACCAGGCCCCCACCCATGTCTCCCACTACCCCCACCACCCCAGCAGTGCAGGGGCAGCCTCCACCAGGCCCCCACCCATGTCTCCCACCACCCCCACCCCCCAGCAGTGCAGGGGCACCCACCACCAGGCCCCCACCCATGTCTCCCACCCCCCACCCCCCAGCAGTGCAGGGGCACCCACCACCAGGCCCCCACCCATGTCTCCCAGCACCCCCACCCCCCAGCCACCAGGGGCAGCCTCCACCAGGCCCCCACCCATGTCTCCCACCACCCCCACCCCCCAGCCACCAGGGGCAGCCTCCACCAGGCCCCCACCCATGTCTCCCACCACCCCACCCCCCAACAGTGCAGGGGCAGCCTCCACCAGGCCCCCACCCATGTCTCCCACCACCCCCACCCCCCAGCCACCAGGGGCAGCCTCCACCAGGCCCCCACCCATCTCTCCCACCACCCCCACCCCCCAGCACTGTGGGACACCTGCCAGCAGGCCCCCACCCATGTCCAACGCATGTTCCCCACCACCCACACCCCCCAGCACTGTGGGGCACCTGCCAGCAGGCCCCCACCCATGTCCAACTCATGTTCCCCACCACCCCCACCCCCCAGAACTGTGGGGCACCTGCCAACAGGCCCCCACCCATGTCCAACTCATGTTCCCCACCACTCCCACCCCCCAGCACTGTGTGGCACCTGCCAGCAGGCCCCCACCCATGTCTCCCACCACCCCCAACCCCCAGCACTGTGGGGCACCTGCCAGCAGGCCCCCACCCATGTCTCCCACCACCCCCACCCCCCAGCCACCAGGGGCAGCATCCACCAGGCCCCCACCCATGTCTCCCACCACCCCCACCCCCCAGCCACCAGGGGCAGCCTCCACCAGGCCCCCACCCATGTCTCCCACCACCCCCACCCCCCCAGCAGTGCAGGGGCAGCCTCCACCAGGCCCCCACCCATGTCTCCCACCACCCCACCCCCCGGCCACCAGGGGCAGCCTCCACCAGGCCCCCACCCATGTCTCCCACTACCCCCACCCCCCAGCAGTGCAGGGGCAGCCTCCACCAGGCCCCCATCCCTGTCCAACTCATGTTCCCCACCACCCCCACCGCCCAGCACTGTGGGGCACCTGCCAGCAGGCCCCCACCCATGTCCAACTCATGTTCCCCACCTCCCCCACCCCCCAGCACTGAGGGGCACCTGCCAGCAGGCCCCCACCCATGTCTCCCACCACCCCCACCCCCCAGCACTGTGGGGCACCTGCCAGCAAGCCCCCACCCATGTCCAACTCATGTTCCCCACCACCCCCACCCCCCAGCACTGTGGGGCACCTGCCAGCAGGCCCCCGCCCATGTCTCCCACCACCCCACCCCCCAGCAGTGCAGGGGCACCCTCCACCAGGCCCCCACCCATTTCTCCCACCACCCCCACCCCCCAGCACTATGGGGCACCCTCCACCAAGCCCCCGCCCATGGTTCCCACAACCCCCACCCCCCAGCAGTGCAGGGGCACCCACCACCAGGCCCCCACCCATGTCTCCCACCACCCCACCCCCCAGCAGTGCAGGGGCAGCCTCCACCAGGCCCCCGCCCATGTCTCCCACCACCCCCACCCCCCAGCAGTGCAGGGGCACCCTCTACCAGGCCCCCACCCATTTCTCCCACCACCCCCACCCCCCAGCACTATGGGGCACCCTCCACCAAGCCCCCGCCCATGTCTCCCACAACCCCCACCCCCCAGCAGTGCAGGGGCACCCACCACCAGGCCCCCACCCATGTCTCCCACCACCCCACCCCCCAGCAGTGCAGGGGCAGCCTCCACCAGGCCCCCACCCATGTCTCCCACCACCCCCACCCCCAGCCACCAGGGGCAGCCTCCACCAGGCCCCCACCCATGTCTCCCACCACCCCCACCCCCCAGCCACCAGGGGCAGCCTCCAACAGGCCCCCACCCATGTCTCCCACCACCCCACCCCCCCAGCAGTGCAGGGGCAGCCTCCACCAGGCCCCCACCCATGTCTCCCACCACCCCCACCCCCCAGTCACCAGTGGCAGCTTCTACCAGGCCCCCACCCATGTCTCCCACCACCCCCACCCCCCTGCCACCAGGGGCAGCCTCCACCAGGCCCCCACCCATGTCTCCCACCACCCCCACCCCCCAGCAGTGAAGGGGCAGCCTCCACCAGGCCCCCACCCATGTCTCCCACCACCCCCACCCCCCAGCCACAGGGGCAGCCTCCACCAGGCCCCCACCCATGTCTCCCACCCCCCCACCCCCCCAGCAGTGCAGGGGCACCCACCACCATGCCCCCACCCATGTCTCCCACCACCCCCACCCCCCAGCAGTGCAGGGGCACCCTCCACCAGGCCCCCACCCATGTCTCCCACCACCCCCAGCCCCCAGCAGTGCAGGGGCACCCTCCACCAGGCCCCCACCCATGTCTCCCACCACCCCCACCCCCAGCAGTGCAGGGGCACCCTCCACCAGACCCCACCCATGTCTCCCACCACCCCCACCCCCCAACCACCAGGAGCAGCCTCCACCAGGCCCCCACCCATGTCTCCCAGCACCCCCATCCCCCAGCCACCAGGGGCAGTCTCCACCAGGCCCCCACCCATGTCTCCCACCACCCCCACCCCCCAGCAGTGCAGGGGCACCCTCCACCAGGCCCCCACCTATGTCTCCCACCACCCCCACCCCCCAACCACCAGGGGCAGCCTCCACCAGGCCCCCACCCATGTCTCCCACCACCCCCACCCCCCAGCCACCAGGGGCAGCCTCCACCAGGCCCCACCCATGTCTCCCACCACCCCCACCCCCCAACCACCAGGGGCAGCCTCCACCAGGCCCCCACCCATGTCTCCCACCACCCCCACCCCCCAGCCACCAGGGGCAGCCTCCAACAGGCCCTCACCCATGTCTCCCACCACCCCCACCCCCCCAGCAGTGCAGGGGCACCCACCACCAGGCCCCCACCCATGTCTCCCACCACCCCCACCCCCCCGCAGTGCAGGGGCACCCTCCACCAGGCCCCCACCCATGTCTCCCACCCCCCACCACCCAGCAGTGGAGGGGCACCCACCACCAGGCCCCCACCCATGTCTCCCACCACCCTCACCCCCCAGCCACCAGGGGCAGCCTCCACCAGACCCCCACCCATGTCTCCCACCACCCCCACCTCCAAGCCACCAGGGGCAGCCTCCACCAGGCCCCTACCCATGTCTCCCACCACCCCCACCCCCAGCACTGTGGGGCACCTGCCAGCAGGCCCCAACCCTTGTCCAACTCATGTTCCCCACCACCCCCACACCCCAGCACTGTGGGGCACCTGCCAGCAGGCCCCCACCCATGTCCAACTCATGCTCCCAACCACCCCCACCCCCCAGCACTGTGGGGCACCTGCCAGCAGGCCCCCACCCATGTCGCCCACCACCCCCACCCCCCAGCACTGTGGGGCACCTGCCAGCAGGTCCCCACCCATGTCTCCCACCACCCCCACACCCCCAGCAGTGCAGGGGCAGCCTCCACCAGGCCCCCACCCATGTCTCCCACCACCCCCACCCCCCAGCAGTGCAGGGGCACCTGCCAGCAGGCCCCCACCCATGTCTCCCACCACCCCCAACCCCCAGCACTGTGGGGCACCTGCCAGCAGGTCCACACCCATGTCTCCCACCACCCCCACACCCCCAGCAGTGCAGGGGCAGCCTCCACCAGGCCCCTACCCATGTCTCCCACCACCCCCACCCCCAGCACTGTGGGGCACCTGCCAGCAGGCCCCAACCCTTGTCCAACTCATGTTCCCCACCACCCCCACACCCCAGCACTGTGGGGCACCTGCCAGCAGGCCCCCACCCATGTCCAACTCATGCTCCCCACCACCCCCACCCCCCAGCACTGTGGGGCACCTGCCAGCAGGCCCCCACCCATGTCTCCCACCACCCCCACCCCCCAGCCACCAGGGGCAGCCTCCACCAGGCCCCCACCCATGTCTCCCACCACCCCCACACCCACAGCAGTGCAGGGGCAGCCTCCACCAGGCCCCCACCCATGTCTCCCACCACCCCCACCCCCAGCAGTGCAGGAGCACCCACCACCAGGCCCCCACCCATGTCTCCCAACCCCACCCCCCCAGCAGTGCAGGGGCACCCACCACCAGGCCCCCACCCATGTCTCCCACCACCCCACCCCCAACAGTGCAGGGGCAGCCTCCACCAGGCCCCCACCCATGTCTCCCAGCACCCCCACCCCCCAGCCACCAGGGGCAGCCTCCACCAGGCCCCCACCCATGTCTCCCACCACCCCCACCCCCCAGCACTGTGGGGCACCTGCCAGCAGGCCCCCACCCAAGTCCAACTCATGTTCCCCAATACCCACACCCCCCAGCACTGTGGGGCACCTGCCAGCAGGCCCCCACCCATGTCCAACT